>NC_133025.1:18750000-20000000 GCF_048771995.1 Taeniopygia guttata
TTTCATCTTAGCAGCTGAAGAGACAACTTTACAGCAGAGACTCTGAGAACAAAAATTACTTATATGATCAAAATAGCCATTGTATAAAGCACTCTTGCTCAGCAAGAGATAAATCTCTTATTTCACATGCCAACTAAACTCTTAGCATCTATTCTTGACCTTCTGATTTATGGTTTTACTCTTGGACAAAATTAGTTGATTAAGTTTCCTTTTAGTTGTTGCTGTAGTTGATTTTTAGCCAACATTTACCTATAACGATAATGTCAGCATATCAAGTAAGGGACTTCCATATTCAATAATTTATTCTTTTATCAACAGAGTGTTTTAAATACAGAGAAGACTCCTCTCTTGTAATTTGTCTGTTTATGTGGAAAACCTGCATCAATTTAACCAGATTCCTACTGTTAAATTTCATCATTTTATACAAAAATATATTACTTTCTTTACGCCCTTTCTAAAGGAAAAGTATTCTTGCTTCTACTTCATTCATTCTCACTGCATGATATTTTCTGTTGTACATTTTGGCCTTCTATCCCAGTACTCAGTACTGTAAATCAAATAACTAAAAATATTAGGCATTAATGTTATGCCTTTCTCACTTCCTTCCCCAAATTATAATAACAAGTTTGTGAGGTCTTCTTTGCAATTCACATCAGTTGCATTTTATTTAGGCATCAGTTTGAAATTTCTTTATATTATTTTTTTCTTTTTTTTCTTTTTTTTTTTCTTTTATATTGCTCTCTCTAATAAAAATGAAATTCCAAAGAATGAAGGGTCTGCTTTTGCTTTCTCACAGGCAGATCTGAGACTTATTCCTTGCTGTAGATGAGTCCAAGAAATTACTCTTTTAGTGACACTGCCTGGAATGTTTCTGCACAACCCTCTTCTTCACTCAGCTTCTTCAGTTTCCCAAACAAAAGTGATCTGCATAGTTAACAATACAGGGAATCAGTTTGAACACAGCTGTTGGTGTGTTCAAACAAGCACTACACCTCCAATATTCCTGCTTTACATTCTGTGAATAAAGACAGTTGTAAATACAAAATAAAGAAATAAAACCAAATTCTTTTAATATGTCACCAAGATAATAATAAAAAACCAAAAGTGGATACAATTCCAAGCA
The DNA here is from genome assembly GCF_048771995.1 of Taeniopygia guttata. Classification (NCBI taxonomy): domain Eukaryota; kingdom Metazoa; phylum Chordata; class Aves; order Passeriformes; family Estrildidae; genus Taeniopygia; species Taeniopygia guttata. Next base: position 18,751,124 of record NC_133025.1, read on the forward strand.
CAAGTATATAGATTTCTTTTCTGGATTTACATTTTTATAATGTCTGTGGAGATCCTACTTAATCAATTAGTAAGCTTTGAAAACATACTGTCTTTTTTAGATTTCCCATGAGATATTTCTTTTTTAATAAGAATATTATACATATTATTGCATTCTCTACCCACTAGAGCACACAGGATATTGAAGAATTTCCCTGTTTTTATGGAAGTATGCAAACTGCATCCAGTGGGCAATATAGACTGTTCTGTGACATCACAGCAGCCTGCAGTTAGGCTGGAGACTTTGAAAATTAAAAACCATGTAGAGTGACCTGTCCTTTAGTTCAGACTAGTTATGTATTTTTCTGGTAACTTAGATTCTTAAACTAGTTCTAGAGAAATTTAATAATAATGGAATTCTAGTATGGTAGCTACAGTAGTATACCATTGGGAAAGAGAGGATGTGGAATCTGATTGAGTCAAAAATACACTCTATTGTGAGTATATTATCCCTATTATTCTCACAGATCAAATGGCAAAACAGTTTTGGTCAGGAAAGAGAATCTGGCTCATGCCATGCCTTGTCATATGCCCCAGGTACTTCAAGCATCTTTAAATTATCAGTTCTCATGTACCATTTCAGATCTGATGACTAACGTATTATAGACACGATTGTTGGTTCTGTGGATCTCCTACCCTTCTCTTTCTGTTTCATCATCAGTGTGAGGTGGGTTGAGGGAATAAATATATATTAGAGTCCTCTTTATTATGTATGCATAGCCTCAATATTCAAACAACCAACCTGCTTAGAAGGTATTTCCTTTATCTTTCTGCATAGCAACGTAGACATTCCCATTGTCTACTTCCAGGTATTGTTAGAATAATTTTGAAAATATTGCATGAATAAGAGGTAATTTACTACAAGGAAAATCTAAGGGTATATATATTCCTCAGAACACTTTCAAATGAGGACATTTAGTATTTTTTTATTTAATCTTGAACTTTATGTTTTCCTGAAATTGATGATTTAGGTTTTTCTCAGCAGTTCTTGATTGGCAAGACAGTATAAGTCTTTCCAAACACCAAAGTCCAAATAAAACATCTACAGGATAATTTCTTAGAAAATTTGCTTTAGAGTGAAAAAAATATAAAAGGGACAGGAGACTGTTTTCCCTCTTAATTGTATAGGTGAGATCATGCACTGTCTAGGGCTTTCACTTGTCGTTCTCTAATTTTCATTATTTGACTACACAGTTTGAATGATGATTTGTCAGGTTAAACAGAAGAAATGTCAACATTTTCTTTTGTATCTGGGTATTCCTCATAGTGAAGAGCCAGCACAGACTTGGATTTTGGCTGCCATTGGAGACAAGGGACTGATAAAGAAGAGAAAACCCTGGGAAGTAAATGGTATTGATTTTTCTCAAGAGCTGACTTTGACCCAGTGACCACACTTCAGTGTTCAATTTGCTAAGTGACAAAAGATCCTTCTCCTTCTATTTCATTTGTGTAGGAGTGTTGTCTTATTCACCTTTTTCCCTTTTTCTGTGCTCAGTGTAAATCTTAGGAATCAGGATACCATGATCAGAGTCTGTATTGGCTAAAAAACTAAACAGAATAATGATATAATACATTAAACCTTCTAAATGTTTTCCAAGCATCTGAGGTTAAATACCTTGAAACCATTAGGGTCATTCTTATTAGTTACAAGATAGAGATATGAAGATTTCAACAAGAGCTATATTAGAAATTGTAAAAGTAAGTGGTGGTTTTTACTTTACCAACCAGTGCAGGAACAAACATAGTGAGAGAAAATGCAGAACCACAATATTAAAAAAAATGTTTGGGCATCTACTTCCCAATGAAGTATATGATCTTTAGGTGGCAGATAACTTTGTGGAACATTGATGCAGTCAGGACACCAATAAATCACTTATTTTACAAAATTAGTTATATCCAGTAAAAAATTCATATTTTCATATGGAGTTTCTGACAGGAGGAGGATCAAATGAAGCAACTGGTATTGCTGAACATTTCTAGTGTTTCATTGCTGCTAGCCTGGATGGTTAACAAAAATAATTGATTTTCATTCCTTATATTTCATGCTGGATCTGTTTTGGGTTTGACATAAAAATGCATGCCAGTATTCTTCTCTTATAGTAACATGGCCAAAGTTAAGGACAGCAAAATACATGTTCAGTAAAACAATACAGAAAAAGAAATATGGGCTACAAGAGATTTAATAAGTACTGGTTTTATGCTTTGCTTTTAGCCTGTCAGAGTACTCATAGGAATAAAGTCTTGTGGCAAAATTGCCAAACCTCGTGATAGTCAGAGTCCCTTTGAAAGACTGGACACTGCAGCTACTTGAATATAAAAGAGACTATAATTTTAAAATAAAAATAGTCTGGGTTTAGTCCTCAGAGATAAATATAAGAAAACATGAAAATGAAGGTTTAGGAGTAGTGGAGAAAACAAAAAATAACAAAACTAAATAAATCTTTACATGTCCTATTTTAAAAAGTGTAATTTTTAGCTTATTTCATAACATTTGTAACATGACTCATGAACACTGCATACTGGCAGTTGCAACACAACATTTTCCTGGTGACTTCAGTGAAGTCTAATTTGAATTTCGCTCTAAACAAAATGTGACTAATTGGCTGATTCATTTTGACGTAAATGTAAAAGTGTTATGACTCCAATGTCCTTAAATGTGGATATGAGGGAGACCGAGCTTGGCATAGAACTCCGCTTCTGTAGGTACTGACTTGGGCCGTCACATACAGCTCCATGCAGGCCTCTTTCCAGGTTCCAGACCAGGCAGGGCAAGGGGAAGAGAAAACTGACTAACAGTCTGTAGTTCCTAAATACAGTGCTTGAGACAAAATCAACAGAAGAATGTACTTTGTCCATTTTCCTTTGCACTGGGGGTTCCATAGAAATACAAAAGCAGGAGAAGTGCTGAAGTAGAAAGGCAACAGAAGAAAAAGAGGATACAGGGAAGAAAAGCAACAGAATGGGAGGGTGCCTGGGTGAAACTGAAGACATTAAGGAAAGAGATCAAATAGGCCAAAGACAGTAACAAAAGAGACCCCCTTGCTCCTGAGCTCTGCTAGGCAGAGCATTGCCAATGTCAAGGGAGATGATTCTTCTCCTTGACTCAGTATGGGACACTGCGTCCAGTGATGGACTCACACGTACAAGAGAGACGTGGACAGACTGGAACAAGTTCAGAAGGGCCATGAAGATGATTAAGGGACTGGAGAATCTGAGTTGTGTGGATAAGCTGAGAGATTTGTGACTCTACAGATTGGCAAAGAGAAGACTTGGGAAGTCAAATTAAAAGAATATAATGAAATAGAAACTTTTGGGAAAGAAAACCAGTAGACCATTCCCATCCCTCTGTTTATTACATGTAAGGTGTTAGATGCCTTACAAAATAATTTTAGTACCAAATAATCAATTTTTTAATCTAACTATGAACATGTGGAAGATTGAAATCAAATGTTGCCTGATTAATGACTTAAATAAGAATCCTTTTAAGATCTGAAAATAGAAAGTATAAGGAAACCATCTCATGATGACATTAACTAGGAGGGCTAGTGATGAGTTGCTTTTTGAGCTTGCCTTTCTCCAATATTATTTATTTGGAAAAATAATTATAACAACTCTATTTAAAATGAAAGGTGACTTTAGACTATGCAAAAAATTCCTAGGAACAGCATTAAAATTTAAGGATATCATTAATGCTTGCTTATCTTCATTCACCATGCCAACCTATCTATTTTAGTAATTTTCAGAATCTGATGCTTCATGGAGAGTGAATCAGCATTTTCTGTTAACAGCAAATCAGAATCTGTAAAAGAATTCATTTAGAAGTCACATAGCCTTACTGGTAAACACAACCACAACATCAATTTGAAAAATATTACAAATGTATTGGAAACTCTGACCTTTACAAAATGATTTTAATGCTTATTCAAACATTTTGAGGAAGCTATTTTTATGCTTTCTCTATATTTTCTATTTACATTTTCTGTCTACATTTTCAAATTAAGAAATCTAACAGTTTATCTCTTCTCCTTTTCCCTTCCTTTAAATTGTAGCACAGTCCTAAAGCCATCTGCTACAAAATATGTTGATTTTTCTTAGGAAAGGAAGGCAGGAATTTTATCCAAAATAATTATTGAAATTTTGGAAAACAAATAAAAATAAGATATATTTGGATTCATTTTGAAAATATTTCCTGATTTTTTTTTAATGGGTGGCTATACAATTAGTAAGTTCTTGCCTTTACATGGAATATGTATGCCAGAGAGCAACAATAGGCTTACTTCCAATCTTTAGAGGACATTGACACAAACAAAAGATGGAGGAGGCCACTTTATATCTCATGAAAGGAACAGCTTTTCAAAATAGCAATAATTTGATTCTGTCAGAGGAACTTAATCAAAATGAGTTTCCTCTTCCCAGAGCTATGTGCAAGGTAATCCTGTGGAGATTTTGTCCATTCTCCATTCTTCTCTACTCAGTCTTCAATCCATTCCTGTAGGTTTGGGAAGAAAATAAAGTAGTTGGCTCTTATTTTCCACAGTTCCATCCCACTAGAAATCTGAGAAGGATGTTGGTGCTCAGGTGGGGAGAGCTAAATCATTTTTTACATATGGGATAAACTGAGCTGTGACCCTCATAGTCACATTTTTATCCAAATTAAAACATTTGACTCTCAAACCAGTACAATTCTTATATCACAGAATAAAGAAATAATTAAACATATGTACATGATACAAGTTATTCTTACTTTTCTTATTCCTTCGTAACACTAATATATATTAGCAGTATGTACTTTTACTGGGCTGGCAGGTCTTTATATATGCAGGTATATCTTTTGATGTCTAGATCTTATGAAAAATGTACTCTGTCACTGGCTAAAATTAATTCCATTAAAACTTGATGGATTTCAACAAGATTAAGAAGATTTGTGACTTCTTTTATGCAGTAAAAAGCATTTTATGCAGTAAAAAGCAAACATTTTCTCTCTTATTTTTAATTGCTAAATATGGTATTTCTTCAGGTTGATTTAGATCAATAGGTAAATAGCAGAAAATCTGCTAGTCCTACCTATGGTTTTTCCAATGTTCAGCAATATCCAAATCCCCTAAGAGTCATTTACCATATCACTCTCTAATAAATTTTATAAAAATAAGCTTTGTAAGGTATCTATGACATTTAAGTTGCATTATTAAAGAATAAAGTAGTGTACATGCTCAAACAACAAGGGGTTTTATCATGCAGTGCAATAAAAAAAGACAGAAAACAGTGCAAAGTTTAAATGCTCTGCATGCATGATTTCCTCCCATTTTTCAGACTCCTGTAGGTATTGTGTGTCTCATTCCAAAATGTACTAGTAATAAAAATACACAAAACTTCACTAACAGCTTTCTAATGAACTCCTTAAAAGAAGGCATTAGGGACCTTTTAGTTTTACTGCTACCATGAATATAGAAAGCTGTGAAAACACAGCTTCAGAATAAAGAAGATGAAAAAAATTTATGCTGGTTCTTTCTGGCAATAATTTCTTCAGTCTTGTAATTCCTTATGTTCAGTTCTGCTTCTAAAGACAGAAGTGAAGATGACCTCCACTTTTATCCTATAATGAATACCTTAATTATTATCAGAGCACTGACCTACTGCCATTTACAAGAGCTGCAGTGGTTGATAATCACCATAAATAATAGATTCTAATCTAAGTAGGTTAACTGCACAGATTGAAATGCGTGGCCATTCCTGCCTCCTTAATTCTACCTGGGGGCCTGGGAGACTGCTAATAATTCTACAGCAATATCTGTCAGGTTCCTGAGGCCAGACAGTCCATACCTGAAGAAATTATCCCCCAAATTTTTCCATTAGTTTGCATATGGTGTTGCTTTCATTCCATCAGATTTGTCATGGTAAGAAAAAAAGTAAAAGTTTCATAAGCTCCTTTAGGTTCCACACATTACAAAAAAAAAAAAAAAAAAAAAAAAAAAAAAAAAAGTAGAACAGCAGAAGGGAGAGGAAAAACATAAGGATGCTGAGGGTTGTCTCTCTTTTGTATTCATATAAATGAACTCAATATAATGCAAAATTAGTTAAAAACACTATCAGAAATCCCTTTAACCTTGCAGGGTTAAAAATTACTATATGACATATACAATTGGAGAATAAAGTCCTTGGTCACCCTTGCATTTAATTTTCTCTTTTCTAACCAAGTAAAAAGGACAAGTATAATTAATGGTTGTCACTAACACATGGGCATGTACATATGTTCAAAGACTGACTGTTTCTAGAATGAACAATTAGTAACTCCTAAATGTTTCTCTGAGAAAAATATCTGGATTTTAATGTTATTTAATAGCAGCTAGTTGGTTTCACCAATTTACATCAAGGAAATAGAGTTGTGTTAAGATATGGAAATCTGTCTGAAAGCTCATTGGAACACTGAGCATTGAGCACTGAGCTTCAATGGTGTGTCTTACATTTCTGAGATGTGACATAGTGTAATATTTAAAGGGGTATGAGTCCATAAATATCCTCCTGTTTTTTGTCATATGAATATATGGTTTGAATTTTGTCTCTAAAATATGGTGTAAACGATATTTATAATGTCCCTATTTTTAAAGATAGAATGAATACAGGTTTCAAGAGAGGATGATTTGCAATCAACTATTTGATTATCAGCCTCCATATCTTTGAAAAAAATGTTCATAGACTTATTTTGTTAGCCCTCATGTAGACCAAATAACATGCACAGGATTTGTGACTAAGGTTCCATACTCCTTTTCTTCTAAATCATCCTTGCTTTATTTGTGTCAACATAACAATGCTGGAGATGCAGGCAGGTACAATGACACTAATCAATCCTCAAAAATGTCTCTTAAATTGCACCAAGTTGCTCAGTCTAAAAATTAGGTGGGTAGTGTATTGTGTCAATAAGTCAAAAAAATGTTTTGAAGGGAATGGATTGCCCTAGTCTGCCTTCCCCATCTTATATTGAACATCTGTCTCATTTTCTCCTGAGCAGTAAAGGCTGGATGCATTCATATAAATGCAGCCAAGGCCATTAGAGATGCCCTAGACAGGCAAGGAGACCCCAGATATGTGTATAGGGCTAGCACTCATGAGACAGGACTTGTGAAAAGCCTGGGAGTAGCAACCAAAACCTGAGCAGAATACCCCATTGTACTCAAAAATTACTCATGCTGTATGTCTCTTTTACACTGAATTAAAGAGAATTAATAAACTACTTGTGTAATATCAATCACTATTTTTTCTAAAAAAGGTAAACTCACTCTTCCCTGTATATGCTGTACCTGAGCCTCCTAACATTTCTTCTTGTCTTGTAAATTGTCACATTATGGAGATCAAAGTCTGCAGTCTGCATTTTTCTATGTTCTTTGAAAAGGAAATTTTAAAAAATTAATTTAAAATTTCTTTTTCCTTCTGTCCTTTTGCACTGAGACGACATTAAGTAATTCTTCAGACATTAAATCAATACTATCATATCTGAGTTTCTTGAAACTTTTGAATGAATACCACGTAGTCATAGTAACATTGTATACTTCATTTAACAAATTGTTCTACACTTAACACTTCAAATTTTAAAAGATACCCTTAGGACAATAAAGTTAAGTTCAATTTTAGAAAGTGCCATTTCCATAGTGAAGTCCAATATAAATACTTCAGTTAACACTTAAGATATGGTGTTATCAATCCAAACTCCTTCTTTTACACTTTTACCATCTGTAACAGTTTAGTTTATAGAAAAAAATAATATACTTCCTAGGGGAAGTAATTTATTTGTCATATATGACTTTATGTTCTCTTTAATCTGCAATGTTATATTTCACTCATGTAAACGATTTAGCTATTTCTATACAGCACACAAAGGTTATTCCCTTTCAAGTAATGTCCTGAGGTGACAATTGCAGCTATATTCTCAGTTGACACATACCAATCCTAATACCTCACCAGAGGAAATGCAGAAGTGGTCTGTTCACCCTAGCTGTATTTACTGAGAGCTACAGTTTTTCTCTGTTAAGTATCCCTCTAAACTATCTATATTTCACATGCATGGGAAGTGGGGCCAGAGAAGCACGATTACTAACATAGACAGGACAGCAGGGCAAATTAATCTGCTTGTTTTCATATGAGTCTGAGCCAATTCTGATGCTCTTCATTCTCTGACTGAGCATTACAATTGGACTCCCAGGGATAGGTATTAAATTGTTTGAATTAGAATTATATTGGAATAGGTTATGTCCCTTTCTGCTAATGTGTGCTTGTTTTGCAGTGGCCTGTGATCTTTGAACAGTTCAGTTATTAAAGGAACATGAGGAAAAAAGGTGACTAAGACAATCGGCCCTTGATGTTGTTCAGCACTGTTTTTTCTCAGATTGCCAAGCTACAACACATTGGTATAGATGCTGTGTTTAACAATGGCATGAATAAAGATATGTCAACTTTGTGTGCTCTGGAATTGTCACAGGGCTTTTATTTTACTTAGTTTTTAATTTTCACCCTTATTTAATCATTAATTTATGAAGAAAAAAAATTACCAATTTGCCCTCATAGTACTACTTAAGAAATATGAGATATAAGGAAACTCTATGTCCACTGTGGTATATTGTTTCTTGGATTAAAAGACAATAAAAAAGAAAAACAAACAAACAATTAATTACAACAAACAACAACAGGACAACCTGAAGGAAATTTAAATAATTGAGATTTACATATGAATATGTTTGTATGGATATTAATAAATCTGCATGATGGAAGAAATGAAACAAATATTGCACATAAGCTTTTGCAAACAGGACATTTTAAAAATTGTGAGAGAAAAGACTGTGTTTTTCACCACACTGCATTAAGCACAGAATTGCCAGCTGGTCAAAGGAGGTGATTGTCCCACTCTACTCTCTGCCAGAGTCAAAGCAGTAATGGATCACAACATAAGATATATTAGGAAGTGTCCAGAGGGCTACAGATATGGTAAAGAGCCTTGAGGGGAAGCCATACAAGGGGTGGCTGAGGTCACTTGACTGTTTAGCCTGGAGAAGAGAAGCCTGAAGAGATTAAAGCTGTATCGTTGATCTATGCAGAGTGGACTAAGTCACTCTTTGGGAAGTTACAGATGTAGGCAAGATTCACTCCTGTGGATCGCTCTTGTGATTCTCACCTGGTTCTGAGAGCAATCAATGGAAATACATCTTGGAGTTTGTCACATAAACAGATACAGTTTTTAAGGCAAAACCCTCAAGAAGTAAATTAGTAGGCAAGACCTTCATTAATGTTAATATAGCTGATATTTTGCCAAAAGCTAAAATGAGTATTGAACAGCGCTGGACTTGTCCATCATCTCTGTTGTAGTGCCTCCACACTGCAATTATTCTTTGAATTACAGTTAGTAAAAACCTTTTTCCTGATAGGAATAAAAATACTTAAGGAAAACCAATAAAAACGGATGCAAATCAACAGCCCAAATATTTGACTTTGTGATATTTCAGTTGCCTGGAATTTTTTTATAATTCAACAATCCACTCATCCTCACAAATCACACAGCTTCACAAGTCACAGATCCTCAGCAAAACCCCCTTCTTTTTTAAAGTTGTGAGAAAAATAGCCTACGGAATTAATCACAGAACCATAAAATATGCTGAGTTGGAAGGGACCTATCAAGATCATTGAATCCAATTCCTGGATGTGTGAAGGACATCCCAAGAATCTAACCATGTGCCTGAAAGCATTGTACAATTTTGTTTCATCTTACTGCTTGTTTGGGGAAGAAGTTTAGTAAGAGAACAAGAGGATGGACTCTTCATGAACAGAGTATTTTGGATCTTGCACTATGGATCAGATTTCTTGCTCTGCTACAAATTTGGCATGACTTTGAACAAGTGACTTAGAGCCATTTAGGGTATACTAATGGGTTCTAGGTATAGTGCTGCAATCATAGCTTACAAGAATCCTGACATGTGGTGGAATCCATACAGCTGTTCCCACAGGGACAGACAGATGCTTACATACCAGATCCAGGAAGCCAGCTTGCTACACAGGGAGTTATATTGATATTTGGCCAATGGTGAATATAAATGAGAAGTCCTGTCTGAGGTGAGTATATGAGTTCCATGAACAGGAATGTTACTAATAATTCTTGCCTACCCTTTGGACAAAACCGTCAAACCATTTCCTTATCCACCAAACTACCCACATATCAAACACATTTCTCTGCAGTTTACAGAAGAGGATGTTGTGGGGGGCTGTGAGAAAGATCTTACAGAAGCCCAGATAGATAACATTCATAGCTTTTCTCTTGTTCACTGATGTAATTATTCTATCATAAAAGGCAAAGAAATATGTTTTTGAGAGTCATAATCTCTGAATTCAAGTTATTGATCTCCCAAAGATTTTGTGTTTTATTTTGAAAAATTTAAGTATTTTTGTGCACTTAGGTGTAGTATTTCACAGATTTGGGAAGAGAAATACTTCATTGTTGGCAACTCAGATGTTACACTCATGGTTCAACCCAGTAGATTTGCAAGTGGGTACAGTGAAAATGTGTTTTTTGGAAAATAAAAAAAGCTTTTAAGCTAAAATAATAGGTATGCATGGTGGGTACATTCAGTAAGAGTTTTTTTGAGAAAAACGGTGTGGGACAACAAATATTGAGTTTACCCTGTGCTATCACTAAATACATATTATAGGGCTACAACCTCCTTCCTGCTCGTTTCCCCTCCAATGATATCACCTGATATGTCCTTAAAAACATACAAGGAAAACAAGTAGTTCTAGTTCTGAATGCACAAAGGACTGAGTGCATTATCCCTGCAAATCTATAAGAGAAAACTGATATCAGTAACAGCGGTTGCCACAGCTCTATTTATTGTATGAAGTAGAAGGAACTTTTAAGTCAAGAAAACTCTTTCTAGAAGACATTCACAGGCTTTCAAAATTAATTTCCATTAAATTAGTCATTCCTTTTCTGGAGATCAACTGTTTTCATTTTTAATGACTGATAGTTAAAAGTTTGTATCACACATTTCTACACACGCAGGCAGTGTGTCAGAAAATTATCCAAGTTATGCACTATGGAATATCTGATCCAGTTAGAGTACAAGGACACTGTATAATTATGGATTTATAACTAGATATTTCTCATTCTTTTCTATAGTTTGCCATGAGCTGACAATATCTGTATACAACTTTCAAATGAAAGGGACAAAAGCCAGGTCTTCCCAGCTAAACCTAGGTATGCAAATACGTACAGTTATCAACAATTTGTTGAAGATAGTCAGAAGCCTCTGAGGTCAGACTGGAGAAAGATGAACAGTGTAAATAAGAGAAAAGAAAGTCAGGATTATTTAAATACATGTTTTTAAAGCTTCACTTTAAAGTTATTAATAATATGTATAATTTTTCAAAGTTTTCTGTCATAATTATTGGAACATGACTTTCATTTAAAATGCCACTATAGAAATAATGATAAGGGGTTATTGTTTCTAATTCAGGATTGCTGCTAAGGCTGAGGTTAATAAATTTCAAGACCTTTGGCTCAGGAGCCTAAATCAATAAACACTACCCCTTTGGTTTTCATCCAATGGCAGGATTATTGCCTTCTATTATGAAAAGAATGACTAAATTGGAAGCATAGTCATCTACACAATTTCATCATCCACCATCATGAAACAGTCTTTTATTATTTTTCCCTCTGATAAATGTTATATTACTTTATTGCATTTTTCCCTTTCATAACTTTCTACAACAGAAAGAAAATATAAAAAGAAAAATTCAAGAAAATACTCTATTGATTGTTTGAATTCTCTGAAGATGCATATCATTATTTGGGCTCTAATACGTTCATTTTTATATCACCAAGAATTTGGGTCTGAATGGACCTCTTACTAATGATGTGGTGTTTCAACTTTAGGAGGCCAGTGATCTATTTTCCTATATTTAGTTATTGAATTTCATTTTTTTTAACATGGCAATATCTAAGCAAAACGAAAGGACTTTAAGCTAATAGAAAACAAATTTCCTTCTGCTTAAGTGGCACCCCATTCTTGACAGGTGTGGTGTTCTTAGTGCCTCTGTTTCAGTACCGAAAAGGAAAAATCATTGCTGACCATCTTATTGACAAGCTTCCTATACTTAAAACATGGTTTTGTGGGGTGCACTATGTGATTTTTCGCTACATATAAAAAAACTATATTACCTGCTATTGTTACACAATGAAAACTACCAATTTGAAGAAATATACCCTAAAGTATAATTATTAAAAAAAAAAAAACCAACAAAAATGTGGACAGTGGTTTTTTTGACAGACTTCTTAGCCATTTAATCTTTTAGAGTTCCCTTGAAGTCAGTGTAAAATCACAAAAAAACCCCACCAATACCATATTCCACTCACTGATTGAACTGATAGAAAAATAGTCTTGTGTTCTTATGCCTTTTCTGAATAAAACAGATACCAGCAATTCTGAAAAGTTTAAATACTTTTATAGTTGGCATTGATCAAAGTGTCAGTGTATATTATTTAAGCACTGGAGTATTTATTTATAAAGTAAATCCTGTGATTGTGAAGTAAAGGTAGCAAACATTAATTTTAAAGAGTGAAAACCTAAAAGCAAATAAGAGTGACATCACATTTATTTTTATTTGTCTTCAGTTCTGTGATCTATTTTTAAGAAAGTGTTACTAAGAATGCTCAAGTTCTTGAAGAAACAAATACACACTTTTTTGAAAACCCTTAAAAATATCATATTTCCTTTATCCAACCACAGGATAATGTACAATTAACCAATGCATTTGTCTGGTCATCTGTGACTGAATTGTTAAAGAAAGAAATAAAAGTGATTACAGGTTTTGCAGTTCTTTTGGAGAGGTTGTTAAAGACTTATTTATCTATTAAACAAAGCAATAGCAAATCAAAATTTTTTATTCTGATTCATTGTTTTTTACATGTAATACTCCTGAAAAAACTACCTTACTAGGGAAATTGTCCCTTATAGATGGAAAAAAAAAATAGTGCTGGTTTATATATTTCATTTTATTACTTAAATATGAACATGTGGAAAGTTGAAAAAGTACAGTTTAACTGCAAAAGGAAATCTTTTAGTTAGAAGTAAAATGTCAGTACTACACTGAGACTTCTTGTTGCACTTCTCTGCTTGGTCATATCAAAGGAAGGTGACATGTACATCTCAGTCTCAAAGGTTGTAGATTCCTGTTATAAATACAGCAGAGCTGAAGACCAAATCACTGAAAAAGAAAAAGCATAGTAAAATCATTGTTACCATTTGGATCATGGACACCATTATGTTCACAAATCTTTCCAAGGCTCCTCATTCAATTGAGAACAAACTGCATACACAGTCCCTTCCTTTTGACAAACCATTTAAAACCTGTCAATGAATAATTAGAGTACTAAATGTAAATATTTCTGTAGCAAATATGTGCAGGTTGATATTGTGGAACCACTTTTCCTAGTTCAATCACTGAAATGGTGCATAATGCCATTTTGACAAAGTGTTACCAGTTTACCTCATGCAAATACTTGGCTCTTTTCACCAGGAATTAATTTTGCTATGCTTTCTCTTTTCCTAGCAAAAAGACATTTTAGAGGCTAGTTCTAAAGAAGGTTTACAGAGACCAGGGAAAAGTGTGAAAATAATGACATGTGAACAGCCAGATTCTTCTCCCCTTCAATAAACAGTTCTACAGAATGTGATCATGTAAATCCCTGTGCACAACACAGAATGCAGAAGACATCTGGACAGAAAATAAATAAAAAGGATATAGTAGAAAAAGAAACCATTTTTCACGTCACTTTCTTATTTATTATTTTTACAATGCACTGGTATTGCTGTTCTTACAATGCAAGAACAGCAGAGCTTCAATGTGTAATCGTGCTTTCATTCTTATTTTCATCATTAGACTTAATAAAATAGTTTTATATCAATTAACTTTTAGAAACCATAGCCTTGATCATTTGGGCTAGTTCTTTTTCATACTATGACTTAAATGACACAGGTCTTGCTGTAACACAACTAAAATCCCTACAAAAAGGAATTCCGCGTTGACAGCTGCACAACATGGTTTTGCCACTTTGGGCCTGAAGTGCTTGAAGGACACTATAGCAGAAATAGATTGAATGAGACTTTGAAGAAGAGAAATATCGCTTTCTTAGCAGCATTTTTTCCCCCTATAATACAGAGATGGTAAAAAATTGCTGAATTTTTGCACAGGATTAAGCTGAGGGGTTTTTTGAGTTTTTTTTTATTTCACAATAACCAGGGCATCGTCAGAAGTAATTATATTTTCTTCATGAGCTTATTAACAGTAAACTTAACATTTCACAACTGTACATTTCATGCCATATTAACATTTGCTTGTGTGCTTCTGAAGTGGAGGAAGTTCCTGAATTTAAATGTTTTTTCCTTATCAGTTTTTCCTTTGCATTTTAAGTAGCAGAAAACAGAAAGCAATTGGATTAAGTGCCGGGATTTCAGAAGTAAAAGTGTAAATAGCAATGTTTGAACACATTTGCAGAGCGCCTGTGAATAGAGCACTACACACTGCAGAAATACTCAGAGCTAGAACCTTATCTTAATGTGTACTAATAATAGATAAATAGAGACTGCTGTAGGCTCCTAAAGCTTCCATTTAGAGAAAGAGGGGCACAAGGAACAGGGTTCTATTAAAACAAAAAAGATAAAATCAGTCAGTTTTTCCCCATTAATTTTTTCCCTCTATGCCACTGGCGATAAGGGCCAACAATGCCAAGCTCTGAGCAGCTGGTGTTTCACAAAGAGAGAGCCCTTGGGGACAGGACTCTCCTGGCAGAGGCAGCCTGGGAGCTCTGCTGCAGAAGCCAGTGCTATTTACATAAGCGCATAAAGGCAAGTCACAGTGCAATTAGCCATATCAGGATCACACCAGTGAACTTGAGGTTTCTTTTAAAGGTTCCCCCAAACACTCTCATGATGGTGCTTTATGCTTTTAATTAGCACACTGTTATTGACTTCAAGACATTAATTCTCTGGGGTCTAGTGGTGATGAAGTTATGACAGGTGATTTCCCATCAACTGCTTGTTCAACTGCTTGTAAGTTACATTCTTCTGTATTTGATAAAAGATAAGACTTTATGTTTAGGTTAAAAAAACCCCAAACCTCTTATCTATTTTCCAGAAAGGAAAAATATTTTGGTGGTTTAGAAGTGCAATAGCATATACAGGCCCTTGAAAAAAGCTGCCATTTAGATGTATTAAAAGAGATTATAAGTGTCAAGAACATTTTTAAGCAAATGGGAATCAGAAGAAAGTAATAAGCAAAAGAGAGAAACTCAACAGATAATTTTGAAAAAGAAACAAACTAAAAACTATAACAAAGAAAACACAACAGAAAAACAAACCAGAAAGCCTTCAACCAAATAGTAATTGATTATGTGGATTTTTTTGTCCACAAAACAGTTTGATCAATATGATTAATAAGTCAGATCTTTGAGCAGTCTATCCTGCCTTCTGCTTTGTTTCATGATGAAAATATTTGTGATTAAAATTTTTATTATTTGCTTTGAGGGTTTTGTTATTTCTATTACTTAGCTTAGAATTTGAGCTGTTCTTTGTCCTTTTGTTTTCTGACTCACTAAAAAGTTTGGAATAAGGAATAATGATCACTTAGGAATAATGAATGACAAATAAACCAGTTCATCTACAAATTTTCAAATTATAATAATTTGTTCCTAAATTAGGAAAACCTTGGGCATTTTGCATATTTTCATAGATGTTCTGTGATTTTTTTTCTTTCCCAAGATGTCTGGATAGCAGGTATTGCTCTGTCAAAAGTGAAGTGCAAAAATATGAAAATTCTTTAGGCAAAAAAAAAAAATGCAGAACAAGTTAATTTAGTAAACAATTAGGTGTAGTGAGTGTTAAACACTAGCTTTTGGGTAAATCATGTTTTGTCAGTAACCTAAGTGATGGAAGACACTTGGTTGCTATTTTCCTGTAAGAGGGCAGTAGAAAGTTCATTCTATCTTGTGTTCACATTTGTTTCATTGAAGTTTGTTTTGTTATCATGTGATAAGGAATGATTTAGAGGTCACAAAGCATATTACTTGCCTTGTATTTCAAACAGGAGACATCAAGTGAAAAAATTATGACAGACCCAAAAAATAGTTTTTTTTTTTTTCTGAGAAAGAATTCAGTTGTGGAATTCCTTGTTTGGGGAAATAATAGATGGGAAAATTTTACATGGATCCAGAAGGTGATTAGATAGCTTAATCAAAGAGAAAAGCCACTGGGAGAACTAAACACAAACCACCTCTGGCTCCAAGTATACAGGAGCCATAAATTCTTGGAAGCTGAAATAAATACAGTACTTGCTACTGGGTACTGTTGGAGCCAAGGTATAGGCCAGATAGGCTTTCAGTCTGTTATAGCATAGTCATGCTTTTGAATGTCATTCTTTGATTGAGAGATAAAAGAAAGCAGTGAACATGGCAATAAGAAAGAAAGAAAGGAAAGCAGAAGCATGCAATGTTGGGGTGCAACAGTATAACTATTCAGTTGTAATTAATGGTAGTCATATCCGCCCAGATTTTGATCACTCTGTGATCAAATCTGCATCCATAAATATTTCTTTCTGCTATTGCAATAAATATGATGGAATAGAAATTGATATCCCAATCTCTAAACAGACCCATGGTTAGACTGCATTATGTTTTCATTTGATAGGATTAAGTATGTTATTTGATTTCATGGAGGGAGCAATATCTTTCCCTTGTGACAACAGCGCTGGTGTGGATAAACACTTCAGTTGCTAACTGAGGTATAATTATTGTATAAATGACCATTAGTATAAAAATTACATTTTATGGAAATATACCTTAAAAAAAAGTAAAAACTTAAAACACCACAAAGTATTTACCCACGTTTTTACCTACAATAATGTAGCAGTGTATGTTTTGATATATAGTAATTTATATGAAAATATAATTAGTTAATTTCTCTTAATACATCTATTTAGATTTGTACATATATTTAGATTTGTATTATCATTAAGCACCTTAAAAAGGTATAACCTTGTATAGTCAGCTTTACTTGTTGAAATATATTTAATCTGGACACCATTTTGTTATCAATAAAAAGCCAATGAAACAGACACCATAACAATTCCCGATTTCTGCACAATAAATAATCCAATATATTTACATCCCAATTAATAGGTAGAAGAACTCCTACCATAAACTTTTTTTTTTTTTTAAGAATGTTAGATTCAAGAATAGAACAGAAATTCTTCCATTGAGTTTGTCAGGAATGCTCTAATTTTTTGCCTCTTAACAATCCTATATCAGTCACAACTACCGCAGAAAACAAAATAAACTTCTAATATTCACCGATCTTGAGAAGCCTTTTACAGATGCAATGTGTTTTGTAAAAAAAAAAAAAAAAAAAAGCAACCAATCAAACAAATTAAAGGAATAAACATGTCAGAAGATGGTTTTTTCTTTAAAATTGAAAGGAGTGGAAAACAGGTGCTCAGATTAAGATAGTTTTCATAGACACAGTGGATTTTCAGATTAAGAAAGAATATTTTCATTAATTTTAGTTATTTCTAGCTTTTTATGTATGTTGTATATGTATGAAACTGAATTGCATTTTTGGAACTGAAGTATTAACAACATACTTGAGCCTAATTTTCTATCTTCCCTTAAGTCAAACATTGTATATTATGCATAAAACTGTTACTGAGAGTAAAATAGTTTGATTTTATCATATGTTGGCTCTTGTGAAACTATTATTTTAGCTTAATAAAGTCCAGCTATCTGGAAATAAATATGCCTTTCTATTTAAGACTATAAAAGTGCTATATTTATTGGCACAGTATAACAGTAGCTGGTGGACTGATTGCAAGGCAGGAGTTTAGTAAAGGCCAGATCTGGGTTTATACTTCTTTAGTAAATTCTTCAAGGTGGTTGATGAACTGGTCAGCCAATGGTAAACATGCTTACACAACACAAATACACCAGGACTTAAAATCTCAGTTGTTTTTATCCATGCCAAAAGCTGTCAGACATCCCCTTTAGGCCTTCAAATGTATTTTTAGAAAATTCTAACCTGCAGTATCTGTCAAGCTACTCCTATATTTAATGCAGATATAGAAGTAAAAGGAGCAATAGAGAAGATTCTGCAAGCTAACACAATATGTAAAATTTTCATCATTTCCCTTGTACATGCTACAGCTTATTTCTCTAAGAGTGTGGCTGCATAATAGCCCCTGTACAGACCTCTCTCTTTCCAAATCCCCCCCCACTCTCTCTCTTTAGGTGTTACTTCTTTCCTTCATTATTTTGTGAGATTCAGAATTTTTTTTTTCTTGTTGTACAGGATTTTTAATCTCTCTGTTTGACAGCTACTCACCCTTTTCCAATGACATTACTTTCAATAAGTGTATTTTTAAAACCCTGTCTTCCAACACTATTAACATTTTCTCTGTCATTTTCTGAGAGTGACGTATTGTTGGGAGGCTGCCCAGCCAAACTGTGCCAGCACATTATGTTAAACAATGTATTGAGACATGTCAAAACAACTCTCAAAAAAAATCACATTTATATCAACAATCAATAACACAGAAAATAAATTATGGGAAACCAATAAAGATACTGGTTTTCCATGCAATTTGGTATAACTTTGATTACTTTTTTTGACAGCAGCTGAG
The DNA here is from genome assembly GCF_048771995.1 of Taeniopygia guttata. Taxonomy (NCBI): domain Eukaryota; kingdom Metazoa; phylum Chordata; class Aves; order Passeriformes; family Estrildidae; genus Taeniopygia; species Taeniopygia guttata. Next base: position 18,769,861 of record NC_133025.1, read on the forward strand.
TGGCTAGCCCAATACGTTTCTAAAAGCTGCAGCATACAACTAATTTTTGCTGTTACTTCAGAGGTGTATGTGTTAATATCTCAACTAGAATTTGTTGATATCTTCATAAAAGTGCTGGAAATTCCTGAATTCTTCTCCGAGCATGGAAACTTCTGTCTAGACATTTTTATAGACCTGGATGACAACATTTAGAGTTTCCCAAACATTTTCACTACAGTTGTATCCTATGTGGATATTTATTTAATAAAACATGAAATGGAACTGTGCTCAGATTTCACCTGAACAACCTATTGCATGCAACCAGGTATATTGAGCTACTGGAAAGTTATTATACACATTATCATGAAGAACTCTACATAAGAAAGACATCACAATGAGTCTGCCTACTCTTCTAATTCAGCTCTGTGAGGACACTAGTCATACACTCCCTTCTCTTATAATGCATACAGTGACAAGGCATATTGTCCATTAGCAAAATCCCTCTTTTTATGTCACTAACTTTCAACATACTTCAACAAGAGCTGACTGCACACGCCAGATCCTTCAAGTGTCAATAAAAAATGTGGTACCTGGATGTAATTGTATATCACACACCACCAGTATGGCTCACTGCAGTTAGTTAACCACAGCTGTAATAGAATGAATGCCATAAAATTAAAAGTAAGTCAACATTTTACGGTGGCTAAATAAAGCATTTTTAAAGTCATAAAGCATGCAAAAAATCTAAAAAGGTTTCTGGGAAACCTTTCTTACAGAAGGGCACCAGTTTCCTGATGCAAATTTCAGTTTGATTTTTCTCCTTTCCTGGAGAGCACTAAAATATAAAAGTTTATTTAGTAAATGTTCCAGATCTCTGATGTACTTTAGTGACACAATTCTTTCTGAAAAAAATGAAATTTTGAGGTCAGGTATTATCATTTATCAATTACATGTTATGATACATCAATTACATCTTTGATGCTTGGGGGAAAAAAAATCATCATTCTGATAGGTCTTTTTTTCTAAACACCTGAATTTATTACTGCTCCTATGTCTTCCCAGATGACTTTCTACCATTCTTACCATCAGGGAAATGCTCTCAAAACTTAGTATTCTCCTTAAATACTTTTTGCAAATTTGGATTTTAACTTGAAGTTATTTTCTCTTAAGGCAAATTCATTTGAAATGGTGCATCAGTCAACACTAGATTACAAAATGAATAATGTCATAAATTATTTCATGGCATTGACCAATGTTTTCCCTCTGTGTAAGAAAAACAAGAGATCGCTTGACAACTATGAGACTGCTTAGTCTCACTGAGATAGAGGGTTTGAGGGCAAAATGACACAGAAGATCTGTTTTGAGATTGGGAAGATATAAAGAATGCTTTAAGCAGATTTAAAAAGCACAGGAAGAAGGGAAGGCTAGAAGAGGAGCAATAAAATAAGGAAGCACAAGGAGAATAAAAGTAAAAGGGAAGCAAAGGAACAAAGAGAAAGAACTGCTCTTGGCAATACAGTTTATCTGATACATTATTATGAAATGTAGCTTCATTGAAAAGCACTGATCTATAAGCTCCAAATGTTTTGTCTGAAATATCTCAGATTTTATTAACTTTCATCAAATCTGAGGCCTGAACTCCAGAAAGGCTGCCTTGAGGCTGCAGAGCCTGGGAACTGCTGATTGCCTTCCCCCATCCTGGTTGTTGCCCAAAAGCCAGGTGCCCAAGGAGTCCCAAACACTGTTTTGCATAATAATGGGTTTCTAACATTATTAAGAGGTCTGGAATAGTTCAAATCAAAGTATATAACCTTGTTACTTCCAACAAATCAGAATTTCTCCTTGGTAACCCCAAATAGTCAGTATGCCTTCAACATTTTTTATGCTTGTTCTGGCACTTCGTCGGCATGGACTATGAGAAAATTTCAATCTATTTTCTTGTTTTTCAGTTTCTTGGCTACTTGAGATAGAAATTGAGTCAATTTTATAAGCAAATCTCTCTTTAGGGGTTTTGCTACAGCAAACCATTACGCATCTACTACTGTGTAACTGCAAAGCATGACAATTTTACTTCCCAAATGGTTTACCCCAGACTTTTTTGCCCAAGTAGAGGGCAAGTTTGACTGCACAGTACAAAACACATAATTATTTATCTTTTTGTTTACATGGCTTCACAGCAATTCCTCTTTCTGTTTCTTTGCTCTATCCAAAAAATAACATGAAGGTTTTCTTGGCTCTGAACCCATGCCTCATTTTCACAAATGCATATGCTCCTAATTCAAAGACCCCAACCAACAGACCATCTCCTTAAGTATAGGAAAAAACTGCAAAATCTGCAGTACTATGTGTCAGTTACAGGAGAACTGGAAAGACTTTTTCTCAGAACATGAATCTTTCACTCCATCATTCTCTTCCAATATTTTGCAACCTGATTGAATATTTCTTAGCTATGTTGATTTCTTCTTATTTGTATTTTAACAGGACATCAAGCAACAACCTAGCACTTGCACCTTGTAAGCTACATCAGATTTGAATAAACAATGGAAACTTTTTAATGTGCTATCTAATCTCAAGATCTTGCATTTGTTGTAATATGGCTATGTGCTCGCTCACAGCCTGCCTTATCTAAATTAACACAAGAGAATTCTGTTCTTGCAAACAGAACTCTGCCTTTGTACAGCACTTTCTTTTTAATAGCACTGGACAAGAAAACACCTAGTGAAATGATAGAATTTAAGAGATAGGGCTAGTTAAGAAAATAAAACAAATTCTTCTACTTTTTTTTTTAATAATTAGTTGAATAGTTTATAAACGTGTCTCTAGCAGTAAATAGACCTAAAAAACTTAAATTTAAAATCTTACATGTGTTTATAGCCTATATAATTTGAATTAATGCATCTTTAAAGCAGAGCAATGTTTACTAAGCTTTAGTTTCTTATGTGTATGCTTGACTCTCATTCTCAAAGATTCAGGTCAAATGGATCTTGGTTGCATTTTTTGTCACCCCTCTGAAAAATTCAGATTTTCAGCATAGGTTACATGCAGTTCATAACTGCATTACCTACCCACTCACCCTAGCTAGAAATATCTTTCCTGATATTAGCATTCAACTTTATAAAAATCTCTGCTGAACTTATCTCTATCCCTTAAATAATTTATGCTTTTGTGCTCTCTATTGGTTCACTCTTTTCCTCTTTCCTTAGAAAGATTTTGACATCACATAGTTTTAATACACGACTACCCACAAAAACAAACATGCAAAGCAAAAGCATTTTATATGGCAAGAAAGGCATTATGTATTTGGAAGGATGTAAGTCAGTACTTCATTATAGGTGATTTCACACTGGATAGAGCTTTTGAAAATGACAGCAGGTATTGTTAGACTTATTAGTGGTTTCCATTAACTCATGTTGGGATCTGATTAAACTTCCTTTCTGTTCATATATTTTTTCTCTAGTGTGTGGAGATGTTCCAAAAATATTTCCCAGAAGATCCCAGAAAGTGTCAGAAATTGATCACAGACTTCTTCTTCAGAGAAGTCTAAATTACTGTGAGGCCTTACTAATGTAAGGCAACAAAAGTCTTCCAGTTCTTCAGATATTCTGGATAAATATACCAAGATGGTCAGCAGAGTGAGTTATGTGCTGTGCCCTGCTTTAAATGACTGGCACACCCACAAGGATACAATGCCTCTTCATTTGTCAGACTACCCAGGAGTAATCTTATCTCAAAGCAAAGTTTAAGAGTAGAATGGTGTTTACTTAAACGATGATTTGAGATAGGGGTCATGAACAGATATGACAAAACATCAGTATTGAGGCTATATTTAACCAAAAGGATTCTCTTTGGGTGTTCCAGCTGTTATCTGCTTTGCCACTGCTGGGTAATTAGCCTATACAATGCACACTTGGCCCCAGAGAGTTCTTTTGGCTACTTATTCTTTTTCCTATTGTTGGGAAGACTATCTGCAGCATCCAGGGTGGCTGCCCTGGGTGACCTGCCCTTTCTCCAAGCTTGTATAGGATGACCTTATTTTTCTTCCATGCTAATGTTTTCCTATCCCTCACACTTCATGCAGCTGGGCATTGAGACATCACAGGGCAACAGAAGGGATTAAATAATTTCCTTTCCCTCTCTTTTAAAGATAATTTTATTAATATTTTTGTTACTTACTTTAATTACCATTTATATTTAAAGTGACTCATGCATGTTGCAGTTTTCTTGAGAATTCTTGTAAAGCTGTTCATGATGTGTCTTCCAAAAGATAAAATGCACCTTTTTCTACTAGATTTACAGCTTCTTTTTCTCTGTGTCTCTCTTATGAAGAACAACCATTTTATAACAGGAATAGAGAGTTGAAAATGTAATATTTTGTCAACATAATCACAGACAAATTTTTAATCCCCCACTCAGCCCCACAGATAGATATTCACTGCCAAAAACACTATCTACAGATTTTTTTCCTGCTACCAGACAGAAGGAAAATACCATGCACTTACTTACAGGTTGATAGGCCCACCCCTGAGCTCCATATGACAGCTAATCAACAGAAAACCAGAAGAATCATTCCAAAGCTCTAATTTGTTCTTCTGCCAAAGGAATAAAAGAAAACACACAACCAATGTATGTTGTGTGGGATATGGAATAGACTTGGAGGAGTGTGGCTATCCTATTGTGTCTAGACAGCTGCTCCAGATTGCCAGTGTCTAACTACCTGGGCTGATAACATTCAGGCTTTGTTCTGTGACCACATTCTATGACCATTGGCAAGTGTCCCATAGGCACAGTTCCCAGAGAAGTTTGTGATAATTTCACTAGAAGAAGACTGGATTTTGAGAAGTAGCATAAATCCTTGTTTCCTCATCTGCTGATGTCTATCTTTTGGAGATTTTCCATCTGTTGGTCTGTAAAACAGTCACATTTGTGTAGAAGCTCTGCAAGTTGCAGGGCATACTAAGCAATCATGGGATTTTATTATTAAGAATCTAATAATAATTCTTTTGCCCACCTATTTATCTCTTCTAGGTTATGATGTATGTTGTATATCCTTTTCCTAGGATAAAAAAGAAAAGTTGTATAGACTTTTCTTCGGTATGTGTTGTTTAGTCTCAGTTGTTTGTTAGTTTGTGTGTGTGTGAATTTATTAACTCCATACCAGGCATTTTTCAAGTTTCAACATTCACAGGCCCATTAAATCCATCTCTCTCTGCTTTCAGTTTTTTACAGTAAAAGGAGTATTTCCTAGTCTTCAAAACATATCCTGGAAAGGCAATTGCTGTCAGGACTAGTAAATGTGGAACGGTATCTGAAGGTAGAGCATCTATGATTTCTATTCATTACTGAAATTCACAGATGCCTTCAAACATAATTCTAGACACTTATCAAAGCCAGTCAGTCACAGGATCATCATAGAGTGCCCTGCATTGAAAGGGACCTTAAAGATTATCTTGTTCCAACCCCACTGACAAGGGCACACACTTTTTACTTGTCCAACCTGGCCATGAAAAAATCCAAGAGTGTATACTTGTGCCTATATTAAATTTATGTCATTTGAGATGGCTAATTAGGTGTTTGAACCTGAACACACAAAATATTTTTTGTCCATTCTATTTTATTCTTGTGAAGTACATAGATTAAATAATCCAGGTGCTTCTTGTTCATACGGAGGAGAAATTTCCCCCATGTCATACATGTGAGAAAATAATGACTGAATGAGGAACACAGGATAGCATTTTCATTAGTTGTGGATGAACTTTTCCTACTTCAGTAAGCTTCAATGTTTATGTAGCAGTGAATTTTTTTGATTCTTGTTGTTTTCAGAAACAGCCTGAGCAATGTGAGAATTAAATGCATTTGCTTAAAAAAATATTCTTTAGCTCAGTATTGCAATTTTGCATTTCTTTTTGGTCATTCTTATTCTACTTTCTTCTCCTATGATAAACACAGAGCTCAGAACAGCTAATCTTGTCTGGCTTTGCCCTCCTTCTCTGTAAAACGGAGCAGAAAAAATATTTAGCATACTTATCAAGCATACTTATCCTCTGCTTATTTAAGAACTGGTGCACAAAAGCAGGATTTTTATTGTTTCTTTTTGCATCATGTATATCAGTATCAAAAGGTCAATAGCATGGTTCAACACTTAAAATGTGTAAGTTAGAATACCTATTTCTGACCAATTGGGGTGTTATTTCATGTCTACGGAAATGAGAATTAGGAACCATATTTACATTTTAATGATTTTGCAAAACCTTAACTCAGGTGTTGGTTTCCTTAATCTGTTTTTCTTGAGGTTGTTTGTGTACTTTTTTTCATAATGGAAAGCATATGAAAATTAATGATTCAAAATAACTTTATGAAAGGAAAGCCTCTTTCACAACTGTTCATAATTGAAAGTTGATTGTGAAAATCTGACGTCTTATTGTACCAATATGAAGATTGATCGCATTTGTTAGAAATGCTAATTAAAAGAATAAGCTAATTAAAAGAATAAGGCTGAAATGGTGAGCAAGTGCACCAGAATCTTCTCCTTAGGCTCTTGAATCACACAGCCCAATGGAATCAATAGACTTTTGCCCAACAGCTTAAAAGAGTTACACTTTGTGATTTAATAAACAATAATTATGAAAATTTAAAAAATTGTTTAATTAAAATCTAAAACCATAGTCAGTCATCTCATAATTTGAAGCACTAATATGGTCTAAGGCACTCACCTAGAAGATAAAGCAAATTACTCACAATAAATTGCAAAATTATGTGAGAGACTCATGCACATTTGCTACATTGCAATGCAGACTGTCACACATCAAGACAAAGTATTCATGCTAAGGAACACATAGGAAAAAAATTTTAATGGTACTATGAAAAATTTGGTGAAAGAGGGTTACATTTTCCTGGTTTTTTTGGGGTTTTTTTTTGTTTTGGTTTGGTTTTGTTTTGTTTTGTTTTGTTTTTGCACTGGCTTAGTGCTTCCCAGTTTGGAAAATAGATTTATTTTCCATTAAAAACCCGTTGTTGTAACACCATCAAATAACTGCAAAAAATAAGTTCTGAAATAGTTGTTGAAGCATGTTTCCATAATTTAAAAATTATGGAACTGAACTTTGCATTTTAGAATTCTTCAGATACTTTGAGAATGGCAAGTCTCTGACATTCCAGATCTCAGAAAACTGATAATTTTTAATCATGATATCTCAGGGACTTCTGAATTTTTTTTTAATTTAAAGTATTGCTCCCAAAAACATCTTCAATTTGTTCCATTGTAAGTCTTTAGACTTTGGGGAAGTGATAGTTAATTTCAAAATTTTTGATGTTTTTTCTCATTCCTGTAAGAAATATGAATCTGCAAAGAACTAACCAGTGTTCTGGGTTGCAAATTGCAGTTTAACAACTGCCTTGATAAAAGATCTTTTGATCACTGAAAGTTCAGGCTAACCATAGTGACTATATTAGGTTATCTGGAACCTCCTTAAGGTGGAAAATTAGTTATAACTAATATGTCTGAAAAAACTTTTGAAAATCCTTTGTTCCCTTCTACGTACAATACCGAGAAAAGGTAAAGTCAATAACTTGAAAATTTCAGCTAGCAAATAGCCTTATAATTCAGCATTTGTCTTGTTATCTCAGATAATTTTAGTCCAAGCATGTGCACACACAGCAATCCTCAGTTGTGGTATCTCTGCTTCTGGTGACTTCTATGCCACATGCCACTAATATGTCTGTTTAAGCCATACCATTAGAATAAGACTGAATTATAACTATGATGTCTAGAATTACAGGTGTAATACCTCAATTTATTTTCAACTGTAGATGCAACACAGACCTCAGATCTCAGATCACTGACATAGAGATATGATTTGATTAAGAGCTGTCTATCTAAGTTCTCAACAAAGATAAAAGCCTATACATTCATGAGGTCAGCTAGGTGGTATCTTTTCACGTGGCTCATGTTTGCAGTTTAGGTCTCATTACCAGTTCTGCTGATAATGATTATACAAATGCCAGTAGTAGTGTGAACATGATATTTTTTTACTACTCATTATGCTGAGTGTCACATGAAAATATCTGTTGCATATCCTGTTCCATATCTGTAACGTCTTGAAAATTTGAGGACATGGTATTGAGAATAGTATACTATTTTCTGGTTTGCTAGAAATTTCAGAATGGAAAAACACTTTCCTTCCAAAAATTTTCTATTTTAAGCATATCCCATCAGTGCCGTAAGTCAGTTTCACCACTATGAGCAGTCAGAAAACATCACAGACAATACATTTAATGCTTTATGACCTCAGAGAAGTTTCATACTTCTTGCAGCGTTACAGTGCACATCACTGCACATCACAGACAGAAATGGCTCTAGGACTACTAAGAGATTTTTTTAGTACAGGAAAGGAGATCATGTTACTTGATAATTGCAATTTTTATTGTCTTTTAAAAAACTGTCTATCACTTGCTGGCAAGATTTTCGACAATAACTTTGCTTTTAGATTGTTTTGCCCATGTACTCCTAACAATACACTGAAATATTATATCTTGCAGAAGATGTTAGTGTGTATTTTACCTCCAAGGTCTGTTTGCTCATTCTAATGCATCTGAACATTTTCAGTGTTCTAAGATTAGGATTAAGTGGACAATTCACACTTTTCCCATCTTTTCTTATCACCTAATCTGTTTGCTGAACTCTTTCTCAAGAATGACAATTAGTGTCTAACATTCCTTGGCACTCTTTCACAAATTCTCATGAATTTTAGTCAGTTGCTAAGAACAACCATGAAATTTTTTGGATCTCTTGGGGAAAGACGAGTTACTTATAGATAAACTGAAATAAGAAATGTCAACTGACTCAAAATTACTGTTTTACAAACTACAAATACAAGCAAGGCAGCCAAAAACTAGTCACGACCAGTCACGCCCATTTATATAATGGGCACAGGAAAGCAGTGCTGAAAATTTTGGGAGTGAGCGATTTATAGGTTACTTTTGCATGACACTTTTTAGACAACTATTAATGACTGAAATATAGTTTACTGTTAGTGAATAATTCCAAATATTAGTGTGGCATGCAATGTATTGATAATTTCAAAGGCAAGAGTTTTAAATATTTTTCTCACTTCATTAAATGTCATGGAACCCGATAATGGTAAAGTAATTTCATCATAGACCACTGAAGTTTAAGTACTACATAATCTACATTTCACAGGGATCACATAGCCCAACCCTCTTGTCAAGGCAGAATTACTGCTTTGTGTCTCATTTTTTGGTCATACATGTTAGGTAGTTTTCTCACATAAATAACACTAAGATTTCAGTAAGGATGTCTTCTTCCAAAAGCTGTTACCATAAACCCCACATGTAATAGAAACTGTTGTATCATGGCAGGGGATGGAGAGGAGAGATGTTTTTTCTGGTATAAATTAAATCAAAATTATTTAATACTTTGTTAGACAAAAGCAAACCTTCAACTTCTGAAAATGTTTTGGCTCCAAACATAGAACACAGGCTACAGAAATAATATGTTCCTTTGGGAAACTCTGTTCATTAGCTTGGCAGGCACATTCAGGACTTTTGCAGGGAACAAAATATTTTTAAGAACCATGTTATGAACAATGCAATTTAATAACCAAATTTTACAGAAACAAACCCACAAATAATTAAAATTTGAGATATGATTTTTTAAAAAAATGTAATCTATTAGGGCTTCTTGGATAGGCAAAGTACTGGAAGATGTTTGTGAATGAGGGAACGTGAATGTTTTTAATATTTTTGTAGTAATTACTGTCTGCAGAACCTTGATATAGACTCTACAATTTGCTTTTCAGTCATTTGAACTCTTCTTTGAGCAATGTGTGCTATTAACACAGATATAAGTAGATCATAATTATAGCTGCTTAATATTATATTTTTTGTGTGTACTATAGAAAACACCTAAAGAGGTAATTTGCAGAGGTTCTGTTAGAATTACACTTAAAGTGTGTGGGACATTATTATGGAATTCACTGCTAAGAGGCACAATGAGGAAGTGACGGAGTCACCACCAGTTTGATTGTATATGGCAGCTCAAAGATATGGCATCAGTTGCCTGGAAGCATGGTAATTCTTCCTTTAAAATACAAAACCTGATGTCTGCTCAAATTATGAATAGCCTACTGGCAGTATTCTTACAATATCTGCTTAGTGTGGCATTACTCCAGATGTACTCATCTTGATTGTCCCTGGATGGCATGATGATTTTGTCACAGTCTATTCACAGAATTTTGGAAGATGGCATGGACTACCCATCTACTTGGTTCATACCAAGTATGTACTTCTCTACATAAGCAGTGTGAATTCTCCTGTGGTCAGAACTGTCTTTCAGACTTCCATTCTGCATTGACAGATTGCAAGGGCTAAGACTCAAGGAACATAGCAGACAATACTTTTTGTAAAGATTTATGTAATTATTCATGGAATTCTACACTCTGTAATGAAGTTCTATACAGTATTTCAAATACTACATAAAGCGAAATGTTTAATGGACTTCAGTTATATAGGAAATTTTAGGAATGCTATCTAATACCCTTCCACTAAACAATCCTAGGGATTCACTTTGTGTTACACATTTGGAAAAAATATGATAAAATGCATAATAAAGTTGAAGCTAATCTGAAAAGTAATTTCTTGCAGGGTGAGTAAATCCAAGCTAGCAATAAAAGATTGGAACTAGACCTTTATGTCGTGTGAAAATATAGGAACTTCTGGAGACTCCAGTAAAAGTATAATGAGTATGACTCTTTCACTTTGAGTCTTGTTAATACTAACAATTCTACTTTAATAATTCAAATTAAATCTGTCCATAATGACAGATTGTTTTCTAAGATAAGGCCAGCTTGCTTTGTTTGATGTAATTTCTTTGTAAGTATAGCTCCCTTTTATCTTTCGTTTAAGTGCAAATTCTTAAAAAACTTAACTTACAAAACATTTATGGAGAAACTGAATATGCAAATAATCTGCAACACAAATTTCATATGAAGAACAATGAGAGATCAAAAAGGACACTTAAAGCAGATATGGAGAAAAAAAGGACTGAAGGTAAAAAAACATTTCAAAATATTTCCCAAGACTTTAAAAAAGACCACAAATTAAGGGTTCTTAAAAATAATTCCAGTTCAAATTTTCTTTCCTTTTCTGGGCCCAAGCATTTAGAAATATACCGTATTGTATCATTCAGCTGGTATAATTTAAAGTCTACTACCTTTGTTTCTCTTTGCAGACAGACCTGTTTATGTCACCTGTTTTAATTACCACACTCCATTCCTGATATTATCAAAATATATACTGCCCACTAGCTCTCACATATGAGAGCTTCCAGTGTTTTTTCACAACCTTTTTCTCATTCTCCTTCCTGAAGACTGTAGAATGTCCAGCATTGAACAGGACAGCATGAAGGGATTAGATAATAGAAATAAAATTTGGGGTTAAAGAGGGCCTGACCCACAGCCTGAAGATAGCTAGACATATATACAGAGCTTAATTCACACAATTATGTGGTTTGAAAAAAAAGGAGAAATAAAAGGATCTTGTCAGTAGGCCTGGTTTATGAGGCCCCAGTACCATTTTGGCAAAGAAAAGAGGAGTCACACTGCATAGTATCAGAGGAAAAAAAATGCTGTGAACTTCAAATGAGACTACTTTTCCACTGTTTATAAAAGCCACCATCATACACAACTGCAACTTTTGAAATATCTAGCCTCCTTACAGAATGTCACAGTGCTCCTGGTTAGTTCTTAAGAAAGAGATCAAAGTAAGATTTTCAGGTCTTGGCGTTCTTGTTCACACTGTGCTCTTTCTGTTCTGTTCACAACACTGAACAGGACTCAATTTTCCAAGCAAGTGACAAGAGAACACATTTGTCACTACTTTGTTCTTTTATAAACCCTTAAGTGTACTCCAAAAAAGAAATTTGAAAAAATGCCCATTGAATATACATTTAGGAAGCATAGTTCTCTTTAGTGGACTGAATTGTTCCCTTTTTCATGTTGTTGCAACCCAAACAGACCTGTCAAGACATGCTCAGAAGGAGTAATACCAGGATTTTTTGTGAAGCTAAATCACTAGACTCCAACAGAAGATTCGTCCTACTTGATTTCACTACATAATCTACATAGTTACTCTATTTTCCCTTTTGGATACTTTTTAGTTTTAGTCAAAATAACCTACATTGCTACATGAGAGCTTGACTGATTATTTGCAGGGAATGGATGTCCCTGTGATTAATTTTATTAGGCTAACTTAACAACTTTTAAAATAAATTCTTTATTGTCTCACTAATAAAACTCTTAAACAGCTAATGCTTCTCTTTGTCCAGTAATTCTGATTTTGTTTTCTGTGTGTAATTCTAATTTCTTTCTTAAAGAAGTTCTTCTGTATAGGAACACTGGAAATATAGGCATCCCAAGAGTGAGAGATGTTTCTGTCAAATGAAAATGACACTGAGAAGAGACACAGAGAGAAAGAATAAAGAACCATTTTACATGACAGTATAATAGCAGAAAGGTAATTGCCTGCAAGTTTACAAGGTAATAAATGGCTCTCTACAGCTGATGAACATGAAGCCATAGGCATTAAAGGCAGAAGAGCTCTCTGTATTTACCAAACCCTCAAATTTTAAATGCAGCATCTCAGCAATATTTTAAGTTTGGTAGCTTTTTTGTTTGTTTGTTTGTTTATTTTTAAATTAAATTTATAGTACCTTTGGATCTAATAATATAGAGGAAAAAATAAGAAAAACAGCATGGAACCACAAGTGAAGCATAGACAGAGGAGATGGTGGCATCAGAACAAGGTGGTGAGGAAAATAAACTGATTTACAGAATTTGTGCTTGTCCTAATCCAAGAGAAAAAAAGACATCCTTGTACTATCAAAAGTTGGAAGAGAATCATAACAGCAGTCATGATGAAGGGGAAAGCTGCCTAGAGGTGTCCCCAAAAGCAAAAAGGATGTAGAAAAGACTATCTTCATGCTTCCTTAAAGATAAATCCTCAAAAGGCATATAGGATCCATGCTACAACTTCTATTCCCTAAAGGAGTTGACTTTGACAAAATTCAAAAATTTACATCTGAACCTTGCAGAAGATAATTTCAAGGACTAGATAAATTCTGATGGTGGTCACTGTAGGCATTTGATCTCTGCAAGTCACATCATGCAAGGTCAAAACATTCTCTATTTCAACCTTTAGAAGAAGCTGAGGTTGAAAATTAACTCCTCCTTTCAGGCCTGCATTGCAGTCCTTTGTCTTCTGGAACAATGCCTTCCAAATCTGCATGAAGATTTGAGACACCTAAGACATTTATTTCTTTGTTGGTTTGTGTTTTTTAAAATAGTACTTAGTTGTCAAGTATGCCATTATTTATAAAAATAGTCCCTTATGTCTTATAAAACCCCCAACAAACAATCCAGAGAGTGAGAAATTACCATGTTGATTATTAATCAGTCACCTTTAGCTGCAGGTGTAGAGTCACACAGGTATATCTTACAAAATCATATCTACTTGTTTCACAAATTATTTTAAGATTTTTCACCTATTTCAGTCATTTCGATTCAGCAATTTAATTACTCCTCCAGATAAATGGAGAAAATAGAAAAGGAAAATTTTAAATTTTATAATTCTTTTTAGATACTAATGAACTCTGGCTTTTTTTCTTGTTTAAGGATTCTCAGCCAAAACATTGTGTTCAGTTCTTTAATCTGTGTCAAAGGCAAGCATTAATATTTTACAGCTGGACCTCTTTTAGTATTCCCTAAGTGTGGATGGATTTCTAATAAATGATGTATGCCATTATTTCCTACAGACTTTGCCTAGCTCTGTTTTAGTTTTGTTCATTTGTTTTATTTGCTATTTTGTTGTTCTTTAACAAAAGACTGTGAGATGTCTTAATATCCTGGTCACAGATTTTTCCAACTGATATGGAACTGTCAAGATGGCTATTTCTCACAAGTACGTTTTCACAGTAGTGCCATAAATGTTGAAAAGAAATATATTTGTTGTTTAAGCACAATTTAAGGGTCTAAAGCAGACAAGGCTTGAGGGAGGTTCTATGGCCTGGAATATGCTGGCAGCCAGGGTAAATTATCAGAATGGTCCTTTCTGCTCCTTCATTCCAAGAGTCTGAGACAACTCCAGTACTTATAGGAGAAAACTCAGGCATCATTGCTGCCAGGGCCAATGCTCCAAAACTGCCAGCCATTCCCCACAAAACAGGCATTCAGCAGCATGTTCATTCACATACTTTGCGTGGGAGTTGCTATGGTTTTGTTATGAAGAGATGTGGAAGGCTACAAGAAAATCCTTTTTTTTTTTTTTTTGGTAAATAACCACAAAGGACTCTTGCCACCAAACAAACTTTATACTGCTAGCAGTCACTGACCATAGTTTTCTAGGCCTTAGTCCTTTTTGAATGATACTACAGTTCCTTCCTTCCTTCCTTCATTCCTTCCTTCCTTCCTTCATTCCTTCCTTTTTTCCTTCCTTTCTTCTCTCACTATGCAATATTTGAAAATCAATGGAAGCAGGTAACTGCATACAGAAATACTTCCTAGCAATTTCCAAAGTCACTTGTTCTTGACTCAGTTGAAATGCAGTTTCTACTATTGGTCATTTTCCAGGACTTGCCTGAACTTTCCTGTGCTGCACAAATCTTTTTCAGGAATTGTTTTATTATACTGGGGTTTTAGCTCCTATTGCATGAGTAAAATCATATTTGTCTATTTAATGCCACAATTTCTGCTTTTACAGTCATAAATCACTCTTTTCCAGCTCTAAAGATGGTATTTGCAAGTTTCCTCTCTTTCACCCATTAGGTGTTCTGAGATATCAAAACATTATTTGCTCTAATCTGATTTGATTCTCATACTATTTCCATTCATGTAAATATGGTCTGACTTGAGATGTGATGAGCTAGATGAAGTTCCTGTAAGTGTCAATATACATTATCTGCATCTTTAAGATTCTTTTGGGGTCATCTTTGCCTACAGAATTACCAGCACAGTCAGAAAACTGGCTTTAGTGTACAATATGAAAATTAACGAAGGACAGTGAATATTCTCTAAATTTTTCTGCGGGCTAAGTAACATGATAAATGTCATGATAACATGTCTCTGGCTCCATATGTTGAGCTAAAACCAACACCAATATTTTTACTCAACTCTAGAATCCAGGAGTGCTGTGTCCATTTAGTGATCCCCAGTACAAGAAACACATGGGAACGTCAGAGTCTAATGCAGGACAACAAAGATAGTCAGGGCTGTAGCAAAAAGTACAAATAAGAGATTGAGAAAACTGGATTTATTCTTAAAGGAGGAGGCTAAGGATATCTTGAGAAGTAAAACTTAACACGGTCTCGTCCATTAGAAGACTATAGAGAAGATGGAGTAAGACTCTTCTGAGAAGTGCACAGTCTTAGGACAGAAGACAAGAGTCACAAGTTGTAACACAGGTAATTCCCATTAGTTATTAGAAAAATAAAAGGTTTCCCCATGAGTGCAGTCAAATAGGAAAGGCTGTGCAATCTCTAAAGCTCTGTTCCTGGAGAGGTTTAATATTCATCTGGGCAATTTCCTGTGTAACTTGGTCTGTTCTGGACTTGAACTTCAGGTTGAATCAGGTTAGTTGTCCATTATAACCCAAATCATTCCACAGTTCCACAGTTCTCTGGATGATGTGATGCTCCTCTGCCTCATGAGCACTGGTCACACAGTGCCCCAGCTCAGCTCCCTCCCCTTCAGTGACAAAATGAACAGAGACACTCACTCTCAGGAATGCTCTCCCCTTGATATAGCTGGTTTAAACTGACTGTCATAGTACAGTTTGAATTTAGGTGCACCATGTATGAAAAATAATAATCCAGGTATATTAAATATTTTGATAACCTATGAATTATTTTCAGTCCCCAATATAGTGGATACACCTAAGTTAAATACTGTATTTTTAATTTTTGTCTTTTTTCACCCACATATTTATTATTTCACAATCCACAATAGCACCCTTCTGAGTCACTGAATCACATAAATTTTCCATGTGTTAATATGTTGATTAAGAGTGTAATAAAAAATTAATCTCTTAAGAAGTGGTGGTGAAGCATAAGCATATTTTTGTGAGCAATATACTTGCTGAAAAAATAATTTTGTTATTTCAAGAAAATATGTGTGTGTCAGAGAGAATTGTAAAGCTGTGAAAGATAAAACTGTGGAGATGCTGTTAGCCTCTGAGTCAGCAGCTCACATTTCGCAGAAATTAGCATTTTAAGCCTCAGTGCTCCCACTGCGTGCTCAGAACCACCTTTCTGCATAGCCCACTGCCTGCTGCGGTCTGACAGTGCCTCAGAGCTTACACAATTGAAAGAGTTACAAACTGATTCACTGTAAATTAACAAAGTGCATCCAGTCACGCTGAAGAGACATTTACCACAGGAGCAGCCTCTGTCATGGAGGGGCTGGGAGGAGCTGGCAGCGCACATATTATTGTAGAGAGGCAAGTGTTTTCTACTGAGGCTGAAGGTGAAACACCTGCAAGTGGGTCAGATGATTTATTTTATTTATTTAATAAATTAGGGCAAGCAGCAATCATTAATTAAAACACAAAGAAGAAAAGACAACACAAAAAGAAAAGATTTACTGGAATGATTTCATATTTACTTTTTATAATTTTAAAGTATTTTTTGCAGCAGTGTCACAGTATAGCAAAAGCAGAGCTGCTACTTCATAAAGAATAGCTTTTCACAGCTATACAGCATTTTTAATAAAAGACCTGTTAGTTTTGATCTCTACTGGTGCTCTGCCAGCCTTGAATATGGTCACAATGCCCTGGAAACTGTTTTCTTCTACGCCCAGTTCCTTTGATAGCAGGAAGACACAGTGACACAGAGCTGCTCTATTCTGAGTGCCTCTGATAAATCCAAACTGTCAGATGCTGCTGGTCAAAGGTAAATGGGACATCAAGGGGGAAAAAAAGAAGCACCAAGGATAAAAGAAACACTGACTTGTTTTGCAGTGCACTTGCAGTAGTGTTCCATACTAGTTTAGCTGTTCACATAGCACTGAACAGATAAAAAGGCTGCTATGCATACAGTACGGCCTCTTTTAGTTATTCTTTTGTGTGAAGTGGTTACCACAGCTTTTGAAGACAGATAAAATCGAGCATAAAGATACATCTATAAATAAAAGATTATTTTAAGCAAACTCTGAAATTATTAGACAAAGTAATGCAGTTTACAAACAAAGCCTGATCCATTGAGGATGATACACCTGAGGATATAAAAACAACACTTGGGTCAAAGGATGCCCCTCCAGCACAAAACATAAAGCAGTGACCTGAAAACTGACAAGAAACCCAAGAAGGACAGATTTGAGGAAAAAGTGTTTGTAGAAGTAAAATGTACTACTGCTGCACTCAAAAGATAATAAACCAAATTTAGTCTGGGGTTTACCAGGTCTTTGAGGAGTGTACAGAGGGGTGGTGCAAATGCAGAGGTAGAGAAAAATCTGCACAAAGCAGCATTGATTTTTTTTTTTTTGCTGACATATATGGCATTTTTAAATCAGAATACTATGTGCAGCAGCTTTTCCTGGAGAAGCAGAGCTTTGACTCACTGTAAAAAATGAAAGACAAATTCTGTGAAGTCTCAAAAAAGGAGGTATCTTTCTATTATATACCCATCTACCAAGCCTCATGTGACATTGATGTTTTCTATATTTTTTCCAGTTGTTTAAATGTAAGGAGTTTCAAGTTTCTTATTATTTTAAAGGGCATAGTTTAATACATAAAACCTGATCACATAGAATGGCCTTTAAAGTCCAGTTAAAAGAGGACTATAGAGGCAAAAAAACCACAGACTACAGCACAGGATAGTGGGCAAGAATCAATTATTCATTCAGAAACATCTAGAGCTAGTCAGATGATCTATCTGCATAACAAATAAAACCGATGATTTGTCCTGTTTTTTGAATGCATGATTCACAATTATATGATTACTCATGAGGCTCATGACAACATGACTTGATCCAATCCAAAAACAGCCTTGTGAGGAATAGCTGAAGCATGTGGACCCTGATTCAAGCATATGTGCTTGTTTTAAAATATGAATAGTCCTACTTAGGGAATTTGATTAATCTTACTCCTGAAGTTATGCATTTGATTAATCTTACTCCTAAAGTTCATTGCTTAACAAGAGAGATAAACCACATTAAACAGGACGTGTGATAATAAAGTGTCCTGATACCTGCCAGGACAGAGTTGAATTTTTACAGAACTCATGAGGGTGCAGGGCCTGGAGCCTATTGGGCGTGGCTATGAGATTATTCTGCACCACCTCACCTCATTGCTGGGGGCAGGAGTAAAGCAAATCCATATTAGAGCTTGTTCTCGCTCTGTTCTCAGTGAGCCTTTACTGGGTTTAGGTCTCCATATAGCTCTTGTACAGGAAAGCCCAAAAATGGACACACTACACCAGATTTGTCCCCCCAGTGCTACACAGAGGGGCAAGATCCTTTGGCCTGCTGGCAACACTCCTAAAGCAGCTCAGGGTGCCACTATCCTTCGTATTGCAAGGACAAACCGATGGCTCACTTTCTACTTGCTGTCCACCAGACCCTCCAGCCCTTTCCTGTCAACCCAGTCAGTCCTTGTACTGAACAGTTCATGAGGCTGATCTTCCTCAGGTGCAGGACTTGACATTTCCCTTCACTGAATTTCCTGGGACTCCTGTTGGTCCATTTCTCTGGTCTTTTGAGGACCCTTCAAATGGCACCACAGCCCTATGGTGTACTAATAATTCCTTATAATTTTGTATCATTTGCAAACTTCGTGAGGATGCTTTCTGCCTTATTATCAAAGTCATTAATGAAGGTGCTAATCAGTGCCTCTGATTACTCCTGTGGTATGCCACTGTTGATGGGCCTCCCACTGGACTTTATACCTTCTATAACAACTCTTTGGCCCTAGCAATTCAGGCAATTTTCAGTCCACCTCTCTATTTATTTATCTGTTTGTCAATCAGGATGTTAAGGGAGACAGTGCAACATAAAAGATGCAATTAGCAAGTATGGGTATTAGCAAGTATATAGAAAGACACTTCTATATTTTAGCTTATGAAATTATTGCTACAGCCAACATCTAAAAATAGATCTAATATCTGTCTTTTCTAATAATCTTTTTTTTTTTTTTTTTTTTTTTTGAAACAGAAGCAGCAAGCATTCTGGAGCATATCTTGGGAGAGCTATAATAAAAGAACTGCAATCTATTACTGCACAGTAAAGCTAAATTTTCTGCCCTTACATCAGGGCAGATAACAAATAAACCTGGGTCAGCTAATTTGCTAGTGTATAAATTACAACTTGTAACAGCAAGATATGAATTTATTCCTACCATAATAAAAAGATCAATGAAACCTAAACTAGCACTTGCTTTAAAAAAATTGTAATGCAAATAAAACATAAGAAAAATGTAAGGCAGCCACAAAGTAGCACAAAAAATGCAGAGTCTAGTAAACTAGAAACAAAAACAGGTAGATTGAACCTTCATAACAAATCAAATTAGTTTTTCTTCTTATGAAATTTATCAGTGATGGTTGTTATCAAATCATGATCCCTTTCATACCATGTGGCCATTTTTTCTTTCTGAAGAGTTACTCTTTTTTTTATAGGCCTGGAAGAACATCTTTTATGACTAATTTGTTCCTGAATCTTTCCTTATCTCCATTACAAAACCTAACATCACTGGTGACAAACCCAACATAATCTTTCTGGTTTTTGTTTCTGCCTTCTGCTTCTCCTTTGCCTAGGAGATATGTGGGCTTCTTTAGGGTGTCTATGGTTTTGAATATGGAATCTCCATTTTCTCCTGCTTGGGCTGAACATTCCATGCCTGTTGTATCATCGGCTATAATATCACATAGTTTTATATTGTTACATATAATTATATGCTAATAACAATTACTGTGGAGGAAATCTCTATATAATGGAAAAACTTTTATCCTTCCTTGAAATATAACCAGCCAACAAAGTACAGTGCTGTATCTAATAGAACATTGAACTACAAAAACATAATGAAAAGTGTACAGAGCAACAGCATAAACAGGGATATTTGAATCCTTAAGGATAATCAGATTCTTTACCATTTGTTTGGGTGTTTCCACAAACACGTTGAAAAAGCTTATGAACTCATTTATGAAGGAGATTTACTGAAACAAAAGGCTCATGAATGTCAATTTTCAGATGAAAACCTAGAACACTCAAACTGATTTAATCTGATTGTTAATTTACAAGTTGATGCCTTTCATAATGTCTTATAACAGATCAATTATTAAAAATAAGATATCCATGAATGGAAGAAGATATTTTTTAAATGAAAAAGACTTCTGTATTTTAGCTTCTGTATATATGTCATACTTTACTTTGAAAGCTTTGTTTTGTTCTTGGCCAAAATAAAGCATTTTGGCCACTACATGTATGATCCTCAGGTTTCAAACGCCTTAAAATCAGAAAGATAACTATCAGTTGGTGTATTTTTTTGTATATATGAGCATCAATTTGAGAGAAATAAAGTAAATTTTACATAATTTAATTTTCCACGAGAGATCTTTATCTCCTGTAGAAAATGGGAACATTTAAGGGTTTGTGACAGATATAAGGGTTTCTTGCTGGGCATTTGGGGAAGAGGTTACAAAATAATTGTGGCAAAAATGCTTGAAACTCTTACAGTCTTAAGGTCTTTCTCTGTCAGCTATATCCCTGCCTTGCATTGCTCATGCACTTGAACTCTGACATATATAAAAACATCTTCCAGAAATTAAAGGATCGTTTCAGTCTTCATTCTGTCTTAGCCTCTCAGCTTCTGAGCAGAAGTGCCAATTAGTGCCAAACACAGTGATATTCTGTGAATGCATTCCAATTAGAAACCATCAGTTCATTTGACAGAGACAATTAGTGCCAGTAGAAAGTACATTTGAGTTTCCAAGGAAGTTATTAATATATACTGTATGCCAGAAACTTTCTCAGAGGCCATTATTGTAAACAGTGTCAAGAAAATAGTGTAGAAAAGACAGATCAGTAGATCCGGATCATTAAGAGCTACCTTTTTAAGGAAAAGTAATACAACAGTTGACTTGCTTTAAATAAGAGAAAGAAGGAAGTAAATGAGAAAAAAAAAAAAAAAAAAAAAGAAATTCTGAAGTACTTTTGAATATTTATGGTGAAATACATATCCATGTCTGGAAGTAACTGGACAAAGATTTATAACCATCCTTAAGTTTTACCCTTCCTCTGATGTGAATTGATATGTAAATCTGGGACCTTAAGTACAAAAGCTTGTATTTTCCAGTGGATGCTATTGAAAAATGTCATGTGTACCCCCAAAGCATACACATAGGGGTTTTGGGAGTTTATTAGTTTTTGTAAGATTTCTGTCTGCTTCTTTTCTGAAACAGATGATCCGTCATTGCATTGTATATTGGGCACTACCTTCTTATGCAACACATAAGAGTTATTCACTTACTCCTTCATCCATATAGCACAATCGAAGATTGCATATGGTATAGTGAGGTTATAAATTATATATCCTTTGCTAAAACAGGATGAACTTGTATTTCATTGGGTGGGTCTTTCTTTAAAAGTAGATGCTGGGGGCAAGAACAGTTGGCAATAACTGATCTTCAAGACAAGAGATCAAATCTTACCTCCACCTTATATTGTGCTCTATTTTGAAATAAAATGCTTTAACATGATTTTAGATAATTGGATGCTGAGCTCAGTGTAAGTCCATTCATGATTTATAGTCCAAATCAGATTTTTGTACTTCTTTTTCAATGACACTTTGATATTGCCTTTGTCATTTTAGTCACTACCTATGGAAGTTACACAGCTCTTTTGGGTAAATAAAAGAACATGCCACCTAAAAGCCAGCAATGAACCAAGAATGGACTTAAACAAAAGATTTCATAAGTTAAAATAAACGGTTCTGGTAAATTGATTGGACAGATTGGCTGACGTTTTCTTATCTGCAAGGATAGAGCACCATCAGCAAAGGTCTGCAAAGCAATGGGATTTGGGTTCATTACCACACAAGATGTTATCCTGAAAACTAGAGATATCATTAAAATATAATAACTTTTTAATGTCTTCAATTTCTGTCTTGCATTTAAGAATTAAAAAGATATTTGACCTCCTTTGTCTTGCACCACCCTTTCCTCTTTCACCCTGCTACTTTTCAGTATATTTGTCTTTCAATGTCTCCCCATTACACTTGCTTTGGGCCTTTTCTTGCTGTTTTAAGGAAATAATTATGGGTGCTGAGGTAGCAGCCGCACCTAACCTGAGTAACATAATTCATAGAAAAATATAGATATTTAAAAAATTTGGTGAAGACTTAGTCACACAGACAGATAAAGGTTTACCTTTAGCAGAAAGGACTACACTGGTTTACAAATAAATTTGCTGTGAATATAGCAAGAAAATATTGGTACATTGTACAAATGTTTAGGGGCTTGTAGTTTTGGAATTTATGCATAGTTTTTTGAATCTAACAAGGAAAGATGTCTACATAGGGCTGCCATATTAAACACCAAAATATTACTTAGAACAGAAAGTGGTTTGATTCCTTTTCTATTCCTGTAATTGTTGCATTAGTATTCTTTATTTCTGTGACTATTTCAGTATGAGATGTGTAATTGTTTCCTGGCAAGCATTCTTAAACTAAGAAAACTCCAAATTCAGTGTGTGCTGGGAATACTACAGTCTTGAATTTGATTAGTGTGATTCCTTACAAGACACTGCATTCACCTGTTTCCACATCTTAATTTCCAGTCCTCAATCTGAAGGTGTCAGGATTTTTTGTAACCTCTGATCTGTGGAATGATGACAAATTTTACAATAACTTTTTGGGTTTGGCTTTGTTTTCTTTGTTAACAGTAAACCCATTAATTCATTCAGTGTTCTGCTCTGACTCAATACTTGTGTTTCAGAAAAGGAAGGAGGTTTGATCTGCATATTTGCTTGGCTATGTAGGTACATGGAGTTCTGGCTGATCTTCCACCACCATCTGCTCAAGTGCTTTTGTGTGTCTGTGTCTTCAGGAAACTTTTTTTCCCCCTCCCTATTACTGTAATTACCCTCCTATTCCAAGAAATCTGCCATTATGTACTGGTCCACCTCTTTCACTATTATGCACTGATACCACATGATCTAAGACATTTACATTATAGACATAATAATCTGAAATGTGGTTGTCAGAACTCCATTTATAGTTGTAAGGTAAAAATAGGGCATTTCTGTCATATCTCATCCTTGTCCTTATGTAAAACCTAAAAATAAATTGCATAAATTACAATTTAGAAATTCCTATTTTTCTCCAGTGAGTGACTAAAAAGGGAGGCAAGGATGACTAATTCAAATACAGCCCTCTTCTTTGTAGATATTCAAATCAAATAGCTAATATACATATTTTATTTACTACTGATATTGTACTGCTTTTGCTCATTCATATATGAAGAATTTTAAGACAATTCTTAATGACATATACTACTTTTTTTTTTCCTCTTCTTTTTCTCTCTGTTCAGACAGGAGAGGAATAGTTGAGCCAGGTATTTGGTATCTGGAAAAGCTATCTTTCCCAGATACCATCTTTTTTTTTTTTTTAAAGTAGGAGTTATTTTCTTCAGCCACTGAGATAATACCAAGAAAGCTTAGAAGGCATTTTACATTATCAGTGCAATTTTGAACACATACCTCACTTGCTGATGAAGTAGGACAGAAGACACTACAAGAAATTTTGTTTAACATTTAATCCCCCATTTAATTTACTATGGTGGAAAGGCAATGATCAGGTAAGAGGCAAAAGCAAGAGACAACAGCAGATTTACAGAGTACTTCTGAACAAAATGCTCATCTAGATTGGCCTTCCTTAAACCTTTGATGGTAACAGTAGATGAGATGAATGTTTTCTAGAGGTGTGGGGTAACTGTTGTAGTTTATTAGCACAAATTTGTTACCACACTATTTCTGACCATACGATAGTGCCACAAGAAAGAAAGCTGTAATTTAGGAAATTTAATTAGCTTTAATTTTTATCCCTCTTTCCCAAAGACTTCAGTTTAAAGACTATTAACATTATGATTTTAAAAACTCAGTAACTGAGACATTTTCATGTGCTATTCAGGCTTTGAGAAGCGAAAGGGGCTCTGAACATCCAGTTTGCTATAGCTTATTCCTCAGAATACAATATATAGGCAGGGTGCAGTGTACTTAGCTGTTCAGAGTGCATCAGCTGGTAAAACATCCTGCCACTTCATACACTGAAGATGAAGGATATAAATTACATCAGTTAAACTACAATGCAAGAGGACACTCATGGAAATACATTACAGTCTTTGCAAAAAAAAAAAAAAAAAAGTGTTATATATGATTGCAAGGATGATTTGTTGACCCAGACCCCTTCACCTAGATTGTGTTTTATGCAAATTCATGAGGATTCTGGAAATGTGCATCTATAAAAACATTCTCCGAAATATCATCCGTTATCAGAAGCGAACACCATCCTACTTGCAGCTTGCTGTTTCTCGGGCTTCCAGATTGCTTGATTACTGTGGAGAAGTTAAGGATGATATTTCTAGACTGTCTAATTATGGTTTCTTATGACTGTAGGAATAGGCAATAATAAGCCTACAAAAATCTAGTGCTCACAGGATCAGTTCTATAGAGCTCACATGAATGATATTTTAGTAACAACCAAATGAATTGTTCAACTTCAGGCACAAAATGATGAGATACGGCAGCTCAGGGTTCAACTCAATTCCTAATATAACATTGTTTCACTCATTAATCACACAACTTCAAGAACCCAATATTTATTGAATGATGAAGAGAAAATTTACTGAGAAAACTTATAATGGCCTAAAAGTAACTGCTGTGAAGAATGTGATGGATATATCACAACACTGTTAAATATGGTGTGTGAAAATGCAAAATGAGAATATTACAACCATTTAATTACCTCCTAGGACTCTAGAAGGCAGGAAACTCACCTTATGTGAAATGGTCTTAAAATCGTCAATGCTGTGGTGACTAAAAACATAGTAGAAGGCTTCTATTTAAGACAGAATTTTAGAAAATTATCACATAAGCCTAGAGAATAGGGAGAATTCGTCTGTGGTTGTACTCTGCAATTCGGCAGTTCATTCTTACCAGAAAAAAAAAAAAAGACTAATGGCAAGAAAGATTAAACCACCAAAATGAAGGATGTTTTATATAGCTGGTTTTAAACCACAGTACATCACAGCCCTCTATCCAGATCACACAGGTATTGTGTACATATTGACAATATATGATAATGTAATATATTTGTATTCTTTGGCTTGAACTGATTTACAAAGGAAGGCAAAATTGAAGAAATGACACACCAAAATTTTAGACAAAATTTTAGAGAAGGGAAAGTAACATGGAAGAAAAAACCTAGTGAACTAAAAAAAGGAAGAAAAGAGAGAGGGGAAAAAAAGAAAATAAAAAAAAAAAAGGGAAAAAGGTAGAGATAAAGGAGTAGAAGGCACAAATACATGCACAAATAAGAAAAAAGAAGAAAACCAGCAATCATCAGTGAAACAAGAAGAGAGAGGAAAAGCCATGAGTAAAACATGAAGCAAATTGAGGAATAAAAGATTGCTGGGATCACAGTCCCTCCAACCTGTGAATTTTGAATGGGTACCAACCAGCTGCTGGGAGAAGGCCAAAGAGTTGCTTGGCTAGATGAGAAGCAGTTGGCATCCTGGTATTTCACATGTGATGAGCATCCAATATGTGACATTTGATCTTATGCCAGGGACATGCTATGGTTTGAAATTTCTAGCAGCCAATCAGGATACCCACTGACTACTTTCTTTTATCATATTAATTGCATGTCCTGCACCAAAGAATATTTAATCCAAATGTGCACGAGTTTAAAAGGAAAAAAACTCAAACTGTTTAAAACAGCTGTTTAAAATCAGTACATAAAAAATAAAGTCTATTTTGGGTAGAAACTTGTTTCTTAGATCAAAGTGCTTCACTCATTCCATATTTTTATTCTTTAACAAAAAAAAATTCAGATCAATCAGGAACAGGGTTTTTTTAATTATAGGTTTAATTGATAGCTCTCAGACAGATATGGCTATCAGAGATGTCACTAGAAGTACATTCACTTGTATTTGGCAATCTCTGAATTTATGATGTTGCAGCGCTAATTCATCCTATGATTCTAACACTGAGAGTAATCTTTAATGAAAAAAAAGGTATGGTTTTAGCTTAATCACCATTCCTTTACTAGAGTACATTTCTTTTCAGTGAGTAATATGTATGCCTTTGCAATATGTGATTAAAAACTATGAAGTTGTTATACACATTTTAACACTAAGATTTATCCCGAGTCAGGTTTAAAATGATGCTTTAAAATCTCTCTTTTCTAAAGATTAAAAGGAGGAAAGCAAAAGTAGAATGAGCTCTATTTAATTTTTCTTGTCCTACATGTCCTTTTCTATCTTATATAAATATGACTGCTTTAATTCTCTTGCTTGTTAATTTTGCTAAAGGAACATGTCTGCTAATTAACAACTGTAGATAGTTCAAGCCAGAAAGATGGCCTATGATTCCCTAGTTACAGGCTTGGCATAAGGGTCCTAGTTTGGCAATATATTCTTTTCTTCTTATTTTTTGATTTATGTAAGGTTTTGAAAGCATTCACTTTTCTGTGATGCAGAAATATTGCAGCAACATCCATGAGTATTTATCAGAAGACATATACTATATTGATATTTGGTGGAGTCTTCTCATAGTACTATTTTTGTTGCAGAATATATATCTAATTAGGACATTAAATATAGAAATATTAAAGGTGTTGAATATTAGGAACAATCCAACTATGATAATACCTAGCCAGCCCTGTAGTGGCCTATTCACCAGTCCTCACAATGGACTTGCTTTCCAATGTCTGCTTAGGGCTAAGAACTAAATTGTAAAATTAATGAACTCTTCACGTGAGAAAATATTTTGGAGGAGGCAAGCCAGTATTTCAAACCCTTAAAATGAGGTGACACAATAACAGTTCAGATTTTACTGCTCTGGAATCTACCAATTTTTGTTGTGTTAATGAGCCAATCTCCATTTATTTTTCATCTAACACGGGGCTCCAGGAATATTTGCATGTGGGACTTTCATTTAGTACTCTGAACTTAGCATGAGGGGTAATTGTGAATATGTTTATACAGGCAATTTTTATCTCTCACAGAAAGATTTGTCTTCACCTCCACGAGTATTCGGGAAAGCAGATGTAGTCACTGGAAATTTATCTCTAGGATTCTTTACTTTTAGATGCATATAAATATCTTGTTGTGAGCTTTTGGCCCACTGGATAAAATTCATAAAACAATAAATTTATTAATCTAAAATATAGAGTGAATTTTATTCTCCTAATGAATTAGTCCCAGTCCTCATTGTATACTTACATAATCTGAGTAGTTTTTAATCTATTGTACTGATTTTTAACATCCAAATAAGATTAAAATGAACTTTAGTTCATTAAAGTGTTAATTAAAATTAACACTTTAGTAAAAACAAGCACATTGTAACTGCACCTTTTAAAGTACAAAATAAGACTATAGGGAAGAGGATGACTATATTCAAGTGAACACTGGTAAAAGTTTCTGTGAGCTCATTATTCTACAGAAAATGAAGCAAACATATTTCATACCACAAGACCTGCTTTAAAAAACACAGTGCTTTTATTCCCTGAGCGATTTTGATAAACATCCTACACCATGGTGATTGCAAGCATGTGACCACAACAAAAGTCTCATATGACTCCCAGGGGCAGCTCAGCATGAGTAAGCAATTCCTAGCATAGTCCAAAGCCACATTCCAGTAAGAGATTACAGTTCTTGTACAGCCTCATGATTCCTGCCACTCCCCATCCCCCAACAAAAACATCATTGCTGTTATTTCCTCTACATCAAGAGACTTAATGGCTATCATACATAACATTAATAATTCTTAAGAATAAGAAATAAGGCCATTTTCTATTTTGGTCCTGGGTGACGACAAACATGTGCTAATGGGCCCAGATAAACTGAAAGCTTCATTGAATCCAGAATGTCATAATGCATTTGGAAACAAGACAAAGTGTTTCCAAGAAAGACATGCTTTTACCCATCACAAATAACCCAATTAGCTGAGTGCTTTAGAGGGAAACTGATAGAAAGTCAGGATTTTCCTTCCAGTGAATACACAGGATTTCCCAATTCATAGTTCAAGCCTGAACAAATTAAAAGAAATTCATAGGCTCTTAACAACAGGTCATTTCTTAGTGGACTCTCATGAGACCACCTGCACCCTGTTCATCCCTTACCTTTTAAATAAAAAAAAAAAAAACAACAAAATTAAAAAAAACCAACCAAATAAACAAAACAAAAAACAAACAAAAACCAAAAACAAACAAACAAACCCCACACAGTTTTAGTATATGCTGACATCCCAGTTCAGATCAGCTGTTGGTCTGCATTGATAACTCTACTGCACAAACTTGAGCTTACTGAAGAAATAGCAGATTATTTCTCAAATCAGAAGCTTTGTAATTGTGAGACAAGGCTGCTGGCCCAGAGTGTCACAGTGCTACTGCTATGCTTCTTCCTGTGGTCTGTGCTGGTTCATCTACACTGAGCTGTTTCATTCCCTGTGAATAAATATAACTAGTCTGGACAGCTGTATTCTGTAAATGTAGCAAGAGAACGTGAAAACTGCCTGGACCATGGTTAAACTACCATACGTTTTTTGACATGAAGCATAACTTACACAATATTTAATGTCACCTCTCATTAACACCATTTTATGCCTCTGATGCAGGGTCTGAACCTGCATAATGCTCATCAATTAGGAACCATTTCTTTCTACGAAATTGCTACAAAAGAAGCTTTTTCCCCATCTTCTATTTGCAGGCCACAAAATAGTGAACAATTTGCTTAGCTATTTCCAGCACATCTTTGCCACCCTACATCCACTTATCCTTCTGAGTAAGTTTGCAGATTAATTTCCACAAATATCTCCTTGTATAAGATTTCCTGGTGACACTTGCGAATTTTAAAGTATGGCCTAACTACCAACATTTCTGTTTACTTTGCCTTCAAGATTTACATGCTCCAGCCTGCAGTGTCAGCTGAGCTTTGAAAGGTATATCAACGTCTCAAAATCTATTTCAAAGCTTCTGGAGTCCAAATGGGAAGTTGACTTGAAGCTTAACTCATGTTACACAAACTACCAGAAAATTTTGGCTTTACAGGGGTTTTCATGAATGCATGGCCAAAAACTGACTAAGAATCATAGAATTATCAAGGTTAGAAGAGACCTTTAAAAGCATGCAGTTCAACCACCCATCCAGCACTGCCACTGTAACCCCTAAACCATTACGCAGTGCCAGATCCAGATAAACACTTTCAGGGATAGTGGCTCCACCACCTCACTAGGCAACCTATTCCAATGCATGACCACCCTAACAGTGAAAACATTTTTTCTGTTATCCATTCTGAATCTCCCCTGTCTCAGCTTTTAAAGCCATTTCCTCTGGTTGTCTCACTGAAGGCCTGGTAGAAGACATGGTCCCCACCTCACCACAGCCTCCTTTCAGAGAGTGTGATGGGCTCTTCCCTGAGACTAAACAAACCTAGCTCCCTTAGCTGCTCGTCTGAAGACATGTTTCTAGAACTTTCATGAGCTTTGTTGCCCTTCACTGGACACACTCCAGCACCCCAATGTCCTTTGTAAAGTGAGGAGAGATCACCTTTAGTACATTATCTGTTGCCCCACCAGGCTCTCTGTCCTTGCAAGCAGTCAGTGGTCTCTGTATTAAACCAAATTGATGCAGCTTTAAGTTTCATTGTTCCTTTTCTTTTCAGCTCTACATGTTGAAATAGATACCATTGTATTCTTGCAATATTTCTCATTAATTTAGATAATAATATATAGAGATTTTTTTTCTTGCTATCTTGACAACACATTATGCCTATTTGAGCAGAGTTTTTTGAATTAGTGTTTTGGGTTTTTTTTTTTTTTAACTTAAGAGACATTTTTTTTTCTTGCTAGGAATCTTTTACAATGTAGTAATGACATTCCAACTGGAACCAGGGATCACTCTTATCAGTGTCCGTATCTATGATGACAAATTATAATTTCTCCTATTTTTTATATCGCAGAGTCGCTTAGCACAAATGTATGGAATGCCTGGCACAATGTGATTCCAGGCTATGCTTTGAGTCCTATATGTTATTAAATAATGGTTGTAGGTTAAATGCTTGGTGGGGCTAAAGGGGTGAAGTTACCAAGAAGGGCTTGATACTTACATTGGATTCTTCCAGGCTCAGAAGTAGCTGTTTCATTTCTAAGTGGGTTGCATTTAACTTCTTATTACAATCCTAGAAGGAAGAAAGGACAGAGATGGAGGCTGATGAGTATTATCTTGATTTCTAGTCCCAATATTGATGTCCCTGTGCCTTTGTTAGGCACAAAAATTATTTATAAGACACTTATTAATCACACAGGGTGTGATCATTGACTAATTAAATTGACATTAAATTTCTCTAATTAGACAGTGTTTGGGAAACATTTCAAGTATTAAGAGAATTGCATTAATGAAAAAGCTATTAATCATATGATCCTGTGGTCTCAGTAAATGACCATAATACACATCCCTGGTTATCTGCATTTAAGTACCCAGGTAGTCACATTTACTTTAATAAAACATAATTATATTCTTTTAGTCAGGCATTTACATTGACCTGCTAGCTTCAAAATGTTTTACTTACCTGTGCTAATCACTTGACCTCCTCTCACCTGTTTGTCTTGTTTCACTTGCCCTATGAGATCAGAAGGAGAAGAGGCTCTTGCATAGTTTGGGATTTGACAAGAGAAAACTAGACATTAAAAGAAGCTGCTGGCATCAAAAGAGAACCAACACTCTAACCCTTGGCTCTGCAGGACAAAACAATTGTTGAGCACGACAGCCTCACTGTGCTTTAAGTATTCTCACTGTATTCCTTAAGCAAAATTGCTATTCAAAGCAATGGAAATTCCCTTAAAAAGAAAATATCCTAAGAATATATTTTTGAACCCTTGAGGCTAAAAGTTGCATTTTTAGGAACACTTATCTTTATTTTAGAAGTAGCAGTTTTTGCAAGTGCGTTTTTATTTAGCTATATGTAAGAATGGATGATTAAAAAATGTAACTGATCTCAGATGAAAAGCTATTTTTCTTAAAATATCTTGACAGGATTGTGATAGTGTAATATTAGTATTGAGATGCAGGTGAGTATTTTCATACCACTAGAGAAACCAAGATTTGATTTTAATTTTATCAAAACATAATGACATAGCATTGCTGTCTGAAGTAGTGTTCATTATTAGAAATAAGAGAACAGCATGGCAAAAATTCTCACTTTCTGTGCTTTTTTCAATAGGTTTTTACTTCAGCATCTAATCTTTGTAGACGTTTTCATCCTTATACTGAGTTAGATTGTGTATATCTAGAATAAAAGTTGTAAAGGAATACAAAAGCAGAATTGTTAGCTGCTTCTTTTTCTGCTTAAAACATTTTATTTTCACACTGATTACGAACAGTATGACAACTGTTATTTGTAAAAGGAGTAATACTGAAAGAAAAGTTTATAATTATGTATAGGAGAAAGTGATAGGAGTTGATGCTGTAGGTAAATGTAGAGAAGGCTGACATAGCTTCTCATTCACATTCCTCACAGTAGTGAGGCTGAGCCTGAGTCTCCAACAGTGACACATTTGCACACATACACAGCAAGTTTGCATGTGTGTGTGTGTATATATATATATATATGCACACACAGCTGGTCACACAGACCATAGCACAGACAGATAATGCACTCACACAAACAGCATCAATAACCTTTCCCTGTTCCCATCCCTGACTAATGAGAATGAAGGTCAATCAGTGAAGCACATATTCTTTGTGGGTCCCTCCAGCAGCTGGACTCAGACTCTGCAGCAGCTACCACTTGAACACAGGTCTCTCTATTAATGGCAGCTGGACATATGAGCCTGCAAAGCCACAGCCTAGTCCAGCTGCTGATAATCAGAGCACCTTTGGTAAAGCACAGACACATGATCTATCTCTCCAGTAAGTTGGTTGAGTCAGCACTCAGTCTACCCAGTCCCTGGGTTTCACTCTGACTTCATGTACAAATGCATATAAACAGGCCTCCCCATAGATGATTCCCACTTCTGGTCTTAGCCAAACTTCAGATCTCATGGTCTCTACAGGAGCTGGCCTGGACCTCTAGGTCCCTCCAGTACCAGTTCTCAGACCCACTCTTGGACCAAGATCTGACCCAGCCCTTTGGCTACTCCAGAACTTGACTCTCAAATCTCTTATCCTGCTCGCTTGCTAGACCAACTAGATGTTTGCTGGTAGCTGCACATGCTGACATGCACACCCACACTACACACACATGTTCCAGTTTCTCTAGGTGATGGCACCAGAGATGCATGCATCTCTAGATTTGCTGCCCTACCCAGTGGCTGGTGTCTAGACCTCCATGCATAGACATGAGCACAGAATGGAGTATCCCCAAAATAGCTACAGAAGATTTTAGAGATCAGGAAGAAGGCATGACCATGCAAACACAGTGACCCATCCCTGTACTAGCATTCAACTGGTTTCTTTTACCTGACCCTGTTTTCCCGTGCTTGCCCCTCTTCAAACTACCTTGATTCCTTCCTTTGTTAACTGTTGGCTGTTTTCCCCAAATACGCCAAGTCTTGACCAGAATGCTCTTCCACAGCATCCCATAATGAGACCCATAAGCCTGTAGCAGTAGCCCCTATCCCCATTCTCCAGTCTAAAAGACTTTCCTTGGGGAAAGCCCGTCCTTCAGCCTTTCTCTCAGAAAAGCCTCTCCCCTTGACTTGAATTGACAAGGGCCATGGGGCTGATCATCCTTCCAGGGCAGCCCTTGGCGGAGCCAGGTCAGAGGCTCCAGATAAGATTCTTGGTGTTTCCCAGCTGTCATTGTTCCACTGGGCTCCCTTGTGCTCATGTTCACTCAAACAATCTAACAGAAAGATTTCTCGTTGGGTAAGAGATGATCCTCTACACTCCTGGAAAGAGGAATGAAGGAATCAGTTTTCACAACAATATTTATTAAGTAGTTTGTCTAGTTCCTAGGTCAAACTAATGGACCTGCTTCAGCTTCTTTTGTACTCATGCTTTAGGCCCTGGAGAGGCAAGGAAGGGGTAGGTCAGACATTTCACAGTTTGGGTAGCCAAGACACAATTTCATACAGCTCTCTGCACTACTGTAAGCTTCTTATGTAGTATTTGCCAGATAATCTTTCTCACCTCTAACTTGTTTTCTCCTTTCTCTGAAAAGTGGAATTATTAAACTTTTATAACACACATTGAGGACAACAGTCACAAATTAAAACCATAACGCCAATATTACAAAAATATATTAATTGCTATTTGTGTCACTGCTTGGCAGTGGCATAACTGGTCTACATATACCTAATGAAGGAAAGTCTCCACCTTAGAGAATTTATCACATTAGATAGGAAAATGAGTCAGGTAGGAAAACACAGGCGGAGTCTTGCTTAGCAAGTCAGTGGCAGAAGTGAGACAATGTTTTAAAACAAGATGGGGTGAGCCTCGGGAAATATAAGTGATCTCCTTGAAGATATTGAAGTGCCTTATAAAAGGAGAAAGAGGAAGTCAGATGACCTCAATATCTTCAGAGATATTTACTGTTAGATAAGAACATTTCTTAAAAATTATTGAAGGTGTGTATTTTGTTTTATATTATTGCTTTTAGTGGTACTAGTTGTATTTGGTTAACTATTTGCAGTCTGATGCATTTCTAGTTCATTAAAGTACTGTTAAACCTTTGAAAGAATACTGTAAGTTTTACAGATAAAAATTTGCATTTTAATTTCTTTTCTATGAAATGTTTGCTATTTTTTATTTCTATATATTTAATTCTTGCACATAAAAGCAATAGCTGAGCATGGTTTAGTAATCCATACAAGACAAAAAATATAAATTTAATTTTGTAGAACTTGTAATTCATTTGTAGATAGACCTATTGAAATTTAAACTCTTGTTTGTTTGGCTTGCAGTGATAAATTTTCCCATCACGTTAATTGTAATACTTCTATTATGTGTCTGTCACTTTTGCCTTGTGTTCTTTTTAACTCAAAAAACACTCTTCTTATAATTTCTTTATTTTTCTACCCTTCTCTTTCTGAGCCTCCCTTTGGACCCTAGTCACTCTTCAATTTCTTGTGCATCACAGTCTTCTCCCTCTTCCAAATGCTTATCAAAATGCACCTTCCAAAAAGCATATGAGAAAATATTGTTCTTTAATTCCATAAACCATACACTCATCTTTACTCGTATTTATTGTCTGCATTACTAGATTTCAATGCCCTGTCTTTTAAATTTTTTAAAAATTCACATCTCTTTCAAAAGACTAGCAATGGGTTGCATTTTATTTTGCTTTGTTCAGCTTTATAATTAGTAACTGTGACATAAAAAACATAGTCAATGAAAACCTGGCTATTAGAAAGTTTTGCCATTGATTTAATTAATGAACCCTGCCAAAATAAATAAATAAATAATGTCCTGCTCTGACTCCTGACTACATAAATAAGATGATTTGGAGTTACAGCTGGTACAGATCAATGTGAAATCAGTGTCCAGCCAGGTAAAACAGCTAGTTTGGTTACAACTTTGTTGTATTTGAGGGCAAAACTTCAGATCTAATTTCACTGCTATACAACGTAGAAGAACCTTCCTCCAAGCACCCCTATAAAATCAAATATTAAAATTTCAAAATATAATGCTATTTATAGATGGAATTTGAATTTAGATGCTGTCGTGCAAACCAGAACTGTTATTATTAGAGATAAGGTTCTTAGATGGAGGAAGAAGCATTTGGCTAAAAGTTTGCATCAGGTTTGCTTCAAGTTGGAGGACCATGCCAAGCCTTTCAGTTATTGTGCTGCGTTAGGCTTGCCCAGCAGCCAAACTGTCCTCAGAGGGGCAGGGGGAGGATGTGGGATGTCAAAGATCCTGGGCCAAGATAAAGACACAGACAGGACCTACTGACAACCAGGACAAGCAAAACAGACTCAATTTAGGGAAAGTGAGCAGAACTTATTGAAATTTATTTTGGGAGTAAGAAACAAAGACAAATGTTGAAACAACACCTTTCTCCCTGTTCGCTCTTTTCCTCCTGACTCCCCTACACCCCCCAGGCAGCATAGAGGGTGGGAATGGGCACTAGGTCACTCAGTAAAACATCATTCTCTCTGCTCCTTCCCTCTCTTTTCACCTACGCTAAGAGGGCCCCCAGATGAGCCCTTTCCCCTTGCATGGATGCTTCCAGTGACTGGAGTTCTCCAAGTTAATCCTGCTGTAGTGTGGACTTTCCTTGGGCCTCAGTTCCTGCAGGAAATCCCCTCTGCTCTGCTATGGTCTCTGCAAGGGAATATCTGCTTTGGCATTTGGGGAACCCCATCAGTCTTCCTCTTGTCTGATCTTGCTGACTGCAGGGCCATTTCTCACAAGTTTTTTTCCTTCTTCCTCTGCCTTTGTGGCATTTCCTTGCCCTTCCTTAAATGCATTTTCACAGCCAGCAGTGCCCTGCAGTGGGTGAGCTGGGGCTGGCTGGGATGGGACACGCCCAGCCCAGGGCAGCAAGACTTCTCCTCAGGGAGCCCCTACCCATTGTGCTGTGCTGGCTTGCAAATTAAACATTCCCTTTTCCCCGTCACCAAAGTTTACATTTGCATAGTCAGAAATTTCATAGTATTTACATTTGCACAAGGAATGTGTAAATTAATGAGAGTATTTTCCTTATTCTAGGTTTTCAGAATTATTCATTAACTTCTTAAGAGCTTCTCACGATGCAGTTATTTTAAGTCCTCTGGAAAGTCACTTGGTTTTTTTTTTTAACAGTGATGACATTGAAGTTCGTGAGGGGAGTGGTACCTGACCCAGGTTATCTTTCAGATAATTATAAAAAGGAGATAAACTGCCTCACTGAATCTCAGCAGAAATGTAGGCATTATGTAAGTTATTACTAGAAAGGAAACCATTTACCTCAGTAAGTGTTTGGGAAACTACCCAGACCTATACTGCAGGAGCTAAATATAACCAACAATTAAATTTTACTAATTATATAGAATATTCCAACAGGGGTAATGCATGAAGTCTCAAGCCACCTCCCAGTACTATTTTTATCTCTTCAACATGTATCACTATACTTATTGTAACAAATTTTTCCTTCATCTATGTCTTTTGTAAAAGATTCTGGAATTACAGGAGCTGACTAATAAAGTTTAGGGTCACACAGTCAAAATAATTTAGAAAATAGTGTTTCAAATACAACATCAAGAAATTCTGTGTCAGCAAGCACAAACTTTGCTCAAAATGCAAAAAGCTGCAGAATAGTCATGCAACCTTCTTTTAAAATGAAGTCATCCTACAGTTAAAGTTTAATGAATGCCTTATGTCTGTGGGTGTTTTTTTTCTTAATTTTTCAAAACAAATATATATTTGAACATATATCTTGAAAAATTTTGCCATGTCACATTACTGAAAATATTAATAAATTCTTCAGTACATAAGTCTACATTTCCTGGTGAGATTTTATCATTGATTTAAAATCTGCAACAGATTTTGGATGCCAGTAGGTAAACAGAATTTTGTAGAGAAATGGAAGCAAAAAAAAAAAGAGGCAGGTATATGGGCACAGTCTGAAAGTGGCAGAAAGTTTTTTAAAAAGTATAAATCCAAAATTGAAAAGGTCTCTTTGACACATCTGCCCAAGAGCATTCATTTGTTTGTGTTTAGAAGAATTTGAAATATAAGGAAAGAAATCAATGCTATTAAGGAAAAATATTACCACAACATTAACTTACCTCTAGTGTTTCTGACCAGTGCCATAAAATTCTGACAATGCCTGAAGTTTGAAAATAGTGAAGCTTTTCATCACAGAGCTTAAATGCTACCTTTAGTTTTCTATCAAGCTATATGCCTTCGGGTACCAGTTTCACTTCATTTACTATTTGTTGCAGTTTACCACATCCAACAAATAGATTTGCTTTGTCTGCACCACCACACTGTTGCTGTTCATTCTGAAAGGCAACCAGGGGCTGTAACAGCTTGAGACAAACTCCTATTTGGGCTACCATAGCAACGAGTATGTGTATTAAAGTATAGGTCACATGGCTTAGTTTCCTAAGGCTAATTAATTTCACTAATTATGGCCTCATACCAGCTGCAGAATGTGTTGGTGACCTAGTGAAATCAGCTGTAGACAACTGTTTTCCATACTGTGATAGTACGACCTCACCATGTGGAAATCCTAATGTAATTATGAGAATTGCATACAGTATGTACAGAAAACAAATACTACTGCTTGATTACAGACTGGACTGTGGGATTTTGAAAAATTTTAATGTAAATGTTTTACATCTTCTTTATTGCTTTCTCTATCATCTGTCAGTATGAAATAGGTTATAAAAAGCTGAGTAGTTAATCTTAAAATATTGTCATTGAAAGGTTGTTTAATTCACCAGCTTTACAAAGGATTTATGAAATGTCTATCACTTAGGGCAATACAAATATATACATAAATATATATTTAGTATAGTAGTCTCTAGAAAACAGGTAAATACAAAACAGCTTCTGCTTGTTATTTTTTTCTATATTGCAAAACTAATACTTCACTGAAAATCAGAAAATATTTTATGTCATAAATAAGATTGATTGTATTACACATTGCAAGGCCATAACTCTCTCTTCCCTGTACAATAGAATTAATTTTAGCCCCCACCACATGTGCAGTTTGATCTGTGTTTTAATAGAAAAGCAGGTGTCTACCTAGGCTTTGGGGAGCAATTAACAATTCATTTTATATAAAAGCATGGTGTCTCACTGGTAAAACTAATTGAAGTAAATAAGACATTTTCAATCAGCTAAAAGAAGGCATTAAAACAACCTTGCAAAATTGTCATGACAAATTACCAGTCAAAGCACAAAACCTTCTCAGACGGCCTTTACCATGGTGATTGATGAGAATGAAAAATTAATGATATCTTACTGGCCTGTCAAAAGAAAAAATTGCTTGCTTGACTGCATTTTCTGAGGCAACATTAAATTACAGAAAATTAATAAAATATACAAATGTATTTTATTTTTTAGGCTAATTATTAAAAGTGCTGCACTTTTAATCCCTACAGTGGGGAAAAAGCGCCAAATTCTACTCTCAACCCCTCAGGACACAGACTGTTTCTGTCTAGATTTGAAAGTAGCATTATAAAGTCAGTAAAAGGTTATATTCAGGAAATTATACAGTTAGGATTGGAACAGAAGAGAAAACTTATTATCGGATAAAACCCAGGCACTGCCCCCAGAAAGGGAGATGCACAGAAGGACAGACTGGCTCTTCAGTCCTGCCTCTGAAGAGGAATGGTCCCAGCTCCCTACATTGTGCCCGTGCCCATCAGTCTGATCATGAACATCACAGACCTTCTCAGAGATGGATCCAGGTGGAAAAACAGTGTTTGGTAAGATACAGGTTCAGAATAATCAGATGAGGACTTTCATTAAACATTTCATTTGTGTCTTTATTCAGGGTGGGGTTTTTCCCCCTTTTTTCTTTCTTGGAAATGGACAAGTAGTCATCATGCATCTTATCCTTGTGTCACTTCTTCCTATAAGAAAAGAAGAATCTGCATAGTTCTCCATAACTGCATGAAACAGCATGACACTAAATAGGGGAAAAAAACCCAGATTGTTCAACTAGTGATAAAATCAAGATACTGACCATAAAAAGCATATTGAGATTTTAAACTTTTAATCTCATTTTTAAATGTGAATTTAATAATCAAGTGTCTTTTGTGGGTAAAAAGACACATAAGTCCTCTAACATAATATTCCAATAAAATAAATGGTCCAGGAATGTTTATTTAAGAAACCTTTTTTCCTCCCTGTTATGATTGCCTGTGAGGTATACTTGTACCTGTTAAAAATACTGCTTTCTTACTGTCAGTGAGATGTATTTTAGGCTGAGATAAAAGAGGATTGTATGTTTAACAGCTATATATTGTGACTTGTCAACATGATTATCTGTCTCCCAGCTTACACAAAAAGGACATTGAGTTTATTGAAGCAAATAGCCTAGAGAGGCTAGCAGGCTGAAATGCTGCCTAACTGCAATAACTCTTGTGAAAAGAAGGGTCAATTAGTGAGGCTGATGATTAAGAAAGGGCTCTAATCTCTAGGTCAGATGCTGTGCAGACTGGAGCTAATGGTACTAATTTTGCTGCATCTTGTAAAGAATGCTAGTCACAACACAGGTTTCAAAGAGAAAATAAAAAAAATGGTGGGAGATTTTCGTGAATAGAATAAATACCATCTTAAAATTTTTCCTTTCAGGAAAATGGACTTCGTAACAAAAGCAAAAAAAAGACCCCAAGTAAAAATCATTGCCCACAAGGAGATAATCAGCTGTCTATATTCAATAGTTTCTATCGTAAAATCACATGTCATGTAACAAGTAATTTTGTGCACCTCTCCCAGTATGAAAGGATCTGAGAATGAGATGCAGGGTAGAACAATGAAGCAAAGGACTTGCAGTGGAAATATGTTCAAGTGGTAAAGCTGAAATGCTGTGGGATTCCTTCCTTTGGTTCAGATAATGTTTTCTGCAATGAAGGGATACATGTGCCACAAGAGGTGATACCAAAAATCAAATAAATGATGTCCCAGTGTGTCCAGTTGGTCAAAAAGGCCAAGAGCACCCTGGCTTCTATCAAAAATAATGTGACCTGTACACACAGGCCAGTGATCATCCCCCTGTATTTGTCATTGATGAGGCTGCACCTCAAATCCTGTGTTCTTTTTTTGGGCCCCTCACTACAAGATAAACATTGAGTGCAGAGAGGGATGAAAAAAGCTGATGAAGGATCTGTAGCACACGTCTGCTGAGGAGTGGCTGAGGGAGTTGAGGTTATTTAGCCTGCTGAAGAGGAGGCTCAGGAGGGCCTAATCACTCTCCTCAGCCACCTGAAAGGAGAGTGTGGCCAGATGGGGGTCGGTCTCTTCTCCCAGGTAGTAAGAGAGAGGATGAGAGGACATGGCCTTGAGTTGCAGCAGAGGAGATTAAAATTGGCTATTAGAAAAATTTCTTCATAGAAAGGGTTATCAACCATTGCAACAGGCCACCCAGAGAAGTGGTGGAATCACCATCTGTGGAAGCATTCAGAAGGTGTGTGCATGTGGCACGTCTGCATGTGGTTTAAGGATGAGCACAGCAGTACTAAGCTAACAGTTGGAATTAGCAATCCTCGAGTCCTTAGCGATTCTATGATTCTATGTCCTTCAAAGAAGAGCCATGGGCATGAGTGTTCTACTTTTTTATCAAAACTGACACACTAATGGTAGATCATCATGTTTCAGAACTCAAGCCACTAAGCTCATAAATAAAGAAAAATTACTGAGCAGCTAAATTACTACATTTACAATGTTGTGAGTTAAGAATGGTTAAATCAAAAGAATGATGGCTGCAGATTTTCCTTTTTTTTCAGTTTGAGAGCTATTAGATATTTGTAAAACAGAAAAAATTTATCTAGTAATAAATATAATGATTTTTTATCTTCACACCTATCACCTGATACTATGTTGGTGCAAGGCACCCATGATACTTGTAAGACAGAAACATTAGAAATAAGAGTTTCAAGGCATCTGTGAATAAATTATTTTAAAATTTTATTTTAATCTAAATCTGATGTTCATCAGGCATTATTTTATAAATCAGCCATAGATAAATACCGTAACACAGTCAAGTTTTGTTTCTCATTTTATAATAAATCCCAACTAGGAGACTCTTAAGAATCACTCCAAAATTACAATGCATTAGCTGTGAGGGGAATTCAAAGATGCTATCTCATTTCTACTTAATGGTATATGTTTACTTTTTGGATGTTAGTACAGCCATGTAGGCAGAATGAAAGCATGATGAAGAGTAGGT
The DNA here is from genome assembly GCF_048771995.1 of Taeniopygia guttata. Taxonomy (NCBI): domain Eukaryota; kingdom Metazoa; phylum Chordata; class Aves; order Passeriformes; family Estrildidae; genus Taeniopygia; species Taeniopygia guttata. Next base: position 18,810,935 of record NC_133025.1, read on the forward strand.
AAAAACACCTAGGACAACTTCAAACTTTTAGCAGTTTTCTAATCTTATAAGCTTCAGATTATATTTCTGAGTTTTTCAAAATTTTCTCTAGAGCATGCAATTACAGAAAGTGTGGTTTTTGATTAAACTTTGTTAGGAACTAAGCCTGGACTGAAATAAAACAAACTTTTTACCAAAATTCTGCGTAGCTTATCATCAGTCGCTGTTTATGTATATATAAAAAAATATTATATAAAAATATTATATATTATAAATTATGTTTATATATATAATTATATATTATATATAATATATATTTATACTATGAAAGACAGTAGCATATATATTAGTCTAGATATCATATCACCGATAAATCTTTACATTGATTTCTTTATTAGAACCATTGGTCCTTAATAATGGTTGATCCAATGTCCATTTGAGGACTTTTTCTTAGCTCCAGTCAGCTTTGAAAGAGATTAATGAGGAGCACATGATAACACAGAAGTTCAGCAAGAGAGAAATTGTTTTTTCAGCTCTTTAACTTCTGACATCTGAGTTTGAATTCCTCACAACAGCCCAGAACTCACACTTGCCTAAAAAATGCAAAATCTTATGTTTATTTATACATGTAGCAGACTGAGTATTTCTTTAGCTATAGTAACCAGAACTGGACATGAACTGGAGAAAGTGACATGGTACTATTAATCAGCTGGCTACCTCTCAGAATAGATAACCTTATGAATCTGTGTTCTGCTTTGATATGGACAGATCTGTGTGACTTGGTGGTGTTGACTTACAGAGTTGGACTTAATCTTTCATTAATAGCATTAATGGCATCCCTTCCCTGAGATATGCCAGACCATATTTTCAGGAAATTGCTTTCTTTTTCCTGAAGACTGTGATGACTTTATCAGTTGTTTTATCAGTAACTGTGTTGAGGTTGGTGGAAAATTTATCAAGTAAATTTGAGATAAGCTTTTCCTCAGTGAAGACATCTAGATTGAAGAGGCAGAGAATGTCTAAAGCCATAAGGAATAACACTTTCACTTGATCTGTCCTCTGGTTTACCAGAAGACTTTGGGCTTGACCCAAATGACTGACCTCACATTGAAGTAGTGAAGCCAGTCTACATGAATTCAAGAATTATTAAGTCAAGAAAATGCAAGAGGGAGCAAAGTGTGCTACCTTAATGGTGAGGACACTCAGCTGATCAGAAAACCATGCATTTTGACCCCAAGCTTACATTTGAATTTTATTATAAAGAAGATACAGCACTCTTCCTGAAATTGGGCAATGCAATTAAATGCCTTCAGACAAATATGACAGAATGGACCAGATCTTCTGTAGCTGGAATGAGTATGCAAATCAGTAGGAAACCAAAAAATATTTAAGTTCACATCCTTTCTCTATGTCTTTAGACATAGAGTGGTGTAAATGCTCTCCTTTGCTGAGTTTTAAAATAATTTTATCCCCACTGGATTTTCTGAGGATTCCATTAATAGCCCTGCATTGGTGCACACCTTCCAGCTATACCTATTCAGGTTACGTTTGCTCTTTTAAATATTGACATAAGATTTACACATTCCTGTTCCTTTCGTACTTCCCCAACACTGCTAAATGTGTTAAAAACTATCAGCAGACTAAAAGGTCCCCTGGTTCAGATCATTCTAGATTCATAGATATATATTACATTATTCTATTTATAAAAATGCAGTCATCACTAGAAGGTGTTGTTTAAAAGTCATCATTTATAGTTTAGTTCATGCAGTCTGTTAGGAAACACATTGCTATGCTTACTTTTTCTCAAATCAAAGATGCAGCTGTTGTACAATGCTTTTTAAGTTCATTTTTAATAGTTTTGTGATGAAGAGGTCTATAGTACTGCTAAAATTAACTTGATGTTTCTTAGCTGCCACAAGTTTTATTATTTTTACTCTGTCATTAACATTTCTGATACCTCCCCATTTTCATTCCACGTTTCAATTTCTCATTCTTCTCCACAGCTATTTCTTTTTCTTTCTGTCAGCAGTAAATTGCTTTCTCATATCTAATTGACTTGTTCTCTCAGCTCCTACTTCAAATGAGTTTGCATCAAACTGCTTTCTTATTGTTATGAGGTCTTGATATTTTTAGCCATGTTCAGACATTTTCTCAAATAAGTCTCCTTGTTGATATAAAACATTGTCTATTGATTGGACTTTCCTTTTTAGTGTATGCTTTACATAAGCTGTTGTACTACACTGTTGATGGAAAGTCATCAGTAATCAGCTCACTAGTACAGGAAATGGACAAATTTAGACTGGTAGCTATTTGTTTAATTATTTATATCAAGATTTAATCTGAAAATAATTAAGTCACATAAAGTTGTACTATTTTTGCATATAGAAAAAATAGTGTCTTTTATGTTAGGGTAGTAAAATTTTCTTTTCACAAATTGGCTTAATTTTTGCAACATGTTGCCCTAGCTACAATCTCTTGTGACTAAGTAGCCTGTTTTTATAGACTAAAAGGTTTACAAGTTTTTTTCACTATTTTCCTACTTAATTTGATGTCTTGTAAGCCTTTCTTTATTTTACAGGAGACCTATTCCCAAATTCAAGCAGGCACCTGAATCTCAATTTCCCCAGGAACTGGTTACTGTAAAAAAACCCCCAACATTAGACACTCCCCTCCAGTAACAGCTGCATCACATCCAGGTTTGCATTGAGACTCAATGACTACAGAGACAGAACCTCTTCAATAATTACGTAGATGTTACCTAGTGGATTCAGCCACAGTCCCTCTCTATAGACTTGATCTCAAGAATCTAAAAAATAAAAAAATAAAAAAAAAAAAACCATGTATTATGAAGTATAAAAAAATGGAAAAAAAAAAGAGAGTGTAAAAACCAAATATCTTGGAATCAGCTTGGCTCAGGCAATATAATCTTTTTGTTCTATATGATAAAAGGGGATTTGGAAGCTCTGGAGTCTTAAAATACAAGCTTCTTCAGAAGAGTTAGAATGTGCAATGGCGCTGGAAGAAAAGGAAAAACCCCAATCCTTACATCTTTCTTCTTTTTCTCATTCCTGTTCTTAACAAAACCTCACCCCTAACTATCTTAGGTGCACTAGATAGATGCACTAGAGCAGCTTTATTACTCTTTGTTACCCATCTTGCTTTGCTGTCTGTCATTGCTATATAGCCTTCAGACACATGGCAATGCAAAATCTTCGTGTGAAGATTTTGTGAACTTCTGTGGTTTTCAGGCTAAGGTTTCCCTCATGGGAACTCACTTCTGTAAAGTGCTTTTGTTCTGGGTTGAGGAGAGTGTTTCTTTATTTGTTTCTACAGCCAGAAGTAAAGTGTGAGTTTTAAGTTCTTTTCTGTTCTTTCTATTTTGGTGGTGAATGCCACGTGTGAAGGAATGTTATCTTTACACTGCTGCTCAGCACCCCCATCTCCAGTGAAGGTTTCATGACTGGATTAAGCAGAGCAAAAAAAAACCTGCAGACCTGAATCTGTGTAAGTCCTTTTCTTCTTTAAATTTCACTTCAGTATCAACTCTGTATGTTTTCCACCCTCACAGTTGGAACTATAACTTTGGTGGTTATAGTGTGGTGATAGCCCCCACCCCTTTCCCCCCTCACTTCTGATATTAAAGTCTGCAGCACTAGTAATGAGCTGCTTGCATGGAAGTGTGTACAACGTGCTGGTGAAAACTGAATAGATAAAAACCAAAACAGATATTTCACATTTTCTTGCAGTTTTCATCTCAATATTTTATGATTCAAGTTGGAGGTTAGATTAAAATACCCTCTATTTAGATTTTATTTATTACAATTTACATATACAATTAAGTATAGTTAAACTGTATTTCTGTCAATCTATTAAAAAATAAAAGCATTTTATTCTAATACTTACTATTATTCCATATTACCTCCAAACTGACCACCTATTTTTGTCCATGGTGTCAATTCCCTCTGTCAAGGAAAAAAAGACTTCCTTTTCTGTCTTTAGCAACAACTTTACAAGTGTAGAAGTGTGCTGATAAGAGTAAATGCAGATTAAGGAAATTCAGTACAAATCTAGGCATAGACTTTTCCCTTTACTAGCTGTCCAGCAGGAAATACTAATAGATACATATTCCCATTTTAATGTTTAAAAGAATAATTAGTTCCCTTAAATTTATTTGTTACAATATAGGTGCATATGTAATAATGTGTCTATTACAGAGTTTTATCCATTGCTGCAGAATTCCTTTGATTTCTTTCCACAATGATTGTAGGAATACATTTCAATCATGTAAGCTATATCTAATTTTGTCAGTTGGATTTCTTCTCAGGAGCAAGAAGTTTCAATTCCTATGCCACCTAAACAGAACCTACCACTTTTCTATAAACTGAAAAATTGCTAGATTGGCAATTAAAGAATTGACAATTTAACAGCCAATTGCTGGCTGCCCCATTATTAGTTTTCCCACCCACATGACAAACAACATTTTATACAGCTCATCAGTCTCTTACTGGAACACAGGATAAAATCCACACATGATGAAAACTTTCAATTCTTCACTAGTTTTTCACCACCAGAGCTTTTCCCATTTAATTGGTATAAAGCCCTACAGTGTGGTGACTTTGCTTACACATCTCAGAGCACCATTATCACTCTTCTCAATGATGCAGTGAAATTAATCCCTCCTCCAGTTTGAGCCACCAGCTTTGGTACCAGTAAGAATGTGCAACATGATTGCAACAATTAGAAAATAGTGCCAGTACATTTGTGTTTTGTGGGTGGGTAATTTTCTACTTATTTAAATAATTTCTGCATTTAGCATAAGGTGAAAAGAAATTTCTTTAGAAATTCAGCAGTTTCTGACAAATTATTTAGGGGACATCAGGCCTGAAAGAAACCATTGACTGCTTTAAAGAATAGCTTAATCCATCACTGCAAATACATCTTTGCTAGGAATAAGTATTATATAAGCCTAAAATATTTAAAGAAAGGATAAAAGAAGTAAAAACAAATTTCCTGTTTATACACACTTATTTGTTTAGACATGCACATTCTCTTAACATTTTAAAGCAGAACTCTTTTTAATCAAGCCATTATTATAGTACATATCCCATTTTTTAAATAATATGTATTTAAATATTAATAATGTAACAAAACTACAGTAAAATAAGTTAAATTTTTTGTTCATTTTTATTGCATAATTGTGATGTTGCCTGGAGGTGGAGAGTAGTAAAAAGACTCCTACTTCTAGAATGTGAGATGGAACTGTGTGTAGCTTCTTATTCACAAGATTCTGATTGAAACATGCAGCTGATTGAATACGAATAATTAATAGAACACTTACATTATAACCTGTCATCTACATTATGGATGCATGAAATCTGTACATAAAGAGGTAATTAATTGCTCATACTGATGGGAAAAACCTGATTAGCCAATATGCACATGTAAAACAGAGCACCAGATACGCTACAGGACAGATGGAAAGCAGAAGTCAGTGACCTCTTGCATTTAGTAAAATTTTGGGGGTTCTCCATTAAATTTTATGAAATCAAACATTCTTCTTGATTTAAATCTCAAATCAAATATATCCCTTGGCCCAGAGGAAGTATTTTTTTTAAACTACAGATTAAAGGAATGCATAGAGATCAAATTACAAGAAGGGATGCATGTTTTCCATGCTTGCAATCTACGTAATAATCAAAAAGAATAGCTGAATCATTAGAGACTGTCAGGGGTGCCCTAGACATCTGCATGGGCTGTTCTAAAATGCACAGAACTAGAGTTTATTTACATACATGTTTTGGGGCCAGGGAGGATACTCTTCTGGTATACAAAAGGCACTAGATGGTTGAGTGTCTGAGTTGCTCTCCAGATTTTCTTTCCTTTGTGTTACAAGGTGGGCCTCCTGTACATCTGAGTCTTTCAGACAGCTTCCTTTGTGTTTTCTAAAGTGTATCCAGTGTCATCTGTCCCAAAAGTCTACCATCAAGTAATCAGAAGACAGTATCACCATCACCTTTTGTGTAGTTTGTTTTTTCAGAACTTAGTTAACAATGAAAAGCCAAAAATCTGTCTGCAGAAGGAATAAAAAAAAAACACCAGAAACCAAACTAACCAAACAAAAGGCAACCAATACAACACCACCAAAGCTGTGTAATAGCCAGCAATGTAGCTGTGTCAGCCATTAGAAATTATTTGCAAAAAGAGGAAAATGAACATACAGAAAGTTTTGTTAGGTTGAATTCCAATGATGTCTCTCTTCAAATGCAAAGAGAACCTTCTTCCTAGGCCATACCTTTCAGCCTTTCAGAATTTCATGTACCATATTTTAAAAACTGTACATAGAAAAAAGTCACAAATACTCAAATGTATATCAAAAGATATGCTAAATCTTTCATCTCTTTAGGTAGCATTCAAAGTAAAAGACAGCAAACTGTCATCCTATCCTATCCTATCCTATCCTATCCTATCCTATCCTATCCTATCCTATCCTATCCTATCCTATCCTATCCTATCCTATCCTATCCTATCCTATCCTATCCTATCCTATCCTATCCTATCCTATCCTATCCTATCCTATCCTATCCTATCCTATCCTATCCTATCCTATCCTATCCTATCCATGCTGTGGAATAGCACTGGGTTAGAAATACTGATTAGTAGAACCTGCTCTGCCTTGAGATTAAAGGTACAGTGTGGTCCTGATAAATCTCCCAGAGAGATCTTTTAAGATTTAGCCAAAAGCAATGCCACGGTGAACAATCTAGCCCCTTCTCCTGGCACTGCAGTGCATTGAGTGACTCTGCAAGCTCAGACTGATACTAAACCAAAGCCTTTGGTATCATACTCCTTGCTGCAGCTGGGGTAAGCCATCAGCTTGCATGTTTTCCCGCAGAATGTGGGAAGACACTAAAAATCACTGCATGAGGTGCAGAATCAGGCTCTTTGTGCCATTTTCCAAGAACAAAACCAAGAAGTGACATCTGCTCTGTGCCAATGCAAACTCTACTCTGGCATGGTTTCTGTATTCAGGAATTTTCTATTATTTTGCACCATGGAAATTAATATGACCTTGGTGTTTTACCCTAACAGTGGTTCAAACCTACAGCAGATTGAAATAGGCGGGAGATTCACTGTTTCATGCAGAAGATCACTTCCTAAGGTTAGCTACAGTGCTTCACATTGCTATCACCACTTTCCAGGAATAAAATGAAAATACTGCTATCTGCTTTCTGGTTTTGCTCTGCTCTTCAGTCTGTTTTCTGAGTCGTGTACAGTGGAAGATTAACACTCACCATCTAAAAATATTATGCTATTGAGTGCTGTTCCTCAGGGATCAAATTGAAACCAGCACTTTTTAACATTTTTGTTGGTGATATGGATAGTGGGATTGAGTGTACCCTCTGCAAGTTTGCCAGTGACACCAAGCTGTGGGGTGCAGTGACACTCTGAAAGGAAGCAGTGCCATCCTGAGGAACCTGGACAGGCTTGAGAGGTAGCCCTGTGCAAACCCCATGAAGTTCAGCAAGGCGAAGTGCAAGGCCCTGCCCCTGGGTTGAGGAAATCCCAAGCACAAGTACAGGCTGGATGCAGAACAGACTGAGATCAGCACTGGGAAGGAGGACCTAGTGATGTTTGTGAATGAAAAACTCAATACGACTTGGCAAAATGCACTTGCAGCCCAGAAGGCCAAATGCATCCTGAGCTGCATCAAAAGAGGTGTGACTGGGTGGTCAAGGGTGGTGATTCTGTCTCTCTGCTCTGCCCTTGTGAGACCCCACCTGGAGTGCTGCACCCAACTCTTAAACCTCCAATAAAACAAAGAGGTTGAACTGCTGGGGGAAGAGGAGAACCACAAAGTTGATCAGAGGGCTGGAACACATCTCTTAAGAGGACAGGCTGAGATCCTTGTGGTTATTCAGCCTGGAAAGGGCTCCAGGCAGATCATGAAGCCGCCTTCCAGAGGCTAAAGGAAGCCTACGTGAAAGCTGGAGAGGGAATTTTTATAATGACATGTACTGATAGGACAAGAGGGAGTCTTGTCCTCAAGCTGAAGGAGGGAAGGTTTAGATTAGATATTAGCAATAAATTGTTGACTGGGGGGATAATGAGACACTGGAACAGGTTGCCCAGAGAGGTTATGTACTTCCCATCCCTGAAGATGTTCAAGAACAGGATGAATAGTGCTCTGAGTAACCTGGCCTAAGTGAAGATGTCCCTGCCCGTAGCAGTGGGGTTGGAACAATATGATTTTTACAGTCCCTTCCAACCCAAACCATTCTATTATTCTATGACTGATTCTATGATTCTATGATTCTATGATTCTCCTCACAGTGTATGGAATCTAATGCAGCAGTCTGCAAGACATTCATTGGTTTACCACAGCAGGGAAAACAGACACTGAATTAACACAAAATGTGCCTGAATACAGATCAGGGCCTACCAGTTTCAAAATAAGATTTGTTGTTACCTAATCTCTCTTGGTTACCTTGTTTGTCTGCCTGTAAATGCTCTCTGCTTTTGTGAAGCAAGGACTAACTCTGTCTCTGTATATACAATCAGAATGGAAGATTTTAGCTTCCTTAGAGCTCCATGGCCTACTTCTGATACTATTCATTGTAGAAACTAACTAGCATTAGTCTAGCTGAAAAAATAGGGCTAGGTAGGAACAGACAACTAAACTACAAAAACTTAATGTACATTTTCATTTAAATGGAGAAACATGTTAATTAGAGAATGCTCTATCTGAGACCAGGTTTTTGCTTAAGATTATACAGTAATTAATCCTGAGTAAAGATAACTTCAACAAAAACACAAATTAATAAGATTTTTTGCTTCCAATTTGATAGATTTCTCTTGCTGGCAAAATTACACCATGATTCCATCTTGTTCACAGGCCTTGGAGTGAAAGGCCTGTGTTGTTTGCATCATCTGCTCTGATGAACAGGAGTTGAAAGAGGTCATGTCCAGCTTTACTTCCTTGCTGTGTTCTGGGACTATGAAATAGAGGTAGCATGACCTTAGGATAGACCTTTCTATAAGAGTGAATTATTGCTTGAAAGCTCTTTAGGACAAAGGGGTTTATTTTCCACAACTTCCAATCTCTGTTCACAGATGCCTGAACATTTTCACATTTCCCATGTTCTAAAATGCAGCATAGGTAATGTGCCATATACAGTTCATATTCATTCACTGGTCTTAACGGTTCATTTCATTAAGAAAATTCATTGGAAAATAAGGGGTGAAATTGTCAAGTGTCATGTTTAGGCCAATGGATTGCTTGTAAGCCTCTGAACAAATACAAGGACTGTCTCCCACTCTTTATTAATCATCTTGCTCAATGAGCTCCATACTTCAGCCAAGACCACAGTAAGTGAGCCTCAGACATCCACCATAAGGGCATTTTGCTTTCCATTCTCTCACATTCTTTTTTCCTGATATCAAAGCAGGTTTATATTGATGGAACAAATATTGGAAATGGTACTAAAGTCTGGTTATATCAAGGCTTGAGGCAGAAATGACCATGAGCTGTGTCTGATTACAAGAAGTTTATAAGGCCAAATTGCTTCTCAGGGCACTGGTATTAATCTAATATATATGGACAGAAGGATTGGCCTATTCTTTTTTGATGTTTATGCATATAAATAATGTTTAAGTTAGTTTTGTCTCTAGCTTCTCCTCATTGGTTTTCCAAGACACTGCATAGACCTTACTGTTTTTCCAAGCCACAAGACTAGAATCTAAGAAGAATGATTGTAGCAGAACTAAAAGCAACAATAAAAACATTATTAAATTCTAAGATGATTTTAAACTGAAGTGGAATTTAAAGCAGATCAATAATGAAGGTCACGTTTAATCTTAAGGGATGAACTTACTTCCCAGTTTTGTGTAAAATTTTCAGTACAAAATAATCTCTATTATTCTTTGAAATATAAATGCTTAGCTTTGCAGCCAGAAATATGTATTCTGAGGTTTTCAAGAGAGTTGGAATAATTATCTACTAGAATTCTGTTGCAGCTTATCATGATTACTTGCTTTGCCATGTTAAACCTCTGCTATCCATCATCATTTGCAGGAATCACATAGAAACTTAAGGGGCTAAATTCTAGGATTCTGATTGAGCACTGTTTCGCTGATTTAACAATGTACACACATTCTGCAGTGTGCTGTAAAATCACTAAAATGTTTCAAGTGCGTTCAGTAGTGCTGTCATATAAAATTTTTAATTTCTGGTTTAGAAAAGAACAACTGAAATAATACAACCCCCTCCAAATATTTTCTTTTACCAGATTAATTATCTCCAAGTACATGCAGCACATTCCAGTAGAAATTGGTGGCCAACAATGATTGAAAAATTTCTTAAGCCCACACTCGCAAAAATATGCATTATGAATCTAAGCATGAATTGATCTACTCCATAGATACATACAGGGTCTTTATCTTGACCCACTCACATAAAACAGATGTGAATTCATTAGAAAGAAATTAGTAGTTGGCTTAAGCATCACCCATGAACTTTCTCTTGTTGAATTCTGAGTGGGTTTGGTTTGTAAATGTAAAAAGTGAAATGAATATAATCCTTTATATAAAACAAAGGTTTTGCTCAGCAATAAAGCTTCAAAATACAACTATTGTTTCTTACTGCCCAAGTATATTTAGAATCTGTTGTATTACCAAGAAAATAAGATATGGCCAAAAAAGTTTGGTGGTAGTAGAGTTGTCTAGGTTTTACACTGAGAGAAATCAGAAACTAGAAATTTGGCACAGTTCAGAGGTTTGATTTCACAGGGACCACAAAAGTATCTGGAAATGGCTGTAACTATGGATAGTGCTGTCTGAATTCATTATGTTTGATATGTAGCTCTGCCTATTGCTCTTATATGCAGCACATACTGTGTCAAGACATCTTCAAAACTCAAAACTACTCTGGAAAATGCGAAAGTTATCATCAGTTTTGGAAAAAGAATATATGATAGCATATACTCTTGATTTCTATTAAACCTTATAAGCAAAATGAAGCAGAACAAAATAGGAACAAACAATCTTTAATATAACTTGCCTAGATATTGAAATAAAATACAGTAGGCATTCCTAAGAAAAATAATCCTCAAAGTTATCTGAAAACAATGCTTACAGGAGCAAACAAATAATTGTAGAAAAACAGGTAGTTGCAAGGAAATTTAAAAATGTACTAAAAGAAAATTGCTGCAAAAAGATAATGAGAACAAATTCCATGTATTTATTTATGAGATAACTACAGAATCATAGAATGCATAAGGTTAGAAGGGACCACTGTGGTTCATCTGGTCCAACCTCCTGCTCAAGAAGGGTCATGTGAGAACACATTGCACAGGATTATGTCCAGAGAGTTCTTGAATATCTCCAGTAAGGGAGACTCCACAGCCTCTCTGGACAACCTGTCCTGGTGCTTGGTCGCCTGCACAGTAAAAAAATTCTTCCTCATATTCAGGTAGAACTTCTTGTGCATCAGGTTCTGCCTGTTGCCTCTTGTCCTATTGCTTGGCACCACTGGGCAGAGCCTGGCTGCATCCTCTTGGCATCCTCACTGCAGATACTCATGGATATTAATGAGGTCACCACTCAATGGTCTCTTCTCGAGGCTGAACAGGCCCAGCTCCTTCAGCTATTCCTCATAAGAGGGAGGCTCCTATCGCTTAATCATCTTTTTAGCCCTCCACCAGACCCACTCCAGGAACTTCCTGCTTTTGCTGTCCTGAGGAGCCCAGAACTGGGCACAGCACATGTGGCCTCTCCAGGACTGACTAGAGTTGCAAGATCACCTCACTCGGTCTGCTGGCAATGCTCTGTAGTGCACCCCAGGATCCCATTTATTAAAGCATGAACACAAACTTCTGGATGAACTAGATAAGAAGGTAAATAGATTTCTGTCTATATTGTAAATGCAGATCTCTTTAGATTTCCATAAGACTATTGTCTTCATGCAGTCCCTTTTCTTAACAACTCAGATTCTGCTTTCTGTGCTTTCATATACTATTATCTGGCTTTTTAAATTTGACATTCCTAAAAATTTGGCGAACTTATGGTAAGGGACTACCTGCCGGAGTACCTCATTCAGCAAACAGTCTTATATTTATCATAATCACCAATCACAAAGTTCAAAATAAATAAATATTTTTAATATATTTTGCTGTGGAAATAAAACAAGAGATCTGAAACTTGAGGAAAGGATCTTTTGACAGAAGATACAAAACTTAAGAAACATGTACAGTCTACACAGTCATGGACATGATACAGAGGCAAGGACTGGATGCTAACTGTCCATCCTCCTTAATCCCTCTGCTTTCCCTAAGAAATAAATTTAGAAATAATAAACTACAGGAGAACTCCAGCATCTTCTTAAAAGTCTCAGTATTTGGATGATGCAGGGACCCACTGCAAAATAGTACATGTTATGTAACATTAAAGTATGCTAAAATGTGACACTTAAAATCTCGTGTATCTATATCTTAGATCAATTTAGGAATTTATAGCTCTTCAAAGCCCTAGAAGTATGGATTAATGATAGCCAAGGTATCCATTCTCTCAATATGAGGTGCAAAAATAGTCGTCAAAAGTTTTAATTTAAATTCTTCTGAAGTATCTTTTCATTTTATGAGCTGCAATATGTAACATAATTAAGTTTTCCAATATTTACTTGAGAAAATTAGGTAACTTGTGGAATACAGCTCACAAATAATACAACTTCCTGAACCCATTCCAATACTTACTGATCTCATGAAAGGAAAACAAAGTCTTTTATTCATATTCCATACATTTTTAGTTTGTAGGTTGATTTAAAATTTTTAATATAATTCATAATCTCAGAAAATGCAGAATGCATTGCTAAAGAGATCTTCTTTTTTAAAATACATTTCCTATGAATAACAAATCTGTAAAAAATTTTGGCTGCTGATAATAAATAAAATTTTCAATATCAGCTTAACAACACTGCTTGATTTCTTTTGGAAATATTTTTTTCTCTTATGTTTAAACAAACAGAGACAAGCTGTCTGCTTTGGAATTCTTTCTATTGACCCTAGCTACTTACAGGACAAACAGTAATATAATAGAGTATTCCACAAACCAAAATCCTGGATTTGTGTTTTACCAAACATGTATACGTATGTAACATGTATATGTTTATATATGGCTATCACAGGGTCAGAAGATAAAGATTCTTATCACAGAGAGTTGGTATTATTTACTATACCATAACTTTTGAATTGAATACCTTTGTTTCCATGAACTCAAGTGTTTAAAGAAAACAACAATTCACAATTCAAATTTATAACATAAATCAACATGATTTGGGTGTAGATTCACAAAATTTGGGAAGATCCCTTATAGCTATGCAACAGTAGCTGTTTCAAGTTAACAGTTTGTTTAGAATAAGAATTCTTGTAATGAAAATTACTTACCTTCTATGAATAAATATGCTTCCTTCAGGTTGGTTTTTTTTTTTTTTTTTTAGGATAATGGGGAAAAAAGGAATTTCCTTTTATCTGTCTGTTTACAATTATTCAAAATATAGCATTGATTTCAAGAACTGAGACATTAAAATATTTTCCAGATAGATTTAAACTTGAACATGCCCCTCTGTCATCACACCCAGCATGGCAAATTCTATTATATTGCTAGAAAGCTCATATGTATTACAATAATTATTATGAGTTATTTCTGTTAACTGTAGGTCTGGCCGATGGGTGTTTAATATTGTCAATTATCTACTTTAAATTAAGAAAGAGAAAATATAACTTTTAGCCCTAGACTCCACATGACTAATAGTTAATTATGAAAGGGCCAACACTCCCAAAGATACTGCATTTAGCATTTATTCACATCTGAAGTTCTGTCTCACATGATTTATCTGAATGCCTTCACCTGAAATGAACACCTGATTATTTCTGCTGGACAAAATGTTTCTGGTGTGGTCTCTTTTCACCTGCTACTTCTGGCTCATTCAATCTATCAGATATAGACCTTGCCTAATGATGAGCACATGCTTGAACTACTTAATTATGGACTGCCAGCCCATTACAGCTAAGTGATGAAGGTGTGAAAAGAAGGAATTGGGATTTCATAACCTACTTGAGTTGTAGATGATCTTGAAACCACAGAGTTGTAGCGCAGACTGGAGAATTTCGGAACCTTATTTCCACAAGAACTTGCATGCACACATGCACTATGGAATGTCTGGAAAAGAAATACTGCTATACAGAAATGTAATGCTTGCAAGCTGAATCACCTGAAGGTATAAGAGATAAAATGACATATATTGTCCCTCTTACTAGTTTGCTTTAACATTATTTTTTATGGTTCTGCAAGTGAGACATCTTACAAAATAAAGCTGAAAGCCTAGGATTTAGCTGCAGTACTGTATTGATGTACCATTGTGGGATTTCATACACAGATGATTTCTATTTTCCAGATTTAATTTAAAAAAAGGAGGCTCAGGAAGTATATCACATTTCTCAAATTTTTTACCCTTATACAAACACACTTCCTCTAGGTGCACAGCAGAGACACCTGGAGGAACTGTGGTGAGGTACAAAATCACTGAGGGATTAAAAACAGTAAAACTTTTTATAACCCTGGATGTAGGACACCATCTGAAAGGAATGAAGTAGAAGAGAAGAGTATCTTCTTCCCAAACCCCACCAAAACAGCAAGCAACCAGCTGTGACAAAGAGCTGAAGTACAAATTGGTGTTAATTTTATGGAGAGCTTCTTCAGTGAGATATCAAACTAAATCTGTAAAGCCAGCTTCAATTCAACAATGAAAGGTGGAATAAGCATTGTGTATGAATGAAGACAAAAAAAGATTACAGCAAGAAAATCTTTCTTCCAAATGAAACTGTTTTCTTCTAATCCTTTATTCTAAAGACTGTGAGTAGTCACATTCTTATGTTCTCAACTAGAAAAAATATAGCCTGTTTTGAGACACACAGTGGAGAAGGTACAATGAAGTAAAAATTCAGTAAGAATTTTTGCTTTCAGATTTATAAACACTAATGGACACTGTATAGTTCCTTTAGCTTCACCCTAGGAAAAATATTACTGTCACTAAAAGGAGAGAAGAGCAAACTGTATTCTTCAGGTTCAGAAATGGAAAAAAAAAAAGTAACAAAAGACGTCATCATTCAAATTAAAAGACTCAAAATTACAAATGAAACCATTAAAACACCTTGTCAAATCTTTACCTCCTGAGATAAACCATCAGCCTTTTCCTATTGGTACCATTCATTTGGAAGGGCTTGTTAAGTGACTTCCATTTCAGGAAGATGAGAAAACTAATATACAGTTTGTAGCATGGAACAGACCATCTGCTGTGAAAAGTTCCCATATCAAGAGAACAGAGGGACTAGTTCCCAATTAATTAGCTATTTTAGGAGGATTGGATATACTCTTTCCAAGTTGGTTTCAGTTGATAAGACAATCATCTGTCTGTCAAGCTGTGTCTGTTTGCCTGTTAGTCTAGCTAGAATATTGGAGAAAAGTCAGAGAGATGTTTATTGTTTATGTCTTTCTTCTCCCTTCTCTTCCTCCCACAAAATGAAAGCCATCCGAGGAACCAAATCATTCAATATAGTCATTCCCCTTTTTATCCAAAGTTGTTTTGTTCTCCTTTTCATGGTAAATATACAAATGTCCCAAAGAAGGCCTATGTAAAACAAAGGGTGTTATGGGAGTAGATTTCAGATGTTATTTATAGCAAGATTTTCTAATGCAGAGCTATTAATAGCAGCTCATTGCACAAGGGTTGAATGAACAATACAGATGTCTCAGTCTTCTCTGAAGGACCAATTCTTTTCCTGAAGAAATGCCCTGTTTGTACAAGGCACCATTTACAAGTCCATTGTGATTTTTTATAGCTATGAAATAATGTTGTTTTTATCTCTTTCAGCTGAACTGAGCTGCTGGCTTCCGTTTGGCAGCCTCACAAACAATCTGTGTGCAGTGAGCCACGCTTAGCAGGCCCCAGAGCGGGTGACAGGAAGGATTGCATGCTGAGACAGGGAGACAGTGTGGTTTCCTCATAAAACCAGACTTTGAAGCCCAGGATCATAGAGAAGTCTAGCTAAGGGAGCAGGTACTTATAAAGCCCAAGAGAGTTTCATTGAGAGTAGCAAAAAAAGGTGAATTTAACTCAATGCACTAAAATCCATTAAAGGTAATGTGAGCATTTATAACATTAATTTCTTTTCTTCTTGTTTTCTTTTTTTGTCTTTTGTAAAAAATAATATGTTTGACACTTTATAATCCCCATGATAGGAAAGGAATTACCAGACTGAGAATAAGTAAAGAAAAGCGAAATTTCTTTACCCTGTGTATGATGAAGCAGCTATAAGGCATTCTGGAAGCTATGTCTATGAAAGAACAAGCAATAATTACAGTGGAAACTACATCCATTTCCATAATAAAGTTGTAGAATCACATCCATGCTTTTGATTAAGAAGACCAGTTTTGTCTCTAGGAAATGACCAGCCATAAATCCTTGAGAAATTCATTTACATGTGTCTTGAATTGACTAGCTACTTAACAGCTCAACACTCTACCCAAAAGCTTGTTACTCTTACCCTGATTTTTTTTGTTTGTTTGGGGTGGTTTTTTTTGGGGTTTTTTTTGTTTTTTTTTTTTTTGTTTTTTTTTTTTTTTTTTACTTCCAAAAGGTCCCAAAAGAGGAAAGAGGTGCCTGTCACATAAATTCTCTTCTCATTTTTTTTCTTCAACAATTTTCCCCGTTTTGCAATTTTGTTTAGCAAGATTAAACTGCCACAAATTTAGGATTTGAAAGTTTCACTGAAAAGATCTGTCAGGAATACAAACCACTGTTTTTCCTGATAAACTATTTTCATTGCAAAATTCAGTTTTTGAAAGCAGTTGTGTTTTTTCTGGGGATGAAACCTTTGTGCTACTCTCAGAAATATCACCTATATCTCCTAAGTTCATGGTATTACCACTGTGAAAATATTAATTAATCTGAATGGTGTCTATAACAATTTTCAAATACACTGCCACAGTTCATGGGTGGTGGTGGAGATTGTTCATCCTGATCTGAAAATTCAGTATTATGGAATAAATCTTAATGTGCATGGAAAAAATCCATTTGAATCCTTGGAAACTGGAAACAGCTGTATTTTTTTCTGCTCCAGCTCTTCCATCTTTAGTCAATAAGACCAGAACAAAAGCATTATCTTTAAAAATGTGACAGCACACACCTTACATCTCCACAAATCTATCACATAATAAGTGACATGACAGGCAGAATACAGTTTCTTCATTTACGGTGAGAAAACAAAACTTTATGACCTTTTCTTTGACCAGGTAGCTCCAAAAAAATGTGGCTATTGAATATTAAAGGCATTACTGATGGAAAAATAATGAGGATAATATTTTTACCAGGTATTGCATCTAAAATTGTGGCTTTGTCTTGACATTTAGTAACAGACAAAAAAATTAATTTGTTGCAGGAATTCAATCACCACAAATTATTCATACAACTTTAGAAAAATAATGACATACTACCAACTCGATTTTTTTTCCCTTGAACAAAGCATGTAAATTAGTATCCAGATAGATTAATAAATTAAGAATGCATGAATAGTGAATGGTTTTGACTCTTAATAAGAATGAGAAATGTGCATCCTCTCTAATTCGTCAGTTTCTATCTTCAACAATAAGAAGTAAAATGACAGCATAAGGCCCTCAACAAATACATTTGTACAAATTATGTACAAAACAAAACCACACCTCAATGTGCTACTTCCTTACTTGACATCTTTATAAATTTGGTTCTGGAATCATGGATCATGTTGCCAGCATCCTCTGGAATTATCCCTGTTAAAACCTTCTCCCTCCTAATTTGCTTTGAATTACTCTTGATAAAAGTGTTCATTTTTATTTAAATTAACTATTTTTTTATTGATTGAACATCTAAAATCATTACAACCTTCTGACTTGATCAGACACTTCAGAACAGTAAGGTACATTTGCTGCTATGTTGCACTTTAGGAAAATATATAGTAGTTTAAAACAAATTTAGTTTTGTTCTCTTTTTGTTAGACGTTATATGTTAGATGTTAGATGTCAGATGTTAGATGTTAGATGCTTGCTTATACATGAGAGATATTCTAAAGATTTCATGACTGGTAGAAAATTACTTCCGCAATCACTTTATTATGAATGGTTGCATTCATTTTATGTGATGGAGATTTTGGAATCAAGATCAGTACCACATAAATTAAGTAGACTTTAGTACGTTATAAATAATTCTGGCTTATTGAACATTTGTTTTCTGAAAGCTGGAGTGGAAACTGCAGTCCTTTATTCAACATATACTACAGGCCAAGTCTGGTACAAACAGCTGCAAGGGAGTTCCCCATAATTGCCCTGCCAACAACTTGAAGTTTGATTTTGGAAACTTAACCTCTGCATGTGCATTTTAGACATTGCATTTGCAAAATCTGATCCTTTGCTAAGGTCAGCCTGACACTGATACAGATTTTAGTGAGCTGTCCGCCGCTTTCAATTTCCTTACACATACCTCAGAAACTCCCCAAACTTTTTTTCATTTTAGCCAACAACTCTCACTCAGGATCATAAGCAGGTGAAAAGCAACAAACATAGGTGTATACACAGAGTGTTAATATACTCCAAGTCATGTTTTACATTGCAAAATATTTATACTACGATTTCAAATTATACACTGCAAATTTTATAGGTTTCTTTTTAATTTGAGTCATCAATATGTAAATATCTATACATATTTATAAGGTTGATTTTATATACAGAGATGCCTTTGCTTATAAGGTTACTGAAGACTAGAAAATATTTTTCACTTTGCTAGGTTTTATTGAGCCGTGCCATGTAAGAAATTACTAGTGCCTGTAAGTATACGACATTCCATCAGTAAGAAATGTAATTATGTCTTTGGTGAAATTATTTCAAGTTACAAAGGACCTCCAGGAAAGGGTCAGAAGGTGGGGTTCCAAGAAATAAATCATAGGTGTCTATAGAGAGTTTCTTCTGTGTTAAAGGAAAGATTAATTACAGACACAAGGTTTGACAGAAAATTGAACTATGGGTGGGCCTGTGTCTAGTGGTTCAAGCAGGCAGCCTGAGAGATTTTTCTGCTCTTTCTGTTTCCTACTTTGTGTCTGAGCAATTTAACCTGCCACCTTTCATTGACCTTTGAATACAGCTTTTGCCCTCTGTACTTAGAATTTTAAAGTGCCACAGTTTACTTATGACTCCAGCAAGTCAGTAAAGAAGAGATTTCTTTTTCCTCTATCTGTGTGGTTAAACACTGACTTCATTTCAATACTGACATGAAAGTGCTTTTATACAAGGCGTTTTCATATTGTATCATATGGAAAAATACTCTTCTAAAAACTGAGAAATAAAATGCTAGCACAAGTTTGATTAATCATATCCAAAAAAGTTACCAAATAGATTCAGTGAAAGTCTAATAAAATGAAAATTAAATGCAGATTCTCTCATTGATTCCAAATTATAAATGATGAGGCTCTATATCAGCCCAGAATTATATCAGACAGATATGAAACATAAGGAATATCTGTATTTTTAAAAATAAAATTACTTTCCACTAATGTAGGAGAAACAGTGATTTTCACAAGTATTTGCATTTAAAAATTATAAAATTGGAAGAAATTTAAGAAATGGAAACTTACAAGAAGATTAAATGACTGACAGAAAGATGTAAATGAGATTTATAAACATGTAAAAAAATCACAGTCAATAGGTTTTTATAAACATTTATACGTATCTAGTTGAAAGAATAAGCTTTCAAGTTAAGATGTTAAGTGTGTTGACAGCAAAGTTCAAATCTGTAGCTGGCGACACAAACTCGACTAGGAATCAATTAAACAGATTTCAATAATCTTGTCCTGGAAATTATTTTACTTTCTTGACCTATAAGAAACTCCTTTTCACAATACAGTTGCACTTATTTACTTTAATTAAGCCATTTATTTAATTTTTGACAAATTACTAGAATTCCTGAAAAGGAGTTTGGTATATTAGAAATTGCTTTATGGCAGATGGATATGCAAGCACTACACTCTTGTATTCAAGATGCACTTGCTGCTGTATTTGATTCATTAACCATCTATTCTGAGGTACTTTAGAATACATGACATAAAAGATAACAATTTGCATATACCTAACAATTAGCATATGACAAAAAAAACCATAAACAAGGAATTGCATTTCTCTTAAGTAACATAGCATTTATTCCGGTCTAAAAATTCCTAGAATTACAAATGACTTTATGACACACTATATAATAGTTACATATGTTATGGTATAGTATGGCATATGTTGTATTTTAAACCTACAGAGTAAAGATTTTGAATCATTCCATATCTAATAAATAGCATTCATCTTCTGCCTCATTTTATTTTCTAAGTGGGCAGTTCTACACAGAGTTATATACATTAAAGTAATCTCAAAACAATACAGATATGGGTGTATGATAGCAAGGCCTGTGTATGAAAGTTGCAGTACCCCGACCACAGTAAAAGGGAAAGTATTCCTGCACTGATTAAGACATTCACGATCATCTGAAATTCCAAAGCACCGCACTCAGTAGTGACATATATTGGGTTAGGAAATATACAATAACATCAGTCCTGGTCTACCCAATCTTTAGTCTACCTTCCTTCTGTCATGGACTGAAGCTCAGCTATTTCCCACTTCTCCCAGCCCAAGTTCTTTAAAGCACATGGATATACTCTCCACAGCCCTAACTCCAGCAACGTAGAACTAAAGACTCTGCCACCCATGCATTAACACTTTAGCTTACTATGTCAGCAAGGCCTTCTGAGGGCAGATACAGACATTCCCTGCCTGCCCTCTCAGTCGGCCAGATTCTGCATATTTGCATCAGTGTGGCACCAGGCCCAGGCTAATGAACTTTGGCACTCAGCAGAGTTTAAAATTTTGAGGCCTTTGGCATGGCAGCCACTGCAACATGACTTCGAGGTTAGATCTTACAGATTATTGAAGGCAGAACAGAGAACTCAGATTCACTACAATAATTTTTTTCCATGCAAAATATATATATTGCAAGCTAGTTATTTATGATGTCTACAATTAATGGAAAGACATGGAGAAGCTTCCAAATGCCTGTGAACCCAGCCTGTAACAGGTGTGTGATTAAAATGTTGATAGGCAACGGGCAAACTGCTTCTATTTTCCACTGAGGATAGGAGTCCAAACCACTATCAAAAAGTAGACACTGACATTTTTAAACATGTCAGTTTGTTTGATGTCAGCAGATTAGTAATCTCATAGTCTCCTAAAATTTACTAGAAATAATGTGATATTCAGCCTCCTAAATGAAAGCTTCCACAAAAGCTTTGCTCATCTATGGAAGAAGGTAAGATTTCACCAGCACAATTCCTTAAATGTCTGTGCTAAATTTCTTGACTAGATGGTTTTGTCTCTGTTCTCCACCGATTCCAGTGACTTCATCAACACTAGACAAGTAGCTTTATATAGACACTTATTTTAGCACCTTAAGTTGCATGATATTAATCTCACTTTTGGACCAAAGTTTGCTATATTTGTATTCTATGAAAATCCTGGCTTGACTGGATTTCTAGAATTTATCTATTATATAATTAATTCTAAAAAAGCACATGCAGATAAGTCCATTGATAAGCACATCTAGAGAATGGCAATACATATTTCAGAAAATGAAATTAGTAGTTGATAATTCACCCAAGATATGCAAAGTTATACATAATGCAAGTCTTCAGTTTGATCTGTCCTGACTAATCTCAGCATTTCCATTATTCTAAAGATGAGGCTTTAAGTTACTTATTTAACATTACTGTCTTCTCTTTAGCTGATACTAATGCAGAAAGGAAATTAAAATTTTATCCAGAGAAGGAGAATGCAGGTGAGATGGTTCCCGTCTTTCTGGTTAGTGACAGGACCACATGTTGGGAAGGGTAGATCTTTACAACTACTCATCTAGCAAGTGGAAATACTGTTCCTTTTTGAACATCTCACATGCATTTTACCACATAAACTATGTAACAGTGCTCAGACAGAGAAGGAACCAAGATCCTTAATTTCCTGATCAAGTCCTTCAGCTGTCAGACTATTACTTAAGGTTTCTAGAGAACAAGATGGGTGAGATAAATATTTAGGTGAGTAGACCATCTAAATTTAAACATGTAACATAAACACCTAAGATGAGAGGGGAAAGTGTGCAAAATATTGCACAGATATCCTGCTCAGTGCCACAGGCATGTCCCACTAGAGATGCAAGGTGTGAGTTAGGCAGCTGCTCTGCTTGGTACATTCATCTCAGCAGATCCCACTCAACTTCATTCTCTGCTTATAGTGGACTGGGAACATGGAAAAGATTTCCATGCTCTTTTGACATTAGTGTTTCATTTTTCTAGGTATCTGAGTATTTCAAAGAAAACACAGTAAAGCTCCAGTCAGTTCAAAACAGAATAAAAAGGGAGAAAAAACTTATACATTAATCTTTTTCCTTTCTCATTGTAATGTTCTCTAATTTGAACCTTGCTCCAGAAGGTAATATTGTTTTGACAGAAAATGATACAGAGGGGAAT
Organism: Taeniopygia guttata; assembly: GCF_048771995.1. Classification (NCBI taxonomy): domain Eukaryota; kingdom Metazoa; phylum Chordata; class Aves; order Passeriformes; family Estrildidae; genus Taeniopygia; species Taeniopygia guttata. Next base: position 18,833,542 of record NC_133025.1, read on the forward strand.
CAGGTTATGCCAACAACTTCAGAGATCTATTTTAAACCTGAAGAGACAGGAGCAATTAAATTCTTTCTCTCCAGACAATTTCAATGACAGAAAACAAGCATGTCTGCTTCCGGAAGGATGATGTTTTTCTCTCAAGGAAACATTAGGCTTCAGGATTTTATGCTTTACAAACTCTGCAAAACAGGAAAAAGTATCTAGTTCCTGATGGGCTAGCAATTTCTGCTAATTCACAATTGTTCAGCAGTGATCTGCTCATTTGGGAAGCATTGTTTTCAGTCTCGAGAACTACTTGTTGGATAAAAGCAGTAAGGATACGAAAAATGCAACCTCATAACAAGGATCCATCTTTTCTCTGTTTCTTCTCCGTATCTCTTCCTTCCACTCATCAAAGACCAAACTACATTTTGGAGTAAATGGAGTATTATCAGACAATGCTGGAGTGCAATTAATGCATTTTACTTCAAGCTACTGTGATTGCTACAGCTAGTCCAAAAGCTCTAGTCAATGCCCATGGCTGCTTCCAAACTATTAAATTGCTACTTTGAGACACACAAACCCACAGGATGCACTTCAATGAGAAATGAGGCATTGCTATTGGGTAAGAGTCACAGGGAGACTTCAACAACAAACCCTGTTCACATTAAGGATATTAGACATTTCATTCCCAATCATCAGTAGATTAGTAGGGTTCCAATTTTATTTCATATTTGTGCTTTGCTATCAAAAGTTTATTTGCAGCTTCCCCTCTCTTCTCAAACAAATGCTGATGCTTTAGTGACTTAATGAACTCTCACAACTGGAGAACACAGCCTTTTAAAAATGCATATGCAGATGAGTACAGGCAGACAGTTCCAAATTCAGATATACAGGGTCTGTCCTGGCAGGATTGCTGCCACGGGAATTAGTTGCAGTTCAGTCTCTTAATACCTTCTCTAAAGTCAATACACTGATTCTGGGAAAAGCTGTATAATGAACTCATGATTTGTAGATTTTGGTCTCTAACAGTTAGCTAGGAAATTCAAATTAAAAGTTCTCACTGCTTTTACACAGTCCTTTGGTCTTTGTTTAGAGACATTTTACTCTTAAAGGTGGGTACAGAAAGTTCAACATTTTCCTGAGTAATTTGGTGTGGCAAGGTACTCAGTGCAGCCCAGTTATGCTGTGTACAGCCCGCAGAATGTCTATGAGGGAATCCTGTGGCATATGCCATGGCCTGCAGGCACTGCAGTAGACCCTGAGGTAATTGTCCAAAAGCTGTGACATGGCAGGAAAATAAATAATTTAGAACAAAAGGCCAGTATCCTGCAAAACAGATGGTAAGCCGTTTTTTGGTCATTTAACAGGATATATCCTGTAAATATGTAACCAGTCCTCTTCTTCCTATATCCATTTAAGTACATGGAAAAGGTCCTATTGACATCAAGGACAGTTGAAACCAGTCACGCACATCAATGGTGTCAAACCCTGCTGGGTGAAAGAAGCATATATAAAAGGAACACCTTGCTTATACTAAAACCTGCATGCTGCACAGCAAAGCAAAATTCTTATTTTTGGAATTTCATTCTGCAAAACATAAACAGTTTCTTGTGCAGAAATCTGCACTCTTCAGTAATGTTTGCAGATGATATAAAAAACATATTAATGTTGAAATTATACCCAATTAATTAATTTATTACTGTAGCCTTTTATATACTGCAACTTTATAGCTGTATAAATGGGAATTTTCAAGTAGCGATGTGATGGTGAAAGTTCATTTAAAATAAAAATATTTCTCTTACTCCCATATTTGTGTAGATAAATGTAAGGCAGGGTTCAGAGCTGCAGAAAACCTTAATGGTTCAAAGAAGATGCTGCTGTATGTATAAAAAGACAACTGCTTTTGAAATATGTCAGTGACAATGAAATTGTCAAATTCTTCATAATTTCATTTTAGACAAATGTTACTCTACTACACTTATTAATCATCACTGAGCATAGAAACAGGCAAATAGTAGTGAGGGGGAAAATTTTATAGACATGTCGAGAAGATGGGGGACAAGGCATTTAAATCCTGATATTACAGATTGCTTTTCCTTTTAATCTAGTCAAAGTGAAGAAAAATGTCATTCAACCCCCCCAAAAAATACACAAAACATTAAGTGTCTTCTGGATATTAAATTCTTATCAGTTTATCATATATTCTTAAATATCCTACAGTAGACTTTACTGCTTCTGAAACTTCGCTTTAAAATTCCAGTAGTTCACTGAGAAGGTTGAAGATATAGAATAAAATAACACTTCACCGTTGCATAATTTATTTTATTTTTTTTACTTTAGCTGGAAAGTATCTTGGAAATTTTTAACTTTGTCACTTTCCAAGACCAACTATAGTGCAGTACTGCTCCCTACGAACCTGGAAGAATGTCTTGCATAAAGTGGCAACAGTCCATAGAATAGAAAGCCTTTTTTCACATGGGAAAATTTTCCAAATGAAGGGGTATAGGTATTCCAAACAAAGCTCCATTTCTTCATATACAAGGAAGATATAAAATACTGTACAAATGAAAGGAACAGACAAAAGTGAAAGGAGTTGGCCTTTATGATCAGGCATGGTTGTGATACCTTGACTTTTTCTCACATGAACACAACTGACATCGTCGAGTGACTTTCTTTCTTTCCTCCATATTTGCAGGTTAAGTATGTTATGTATTTAACTCCATTAGAGGGCTGACAAAGGTAGATCTGACTTAGTTTTCATCAGATGAATCATGATCTCTTGTCTGCAACTTAAATCAGGGTTCTTGTACACAAAGCAACAGCCAAATATCCTTCTCAGGCCCCAAGACTTGTATTCTTACCAAACAGTTTTGCAGTAGGATTAAATATATGGTCACTGAAGCATGACCTGATTTCTTTAGACTTCAGGAAATACCTGAATGTCTTTTTGGATGCAGCTCTGGGAGACAGAATATTTATGATCTTTGGTTTCACATAAAATCAAACTGGTGTTAGAGTTTGAGGAGAATGTGCAACATTTTCATTGAGCCAATTAAAATCCTAATTTATTATTTTTTAAAAACCTTTTATTTTTAAACTCCTTTTCCTGTTACCGTATGTCAACATGTGCTCTTTCTTAGTTTATACATGATGTAGCTTGCTTTGTGTTCCAGACTCCAGTGCGTGATAGCTGTTTGGAGTTAAGAGAAAATCAAAGCATTTCTCATTTGTCTTTCATTTTAACTTTAAACATTTCAAAATATCTAACTACATTTAGGTGAATTAAAATAAAATATGAAGTCATAATTTATCTCTTCCTCTCTATTTGGTCTCTTTCTCCTTCCCATATGATTTAACTTAAATTATATAATCTACAATTTGAACAAACCAATTAGAAAAGTGTATGAATAAATGCATAGCACAGACTATGTGTACTAAACCATCCTTATTAAATCAAGAGATGAATCTGTTTCTGTCATTTCCATTGACAGCCTTCTTCCAGCTCACAGCCAGCTGGCAATTAATGGAATCAGATTTAAAACAGGCATTGGGGAGAAATCAGCTTCTATGTGTCATTCTTACACCAGGCATATGTGCGTCTGCTTTACATATGTCTGTATTGTGTTTGCATTTGTATTGTTATGGTATGTACAAGGATGTATCATTTTTCCCCTGTGTGCCAGTTCAAAGATATGCTATATATTTCCTAATACCAAGCCTCCCACAAATATTAGGACATATTGTCAATTTTTCTTAAATTTGTTTTAACCCTAATTTCAATACAGACAGACAGATTGCTACTAAATAGTTATGTTAGATAGCTTATTAATATTTATTTCTATGTTTGTCAAAGTGAAAAAACTCCAAACAGCACAAGCCTGAAAAAAGAGTCACAAAAGAGTCACAACTGACTGTAGAGTAAGCTGTACTCAGAACACTTAGGACTTAACAGGCATCAGAAAAAAAAAAAAAAAAAAGAAAAAAGAAAAAAACAAAAGAAACAGTTCTTCTCTAATGGATTTGATGTATTTAATTTTAAAAGTTGGCTGGGGAGGGAATAGATAGATTTCTTTATTTTTGGAATCTTATTCAAAGACAAATATAATTTACAGCCAGGATTTCTTTTCTAGTGTTTCAACTAAAGTCTTCTCATTAAAATTTCGTATGAGTTCAGTTATTTTTCTTATTAGGTTCCAGTTACTGAAATGGGATGTGAGTGAAACACTTTTATTCCCTATATAGTATATTAGTTAATGGCCGCAGAATATGATGCACATGCATATGGCATGCTAAACAGGGAAGGCAATCATTAAAAATGCTAAAGAAAAAGTTATCTATCTCAGAATTCCCCCATCTGACATAGACAGGTCTATGGAAATTATTATGCAAGTCTTAAGGCTCTCCTTTCCTTTCACAACCCTATTGGAAAAGGCAGAAATCAACTTTTTGCCCCTGGGATGCATCTGCAAGACAGGGAAGAGAACACAAGTGAGAGCACAAGAAGGAACCCGAGCATGTGCATCAGTGGTGAGGAACTACAGAAAACCTGAACTCTAGTCCTCATCCTCAGCTGGTTCTATACTTATCTAAGACTGTTAAATGAAAATAACATAGAAAATGTTTGAATCAGAGCCCAAAATGATTTTTCTTTTCCTCAAAAGTCTTGCCTGCGAATACTCTTACCAATAAACTACTACATAAAGCTGTGTTTTGTGTCTAGTCTCCCACCCCTCACAAGTCCTTTCTTCTCTTTGTACACTGATGTGACCTCAGCCATAGGATAAGTGTTCTCTTCTTTTACCCTATTGCCTTCCCTGGCCTATCAGATTCTATATGGAGAGTTTGCATCCCCTTGCATCTGCTCAGGTTGAAGTCAGGATATCTTTGCCTCCCAGTTGGTGGCAACCTCTTCAAGCCTTTTAGCAATTACAGAAGGCACATTCTTCTCCTCCATTTTGAATGAAAACATTTGGTGTTCTTGTGGTTACTGAACTTTAGATTGGGCCTGTCAGAGATTCCACAGAGGAATCTGAAAAAGAGCCTACAGGAAAGCCTAATTGTGAATCCCACACACCTAACTGGAACACACCATGCTGTTGAGGTCTTCTACAAGGACACTAGCATGGGTAATTAAAGACGGAACAAATAATGTGCCATGGCAGAGCACTGTAAGACTCAATGAAAAATTTGTCCTGAAACATTCTTATTGCAATCCTAGTATTCTAATTTCCAAAGTTGCAATCTAGTTGACACATAAATTCTGTAAGGGACTAGAGTTTAGACATCTGGACTGTTTGTGAATTCAAATTCCATTACACCTACATAGCCTATGCTTTTTCACCCCTCTCATAATTGTTCTACTATTTTAACAATTATGAAAATGAAATATAAACCAGCAATTTCTGGGAACAATTAGCTTTGTTTTTATGTTTATTTATTTATTTTTCAGAAAACTACTCTGCAGCACCATCTAGTGAGAGTGAGAGGGACCAGTTACATTGTTTCCATATTAGGAGAATTTTCATGTGTTCGCAGCCTGCATACCTTCCTGTAGCCTCAGTAGAAGAAATGTCAAGCCTCCATGTAAGAGTGTATGTGTGAATCCTCTGTCATATCTTCAACAGAAAATCTACCTCAGAATAAAAGGTTTTGTTATAGAAAGGTATAGAGACCCTTTGGACAAGATGCATTATGGACAGAATAAAAAATACACCTTGACTATAAAATAATCTTCACTTTAGAACCAAATTTCCCAAGTTTTAATTTTGCTGAATCAAGCACATCATTAGCAGCTGTTTGTTGTAATTGACCAAAGAATTTCTTCCAGTAATTAATAGCATCATTAAATATTCAAAGCAGTGAAGGAAGTCCTGCACAGTGAGAAATATAACTGGACATAAAGACCTTTATGAGTGCTTACAGCTTGCCTGTTAAGGGTGTTTATCTATGCAAATCTTTCCTGTGAAGGTGGAAAAGGTCTTCCAAGGAAAAACAAAAAAATCTATTAATAATTATTTATGTAGGTGATTCTATAAATAAATAAAACCCTTCATTAAAAAGTCCATCACCACACTCTATAGTGACTACTACAATGCTGCCTCATACCTGAGTTGACTTCTAGCTCAATCAGTTATCTTGATGAGTGATATGGCAATTCCCTACTGTGGTGGTGGCAGCCATATGGCCATTTCCTCCAGTGTCAGTTGTGCAAGACCCATGCAGAGAAACGCAATTACTCTTTTGCAATGAAAATAAAATTTCAGTCTTTTTAATGCCAAAAGAAGTCAGGTTACTTTAGGTCTTATACGCTCAATTGCAGGCTAAAGAGCTTTCATTTTTTTTTTCTTCTGTTTTCTACACTGATAAAAACAAAGACCTTACAAATGAGAGTGACATTGCTACTTTTAAATGAAAAGCAAGTGCATTTGCACAAATACAAAACATCTGTTAAGAGATAATTCATGAGTCTCACAGGCAATCAGTTACTCAGAATTTCACTGAAGTATAAGATGATTATTACAACAGCCAGTTTTCTGATTCTCCAGAGACAACTGACTAAATGGAAGTAATGGACCAGTAGACTATCAGACCACCTTTCTCCAGCTATTTCTTTGTCAACTCCAACTCAGTTCTCAAACTCATTTAGAGCTTGCAGATATAAGTGGATGTTAATGGAACTAAGCCTGAAATTTTATGTCCTTTAGTGCTGCACAGTCTCTGGTTCTGTCCCTGCAGAGCACCAAGAATTCATCTTACCTTAGGTAGATTATTTGTAATAATAACAATAACACCCTTAATAATAAGGATTTTCAATTTTAACTGTAAAATATTTGGTAATAATTTGGTAAAATTCCAGTTTACCAAAGTCACAGAACTTTCATGATGAAACAGAAACAGAAACGATGAAACTGGTTCCAGTTTACCAAAGTCACAGAACTTTCAGGATGAAACAGAAACTGTCATGGAAAAAAATATTAAACATAGAACTTCAGGAATTTAAATGAACTGTGGATTTGTGGATTAATACATTGGATAAATGGGTAATTTTAAGTGCTGAGAAAGTCCTGAATGCACAGAGTAATCCAAGACACTAATTTATTTAGCCTTCTCAGATGAAGGATTTTCTAATGTAGAAACATACAGTTCTACCAATGGATACTTATACATTCTACTAGAGATGATGGATATATTCACAGGAAAAAAATAACATTCAAAGCTGAAAATTAAAGCCTTTTTGTATTTTGAAACATCTTGGAAGAAAAAAATAGGTTCATGCTAAAGTATAATGCATAAAATCCCAACTTCTGAATCCATCAAAATTTGCTATTTCTCCCATATTCCATTCTACTATGATCAGAATGCAATAGCATGTGAGCTAAATATGGTGAATTTGAATGTATTGGTTTTGTAATTACTTTACACTTACTAAAGCCAATATGCCTGCTGAGTCATTGTAAAAATTCTTAAGTTGTCTGTGTCTTCTTCAGCCTTTCCTTATGTGAGAGGTAAAGAGGCAAGAAGTAGCTTAGTTCTTAAACAATGGGTTGTGCAGTAAAGCAAAGGGATAAAACAGTGAAAAGATTTTTAACCTTTGTTTTTTCACTTACTGTTAACAGTGAACTGACTTGTACATGAACAGCAAACACACCAAAGATATTTGTATCTTATTCTGAAGAAAGAAAATAAAAATAGAAGGGGTTGGTCCCACAGTGCTCAAATGTTGCTTCAAAGCCCAAGTTTAGATCAATTTCTACTTTTAAATTTACTTGCTGTTCTTTATAGGAAATGTTTAAATATGAAGGATTTCTAAAAAGGGGTCAAAAGGAAGAATGAAAAGAGTGAATGATAACCAGAAATTAGAAGATTACTCCGTGTTTCATTAAAAATGAACAGCAATGTTTTTAAAAAAATATTTTCTTTCCATTTCTGCTGAAAATGGGATGACTGAATTGTCACTGAGGTGCACCAAACGATTATCTACTACCACTTTATGGTCTTTGTTCTCAGCAGTGCAGTCACTCACCTTGCACCTGTCTGTGAGGACAGAAGAGCTCTGCTAAAACAGTATTTCAATTAAAGGGAGGACATCAAGGTTAGGTGGAGACTAAGCAGCAGAGTGTGAACTGCTTCCAGCACTGTCACAGGGGATTCAGAGAGCATCCAGCCAGTATCTCAGCTGGGTTGGTGTTGCTGGATGATTGTTGTAAAGGGGATGTAACACTCAAAATTATTAATTCTACTATTCCCAATGCAACTTGTTTTTTTCATCAAAGAGCAGAAATTGTGGAAATGTATTTGTATGGCACTGAGTACCAAAAAGTATCTTTCATGTTTAGATATTAGAGTTTTAAACTAACAAATTAATAGAGATTTTACACCTAAGCACAGTCATTTCAGCTATTTTAAGTGAGATTCTAGTGAAATTTGGTCATGCTTTATAACAAAATGTTCACTTTGTTAGCACAATAATCATAAGAACTTGAGACTCAGCTGAGTTGTTAGATATGTCTACAATGTTTGCAACTGACCTTGTGTTGACAAAGTAATTATTTGAATGCTTGTCTCATGGATCACAATGGCTTCTGTTGGAACAACTATTATAAACAACTCTTTTAATATAAAAGTCTATGAACTTGAAACAATGACAGCAAGAAATGTCTTTTTCCAAATGCTGTCCTATTCTATACCTTGTGTAGCAGAGAAAGATATTGAATACAAATATTAAAAAATAGGACTGCAAAAAATTGTATGAAATTTGTGCTTAATATATCATGCATCTATCACAAAAAATAAAATCAGAGTACACTGGAAACATATTTTTATATCATACATGACAAGTACTACATTTTTATTGCATACTGGGACTCCTGCAACACAAAAATGCATTAAACATTAATACCACACGGATATCAGAGCCCTGAGGGCATCACTGTTTTTCTTCCCTGAGGATTGCTCAGGACCACACTTCAGCCCATCCCAGTGTTCTTGGTGCCTGCCCTGGTGTTGCTCTAGGATGCCAGGCTCCAGCCTTGCCTCTGACTGCATCTGCTTCGCCCCCAACTCAACTCCCTCACCTGGGCGTTGCCCTGGCTTGTGTCTTCCCTGGTCTGGGGCTGTCAGGGCACTCTGAGGCTGAGACTGGTGCTGCAGGCTGTGGCCAGCCTCCATGGGTTTGGATCACCCTTTTCTCCCAGCTCCACGTCCCTCAGGGAGCAGCCCTGCTCACACCACTTCCTTAGTGGTTCTTTCTGCTTTTCTACCATTTGGATATATATTCAATAAGCAGCATGGATCACACTGAATGGTCCTAAATGTTTGGTGATACAGGAGAAAATAAATGTTTGTATTCATAGAAATATTAAATTATAAGGGGAAATATTTTCAACTGGCTCATATGCCTTATGATTATATTAATCACTTATTTGAATGATGAGAAATTTAACTGAGTATCAGGTGTGGAAAATAAGTTTTAGGAAAACTGCAGATTGAAGTATTCTGTGAGACCAGTAGGTAGAAAGGGATCATATATCATGTATTTTCCATTTACACTGTGGATGTAAATGTAGTAGGAACACTGCATATTTAAAAACTTCTTGGCTAGAAGGTTAATCACAAAGCATAACTGGGATGTTATCATCAAATTAGCAGGAAGCCTTCATAGTGAAGGCTATTTTACATTCAGTGTCATTCAAGATTTTAGTTTAAAACTGGAATGACAAATAAGACAGTATGCTAAACATAGAAGGATTCAGGAAAAGGGGCAATAATTATTACAGAAAACCTCTGGAATAAAATGAGAGCCAACATAGGCAGATGCACTGTGTGTAAAAGAGGAAGAAATAATCAAGTGTCAGATCCTGTCAGGAAGTGTAATGAACTTCATTGCAGATGCAGGTTCTTTGTGCTCTCCGGATCAGACCATAAATGAACATAGAGGAAAATACTGACTCAGCTGGAAAGAGATGAATGGTAGGTTACAGTCTGTGATGGACTGGCCATGACTGAAGGATACAGTGCTATCAATGAAAATGTACTGTGGGTTGAAAACAAGGAGTGCCCTAAGTAACACAAACCATGTGTTAATTCTGGTCTATTCACAGAAACTTGGTTTTAGATGGACTTCAGTGTAGGATATTGTATTTAAAAAACCAGCTGTAGGCTCAGTGGTACAAGGAATGAGGGAAACATCACTGGTTCTGAATAAGTAAAAAAGAGTTATTAATGATATTAACTGGTATGGTGGGCTAATATGTCAGCACAGGTAACATACCTGCTTCAGGAGCCAGTGTCTTGCTTGATGCTGAGGTGATTACAGCAGATTGTCAATGATATGTTGTGACAATGAGAATGATAACTTTTGGTTGCTCAAATACCAGCCTCTTTCTGGAAACAAATAGGAAGTGAGCAGTAATTTGGAGGGCAGCTTGACCATATCTGAGAAAACCATACAAGAATTTACTTATTTCCACTGACAAAAAAAAACCCTCTCTGATCTATCCTCCCCTGACCAGTGGTATGGCTGCAGTTTCTAGAAGTAGCCATTCACTTGGTTACAAAGATTGACATTTTAATGGAGCTGTGTCCACTTTACATTTTTCTCATAGTTTTCCTCCGTCTGGGAGAAAAATGTCACTTGCATCTTCTTTGCCTGTGTAGTGTCCTGGAGATTTGACATTTATTTTCTGTTTACTGAGAGAAAGAGGTTTTTCCTGAACTTGTGTTCTCCCCTCTTGTACCAGCATTTTGAAATGTAAATGTTAACACAGCTTGCACAAAAATCACTACAAATTATGATATATAAACTAAGAGACCTGACTCTAAAATCATCCTTCAATTAAATTTTTATTTCATAGTAGCACAACTAAACCTAATAAAAATAAACCAGACAATAGAAATTGCCATTCACAAAGCACATGTATTTAACCTTCACTCCTAATAATAGCAATAATTAAGGGATGTTGACAAGCACTTGTTTGACAGCAAGATTGGGGAGGCATGTCTTTCCTGACACAGTGGGATATAGCATTAAATTGTAACAATGCTGGCAGCTTTCCAAAGGATGGAGTCAAGGCAGGTGGTAATCCAGTTCAGCAGAAGTGGAAAATAGGTGACTGCATGTTGGCTTCAAATTGCAGTGCACAGTTTGTTTTAAGAATAGAGGATCATTTATGTGATATATGTAGTGTAACACTTAAAGCCCTCTCATTTGTTCTCTTCTTAAAAATGTGTCGCAATTGTTTCCTTGCGATATTTTTTTCCTAGAAAGGATGAAAGAAAGAAGGCCTATAACAAGTAAGATGTTGATTGGAATAGTGAGGCACATTCACAGCACTAAATTACTAACTCATTTACCCGAAGTCCAAACATAGAGTGCTGTAAATAGAATTTTCACTGGAAATTATAGCAATGGAATTAGAAAACCACTGTTGGCAACAATAAACCAGTAACTATCTAGTCAGAATATTTTACACTCTCACCGAGTGCAAGTTGTTTTTAACTAAAATAGGATCTCTAAACCCAGCATCCCACAGCTGGAAAAAGTCCTGTAATAAGTGTACCTAGGGGAAATACTCCATCTTCAGGGCAAAACAGAGATGAAGTTTGTGCAGGCATTAATAAACTGTGAAATAAGAAAAGATGAAGTAGCTACAGGAAAAGCAGTTGAAGACTTCTCAGTGAAAACTTCCAATTGCTTGATTGGTTGTGCTGGTGGTTCACGGAGTGCTGAGTGGGATACTGAATTCCTAACTAACCTGAGCAAGACTGGAGAGGACAAAACCAAGAGCTCTGGGTTTCTGTCAATGATAGCTGTTCTCTAAGAATAGCTTGCTCTAAAATTATTCATCACCTGTCTGAGAAAGTGCTGTGATAGCAACCAGAAATGCCTTCAAAGGATTTTGAATTTTCCATTGCTACCTCTTGTGGTCTTTACTACAAACCTCCTGTGAGTGTGCATGCTGAATATGCTTAGCTGTGTAAGCATACACTGTTTTCCAAAGGTGACGTGTAATGCAGGGATCTGATTAGATTCTATTCTATCAAAATAAAGCTGATCTAATTTGCTTAGAATAGCTAGTATCATACTGCCAAAAAAGCATCTGGTCCCAAAAAAAATCTTCCCTTTTGTCATTACAGTACATTATGCCAAGAAAACTTTCAACTAAAACGTTTGGAGAATATTTTAAAAGACATTTAATTTTAAAGAATGTGATTTTATGCATCTGGAAGAAAAAACTTGGTTACACAAGTACCAGAAGTTTAAACAGTATTTTCACTGTGTGTTTTTTTCTCATAAGCGAGTACGCTGCAAGATTTAGATGAGTCAAATGCAGTAGGCAAGAAGGTAGGTTGGTATGATAAGCATTTTTTGGAACACATTTACAGATGCTCTCAACTTGTAACCTAGTTTATATCCATAACTCACACATTCTTTATCTTGCATGCTTTTTTCCCAGAAAAGCATGCTGCACAAAGTGACTTGTGTTTCTTAATAGCTCAAGAGATTTGGCAAATACATTGCATTAAATCAAGCATGCTTGCAAGTCTTCCTTGAAGTGCTTCTTGGACAGACACACTTCCTTTTCCTGTGCACCAGTTCACTGTATAAGAGTTACTTAGGCATTCAGGCATCGTCTTTGCTATTTTGAGCTGTATACTGCTTGAAAAACAAAACAAAATGAAAAGATGCATTGCTTGTAATGCATACATTCTGACTTCTGGGAATTAATGTTCTTCCAGTAAGTGGATACAGCATATCCTGTCTGTCAAATTTCAATTCCTTTTGTCCCCTGAGAGCAATAAATCAACCACATGTTAGCCACTGTAGCCATCTAACTGAACTTGTGGCTCCTATGCTAAGTTAATCTTTCAGAATCCAACCAGGCAATAAATGTCTGCATATATCTGCTGTTTAAAATTTAATGACTATGATCACCTTTGATGTGTTTGGGGTTCTGTTTGCTCATTTTTCAGCAAGGCAAAAAACACAATGATGCTGAAATTAAATAGAAATTGTTTCAATATTTTCTCCTTTTATTCTGCAGAACTGAAAACAAGTGTCTTTCTTGTAGCTTTATAAAAATAATCTCTCTGTGTATATTTTATTGATACCAAATGGTGTTTTCAGAAACTGTTACATGAAGAAGTTTATTGATTCACAAATGCCACCCCAAAAGCTCCCAATATAGAAAACCACAACACTTACTTTCCTGCATTGAACCTATATTCTGAAAGCCTTTACTACATTCTGGGCGAAGTTATGCACATCAATTAAAGGTAAACATCATTCATTTGCTACATACCTACACATTGGTGCACATGGCCACTGGCAATTCACATTCTCAAAGACCAGTTTTAGGAAGTATTAAAAGAATTCGTGTTTATTGCACAGATTGCTAACTTGTTCAGGGAGATGCTGTAGGCTCAGCTCTTCCCCTGCTTGTATGAGTGAACAAAAGAGGCAGCCACACTGAATTTAATGCTTATACTGGTGCAAAATTGCTGTTAAGATAAGTGTCAATAACTAGATTTCGCTTTTGCACATTTAAAATTTTATGTTAGATCTGCAGCTGGTTTTTCCCATTTTTTTATGGACCACCAACATGACTGGGCTATTTTAACAGCCACTTTATAGTTACTTCTGGATAATGTATCCCATTTCAAGTGACTAGAATCTGCCTGGATCAACGTTACTTGTGCAACAATCTCCACATGGATAGAAATAAGAATTTTTTCTCAGTGAAATATTGCCAGATTCTAGTGCCTGTCAAGCATAAATTTACCCAATGTACATTTTGCCTGTGTTAGAAATTTTTCTAAATGATACTTTGAAAATTTCTAATTGAATTTACTATTTCATTATAAGAATTATATTGTACTTTGTTTTTGAACAATACATGAGGTTATGTTATTGTAGTTTCAACATTCAATAGTAAGCAGTTCCTGAATAATATTCTGCTATTCAAACATCTCATACAAACTTGTTGTTACCTCTTTAACAGGGTAATTTACAAGTCATTTGTGAGTAATTTTAATGTTTGTCTGGCATCCTGAGTTCCATTTTCCTCTTCTGACTCATGGCATCAATGACCTGTATGAGGAGAAATTGTTTGCATAGCCCATGCTTGTTTTTTCATGCCTGCTTTCTTTCTTTGGTGTTGACATGCACAGGATCTGCTAAAAAAATCAAATAACAGGAAAGAAAACTCTTTCTTTCTCTGCATAACAGCTGCTGGAGACAACAGAAAACAAATACCTGAGATATATCTAGCTCATTTTTCAGGTGACCTCATTATGAAAAACAGGAAAGACCCAGACTTCTGTGTTTGCTTTATAAAATGTTGTTTGCCTTCTCTGGCTCTGTTGGGATTTAGGGACTAACTGTATGACAGGAAGCTCAGGGAAGCAGTCGACATTGTCTGATGCTATTGTTTTTCTTTTGAGTTCACTAAGTTCATTTCCACTATACTGGTTTTTTACCAGCATATTTTTGAGTCAGTTTAACAGATTGGAACTGACTTCTTAAAATAATCTGACAGCAGATTTGGTGGTGATTTTATGCTATCTTTTCCTTTTTAATTTTTTTTTCCCTTAAATCCATTGCCAGTGATCTGAGGTAAAGCTTTGACTGAGGAGTACTTACAGGGAATTTAAGGGTTTTGGCTCAGTTCTGCTGAATAATAGTCAGTTTCAGCAAACAACAGAGCACGCATGTCATTTTAGCAGCATGATCAAAGAACAATGGGTGTCCCACTAGCGAAGAGAAGTTGAGCTTATCCTCTCTCCTCAACCAAAAGAAATCAATGAAATCTTTATATTTTTTAGAATAATTCTCACCAGTTTTTTGGTTTCTTGGTTTAGTTTTTGGGGTTTTTTTTTGTTTGGTTGGTTTGGGTTTTTTTGTTTTGTTTTGGTTTTACTCGTGAATTCAGGCATTAATGGAGTCTTCAGCATTCAAGTTGTGATTTTTTGAAACCACATTTTCAGGATGGTGGACTTATTTGATAAGCCTGTTTGACCCTTAGTATGAAAAGCCATGCATTGAAGAGATTCACAAATAAGGCTTAACCTAGAAATAGCACCGGAAAAATAAATAAATCATGTCATGAGCCAGGCAAAAAAATCACTTTCTGTGTTGGGCAGGGACTGCATGAATCATGTCATTTTCAGATAAGATTAAGATAGGTGCCAAATGTATTATTCTGCAGAGGAGACACTTTGGGACTGTTTGCTTTAGGCTATTTTGGCCACACCTAGACCACAAAATACAGAAGCATTTTTGCACTTAATCTGACAGCATACCCTAGTGCATTTCTGTTTCGTATATGGGCAGGACATGGATTTACAAATTTAAGGAAGCTACATAAACTGATAATATAAGAACTATAGTGTTCTCCACCAAGGACATCTGAGAACCAGCTATGTGGAGGAACAGAAACAAGACATGCCCTAGTGAGCATCAACAGGTGACTGCAGATGTAACCTCTGTATTTTTATATCATATGCCCTAAAACATGCTCCACATTTAAATAGGGTAATCTTGCTTTGGTACTCCTCACTGCTACTGTCCTGTTTTATGCTAGCTGAACTCTGCCTTCCTCTGGAAGTAAAGAATAGAGGTGAATAAATCCATATACTACTTTGATAAATATTGAGATTTTTCATGTATATGTAGCAGTTAAAAACTTCAAAATTATTATTCCCTCAGCTGTAAATAAAGCATTCAATTATAAAGAGTAACTCAGCTATCCACATTAAATCATTAATTGCCTTTGATAAAAAACTTAGATGCATGTACACATATGTACATTCATCTGAAGTATAATACGTAGTCATTATTTTTACCTTCCAGAGGCTTTGACTTCTTTTACCTGTTCAACCATAATAAATACACATGTTAATCTGGAATTTCCACACAGCACAAGTTAAAGTAACTAAAACTGTGAACTCAGGTAGTCACTAGTAGCCAGAAAACACCAGTACCCCTATTTTATGTCCCATATGAAACAGAACCAGAAATTGAGAAAACAGTAATACTGAAACAATGTGGAGTAAGGAGGAGTAAGGAGGA
Source organism: Taeniopygia guttata (assembly GCF_048771995.1). Taxonomy (NCBI): domain Eukaryota; kingdom Metazoa; phylum Chordata; class Aves; order Passeriformes; family Estrildidae; genus Taeniopygia; species Taeniopygia guttata. The sequence goes on from NC_133025.1 coordinate 18,849,587, forward strand.
GATTCAGCTCCAAATTAAGGCAGCATCAATACAAGCTAATGTACAAGGCACAGAGTAAAATTCAGCTCACTGAACTAGACATCAATGTTTCATGTTACCTGGAGTGCCCAAGGTGGTCTGAGACCTGCAGCTTTCTGAATCAACAGGTGGGGTGTTGGCAGGACACCATGGCATAGCTACAATTGTCATTACATGCCTTTGGATAACTGAGCTGAATCTTTACCAAATCATGACTGACGTAATCCCAGCTTTACTGTTGGTATAAGCTTGCAAAACATACAGAGTAGTAACATTTAAAGAGCTATAATATGATATACACAAATGTAGTGGGAGTTAAAGATATTTTTCTTGGAAAACTAAGCAATAAAAAACCAAGAATTGAATATCTAATCATATCTTGGTGTTTCTATTAAGAAGCACCAAACCACCAGTCTGTATACAATTAATTTCTTGATAGTTTAATAATTATTCAAATAATTTTGTCTGTGGAAAATTGCCTGGTTTTCTACATCTATTTTCCTTTTAGGAAGTCAACATTAAACACTGTATTTACCTGTAGCATCAAGACATGGGTACAAGTCTCAGTGGTGAGACTTTTACCAAGCTGGTGAGAGGCATGTCAGAATATATCATATTAAAGTTAAGGTAATAAAAAAGAAATAAGTGAGGAAAGAAAGAGTAGCAGACAACATGGTAATACAGAAAGAAAAGTAGGATTCATCACATATAAACTGGGAAGAAGATGGGAATACAGAGAATGAGAGAATACAAACTAGAAGCCAAACATTCAGGGGAAGAAAACAGCATAGTGAAGAGAAAATGAAGATGATTAAACACAACACATGAACAGAAGGACAGAGAAAAGAAAGGGATTGTTTTGAGAGTTTCATGGTTATCTGATAAACTGGAAAATAGTAGGGAAATGTTACTTTTACTCTGATTAACTTTCCTTGGGTTTAGTTTTAGCTAAGATACCTCCTGCAGTTCTTTGTTCAGGTGGTATTTCATTTGACTTGCCCAGTATGTATGTAGAAAAGAAAGCAAGTGATTGATTCCAGATATGCTGCATTAAGAAGACTTTGCTAAAAACTAAATCTCAGAAATGTTAAAATAAAACTCCCATATACCAAATCAGCATCTTTGCCTTCAAAAACCAGCTTAATCAAATCATCTGGTATCTGAAAGAAATACATTATTTTTCTTTTCTCATTTCCATCTACTCCTGTTGATACATAACTGTGTGTATGTTGCAGAAAGCGTCTGATGTGAGGCTACATTTCCTATAGACATAAAGGGTCATAAGAAAAAAATGTATTATGTGAGTAATTTGTTCCAACAAGGCCCCTTGCAGCATCTAAGCCATTCCTCTTAGTGTAACTGTCAATAAAAACTGTTAAACAGTTAAATAAAATAATAAAACACAAATTGTTTGAGACCTCCCTACAAGGACTTTTCTTGTCACTCAACTGAAACCTCCGTGCTGAATGGTGCAGAAGTCAGTTTACAATGAATTTTGTGTTCTCTCATTTAAGAAATTACCTTCAACAGCATCTGTATCTGACATTAAGTTAGCTCTACTCATTGCAAGCATGATAACTAAACTGATGATGCAACGGAATTACTGGGTTTTATCATGTATCAAAGTGAACCATGATTTCACTTCTAACTCTCTCAACTTTCAATTTCATTTTTCAGAGGTATACAATATTAAAAAAAAATAAATTCAGTCCTGTAAACATTACTCATTTACTATTTCTCCATGGAGTCATGGAGTAAAGTCACTTCTCCTGTATGAGTTTAGCTTCTATAAGTTATATTAACAACCAAAAAGGAGTAGAAGATGCTAGACACATTTCTTGCCAAACATTTAGTTTACAATCTGGAGCCTCAACATGCTTTAACACAACTGAAAATCCTGCACATATTGCGGGACTTCTATGGCTTCTGTTCTGATTTATTCCACTGCTTCAGACCCAATATTGTTCAAAATAAGAGAAAGAATCTGTTGATAATACTCTTCATTGCTCTCAAATATGAGTTGGAAGAGAGAAACCGAGAAAGTTCAGGCAGAATATGAATATCCAACTAATCAACAGATGAACTTGATATTTATTTGGGAAATTTCCCTTTCTTTCTGGAAAATTTTGATTCTTCATAATATTTTCAGGATTTTTTTGAAACACTTTAAAATCTGAGCACATGTTACAGGCTTTCTTCAGATATGTTTTAAAGGAAATTAAAACCTTTACATTTAATTAAAAGGAAAAAAAAAAACCCTAAAAGTCTCTTGACATATTTATACCCTATGTATTGTGTATACATCAGCTTATCAAGTAGTCTCTTTGCTACTCTAAATTTAATGTCAGTGAGAGAAATTTGTTTCCTTTGTCTTCTGTGTTTTGATTTGAGCTTTAAATCAAAAGGAATCCCAGGTGCAGGTTACATAGATATAATGTCCACCAGCACAAGAAGCTTCTTTGAACAGTTTCAATATCAGCATAGATTCTTTCTTTCTCTCCCTCCACCACTATATCAGCAAAGCAACACACGGCAAGAAGGCAGGACTAAGCAGATGAAGAGACAGGGGGTGTGACAGATATAAATGGTGTTTTCTCTTGGTAGTGCCGCTTGAAAAGAAAGCAGGAATTAATGTATGTCCAGTAAAACTGAGACAGTGGTATTAGCACACTGTATGAAACATAAATATCCTCTGCAAGCTGGTCATATGGATTCACCTTTAGCTCTGGATATAAACTTCTTTAGTTATGAATAATAAAATACATGAAGACTTTTTACTGTCTTCTGTTTCTAAGCAGAGACAGTTCAAATTATTATTTTTGCTATTAGACATTTTCCACAAGAAAAAGATGGTACATGTAATGCCTGCAGTTTTCAAAGTTCTTGTATACAAAGTTCATTCCTTTTTCATACAATCTTTAAAGATTTTATGGGTTAATTTAGCAAGTCTCAAAATCTTTTATGTCAGATAGGTCTTATGTAAATGTTTCTATCGATTTCAATAATTTCATTTGGCTAGGACTAAGTCAGAAACATAAATAAAAGTATAACCTATCAAATATATTAGCTGTAAAATTCATATGAATGTTCTTATTCTGCATTCAGAATGTGAGTGTTATACAGCAGAACTCATCCATCAGGACCATTTAAATGACCTCTTTAGACTATGTCCATGGGCTGACTTTCCCAGGATGGGAAGTAAATATCCACATATAAATGTGCTAGTCACATCAAATGTGCTACTAGACTGAAAGCAGCTCAGGTACCTTAATCATGGTATTTGGATATATCAGTTATCACGGCATTTCCAGACACAATGGCAGAAAATTTGTTTTTTAATGGAAACTGTTGGGTTTTAAATATATTTGGCAAATAATTAATTTGTCTCTATTTTCAAAAGGTCCATTTTGAAAATTCTGGCACAACTTCCTGCTTCCTTTATCTATTTTGGCAGTCACTGAAAATCATTCCTTGCCAAAGGTAGCTGCTATCAGTTTCTAACAGATAGCTGTCAATAATTCAAATGAGCAGAAATCCTTAGTAATGCTTATAAATGTTAAACAAGCAGCTTGCCTTGATTCTTAGGCAAGTACCAAGCCCTGAGTAGCTGTTCAGTCTGAGCGTTGGAGACATCCTTGAGATCATCACTTTGAGCTTAAAATTGAGAAGTGTTACTGATACCAGTGATATATCTCTTCAACAGCTGCCTACTTACAACTATTCTTAACAATCTAATTATCTTTAATAGAAGAAAGTAAGGGAAATTGTTCTTTTCATGATTTTTTTGAACTGGTTTCAATTTTTTCCATCTTGCTTTGTCATTTGAATTAACTATAGACCCCCAAGTACTAATCTCACACTAGGAAGGATCTGCTCTTTGAAAGTCAAACTTCTTTAAAGCCTATCAGTACAAACTTTTCTAGACAGTGTTTTTGACAAGAAACATGGAACCAGCCAATCTTTGAGGTGCCCTTCCAACATGGTGTAATATGATTCTGTGAAGTATTAGCAATCACTATGCAGTATTGATAATCTCAGCCAGTTCTACGTACTCTTGCGAAGTTTGAAATTACCTCGCATTAAGTGCAAATTCAGGTCACACAGACAGGGTAACTGGAACAGATAATGTCACTGTAAAAGTAGTATTCAAAAAAATGAAAGCAGGTAATGAATCATCCTGGGGTAAACACCAGGGCAAAAGCAAAACAGCAAATCTGTTTCCAACCTGCACAATCTGCTGATGTATTTTCTTCTCTCTTTAGAAGAGTTTCTGATAGAGTTGCTACTCACTTTAGAAGATCCTTCTGATGTTGATGCATGCAGTATAATATAATTACATTCTTCCCATACTACACATAATATATAATACATGTAATATATAATCCTGGATTATGCACAATGACCCAAATAAGAAGAAAACCGTGTCAGTCTGTTTTCTAGCATATGTCCTTCATAAACTACAGCAGTAAAAGCATCTTTCAAGTTGTAGTGATGATTCTTCACTCAGTTGCAAGTGGTGGTGCTGCCATCACCTCAGCAATGCATTACTTTTAGAAATTGGTCTTGTTCATTTTTCAAAATAAATTGTTTGTGAAAACACAGCTTGAATTTGAAGAATGAGAGGCAAAGATATTAGTGAACAAATTACATGTGCATGGAATGGGTCTGCTTCCTTCCATCATACAGAATGTATTCTAGGTAAAATCTTGCATTGGTGAGATAGATTATGTGCACTATTAAAAGTCTTATTGTATAGCTTCAATTTAATTAGGCTTTGGATTATTAAACAGAAGTATCTTTCTCCATTTAACATGTACAGCACAAAAATAATCTTTTTCTCTTGCATTCATGCAGTTGGCAATTTGAAAGATTGCAAACAAGTGTTGTTACAGCACAAGGAAGCAGAACAGAGCAGTCAAGATCTCTGGTACATCTTTTGGTGACAGCTGGCTTAGCACAAGCTGGCAGTGTGCCCAGGTGGCCAAGAAGACCACTAGCATCCTAGTTTGGATCAATAGTGTGGCCAGCAGGATCACAGCAGTGATTGTTCCCCTGCATACAGCACTGGTGAGCTCACACCCTGAATCCTTTATTCAGTTCTGGTCCCCTGGAACAAATCAAGAGAATGGCAAGTGATAGAACAAGAAGAAATAACCTCAAGTTGTGCCAGAAGAATTTTAGATTGGATATTAGATTTAGATTGGATTTATAAATTTTCTTTGCTGAAAGGATTGTCAAGCTTCAGAACAGGCTGTCCAGGGAAGTGGTTGAGTCACTGTCCCCAGAGGTATAATACCTGAAGATGTGGTTCTTAGAGATAAGGTTGGACTTGGCAGCACTAGGTTAACTGTTAGACTCAATGATTTTCTTTTCCAGCCTAAATAATTCTGACTCCATTCTACTTTTCCGCTGTGTTTTAGACAGTATGAGAAATATTTTAAAGCTATTTTTTCTTTCTTTCTAGGATGGCTAATCTTTAAAATGCATTTGATTTATACATTACAATTATACATGCTGAAGGACCAAAGACAGTTAATAGGAGGCTTGGAAGAAATAGATCAAAAGACCTTTATCAGCTGCTTACAATTCTCCACAATGGTTCTGACAGTGATTGAAACATTTCTCGGGTTTTGGGTGCCAGCCCAGAGTACTGCTAATAGTGAGCAGACAATCTGCAGTTTTATATTTTACAAAGTTTCCTCCAAAAAATCCAATCTCCTTCTCCACCATTTTTAACATTGTACAAGTTCTGCAACTGTGGCCGGACCTAGCTGCTCAGTGAAAGATCTTTAACACAATTGTGTTACCATTTGTCCACAGCAGTGAATTGAATGCATACAGTTCTGATTAATTATATTAGAATCATTCATTCATAGGATTACAGGCTTAATTGGGAAACAAATACAAGTCAAAATGGACTACTGCTGGATGCCCCAGGAGATTGTTTTTCTGAATTTTTAACAGACTGATCTTGTGTATACAAATAGGGCAAGACAATGAGAATAAAAAGCAAAGGGAGGTTGCCATCAAGTTGTGAAACCATCCAGGAAGTGGGGAACTTATTTTCAAAGTTCATGAAAATGCAACAGATGCTGTCTATCAAATGAGCAACTCTGTTTACAATTACAAGAAATGTCTTTAACAAAAGCTGGCATTTGGCTACATTTGCTAGATTTGTCTTTTGTTACAATCCAGATGTTTGTGCGGGTTTGCAAATGTGTTTCTTGAGGTCTGTTCAGTTTTTGGGACAATCTTGGCTGAGTTTTGCCTACTTAAGAGGGTTTTTTAATGTTTTCAGATGGAAACCATGAGAAGTTTCAATATGTTTCATAAGATCTGGGCAACAGCAGGCAAAATCAGATAACTTTGCACTGTTAGTCATTGTGTTTCCAAGGGTCATTTGAACCAGCACGAGGCTCAGTTTCCTGTAATTTCTGTGCATAGCACCAAAGAAATCGTCTAGACATGTTTACTTCAATAGACATCATCAGATCCAAGTGTGCTGAAGAAGGTCATTTTGCCTGGCTCAGGCCCAGTGATATGGTGCTGTATCTATTTGAATTCAGGATTTGAGCTGGATCACATCTGGAAGGCTTGAAATACAGTAGGGTAAGGTCTGTCAGCATCTGGCCAAAATATAATATTTACTTCTTATGATCATCCTGATTAAGGACATCCAAAATATTTATTATGGATAGAGTAAAAATGGATGGAGTTTTACCTAACATAGACCTTTGAACTGCTGCTGTTTCCTTTCCAACTGCTTGACTTAACTAAAACCAGTTTTAGCAGTCTGTTTCGTTGGTATGAGCTTATTTTAACTTTATATTCTGCAGGGTGATTCAGAGCATGTGTTGGTATGGTTTGCTAAAAGGGAGGCTTAATCACAGATGGGAGCTGTCAGTGTTATAATACCAGAGCATATTATTTGTACACCTAAGGGATTATAATTTTGTTCTTCTTTGTGTCCATGAAAAGGAAAAGAAAATAAACAATACTTGAATTTTGGCTTCTACCAAATCTGGATGCCAAAATAGCAGTATGCATAAATCAAAATCTACAGAGTGGTTTTAACTATGCTCTTTTTTTGTTAGGCCTTTTCCTATACATGATGTCCAAGAAACAATTAGCTGGTCTGAAAAGTCCAAAGGGGCCTTAAGCAGCATAATATGCAAGGAGTGGTCAACCTCCTGGAAACAAATCAGGGGATTCAGGTGAGGAGAGAGGACAGTGCAAAACATTCTCAAAGAAAAGTCAAATAACCAAAATCCAGACTCCCATCCTGCCAGAATTCCTCCTGATTGTGAGATCACAAAATGCCCATACAGCTGAGCAATGACATCCCCTTCCCTAAATCTGCAGGCTTGACAGCAGGGCAGTCGTGTCTCTCAGAATTAAAGGATGGAGCTCAAAGTGGTTTAGCTTTTCTATGGGGTCTTTTGGCTGGGGCTTCAAAGTGGTAGCAGAGAGTGAATGGAATTATGTGGATAAGGACTTCTGTGTAGTAAATGGAAATGAAGAAGAGGTTTTTGGATAAAGCAGATTCATTGAGGAATCCTGTTTACCTTTTTCTCACTGAATCTTTTTATATTAAGTATTGTTGGGAAGCAGAAGAGAACTATTTAAAACATCATACACAGCAGTTTTCATGTGCAGGAAACAACAAAACACTATATCAAATCAACTTTAACCAAAGTTAACAAAAATGCCAGCTCATGATTTTTCAGGCAGATAATGCCTTAGAAAGTCAGTAGATGTACCTGGGGCTTGGTAAAAACCTAACCATGATTCACTTTATAGCAGCCTGACCTAAATTAGTATTCCACCCTGCTATGAAAATAGAGATTTTAATTAAAGCATCCTGCGTGTATAACTCTCTTCTCCTTAGTAATAGTGTAGCACAGTAGCTTGGTGACTAAACAATCCTCTATCGACAGTTTTATTTTACATCCTCCTCCATCACCACCTTCTCTGCTTTACTCATGAAGAATGCTTTAGAAATTTCATAGTGAAAGCAGAAGTTCTTAGTTGCATTGCAAATTATTTTCATACAGTATTCAAATCTATTTTCATCATAACATTTGCATATGCATCCTGTCCATGTGTGTGATGCTGGAAATTCTGCTTTACTTGTTACCTACAATCTGAAATAAGAGCTGACATAGATTTTGACACAATTTGGCAATTGCTACAAAATTTGGCATTTTCAATTCTGTATATCGATGCTCATACAGTTCATATTGTTTAACCACATTTTATGGGGGTTTTTTTTTTTGGTTTTTTTTTTATTATTATTACTAAGTCAGAAAGACTGTAGTTACATGGAAAACCAACTCTGTTAAACTTAGATCCTTGATTCTATTCCCTGCATTTATAAGTAATGTCACTTATTACTTCCCTAGTAAGTAATGTCACTTACTGTAGACTTGGGAGTCCAATGCTATGTGAAATGTGTTATCCAGGTTTGCTTTGCTTCTATCTTCTGCTTTTTTTCTCCTACAGTATTTGGCACCAGAGCAGCTGGACACTGAACTGAGGTTTGTCCAAATGTCTGGGCTAATTTCCAAGTAGGTTCTTTGAACAGATGTTCCCACTGAATTTCACCAAGAGCTGGTTTCATTGTGCCTAGAACCTGCCATATGCTCCTTAAAAAAAAAAACAACCAATTTTTTCCAGAGAAACTGTTTTATACTGATTTTCAGCTAAAGCTATGATTTAGAAGTTCAAAGTTCAGACTACGCTTTGATTAGACAAATATATATATATAATTGTTAATTAGCCAAGTACAGCAATTCCCTATACTGCACATTTTCCCATGTCTCTTAATAATCATGTTTACTTAGCATAGGAGAAACAATCTCTTTCCATGAGAAGTTTCAGCATAATTTTCTACTTCTCAGATCGTAGGCTGTCTAAGTACTGAGTCAAGATTGTTCTCTTCTTTCCAACAAACTTGCTCAGATGCTGGAATATTAAGATTAAAATATGAATGCTGAAATTTAATGACAGTGTGTGCAGCTGAAAATTCAAAAAACCTGTTACAGCTGAACATAAATTGCACTGCCTACCATTTAGTTATGCAGTTTTTAAGTAGCTGATATGTGACATCGTTTGAATTCCAGTGATGGAGAAGACATTTTATTTCTCTTAGCCAAGCATAACAATTACAGGAATCTTATCTGAAGAGAATAATTCTCTCAGAGAACAGAAATGTTAAATGCTAGTTCTAGGAATGCAATGTTTAAGTCACATTGCCGGAGGGTAAAAGTACGTGTCTGATAAAACTACATGTATGTGTCCACTGTGACTGAGCTCTGAGCCAGCCTGCTGCAGCAGGGCAGTGCTGAGCCTGAGCTAACCAGCCTCTCTAGGAGGACAGGTATGCCAGTTTGCAGTGAACACCATGCTAATGCCATTCAGCAGATCTAGACCACTGCACAAAAACTCTATGTGTGCAGCTGTCTGCACCCAGCCATGAAGCCTCTGATCTTTCTTCTTTCTTTCCATGACATGCTTGGACTTTTAAGTATGATCTGACAATGCCAGTTTGGATTTGCAGAAATTAAAATTATTAAAAAAAAAAAAATTAATGAAGAATGAGTCATTTTGCACGGCCTTGGCTAAAACAATAATAGCTTTGACTATTTTGTCTTTCCTGGTGCCTAGGAACATAGTTGCTTCTTCTAAGAAACTACTAGAAATTAGTTCTGTGATGTAGATGCAAGTTTGAAAGGCATAATTACTCAAGGAAATACATAGACTGAAAACACCTTGAGCTGTTTTTTTTCACAGTAGTAAACTCACAGAAAAGAATAAGCATTGAATTTACTGAAAATAAATTAAATTTTACAGGATTGCTAATATCCACAGTTTTAAGCATTACTTGTTTATATATACAGGACAGAAGTAGTCCTTCGTAGGAAGAAAGTCTCATGTAATTGATTTCAAAAGTACTTCTTATCCCGTTCACTCTCAATGGGAAAACTAGGGGAAAACTGTGAGAAAATGTTATCTCAGCCAATGCATATTTTGCCTAGGCAGAAAACAATCCCTATGTTCTATTGTTTTTAAATCCTACTGTCTTTCTCCCTTGCCAAAACTCACTCCAGTACTTTCCATTTTGCACAGTATTTATTTCTTTCCATGTCATTTATTCATATCCACAACAAAGTGTGTAATATCTGTATAGGAGTCCCTGAGTAAATGAGTCCTTTTGTGAAATTTTAGTCATTTAGATTGAAAAGCATCATCTAGAGGGCTAATATGTTGATAAATTGAATGATTAATGAGAATGAAGGATGTGGTGTAAGAATCAGAACATAAAAGTTATTTTGAAGGCACGATAAAACCATATTCAGCAGTCAACATTTTCTTTGTTACAATTCACTGACTGTACTCTATGGCTTATATCAGCACTGGAATGCTTCTGGAATTACTCCATATTTAGCAGTGCTCCAACTAATTGGTGTTTCTCAGAAATTTGTGCTTCATTAAAATAGAATTTTTAAAAATTCTCATTTAAATATTATTACTTATACAGCAAAATCATTTTGCTTTCATTTAGTTTTCTGCGTAGCATGCACGTTGCATTTGTTTTTCAGAGTCATTGCTTTAAAAACACAAACTAACAGGACCCATTACATTTGCCTGAGCAGTATTGACTACTAAGGGGCATAGATTTGACTCTTATAAAAGCCATACTTATAAAACCAAATGAAAACTGATGTTCTCAGTTTCAATACTTACCTAAAAAGAGTGACAGTAAGGATCTTCATCCTCATTAAGCCACTTCTTGTCTGTACACATTTGCATATTCCAAATTTAGATTCTATTATATGCTAACGAGCACTGCTATACCATGATGTGTGAAATTCAGAACTTGTTGAATTTAGCAGGAATGACCTGAATTTTCTGCATTTGTTAAATGTCTCTGAGCCAACAGAATGAATTCTTATAGTATGAGAACCTCTATTTTTAAACAATGTATGTGGCAATTGGACATGAAATCATTATGACTTTGTGTCTTAGATCTCTTCTTTGCACCAAATGTATTCCCCCTTTCTAATGAGGGGTTGCCTTATATTTCATAGTCTGTAAATGGCTAGATTTATAGCTCTAGAGTGATTATTGCAGTAACACCTATTTATAATTCTCTTCTAGTGTTAAAACAGCGCAACCTACACTGCTTTCCACGGTTTTAGACCAGGAAAAAGTGGAGGGTAGTTTTAGTATACTCTTTCTAGCATATTCCAGTCTTTCCTCACAAAAATTGTCCCAATGAACAGAACAGTCAGTGTAGCAGTTTAATTAAAATGTCTTTGTTTGTAAGAACTATTAATTAAGAGATCTCTTGTAGATGGACTCGTTCCTGAATCTAAATATAAATAATCACAGTTGTAGCGATTATAGTAATAATACTAAAATAAAAGAATTTCATTTAACCTTTTACAAATGGCTAGCTGTAAAGATTTTTTTTCTCTCTGAAGTACTCTACTCAGGGTAAACTAAGGACTGGTAAATGCAAGTAATATGAGGAATAAAAAAAAATCTCTGGGTAAACTTCTAGGACAGAGATCTAGGAACAATTTGTCTGAAGTGACTTCTTAGAGCAAGGAGAATTGCATTTCCTAGTAGTTTATATCGACAAACAAATTCAATTGATCCAAGTCTGTTTCTTAAAAAAAAAAATCTGAACTGGAAGTACATTCTGTTAGTCTTATAATTTTCACATGCATTTTTGAGTTTACAGTTATGGGTATCTTTCAAAGATGAAGGCAAGCATTATCACAAAAAACCTAGCTACCATCAAAAAAGCACAACAAACCATCCCCCAAAAACCCCACACCACAAAAATCAGAAGGTGGTGGATCCTAAGGTGGAATAGAGCAAAGCTCCCCCAATGCTAGAATTAAAACACTGAGAAACAACAAGATTATGAAAAATGGTTTGAAGTTCAGTCAAAGTTGTAATGCAGTGTACTGGTAATGTTAAAGTACCCTTTTCATAATATTCTTGTTTATGCAATGCAGCCAGCAGGTTCCTAGCTAGAAAGATTAAGAAAAAAAATTGTAATACCTTGTTAACAATAGACCTTGTGAATTCCGCATAAAAAAGAGCAACAGATAATTATTTCTGAATGGATAACAGATGTTTACAGCCATATAATAAAAAGCCACCCCAGAAAAGCTCAAAAGCAAGAAATTTTAATTTTTTTTCAAAACGCTCCCTTAGCCTCATTAAACACACATGACAGTCCATATAGGATATCATCATCAGAGAAAAGAAAGTTAATATATTTTTTTTGTTCAGACTAAAATCTGAACATAGTACAGCAGCAGATTGGAACAGGTTGAAAGCCAAATTTTTACAGGTATTTTAATTTCTATATTACTTTTTTTCCCTAAACTAATTATGCACCGGGAAACTATCCTTTATCCATTATTTTTTGAAGAAAGCAAAGCTCCAGTACTGACAGAAGGCAGAGGCTATAAGGAACAGATTACAGTCTAGCCTTATTTCAGAAAAAAATATTGAAAGACATTGATGTTTAAGGATGTAATGGGCTAAAATATATTAGCTGCTGGTTAATAGAACAAGCGTTCATAACAAGATCCATGGCCTAGTTTATAAAGGTAAACAATCTGCTTACTTTTTCCACAAAGAAGAATACCTTTGAATAAAGAAAATGTGAATACATAGCTCCTGTACTGGAAAAAGAATCTCTATGTAGGTAAGCTGATCTCTTCCACTTACAGAATGATCTTGGAGTATGTGAGTGAACATCTCTTTAGCCTTACAATCAGAACAGTAGGCACAGTTTTTAGCTGAGTATTGAATAGGAAGAACAAGGTTGGTTTTGGCATGAAAGAGGACATGGTTCTCCACACAGCTTATTGTAAATGGTTTACTTCCTTACAATTATTGCTATCATGGAAGTTGTTCCATGCTTCCCATCCCTTCTTCCCTCACCACCAGATCAGTGTCTACCTTCTACACAGTCTTTAAAGATTTGGGAAAATATTCTTATGCATATCATCCAAAGTGTATGTCAGCTTATGGATATATGACATATTTACTCAGATCACTCGAAGAGTGATTTACAGATCACACAAAGATGGTTAAAAAATACATTAAATGCTTTATAAAATATAAAGAGTTAGAGGAACATGAGATAAGTTGACCTTGCACATTTATAACAAAGAAGAAAACTAATTTCTTTAATGCATTGTACCTTGGGACCACTGAGTAAATATGAAAAGTAGTTCACTGTCAATTTTCCTGTTTGAGAAAAAAAATCTTTCCTAAGACCCATGAAACACATAGTTCAATCTGGTAGAGGAAGCACTGCCCATTTGGGTTGACTCATCGGAGGAGATAAAAGGATCCTATAACATCACAACATGATAACTTTCAGTAAGTAAAATTCATTTAATCTGATACCCTCAAATGGAAACCTTATCAGAAAACAATAGTATATAAGTCTCTCAATAGCTCTTTTACTTAATTTGAGAATACATGTTAAGAAACTTAGTTGGCAAATTATTAAGATATTATAAAATACTCTGCATTTTGTATATATTTCCATATTTAAATATTCTGATTTATGAAAAAGGGAGGTGCAAGAGAATTCAACAAAAAGAAAGTTTAAGCTACACATTGAAGCAAGTGTCCAAGTTGGAGACATGGAGTAAAAAATGAAAAATGAATTCTCTGTCTTCATGAGGAAAAATCTACTGATCCCTACTTCTATTCAGAGCATTCTCATGCACACTTTTTATTGATTAATTTGTATAGCAGAATGATAGACACTTCTCCCACACACACGCTTTTGTCAGTGGCAATGATTGTCTATGACTATCAAATCATACACAGCAGGTGGTGATTTTGAGTTGCCAGGTTTGATTTGTGGAATACAGCACATTTGCATACTCCAAATAATACCTTGAGATACAAATAAAGGGGGAAAATCATTTTTTTTAAAGTATTCATGAGAAATATTTAATAAGTGAAAGACAACTTTCTGTATATTTGTTGTCTCTTTCATTTACTTGGCCTTCATTTCACATTTTAATTCCTTTAATTCAAAGTATTAGTACCCATGCCTACCAGATAATCTTACACAGCCCTACATGAAGAACAGTAAATGGTTGCAGGAAAGCTTCTTTTATGGCTGAGCATAGCTTGTCTTTTGGCCTCAAAATCCTAGAAAGACCAGAAGTTTCTGTTCCAGCAACAAAGAACTGCATCTTTGTCAATAATTGCTCACAGTGGTAAGTGCAAATGGAGTGCAAGGTGACAACAAGAAAGTAGGATGGAGATAGAAAAGGTGTAGTCAGCCTGGGTACAGGTGTAAGTGCCTAAAGTTTAACTACTGTGTTTTAAAGGGTGCATGGATAAGATTCATCCCTGCTAGAAAGCCATGCAAGGGCTTACTGAACATAAAAATGTTTCAGGTTTAGGGCTTATACTCCCCCTTTTCAGAGATGCAATATTTCACTTCTTTTTTCTGGAGGACTGCTTTCTATTTTTTGTTGTGCTTGTTCTCTTCTTTTCAGTTCAATATCAGCCATGAGTAGGTGGCTGTCAGTGCATGTGGGAGAGCATTTGGTTACATCAGGAATTCTTGCTTCATGAGTGAGAGGAGTGAAGGAAAAACTCCCACCAACACATATTTTTTCAGCCTATTTAAATAGACTTGGCAATACCAAAGAGAAGATAATAATCTGGACACCTACAGACCAAGGGCCTACTCATGCCTTCCGCATCTACATAGAGAAAGCAGGAGTCATCCATCTCTGCTGCTGCAACTTCACCATTTCCTCAAATTTAGAAAGTCCATTTCTGTCTTCCAAGGGCCACATAACCTTCTACACAAAGGCCTCCACTAGGAGTGGTGCCATTTGGGATCACCCATAAGTATCACAGCAATTTGGTAGAAGCTGACACATGCTCACTGAAGGCTGTATGAACAAGGACCACATTGACTACAAAGCAATTCCAAAGTCAAGAACTCTGGCAAAGCTGAACATCTTCTGTGAACCTCTGTAAATGGTTTGTTTGATACCTGTGATCTGAATACTTGGTCAGTTTTAAGAGAGGAACAAATTGTACCTTTCAGGAAAATATGAGGAAATTGAATATGGGAAAAACCCATTCCTTATTCCCATGAAATTTTCCTTAAAAATAAATACATGAAATCTTGAAGACAATTTGAGTACAAAATTTTGGCATCATGTTCTGTGGCTAGTTACATATTTTGTGGATTTTCTGTGACATTTCTGTGTCCAAAAATGTTATGTTGCCAAAACAGCCATTTCAGAAGCGAGTAAACATTTTAATATTGTTTTAATGATGTCATTAAGATATGAAAGAATAATGGAAAAAGTTCAGTGAAAGTCCATTGAGATTGTTTTTAGCTGTCCTTATAATATATCATAGCATCTCCATCGAAATGACAAATCCTGTGAGATCCTGTTAGGAATTGTTCTGGGGATGGAACAAACTTTTTCTATTGCCTCTTTTATATTCTAGGTAACAGAAGGCAGTTTACAACTAAGCCATTATAGCTGCAGAATGCTGTCAGTTGTATTTTTTATTTTGCTTTGAAAGCAGCAATGCAAGTGCCAAGAACAGAATCTTCATGTGATACGTTGTTTAAATGATGGCATATCAAAGGAAACAGAAACATGTGCCAAGCTACAAGTATGTGAATAAGCACCTTGTCCAACACATTGACAACTGTGTATTACAATGACAAACATCTAATGTTAATGCAGGTAGGAGAGCTATCACATAATTTTAATGACTTCACATACCTAAACTGTGGAACATACTGCCAAAGAGTTTATAACACCAAAAGTGTACATGCTTCCAGCTGGACAATGGTCATGTTCATTGCACAGAAATCTTTAGAGGATTCTTAGATAAAGAGGAACAACAGTTCATCAGGGACTTCTGAGTAGGGGTCTCTGGAAGAATACTAAGAACAATTGAATTTTACAGAACTTTTTTTTTGTGCTTCCCCTAAGCATGTACTTCTGCTCATGACTGAAGATGATTGAGCTGTGTGAACCTTTGGTTTGCCCTTGTATAACTTCATATTTTGTGTGGCATCTCATGTGAAATACTGTAATATTACCATGGTAATAATAGAAGAAACTAGCTCCAAACTCTGAAGAAGTTAATTATTTCCCCATCTATTGCTATTATCATGCTGCCTAGAATCAATCAGATGGATAGGATCTACTAACACTTATTCTCTCAGATTCTCTGCAAAGAAATAGAGTGAACCCTCCTCCCAAAACACTTATGTAGGGGAACACAGACACTTGGACCCAAACACACAAAGCAGATACAAAAATAAAGGCAAAAACAGAAAGCCCAAGACCAAGCAACAACAGTTTTAGTGCTACAACAGCTTAATTACTCTAAAAATTCTTTTTTTAGCCATAAAATAAGCAAGACACATTTTGGATCTCCATAATATATTAGCTGGCTGATGTTTATAGAGACCATATCCCCACATGAGGCTGCATGTAAGGAAGCATGAAAGTTCTTTCAGAGATGAAATCTAACATAAATGATTAGTCAAATGTGGAAGTCAACATTTCAGTAATTAATCAGCAATTAATGAGAACTCATATGAGGAGATCTGATCAGTCACACATATTCTATTTCAAAATCAAAAGCAAATCAAACTGTCTTTAGCCCTAGCCTAATGATGTTGTATGTATGCTGAACTATATGTATGCTTTAAAATTTTGTCTTTTAATATATCACTTATTACAAAAACATAATAGTGTACAAACTGAAATGCATTTGTTTTGCAAACTCTCTAAAGCAAACTCTTCAGCAATTATTTTCTAAACTTATATAGGACACAAGCAAGAGACTTCTGCAGGATACAAAAATTCAAACTAATTTTTTACTGTTTTGAAGTTTTCCTTTCTGCCACATTATATCCACTGTTCATTTCAGGAAACTATCTTTTTAGTCTTCTAGTTTAAATTAGTTAAAATTAATTAATGAAAATTCCAATTTCAAAAATATTTTAACAGAACTTGCAACAGCTCAGAAGCAGCTGCAGTCTCTGTCTCTTTAGGCATATAAATTTCTGGTATGACATCCATGAAAAATTAACTTACAGCTGTTAATATATTTCTCAATACACTTGCTTCAATGTAAACTGGATTCAGTTTATCTCTTTAGGGAATTTTTTTTATTATTATTTTTTCGTGCATTTTTGTTTTAGTGACAGGCCCTTTTATTGTATCTCTCAAATTTTTCTCAGCATAAGAGAATGAAAATGGGTAGAAAAGTTCTGGTTTTTATTTTCTGTGCTTTGTTTTTATTACTTTAATAACAGGCCTTGTAATTTTTCCCTGTTTATTTTGCTGCAAGATGTTTTGGCAGATTTCACAACAAATGACCATTTGCCTCATTTCTTTTTCATATACACTGGATTTTACATAATGAGCTCTTGGGCCTGCTGTTTTAGCACCATTAATGAATTGTTATGCAAAGCTCTTAATGAATTCACTTATGAAAGAACTATGGTCTCCATTAATTGTATTAGTGCTAATCAACAATTCTGATCTTGCAACACAAGCAATTCATCCATCTAATTGTCCATCAAACATGAAAGGTAAGGGGTTTAACAGGAAGGGGAACTGTAACTACCTTCCAAGAGTGACTCTTACCTCAGTCTATGAGTAGCCCCCTTTGAAAGCATTTAATGGGCCTCAGATAATCTAGTTTTTATAATCTAAAGTTGGATGTTAAGGCTAAATTCAGGCTTCTTCTACATAGTAATCAAAGGGAGATAACTGTTTCCAAATATAGATTTGTCCTCACCATCTCTGGAGATGCCTAACTCTTTGTCAAATAGAAAAGGACTTGGACAAGTGATTTGGACTAGATACCTAATGTTAATGGCTACAGGTTAGATTAAATATTCCACCCATAGATTAGTTTATTAAAATGTGAATTATTTTCTTTAAATTACATTAATTTCCAGATATTTCAGTTAGTTAGCTGTTCAATAGGTACTACATAGCTTCAGTTTTTGCAGATATATGATTACACAATTAGTCACTCAATATATAACACTTTCTCTCTCTCACTTTCCAGCAGTAGTTAATGAAGGAAATTTTACGGTCAGAAAATTCTAGCAAGGAATTCTAGCAAGTACATCTTCTAAAAGAAGGTTCCTGAGTTTAGAAACATTTTCAGGTAGTTATTACTTTATAAATTGTCCCTTAAAAACATAAGTTCCTGTGTGGCATTCTCAGAGCCACAGATTAAATCCTATAAAACTGTGAGAACATATGTAGAAATTAAAATTAACTAAAAAAAGCAAGCCTATGAATTCTATTTGCTTTTTTTTTTATATTTAATTTTTTTTTACGATTTAGGCTTTTAAGAAGTGGACAGTGAAACACACTGTCTTCCTGCTTCCTGAATTTTTCCCTAATTTATTTTGTAGAGGACCCTCTGAGCAGTTGCCCACAAAGCAGATAAAATATAACATTATGACTAGCAGTACTTATATAATGTGGCATTGAATAGACACATGATATATTGAAAGTTGAGCTTGTATTCACTTTGTGGCAGGCAAAATTTGTATTCACAGAAAACACTTACCACTTACTTAAATTTATGTTCCAGAGCATTTACCAGGGCACATTCAGCTTAGTTTATCCTGGTTTTAGCTGCAACAACTTTGAACTATCTACATAATAGTTCAATCTAACCTGTTATTTTGAATAAATATTTCATTCTGGGTTGTACCATTATAAAATGATTCCAAGTACAAATGGAACTTTTAATACTCTCTGTTTTTTTCTTCTTTTCTTTTTGAATTTATTAAGACTTTATAGATTTACTGTAACAGTCATTGCTACCAGCACAGAAAACTCAGCTTTATTTGGCTACGTATATTCAACATATACCAATGTTGAATACATTGGAGATATTGTAATATCTCCATTAGCATCAAATATATCCTTGTAGAGATGTACCTGATCAAACTCAATGCCAGGAGATATGAAGTGGTCAATGACCTCAGGCTGTAGTTTCCTTCAGGGCAACTCTGCCTGCTCCAGCATGGAGGTGTTCATGTGCTGCAGATGGTTATCTGCTCCAACATGCTCCTCATAGGTTTGGGGGACAGTCTGCCTCGGTCTTCTCACTAGGCCATAGGTGGATATCTGTTCCAACATGGTCCTCTCCATGCAGGGGAATCCTGCTCCATCACCCAAGGCACTTCCTCCCTCTCCTTCACTGACCTTGGCATCTGAAGAGTTGTTTCTCCCATTATCTCACTCCTTTCTCACAGCTGCTACACATAATTTCTTACGCTTTCCTAGATACATTGTCATGTAGGTGTTGCTACTGGATGAGCTCAGTTTTGGGCACCAGTGGGTCGATTTTGGAGTTAGGACTGGTCCTGTCTGACACAGGGTCAACTCCTGGTCTCACATAATTCAACCCTACAGGACCCCAGTCTCTCCCCTGGCTAAAAAAAACTAGTCACTTAAATCATATGCAGGGATATTCAATGTTTGTTTTAAGTTTTAAAGGACCAATAAAAGATGTTTCAATTGTAAACTGGGCTGCCAACACCAACAATTCCCAGTAAAAGACTTTCTCTGAGTTTAGAACTCAATGAAATATTTAAAGTCTGGACCATAATTTTCCTATCCAAGGGATCTATCATGCTAAGCATTGCTTTCTAAATGTCACACAAAATGTTTCTTAGAATTCCAAAAACAAAGATAAAATGATAAAAAGATTAAAAGATATTACTAAAATTTTCCATTTCCTTTCCTTTTTTTCTTCTTGAGAGAGTCCCTTAGCTCCTTAGTGCTTTGAAGGAAGTCCTTGCTGTATTAGAATAATCCACACTTGAAGAATGTACACCTTCTACTGCCCTTATGAAAAGCCATTTTATCCAGCCAAAGTGCAAGCCTTGGAAAACCATGGGTAATGTGTAATTTTTAGCACTAAACAAATGAATAACTGTAGCCTTGTGATGCTTTTGAGCCCCCAGTTCCATGCTTGGAGCATTCTATCCCCCTAAGAGGTGATGTAGCAGACAAAAGCCCAGAACTGATTTGGAAAACATCTAATATCTGTAAAGGAGATAAGAAAAAACAGGGCAAAGAATATATTCACAGAGGCCACAATAATGGTAAGCAGGAATACTGGACGGAGACAAGGGAGACTGAATTACAGTGAGTTGACTGAGTCTTAAACTGTAGCAAGAAACCAGCCTAATCATGGCTTGGTAAAAATTGATCTTTGAGGGTGGGTGAGAATAATATTGAATGGCAAGAAAGCACTGGGTGAGATGGGAAAGCAAAGACACAGAAGACAGAGCTTAAGGGAAAGGTTAAAACAGCGGTAGGAAATAGGAGCAGGGTCCTGATCTGTTGCACAGTTTTTTCAGAAAATCATACTGATGTTTTATAGCAACACAAATACCATGACATCAGGATAAATGGTATCTCCTGTCAGGAGTCAAAGTGACTAAAGGAAAAAAAGTAAAGTCTGTGATCTCTAGTTGACTGTAAAACGGTGGAAGCTCCTCTCTTCAACTTTTTTCATGAAACCTGCTAAAAGATTTTTTTTTCCACTTCAAAAATTTATCATTTTTCCTAGCTTGAATTTATGCATTATCATCCCCTTTAGCCCTCTCAGGCCTGCAAATAGATAATATTCACATATATAACTTTAACAAATGGTGCTATATGCCTGGTGCTGTTCTCTGACAAATGATTTTCCTCTAGTGCTCCCTCTAAAGGTTACCTATGTATTCTAAAGATTGATCTGATTTTGTTTTATGATGCTCCTAACTAACACCCTGTTCATAATAACTTCTACAGCTTCTTCTAAGAAAACACAGGTTAAGGAAGGTGTCTCCAGACATGTCAATCACTTCAGCATGTCAAGTACTCATAACCAGCACTGTATTACTAAAGAGTAATCTTTTTCCTTCTTTCTCTCACTTACAAATGTGCATACAGAGTGTTATTTACAATAATTGCTTTACAGACATCTGCTGTAGTTCATAAACGATGATAAAATAATTACAGAAATGCAGCAAGAGATTACCCTTGACATTTCATCTCCTCTTCACACTTCACAAAGCTATAATACATCCAGCTTGAGAAGCATTCCCACTCTGATTTTTATGTGTAACAACAGAACTTCAGACTGCTGGGCCTTTAATGGCAGCACTGAACACCCAGACAGACTGACTGGCAGATGTGCACAAAAACAAAACATACACAAACACTTTCCTTTTTTTCTAAATGCTTAGAAAAATTATTAGAACAAATGGTTGGGGAAAAAAAAAGGCAGTTAATATCGGAGACTGCCCCTTCCATACTGGTGGAGATCATGGGTCAAATTGCGCCTGAACTGTTCATAGTGTTGTGAGATGGATGTAAAAAGGAATAATAATATGAAACCACAAGTGTTCCACCTGGGATTCACCACATCAGAAAGGGTATTTTTTCCTGTGTCCTCACCCTCCTACCACCACCTTCCCAAACTTGAAACATCTAAACAGTCTCTACAGACTTGCTTTCATTAATGTGTCTTAAGCAGCCGTGGCACTCTGATCCTATCAACCTGTATACAATAAATAGTTTTTTGAACTATATGGATTTGCAACAGTCCCAGTAGAGAAAGATGTCTTCAAAACAGACCCTGATCTGAGTGCTCCCTTGATGAATAGTCCTTATATATTGAGACATGCACCTTCCCTTTCTGAGGGAACTGGAGGCAGATAACATTTTAGTATGTAGGCAAAACTGACACATAGATATGCAAACAAAGTCAATTTACAGCAGTAAGTAAAAGTCATACCATGCCTGATTCAAAGCAGCACAATCAATGCCTATCTGGAGGAGGCTCCACTCTCTGAATCATCCTGGACAGTGCCTATTCACAGGCACTGTAGGAGCAAATACACTTGACAGGAGGAGGATGCCATTTTTACTGTGCCAAACTCTGCTCACGCGTGATAAAAGCAGAGGGAAAGCCTGTATGAGATGGGAAAGATTCAGTCAAATGTGACATTTATTCTTCACTTGCCGAAAGCTGAGGCTGCGTCCTTCAAAGGCTGTTGTCATTAAATATCTATGGCTTTTTCACAAGCGCTGTCACTAGTATCAGTTCCCTACTTTTATCACGTTTTTTGTCACTTCACTGTGAGATACTGGTGCATTGCTGTGTCCTTTTACTCAAAAGCCTACCAAGTTAAGATGACAAAAAATTACCCCAGGTTGTGCCAAGAGAAATTTAGACTGGATATAAGGAAAAAAAAATCTTCACTGAAAAGGTTGTCAATCACTGGAGCAGGCTGCCCAGGGAAGTAGTTGTGCCACCAACCCTGGAGGTGTTTAAAAGATATGTATGTAGACATGGGTCTTAGCAACTGGTTTACTGATGGACTTGGTAGCATTAGGTTTATGATTGGACTTGATAATTTTAGAGCTCTTTTCCAACTTAAATGATTCTCTGATCCTAAGTTTTTTACCCATCTGCATGTACTGCTTCCCAGAAAAATGGCTTAGATGTTTGGGGTAGCTTGATGAATACCAGGTTCCCCACTTGGGGGTAAGCAGGTGGAACAGCTAAGTGATCAGTGATCCTGAAAACTATGCTGGAAAATAAAGAACTATGTAGAAAAGGGGAAAAAAGAAATTCCATGGTGTTATCTGCATAATCTTGCCCTGCATGGCTACAGCTCATGTTTCAGAGAAAGGCATACTTGACCTGGTACAGCTCCCACCACATCCTCCCTGTTAGGGTAAATCCAGCTTGATTCCAGCTCTCATTTCTATATCTTTTCCTACTAGGGTTACTTTCTTTCAGGCGTTTTCTAAGTGTTGATCTCAGTATTTTTTTTCCTTTGAATCACAACTACTTTGTGTTTTTTCCTTTTATTTTTCTTTGATGTATATATGTAAAAAGAAAAGCTTCAGTGTCACACTGATATAAACGATAGAAGAATTTAGATAAACTGGCACTTACATACTGTTACTGGCTATAAACGCAGCAGTGGGATGAAAGTTATTGGCACAGAAACTGAAAATGTAAAAGACAGGATTAGAAGATGAAGCTTAATAGCACTGGAACCTGTTGAACATTCTTTTTCATTCTGAATATGTATGTCATACGCCCCCAAATGCATACATCAACAGTAAGGGTAAGGCTAAGAATGAATCTACGATTCATTGTAAGAACTAAAGATTCATGTATGCCCAATCTACAGGTAGAAAGGGAGTATTTAATTTTTCTACATTCTTTTTTTTTTCTTACTTATAACCGTATTCATTTAATATTCAGCCTTATGCATCGTTTCAAATATGCAACTTACAGCTTTCTGCCTTCTGCCAAAATCATCAAACACAGGCAGCCTATGTACAAAAACTTTAGAGGAAAGGAATAAAAAAACCCCTCTCTATATATAAATCTTCCCTTTTAATTATGCAAATACAAATGCATGGCAGAAATGCATCAAATATAGTACTTTATTACAGTCATTTAAAAGCTCAGTACCTTTTGAAATAACTCATTGTGACTAAGCTTTTGCTGTCCTTTTAACCATGCAGAAAATGTTCAAGTCAGAGAAGTTTGGGTAAATTCAGCCACAAAACGTGCTTGACTTGGAAAAACTAATCACTGCGCACATATTTTGTTGCCAAGCGACACTTCAGAAAAGCAAGGCTGCAAACAAGGTTCAAATGCTATTCTTGGCAGTGGTGCTGAGAAAAGCATGGCAGCCCAGGATGGTCCTGCAGCATCACAGGCAGTGCGCTTGTACTTGACGTTCCTCCAAGTCATAATGTAGGCATCAGTGCTGGGATGCCATGATAGTAAAGGCAAGATGAGAGTTTGGGGATAGCACCTCTAAAACACAAGCAATAAACCGTGGGCAATGTACCAAATGTTGCAAAGATAACTCTAATGCAGCTTCTCCCACCAGCTGAAGACAGTGGCTTTTTAAATGGTCTTTCTGTATCCAGCTTAATCTTTTCCACAGAATAAAGTTCATCTCCACTCAAAATAGTCCTTGATTTCTACTGCTGAGACTAGTCACTGGCAGACCTCAATAAGGGGTTCACCACAAGTTCTAAATCTCAATAGTTTTGAAAGAAAACTCTCCAAGATGATATTAATATTACCAGATACTGTTCCTGCTATATCTGACAACAGGAAAATAAGCGAGTTCTTTTTTTTCTGACAGACCAGACAAAAGTGGAGATAGCACAAAGATAAGAATTATTAGTGAAGAAAATGAGAAGAATTAGGGTTCTAATCCCTTTAGGTTCAACATCCTTTTAGTGATTGAATAAAGAGTTTTCAAGGTAGAAAGAAGATAATGGAGCACTCTAGTTCAGTGTCTACCCTATTCCCCTTGCTGGTCAGTGTCCAGAAGCTTTGAATTAACTGGCCAAGGACCAAGCACTAAAGACTATTCAGCTTGCTCTGTTTGAACTCATTTTGGCCACTCTGTTTTACTTTCTTTAGCTGTAACAGTAATTTTTGCAAACTCAGGGGGTTACCTCTACCTACTGAATTTTATGTGCACTGCTCTCTCCATGTTTTAACATATCTTTTTTGAGAGCAGTAGCAAGTAGTTATTTTGTGCATGCCTCCAATATGTGCATATTTAAGTATGATGGATACGCCATGGAGGAACATCAATTTGGCCTGCAGGCAGGGCTATAGGATGCAGTGTATAGGAGAACAAACCATGGCATGGCCAGACAGGAAGCACAGGATGGTGCTGGAGACTCCAGGCTATAAACTACTCAGCAGTTTTTAGGTAAGGAAATAGAGACTAGCAAATCTGGCCAAACCAGTTTTAGGTTTCATTGGGCTGCCCCTGGCTAGATGCCAGGTGCCCACCAAAACCACCTTATTGCTCCCCTCCTTGCCTGGGCAGGGGGCAGAAAACAGAATGAAATGCTCATGGGCTAAGATCAGGATAGTGAGAGATCTTTCATCCATTACCATCACAGGCAAAACAGACTCAACTTGAGGAAACTAATTTAATTTATTACCAATCAAAATCAGAGGAGGGTAATGAGAAACAGAACCAAATCTTAAAACTCCTTACCCCTACCTCTCCCTTCTTCCTTGCCTCAGTTTTACTGCCAGTTTATCTACTTCCTCCCCCCAGAACAGGGGGATGGAGAATAGGTGTTGTAGTCAGTTTACTACACCACATGACACATTGCTTCTGCTACTCATTTCTCCTCACAAGCTGCTCAGAGAAGTAGTGGAATCACCATCCTTCGAAGTGTTCAAAAATGTGTGGACATGGCACTTGGGGATGTGGTTTACTGGTGAGTATGGCAGCACTGGGTCAACCATCTTTTCTTATGCGAATGGTCTTTTGATCCTGTGAACACCAGATAGAAAGGAATATGTGCTGGTGAGATCATATGCAATAAATTTAGCTGGTATTTAGTCAGATTTTTCACCTTCCACCTTTCCTCTTCCTTCTTCCTCCTTCCTTCTTCTTCATTTCTTCTTCCTTTACTCTTCTTTCCTTTTTCTTTCTTTTTCCTTCCTTCTTTCTTTTGCTACAACAAATAGATTTGAACATGTTTTTGCTACTTAAATTCATTCACAGTAAGAATTATCTCATTGCATAGATGTGCATTTACTTTTTGCCCATAAAAGGAAATTTGACCATAAAAATAATGATGACCAAACATGTAGTTGGTGATTTCTTTTTATGAAGCGAACTCAGCAGATAACCACTCCAACTTGCTAACAGCATCTCTTCATACCTTTTTTGGGAAGAGAGATGATTATCCTATCTTGATTCGCAGTATCTCAGAACAAATTAGACCTTCAATGTAATCCCAAACTTTCCATTAAAATAGTATATATCTCTGCCATCCCTTTTCATTCCTTAAAATTTTCCCACATTGATTTTGTCTGTTTCAAAGATTATACCATGTGTCAGGCAGTTTATGTTTGCTTTTAAATGAGATTACTGTTTGTGCAAACAAGGTGATCCCTAGGCTTCCAGGAGCTTCTGAGGATCAAGTAAGGTTCTCCAAATATTTTAAAGGTCCTGAGAGCTGTCACTGTTGTAAGCTTATGTAGCTTTAAGTCATGTGACCATATGTCACTATGAACTCTAGATTAAAAATATAAATCAGCCTTCGGCAGCTTTGTATCTACATTCCTTAAATACTTACAGATACAGAGAAAAAAAATCCATAGACTTTCATTTTCAGGGGATCGGCTATTTTCTGCATTTTCCTACCTGGAAGTGATGGATAGACTACATTACAAAAAAACAGTTCTTGTCAGTACTTCTTAGAGCAGAACCATATGTCCTTCAAAGCAGATTACATTTTTTGTAAATGTATTTGGGGTTGTCTAGACATCTGTATCAGAGGAGTTAAAACCAAAAGGGCTAGGATCAAAGAAACACACAAGGGGATATTAATTGTACGGGATATAAAGGTTCACTGCTAAGCACTGCTACACACACAGTAAGTGTTTAACACTTGCCTTCCTGGATTAGCATGCAGGTCGCTGTCAAGGCTATAAAAGTGTAAATTCCAGTCACGGTTCTTGGTGCACTTTTTCTCTTCAGAGGACTGCAACACAGACATTTAAAATGGCAGGAGATTTTGTAATCTGCCAGCACTGCATGGCTGACTGTTATTTTCAGGTTTTATTACACTCATTCCAATGTTACTTTCAAAGACTCCACTGATGCTAATGTTCCCTACCTCTTGAAACAGATATACTACTCAACCTATCAACTCACTGGAACTTATTTTGTCAAACTACACCCTAAGAAAGCAATTAGGTTCAACCTAATAGCTTTTGCATGATGTATACTGACCCAAATTCCTCCTTGAAGGAGGCATATAATCAATAAATCAATCAGTCATACATTACAATGGACTATTTACACAACTTCAGAGGGCTGCTAAATAATGAATTTTAAATTACCTCGGTTAAAACTCAGTCATATGAAATGCAACCAAATGTACCTTAAATAATTTTACTGACAGATTTCAAATAAGTTCAAAGTCCTTCCAGAAGTGAGAAAGAATGAAGAGTAAAACAGAACCAGGACTGAGTTGCTGATCTTATTTTGAAGGACATCATCATACAGAAGATCTTGCCACACAGAGAGAAAAGACAATCCTTTTAAATTTAAATTGTGGATGACAAAAAGGCTATGAAGCCAAGACAAAATATATGAAATAGCTAAAATATAATTTTAAAGGGTTATTAGAAAAACACCAAGTTGGTCCTGTTTCAAGAAACCTGAGAAAAGTACAGTGAGTGTTCCAGTGCTCAGATGATTAATATGTTCCACTTATAAACATAATGAAATTGTTTTCAAACAATAACTTTATTAAAGGAATGAAACTCCAAAGGATAACTCAAAAAAATGCAATATGAACAGTTTGTGAAATATAAAACTTGAGAGTTTTCCCTTGTACTACTGTGAGATATGATTTTCCTCCCCTGAAGTAGCTTTCACTCAGTTATTAACATTTTTAACTCTCATTGGGGATCAAAATTTGATTTAGATTGATCCAACCTGTTGTTCATGTTGTTCCTGCTGGCTGTCTCACTGCTGCAGCTGCTGCCTGTAGCTCACTTGGCTCTCTGCGCAGTGAGTTGCCTCTGCTGATACTTCTGTGCCATCCTGGATCTGCCTCACTTGCATCTCCTCCCACCACCTCTGCCTGGTGCTGCTCCTCACTCCCTACCTCTCCATCTGATTCCCACATCTTTGCTAACACTTCTCTTTCAGCTCCTGGAAAAAAATGTGTGCAACCTTGCTAAGAGGAAAGAGTCAGCTCACAGGAGATGCTTCAGCATCTTGTGGCATCTCTAACACCATGCAATTCATTTACATAAAGTCTCTTGCTCTCCTATTTTTTTCCCTTTTCCCAGGTGCTAGCCTTTGCATCCTGATATTGGAATTGACGGTGTTTAGGGTAAACAGGAACCCTAGTACTATTCATACTGTAAATTAGCCAAGATTTCGATATGCTGTTACAAGCTTTATAATTTTTAAAACCTCATTAACAAAAAAGTCTCTTTATCTTCTCCAGGTCTTCAAGTATCTAAAGAACATTGCCACTTTCAGCTGTTCACTGCTCTAGAACAGAAGAGAAATATGTGTTCCTTAGAGCTTAGCCATCAGGGATGATGAGTTAAAAATCCCAAATAAATTGTTTTGATGAGGTTTGAGTGTGCCATTTTGAGACAGTTAGGCTCAATACTAAAAGCATTGCATGAGGGAAATAAAGCATTGTGGTTCTTTATAGGTCAGAAACATACCGATCCTACCAAGCATGGAGGATTTTTCAGCAGCATATGGTGCATATTTTTGAATTCTTAATTTATTTTTTTTAATTGCAGGTGCTGTCTGGACATTACCCAAACTTGTGTTAAAATTGCTGCTGTCAAAAAGGCTGCCTTTATGCTCATTTGAAAGTAGGAAATGGTGCCTATTTGAAGGACAATTATGGCTGGTAGAAATAGGAGGGCAGGGAGGCACAATGGCAGAGCCAGGAAGGAGCCTGTGGCAAAAGCTCATCCTCATAGATGCCTAAGAGGAGCTGAGGAACAGGAGGAAAACAAGAAAGCAAGCCCCAAAAGTCCAAAAGTCACGGAGAGATGTTTTCGCAAAGGTTCAGAAAATATTGGATGGAGTTTGTACAACCAAAGAAGCTGCTGAAAGGATGTGGGAAATACAGGAGGTAGGTACCTGTGTGCCTGCTAGAGGGTGGAGATTTCCTTTGAAAAACAGCAGGCAACTGATGCTCCTTACAGCACGCAACATCAGCTTCACTTGTCAAGAACAGCACCTCTACCTGTATGCTAAAAATGCTGCCACCCCTCCACCTGAAAGTGCCCTAGGACAAGTTTGTCCAGGCTGTCTCATACTTGGTGGTGTTGTGAATTCAATAGCTCTACTGGAACTGTATCTGATTCTCTTCATGTTTTTCCTTGCAAATGCTTCAGCAGCACTTTTTTCCCCCAAAGTATGGTACCTCCCACTTGGCCTATATCACTGTCAAGAGTACTTACTCCTAACTAATTAGTTAATTAGTTAATTAATTAGTTAGGAGTAATTATATTAATCCATTAATTAATTCAGCATTCTTTTGTAAGAGGCCATGTTCATTTAAATTGTTGGGAAATGTACTCAAAACCCTTATTATAAACTTTCTGGACATGATAAGTTTTTGACTTGTAGAATGAATACAAATTTATATTAGCTTTCATAACACTTCCATCTTATATTTAATTTCCTACATTGAAGTCTGTTGATGCTCAAGAGAAACAAAAACCATTTTGAGCTCAGTTTCTAACCTTCTGTTTGACAAATGTATGTGTATCATGTGATCCTGTGTTCAATTATTTCTTTTCTCAACTAGCTATGTTGCCGAGCAGTAATTGAGTGGACTTCTTTTCATGCATTTAAATAGATCTTGATGCTGATGCAATTTATGCTTATTTTTAATGTTTAATCATCCAGAACTATCATACATATCACAGTGAGGAATTCAAAAATTATATGACAATGTAAACCAATGTGATCTATCACCAGGAGCTTTCACTTTCTTACAGCTGTGATTTCATTTCTTACTGATAAATGGCATCTTCATAATCTAATATTGAAACTGTAGTTTTAGCTGTGACATTGTCTGTTCTGCAGCATTCAGGGTAAGATGAACCATAGCACAAGGCAGGAAAACAAGTTTTATGATTTATTTTACCTTATGTAATATTTACATTATCAGCATTTTTATTGACAATTCCTCCTCAATGAGCTTCTACATATTTTAAATGGAAATTCAAGTAAGTTATGTAAATTTCAAAGCAAATTCTCACCTTCCCTAATTATAAAATTTTACTTAACCAAATTGCAGTCTTTTGAGAAACAGCATTGTTGTCCAGCAAGGGCCCTGACATTTCTAGAGCCCCTAGTAGAACTTCTTCTTAGAGCTGTTTGCTGTCAGAAGCTAGCAACCTACTTTATACATCTCCTCCTGTAAATAAAATAACACAAAGGAGTGGCATTTCAGTTAAGAGTCTTTTATTAATAGTGAAGGCTTGTAATTTATTATCAGGCTCACAAAAGAAGATCACATGTCCAATATAGGCATGAAGCCAATTAACTGAATATGTATATACTAAATCTGTTATGGAGTCATTGATACCTCTTAATGAATGAAGGCACCACACAAGACAGATGACAACACTACTATCAGATTTTTATGCTTACTAACATAGTATTTAAATTATAGAAAAATAATAAATGTTCATAGGAGGATATTGGCCAATCATTATTGCAGCTAAAATCATGCCCATATATATCACCACAAATTCAGTCATGGTCCTATTATTTTAGAAAGGGATTTCCTATTCTATTTGATACTATTATTAGAGCTGAACATCCAGTGGAATGTGGCATGAACTGGTGCCACCCTTTCCTATACCTCAAGAACAATTTATTTGGTGTGATCACCTGGATAGATTTGATCCAACTGGCTGAGAATTATTTAAAAACATAATTTGCTGACATAGAACCTTTTCACAGAAACAGCGATAGATTATGTTTGGATAAGCAGAAGAATACAGGATGAAGTTCTCATCTGGCTTTAGTCATAGAATCAGAATGGTTTGGGTTGAAAGAGACCTTAAAGGTCATCTAGCTCCACTATGACTGCCATGGACAGGGATGCTACTCACTAGACAGGGCTCCAGTCAACCTGGTCTTCAACACTTCCAGAAATGTGACTTCCACAACCTTTGTAGGCAACCTGTTCAAAGTTTCACCACCCTCTGAGTGTCGAGAAATACACCAGGTGCAGGTATCTCAGTTTGCAAGCTGCAGTGCAAGATGCAGATTGAGGAGATTGAGTAAGGGGTGAGGAAACCTGGAAACCTGGTTTGCCTGGCTGGGAGTGGGGTGTGCAGGGGGTCAAGGGGGCTCTTCTCAGGCACTGGAGCTGCTGCTGCCAAGGGGCTCCAGTCCCAGCAGGGAAAGCCTTTGGCCTTGGGAGTGTGAGTGCCAGAGAGGCTCAAAAATGGTCACACTGGGAAGTTTCCTTAACACTGGAGAAAGCATTTCTTCCTAACATCTAATCTAAACTAGCCCTCTTTCAGTTTAAAAAATTTCCCCTTGTCCTGTCACTTTCTGCTCATATAAAAAGTCACTCTTCCTCTTTTTTATAAACCCCCTTTAAGTACTTGAAGGCCACACTGAAGTCTCCCCAGAGCCTTCTCTTCTTGAGGCTGAATTACCCCAGCCTGTCATCCTGGGAAAGGATGACAGCTGGGGTAATTCAGAAATATTCATAGGAAAGGTTTGCTAGTCCTCTGAATATTTTTGTGGCCCCAAACCTTTGGAGCTACACCAGCTTACACTGTGGTAGGACAGAATGCTGCTTTCAGTCACTTCCACTGATGAGCTGGACCTCACTGAATGTTCAGGCCTTTGTGCACTGTAGAAGGATGTCAACAGAGAATTAATTGTAGAATACATTGCTTCTTCACTACAACCCAGAGAAAATGGGATAGATTTGTAGAGGTGGGAAAACCATGGCTTCACATCCCTGGAGAAGGAATTGAACCAGCCAGTTCTCAGTGCACACAGGAGCACTCTTACGTGCTATAAAAATGAGAACATTTTCACCACAACAGTCCCTTTCTTCTGAAATAAAAACATTTAGCAAGTAAGGGTTGATTTAAACATAGTGTGGAACAATCTAAATAATATTTCTCAGAATATTTTAATTTTGTTAAATGTTATATCAAATGTAATATCCTTAGTGAAATCTACCTGAATGATCATTTTAGCATATTTTTTCTTATAGACCAAATAGTATCACACCTAAAGACACTACTATAGGAAGAATTATGTGGGACACCCTGTTGTACTGTGGATTGCAGAGTGTAGAGTTTTTCTTCTGCAAGTTATTCTCCATGTAAAGTCCAACTTATTAAAATTGCTACAGTTTTCAGAGTAGAGACTATCCTTCCAACTACAGTTTTTCATATTCAGTGGCCAAGATTCTTGCATAAAGGAACACTAGTGATTTAGCCCTGGAGTGTTTAAGAGTCACAGGGACTTTTACACTCAGCTGAAATGTTGACTTTAATCACAGCTTTCTAACTTTTTAAACTATCAATACACTTCATATTAACTAGGAAGAATTAAGAATAGCTTAAGTCTTGGTTTGTCCAGCTCAGACTTTCCCACACGGGTTTGTAAATGGATTTAATTACTGAATGGTGTGATTATGGCTCTTTCTCTTCTCCCAAAATGAGTAACTGTTTCGTGCTTTGCACTAATAGAGAATCAAGACCATAAAAATAATCTTAAATTTTATCAGTTCCACAGATATGACACTTAAGAAGAAGATAACACCATGTCCATCTAGCCTCATCCTTTCAGTAAGCATTAAAGTTATTAAATTATGCTTTACTGTATGTAATATTTTAAATACTTTTTTTTTATTCAGCCTGTAATGTAATTAATGGGTCCCTAAGCAATGAATGAAAATGTACTGCTTCTGCTGCACTCACTGAAGCTGAAGGAATTAACTCCATTTTTCTGTTCATCCCTAATTAAGTAATGTGCTAAAATACTACATTGCCATTAAAGAAAATGTATTATACTGTATTTATGTCAAAAGCACTTTCAACATGGTTCTATTTAATGAATGCACATTCATTGTCTTGATGAAGATTCCTGGATTTGGACTCAAAAGATTGGCTTGACATTCATTATGTTCTGCATTCATTAGCAGGGGAAAGCAATCATGAAACTAAGATTGTTTGTGGGTAGAAAATTTCCATTGTGAACAGCTCCAGGCAGAAAATGGCTGTATTTATCACACAGAACAATGGTGCATGTTCTAGGTAAAACTGTGGCCCAGATGATCATACAATACATGCAGAGATTGTTTCTTCCAGAAACTGTGAAGGCAGAGGATAAAACTACATGGAATTCAGTCTGAAGTTCTGGGTGATTTTTTAAGAGATTGCATCTAAATAAGTTACTTCAACAAGTTGGGGTAAATTTTCAAAAGTTTTTTTTTGTTGTGGTTTCTTTTTTGGGGAGGGGGTTGTTTGTTTCTTTGTTTGTTTTTATATATATACATTTCCTTAGCCATTGACTTAAATCTTACATACCTTTTGAGTACCTTTTTCTTATCAAAGCCAAAAGCAATGTAGTAAAAATTTTAGGAATATTTCAAATGTGTGTTTGATTCACTCTTGTTTGACTTCTCACAGAGATGTGAAAAGTTCAGTTTCAAATAACCTTATACAGGAAAGAGGGGTTTAGTGAAATAGAACAGACAGTGAAGGGGAAAGTGAAGGAAGAAAAAAAAAAATGTAGCAAAAATGTATGCATAATATCTTTCTCAGAGAGACAGACAGAAAAAGAGAGTGTATGGTCTGTGAAAGATTTAGTTTGACCTTACAAGATAATAAGAAAAACATACTTTACACGGGTGAATGGGTTGATAACATGATTTCTCTCTAAGTTTAATGAGAGTCATGAAAGTCATGCTTTATAAGAAGGAAATTGTGTAAATCATGCATTGCTAATGAATGTATTACTTTAGACAGAGGATCATGAATTTTACAGTACATAGATTCATATGGGTTTTGATTCTATAAAAGTTTTATATATGTAGTTATCTACAGTTATCTACATATGTGCTATTGTGGTTCATTGAAATAATGGCTTTATTCACTGTAAAAACATTTAGAACACATGTAAATACTTGTGACACGAGAGGTTTTAAATACACGAGAAGCAGATATAAATTTCAGCCTGCTTGACTAAAATGTAGCAATAAAAACAAAAACATGCAAAAAAGGCACCAAAAAAGCAAAGAAAACCTCCAGTTTCACTAACAAAGCTATTGATATTCTCTTCTTACAGCAGGTTTTAACAATTTTGGCAAAGTTTTGCATAACACCATTGAACTACTCTAGAGATAATGTAATTCAGAATATCAATGTTTGCAATTAGCACTTACTGAATGGCTAAAAATTAAGTCAAACTGCATGTTTTTCTCTTTCAGATGGAACGTAAAGGTTTGATAACACTGCACAAGGGTACTGTTTAAGCATTTCCAATAAAAATCTTATTCCTGCAGTGCCCATAATTGGCACCGGTAATTCTTTATTATATTTTTATATGATGACATAAAACAAAAAATATAACTCTGTTATCTGAACAATCAACTGTTTTTGTTTCATTAGTCTATGAGCACTATATTAAAAGAGAATAAAATCAAGTAGATTCCATAGTTTCAAAGACAATGAAGCATTATTAAAGTAAAAGTTTAAAAAAGGGGGGAAAAGCTTTCTAAAATTTTCAACCTTTTATCAAGCACCATAATAATTAATAAAGTTTCTCCATCATTTTATTTTTCATTTACACCAATTTCCTGAACAAACATGTGTTCACTGGAGTTTATTGAAGTTTGTTGTGTGATATTATTTTAAAGACACAAAGTATTTCTCAACAATCAATGTTTCCAAATATAATTCCAGGTGTGTCTCAAGAAGTTTAAATGTGTATATCCCTGTTTTCATCACATTTAGTACCCTCTTAACATCTCTGGAGCAAATAAGAAACATATTTTCCACTTATTCCACTGTTCCTGAGTCCTTCAAGCAACTTTGAAAATATGAACCTTTGTAGCTGATGTCTTATCTTCTGGAAAGTGTTTATTTCTGCAGAAGTCTGGTGAATAACTGACGTGTTAGTACATTAAAAAATGTTTGACAAATATCAATACACAGCAATTTTCCTTTTCAAAGATTAAATCCAAAATATCTTCAAGAGTCATTTTGATTGCTTTTGGTTCGCTGACTTTGAAGTGACAGCTGATTCGGCTCTTGACAGACTAGAATGAGAATTGCAACTGGTGTGTACCACGTCTTTAGAAAGAAAGGATAAAATTTTTGTCTCAAATATATATTTTATTATATTTACATAAATATACATTTTAGTAAAGTGCTGTGTAAATAATGTTCTGTTTGGATCTTTGGGGCTGATCACAGGCTGCAACTATCTGTGGGTTTTGCCACCAGAAAAGGTGGATTCCCATCCTAAATGAAGGATTTTTCCCTTTAATAGACTACTTACAGAACTGCATTCTCCAAACACTTATTCCCAAAATAGCTGGATTATTAAGCAACTCTAGCAATGCAGATAGGAAAATCTTGGCTATGTCACATCCACTTCAGACATGGTGCAAACTGCTTTATTGCAGTACCAGCCTGGGATGCTGTAGTTGGATTATTACCAGTAAATATTTACCTGAGTTTGTAAGTGAACTATAAGCCAAACATTGTAACCCTTACTCAAGTTCAAAACACTGAATATATGAAAACATTAGTATTACTGAACACACTGCTAAGTTTTTAAACTGTCATACACTTCTTTGAAAGAAATTTATTAAGGTAGTTACAAATTTTCTTTACCTGATGGAGAAAGAGAGTGACCAACCATAGTATTATTAGTTCAGCCAAATCTTTGAGACTCAAAATTACAGATCACAGCAAAAAAAAAAAGAAAAAAAAAAAAAAAAGTAGTTCTTGCTTTTCAGGATTTCTTGAAATATTCTCATTTAAAATACAAAAGAGGCATTTTTACGCATATTTTACTGAAAGGAAACTTTATTCTAAATTACCTTTAAAAATAATTTGAAAATATATGTAGTCTATCTTTTTAATAGAACAGTTAATTTTGGAAATAAATTAAATACATGTTTACACCAATCTCTTACACTATATTGTTTAAGGAGTGATTCTTGCTACTTATTCTAAAAATATTGATTCTCAGTGAAATAAATTTTGCCCTTTCCCATTTAATATAGCATTATATAACTATTGCAAAACTTTTGGTCTTTTAAAGAATTCTGTCCTAAGAATTTTTTGTGGTATCTTTCAAAAACAAAGTTCTGGTAAGCAAATCTTAAACCTACTTTACAAACTAAATGCAATTTTTACAATTTTTTTCATTCAATTCAGGCAACCTGAGGAAGGAAGCAGGGACACTTCTGTCACCCCAGAGGGAAATTTACTTTTCCCAGACCTATCCTTTATCCTGACCAGGCCCATCAGCTCACACAACTTGGCACAATCTATCTCCTCACAAGAGGGTCAGCCATTGTCAGGGAGGGGAAATTTCTCCTCAGGGTAGATCAAAATCGAGGAATAACTTTAATCTGTTTTAGTGAGGAGGAAGCTTGGACTCAGTGGCAGCCACAAATGCCCTTATTTCTTTGAACAGGGCTACTCCTGTAAGGCGGGGTGATGCTGACATGTCCTGCATTGTGCTCACAGAAGGAGAAAATGATTTTTTTAAAGAGAAGACAAAAAGATTTTGTGAACAAAGTGCTGTAAACAAATGTCCATGTCCTCAAATTTAGCAGCCCTCATGAATTGGAACTGATTGAAGTCAATTGAGATGTTTAGTCTGCAGCTGTTGGGAATATAAGCAGGATCATGCATGATTGCGAAAGTGTTTCAACTGACATCCATTAAAGATGGAATATGTTACCACAACCCACAAACCCACAGCAGGATTTCAGGTGTTTAAAAACTTCTTGCTTCATCAGAGCAGTACATACTATGAAGGCTTACTAGCTAAAAGGCATCAGCTGTAGGATTAAAATTGCATGTTAAAGACTCTGTTTCCACATTCAGGCTTACCTGTGTCAGTGAATTTTTAATGAATAATTAAATGGAGGAATAAATTATTAGTTTTCCATCCAAAACAATTCTATAATTGAATTTGAAGAGAAAAAAAATTATTTTATTAGCATATTTATTAGAATTTAGTAAGGGTATGTTGGAATAATTGTTATAACAATTACTTTTCCTCAAAAGGTCAGCTTTTTTATTAGAACTTTATGGCCTTGAAGTTAAAACAACGAGAAAAGGGGTTTAGTTGTATTTGGTGCTCAGTTTCTTCATTCTTTTTACTAATTCAGGACAAATTCACTTTGACAGCTGGTCACACATAAAACAACACTTTTAGTACTAAGTAAATGATGTGAAGAGCCATGAAATATGCATTGACTTAGGCACTGTCTGAGTGAAGACCTTTCCAAAACAATACACAAATATCTTGAAAAAATGTTATTTAAGCTTTTTTAAAAATACATAATAAATGTCAACTTTTAATTTCTGTGGATAGGCAGGAGCACTAATTTATATGCAGAGAGGAATCTAGAAGCTTTGAGAAAAATAGTGTATAATTAAGATTAGTGCTATTATAATTAAAATCTTTTCCAAAAGGATTTTTACAGTTTACTCAAAGATATGTAAACATATCATAGGCTTTTTCCATTAAAAAGAGTGGAACATAAGGAATGCCTCTGTTTCTTGGTTGCTAAGCCATAGAGAATCTAAAAATGTTGCATGTTAAAAGAGACACTTACCAGAGTCTAAGAGGTTCTATGTCCCTGAGCATGTCAATCACCGAAGTCTATTTGTCAAAAGCTTCACTGAGAGACTGTAATTTCACCTTTAAGCCTCAGAGAACTTCTTTAAATGGTTTCTATATCCATTTTCTGGACAGACTGAATATTTAAAATGATCATACTGCATTGATTTAATTAATATTTAATTTTTTTCCATAAAACACTACTTAAATCTTGCAGAATAATTGTATTACTGAAGTGGGAAGGAGGGTGGCATGATACCAAAGTTCCTGCTTCTCTAAGTAATTTCAAGATTTAATTCAGTTTAACTACAACATTTTGTGTTTATACCAACATTTTCTGCCTGAAATTTGTTTAGTAAAACATGGGATATTGCCTTGTGGTGGGCTGCCCCTGACTGGATGCTAGGTACTTACCAAAGCTGTTTTATCACTCTCTTCATCAGATGGATAGGGGAGAGAAAATATAAAAGGTTCATGAGCAGACATAAAGCCTGGGAGACATCGCTCACCCATTACCATCACATCTTTGCAAAACAGACTCAACTTGGAGAACTGATTGAATTTATTTCCAAGTAAAATTACAGCAGGATAATGAGAAGTAAAACAAATCTTAAAACCACCTTCTCCCCACTCTTCCCTCCTTGGCCTCTACCTCCTGCCCCCGAGCACGAAGCTGGGAACAGAGGCAATGTTCAGTTCATCCCTTGTTTCTGACACTACTTCCTCCTCAGGGAGAGGAGGAAGGGTTCCTGCCACAGGAGACAGTTCTCCACACACTTCTTCAGCATGAGTCCTTCCCACAGGCTACAGTCATGAACTGCTCCAATGTGTGTCCCATTCATGGAGTGCAGTCCTTTAGGAGCAGACTGCTCCACTGAGAGTCCTCTGCAGGGTCCCAAGTCCTGCCAGCAGAGCTGCTCCAGCCTAGGCTGCTCTCACCATGGGCCCAGAAGTCCTGCCTCTCTCCACAGGTCCAGAGGTTCCTCTCTCCACACATCCAGTGTGGACTTCCCATGAGGTACCAGCCTTCTTTCAGGTATCCACCTGCTCTGGTGTTGGGTCCTCCAGTGGCTGCAGGTGGATCTCTGCTGCCCCATGGCCCTCCATGGGCTGCAGGGGCACAGCTGCCTCCCCATGGCCTGCACCGCGGGTGAAGGGGAATCTCAGCCCCAGTGCCTGGAGCACCTCCTCCCTCCCCATTTTCCTTCACTGACTTTGCTGTCTGCAGGGCAGTTTCACTCACCTATTCCCACTCCCCTCTTCTCTGGCCATAATCACTTCTGCGCAATAATTTATTTTAGCTCCTTAAATACATTATCACAGAATCACACCTTTGGTTAGCGCAGCCTTGGCCAGCAGCAGCTCCATCTGGCTGGCTGGCATTGGCTCTGGGATGGGCAGGAAGCTTCCAGCAGCTCCTCAGAGAAGCCAGCCCTATAGTTTCCCTGCTAGCAGAACCTTGCCTCTCAGAGCCAGCACATACCTATAGTTTAGCTGTGTCCCAGGGCAGCCAAGGCTCCTGCATGAGGCTTACAGATACTAAATTGAAGACAGTATTGCAGAAAAAGATTATAGACCTGTTTTTCATATCAGGGATGAGAATTAAGATACTTTTTATAAAATTATCTTAATATATTGAGATAAAATGAAATTAAAACAAAGTTCAAAATAAAACTTTATGGAAGCAGAATTTACACTCTAAAGTAGTTTTGGGTGAATTTTTGGCTGTGAAGGCCTAATCA
The DNA here is from genome assembly GCF_048771995.1 of Taeniopygia guttata. NCBI lineage: Eukaryota > Metazoa > Chordata > Aves > Passeriformes > Estrildidae > Taeniopygia > Taeniopygia guttata. The sequence continues at coordinate 18,888,848 of NC_133025.1, forward strand.
CAAGGACTATAGATTCTTTGACCTGTACATGCATTTTACAATCAGAATTGGAGCTGGAACAAAGCGAGACAGGCATCCTCTAGTTGCTCTACTTTTCTTGGCTACCAGGTTGCTGGATGAATGCCATTTAGCTCCTGCATGAAATCAGCCTTATACTGCAAAACATCTGGATCATATCAAGGCATATGCTTTAAGTCATTTCTTTGAGGAAAAAAAATAGTATAATCAGTATTTCAAAGAAATACTAAGAGTGCAAAATGAACATGGAAAAGGCCAGAAAAATAATCTGCTTTCTCTCCTACAACATCTATCAGTTCTTACCATAATCTTTTCTCCAGAGGATATGTTCCTTGTCCTGCATGAGGAAATGTACACAGTCATGAAAGAGGAACCCGGGGAAAAGAAACCATAACAACATGGACACTGACAATGCATATGGAGCACAGATATGCTCCAGGCAACCTGCAACTCACATGGGTACGAGAGTTGCAGGTGGATGTTTGGTTAATGCTTGACCACTTTGCCATACTGAAAAACCCAAACTGAGCTCCTTGTTTACCTTGATTAGGATGCCTGAATTTGATCTAAGTAGCTCCCTGAAAAGTTCTACTTTGTACTGAAGTGCAGAAATGCCAGCACTAGACATTCAAGAGACAAGTTTGCAAAAATATATTTTTGGCACTCCCTGATTCGTTAATGTTAAAGCTGCACAATGGTTGCACTTAATAGAAATTCAGCTATTTGGCTTTCAAAAGTATGACTTGTTTGGGCTTATCAAAACAAGCTTTACATCATGATTGAATATGGCATGAAGGCAATAATGGAAGATTGTTCTTCAGCAAAGAACATTGGTTTTGAATTTTAGACCAAGAAACTTTGATTTTGACTTTTGGGCCTAGTTTTCCATGAAAACCTTCTATGTGTATCCACAGATTATTTGTTACTGACTTTAGAGAAAGCTGGTTTAAACAAAGACATTTTCAGCCCAAACTTTGAAGGCATATTCTGAATTCTGTAAATGAAAAAAAAAAGGTTCCACAGCCTCTCATTAAAAAAATAAATATATGAGGTAAGAAATTTTATCAGATGGTCCTTGAGCTGCATACTCAGATTTTAATAGGATTTTTATGACATACAAAGACTCCTAAACACAATACCAATGTGAGAAGAATGCAATTTTGCAGAGTGTTAAGAAAATGTTCAAGGATACATCTCATTTCAATCCAGTTTTAATCTTTATCAAAGGAGAAGGCTAAGTTTTAATAGTGAACCCTATTACTGCATCTGCATCTCTTGGTTGGCCTCATCTTTAAAGGGATTGGCAGCTTTTTTTTTATATACAGTTCTATGTGGAATGCATTTGTAGGAATTCCTCCCTGCAGTACAATCTTATACCCATATGCTACAGATATTCAAAACACATTCTCAGAAAATACAAATGTGAGAGTTGAGTTTGCTAGTTTTGAAATCAATAGCAAAGTAAAAAACAAAAGAAACTGCCAACCCACCACCCTCCTGCCTTGAATGGTGCTAATCTCAGAAATATGGGAACATTTAGTAGTTTCATAATGAAAGAAATAAACATTTTATGCTTCTGCCTTTGGTTAGCAGAACCACTCATTTCATGTCTCTAATGTGACCTGGTAATTACCTTAAAAGTTTCCAGTTTTGATCTAAAACATTTGTGGATAGCAAGTTTTAAAAATTAAGTCTGTGGAAATGCCACACGCTTTGGAAAGACAAAACCAGCTAAATTTAATTCACATTTGTTCAGATGTTTCTGCTGATGTGTGGTGTGTAATGACCCCCACATATCTGTGTGAAGAGGTTGTTACACTAAGGAAGATTTTTCTTATATGCAGAAATTAACCTGAGTCTATATTCTTACCTTTAATATCTGGCTGTTGTCATAGTAAACAGCCTTAATAATTTTTTTCCTTCCATTTCTCCTTATTCAGACAATATATTGACTCATCTCAATGGGAATTTTTCCCATGTCCCAAATTCAGGACACAGATCTGAGGAGAAAGGTCTGAGTTTAGCACCAGATCCACAACAGACTTGTTGTATGACCTTGAGCAAGCTATTTAGTCTTCCTTCAATCACTGTTTTTATGCCTATTCATGAATATATTCATTTCCTGATCTTTAAATAAGGATAAGACCGCTCTTCCTTGTCCCTTGTTGTTGCAACACAGACTGAAAATTGCAGGGTCTATGGTAATGGAATCAACACCTATAGAAACATTTCTTTGAGGTTCTGTACAAGGAAAGGATTATAACTGGGAAAGATAACTAATTTTAAGCCTGAAGTCTTATACATATATATAAGTTATCTATAATAACAGAAGCTATATATAAGCACACATATATTTACGTGGCTTTACAAACACAGGTTACTTTACATTATAGGTTACCCATATTGTCTTGAAACCTAAGAGTTCTAGCTGATTCAGGTATCTGTAAAATAATCAGAAGGAGTTTCAGAATGGCATTGCCCCAGTTAGGGTGCTGAAACCATCTACACTCTGGGCAAACCATTCTTGACTCCTTATTATCAGTGAAAAGAAAGTGTTTAAAGAGAGAGCAGTCTAGTCCTAATGTAGATATTTAGGATAGGACAGATGAATTTCCCAATAATAGGTTGATTTATTTCAACTTAAATGCCTAATTTTTGGACATATAAAGCCAGGTAAGATTAATTGATTACTGCAGGTGTCCAGTGGTATTATTACTGATTTGTGTTCAAAGGCCCCAGTCAGAATATACACTGATGAGCACGTACAAAACTCAGAGAAGTTTAAAAAACATTCACAAGCTTTTTGTTTGTTTGTTTTATTTAGCCACAGTTGCAAACTAGGTTGGCAAATGTACAAGGAGGCAGATAAGTTGCACAAGGATTGAAGTCCTTTTCTTTCAGCTGTTACACTGCATGATGTTTGCAGAGATATCCTGGCTGTTTAGAAATAACAGACCAGAAACAGTTTCATTAAAACTATAGGTGTGTCAGTTTGTTGGCTTTACCCCTGCTTTGTGCATAGTTTCGCACATCTCTAATCTAGAAATCTTTCTAAAGCATCTATTCAACTTTTCTTCTCTGCCAATGTGTGTAATGGAAAAAGAACTGGAAGGCAAGTAAAAACATTCACTCAGCTATTTAGTACAAGGATGTCAATGAATTAAAGAAATTCTTTAATGACATTACACAGTTTATTAATTGACATGTGTCTGGAAAGCCAATGACCTCTGAATACCTTTGAAGTAATAACTCCACCCTGACAGGATGTCATGGTGTCTGACAGAGAGCCATGGTAGAAATTTGAGCTGTTGATCAAATCTCTTCCTGCGTAGATCAACTGGGCTAGCACTCATCAGGTTCCAATTGTGGCAAAATTAGTCTGCAACTCATCTATCAAATATTTTTTCCTATGGGAAAGAGTTTATGTCACGTTATCTATGGATGTCAAAACATCAGATAACAAAGGCATGGCATTTAATTTAGTCTCAGATTCTTTTTTCCTTTTTTTTTTTTTTTTTTAATTACATAACACGGCTTAAGAAATCAGTTTCTGCTGCTTTACAGCAGGTCATTTGCAATGCTGGCCTGCAACTATTGCTTAGTTGTCCGAGGTAGGGTGTTTATGATGACATTTTCAATTTTTTGTGCTGATATAAGAGACATGTATGGGTTTTTATATTATCATGGGCCAGAGCTGTGAGCAAGAAAGTGAAAAGGAGAAAGACAACAGAAAAAAAATATACATTTTTTCAAGTAAAAAGAGACTGTTAAAATTTAGAACAATTTTTTTTAGGAGGTAATGATGAGAGATTTTTGAAGTAGATTTATACTTGTTTTCTTATCATGCTACAACTTAGCTGTCTTGCATCATCATTTGGAAAAAAAAAAAGATATAAGTACATCCATTCACAATTATGTTTATTATTACTACCGGGGGGATTGAGGTCATTCATACTTGGAATTTGCATAAAGATTCAAGGGTATCTGCCAACAGAAAAATATTGAATTAACCCAAGAAAATGCCAACACACATATTTATCTACTTTTATGTATACTGATTAACAAGAGTCAATTTGTAATCATCTTCACACACTATTTTTAGAAACATTCTTCCATTGATTTACCATCTGCATGAGATTGTAAAAGATTTTTCTCTCTTTGGTAAATATTTCTGAGAAATATTTAGAGTGGTAAGAGCTTAAGAAGCTCTGCTTGGAATGCATAACCACCCTGCACTCCTTCTAAGGCTCTCTAGATATCCAATTCAAGGCAAACATAATTAATGTGTATGTGGATTTTAGCAATAAGAAGGAAAAGAGAAGGCTGCTGAATTAATTGAAACAAATAAATCTTTGTAAGACCAGTCTCAGGAAAATTCTTAGCACATAATGTTTTGTGTTGGGCATAAACAAGACATTATACAAGAGGGGAGAAAGTGATTTTTAAATGTATATATATATATATATATATATATATATGTATGAAGGAGGCTTAGGTTCATGTTGTTCTCTAACATAAGACTTCCCTAATATTTTTAGTCTGTATTCTGTAAGGTGTTCTACCAGAATACATGGAGGAAATAACTCTCCAGGCAGATATTTATGTTTCCTTGCACAAGCAGATGCTGAATGCAGGGTTTTAACTTTGTTTTCTTTATTTGCAAGAGTTATACTAAACTTTACATGTCTGTCAAGCTTCATATAAATTGAGTTGAACACATAAATAGTTGTTTGCAGGTGAACTAGAAAAAGTATATATGGAATTATTTAAATACAGAGAGCAAGAGACAGAGGTGTGTGGAGACATAATTATTCATTTGCTCCCCCATGGTTCTTAAAAGGAAGGAGAATATAAAAACAGGTCTTTGGGCTGAAACAAAATGTGAATATCTTCAACAGAAAGAACAACATTCCTGAGTATTATGAGGAACTGGAAGAAGGGTCTATTGAGATGGTCTCAGCATTCAGACTTAGTGCCTTCTATATTTATTATGGCTCCCTTGCTTGTATATTTCTTGAAATAAAACCCTCTCTTATGAGCCATTAGAACAATACTGAAAACCACAGCCAAGCAGTTCTGGGAAGTGCTGTAAACATAAGCTCTATTTTTTTTTTTTTAACAAACATTGTAAATATTTTTTCTATATGTAGAAAAAAACTTAAATGCTATGTTAAAGATCAGACTTGCTAAGAGCTACTTCAGTATATAGAAAGGAAGTTTAAATACAGACATATAGACAAATTATATGAACACTGTATTATACATAGCTTGTCATAAAATACTTCTAGATTTCTTGTGATGACTAAGTTATTTTATATTTGGGTGTTTTTTTGTGAGTGTACACGCATATGTGGAAAAGAAACATCTTTTTCACATATGTGTACACACAAAAACACTTAGAAGTTGAAAAATGTGCAAGTAACTATGATCTGTAGTCTGTAAAATATAAAAATGTTAATTATAACATAAGGGCCATTAAAGCTTTTGTAAATTGAATGCAACTACTGGGTTACATGGAATGCTCTGCAGACCTGAGGCAAAAAGTCTCTGCATCTTTCTTATACATTGAAAGGCTGCAGTAAGGTTTCCCCAGAGCCACCTTATCTTCTCCAGATTGAGCTACTCTAACTCTCTTGATCTTTCCTCATAGAACAGATATTCCAATTAAATCAAATTTCCTCAACTGGATTTAACCTAGGAATCTGATGAAGATCTGCATTGTCCTTATACTTCCAGTCTTGACAGACTTGGCTTTTACCTCTTATTTAGCTGAAATGTAGAGAAAAATCTGTTGTTATTATTGGGAGCACAATTATAAAGGACTCAGAATTTTCATTCATGTGATCATGGCTTGACCTCAGATGTGTTGGGGAATCCACTATTAAACCAAAAAATTATAGAATTAATAAATGTAGTTAATTTGTTTATGCACGAGCTACATGGAAAATGTGACGTGGTTAGTATGACTGAAAAATTTGTTCCTCTAGCACTAATATCTGCACTTTTTATTAAGAAAACTGAATCCGCTCACATAAATTTGCAAATAAGTGGGTATTTTTTAAATTTTAAATGTTGCCTCAATTTCTTCCTTTGTTTTTGTTGATGCAGCACTAATTAAGATTAAAATAGAAAAAAAAATCAATGAATAAAATATTTCTTTAATACTAACAGTTAAGAGTCAATGAAACTTTAGGTGGATGATGGCATGCAGTCCTTACCTAATTGTATCCTATATTTTACTAATTCCTCACAAGTTCAGGCAGGCAGATGCAAGAGGTTTAGACAATACCATTAAGCATCCCACAAGAATGAGAAATAACTTGCTGAGACTAGTATTTTCAGGTTTCAGAGCCTAAAGCTATTGGAATATGTTAATGAAACAAAAAAACCTCTGCAACACTTAGTATCCAGGACATTTGAAAAATGCTGAACATTGAGCACTGAATGTTGAAGTATATAATGGAAATATCAAGGTTTGATATTTCTTTTAAATATTTTGAAATATTTTTCTTCCAAAATATTTTTCCAAATACCAAGGGAGGAGAAGAAACCTCAAGGAAATTATAATATATGAGCTAAAATTTAATTAAGCTTTTTTAATTCAGATTTTGAAATTCTTTTGTGAATACACATGATTTTTCAGTAGCACGTGATATTTTAATGTATTTCATTAGGTATCCAAGTTTGAAATGCTTTGACATCAAGTTCAGGAGGTGAGTTATCTCCAAAGGAGCTCCCCTTTTATATAACCTAAATGCTTGTACCCTTGTTTTGATTCCCTTGGATTTTAGTTTTGTTTGTTTATACTCCTTGCTGCAAAGGACATCCTGTTTGGTGAGCACAGGAAATGCAACAGCTTTGAACAGAATACATATTTCATATATTTCCGCAGTAATGATTTCCTTTTGTCTGTTTGCATTTCCCATTGCACATTTCAAAAGTAATCCCTGGCAAGAAAAATCCTACCAAAAAATTCTCCAGGGAACTTTCAAAGTGAAAGCACAAGATATCTTTATATGTGCACTCAGAGGCAAGGTGGCCTTGCAAGGGCCCAGGAGACAAGCTGTCAGATCACTGGCGCTATCATTACAGTAAGATGTACTTTTGGCTAAGGCAGCATGTGGTATATATTTGACTTGGGGTTTTCTGACCCTGTGACAGAAGCATGCCTTTGTAACTTATTCTACACCAAAAAAATCATCTTGCGTTTAGTTGAAGCAAAAAGGAAGGAAAATAGTCAGGTAACTTGTAAGTACTGTAAAAGGGTTAGGGGTAAAGGGGCAGCTGTAAAGTTGTGCAAACTCAAAGGTAATACTATTTCAAACATAATTCTATTTTAAACATTATTCTCTGACAGAGAAATCCTGAAGCTTGTCTTGCATTTGCTTGCACACTTGCACTGACAAATTGCATAATTGTTATGAGTGCATACATATTTGATTAATCATAATTAAGACTCAGGAAAAAAGGTACAAAAGCAAGAGTTTTAGGAAAAGTTAACAGAAATGGTGAAAAGAGATAAGGCATCTGAAAGTACCACTTTCAATCCAAATTCAAAATAGACAGAAAATAATATATTGAAGAATGACAATGAGAATTGTCAATATATTGAAGAACGACAATGAGAGCATACGGCTTTCCTCGAAATGGGAATGATTTCATTACAACATTTCAAAAATAGGACTGGAAATGGTGTGCAGGGGTGCATCAAGTATTAGTGTCTTAGTTACACAACATGTTCTTACAGCATGAAGCTGTATCTTGCTCATAGCAGGGTTGCATAACAGTATATAAATCCTGTCACCCTAGCTTAGGTGATGATACATGGGTTCATGAACTAGTTTCCAAGAGGCCAAAATTATCCAAAGATTTTTCTCACTTTTCATCCCTTTTGACTTGTTTCTACTGTACATATAAATTATTATTTAATTTCAGAGCTTCTCTGGATCATAGCTTCAATTTGCAGACCAAACTTAAGAAAAAAGAGATTTAGGAATTCCCCCATATAAGAGGCTTATTTTCTGTTGATCTTTGTGTATTTCAGAAATATTGATTAATCTAAGATAGGCAACATGGGGTTTCCTCTTCATCTTTTAAAATATAGCTACTTTGACAACTGAAAAATTAACATTTTTCTTATTATTTCTTTCATTTTTCCTTTGTTATATTTTTCACAGGTATTAATGCCATTGAATTAAAAAAAAAAAACTTAGGCTTAGTTGACTCCTTTCAATACAGCTTATTTACAAAACAGACAGTAACACTGCAGTACTTGAGCCAAAGGCTTATAAGTAGCTGAGTTTGGGTGCATTATGCCAAAAGAGCAAATTGTTAAGGATAAGAGATGCAATTGTTTTGAGCATGGGAAGAAGAAAAAACACAAAAAGGAGAGTATGAAAAAAGCGTATGAATGGAAAATTTGAGCTAGAAATTACGAGCTAAAGTCAAGAGGGAAAAAAGAAAACAATACCTTAGTGAAAAGCTAGGCTGAAAGGTGAGTTGGAGAAATGGAGTAACTACTAGTTTTCCTCTTTCCATAATGTAGCAGAATGAAAAAAGCAAACAACAAAACCAACTCAAACTTTAGAAACTGGAAATATTTTGAACAGCTCTCATAGACTGGATAAAAGTAGTTGATGATGAAGAAAGAAGTAGCAACCTTCCTTAACAGCTTAAGTAGCAGCTTTGTTAAAATATATCTTCACACTGAGCAGTGACTGGCTGCAGTAAGCTGTACAATTTCCAAGTTAAGAAATTTGATGTCACCAGCAGCTTTGAGAGTAACAAGTAGCAGCTGGTTTATTTGATTATATTTAAAAAGGGTACTACTCTTCCTGTCATACTACTAATGTTACATTAGTTATTCCAAGCACAAACAAATTGTCTTTAATGGCAAGGGGCAGGTGTCTCAAATCTATACACAAATCAACGTCAAAGCAAAAAGAAAGGCGATTGCAGTAATTGACCATAAAGGAACACAGAATTGTGGGAGATTTAGGCCTTGTTCAAAGAGGTCATTCCACAAAAATGTGTGGGCTTTATATACTCACAAAGTTGTCCAAAGAAACATGTCACAGAATTAGGCACTTAACAGTTAGTCTTGTGCGTTGAAACAGCCCCAGCTTATTGCCAACTACAAGTGTACTTAAAGGCTCCCAAAAAAGCCTTCCATATCCAGTTTTTGCTTTATCACTAAATAATCACAACAATTTATTTTCTCACTGTATGCCTTGTACAATGAATCAACAGGATTTGTGGATGAGAGGAGGGCTGTTATTTAGAAGGACTTTTCATGCTATCTCCTGCAATATTCTTTATCCTAGTTAGGGTGTTACCATTGGGATAGGTGAAAAAGCAAGTCGGGATACTTAAAGGTGGGATACTCCAAGGTAGAGTATCCCAGAAGTCTGTCTTCAGACCTGTCCTGTTTAACACATTTACCCATGCCCTGGAAGAGACACTGGAGTGCACTCTTGCAAATTTGCAGATTATGAAGACCTGGTAGGAGCATTTACTATACTCAGGGACAGGACTGTCATCCAGATGGACCTGGTGGAGAAATGGGCCAAGAGGCACTTCATGAAATTCAGAAAAGCCAAAGAAAATCTCTGCAAATGGAGGAAAGTGTCTTGCAATGATAGAAGGTGGAGATTGACCTGCTGGGAAAAACCTCTACCAAAAAGAACCTGGGGGCTTAGTGGACAATGAGATGAGCCAGCGCTGCCCTGGCAGCAAAGACAGCCAACAGCCTCCTGGGCTGCAATAGCAGGAAAAGAGCCAGCATACTGAGGAAAGGGATTATCCCCCTCTGCTCATCACTCCTTAGACCACAGCTAAAGCTCTGTGCCCCATTTTGGTTCCCCCAACCTAAAACAAACACTGATAAACTTGAAGTTCAGCACAGAGCCACTGTGGTGACTGGAGGCTGGAGTACACACCCCATGAGGAGACGCTGAGGGAAAAAGGCTGGTCCAGCCTGAAGCAGAGATGGCCTCAGGCAGGAAAAGCAGGTGCTCTCTTGCATCTGGAAGGAGACACCAAGGCAGAGTCAAGCTCTTCACAAACATGTATTGTGGGAGAACAAGAAGGAACAGTCATGAACCAGGAGAGGTCCTGACTGCTTATAAGAAAAAGCCTGTATAAATACAAGGAACATTTTTAACAGATATAGGAAATGGACTGTAAAGTAATATGTGTGAACAGCTTTCTGTGACTAGCTATTCTTTACATTCTCTTGTAAAAAAATTAAAGCCTGGGGCTCTTAGAAGTAAAAAAAGCTTATAGAAACCAAAGCTATAAACTCAACCTCAAAGAAAATCTCAAGGAAAACACTATCATGTAGAGGTACCTCAATTAATAAAGCTGTAAGCAAAGTAAGGGAGTCAAACAGTCACTTAGGAAGCTATCAGAAGACATGGTGGAGAACAGACTGTTAGTTATTGTATATCACCTAAGAACACAGCTTTAATATTATCAGCCTCACATACATATCAATACGATGCAAATATAGTCAATCAGGAGCTGAGCCACATGCTGCAACTATACAGGTGGCTGATGACCTTATAGATTTTTTTATGATTGGAATCATCTGTTTGTCTTTCAGAGGGCTACTACAGCAATCTGTTTAAAGCCTCAGCACAAACATTGCTCATTATCACACAATAAATTGCTTCAGTGGATCACAAACAAAGACCAGTGAGAGATATATGTAATGAAGTAGAAGGAAGGAGACTGATAATGGGGGGAGAAATATTCATTCCCAGCATCTAAGTGGATAGTTAATAACCCTTTTTCAGAAGCATCTTATATTGTAATACCAGAACTATGCAAATGAGACATGCCAAGTGCAATTCCTTGCTAAAATATTGCCCATTTGTAATTTTTTGTTTGCTTTTGTAGCATGCATACAGTTCAGAAGCATGCATATGCATACTTAATTATTTCTGATAACACCGAAGTGCTCAATTTTCCCAGATATTTTCCAAATACCTGATATGGCAGATTCCCAAAAGCTAAGAGCTTCAAATGGACAAAAGAGCTTATCTAGGGAAATAGGATGGAAGATAGTCACTGACGGACCAGCTGGAAAGGCAGACATCCTATGAGTTTCAGTTATTTCTTCCACCCCGTGGTTTGTTTTGTGAATCTAAATTGGCTCAATTTTAAAAGCAAAAATAATAAAACAATCTCCCTTCCCTAATAAATTATCAGCAAATTTATATTATAAAACTCCAAACAAACAAAATACCCCAAAGTACAGCTCCCTCGTTCAAAGACTTTTCTGAGGTTTTTTTTTTTTCTGGGGGTTGATGTGGAGCATGTTCTTCTATTTTATGTATAACTTTCTACAGAGAGGATATGCACAGTGTAGGTTTTTGAATTTCTAGAGATGGAAGAAGTTTAAAGAATGGAGAGAAAACATGATTGTTCAGGCTAGGTTTTGATAAAGTTTTATGATTGTCACTAGGGAATGCAGTATAACTAGATACCCATAAATGTTTTCTGTAGCACATTGAAAGCTGCAACACACTTCATATAATTAGTGAGAGCCATTGTTATGCTGAAAATGTTCTGAGACCAAAACAACCTGGCCAGGAAGTTACCAGCCAAGAGACAAAAATAGCTGACTTGGAACAAGGGCTGCTTTACTTGCAAATGATGCCAAGAGACAAACTGAAGTATTCTCAGTTGCTGTTTTAACAGCTAGAAGAAAATAAAAAGTAGAAATCAACTGTTCATGGAAGACACTATAAGGTTCCTACTGGATGGAAGAAATTAATTTTGCATAGCAGAGGTGGAACATAGTAGTCTGTATTGAGTAAGAGCAGAGAGTAGGGAGGAGCCAACAGAAACAACTTTGTGGTTCTGGCCAAAGCACACTCTTGCAAGTCACTGGGGGCCTGTGAAACAATCATGTTCCAGGCTACTCCACAGTGACTCTTAGTCTGGTAAAATCTCACATAGCACTAGTTTTGCCCATTTGTATTAAGTACATTTTGAGGTAATTTAATTCATCCTTTAACAGAGAAAGTAGCATGTTTTTACATTTGTGTTTTAAAGCATCAGTTTAAACCTAGTCAGCTATTTATTCACACTGGGCTTGCCTTATTTAAGAACCAGCTGGCAAGCAGACTGAACACATGGGTTGTGGCAGGTTTCACTGATGAGCAGCAGTTTTTCCAACCAGTTAGCCTCACCTCTGTGCTTGATAAGTTCATGAAGTAGAACTTCCTGGAAGATGTGTCAAAATATATGGAAGACAGGGAGCTGAACATGTGGCTTCATCACCTGTTTGACTTAGCAGCTTTTATGGTGAAGCAACTACATCAGTGGACACGGGAAGACCTTCAAACCTTCTTTAAGGCCTTTAATGCAGCCCTCCCCAACATTCTTACCTCTAAATTGCAAAAATATGGGTTTTTCATTAGATGGAATTGTAAGATGGGTTAGGAATTGGTTGGATGGCATGTCCACAGTTAGAGTCAATGGCTCAGATTCAAGTGGAACCCAATAACGGGTGGTATCCCTCAAGGGTTCATCGCATTGGTTCAAATGGGACCAACACTAATTGATGTCTTCATCACAGACATAATAGGATCCATTCTACAACTAAGAGCAGCATTATCTGTATAGAAAATAAAAGGCCATAATGTGATTTTGTAGTTCTTCTTGAGCCTTGGGAGTTAGAGATTTGACCAGTAGGAACAGTAACCACCTGGGTATGCAGATGATCCTCAGAAAGGGTGGTGAGCTGGCCTTGGCTTGTCCAGCTGTTCCTTCACGGTCAAGGCCAATAATTGCCCATCAGTGTCCTATGCTAGCACAACACCAAAATCAAATGTGCCAGTCCATGAGAATGTCATTCCTAGGGACAATCACAGAATCACGGGATCACTAGGTTGGAAGAGACCTTCAAACTCATCAAGTCCAATCCATGCCCTAACACCTCAACTAAACCATGGCACCGAGTGCCACATCCAGTCTTATTTTAAACACATCCAGGGATAGTGACTCCACCACCTCCCCGGGCAGACCATTCCAGTACTTTATCTTTCAAAGCATGACATTTGGTTGACTGGAATTGATTCTCCCATCCAGAAGGTTTCACTGAAATAATTTAGCAAAAGATAATTTATGAAAAATAATTTTTTGCTACACTAGTTCTATGTTAATCTTTTTTGAATTAAACAGTAAAAATAGATATTGGGAAATTTAAAAAGAAAAGGAAGATAATAACACAATATCATCCCCAGAACATATGTTTAAAGATTGCCTGAAACCAAGAAATTGTTTCCAGATTTGCAACTTGGTTAGAAAATCGATAGTAACTTTCAGCCATGATGTAAGACCACATAGTATAGTTAAGCAAATTAACAGATCTCCACTGTATTCTAAGCATTGGGGAAAACTGTTGGATTTGGTTTTGGTTTATTGCTTCTGTTTTTCTTTTTCTTTGGTTTAAACTCAAATCCACCTTCCAACTAGAACATGTCTTTGCTAGTCAGTTCTTCCTGACTCAGTTGTCATAAAAATACAATTCCTGAGAAGTTCTTTTTTGCTTTGTCATTGACTTGGTGCAGATTCACCTCAGCAAAGACAGCCTGGCAGGACTGGTAGAAGGACCTGGAAATTACTTGGCAGCTTAAGGTCCTCTCTAACTCACACTTGGCTATCAGTTGTATGTCTGACTGGTGATACAGGTCTAGACAAGGTTATTATGTGCTGACATTCCAAATCTGAGGTCTTTGCTCCTTATACTGAATGTATTATTGCTCAATAAGGCTAGTCTAAAACTGATTATTAAGACAATCTCTGTGTTTATGCCATGAAATCTTGCTTTAAGACTCTGAGAATGACCATATAATGGAAAATACACCCTCACAATATAATTTGTGTTTTTATAAAGTGAGACAGACTAATCATTGCTTTTAAAATTGTGGATCATGGTACAGAATTCTAAGACAAACTCAGCATGCCATGCTTAAAGTGTTGAAATTTTATTCACTGTGGAGAGGAATGAGCTGAATCACTCCTGCCTGGGAGAAAATCTGTTTGGGAAAGTTGGCTATAATATCCTTTATGTGACATATTGCAAAAAAATAAATCTAGGCTAACTTCCTGATGATCCTAAAATCCCCGATGATCTACCTAAAATCTAGACTATGCATGGCCAATATAGCTGTGTTGCAGTAATGGCCAGAAAAAAAATTACTTTTTTGAAAGTCACACAGGAACTATCTTCATCTCTTACAGTAGAGTTCAAGACATTACAGCTGTTTTATAGTACAGTGGAATTTTAGGATAGGTTAACTTCCTAACCCAAAGAACAGTGACCCTTGATTAGTTTCCGTTTCAGTAAGAAGTAAATGAACTTAAATTGTTAACATCACACCTGTTGGAAATTGCCAAATTTCTTTTCCAGCTCACAGTCATACAACATACACCCCAGAGGCTGATTAACATCTTCACAGCAGTCCATATTAAGGGAACAATTAATTTAAAAATTCTAGTTAAAACTAATTTTGTTTGATTTCAAACATATTAGTTAAAAGTTAAAAGTTTAAGTTAGTTATTAGTTATTAGTTAAAAGTTTATGGTTTTCTGACTTTACATATTACATTTCTATTAATAACATGTAAATCATTTGATTTGTACTTGGTCAAAAGTGCTTAACAGATATCTCTTTCTCCACATAGCCTTTGCAAACATCAAGTTAATCAAAACTGAAAACATCTTCTGTGTATATAATTCTCCCTTTCAAGGCTTTGAAACAATCAAGCTACCACTGTATTCTAACCAGTTATGTTTTCAAATAGGTATGTGAGGATTTAAATGTTTTACTGACTTAAGCAGGGCTAATTTAGCTAAATTCATATCTTGTGTTTTAAATATGTATCCCTTCTAACTTAAGGAAACCTATACATTGAATTTACAATGGTGGCATAAAGGTGTAATAACAAACAGCATTAAAACCTCCTAGAATTTCCCAAAGAATTTATGAAGACCCTTCATATTACTTTTTTTTTTCAGAATTGAGCACAGAAGTCTGAAGTAACTGTAAGAAAATCAAATTCCTTTTTTACAATGAAAAGTAGGAAGGCGTTTATTCAGTTTAATTTGAAATGCAACAAATGTTTGTCTGAACAAAGAAATGTATCAACATGCATCATGCTGACTTGAGGTAGCAGAGGGGTTTATGATATCTCATTTATCCATTTCCTCAGTGACTCTCTAGTTTTTTGGTTTATTATCTGTCAAGCTCTGCTTTTGATGGGGTTTGGAGACTTATAATGTACTAGAATAATTTCTCCACAGAGTGAAATATTCTGGCAAGGGCAGTTGGTAGGCAAGTTCTGGTAGACTGCAGCTTAGGTACTGAAACAAATCTGTGATGGCACATCTGTAAATTCATATCCATGATGCAAAAGCATTTGGAAAAATAAAAATTTTAAAAAAATTTAAAAAAAAAAAGTTTTACAGAGCTGGATATTATTGATGAAAGCTGAAAAAAAAAAAAAAAAAAAAAAAAAAAGGGAAAGTGAGGAGACTTTGTAGACATCTGCAAATTACCTTTATCCAGCTACAAAGTGCTCCAGAACAGAGAGTCTACCTGAAGAACAGAAACACACGCACCTCAGTTTAGCGTTTCATCGGGCTGTGTTTATTCATTTCATATGCAATGGTGTGCTCAGATGGAAGCATCTTGCATTGGACTCAAGCCCCTGAAGAGCTGAGTGTAAGGTTTTGGGAAAAGGTACATTTAAGGTGGCAGGAAAATGGAGCAGACAGCCTTAATTATGAAGTCTAGAGCAGTTGGGCTGTGACGTCTTGTTTCTGGGAAGAAATCATAAACGGACAACCTGAGGCCAGGAAATTTATTGGATGGGCACAGAACAGGGAGGGAGGGATGGCTCAGAGTACCTGGCTCAGCAGACTTGGAAGCAGCACAGCAGTCTAGTGGATGGTGTGCAGAGGGAGTGTAAACGGGCTCACAAAGCTTCTCTTTCATTTTCCTTCTGGCTTGGCCAAGTTTTATCCCTAGCTCTATGTTACCAAAAAAAGATTGGCCTAGTTATTCATCATAAAAACTCGGCTGAGTATTGGTTAGATGACTTTGGAAGCTTCAGAGCTCATTATTTCTGAATACTTGGTGGCCTTTCAACATTAATATATTTCATGTTATTAAGAAAAAGGAGAGCTAAATTACACTTTTGAGAAAGTATATTAATATTAAAGTCCTTAATATTTCTATGAACATAATGCAATGCAAATTTTTTTTCTGCTATTTCACATGTGTACTGAAAAATAAAGAATCAATTTGTTTTTGCAACCAGAATTATGTCCTTCCCTCATCTTCACTCTCTCACTCATTCAAAAAAACAAGAAAAATTAATCTAATTTGCTGTTAAATTTTTTTTCAGACTGATAATGTAGGCAAATATTTTCTTTGTTGGCTGAGTGCTTGACGATATATAAAATACATATTAATTATATGTATTAAAAGATTTGTAATATATAAGGGATAAATATAAATGTAAGATGTTCAAAGTAGAAGCATGCAAAATTAGCAAAAGGCAAGTAAATTTTAGTCAAAATAAGTTGAATATTTATGATTACATT
Source organism: Taeniopygia guttata (assembly GCF_048771995.1). Classification (NCBI taxonomy): domain Eukaryota; kingdom Metazoa; phylum Chordata; class Aves; order Passeriformes; family Estrildidae; genus Taeniopygia; species Taeniopygia guttata. Next base: position 18,905,486 of record NC_133025.1, read on the forward strand.
ATAAGATTCGTTCATAATAAGATCGAAAAATATTAATCTTAAATATCACAGTGCACAAGTTGATTCATTTTGTGGTTTTTAATGCTCTGCTAGCTGGTATTAGACTGCTATTTTGTCACTTCGCTGGAGTTAGTGTTTTGTTAATGTTCCTGTGTAGAACTACCTTTTCATTGTTTTTTAGCTCTGACATAAAAATTTGGTATCCTAGGTCTGTTTACAATAGTAACAAATATATTTTCACTACATTTCATTTAAAGGTTATATTTTGAAGATGTAGAAAAGATATAACAAGATGTGTTTCTGGCTTAAAAATTTTACTTCATCAGAAACAAAAAATTTTGGTTTTTAAGAAAAAGATTTCTTAGCAGAAAAAAAAATTATTTTCCCTAGAATCCTAAGAGTTGTTGCTAATAGTTTACTTAGTTTTTTTTAAACTCGCTAAAATATTTAATTGTTAATAGTTCTGGCTTTTAAATTGTACTCTTTTTCACACAAATGTCTTCCCGTTTGCCTGCTTCCCAGAGTGCAAGAATTAAGAACCACAAATTCTACAGTGTAAGTAGACAAAGTATATGATAGAAAAATATTTATTTTCCTTTGTTTTGTTTTATTTTATGCTTTCCTGTCTGTGAAAAAGATCCTTCCATTGAAGACAGCCCAAAGTCTTTCTCAGTTGTTATTTCCTGACTGGTACTCCCTCTTCATCATCTTTGCTTGTTCACAAACAATAAAAAAACCAAACTATAAACAAAGAACACTACCCTCTTGGTGTGAAGCACTGAATGAACATACATAATTTATGCTTTACTTTGCCAGCAGTCACGGAAGAATCAGAAACTCTTGCATTGCAATAGCTAGAAGAGCACAGAGAAAATTCATTTTTAAACTGGACATTAAAACATGCCAGTGACTTTACCATGAGAACTTCATGTCATCTTCCTAGAGCGTCTTTAGCTTTCTGTTATTATATTTTTATAAATACATTGTTCAACTGGAGAATTGAGGTAACAAATAGATTTTTTATTTTTGGTACAAAATCTCTGTCATTCTAAGGGATGTTTGACCACAGGATATTTATTTTAGATAGTGAGGTCAGAGTCACAAGCTGATTCATACAATATGGATGTATACACGCCTATCCCAGTGAAAGAATGATCTTTGTCTCTAGAAAAAAAATATATTCTTTATGTGACAATTAATTTTTTGCTGTTCAATCAACACAATTTTACTTTTTACTGCAGGCTATGCAAGCATGTTCTTAATAGTCTTTCATCCAGACACAGTGATTTTGTCTTTCCTCTGTTTCATGACAGTATTGCAGGCTCCAACTTCAGGATTGTCACAAGACATAAATTACTGTTGGGAAATAGAATTTGTATCATTAAAGCTCTTAAGTACTATGAAAAGGAGTTCCTCCATCATAGGCTTATTGAACTGTCTCTTTGACAGTGTGGCTGCTAGCAGCTGGTGTGGATTACTGCTGGCAAGCCCAGAGTCAGGCACGCCTGCCTGGGGTACCCACACATGGCAGAAGAGAAACAGCTGTAGGCACATCTGCAGGTTAGCAGAGAGGAGCAATGGTCCATCAAGAGAGAGGCAGGAGGCTGGAGAGCTCTGGAGCTGCCAGGAGTGATTCATTCATGGAGCCTGCAGCTTTTAGCTTTGTTCCTGTCATGTGGGCAAACCAAATGCACTCATAAGGAGAACAGTAGCATGTTGGCCTTGGTTTTGGAAACCTATAAGCGCCACTAATATTTTTTTTGTGGGGGCCTTTTGAAGCTATTGTTTTAGCAGGCCTGTTGCTCTGATGGAGAAATCTACTGTAGTTGCAATAATTTTGATTTTTATTGATTCATCCAGAAACTTTATAGATTTTTCTTCTAGTCCTGCTATCCTAAATTGATTCTATAATAGGATTTAGTTCACAAAATCATTCAACTATCATAAACTCTTTGCTTTTGCTCACTTAAAAATGCTATTGTGCCTTTTTTTTTCCCACAGAAAGACAGCTATATAGTGAAGGCACAAACTCTCACATGGCACATCATGGTTATGCAAGCAAAATGGGTTATTCTGTCTGTTCACTCTGAGGTTGAGTTAGGTCTCCAATGCCAATTCTCACATTTGAATTTGACTTGGCTGGCCGTCTTTTTTGCTTTGTTTTTTTTTTTTTTTCCCAAGGCCTTAAGTTTGGGCTGTGTAAAAAGTTGCCTACTTGACTGGTTTAAACTGAAAAAAAAAACCTTTGTATACTGGCAGTCCTAAACAAAAATGGGAATTAAAAATTTTATTGAATTGGTGGGTTACTGGGATTTTTAAATATAATGAAGCATGGTATTTAAGCATTGTATTTGCATTTCAAGCAGGTTTCTATGTTTTTAAACTCATATCCCTATATCTCTGACTTATCCATATTTATTCAAATCAAGAATATGCCACAAATATTCCTTATATATTCCTCATTCTACTAAAATCCTATTATATTACACAAAGTTGTCAGGCATTCACATTACAGCTAATTTTGTTACTTCTATACAAAGTTACAGCTGTACATTATAAAAATTTCCTTCCTCTAGATCATTAGTTCTCCTCTATTATAAATGATAATTATCTGAAATATAATAAAGAGAAAAATCCTCCAGTCTTTCAATCTCCATTTTTTCTTGGAATAATATCCAGTTTGTTTTCAAAATAATTAGGTAAAATCACACCCTCCTCATTCAGGACAAAATTATTGCAACATGAATGTTTTACAACCAATTTAGAACACATTAAAATTAATATGGTGGAACTCACTTTGATGAGTAACCACTGCAACGCAATATCTAATCAACCAGGATGTCAATGCAGACTTGAAATTTGAATAGTTGTTTTTACTTGCCTTTTCAAAAAAAAAAAGAAAAGGAAAATAACATTTCTAAAACAAATATTCTTTGAATAGCATCACTGAAAATTCAGAGTAATGTGTTACTGCAGAAATGGCTATATTAAAATGCATAGGCAGTGAAAAAAAACCTTTCAATTTAAGAAAAATACGTTAATGCAAACATTTTATTGTGAATTACTTTGATGTTTTGCTTTTTACTTCAAATCTGTAATACACTGAAAAAGCTTCTCAAGTTTACAGGGAAATTTGCCCTTCTTTCCTTCGTGTTCGTGTATCTATAGAACTCTAAAATATAGCAGGAATAGGAACTAACCAGCTTCTTAAAATGCAATTCCACCATGCTTCAGCTTCCCTTACCTTCAAATTCCAAAGATTCAGCTAAAATGCTGACATAACATCTGTGGTTTTTTCCACCACATGGATGGCACCAGCACAGGAGAATCTGAAAGCAACATCTGGATCCATCTTGCTAGTTAATGGATTTTTTCCTTGAGGAATAATCTGAGCATGACAGAAGAGCAAAGGTTTGCTCTATCCTGCAGAATGTCCATTATCAGGAAACTAGTAGCATTAGGGAAGAAAAGTAATTGGCAAACTAAGCACATTCAATATGGGATTTATTCAGAATACAGATCTCTCTTGCTATTTCAGTGTTGCTGTTTAAGGTAAATAGCATAGTGTTTGGAAATGCTGAATCTGCTCACATTTGATGTATGGTATAAACTAAGATCTTGGTAATGCTACATTCTTTCTTTTTGAGCCTACTATGTTTAACTCTTCTAATGAGATTACAACTCTCCAGAATGTCTGTCACTGAGGCAATGTATGCCCTCATACATTATGCAAACCTCAGCAGAAGATTTGCCTATGGTTTTGAAAGGTAACACTTAAGAACATGGAAATCATGAAACCAAATTTATCCTTTTTTTAAACTATGTTTTTAAAAATGTTTTAGAAGTGGGTTACATTTTAAATGGTAATTTATCCCATAATGTATGTGGGAGCCTTGTGGAAGGTCTTTCATTTATGATTTTGTTCTAAATCCAAGTGTATCTGTGAACTCTCTCCTGGACACAGGTTTCTGCTTGTCACAATAGAGAACTAAATGGCAGTGCAGATTGGCTTACATGCTTAAATGATAATTTCCAGACTGATGATTCTGCATGTAAGTGACAGCAACAAGCAATCTCTTTTGCAATTAAATGTGAACACTATTTTAAAGGTTTGATATTGTTCAGTTTGATAATCAGCCATTTGTCTTTGAATTTCCTTCTTTCTCAGTTTTAGAACTGTGTTATGTTTTGCAAGAGTAAGGAGACATTCATAAGTACTTGAATTATTCTTCATTTTCCTCTTAGTATATTAGAGACTGCAAAACAGGTTACTAGTGTATGCACTCCATCCCTTGGCAGAGGTTCTGTGCCTGAGCACCATTAGTGTCACAGACATCCATTTGATTCCTCACAAAAGAACTATACAGGTCTTAGAATTACTAGGATTTGAGTAATGACGCATGGCAATCTAAAGCCAAGCTTTTTATTTAGGAGGATTTCCTCTTTGGTAGCTTTATTTCACGTTGGTGATTCAAATGACTGATTAGAACCCCTGTTCTAAAGATTGTGGTAAATTCAAGTGAAAATGTCCATAATACCCAGCTCAGCATGTAACTATTTAACATAAAAGTTTCAAAGTCATATTGTTTTTAGAGAACAGAAAAGTCTTTCTTTACATATTCTATTCATTTGTTGAAAACTTGGACAGATAATCTCCCAAAAACTAAATAAATAAAAACACTCTTACTGCTCTATTCTGCAACATCATTAAAAAAAAAACCAAACATCTTTCAAAGCATCTGGTAAACATAATTTTGTGTTTTCAATGTATTTTTTGTAGAAGAAGTCCAAAGAAATGTGAGGCTTCAAAAGGCTCTCTGGTGTCAAATCATGCTACTGGAAACAATTTTTCATCCATTACAAGTAACAGGCAGTAAAAATCCACAAACAATGAACTCTTTAAATTTAAAATGACATATTATTTTAACAAAGATTTTGCTTTTTCAGGCTGTAAAATGAAAACTCTTGAAGACTCTGAGGACATAAAAATGGCCTAAATAAATAAAGTAAAAGTAATCAAAACCAAAGACACAAGATAAAAAATACATATTAATTTTAGGTATACACCTAATTTATGCATCTTCATGAAATCAAATCAGACACCCCTACAATGAAACATAACATGAGGAATGATCACAAAGGTTTTCAGACTATTTCTTTTACCTCCATTACTTCCCTGAAAGTTAAGAATCAAACAATCTAGAGCATAGGGGCAAGGTATTTTGTGTTTGTAAATAGTGTAGTATCACTGTATGAAAAGGGTATTTTTGCATTGGTTGTATTTTTTTGCAAGAATTTCTACGTTTTCACTACTTCTCATTTTGCTATGGAAAATGTAGAAGAGATCCTTCTTTCCCCATCTTTTATATGTTTAAGGTGACATTTTACACAAAAGAGGAAACTTTAATATAATAGATATCAGTACCTAGTTCCTAGAGGACCTTGAAATTTACCACCAGTAAATATGTTTCATAATATCTGCAATACATCTGTGAAAAAAATATTTAATTAAAGATGGTATTTACTGACCTTTTGACAGAGAAAACCATCACTAGATATTAAGAATAGGAATCATACAGGGTTGCAGAGCTCTGAGCAATTGTGTTGTTTTGTCTCAATCCTCACTAAATTAATGAATTTATCTGTGTTGTGACCACCACAGTTCAAAAGTAGGAAAATAAACCCTTTGTGCTTGTTAGGGCAAACTGAATGTGACAGTTCAAGGTAAAGTAAAATTCACAGAATGCCAAGGACTCTTGTGCTTTATGCATAAAATCTACCAGTTGAACACCATATATACTCTGTGTCCCCTGATTCTACACATCTCCTCAAAGACAAACTGCTGAGTAGTTTTGATCTAACAAATCAGAATGTTAGCCAAATCTAAAACATATTTTTAAATTTTTTTTTCTCATGGAGTTATCTCACTGTGTTATGAAAAGAATATTGCACATTCTGTTAAAACACCCCAAAACAAAACAACACAAAAGCCTGCTGCCACAAGAAAAATAGTGTTTTCCAAATAACTCTAGAGGATTATATTGCTAACTCTTATGGGTTTGAAATAATGTGACCTAAGACTTCAAGCTTTTTCTCGAATCTAACAATAAAGGAAAAGTCATACATTTGTGATTTTGTAATGCACTGTGTGCTCCAATGCTGATTTTCTATTTTATATGGATGCTCTGCAAATCCATCTGTCCCTCCATAGCTGTAGTCTGGCACTAGCCAAATTATCTCTGAAAAGAATGTAAATTCCATAACACAGCTGCAAGCACAACAGAAAATGTCAGGAAAAATGAAAACTGTTCACATCTTATGGTCTTAATTTCTGCATTAAGTAGTTCTTACCTTTCATTTTTCTAAAGAACAGAAGTGACTGTCTATCATTTCAAACCTTCAAGATCTAGATATCAGAGGGAAAATGATATATGGAAGTTGCATGTCTTTTCTTTACATGCAGGCACAGATATTGACGCACTTTTTTTTTGTTTGATTTGGGTTTTTTTTTTGTTTTTTGTTTGTTTGTTTGTTTGTTTGTTTGTTTGGGGGTTTTGTTTTTTGTTTGTTTTTTGTTTGTTTTTTTGGGGGGTTTTTTTTTGCTTTGTAACATAGATTGGCTGTGTTAATTTGGCTGTGGAAAGCTCCTTTCCATGAGGAGGGCTGATATCATCACCAGAAAAAAAAATAATAATAATAATAATAAAGATTCACTTATTTAATTTTTTTTTTATGTTATACAAGATGAAAGCAAAATTTCAAAACATTTACTGCTCATCCACAGAAGAATCAAGATCTCACTATTTAAAACTCCTCTCAGGCTGGGAGATATATAGGAAATTGCCATTTCTGTTCAAAATACTTAGTTTTTCCATATGCAGATAGAAGAATTTCCAGCTGGTCCTGCAATCTTTTTAATCATATATATGCACCTAAGTACAGCAGACTCTATAGCCTGGAAAACTCTTTCAGAATAATGGGAATGCCCCATCCTTGAACGTAATCTATAACAGTGAGGGCAAGATGCTGAGCTGTGCCTCCAGCGCATAGGTGAGTATCTTTCTATGATCTGAGACACAACATGACTGACACACACATCTGTGCCCACAACTGTGCCTCCTACATTTGTAAAACAAGAAGGGAAAGACAGTCAAAGCACCTTCAAGTAAGTGTTTAAAGACTTCATTCAGTTGTCTAAAGGCAGGTATCCATTGGCATCTGAAAAGTCCTGCAGTCCCAGAAACACCCAGGTGGGGCTGACCATTGAGATGCAGGACTTATGGGGTATCTGTGCTATAAAGGACAGGCATTTAGAGAACAAAGAGGATATTTTAGGGCAAACTAAATGGCATTAGATGCCTCTCCCTAGGCAACTGAATCACAACAGGCTAATAGCCTGAAACCCTTTGGAAAAAATGTAAGTCACCTATCCCACTTCACAACCGATTAAGGTATTACACTAGCTCAAATTTTAGAGCTGGAGCTACTGCGTTAAGAGAAAATCTCTCAGTCATCTGCACTGACTGCACACTGTTTGCATGGCAGAGGAGATTTTGAGAGTGCTACCTGGATCCTGTGTGGAGGAAATTAAGATAAATGACACATTCCCAGGAATGCAGCCCAATGCAACCCAGCTGCTAATGAGAATCCAGTCTGTGGAATCAGAGTAGAGTTTAGCCTAAGCAAGAAATCCTGAAACACATGAGACTGGATGTTGGGACCTTATCACCACCTGTTTCCCTGTGCAGACATAATTGCTTTGAATGATACTGTTTGCTAAAGTATATATAATTAACGTATAACCTGTTTTCAGTGACTATGTAGCAACAGAACTCAGCTGAAACAGTCTGTTTCTGTCAGAAATGCAAACATTTCCAGGAGAAGAGAGGTTCTCCACCTCAGCTACTGAAACCATCCTCCTGGCAGTCCTGGGAGACTCTCAAGGAGTCCTGGGCAGAACAGGCTCTTAATTAAAAAAAACCAAAAAAACAAACAAAAAAAAAAAAAAAAAAACCATGGGAATCCAGATTCCCACAGCTCATATACTGGATTGTATATATGTTCATCTCTAGCATTTCTAGAGAGTGTCCATTTCCTCTCAAGATCCCCATGCTCAACAAATTATCCAGGCTTCTGAGGATGAGTAATCTGACTGCTGTCCAGCCATCATTTCTCATTTCTATTTCTCCAACAATCAGTAGATGCAGAAGGGTCTTTAAATTAATTTAACTAAAGCACTAAGAAAACTTCAAAATAACTGAATCTGATTTGATTTCCAATATACTAACAGAGATAAACAAGCTGTGAAGTTTGCATAATCTAGTTTTTGACCATATTCTGTATGTGGCCTAACTAAGGACATTCTTGAAAATATAGGCAGCAAGTACATGATAAAACATTTTTCTCAAGACAATTAGGCAGATTACAGACAATGTTGTACTTCAAACTGTATAATGTTAAAGGTATAGTAGTAGACATAGGGATAATATTTCTGTGCATTCTTAAGCACCTAAATTTAGGCATTTAGAAAAATTGCTGGAAAGTCTTAGAGACTTAAGCAGACTTGAAATAAAGTCTGACTATATTGACTTGAATGTGTTACTGTGGGATACTTTGTAGATTATAAATTTTGGATCTAGCCTAGGAGATTACTACCATGGGATTTTTTTACTAGATCTTGCTAATATTTTTTAGAAACATTTATTGTGAAGACATTTCCCTATTTGATAGATTTCTGTGTAATTTTTATCAGTTTTGCTAAAAAGCCACAAACAGCAATGAATGTAACAGACACACATGAAAAAAAACGCTATGAGAGCTAAAGAAATAGGTGTAGTTCATGGGTATTCTAAGAAATGCTTTCAGTACATGTTAGTCTTGAACCGTATTAGTGTCAATGACAGCCTGCCACTGCCTTTATGCAGGGCACTAGTAGACTATTGCATATAGAAAAATATGATAATTTTACACAGATTCAGCAATGGTTTGGAAGAATGAGGTGATTATGTCTGTAACCTTTGAACCCTCATATCCAAAGCACAAAGGATAATTTCATTGACATGTGTAATTGCTCTCTTCAACTATCCTAATGTCTTTTTCACCCCAGACTCCAGTGCCATGCTGTTCTTTTGCATCTCTGCTGTGAGAGAGCCTCGCATGGCAGTCTGTGAATCATATTCCATTAAGCTCTGAATAGAGCTGCATCTACTTGGAAAGGTTTACAGCTGCTGTTTGATCCAGCCCCAAAAATTACATTTGTGTGACACTGCATTTGTTCATCAAATTAAATTTGCTTATTAAAAAAAAATCATTATTGTATTATGAATGCCACATTTCCAATTATTTCAAACCACAGATGTCACTGTTCTAAATGTATGTCTAAGTCTTAATGACAAATTAAAATAATGAGAAATTGCATGCTACTCAGGAACTTATTTTTTTTCCTCATCCAAAAGTTCATTACATTTTTCAAGGGTCTGGCACACAATTTTACAAAATGTTGTGTGATTGTATTGATACAAAGTATTGATACAAATTCAATGTTTGTACACTCTCTTGTTTTGTTCTCCACAGATCTTTTCCAAAGTATACTATTCATTAATTTTGAATAAATTATTATATATCTTGACCCTTAGAAACTGAAGGGATAACATATTTAGACTCTCCAGAATGCTGATACTTCTAATTTCTGTCCAAACACCTCTGGGAGATATTATAACTTTTTGACATTTAGGATAAAATAAAACTGAAGAGATAAAAGGCTAAGATATACAAATGAAACCAAAGTATCAATCTTCACCTATGACTAGAACTGAAATTATGAGGGTTTTTAAGGAAACATTTTAAAATGTGTACTGCATTTAAACATTTTAAAGTGTGTGAGCACAGCACCCCTGATTTTCACTCTGCCGGAAAAAGAATCTGTTAAATGCTTATCACCCACTTCTGCTTGCTTTGTTTTGGGAAGGTTTCAGAACCTCAGTATGACCATGGGGAAGTATGTAAGTAGCTGAGATAGATACTGCACACAGGTCTGAAGCTGTGCTGAGCACATGTTCCATTCGTAAAGCCACAGTGAAGAGTCCAGGGAAACTTTCCTTCAGAGACCTGGTACAGACATCACTAAAGGTTCCTAGGACAAAACAGGTCCCGTTAATCTCTTGAGGATGCATTAAACTAGCATAAATCAGATCAACCTTGGCTGCTACAAGTTATGTGAAGTTGCAGCTGTTTGTTTTTTATCACCTTTTGTTCACTTTTCTCCTTCGCGCTTCCTGTGTGTGCGCTGGGTGCTGGTGCCCAGGCACTGCCATGGGGTGGGCTCTGTGATGAGCGGCCAGGGCTGACCCAGACCAAACACACCCAGTCCCAGATGGCTCCAGACAGTTTCAGAACAGACCTACAGTAGGACACGACTGAGGTCCTCAGCCAAGATGACATTAGTGAGAAAGTGTACTTAAGAAAGGGCAAAAAAATGCTGCATGGAAGTTTTGAAAGAGGAGTAAGGAAAAAAGTGTGATCAACTTTTTTCATGCAGGGAAGAGAAGGAGTCAAGCTGAACCTAGGAAGCAGGGTGCAGGAGGTGTTTTCATTTTTTATTTTGTTTATCCCTATGCAAATCTGTTTTAATTGCAATAAATTAAATTTATTTTCCCAAAGTTGAGCCTGTTGTGGTCATGGTAAGGGACCTCTCTGTGCTTATCCCACCCCATGAGCTTTTTGATCTTATTTCCTCCCCTGTTGTCCTAATGAGTAGGGTAGGAGCATGGCTGAGGGGGGCAGCTGGCAGCCAGGCAAGGTCAGCCCACCACAATGTAAATTGAACCATGAATACTCAAGTTAAGTCCTAGATCTTGCAACTGTCTTCCCAACAATTTTATCAAAATTCAGCTTTGTTAATTATAGGGTAAACATTGTCTATTTATAGCAACATGTTAAGAATGGATTACAGCAAACAATAAAGGAAGTACAGACCCTGGCAATGGTTATTCTCAGGCATGGTCTGCCTAATGCTGACCAATGAGGGCAAATCTTAAAACCTCAGAGGGAAGTCTCTGTGTTACACTTTCCATAACTCTGTTCTATTCTTAGATATCTACAATTGCTTATTATCTACTCTTTTTTTTTTTTTTGGTGGAAAATAAGGGGAAATGCAAATAAATTTAAAAGGTAAACAGGGTGTTAAGTATTCTGTTGTGCTAGTAGTGTCACAGTACAAAAACAGGTATTCTAATGCTACTCTGACTGTCAGTAAATCCCTCAATCCATTGCAACTGATTATAAGTGCTTGAAAACTCTCAACATTTCAAAAATGTAAATTTCAACACTATAGTTCCTATTTATGTCTAATAGAAATGAAAGAAAGCTACCTGAGTGGATATAAAAAAATCCCTCCCATTTCCAACAGGAAAGCTATCTTAGTATTGGTCTTCTAAAGTATAAATCTAAAATATTTAAGAGGGAGAGCTGTATGTTAGCATTATAGCATAAAAATGTACATTAGAATTTTTTATGAGTAGTGAAAACTTGTATTGCCTTTAGCTATACCTTGCCCATTATTCAGAGAAGAAAAGATTTAATGGAAAGAAAATAATAAATGTAGAGCATCTGCAAACATTGATTCACTGTCTATCAACAAATATCTATAATATTGTATCTTTTACAACCCTCTCAAAATTTCTTCCTTCATCTAAAAAAATATCTATAGTTTTATATGTGTATAACATATATGCTAGACCATAGTTCCATGGGCTACACTGAACAGCTGGTCCTAAAGAGTGCCTATTGCACTATTGATTAGTATCCTGAAGCAGTCTCATAAATTGCTGAATACAGACAAGAAAGCAAATTGCACTTTAGCTTGCACAAACACAACTCAATGATTCTAAATCAGTGTTGAACTAATTTGCCTTGTTCATGATGTACGTGTTTGAGAATGTCTTTTAGTCTCACTGGTTTGAAAGAAAATGTATCAAAATAGCATTATGAATATATCAACTCATTCTAACAAACAGAAATAACCCAGATGTATTGACTACTCTAATGGGTTTTATTAAAAAAAAATAAACCAAAGCATACCAAATTAAAAAAACAAAAATCCTATGGAAAAGTCTCTGACCCATTCAGGGTGCAGTGCTTGGAACTGTAGCTGAATACAATTTGTGATTTTGATGTGTTTTTCTGCTGGGTTTAGGAGTCCTGCATGCCAACCTACATTGCTCATGTCACATTCAACTAGCTTAGTCATCTGCTCAGGTGTAGAAGCTATGGGGCAAATTGTCTCAGGCTCAGTTTGGCTAAGAACATTGCACTTTATGACAGACTGGACTGCTTTTGGAGAAAGACAAGGGAGCTCTGTGAGTGATAGAGATATATTAAAAGTTCACAGAGGAGCTCAAAAATTGTTGAAGATTTTCAAATATCTGGAAGATTTATCTGTTTTTTAAGGAACTTTCTTTACTGTCAGCTCAGGAGCCACTCTATGATTTACAATCACTCCATCCAAGACTTTAACTGTGTATCCAAAGCCCCTTTATAGTGGGAGGTTCCAGTGAGTAAAGGGGTCGGACCTGAGTCCCTACACAACTCACTCTCACACAGTCAGACCAGGGTTCCCTGCAGGTTCAACCCCAGGTTTCCCACAGTACAGTCTCAGTCACTCATTTAGTTCTCAAGCAATGGAACCATGGGGCAGCAACATAACTCAAACTGGTGCCTCCAGGGAGGAAACCAGGCAAAGTGATCTCTAGGTTTTTATACCTTTATAGTCTTCACTCATACACAGCATACACTCTTCATGTGCCTTGCGTTAGCCTCTTGGTCCAATTGTAGATTTTGGTCTGGGCTCTTCTCATTTCCAGTTGGGTCCTGCAGGGTCTCTGATGACCAGCCCCCTGTCTAGTCAGGGATGCAGCTCTGCTTGCCCCTTGTTAGGTCAAACGTCAGAGCCCATCCACAGCTGATTTCAGGGGCTTCAGCCATTTCTCACCACCCAGGGCACAAAGTGCAGCTTGGGTATCGAGCTACCTGAACTGGGGGTATTCCTCAACAAAAGGTACATGGCTATAAAGAACATGTATGAGTAAGTTAGCTGTCTAAAGTCCTTCTGTCACTTTTACAATATAATTTGTCTCTTCTTGTGAAATACCTAAAACAGCCAACTCAGGCCCTACAAGCGCATCCTTTTCCCCATCGACTGTGACAAAAGCTGAAAATCGCCAACCTGGATATTGTCCTCAAGCACAGGAATTGGCTCTTAAGTGAAACACCAAATACATTAGGCTATCCCAGGGGCATTCAGCTTGTTCCATTAAGGCATGTACCTCCCATACACCCTCCAAATCTCCAAACCCCATGCAGGTGTCTCTTATAGCCTAGGATATTTCAAAAGTCACTAGTAAGATACACAGGAAACTCAATGGTCATTACTTGTGGTCTGCCAAATAATTCTCTATGCTTTAGATTTCCTCATTGACTCATAGACTTCTTTTGACAGTAATTATAGACTAAAACCAGACACTCAGCTCACAGGCTGACACTAACCTATAGATGCATTTGGTTCAGTGTTAACCTGGACACTAACCATAGGGTATTGTCATTTTGGGCTTGACCTAGCTACCTGAACATAAGCAGCCAATGCTATTTGAGATGTAGGCTGTCCAAGACAGCCTCATTGGTCTGACACTGTGACACGGGACTCAGGAAAAACACATGATGGGTAGAGACCTGGTAGAATATCCTATGGCACAGTAAATAGCATTAGATGCCCATCTTTTAGGAAATCAACGTAGTATTAATTTGTTTAAACATAAGGTTCCAGCTTATGTGAGGTCTCCTATCTGACTCTCATCTAATGATTTAGAGACTGCAAATTACCCATAAGATCTGAATAAAATACAGCATGTATACATTATTCTACATGTAAGTGTGTTTTGTATGTCCTAAAACATCATTCTTAAGTGACTTCCTAATTTCCCCCTTTTGCATATAAAAATGAATATAGGTGAGTTAATAGTGAAAATTTCAATAAATGTATAAGTAGTTGCAAGTCCCTATTATTTTTAGTGTCATCTCAGGTTATTTTTTTCCTTCTTTAACCTACATTATATTTCATCTTATTAAAATATAAAATTGTGCAAAAAAAATTAAACTTTACATATAAGAAGCATATCTAATGTGGCTGCTGTGGGATTGTAATGATTACAGTTTGCATTTTAATCCTTTATTTTTGGACATACTAGGATGAGATATGCTGACACACTTGCATAAGGTAAGATATTATTTTCTCCAGAATAGCTTCCAAATGCCCCAATTTTGAGAATTTTTAAGGACAACTGTAATATTGAAGGAGAAAACTGATAATTTTATTTATGCAATTAAGTGGATAAGGCTGTTGCCATCATAGCACATCAGCATTGCAAATCCCAGTTTTCATCAGGTCAGCAAATTGATCTTGGCTTGGATCTCTTAATTCCTGTTGATGGAATGTTTTAACACTATTCAGCTAAACACCAGGGTCATCCTGATCTCAAATTATGTGGTTATTTCCAAAGTACAAGCTGTTTCAAGGGAAGCCTAGCCTGTTTATTTACTGATGCATGTCCAGATGTGCTTTTCAGACTTTAAAGAACTGAATCAGAAGCAATTCACCAAAGTTCAACATAAATAATTTATCTAGCTCTTACACATTTTTAAGAAGAGAAGGGACTCCATATGTTAGCATTTTGCCAATGCAATAAAAAACATTGCTAACTGGGACTTGTGTCATAACGTTTTGGTCACTGAGTTTGTCATGCTTGCACAAAAGGTGCTTCATTGTTCAAAGTATTCCAGATTGTCAAAACTCACTGAGGAGGTCAGAAAACCTGGATGCCTGTTAATTTTTGAGTGCCTTCAGTAAATTTCTTTCCCAGCTACTGCTGGCTTTGGAGAAAGTCTAATATTTCAATACAGATGAAAATGCTGCAAACATTGACTGCTCTGTTGTGAGATGACTCATTTAGAAGATGGCTTATTTCTTTTGTGAGCTCATATACTGAACATGTAAATATTGGTACATCCAAATTCACAGTTTGGGACAGGCCCTAAGGCTTCACATACTCAAGTATTCCCTTGTTAATGCAGCACACAAGGCTAAGCAAGCAGGCAGGACAGGGGAGCCAAAATCTGATTAGTTTCACCTAACATTATGCAATGTCTGTATGAAACTGTAAGGCACTGTTCAAGGAGGAAGAGATTGTCTGAGAAGGTAGCATGTGTCATGCTGTACTACTAAAATCTTTCAGGGAGCACAGACCAGCACCAAATCCTGACCACACGTCCAGGAAAAACGAATGGGGCAGGTACTGAAGTACCAGCTAGTGTGAAGAAGGGAATGCAGAACATTTCCCCTGAGACAGGTATGTAAGAGTCTGCTTTATCCAGGCTAACAATATAAAAATTGAAAGCAATATCACTGCTGCCTATAAATGCACCAAGCAGGTAAAGAGGAGCAAAAGTCACTTAAGTTTAAGAACTAAGCTGGCACACAGAACACAGAAAACATTAATAAAGTTAGGCTACAAAATAGAAAGAGATTTCCAACAATATAAGCACAGATTTTCAGCATTAGCAGTCTTTTAATAAGAGCTTTAGCACCTTTTCAAGTAGAACCCGATAAACTTACATACCCTGACAAATTCATGATGTGTCCAAGTAGGGATTAATGAACCAAAAATTTGACCACCAGCTACAGTTCTTTTTCTGCTCATGTATATTCAGAGAAGGATATTTCTTATGGGATTGTTCAGATTATAAAGAAACTCAGAAAGTCCAACACCTAGTTGAATCTTGAAGACCCTTAAGGGGAAAAGAGACTGCATCATCTCTCTGAGTAACTTCTTCCAAAGTTTGACTGCACTCTTAAGAAAAACATTTCTCCTTATATCCACCTGGATCTCCCTTATTTCGATTTATGTGTCATTCTCTTACTATATAATTTTAGGCAGGCTTCATTAGCTGACTCTGCTTCGGCAGACAAGTTGGACTATATAATTGAGGTGTATCTCTTACAATTTTAATGATTTTTCAGAGTCTGATTGTATACAGCGCTGGAAAAGCTTGGCTCCACCTTTTCAATAGCCTCCCCACAGGTATTTAGTCATGTGGTTCAATTCCCTCAAAGTCATCTATTTTTCAGAGTAGACAACACCTCTCTCTTCACAGGGCAAGTGCTCTAGCCCTGAGCCATCACCGTGGCCATCAGCTGAACTGACTCCAGATATTCATGGTGATCTTGTGCTGGGGGGACTAAAACTGATGAGAGCTAAGCAGAGGGGCTAATCCCTCCTTTTTATGTACTGTTTTTGAGCCCATTAATGCAGTCTGAGAGGCTGTTGTGCCAGGGCGCTACTGGCCCATGCTCGCCTTGCTGTCCAGCAGACCCTAAGTTCCCTTTCCACAGAGCTGCTCCCAATTCTTTGTACTTAGCCTGTATTATCTTCCTCCCCAGGTGCAAGAATTTGTATGTATCCTCTATGAATTTCATAAGTTTCCTGCTAGTCCATTTCTCCAGCCTATCTAGGTCCCTTGGAGAGTGCTCCTGCACTTGAGCATCTGGATTGGTCCTCCACAGTTTGGTGTCATCTACAGACTTAATAAAAGTGCACATTGATGTTTCCTCCAGGTCATTGATAAAAACTACGGTGGACTCTTGTTACCAAACTCCAGGTAGACAATAAACCATTAACCACTGTCCTCTGAGCTCAGTCATGAAAAGAGTTTTTTACACATATGGTTGTCCACACATCATTACTGTGATTGAACTCAATATAATGCCCTGACTTGTTTAATGGCTCTACCTTCCTAGTCCTCATTTCAATTCTCTTGTTCCTCTCTGATAATTTGTAACTACTTGAGATTTCTAAGAAATACCTTAAATAATGATGGGTCTAGGGATTAGAGCTAATTTCAATTTCAGAGCTGAAATGGAAAGACAACCTTACTGCTAAGGTAATTTGCTTGAGTAGGAAAGAGTCCCAAGGTATGAGCCTCTCTCACCTCATACTAGGTGTTTAAGGAGCAGCCAGGCATCCTGGGTTCCTTTGATAATCAATGGAAAGAAATAGATTTCACTAGAGAATGGTAAGTTTGATCTGTTTCAGACTTAGGAAGAAATTAATCATTGGCTCTAAACCCTTATTTTTCTCCATAAACCACAGAATGAGTTCTTTAAATGCACAGATTAGAACAGATTAATCTACTTTCCCATTTTCCTGTATATATCGTCCCAATAGTCTATCCCTTGCTCATGATCTATATGTGCACATTATGTGTATAAAGGCCTCAAGCCATGGTAAAGAGAAATAATTAAACTGCAATAAATAGAATTTAAAGTTTGAAAATTTATAAATTGGTTGCTAATTGCAATAAATCGAATATAAATCTTGAAATTTTATAAATTGGTTGTAACAGTTAAGATGCAGAAATGAGGATACAAATAAAGTCAACCATATTTATAATTATTCTCTATTTATCTGCCTGTTATAATGACAAGTTACCAACATACTCTTTTTCCCTAGTGCATATGGTAAGTTCAGCTGAAATTTCCACAGAGTAATTAAGATACTCTGTTTCATTATTAATTTTTATAAATATCCCTGTTAGCAATTCTTTGATCAAAATGAATGCTTGTCCTTCCTGAGGTCTCCTACATGATGCTGGTTTCGATTAATTGCTTATTTTGTTAAAAAGGATTTACCAGCTAAGAAACACAGTAGAAAAAAGTTGCTGACTTCATTAAAATATTCTGCAATGCTTATGTAACAGGGAGAATGGTATCAATATTACTGTCAAATAAAGATCAGTCTAATCCATACATTGATTTCTGAATTCACAACCTTTTTGGACTGTTGAAAACTGCTAACATTTTTGTTTACATCTTGAATTTTGCTTAAAAACTTATTCCCTCTTGATGGTTTGTCTTAGGATTTTCACATTTTTTTCAGCATCTTTCATTTGCATGTTGCTCTGATTTTGATTTCAATGAGAAGTAAAGTTATTGTTACCTTACAGAATTAAGCTCATTACCTTTTCATGAACAAAACTCAAGATGCAGAAATATAACTTCTGTACATGTAGGAGAATTCTTTCAGTGTACAGGGGCACAATAGCAAAACATTAGCATACCAGACCTAATATTTATGTGCATAGTACTTTGCAGATTTAATATGTCATATTGCATAGAGCTTTTGATAAAACATTTGAGTAGAAGTATATTGCACATCTGCCTAACAGGGTGGAAATTGAGAATGAAGAACCTGCCAGCACAAAGCAATTGCCAGGCACTGGTAGTAACCATGGGGAATATATCTGAGGCACATCTTGCAAAGAGAAGGCTGTCTATCTCTCTTTATCAATGATGCCCCAGAATAACCACTTTTCTTCAAGGAGACGATCAATATATAACAGAAAAATGACACAAATCTAATCTTCAGTATTTTCTGGATTATTTCTTCCTACTGAACTGGCAAGGCCCAGCTTGGACACGCATATTTTTCTGACTATGAGAATAAAATGCTTCATCTGTGGCACCAAACACACAGTGAAAAGAATCTATTATCATTACAGATTATACCACATGAAATCTTGAGGGAGTCATATGAACTTCATATCAACCCTTTTTAATATCTCACAGCATTGAGATACCATCTTTGAGTTACCATTTCTTAAATGACAACATTTGTGCATGCAGCGAAACATTCACAGAAAGTAGTTTTGGAAGCCTCTAGAAGTGTTGTGCTCATTACCTTGGTAAGTCAACCAGAAGGAAGCAGCACAAATTTCCAGTATTTTTACTTCAGAAAATGTTACAAAATATAGGAAAAAAATTTCTACATAAATTAATGCTAGACCTAATTATTATAATTATTATTAATCAGTGGCAATAATGTCATTTTAGAGACTGTCATGGAAGTTCATAAGCAAAATAAAAATTTACATTATGATCTTTTTGTAGTCCTCATGTCCTCATTATGGCTAAACTCTGGAGGTTTTTTCCTATTCTTTTGGGCAACTAAACACGTCAAACTCTGTTCCATAGTTTGTGGCTTGATTTCTCTGTCCCTGATGCATGCATTCCTTTCATGAACACTGCCATCCATGAAGCAGCTATCAAAAACTTTCTTACAGCCATCAGCTTGAACTGCACATCTGGTGCAAATTCTTCACAATTTCTCTGTTGCATTGAAGAAAGGGTACTTGTGTACACTCTTTGTAATGTCACCTCTTGTTGTTACTACTCATTCATTTTGTGGGAGCCCACGACCATTTTTTTGTTCGAGCTTTCTTCCATACTCCCTGTAAGCCTCCAAAAACATTCTGTTTTTTGTTTTCCATCTTTAATACTCTCTATAACAGCAATACATATACAAAAACCTTATAGTTGCTAATCTCCAAATATGCCAAGGACAAGACCAGATCACTGTTTTTTCTGCTTCTCTGTTAACCTGTATTTCCATTTTTCTTTTATAGGTAATAGGCTGTAAAGGTAGGGACCCTGAAAGTGCTATAGAGACCATTTATCTGCTCTGTATTTCTGCACTGACCATAGGGTCAAAATGTGCCTATGGTTCTGAACAGTGTCATGATTGCAAAAATTATAGCCAGCAACACTATTAGGAATTAAATGCAAAGCAATCTGAGTTTAGGCAGCTTTCCTCTATCTAGGAAAATTTTGCCTCTCAGGCAAAATGCCAATACAATATAATATTTTCATCTAATAAAAAGTATTACGAGAGTTATTTGTTTTCAATTGTTTACAAACATATGTTTTTATTTGCTCTTGAAAGACTAAAGGGAAAAACTCCAGAGCATTACCAGGATACCAAGAAATAAGAATAAGCAGAGAAAGCAGTGAAGAACAATTTCTGAGTGCATTGGAGAGGTGTATCTAATTGCCACATAACAGGATAAAAGTGTTTCCCTTCTATACATTTTTTGAGATTATACATCATAATATTTATAGCAGCCTTTTTTTTACACTCCAGATTGCAGGCCTCCAGAAATAGTCATTCAACAAGAAATATTATTAAACTTTTTTTTTTCTTTTTCACTTCCACAGTAACATTCTTCCCACAGAGGGAATTCTCTTTCTTCTCTGATATAGTGTGGTTAATCATTATTTGCTTTCCCTTTCAGAACTGCAGACTCATTATAAAAATGTCAGTAGCTAGCACTTAAACTTCTAAATGAAAGCCACTTATAGGCATTAGATCTATGAACTCTGAACTCCTGTGCATTCTTACCATTGTTAATCTACAAAGAAACTGTCTTATAGTGATGGTGAGTATATCCACAAAGCTTCTTTGTTCCACCACAGAACCCATTTTATACATAATTACATGTTATGAGAGACAGAAAACATGAAATGTTTGTAGAGAACAGTGCATCCAATATTTGCAAATTCCAAAAGAGCAAGTAATAAAATTTTGCCCAGTAAACTCTAATGGCTTAAATGCCGATAATAATAAGTACTTCTTTCTGTTGTTAATAAAGATTGACAGCAAGAATAAATGAAACTAATATATAAGTGAAAGAAAGGAGAATTATCAGCATGAATTATATTGGTGAAGTTGAGAGTAAAACTGTTATTGTCTAGGTGCTTAGGCAAAAAAAATTAACCAAGTGAAACTGGGAGACAAGAATTTTATAGGGCATTGTGCCAGGATAATACCTGTTTCTGCAGAATTTACAGTATTTTAGCAGAGAAGAAGATGGGGGAGTATAGGTACCCAATCTTTAAGCAACTAAACGAAATTAACACCACAACAAGATTTTTCATTGAGATGTCTTTTCCATTTAGACAAAGTAAATAGAATCTGTCTTGTATTCAAGGGTAGCAGATAAAATCACTGGTTTTTACAAGCATTTCATTCTGTCAAGTGCATGAAATTATTTCCCTCTCTGATTCTCTGCATAAGACACTCATAATGACTCCCTAGAATATTTCAGTCAAATTATCATCTGGGGATTACATGAAACCACATTATCCAGGTTAAGTAAATGCATTCATTGCACTGGATAGAAAATACCAGAGATAATTTGATGCCCATTGAAGAATTTATTTTATGCAGTTGCAAGTAGGCCAGACAGAAATGCTTTTTGTATTCTGGAAGAGCTGGGCAAAAGGTTTCATAATGAACAAGTTGAAGCAACAAAGCAATGCAGTGCTGCTGATCACTCAAAGGATTCTTCTTGGGTGGATCCCTCATACTGTTACAAATTTGTTCCTTTCTGTTGAAGGGCAGGCAGATAAGCTCCATGCAGCCATATCTCAGAGCAGGGTCAGAGAGCATGAACTCCCTCCCACTTCCATCTGCCATTGCAGTGGATGAAGTGGAGTTGCCATAAATTATTTCAAGGGGAAAAAAGTTATCTTATCATTTATGAATTCAGTAATATTATATTCAATAATTAATAGACCTGCTTCTATACAATTTATGCTTTTCCCCCCTCTAAAAGAACAAACCAACCAACCAAAAAAAAAAAAGAAATCCCACATTATGATCATTCCTGGTTTATTTAAACAAAACAAAAAAATCATTTAAATACTTTGTGGAAATCCATGAATGTGTATAATCCTAAAATCTCCCTATTGCACCTCCACAAGATAATTTTGGCCTATTCATTGTTAGCACTCCAGGCAGCTCAGTCTTTCCCTGGCCGATGCAATGGTGAGTGCACGTGTAATGGCTGCGCTGCTGAAGCCTGTCGATTAGAATTTATCTGAGCAGTCCAAAGCAATGCAGAGCACAGAACATTTTTCTGCTGAGCTACACAGGAGCACTGCAGCTCCACTTAGTTCTTCCTGCTGATTGCTGCATAAATGCTGACCAGCTGGAGAGCAACCACACTCCTCAAGGACAGGCAGCAGAGACCTGCATCTACGGTGTGTGGATGTCTGCAATAAAAGATCACTCTTGACCCCAGTCCCTGCTTCTTAGGGAAAGGAGTATGCTAGTTCCTCACTTTTCCTCAATAAAGGAACAGTTCAGCACAGGATTGGGACTTTTTGGTCCAAAGAGTTCCAGATAATGGTTCTCCAATTCCAGTGCATTCATGTAGTCTCTTCTGGTTCTTAGACCAACTCTGGTCACAGAGATGCAGTATCTATTAATAATAATACAGAAAACATTTTACTGCCTACATTTTATACAGAGAAAGGAACAAAATTGGGTTTTGTTCACTTATTAAGATAAGATTGACTCCTTACCCTCCATCACCTCAAGAGCTGATTTTTTTCATACATACTTGTAAATGGCCAATACTTCTACAGATGGTTCTAAAATCAGAATAGTAAACACAAAAGGGAATCGAACCAAACTGATGATGACTTGAGATGTAAAAGAAATCAGTTGCTCCATGGTATGGAGCCACATAAGTAAACTAGATGGAGCAAAATCTGGATCAGATGGCGTAGAGAGAAAATAAAGTATATAAATTAGCAGTCTGACCCAGTGGATGGAAGAATCACAAAGTATTGTGACTGAACGGTCATGCAATTTTAAGGCTGCTTCGTAACACACAAGTACACAGAGATAGAATTCAAGTAGTGACATTTTTCTGTTTCAAGAATTAAATTTTTTAATTTTCATGGTTTTTTTAATGTGGCAGGAATTCCTTTGGAGATTTTGTATATAATTTATATGTATTTCAGTAACTTATAAATTTATAATCCTGGTGCAGAGAGATCAGAATAATAAAATGAAAATAATTTCCAAACTTGTGCCACTGGCATTCATCCATTTTTCTTACAAATCCCTCTTCAAACATCACTTCTCACATAAAAATTATATATTCTAACTTATTTAACTCTTTCAGAGAATGACTTGGCTGCCTCTAATATAATGAGTGCTTTATAACCCTACTATTCTTTTTCCTGAAAATGCCAATATACAGTCATGAAATGCTTTAATCTTTGATGTAAATATATCTGCAACTGTTATTCAGTCAGGTGAAATTTTAACAGAGTATGAATCTGGATCTTGGACATCTGAGTTTAAAAGTTCTGGATTTTCAGATCCATTAATGATAAGCTGTAACTTCAAATAATCTATCATTATATATCTTAATAATTTTTAGTGATAGTATGTCAGCCTGGAAAATTCTGGAAATAATTACCAAATACCAAATTACCAATAATCTGGAAATATTACCAAAGAAAACAATCCAGTATATCCTGGTGTCTTCCTGCTACATTTTTTTCTATGTAGGTCCAAGGATGTCCAAGGGTACAGCAAAGACATTTTATTTCCAAGATGAAGGATCATATAATAAGGTCCCCAAATAATAAGAAATTAATATATAAAGCAACTCCGAAAAAACGGATATAAACATAACACATAAAACTTTATGTTTAAGGCTGGAATATTTGAGTGATGTCTTGGCTTCCATCAGTTTGCCTGTTTCAACTTGGAAACTTCACTTAAGGGTTGAACAAGCAATAACTTTTATGAAGGGAAATGTAGGCATAAAATCAGTTGCAAGCATGACTTCAAGACTCAGCAAATTCCCCTTCCCACATAATACTGCACCCTTGCAGCAAGCCATAGAGTCTAGAGGATAATCCTCAGCTCTTAATATTTTTTCAGAACAAGAGATACTCAGCATTCAATCAGAAAGTGTCTATTTTAGATTAAGAAAAGAACAAGAATAAAAGTTAAGCTTAGTTGTGTTTCTTGCTCCTGGAAGGATTTCCTGATAATAAAATTGATTTCAAAATCCCGCAGATATTGTGAAGATCTTAATATTAAATGGATGATCCTCTAGCGATCTCTGAATGATGCAGCAACAAAGTAACAAAAAGTAGATCCAGAAGACAATAGGGTATAATAGAGATTACTCTAGAATCTAGTTCAATTTTTTCTCCTTTTTTGCAGGTAGTCTCAGGAGTTAAAAAAAGAAAAAAATTCTAAATTGACCAATGCTCTTAAAATATATTATAGCAATTAGTAGAAGGACTATAATTAATATTTTTATTGCAATACTTTTGTGTCATCACTATAATAGAGTAACATGAGAGACATTTTTGAATACTTAAATCATAGCACATTAATATGATAATCTTATTATATTAAAGCTTTTGTTTGCAATAATATATCTTGCAGAAGCACTATCATGTGGCTTACTTTATTGCTTTTATAGCGATTGTGTTATAAAAATTCTTGTTTCATAGTGAAAGGGACTATATAATTTGAAGAGTCCTTGACATGGGCATAGAAACAGAAGGACGTGTTCAGAAGCAAACTCACTGACTCACTGGCCAGTAAGAGACTGAATATAATTAGCCAATTGAAATATATATTGTGATTTTATCTAGAGGAGAAATTTCTTCTATATTAGCATTTGCTTGGCTTCTCTTACAAAGATGACAACTAGTTGGAGAGAACTAAATGAGGGAACCCAAACATGATCAGAGGTTAATTAACCCATGATCCACAGTGAAGAAGAGAGAAAGCAAATCATAAGGTACCTTTATATATTTCTACTCTTTCAGTTATTATGCTGATCAGTTGGACTATTTGAATTCCCTCTCTGGTAAGGGACTAGTTACAATATGCTTTTAACAATCCTCATTACAGGATTTCTCAAATAGACTTTATCAGGCTAATAATGCTAACATAAAATTATGCATAATATTATACCTATTACATACCTGCCCTTATATAAATAGGAATTGATTCTTTTTCGGATATTCAAAATAAGTTCACAAAGTTTTAGCAAAGTAACACAGATCTTTTGTATTCACTAGATAATCATTGACAAAGCCCTCTAATATTTTTATCAAGTTTAACATTCTTAGCTATTCCCCAGCATGGAAAATTGATGAATTTTAAAATACTTAAAATATAATTAAGTAATACAGCATCCCATGAGTAAAGAAATGTATCTCTCTCTTTCATAAATGAGGAAGATCAGAGGGATTGATTAAGAAATCCTTCAAGAAACCAGGAGGGTTTCTGTCATCTTGTAAATTGTAAAACAAGAGAAAAGGTTTTTACAGAGATACTTTGAGAAATACAGGAAGATGAAAACACATACTAAAAGTCATACATTATATTCATAGCAGTCATAGGACAAAAAGTGAAAAAAAAGAAGGGGGGCTTTTTCTCATAAGGCTGGATGTAACATGTCTACTTTTATTCAGCAACATACTTTGGAAAATGCTTCTCTTTTGAATAAAAGATTTCTGTGGTAAAAACATACTAATCTGGTGGGTAAATATATTACTTAAATGGCAACATTTAAGAAAAGTAGAAAACTCAACGTATAAATACTGAATCTAGTACTGTAAAGAGAGAATCATAAATGTCAAAGACAAAATGAGTAAAACATATTTTCAAACTTCAGCACTTTCTCACACCTGAAAAAATCGAAGTAACTAGTCCCCCAAATATGTCTATATACATACATATATGTTTATGCATGTTCCTCCAAATATATGTTGTATCTTCACTTAGTGGTGAAACTAATGACTAAAATGTCATCATGTACCACAGCAACATGTATTTGGGATATGATAAAAGACTAATGCAATCTTCTATGCTTCACACAGTTTGCAGTGATATCCACTGTGATATCCACTATGGATACAAACAAATGTACCCAATGCTTTTCAGATATGCAGTGAAGTAAATAAGCCAGTGTGCAGTAAGTGCAAAACAATGCCAGAGTGGTGCAGAGCTTGTGTTTCCTTCATCTCCTGCTTCCCCTTCCTTTTAACACTGAGATTCACTTCTTGCCTGTCAGCTCTGCACAGCCATTGGCTGCTGTACTGATCCTTGTAAATTCTGTCATAATTTGGAGCCTTGAATAAATATGTAGTAGAGCCTTTGGCATACAGTTATTTTTATTTCTTTGTTTATTTATTTCTTGGTAATAATATAAAGAACCTCCTTTCAATCACCATGCACAATCAGAGAAACATTAACAATGTTTCATTTATAATCAGTGGGAAAAAGGTGACTAATGGGTATGAATAAAGAAGGAAAAATTCCTATATTCCTGATGATCTTATTATGACAAAAAGAAAAATTATGAGCTCAACCAAGGAAAATGTGAGCGGGGAAAAGGTGCACTATAGTAATGTGGGTGTTTTTGTTACATTGCAGTCATTGTATAGAAGTATTTCTACTCAGTCACACACTATTTTAAGAATCTGCTACATTAACAGTATCATTTATTTTCATCTTTTAGGAGCTTCATAAATGTCTTCTGATTATTTTTCTTTTTACTCTGAAGTTTTATGGTAAATTTCACAGGGGATCCTTAGTCAGAAATAATAATTATTTCAATATATATTTACTAAGATACCATGTTTGGTTCTTCAAGAGCATCAGCCCAAAACTTCCATGCTGCAACTCGTGTGAAAATTTTGCTACTGCTGGGTATTATAATACTTCATCCACAAAAATGCATGTCAATGCTTTTTGCCCCTGCTCAAAGAGTGAACACATATTCTCTCATCTTGTTTCCCCATTTCTGAGTCAAAATTCTGAGGAAGTTTATCCACAGTTAACTTTGTCAAATCACTTCCAATAAGACTGGAAACAACTTCCTAGTCTTTAGTACAGATGGAACCAATTATTAATTTTACCATTTTACTTGGAGAAAATGTATACTTATTTCCAAAAATAACAATAAATTTCAAGGATTTTTATTACAGAAAGACTACAGTTAGTTCCAAAATAGTATCATAATTTATTTGAGAAGTTTCATGCTTAATGACCTACTGAGATGCACATGATGTGCTTCCTTCCATTCATACATGTTGTCATGAACAGGCATTTCCTTTATATCAGTGTAGTATTATTGTTTTCTCACATTCCTTCAGAGGAATTTCTGTCTGGTGTACTGTATTTCTATTTTCTTTTTCATATCTGTCAAGTAGCATATTCTAAAGTGTCACCACAGAACTAATAACAGCTTTGTAACATGAATTCACAGACACCATTTGAAGACATCTAGTCCCAGACTAGACAGATAGCGACTGAATCACATTACTTCAAAACTGAGAAAACTTAAAAAAAACCCTTACAAGTAAAATCAAGCAACCTTCTCAAATCTGTCTACAAATCAGCCAATTCACGGGGAAACATTCAGGGGGGAAACTATGGACTGCAGGAAAAATATACCCTAGAGTTTCCACAGGCGGAAGCTGACTACCTTCCCACCACAGAACTGTATTTCTACTGGAGCCTGTATCGTGGAAACTGTACAATGAGGAAGCTTTTATAGCTTACAATTTACTTTTTTTCTTTTCCTCCCAGTTGCTGCTACTGACACAGACTGGAGAAAAAAAAATTGTCTATAACAATTTCATAATAAACACTTTTTAGGAGACACAGGCTTGTATCAAGGTTAACACCATAATTTGTATTATTTTTTTAACTATTTTGTCAGATCCATCAGAACTCCACCTCTTTTCTTCCTGTTTTTCTCTCCCAATGCATTCCTATGAGGCACACATTTACCATAAAGAATTGTGGAACACTGATGTACCTGTGAAGATGAAGCAACAGTGAACAATATTCTGCATAGTATCTAATTTCTGTTAACGGTTTGAGAAGTAAATATAAAGTTCTCTAAATTCAGCAGCTTTTTTTAGCACATAGAGTTAAAGGCTCTGTGCATCTGCAATATCAGTGATGAACTAGAACCCATGAATGCTTTCTTTGTGCTAGTAATAAATCTGCTACATAAATTGCTGCAAAGCTCAATTAAGACAAAATATTCTTTTAAGACCTGAAACTTGTCCATCCTCCCCCTCCCCCAGTTTTAATCTGACAAGAAAACTCATAAGTTTTATGATATGCATCTGAGATCATTGAGTGATTACTGCCACCTAGTTATTTCGCAATGCAATGAATTCTATACAATTAGTGTAAAGGAAGGGCCAAGCCCTCAGTTGATGTATCTGACAGGAGATAATAAAAAATGGTTAGAACATCCAGTCACTTTTCCCATAGGAAAAAATTGCTTTCTGACATACGTATTTTTTTGTGTTTATCTAATCTGTTTTACAGGCCCCAGCAGGCATTCTGACGGGGTGGTTTGCCCTCAAATCTACGCGTGCTCTCGCCTGGGATGCACTCACATGTACGCTGAGCTTCCCCTCTGTAATACAGCATTTTCCAAAGCATTTTGCCTCCATGTTATATGTACAGTCTCTGAATTCATGAAGAAAAGAAAGGAAAAAGCCCTCTGTTAAATGCTGAAGATAAGATCAGATTGCACCTTCGTGGCCCACATGCCAAAGGAAATCATAAGCAGTAAGACAAAGATATGATGAGTGTCATTGCTCTGTGACTTTATCCCTTGATTAGAGTAGAAGCAAAACTCATCCCATCACTCATAACTTAATACTCATATGTTTCTTTCTACTCCAATTTTTAACAACTTCAGTGCACATCTCCTTCTGAGAAGCCCCAGTACTAAGAGAAGTGAGCAAGCCTATGGCACCTCTCTCAGCTTTCTGAGGTCTCCAAACTGAAATTCTGTGAAAAAAAATCAGTCCATGAACTCTGCTTCTCTCTGTCTCAGCAGTATAGCTCAAGGCGTCTGAATAAGACCCAGTGTTATTTGGCCAAGGCCCTAAACTTCTAAAGAGATAAATAATGCAGACTATCTGCATTGCCCCCAGATCTTTTACTCATGCTAAACACTGCTTGTGTGCAACCAGCTCTACTGTGTCAGTCCTGGAAAAGAGAAAAACTCCCAGGACTGATGAGAACTCGGTATGCTAATTGCCTTTCTGACTGGAGAAGAATGCAGCAAAAAAATATATTATAAAGGAGAACAATGAAAAATTAGTTGCTTTGTCTGAATGCTTCCAGTTGTTGATAAATGCTCACTGTTTAGACTCACCAATTTTTTTTTTAGCCTGCAGCTGCAGAGCCAGTGCTCCTCGTTCCTTGCCATGAGTGTTGATCTGACTGTCTGCCAGATAATCACCAATTCCTGCTCTGCTGTCTGCTTCAGTTATTTTTTTTAAGAGCATTTTTCTCCTTTTCTTGAACCTGATGATCTCACACCGGAAATTCAGCTTTTTTTTTCCCAAAGAAGAGGGTCTTTTGTGATGGCAACAGAGCACTCTTACAATCAGCTGGGAGTTTTCCTTACTTAGGGAAGAAAAAAAATAAGGTCAAGAATTGACAGAGTTCCAGCACTGCTTAAACTCTAGCAGCACAAAAAAGCTATTTAAGGAGCAACAAAAAACTAAAGACACATTTACTCTGAGGTAATGGTGACATAATTTTTTGGAGAATAATTCCCAGTTATTTTAACCTATTTTTTCTTGCTGTATTCAGGACCAAAATGTGAATAGGATATAGACGTAAACTTTACATGGAGACAGTGTGTCTCACAAATCAGCGTAGAAATGTTCAGCACAAAAATGTCTCTTTACCTTGACAATAAAGGCCAGTTTGATAGTTTATTTTCTTTATTCCTACAATGAGCTCATTGAAAAACCTTCATCATTTTTATTCTGAGTCAATGCCTTACAGTTTTCTACCCCTTGTAAAGGAAATAAAGTTACTGAAGGCAGTTTGGAGACTCTGAATGAGATCTTGTTTTGAAGTTTCATAATGATTTCATGAATTTATTTTGTACTGCAAATTACAGTCTCTTGATTGCTAACATGAGACTGTCAGGTTTTTATTAGGATGTCTGTGGGCTAAAGACTGGCCTTTAGACTTGATTTACTTTAGCCTTGATTCAGGTTCCAGCAGTGCCCTTACTTTATAAGTAAAAGATCCCTTTGTGATCAGAATATCTTTGCCTTGCTAATCTAATTCTGTATTTCCATTTTTTATTTCCCAGTTGACTGCTCCATGTCCTCCTGCACAGATATTCTTGGAGAGGAGCTAGTGCATATAATATTACGGGAAAGCAAACCTGCTTTTCAACTCCATTTTGCCCATTAGAAAGTATTTTCAATGCAGTTCCTAGAAACCAAGTGTTGCATAAAGCAGTGGAAATGGTCCAGTTTATTCAGTATGCTACTCCCTCTGCTACTGTATGCCTGAAAGAGTATGTGACCCGTTTCCTAGATGTCAGAGAGAAAAGGTAAACCAAGGATTCCAAACTGCTGTACCAGAATTTATGAATTACCATTTTGACCCATTTGTTGTTAGAGTGATCTCAAATTTTCCTACGTGGAAAGCAGAATACGGAAATTTACCTTGAGTATCTTTAACTTTTGGAAAACTTTTTATATCATCTATTCACCTATAGAGATGATGAAGATACAAGGTGGAGGATTGGGATGGAGGGAGGGAGAGAGAGATGTAGGTGAATAGAGATAGATATAGACAGATATCTGTAGAGATATAGATCTTCTACAGTCAGTGGAGCAGAGTTGTTCACATCCTGAGAATATTTCACTGTAATCAAATATCTCCTTTCAAACGTGATGAATGATCCCCTGCTGGCATCTGTATCTTTAGGGATTATAGTGTCAGACAGAATGATTCACTTTAGTTGTCTAATACAGGGACAGAGAAAGTTGGGTGACAAGCATCACAAGATCCTGGATGTGAACAGTTGTTACAGAGCAAAGATACTGGGGTTAATTTCTTGTTGCGCAGAAAAGCAGTTTTTGTGAGCCCATCACCTCTGCAAGCTTTGCAGTCCCTGCCAGGACCTTCTCTGCAGGTGAGACATAAGGACAGGAGCCTCAGGGAGCTGGGGGCAGGAGCCTTCTAGCAGGTTTGTTGCATTACAGAGGATAAACAAACAGCTGAACATGGCTTTAGATGGCAGAGAGCTCTTATATCACTATTAAACACTTCTCATTGGAGAGCCTGGGCAGCTGAGTTCTTCAATGGTGAAACCCTTTAAATTATAAATTATAAAGACAAGTTTGTCAATAATGATACTCTCCTCCTTAGGTTCAGGATGAGCTGCTGATTATATATGTCAGATTCCACTACCTGAATTTATTATTTTGAGTCTTCCTGTCCTGTCTCCACCTTTGAAGGATATGGTGTACATGAACAGAAATGCCTCTTTTCCACTCTTCTTTCCTTCTTTTACATGAAAATAAATGAAGCTCTGAATAGAGAAACATCTGCATTACCCTCCAAAAACATCAAAAAAGTCCAAGATTTTCAGTGAATGTAATACTTCATGACAATTGTCATAATTTGCAGCACCTCTGCCTCTTTTAAAGGAACACAATGACTCCAGACATTCTTTGTTACAGCAAATTCTGATATGAATTTTAACAAGTGTCCACTGGGTAGATCATCTTGTCCTTTTTGCTAATACATCATTGTTTCCTCTGATATTTTCCTCTCTGTTTCATCCAGTCTAATTTTGCCACTCTTCTGGACAGAATATTTCATTACTAAATGGGACTATTGTTAGTAAATGCAACATTTACTCAGCCCGTATTTCCTTGTGTTCTGTGGAATCCCATCTTTTTTCAAAAGCATTTCTATTTCTCAATGCCACCTTCATTAAATGTTCCTTCCTCCTCAGGAAACCATCAGCATTTTGCATGCCTTTTAGGACTTGAGACAACTTGTTGGTTTGGCAAATTTGGGCTGGAACTCTCATGCAATGTTCTTGTAAAGGTTCAGGTTTGAATATCATCCCCTCATTCTGTCAAATATTATCCCTCATTATTTCAGCACATTTGGTCTTGAGATAAATTCCAGACACTCAAGAAAGAATGAAAATGAAAGAACTGAAGAAAATATTTGATCCATATTTTGGCAAAATTTCACATTTATTTTTAAATCAATAATCAGAGAAAAATCTGAGATGATAGGTCTTGGTTACTTAATGTTCATGATGCAGTGAGGACATTGGCTCTAAAAAATAATATTTAGTTCTCTTTTTTTTTTTTTTTAATAATCGTGAATAAATTAGGTTTCAGTGTTTTGTATAATCTAGGAGCTGTTTTTGAATCACCCTGGAAATTTGTTTGAAAAACCAAAGCCATATTGATCCCCCAGTGCATGAATAAATGAACTAGTCTTCTGTGAGAACTATAATCACCATCCATTTATTTTTCACATTTGCAAAATGAAACTAAAAAATAAATTTTGAGAATGCAAAAATAAAGCAAGATCTGCTACATCTAAATTCTGCTTTTTTTTTTTTTCCCTAGAGAAAAAAATCTTGAGGTGGTTTGTGTTCTTTGTGCAGTTATCTGTCCAATTGTTTGCAGTGACTTTTGAACCCAGTGGACAATTTTAGTCCCGTTTGAAAATAGGATAAAGGTAGCAAAGTCACACTTCAACAAATTTTGTGAAAGTTAACTAAGTATGGGAAATAAAGGCCAAATTCAGCCCTTAGAAGAAGAAAGGTAAAATAAGCTTGCTTATCATATATTTTGTTTGCCACCAACCAGCCGTTTAATCAGGTAATGCACACTTTACATGAGCCTGGAGAGACGACGAGCCAGGAGAGCATAATATAGGAACTAATAGGATTTTAAGTAGTTCAGGACCACTACAGTAATTTAAAGCATACAGATCAATAGGAAACAACCGTTCTTTAGCTGACTTCTTACAGAAAAATTTTGTTAAAATTCAGTTGTCCTAATCACTGGTCTTGAATCCCTTGTAATTTAATTGTAACATTTTACCAATTTGGCCCAATCAATAATTTTATTAAAGATATAATTATACCTAGTAGCTGAAAACATCACAGCTAGACATTTACCACAAATATTCCTTTAAAACAAAACAGTTCATAATTTTGGATTAATATCACTATTGCACAAAGAATGTAGATAAGCATATTGAACTTGTTAGTAAATAATCTTCAGCTAAGGTGTTTGCTTGTTTGTTTGCTTGTTTCATTATGTGGGTTTAAAAGATCCAAACTAAAGAAAAATGTTGCTGACATGAGTTAGACACTAGGATTTTCAAAGATCTTTGAGATATGATCCACAAAGAAACATTGTGCACCCTGCTAGGACTTCAGCATAACCCCAGATTTTAAACCTGCAGATCACTGGTCAGGTGCTCTTAAACTTGGAAGGCATTTAATTTTCACAGCTGTTTAAATGCCAGGCTCTGTCTCATTCCCATTCTGCCTGGGTCCCAGACACAGGCCAAATTCTACTAAACTTTTTCCTGTCCACACAAAAAGGTGAGAAAGGAGAACTAGCATCTTTCCAAACTGAGCTGCCAGTGACTGACTGGCAGAAACCTGACTGGATTCAGACAGCCTTAACCTCTGTTATAACATGCCCAAGCATGTAGTTTAGACACTGATGTGTTCTTGTTCATGTGATCACCCCAAAATATGTAAACTTTTGAAAATTACAATGCTCTTTATGCTAAGATACACCAAGGTTACTTTGAAAGTCCTGTCCTGTGAGTTCGCTCTCTCTCCACCTCCTCTCCCTCTTTTTCTCTCAGTTATTATACATTTCTTTTCTGCTTTTTTCCCTCTGTGTTGGAGCCATTTGTCAATTTTCTTTTCCTTATTTCAGAGGCCTTTCTGAATCTTCCAAATCATCCAGTTACCTAAGGAGCCAAACAATATCCAGACAGCCATTGCCATCAAAGATGAAATTAAGTACCCACTTAGTGGTGTTCTTCTAGGCTTCTCTATCAAAACTGAAGATATTTAGTCCTTGATCTAAAATGCCATGATACCATTGACTTTAATGAACTTATACATATTTGCACCAGCTGAAGCTATACTTCAAATTTCAATGGCTCATTGCAAGGACTCATGACACAAAGACATATTTAGGCTTTAAAAGTCCCACTTTTTTTTTAAGGCAGCTGATCAATGATTTGCAACAATGGAATTAATTGCTCTCATTCTTTTCACTTATGTAAGTACCAAACCATTTGTATTATTGATCCAAGAAATGTTACGGTGATTTCTTCAGTGATTTGTTAGATTACGTGCTCCAGTGGCTTTCTATGCCAGTGATTATTGTTAGCACAGGCTTTTTCCCCAATTTTCATTTCATAGTATAATGATTACAGTTATTATCACTCCTACAATTATTGTTATGAGCATCAAATTGGTTAACAGCTTCTATAAACACAATTTTTTTTTTCAAATGAGGCAACATAAAATCACACTTTTTTCTATTAAAACTATTCTTATGTTGTATTAGTTGTACTCTCATCAGTTTCTTTCATTAAAAAAAAAAACCAAAAAACCATATAAAAGGATCCTGCACACTGATGAGTTATGAGGACATCTAAGATGCTGAAGAAATCCCATCGCTGGGGTCACACTACCTGTCACACCCACCTCCAGGGGCTTTCTCATGATGAAGGGAAGAATGGGTGCAGTTACACACTTCTCACTGCTGGTTTTCCCATCTGATAAGCACCGGACTTTGGAAAATATAATTTTATCCCAAAGGAAAGACACTAATTAGTGATTACAGTACTATCCTTATAGGTGAGGGTAAGGGTTAAGAGCAGTTTACTTACTGTAGCATGACACTGACCAGGAAACTGATTCTTTCATTTATAAGAAACTAAAGAGAAATTTATTTTGCATATGCATTTTGAGGACTGTGGCCCTAGTAGCAAAAGCACCACAGATTTTCAATGCTTTTTCTGTGTCTGTTCATCTTCCCCCAAACCATGAGAATTCTGATACATCTGCAGTATATTTTCATGGCTGGTTTTACTCTGAGCTTCCAGGTCTGCAGGAAATTTAATAAACTGCTTTGTGTATGTTTATATTTTGAAATGTGCCTAATTAACAATGACATCCATATAATTTAGGAATGTAATAACTTCTTTGCTGCATTGATTTTGAAGGTCAAAGAGCCACTGGTGCCAGTTGGAGCTATTCTGATTAAGCTTGAGTTTTAGGGTTGTGCTCAGATCAGGTTTTATTTTATCTGATCCAATTCACCTACTATTCCTGCTGAAGATACAATTTCAGGAAGACAGGACGGTGTCTCTACAGATCAAAGACAGCCAGAAAAAAAATTAGAGAACCGGGGAATGGAAAGTGCAGGAAAGAATAGACTCTTCCCGCTGACACAATTAAATAGAAGACAGTTATTGAACCATTTAATGTGTCTCACCTCTCTGTATGAAAAAGCCATAAATAATGTAAGGAGAGAGACTACTTTTCTTTACAGCATCTGCACAATGGTATGTGTTGAAAATGACATACACAAGTCCCCATCTGTGAATAAAGGTTTAGTTAGATATTAAGTTCATGAACAAAGAGCAAAAAAAAATTAAATCGTGAAAGAAATAAAAAACATAGTAAACAAAACTCAGGTCTCTATAGGTTTATTAAAAACAGGAGACAATACGATTAGTGTTAGTATTTTTCAAGTAAATATTAATGACAGAGCTTTGTATTAACGTATTGAAATTTTAAATCTAGTTCCCAATTTCTTTGATTCCTCTGAACAGTACTCTTTCCAAGTTGTACTGACATGTTGTTAGTGTAAGCCAGAACTGGATAGCTGGTGCTGTGAAGTTCTTCTATAGTTATTTTTTATCAAAACATTCTAAAATGTCTTTTGAAGACACATCCAGAACAATATATACTTGAAATTAAGGTCATGCAAAAAAAGAGTTTTTAAAGTTCTTGTTAGAGAGTTAGACATTATATATTACCCCAAAAAATTTGTTTTCTAGGGTGATGAAAAGGCCCTGTAGCCCTAAGCACACTCTTTCCTGCAACCATCATTTTCCATTTCAGATCTAGAAAGGAGGAGATAGGTCACCCACTCGGCCACTAAACTGAACCAAATGACAATTACTGTTCTGTAGCTGGGACAGCAGGAAGATTTCTACAGCAGAGAGCAGTACAGGACATCAAAGAGAAACTGTCCTGGTCTTTCTAGAACTTAACATAATTTCCTATGTTCACAGCCTCCTACTCCTTATATGCACAGCCCTGGGGAAGGGCTGAGTTTCTAGGACTTCTAGCATAAACCTTCCTTACTAATATCCCTGTGACATCAGGATTTTATATCTTATACTCATGCATTATCCAAAGCACATCAAAATGGCATTTCCAACCTATTTACAGCTTAAAATGGGCAAATTTGTCCATCAGCCCAACCACTACTCCATAAAATAAATCCTAACAAAATATGCTGGTGACTACCCACCACATCCCAGAAGAGTACTGAAGACAGCATGCAAGGATTTCTGTGCATGAAGTGTATGATTCTTCAGTCATAGTGGGGGCCCTCTGATCCTCACCACCCATATGCTTTTATTCTGTCTGTGGTCCCAAAATTTCAGATCCCAAACTCAAATCACTTCACGAATTTTGTGGACAGCTTTCTGATGGAGAAGGGAAAAAAGAATAAGAGCAGATGTTTTTTATTAGAATCTGCTATACACAGATAGAAAAGAGTATCTCTGAGGCCTGTGGCTGCTCTCTGAGATCTGGGTGCCTTTAGAAGGGAAGAGGCTAATTCAAGCTGCTAACTGGCTGAGCGTTGTCAGATGATGCTTGTGATTAAAAGAAAGCTCAAATGCCAAAGTTAAATGATGGTTAGTTCAGAAAATGGGGAATTTTCCAAAGATGTTGGCTAAGGGTCACCTGACCTTGCACACACCTACTACATTCATCCTGTAAATCTGCTTGTAGCAAGCATAGCAAATCCATCATCACAAATCTGCTAATATTTGCAACATATATTCACCTTCCCCAGTACCATGAGAGTCCTTGGAATAGAATTTATCCAGGATCTTTACAATCTCTTAATCTTTCAAATCCATAAGAAAATTGATTGAGCCACTCTGTGTATATCCCTGGATTTCCCCCTAGCACCATGGAGGGGGTGATGGTAGTCTACAGTACACAGCAAACAGTCAGCATGACACTAGACCTTGAGGAGCTGTTGCCATCTGTTATACAGTGGTACTGATAAGGAATCCCTTCACTGTGGTGTCATATTTTAAAACTTTATAATTTTTTTTTCCACTCTGTGAAGTCCTTCCACAAAACTGATGTATGATCTTGGGAAAACAGAAACTCAATCTGCACTGATTTACACCATCAAGACAATGAAATCACTGTAAAAACAGAGTACTGTTTTTTTAGTACTAGCTCTGCTGGATGTTACTTGTAAAAATATTTTCTAATGGTTTCATCTGGCAACAGACCTTTTTTAAATCCTGAACTGTGTTAAAAGACTTCACGTGCCAAAGTTTTCTTTCTCACACTAAGATTCCTCTTGTGTGTTTTATACTTACCTCCACACAGTTAGTGGCTTCTCTGTTGAAAAACATGTAAAGAACATTAAAAGAGCACTGACAGCATTTCTGATATTTTCAAAGTTATTACAATACTTGAAACAACCTACCAAATATTTCAGCTAATTTATTCCAAGTATCATTCTGAGTCCTAAAAAAATCAGATTCGTAAAAAGGATATTTATTATTGAGATCCCCTTGCTCTCCATATGACCCTCTCAGCTTATTTCCCACAATAACTTTCATCACTTCTTTTGTCTTTCCAAGCTCAGTTCATGCTTTTTTCTAGAATATCTCAAGGATATATTTCTTATGACTGAAGGATGGAAAGATTGATGCCACTTTTCATGTACAGTGGGGGAAAAAGCCAGCACTATGAAAAGGGCTACAGGTCATTAAGCTCCTATAAGATTTATTGTCAGAAGCTCTGTTAGAGATCAGACAAGCCTTGAAATTAAGCAGAAAACCTTGAGATATAACCTATTATGTGTAGGACCTAGAAATGGAAGGACATTGCCAAGAATCTCTACTCTGAGAAAAAGTTATTTGCTTATTTTTGAGAATTGATTTGTGATCACTTTGAGATTACACTTGGGTTTTATGAACTGGCTGACTCTTTTCTAACACACAACCAACTAGTTTAGTGTATTCTTGTCTCATATTTCCTGTCTGAGGAGCCAGAGGGTCACAGTCATATGTCTGGAAGAAGCAGTTACACATACATGCTAGATGTCTGGTTGATGCAGTGGCTATGGTTTGTGTTCTAACAGTATGAAGGTGGAAAAATTAAGAAAATTAGTAGATGGTGTTGGAGTGCACTTTAACAAGGAAAGCTGAAGAGTTCATGGGCTTACTAGTGGGGTTTGTACCTCTAGGGAGGTCCTGGCAGGGGGAATCTCATTCAGAGAGAGTTTGCAGGTGAGAAAAAGAACATCCTGAGACTAGAAGGACTTTTACCTTCCTCCAGTGGGCAAAACAATGCTCCTACTCTATCTGCAACCAACCAATGACCAGAGTATGGAGCAAGAATTTCTAGAAAGCCAGAGGGTAGAGAGTGTTGTCTTAATGTGCAAGGGAAAGACAACTAAATATGAAAGCCATAGAAACGTAAGCAGCCACCTATAAATGAACAAAATCAGCTATCAGTAACAAGAAGACTACAAACTTGGGATAAAGAGTAAAACTGCAAGATCCCGTCAAGAATCACTTGGGAAAATGGCTAAATTTGGTGAACTGGAGAGACAGCAAAATGTCTTTCTTTCCTTTGAAGGCACAGAATTGTTGACACTTCAGTGTCAGGGACAGCAATTTCTTGTGGAGCTCTGTCTCTACTCCACCTGACTAGATGCAAAACATGGAACAACAAATGCTGCTGCATTGAATAGTCCCAAAGAACATCAAAGGCCAAACACTGGGGCCAAGGGGAAGAGGAGTCCCACTGTCTGACCTTGCAGGCAATTACGAATCAGAAGCTATAAACAGGCTAATTCTGATATAAGCACATGCATAAACATATCCTCCCAAGCAGCTGGCACACATCCCTCACTGCTGTTTTTGTTCACCTAAGACATTATTCACACACTACAATTTGATACCTGCTTCAGCAAGCAACCAGCATAAAGGTACTTGCACAGTCAGGGAAGACGAAGACTCAATATAATGTACAAGTAAGGCGTATGCTGGGCAATTATGTAATTTGAGGTATATTTATATGTGCCTATATCTATTTGTAAGGTGTTTTGCTTTTCTTTAACTCTGTTATGATATACATTAAGAGTAATGTACTTGATTACTGATAAGTGTGAGATTCATCCACTCAAAGGTCAAAATAAGCAACAGTAATTTTGAAGCCTGACTCTTGTATGATTGCAGAAATTTAAGAATCAGGGACAACAATATCTGTGCTTGGCCCAGGTCAAACAATACTTCTAGTACTGTTGCTGTATTTTCCACTTAATTATTTTATCCCCATTGTGAGCTTTCTCACCTGTGTAAAAATAAAATAAAGTGGCATAAAGCCACAAAAAGAGAGTCAAAACGATTGTTAAGGGAGAGAGTGGAAAAGGGCGGTGTAAGGAGTGGAGATAGTAAAGAAAAGAACTCAGTAGGACTTGAGTACCTCAAATAAACAACCTAGGTTATTATTGTCACCCTTCATCCCTGTGGTACTTTACTATAATGTAGGTGATTGCTAACAAGCCTGAGGAAGTATCAGTGATGATTTATCTTTTGCAATTTAGATATTTGTAGCTAAATAAATTTAATTTGATTATTATCAAAGTCCCTTTTCTTGGAAGAATATCCCTATCTTCAGTAAAACTGCTCTCACTAAAACCTTCCCTCAAGTCTGTTTTCAAGCTAATATTAAGTCCATTTCACCCTTTAGCACACCACAGAAAGAGACAGAAGAGATGTTTACTACAATTCAAGAAATTGAAGAATGCTGAAATCTAACCTGCAAACAACCTTTCCACTTTCACAGCTGAGTGTTACAACTACCCTTTATTTCTTGACAGCCTGCATTCTTGGGTCCCAGGTGTAAATACTTTGGAAATCTGAGATACAAGGCTTTCGACTGTATGCTGAAAGCTGTAAATATCGGGCACAATTTCCTTTTATTTTAATGAGTGTGTTGTCATGGAAA
The DNA here is from genome assembly GCF_048771995.1 of Taeniopygia guttata. Lineage (NCBI taxonomy): Eukaryota > Metazoa > Chordata > Aves > Passeriformes > Estrildidae > Taeniopygia > Taeniopygia guttata. The sequence goes on from NC_133025.1 coordinate 18,945,338, forward strand.
CTTTGCAGTGGACTCTGGGCTTCATACTCAAAACTCTTGAGGTTTCTGGCAGTTCCCTGATGGGTCCTGTCAACTGCTCATTCACAGGAAGTGATAATAAAAATTCACTTTCCTGTTCAGTGAACCTTGAATGAACTGAAGGAGAACAACCTCAAATCCACTTGCCTCCTCTCACTCCAAATTTCATATGCATGACTGACAGTATGCTACTTAACCCTTTCAATAACTGTGTAAACAGCTAAGTAACAGTTGAAACCCTCTCTTGTTGCATGATCTTGAAATAAATTTTATTTTTTCATTAAACAGGTATTAAACCTGACTTCTTAAACATTTATAAATGTTGACCTCTAAGTGAGGTTGGAGATTAAAAAAGTAAAAGGACAAAGCCCCAGTAGTTTTAAGCAGAATATTTTTTTATCTTTCCATGTTTATTTCCTGATTTAGAACACTTTAAAGTAATGGCAGAATGAGGATAATTTCCTATTTTCTGATTTTTAATATATTTTATTTTGTAAATGTCTTATACAGGTATGTTATATGAGTGAGGGGAAAGACAATAAAAAGTCCTAAGCAACCTTCTCCAACTCAAATGATGTATTTTTCAGCAGGATTCCTACATTCAGGAAGTTCTCCTGCTGTAAAATACCTTACCATTATGAAACAACAATTTGAGAACTATTTCTTCAAGAATTCTTTTGCTGCTGAGGGAAGATTCCTGAAATTTGTCCTGAACATGATCACGAAAATGCCTGCAGTTATTTAGGTATTTATGCTCCTATGCTGCTGTTCATCCATTTGCTCTTGGTTTTCATATTTCCCAATTTCACAGCTATTACTTTTCAATGCATTGACCCAAATACTGTATATTGAACTAACCTGTCTCTCCTATGGCTGACTTTAGATGTGTCTGCAAGGCAAAGAACTGAAACAGGTGATACTGGGTGTTTATTGGCTTGCATTATTGAGTTGGAGTAACAACTTCAGTAGCATCCCTGGCATATGTCCAATCTCCCTGGAAAATTAGTGACACCAACACACTAGCTGCTGTCCAACACACCAGCACGTTAGCTGCTATGCTCTTACTGTTATCCATCAGGTCTCCACTTGACTGCACAGTCAGTTTTTAGATTAAGAAATCATTAATCATGTTATCCAAATGTTGATTTCATTGAGAGGAACACCAAAAACATGAAAGAAAGGAAACAAAATCTCCCAGCAGTTCTAGCTCCTATCCACCAATACAGTAAACAGGACAGAAGGCAGAATTATTCACTCATTGCTGTAAATTCTACTTAATCTTTCTGGGAAGTTTTGTGTGATTAAATATTTAGAAACCACTGCTTCAACCATTTAGAAGGGATTAGATAACAAAAGGAGGAAGGAAAATGAAGAGGTATCAGTTGTCACCAACCACTAATAAGCAGTGCTTACAGTTCATATTCAAATATGTTTAAATGGGCTCAGATTTAGTGCTTATTTTGTCTGTTCACTACACAATAAGTCAGGATGACTACTGCTGTAGATGCTTATATGAAGTGCATGTAAAATGAAAAAAAACATATACACATTATTTTATGGCATTTCACTGTTAGCCAGATATAGCAGATTTGCTGCCTGAAGCATTGCTGATCAAGAGGAAGAAATATAGTTACACAAAATATGAGATACAGCAACCTGGTATGGAGAAGCCTCTAGTCTTAGTGAAGTCCACTGTAGGACTGAATAGCAGCAGAACAAGATCTTGGTGAAGGGAAGCTTAGGTAAGATGTAAGAAAGAAGATAAAAAAATACTTGGAATTAGGAATTCACCAGTAGATGCATGCATTTTTTTCTACTAGAATTTTAAGTATCTAGATTGCCTGTGATTCCAGAAGGTGTTTGATAGATAATGCATCACTGTTATTCTTGAAGGCAGATTCAGAGGAAACACTATGGGTTTGTGCGGGCAGCACTGAATACATTAATTGGTCCCTTCTGATGTTAAAGTCCAAGAAAGTGATTATCATTGTGTTAATGGCAAAATCTGCAAATCCCTTCTCCAATCCATAGCACCAACACAAAGATAAAAATTCATGCTCAAGTGGCTGGTAAACTGCTGGATTAACACTCACTGTTATCACTCTCTTTGAGCAAGTGTGACTTTCCAGCAGGTGCTTTCATCTTTAATATTGTCCTAAAATATATTAATGCTGAATTGATTTCAGTTCAGGCACAGGAACACCCTGCAGCACTGTTTTTCTAGATAGGTGTAGACCTTTCCTAGGTCGGTAGCCAAAACTGACCCAATGTCTCACTTTGTCTAGGAAGAGTATCATATTGCCCTGGAAATATCTAAGTAGAAAATGCACAAAAAATGAAAAATAAATTCATTCACATAATTCACATTATAAATATGCATACTCTTTAATATTTCTGCTTGGGATTTCCATACTGACCATTGGCAGAGATTCTTTTCACTTAGAAAAATTATTCAAACAATGATCAGCTGCACTGAATGAATAATTTCTAGTTTCAGATATGTCTTTCTAGAACACTACCATTTTAGAGTTTATGTTTGCCATTTGACAGTGCAGCCCTTTCTTCTTCATGTGAAACTACTTTGTGATGGAGGAAGAATTTGCATTTTGCCCTTACATATTGTGAGTATTCCCATTGACTTCAAATGGCCTTGAAATCAACGGAGCTGTCACACACATAAGTCATCACAGTGCCAGCCAGACCTTTAAACAGCAACCACCATGTCTAGCTACTTCTGCAAAAGAATTTGGTCATTTACATATGGCACTTTTGAACCCACAGATGCCATACTCTCATCAGAGGTTTGAAGAGGGATGAAGCGAGAAATTAAACCATTCTGTGTCTCCATAGGGCCTGCTATGAAATTTAGTCTGTTTCTTCAAATGAACAGCATTATAGTGAGGTTATTAGTAAGCTTAAAGATGGTCAAATTAGCCTCAGTCTTGTAATAAAACAGCATAGAAATTATAGAAAACATGGACCCTTTCTTATTTGTCATCATACATCTCAGACACTTGTCCTTCAAACTGTTTATATGTTTATATGGTTGTTTCACAATCTCATCAGGCTTCTACTACATGCACAAAAATAAAACAATTATTTTGGCAACATGCTGAGACAGTATTTATAGTGCTTCAGACAAGTAAACAGGTTGACAAACAATCGGAAGAAAATGGACATTAAATTACCTCAACTGAAGAGAAAAAACAAACATATAATGAAGTGGAAAATTATGCCACTAAAATTTGCTCATGATACAGGTGTCTCTGCCAGTTATTACTGAAGTCACTCTATTTTCTGCATAAATATATGCAATATGCATAGTTTAAAAACTGTTTCAAAGATCCAGTTTTATTTTCAATATTTACAGAGAGACTGAGAAGAGGATGGGTGGCTAAATTCATATAAGGTGAGACAAAGCTATTTCATTATGGAAAAGGGTATCATAATAATAATACATAAAAATCAAGACAGAGAGGCGGAAGAATAGTTATAATAAATCATTCTGACATTAGTTAACATCACTCTGAAGAATAATGTGATTAAGCCTGGCAAAATAAAGGAAAATAATATTTATGTTCATTCACACAAAAGTGTTTTGAGCAAATGGAAAGTAAAAAAAAAAAAAAAAATCCCAGCAATTAACAGGGTAATTAGAATATTATAAACTGGTGGCAAGGAAGTGGGGTTTTATGTTCAACCACCTACTAGGTGAATTCCTTATCTCTTTGGTTAAGTAACAGAAGGTAATAAGAACCGATTTTGCCACACATACATGTGTAATCTGATTACATGCAATTAGGATGACATCCTCTGGACAAGATTACATTATTGAAAGCGGAAAAAAAAATCAAAAAGCTGCCTAATTGGAAAATGTGTTATATAAAATTTGGATGCTTTGAAATCAGGATGGATAACTTGGATATGATCCAAAAAAAAATCTGGTCCTGGGGTTTTACATTTTGAGCTGGCAATAATAGATAGAAAACAGCAGAAATTACATGTGTATATGTCCACTGGCCATACAAGTTATATATCTTGGTGTAGTTTTTAGACGAATACTAATAACTTTAGTTAAACTAAGAAATTTTTCTTTTTACAGCTATCCAGAAATTTAGAAAGATGATATCAGATCTTGAGTTGTTGGTGTAAGCATTTTTAAGCCACATTTTTTCAATGTTGCCACATTCACTTCACTTAGAATTAACACTGCTTTATGCTGTTTAGTGTGGAGGAATACACTCGGTGCAGGAACTTGTGTGTGCAGCTGCAGTGAGAGCTGTAGGCTGAGCTTTGGGGGCAGAAGCCTACACCTGAGCCCAGACTTGTCACCCTTGCCCTGTAAGGGTATAAAAGCCCATGGGGGTTCCTTTGTTCAGGGCCCCTTGTCAAAGCCACACAGCTCAAGCTGTTGTTTTGTTATTTAGTTATTGCACCATGACTAAATTGCTTTAAGTATGTGAACATCTGAGATGGTGCTCTGGGAAGCCTGGGATGGAGCCAGAAAGGAGACCTGGTGTGACAGTGTGGGGTGTGTCGGTGCGAAAGGGGCTGGATCCGTATCACTGCCTGGAGGCAGTGCAAGGGTAACTACCAGAGAGATGGTCAGGCTGGCAGGTTTCCTTACCTTAGAGGAATAGCTCTCAGGGTCCTTTAGATGACCTGAATGATTTAAACAACACATGGATGGAAGACTTGCGCCGCTGGTTTTCTTTGACACAATTGAACACAAATCTCTTACGTTTTGCATTCAGGTGCGCCAGCTCATCTAAGACAGCAATTTAAAGACAAATTCCCCTCCCAGAAACTGAGGCAAATCTTGATCTGAAATGTTTGCACTTGGCATTTGGCATGCTGCTGGCTGATACGTAACTTTAACTAAAACTCACACTGCTTTAACATTGCCAGTTTTGTGTAACCAGACTGGAAGAGCAGGAAGTTCCTCATGTGCATCTCTGTCCCAGCTGCTTATGTGTGTGCCCTCACCAGCCCCGGCGCAGCTGAGCTGGCACAATTCTTTGTGGAGCTGCACTGCCACCAAGATCACTGAACTCACTTGCCTTGAAAGTAAAAGGGTTTTCCCTGGGGGTGTTTTTGGCCTGCATTTGTTCACTGTCTCAGCCAAGAGTCCAACCTCATGAAAGCTGATGTTAGCACAGGAGAGGAGATCAAGGGATTGGAAATTCTTTAAACTGCTGTCATCATGGAAGCTGACATACTATGAGATTATAATTTGAGGGGAGCAGCATACAGTGTTTTCCCATATGAAACTGATATCATACCACATGAAATATTCTGTATCTCCAACAAAACTACATTTTTGACCACTGTAAAAAATGGGAACCAGATTTTCACTGCCCATAGCAAACATTTGCTAAAGGTAATAAACTGCAAAACAACAAAAAACCCTAATTTTAAAAAGTTAAGTGAAATACATTGAAGATCCTTTCTTACAAGGAAAACAAACTATTTAATATGAATTTTAAATTAATAAATGTTTTTCCAGGGTTTCTTTTAAAAACTCTTATTTCAAATCATTGGCATATGACCGAAAATTGAAATATGTCAATTTTCTTATATTTCTTTATATTGGTGGGATCAAAAAGTGTACCAACCATTCCAGAAAGTAAACATTAGTCTAATCCTAATTTAGGGTACCTCATTCTAATTTAAGGTATTTTATTATATTTTGAAAGACTAATTGAAAAATATGGCCTGGGAATCAACTAAAAATTCAGGAAAGATAAGGATTTACTTAAGGCCAGTCAGAATGCTTCTTTCAAAAGTATGTCCTGTCAAACCAGCATGATTTCTCAGCTGCTCATTCTGAAGTGAAGTGCCTGACAAAGGTTTTTTCCCAGTCTTTTTATTTACATCGGTCTGTGAATTGCATAACATAAGCTGTCAGGAGCATTGGGGTTTAACTTTGTACTGCATGACACACTTTTTCTTTTAAAAAAAGCTCTGTAAAATATAAGCAAGATGTACATTGAAGAGATTATGAATTGGCTATAGGTATATTTCAGTGTGGGAATTCTGTTTAATGGTGATCAGTACTCTGTGTTATTCAGCACCTCTGTCATTGATCAAGAATTAAACACAGTATTGATTCTAGTCTATTTTGCAAAGTCATTCGGTAAGAATGGATAATTAATGGACCAAGACAATGACATAAAGCATTCCTATATTGCTTAGTAAATTCACAGAATTAATTTAAACACCACTAAATGCAATAAATGCAAAGTGAAAAATCTAGAAAGATGCGGCTACTTACAGGATGATGGACTGTATCCTGGAAAGCTGAGATTCAGCTGGGAAGTGCTGGATGAGCAATTTGACATTCACTTTCAGTGGTTTGCATAACAGTTCTGCAATGGCAAAAAAAAGGCATACTTGTAACACTGCAGAGTCAGTTAAGGCTAGCATTTTCTAGCTATCATTTTTTTTTTTAATGACATTATCAAATCGTTCAGAAAACAAGCCATAAACATAATTAAAGATGGAGGAAATGTCTTTCTGTGGGACACTGTAACAAGTCCTTCTGTTTGCTTCATAAAAATGCATACAGAAAGGGAATCTTAATGTATTGTCTAAAACCTTCTTGTGGAGAAATTCTTCGAAAACTGTCCAATCCAGCAGCAAAAAAACTGAAACCAGAAAAATTTAAATGAGAAATGATGAGTAGTCTTCTAACATTGGCAGAAATAAGTTAATGAAGAAAACTATCAGGAGAAAAGGTTTGTTTCATAACTGTTGATATGTCTGGATGGAAAGTTCAACTCAAAAAAAAACCAAGTTATAGATCAGCATCATTCCTGATTTAGCCCAGAGCATGCCCTACTCAGTGAAATCTCTCTATCTGACATATCAAGGTAAAATGCATGATCTAGTCTTTCCTTTTTGCTTTAAGCTGTTAAAATGCCTGCTCTCAGTGCCTGGGGGCTTTTACATGCTATCACCCAGCCACAAAAAAGCTATTGTCCTGTGTTAAATGAACTGCTATTTTTAACATTGTTTTCAGTGTTATTCTTAACAAGGTACAGGTCTGAGATCAATTTTCAGTAAAAAGAAACATCTGTAGCCTCTTACATTGGAGATCAGAGGTTGTTGGTAGACAAAAGAAAGGTTCATTATCAGGCTCATACTTTCACTATAGTCTCTGACTTAGAAGACCTTGGCATATTATTCTTAAAAGGAATGACATTTATAACCTCCTTTTTTCATTAATAAAACTCTAGAGCTTCAAATATTAGCATGGTTTTCCCATGTAGTTTTCTAGTTTTCTGGAACAGACTCCACTTGCCTTAGTGGGGGTGGAATTTGCATATATATATATATATAGATAGATAGATAGATAGATGTATATATATATATACATAGTCTGTCATGCCATTCCCAATACTATTTTTTTCCTAATGTTTAAGATTTTTCTAGAAGGACAGTAATTCTAGAAAGAAATGTGTGTGTCATATTTAACAATTTAAGCATGGTATACTTTATATGGTAAAAATACACAAATGTGTGGTTTAAAACAGCTATATTCTACAGCCAAGGCCTTTAACACTCATGTTCTAGAAATGAACTGTCACTAAAATACCAGTCAAATGATACTCAAATTAGCCCCAGAAAGATTTTGGGCTGCACAGTGACTCAAGGCTAGAAGTCTTGCCATGTCTTGATTTGGGTTTGTGGCTCTGGTCCTGGAATCCACCCAGCAGAGACTGTACGACACACCATGAAGGCTGGAGTGGGACATGAGCTGGGAACAGGACCATCACAGATAGCACAAAAAGCAGAGGGTCAAGTTGGTCAGAAAAATTATTAAAGAGTATGAAAGTGAAATTCTGCCTTTTCCCTGGAGTTTTGCTCACATACTATTCTGAGCTAAGAGCCTTTTTTGAACATGAGCTTCCAAGCCCTTCCTCAGGCAGGGATTACCAGCACCTTTCTCGCCATTGGGTGTCCAAGGAGGAGCTGAAGGAAGTGGCTGTGCTTGCCTCTTTGACTGAAAATGTTCAATGCCAACCACCACTGATTACACTGCAGGAAAAAATGCAAGATTTCAGATAGAATTCAGGAGCACAAAAGGAGATAACTGACACCTCCTAATGCAGGTTCCACCAGATGGGAAAAGACCTTGATTAAGAGGGCTGAACTAGAGGAAGAAATGTCTAGAAATATAAATCTTGGCATGAAGTATAAGATATTTTGGACAGGCATTACAGCAAACTCTTACTTGGTGATTCTTAGACTTCAAAACCCCTATGATATTAAATTTGAGACCTCATACATCTTGCATTTATGTATTGTTATTATAGTTGTGCCCCAACTAGCCACATTCTTATTTTTAGGTGTACTACTTGGTTTCAGATATAGTCTAAGCCAGAGCTCTTTCCAAAATCTAGTGACACCCACATTGTTCCAGTAAGAATTCAGACTGGGTAAGTTGCACTGACAGACAAGATTTCTAGCATTCTTGTCTCCCTCATACTGTCAAAAAGGCAAATAAGATACAGGAGAAGGTTCAGGGCATGCCAAGGTCCATTCACACTTCAAAAGAGCATATCACAGAGCACCTGCGACGTCCCTAAGGCCTTCCCTTCCCTTCCTCTTTTTTCTCCTAGATGGTGATGAGGAAAACAAATTTTGAAAATACCTGGAAGCATGAATTCACACAGTGAATAAGTGCTTTTATAACCCTTTAAGCAAAGCAGATTGACAGCTTACTGAAAAAGAAGCACTTCTAAACACAATGCTTCATTAACCAGCTAAAATGAAAACTTCTTTCTGCAAATAAAGTGGCATCTTCTTGAGAATTATATTCTAGGAAAATGCTGCAGCTGACACTGTGAAAAGTGACAAAATATTTTGCCTGACAAAATCTCGATAACATTTCATTTTATGTTTCAGAGATTTATACTCATGGATTAATATTTTCAAGGCCAGAAGGCCCCATTAGAAGCCTTGTATGACACTCATCTTTGAATTACAGCTCTTTATTCTTGTACAGTTTTCAACAATTTCTGTTCTACCTAACTCTTATCTTTCAAAGAGGTGTCAAGTCTTGAGCAGAAGAACTAGGGATTTTATTTCATTTCTTTTTTGTTTTCTAATCTGCTTTGAAATACTTGCAACCAGCTTCTTACCTTGAAATGAGTAATTTTTATGGATATTTGGAATATTTTAAATACTTGAAAACAAATTGCACAGATTAAATAGTTACTGAAAGAATAAATAATTTTTTATATCTGAAGGGGTGGTGGCTATGAAAACGTTAGATGAAAATGGGAAAAATTCATTTTTGCAAAGCAGAAGCTCAATAAATATATATGGAGAATATTCTTGAATTAAAACCATTTGCACATCTAGTCAGACTTAGGGAGTTGGCTTCACTTTGTTGTAGGTATTTTAAAATGAAGACTGATAACTGATGAACTGGTTTGTCAGACAGACCACCTGCACCCTACGGGTGTGTGAAATTACACAGCACTTCAGATTACCAGTTGCAGGTACACACCAAAATCTAACACATGCCTTCCTTGGTGATACCTTAAATTAGTCTAAGGTGACACTACAAACTCAATCCCTTAGCTGCATAAAGAGTTCTACAGCTGCAAATGTAGACAATGAGTTTGTTTCTTTCAAATTTTCACCTTTACATGGGAAATTAGTCAAGCATATGCTTGTTTTTGCCAAATATGCATAAAACTTTATGCATATAAAACAAAGATGCAACTGAATAGCAACCAAACTAAACTTGTAAAGTGAATATGGATCTTGAAGAAAATTATAATGAAACGTCTACAGACCAGCAGTTAATGTAGCTAAAGATTTTTTAGCTGTTAAAATATGCAAGCACAATTTCAAAATTCTCTTCAGTGTTTCCTCTAATATCAATCTTATGAGATATTCAAATGTTTAATTGATGTGACAATGTAATTCACATTGCTTTGTCTTTAGGTTAGGTTTAATGCAATAAAGGAATGCTAATCATTTCAGCAATGTTTTAGATAACTTCCTTACTGGTCTTAATGGGTGGTTTTAAATGTGACAAGAAAGCAACAGTTTACAATAGCTGCTTTCACATTATTTAAATACTTCATGGAATTCATCCAGGATATGTATTCAAGGAATTTCTGTACTGCTCTTCTAGTGTTCAGTGGAATGAACAGAAAAATATTTACCAAGAAAAATGCATAGTCAGAACACACCAATATATTTTCACTAGTCTCTGCCTGATAGTAGATTTTTATCTTCTGCATGACAGATGAAATTAGAGTCTGAAAAGAACTATCAAATACTTTCTTCCATATGTTAATATACCAACAGAATCAAATATAGCTTTGTTTTCTCTATCCTTAGTATTACTTTTCCATTCATTTAGGTTTTTCCCATATTAAGGATGTTCTGAGGTTTCATAAAAAAGCTATTTTCCAGAAAGTTTTTTCATTTGTGCCCTTATATTACCAGTAATATCAAAAGAAGGAGGAAGCGTGGTAAGAATTTAAAATAAATGTATCAGGACTTGGTAGACAAGTGCTTTCTCACACCCAATGCTGGGAATTTTATTTTTAAAATTATTTAGAAGAAGGAAATGAGTAATACATACAAAAATAAAGTTAAGAATAATTATATTTCCTGAACACAAACCAGTGTATTAACTACCTAGCAAAGTATCTAGTAATCTTTTAATCACCCTTTCTAAGCAATATAAAACATGCAAAGTTTTACAGACTAATACATTTGATCCAGTTTACACTTGAATGAGTTTACCGTGTTTGAGGTATACATCAGATTTATCTAAAAGATGAGGAACACCTAGAAAAAATAGCAATTTTATCAAAATGTATGATGCTAGAAGTGCATTTAGTGTCTCTGGAAATGTGCAAAGAAAAAATGAGCCTTATAGATATGATAGATATGATTTCAATTATTTTTGTCTACCAGAATAAAAGATTCACCAGATTCTTATTTACAATCATGGGATGCACACAAGGGGAAAAATAAAGTAATCTCAAAAAGCTTCCACCTGACATTATACCACCACAAATCAATTGAAAATTGCTTATACTTTCTTCCTCACTTTTGAATTCTTCTGAATTAAAATCAATAACAAAAATATATTGGTAAAAAATGTAATTGCAGTTTCTTTAATAAGGAAACAAGGTTTGGGAAATTCAGTTTTCATAGTTTATGTTTGTAAGCCTACATATCGTGTGGGAGTGCCTTAGCAAACAATTGCCAGGATAGTAGATTGCTTTGCCCAATAGATTGTCCAGTGTACAGAACAAGCAAAGTCTGCAATTGCTTATACCTAAAATTCTAACAATGGTCTCAAGTTAAGTATTATATTTAGAATATAGAAAATACAGTCATATGGAAACAATTAGTATTTAACAATTTAAGATACTTTTATCACATATTGATTATTTCACACACTACTTGTTTTCATTAGATAATAAAATCAAAGGAAGTTAAAAGACATACATCAAGCAAAATCTTTCAAGTAATTCAGGCATAGCAGTATATGCATGTGCAATTATTGCAGTTACATGAACAAATCAGATAACTATATACATAGACAGTGAATTATGCACGCTTGCAGTTACAATTATGCTGTCTCTATATCTGTTAAGATAATTGCCTACATGTAGAAAATATGTGTGCAATTGTATTTGCATTTTAAAAAGGTATACATGTGGCTAAATAGTCATAAAATCAAGGTCAAAATCCTCAACTATCATTCATGAGGAATATTATTGACTTAATAAAAAAATGAAGAACTAGAATAATGGAAAGCCCATGAAAGTTCCCTTTACTAAATTTGTAAATCTTTAGTCTGTAAATCCTTAAAGATTTGTAAATCTTTAAGGTCTGAAAAACATTCCTTAATAATCTTTACCTGTGTGAAAATAATATTTATCTTTGTGTATCAGACATTTTTTTTTCTGTTCTGTCCAGACAAATATAATTTTTCATGCAACATTACAGAGAGAGTTATGGTCAAAATTCACAGTGGAGTACCTGTCTCCTGCTTCTATTGCTGCAATATATATTTTTATTTGGAGATATTTTTACTAGCTTTTGTGCTCAAGGACTTGACTACTGCTGGTGTAAACTGCAGTAGTTGCTACTGCAGTTTACACCATCCATTAGCAGGATGGCTAATTATGCCAGCCTATCTCGTTCCCAGGTTGTAATGGATAAGGCCTGGTTCTTTTATTTAAAATGAAACCTTCTTGTCCTGAGTTGACACTGGCTGGTACCCACAAAAGCCCTTTGCTCACTCCCCTGCTGCAGCTGGATAGAGGAGAGAGAATGTAACAGAGGGCTCCTGAGCTGACTGAGGACCAGGGTGAAAACACTCATCAATTGCCACCAAGGGCAAACCAGGCTCAAATTAGAACTATAAAATGAATTTAATAACAACAAAATCAGAGCAGGATAATAAGAAGTAAAATAAGCACTTAAAAACACTTTACCCCCGCCCCTCCCTCCTTCCCAGCTCTACTGCCTACCCCAACAACACAGGGAGTTGGGAATGGGGGTTGAAGTCAGTTCATCACTCTTTGTTTCTCCTGCTGCTCAGGGAGAGGAGTTATCATCACCCGCTGCACTGTGGGGTCCCAGCTGGGAGACAGTTTTTCATTAACTTCTCCAACCTGAGTCCATCTCATGTGCAATCCCTCTCTGCAAACTGCTGCAAAGTGAATCCATCCCACAGGCAACAGCACCCCTCCAAATGCTGTGGGTCACTCTTCCACAGGGTACAGTCTGTCAATGACCGGCTGCTCCAGTCTGGGAGCAGGGCACATCTCTCCATGGATCTCCACTGGATCCTCCTTGCATCCACCCACTCCAGCATGGAGCTCCTCCGTGGGCTGTAGGTTGATCTCTAGGTCCCCCATGGATCCCCATGGGTTGCAGGGGCACAGCTGCTTCACCATGGCCTGCACTGAGGACTGCAGGGGAATCTCAGCTCCAGTGCCTGGAGCACTCCTCCCCCTCCTTCTCCACTGACTTTGGTGTCTGCAGAGTTGTTCTCCTCATATGTTCTCATTCCCCTCTTGTCTAGTCACAATTAAAACTCCAGCACAAGTTTTCTTTGATTTCTTCCAGAATCTGTTATCACAGAGGTGTTACCGTCATCTCCAATAGCCCCAGTTTGGGCCAGCAGCGTGTCCATCTTCAGCCCCATCAGAGATTGGCTCAGGCAGACGTGGTAGAAGCTTCCAGCAGCCTCTCACAGAAGCCACCTCTGTGGCCCCCTGCTACCAAAAAGCAAGCTATGCAAAACCAATACACTTTTAAATTTCTTACTCCCATGTTTTTTTGTGACACATTTGCAAAGCCTAAGAGGCAATTATGCACTTTTTCTGCCCTGTTAAAAGGTTAGGGAAACTTACCACTTTCCTTAATTGAAACAAGCATGAGGTTCTAGACTTCCCTCTTCTAGCAGGTTCCTCAGCTAAAAGTTTCCATCCATTTATATATTCAGAGATCATTCAGTAAATGACTTGGAATGAGGAAAAATGAGGACCAATATCTTAATGTTTGAGTCTTCTTGTGTGTAAGGAACTGGACTTTTTGGCAATGTATTATCCTCCATAATACATTGATGTGCATTAAAAAAAATGTTGGCACTAAGAGTATATTCTCCTCTTTCTGAGAATAATCTGGGGTATCCCAAAGACCTGCCAGCCATTCTGCCCAAAACAGTTATTTCTTTTAAAGTGTCAGTACCTGGAAGCCAACCACAAGTCAGAGCTCTGTTGTGTCAATGAAAAACAAAACAAACAAAAAAAAAAAAAAAACTCATCCAAAATATAACTAAACAAAATTTGCCTCCAAAAGTCAGTTTTGTTGTATTCCTCATACTTTGGAACACCTATAGCAACAACAAGCCCTCAGCTTTTACTAGCCTTTAATATGGAGTTGATCATCTTTAACAGCTGTATTAATAAACAGTTTTGAAACAGCATTCTCTCATGTTATCCATCTTTTAATAAAAAATCAGCACACAACATTCTCAAGTGTCCCAGAGTGGCCTCAGTATTTATGTATCACATTATTATTATGTCAGTACAATTAAAACTTTCATGTATATACTGCTAGTATCCTAGATCATTAAGTGTTTTTAAGCTTTGCTGCAAATCCTTTCCTAGAGCTGCTGATTATTCTCACATTCCAGCAAAAAGCATTCTGCTCAGTCTTCATCTTTACTGAATCCAGAAGTATTCCCAGTTTATATAAGGGCAATGTTTCTGCCAGTATAATTATTAGGCTTCATAGTGCAGAGCACAAGTGTCACTACACACCTACACAGCTCAAGGTGGGAATTTGCTCTGTAGCTTATGTTTACTTTTTCACAAACTTATTTGTGAAAAGTCCCATAATGCACAACTCTTTCATTTCATAAGATGGTGTATTGCATTCATTTGTCAAACACATTTCAATTACACTATTGGTTAGATATCACTAAAAATTAATAACCTCTTACACTGTGTACTATGGGTTTTTTTATATTTCAATTACTCACACAATCTGCTGAAAATTAGACAGGGAACTTGCATAGGAGAGAACAGTTAATTACTTATTCTATAAGGTTAATGAAAATTAGCACAAAAAATTCTCAGCTGTTAGACACTTCGGTTTTTTCTGCAAAGAATGCATAAGTATAATTCAGAGTGCACATTTTTATCCAGTTAGGACTGAGTTTTACTGAAGGCTCCTTCAAAAATTATTTTGTAAAGGTACTGAGAAAAATATGAAAAATAGAAATAGGTTAATTTTTTAAAAGAAGTTTTCACTTTATATGATTTATCTTAAATCAAGTCTCATAAAACAATTTGGGATTTTTTTTCCTTCTATTCAGTTCTTGTGATAAATTCAAGCTTTTTGCGTTTATAATCCTTTAACTAGCAGCTATCTTATTCTTTTTTAGTTCACGGCCTTTCAAGTTGTATGTTAACACCATTTGAAGGTAACAACTGCATCTCCTATTCACAGTGAAACCTCTGAGATCAGAATGTTGTGTCTGTGAAAATTGCTGTACACAGTTGGGAAAGTAATGGAGTGTAAGTAAGAATAAAAACTAGGCAGAACAGTGAATTTTTGTTTTTCCTTTGAAGATTCTAACATAAATCCCTTGAAAGATGAGACACATAACTCAGTTAATACTGTATTGTTAATTAAGAGTTTGTTCTGCATGGTAACAAAATTTTCAGATTTTTCTTCTCCCATCATCATTTATCTTTTATGTCTGAGGAGAGAGAAGATGAAGGAATTTTTTGGCATCCCCAAGCTAAGATTTCTTAAGACATATTAAAAACTTGAAGCATTTTTAAAATCCTTAAATTATTTTTAGTTATAACTTTTACATATGTGTATCTTAAAAAATGTGTATGCAAACAGCTTTAGTATGTTTGTCATGAAGTATAGAATGTTTTGGTGCATTTGGACAATTTAGGCTACTACTTTCAGTAAACCATATATCACAAAAAAATAAGGTAATGGTACTCATAGAAACAGCATCACTCAAAACTACATATAGTAGAGGAATGAAAATAGAAGGGTGAAGGTAACAAAAATCTTAAATGGCTTGCATTTACCAGTGTTAGTGTTGTACCATAGTTCTGTCAACCCAGCACCAACGGAGCAAGGCATATATACTGAAAGGCAGATCAAACTTTTTTTTTTTCTTTTTTTTTTTTTAAATCTTGAATCAAACTGAGCACAAAGGCTGGACATTTTTATATTTAAAAAAGAAAAAAAACATTAAACCTCTACAGAAAAGGTCAACGTAGGACTTGCAGAAATTGCCAGATTGACAACGTTGAAAACTAAAATCCTTGTTTAGCCACAGAATAAATGTTGGTCAGCAGCAATTATGGATACTAGTTCTGATTTTTCTGCCAGTTTTAAGTGGCATAATATCACTACTTTCTACAGGAAAAAACGGCTTCATCCAAGGTGAAAAATAAGGAGTTTTATTTTCTACCTTTTTAGAATGCATGTAACCTGATACATCAAGAGTCCAGGTACTGAATAGGCAAGGATGCATAAAATCACAGTTATTTTTGTGATTTCTGTTTATTCTGACTTTTTAATGCACTTAAGAAAATATTAAAAAAGGCAAAATGTTTTAATGTCCTAAGCCCATCCATGGAAGATCAGAGCCAACTTTTTAACAGTGTTTGAGGTTTGGGAGAGGGCAGCAGGAAAATAAGAAAAAGAATGAAGAACTTAATGGACAGAATCCTAGACATGATACATTTTTTTCTCAATAGGAAAAAGTAATTATATAAAGTGCAACATTGGCTTAGACTATTATATGTCCTGTGACATAATTTGTGTCTATTCTCAAATATAGGCATTATGCTAATAACTGATTGACTTTATGGGGGTTTTTTTTGAATCAAATTAAAATTCAGATCCTTTTTTTATTATTTATTTCAAGGTAATATTCTGCCTTGATCCCATCCTGTCTCTAGGGAAGTCTGAAAAGGCTGTATACTTCTTTTGTGTACAGGTTACACCTGGTGATGGCTGACCTGTGAGCTTCTAGACAGAAATATCAAGGCTTGCTGAAGATGAGGTTGGGCATAAGACTCTCTGAGCCCTCATGACTCCCATGGTCTAGCTGTTTCCTATTGCAGACAATTGTATCATAGAATTACTGTTTGTTATAAACTAAGTAAATTCTACTTCAATGAAGTTGATTCCATTACTTCTAATCAGGGCATTCCTCACTTCTCTAATAGTTCCTTTAATTTCTGACTTAAATTTTATAATGAACCTCTGTTTTTGTGCCAGCAATGTCCTTTAGATTAATTTGTTCTCCTCCCTCCCTGCTGTTTATTTCCCTCTGATGCATTTAGAAAGCAATTGTCCCTTTTCAGCCTCCATTCTGTGAGTTTAAGCCAAGATCTTTTTATTTGCAATTGTAAAATGTGCCCTCTAGTCCACTGATCACCCTGAACAGAAATAAATTTTAGTTCTTCAGTATAGAGACTGTTTTCTGTATTTTAATAATGCATCCTATTTCAATTACTTCAATTCTTTCCATTTCTTTATCCAAGGTATCCCAGCACACCTCTGATTTAATGATGATTACTAACTTTGTGTGTTCAACACTATTTATAAGAATTAATGACTTCAGCACAAAAAGAAAATTAGCGACAGTATTAAGTAATGGTTCCAAGACTGAGCCTTGAGAAATTTCAGTCATAAATTTTTCAGGTTTTTTCATAATGGTAACTTGGTGTGATTCTTTACAACCAGTCTCAGGCTTACTTTACAATCCTAGTAGTAATCCCTTTTGTTGGCTGGTACCACAGCATTGGCTTTACCTTTTTATAGGTAGATAAAGCCTTTTGCTTCCCTTGTCTAAAAGTAACTGCTCTTTTGTAAATGAAAAACACTTAGCTAGATTAGTACCATCTACCTACAACAAACTAATTTAATATTTGCTTTCTTATCCACAAAACTTCACACCTTTCATTATTCTTCCACTTAAATACTTTATAGGCTTGCTCAAAAGTGAGATTGGATAAATTCTTTTACATTTGTCCAAACTATTTCTTCCTCCTCTATTAATTTTGCAAACTCTGTATGTTATCTTCCAGTAAGATTCGCCTGAGTATTTTTTTGCCTGCTCTTTCAATGTTCTGGGATATCCAGAAACAGAACTTCAGTATAAAATATGGAGTATAGGGAACACAGGCTTATAGTCCATCTCTGTTAAGAAAAAACAGGGACCTATATGACTTTTTAACTGATTTGTGCATAGGCCTAAATCCAAAAAATCCTTAAACTGAATTAATTTCTATCCAGATATATATTGCAACATTTCATCTCACAATGTAGACTCCACAATTTGAGAACTTACCTGCAACTTAATGCTTGATATATTTGGCCATTATGTAGCTTCTTTTCTATTATTTTTCAAGATAAAACCACATGTTCCTTGTGTGCACCAGTGAAAAGATTACTAAACCACTGCATCAGGTAATGTAAATAAACATACAGCTTTAGCCTTCAGCTACCTTAAACCCAGCAAAAAACATAAAACAGTTATGAAATCTTGTTTGTGATGTTAACCCTTACTTAAGGGCCGAGGTAAATAAACTCACTTGTCCAACTGAGATCAGAAATAGAATATATAAAGCTGAGTGCCTGGATCTGAACAGTAAAGTGTATGTGAATCATTCTTTTATCATAAAAGGAAAAAGCTAATCCTTCACAAGAAAAAGGGGAAAAGGGCCATTAACAATCCACTTCACACTTCATTTAACAGCAAGCATAAACAGGCACTAGTTGTAATGGAGCTCACACTAACCTTTCTTGCCTTCTGTCAGCTCTCCTTTTCCCATCAGGGTGCAGGGAGGAAAGAGGAGAAATTTTTAAAAAAGGTGGGAGGAGGAGCTGTAATTGGCAGGAAGCACAAATACGTGGGAAGAAGAATGCCAGCTTGTTATCTTACAGATCTGGGCAACTGCCACATTCTAGAACCTTAATCGGCAGCTAAAATGATGTACTACTTACTGCATAACCCGGAGACTATCTAAAAAGTCTCAGCCACAGCAGAGCAGTTTCAGAACTTATTTCATAACTGAAAAGGCTGCCTGAGGGTACCTTCAAATAAACTCCTTATGTGTGGGCTCAAAACAAACCTGGTGCTGTTTTATTTATAGATCATTTCTGGAGTAAGTCTAAAGGAGGCTGCATGTTCTGCTGCTTAGAGCCAAAGAGCTGGGATAGTCTCTCCAAGGATACCAGGTGCTTCTCCCAGTAGTGCCATTAACTGACCTCTTTATGCCTCAAGCTGCTCAGCTGAAAAATTGAAAGCTTTTTAAAAATAAAATCAAGAACTCAGAGAAAACCAACAATAGCATGGTTTCAGGCAGGTCATGAAGTCAACTGATGGCAGTTCTATTCCTGGCTCTGAACTGCACTCAGCTGAACCTGGACGAGTTATTTAGGGCAAGCTCTCACCACACAGCTCAGCAGAGAGCACTGAGATGCCTCAGGGGAAACCAGGTTCAGAACCAGAAACTAGATAGTTGCATAAGGATATTGTTCCACCTGAGCTAGCTCACTAATTGTCTCTAATTTAGGCTAATTAACACAAGCAGACAAGCAAGGCTAAATTTTTTTCGTTTAGAGTGACTCTTGTGCACAAATGAGTCTCTGAAATGCTTTCCCCTGGGTTAGACAGCTATACCAATGAGCCAGGATCTTTCTTAACAGCAGCTATGCTGTGAGCTGCACCCTGAAGTCATAGTACCTAATAACTGAGCACTTTTTTTTGTTATTGCTTTGTCTGGTTTTTGGTTGTTTTTGGGTTTTTTGGGTTTTTTTTTTTTTTTGTGGGTTTTTTGTTGTTGTTGTTTCTTTGTTTTTTGGGGTTTTGCTTTCACAAGCTGAAAATTTTAATTCAAGATTTGTTCACATCCTCTTTCAAAATAGTGGTAAGGAATCATGTACAAACTCAGTCTTAAATACCAAATATGGATTTACTTTCCCATAACTTTGAGCAAGAACAGCAGTTTCAGTAATAAATTAATTATAAATAATTGTTATCAATTATAAAAAATTAAATATAACTTCTAGAAATAATAAAGGCTAAATAAAGAAATATATTTCCAGTGGACATGAAAATCATGCAGGTTTTAGAGCCATTGTCAATACTTGAAAGTTGTAAGGTATATCCAAATAAGGTTTTCATTCAAACCTACAGCAAGTCTGAGATGAAATCAAGCAAAACTATGAGGGGCTTGCTCTTCGATGCCATGCTTTTCTTACTGGAACACCTGAGCTTGGTGCTGCTACTTCAACCCTTCCCCGTTCAACTACTCATGTGCTCTACTCAAATGTAGTGGCCATTGATTTGAATTGCATGACTTAAGGTTGCCAAATACAGCCTTTTATTCTCTTCCAATGCTTATGTGCAAGTCCTAAGAGCAGTCAAGAGGCTGATGCCAAAGCTCACTCTATGAATCAGCAGTCGGGCTGCTCCCTCACGGCACAATCTAAAGCACTCTCAAACAATAAAGAATGAAGGCAGGGGGACATTAAGGTATTAGCTCTAAAAGAGTTTGTCCTCATGTTTTTCATAGAAATTAGATTAGTCACAAGACCTTCTCCTGCATTTTAAAATCATCTAATAAGGGTTCTTCTATTTTCGCTCAAATATAAAATATCTCTTTCTCTGCTTCTCTTTCATTCATTTCAATTGGCTGAATGCAAGGAAGAAAAAATCTAGTTCTGTCCATTAGGATGTTTCAGCTGTTGTATATTGACAATTGATATTAAAAACATCTGATAATTTCAAGTTGGTTGTGAAAATATGTGCTCTGACATGTATGGCTACTAGACATTAGCTAGTCATTTTGAGCCTATAAAGTGTTCCTGTCTTATTTTCTTTGTTCATAAAACCATAATGATTTTGGAAATCTATTGGTAGAACTTATGAATCCCAGAGTTAGGGTGGAACTCTTATGTCAATAACCAACCATTTAGCTGTGGAATAAGTCATACCTCAACAAGGATGGTATTAGAGTCTCCTCAAAGCAAGAGGACCACTGGAGACTGTTCATACAGGAAGACTTAACAGGAAACACAGATTTGGGCCTAAAGCAATGAGGCTGGGGAAAGAAGGATACAAATAGCAGCTCTTAAAAAATTGAAGTTTGGAGAGAAGTCATTAAAGGCTTTTTTGCAGAGAGAATATTTTGCATTTTAAGTTCACATGAAATAAGATTAAAGGGAACCTTAAGCAGTGTGATTTGGAGGCAAAAAAATACAGCAAAGGGGAAATTTTCTGTACACCATATAGTCAGGAGCTTCTGAGAGAATTTCTAGGACTTTTCCAAAATGTAACACAGATAACATAAATTCTCCATTTTTAATTTCATAAGAACCTTTAAATGTTTCCAGCAGAAGCCAAAAAAAAAAAGAAAAAAAAGAAAGAAGATACCCACTTGCATAGGTATGTCGAAATATCATAGTGTGTCAGAAAAATAAGGAAAGTAATCGATCTCTTCTTTTTTTTGTCCCTTGTACTAATAACACAAACAATACTTGTCTAGGAACTTATTCATATGATGTGTAGTATCTAAAGTAGCACTGGCCCAAGCCAGAAATCAGGAATTGTAGCAGCCCAACCCCAAAACAGCCAAATAGCCTCAGGAGTCAACTATAGTTTTCAAGACTGATGCCAACATGTCACTAGGTTTGGAAACAGTGGTTTATATAATGGTTAGCCTGAAACTCAAGTCCACACTTCACTGCAAGGTAAAAACATACTTTGATTCACCTTTGTAAAATCCACTGCTGTTGTGTCCTACCCATTTTTTCCCCTGATTTCAATGCAAGATTAATAAATAAGCTCTACCGAACAACCAATTCTAGAATTCTGTGATGTTCTATCAAGTTCTAAAGGAGAGATGATATAGCAATTTGTTGAGCTTAAGGGAAATTTAAGAATTTCCCAAGGCTCCTAATACACATATATTGCATACACAGCAACCTTGAGTGGCTCCATCAGAAAAGTTTTATCCAGTGCTTTGCTACAAGAGGAAAACTTTGAGACACTGGGATTTACAGCATTAACAGATGTCACAGAAAGCCTACGACTTGAATTTACATCAAAAGACTGCTACACAGTTGCCTCTATATGACAAAAAAAAAGTAAAGGAACTATTCAAGGCCAGTACCAAACTATAACATCATTAAGAAAGTGTGATGAACTCATAGCTGAGACATAATTTAGAAATGGCACAGAGCTTTGGGTTTCAGACCGTTGTTATATTTCAGTAGCAACTATGCATAACAAATTCCAGAAATCACATCCCTTGGTATACATTTGAAATATTAATCTAAACCCAGATCAGAATGCCTGGTCGTTTTTGTTGGTTTTGTTTTTAAGTGTCTTGTCCTATAGTAAAATAACCCAGTGGTTTTGTTATATAGTTGTTTAGCATCAAAAAAAAAACATTTTGCACTCTAACCAAAATAACTTAATTTCAAAAGTGCTTTGATTTTTGTCCATAGCAATAATTGCTAAAGGTAAATATAAATTTGTACTTCTATATATTTGTATTAAAAGTATTATTGGACATTGCTTTAGGATTAAAAACAAACAAACAAACAAACAAACCCCAAAAGCTGGCAGTTTCCTGAAATTCCTTATGAAGAACATGTCAGTAATGTTGACTGTGTGTTGGAATTACCCTTTGTGAGCTGGAAGGCCTCACCAGTAGTACTGATGAAAATTTTCAATTAAAAAAAATCTCATTGGTATGTGATGATTTGTTGAACCCAAACACTTAATCCAATACATCTGCTGTTGACAAGATCTCACTGGATTCCTGGCTTGGTTTCTGGAAGGGTACCAGGCTAGGGAATGAGGACCCTGTGCTGATAGTGTTTCAAGTTCTGAAGATAACCCAGCAAAGCAGAAATCCAATCTTTTTGCCATATATGTGTGGCAATGTATATTTCTCTATAGTGCCTCCCAAACCACTGAAGATAGAAGTAACATAATATTCCTCAGGACACTACTTTGGAAATTTATGGTGAGTTTAATAGTCAATACACAGCAGTCATCCTCTTGGCCATGTGCAGATACTACTCACTTATTGCTGTTTCACCAGATGAGAATTACCTGCTATTAGTGCAATTAGTGGCACTAGTGTTGTTTAAACAATTAAGTCCCTCTTCTACACAGGACTTGTTAGCTCAGGCACAGCATTATAGAGCTAACTGCATCTGATTACCCTGAGCAGCTGAACTCTTTTCAAAATGCCTTGTAATGTTTTTCTCTGCTGTTTGTAAGATATCTACAGTCTTCCTGATTATATTCCAGACTCATTTGTGATGTTAGTAGTCTGAGCTTCACTATTCTAACCAAAGAATCAACATATGACAAACATGGTAGCTCATAACTAGACAGCAGATTTCTGCCCACAACTGGGTATTAAACATTCAAAAGAACTTTTAGAAAGTAATCTTATTATACAGACATGAAAATTAAATTTCTGTAACAAGTAATTCAAGAACAATAATCTGTGCTCAGGTATCTGGGACATGAAGGGAAGCTGCTATTCACCACAGACTTTTCTTTTAGATCCTATATATGGCTTTGTACATCCTCATCAGAAAATCACAGGTAAAAGAATTAAAAATGAACTTAGCATGCTTTGTCAGTTACCACTTGATCCAGAAATGACTTATGTTAAAGGAAGAATTGTGCTCATTTCAATGGGCTTTAGATCACTGCTATTATAGTGAAGTTAGTGCATAAGATCTATAAGAAATGGAAATGTTGTTATGCATTTTTTAGAATTCAAAGTTTGAAAAGTGAAGTTAAAAGCCATTCAGGCTGAAGGAGGAATATTCTTCAAAGTCTCTAAAATGAAATTCAAAACTTGAGCATATAAAATAGCAAGTGATTATCCTATCCTTTTGAAATAAGAAGAATGTTCCCATTTAATCCCTGAATTATGAATGCAAGAGCATCTGATCCATAAAGCTACGTTGTTGTATTCTTTATTAAATCTAGAAGTTTAACAACCTTATCATAAGATGTTCCCTTGTTATCTGTTCCTGTGCTTTTTCCCTCATGTATTTTTATGAAGATAATATTAGAGGAATAAAATACACGTAACATAGCTAAAAATTGCTAAAGTAATTAGTTAATCTTTTATCAAGTGTCAAAAGGACAGCAAGTAAGGGACGAAGTAGAGTTGTTGTGTGGTCATGAGAAACCTCATATGATTGTCTGATGTGATAAATAACTCTGCAGCTGATGAGAAACTGGTAGATGTCTCTCACTCAACTTCAAAAAGACTCTAGATATGCTCCCCAACCGTACTGTTTTATCCAGGTTGTGATGCTATGGTCTGAATGGACAGCCAGTGCATTGAACTTTGGTGAGATCATAGATGGTCCACACTTCGAAGCTGGTTACAAATGATGTTCTTTAAGGGTTTATACTGCTATTGCCTGTGTAGTATCTTCATCATTGATCTGGAAGAGATGGAATTCACACTCATGCAGTCTCTGGATGACAGCAAAGTGCTGCATGGGTCACCATCTAGGGGCAGAAGCACCTATCCAAACTGGAGTAATGCAACAGCAGGAAGTCTATGAAGTTCAACAGGGACAAATCCATAATCCTGTACATGGGATATAAATATGTACTCAGCTGTACAGGCTGAGACTGACTGGGGAGCAGCTCTTCTGCTAAGTTTCTGAGGGCCTCACAGACAGCTGTCAGTATTCTGGATGCACTCCCCAGCCCTCCCAGGGTTTGGGTGCCAGAGAGGCTGCGTTTGAGACCAGCTGAACAGAGCTTTGGTGTAAAAGAAGCTGTAGGAAGACACAGCAGGACTTCCCACCCTCTGACTTTTGGGAGCCGCTCTCAGTTAAGGCTCTGTCTCGGTCACAGACTGACCCATCCAGGCCTGCGCCTGTGCCTGTCCATGGCCCCCTGAATCTCATGTGACAGACAAACTAGCTAAGCCTGACTGATTTTCCAGCTTGACCTAGGACCTGCCTTGTCACCGCAGACCCACGTGGCCACCACCAGGCTATGCTTGAGGCTGGGCACCATCTTCAGGTCTGCCTCACTCACCCCACTCCTGTAGTGTGGGACAGACACATTACTCCTGTAGTGTGACTGCCCTGCAAGCCCAGGCATTGAGCTCAAATTTCAACCTCCTATTCCTCAGGGAACAACCAGTTCTACTTGTGCCCTGACACAAAGAGATGAGCATGAACCACTCTGTGTGTCCTGTCAGCAAGGGAAAAAAAGCAGCCTCTTGGACTGTATCAGCAAGCAGCACACCTATCAGGGAAGGGATTGTACCTCTTACTCCATGACCTTTAAGAGCTCTGAAAAACTGTGTACAGTCTGAAACCCCAGAGTACACACCTGATCAGTGAACTGGAGTAGATTTAGTGGTGGGAGACCAGGATGGCATTGAGATAGAGCACTTGATGCCTCATGAGGAGAGGCCAAGAGCTGGGATTTACAGTCTGGAGCAGTAATGGTTTCAGGAATAGAAACTTTTCATTCTTCAAACATTTTCAAGATGAAACAAGTAGTTTAGCCAGTATGACCATGCTTTGAGCAGCAGGTTGGACTGACACTTTCTAAAGCCTCTTCTAACGTGCCTGGTCTTGTCCCAAGACAACATGCCTCCAGGAATCAAAGCTCATTTCTCTGTCATCTAGCAAGGACAGTGGGGCATAATGCTCAGGAAGGTATTTGGTAATGGGCATTGAATGGAAGAAACACCATGAATCTGAACCTCTGTGCCTTTGACAGTGTGGATGCCAGCCTGTGGTCAGGGAGAGAGAAACAACAATTGTTTCTCACAGTGGCTTGAGAGAATTTTTAGGGAGTTGTCAAAACAATCTGCAGGTGGTGTTTTTCCACCTTGCTTTTCTGTTCCTCTCAAGGACAGTGTGTGAGAAAGATGTTTTTATTAATTAACCAATGAAATAAAATGTATCATATTGGTTTATTTAAGCCCAAGTTTCCTTTCCATAAAGGCCTTTTTTTCTTCCTTTTTACACTGCGTCCTCGTCTGTTCTTGTGTCATTCTTGGTGCAAGTGTGACATGACAGTATCCAACTGACATTATGGATGTTAGTCATCTCCACTGGTATTAGGGTATCACTGGTGACTACTGACATTTCATTGAATGCCTGGAGAAAATGACATGGAGAACTAGTGCTAGAAACACAGAAGGCTAGAATATCCTTCAGATCAAAGCTCTGCAGAGTCAAAATTTCCAATATAATCTTTGTCACTGTCAGCGCACAGCATCTCAGTATATCTGGTCTGGAAACCTATCAGCAGATACAGATCTTCTACATGTACACAGTAAGCCCAGAATTTTTAGGACATGTTGAACCTCCTAGACATGCACAGAACAAACCACATTGCAGATCTGCATATGGTTTGATGCATATGAAGCTGGTTTGCAGTATATTGAAGAATTCCAGATGTGTGGTTCTTGGTTGGCAGATTATGACCTACTAGGGCCTGGAAAAATATATTAAGTCTTCGAAATCCTTGTGTAGAAAATCTCTGCCCAAAATAACCAGAACGCGTCCAGGAAAACTTAAATATACTGTAACACTTTCAGAAAACTTTAGCCACTGCCCTACTCTGTCTCCCAGCCTCCAGCAGTGGCATGTGCTGTATGACTGCTGAGCAATGGAGCAGTGGCAGATAAGAAAGGTCTGCTATATCCCCTCACATGTACAGTACCTGACTGCCTAAAGGAATTTAGTTTCCCCCACTTCAGAAGATAAGAGAGTTTGCATAAAATTCTACAATATTGCAGATTTAGGACTGAAAAGCTTCTCAACAGTACCAGTCAGTAGGTACTTACAGATGCCTAAATAGCAGTCCAAAGAAACAGCTTGTACATGAGCCTGACAGTCTTACCACATACAGATCTCACCACCCACAGCCATTTAACACAGAGAGCAATGGTTCTCTACCCTTAGCTGATTCAAAGACAAGAAAAAGTAGTAAAAGTCTATAAAGCTGGGAACACCCAAAGAGTCATGGGGTTTTTTGTATATTCAGTGCCTTGAGATATGCAGTCTCTAACACCTGGTGACATGGTCATAACTTCTTGTTGTTACCTACAATTCTCTCTCTTAATATCATGTATTTTCTTTCCAGTGGTTACTGCACAGTCCCAGTAAATTCAGCTTCAGAAGCTCAGTGGCAGCTGCCACTATAGTTAAGGAGAATAGAAACAACTAGTATGTTGACTGACTTATTCAGAGATCCTGTAAGAAAGAAAAACTACAAGACTACTTCCACAGCTGTGTTTCTGCATACTGAGACAAAAACAGGATGTAAGTTTTTTCCTATATAACTTTTGTCCTAGCTAAAGCCACCCTGGTATTACAAGGAAAGGAAATAGGAACATGAAGTAAAGGTAATAAAATAGAAAAAACTTTTTTTTTCCTGAAAAGGCAAACAAACAAGTAATGCCAGAAGGTGCCATCAAGGACTGCTACAGGATGTCCCCTTTCATAAAGGAAATCTACTAGAAACAAAAAACAGCTCAATTATCCTAATTTTAGAGGGTTCTTCCTTTAAGTATAACCAGACAAGGAAAGACAGGAACTAAGGTTGCTGTAATAATCTGTTCCTTCTGAATTTTCCAGATCTACATGGAGAGATAATCACAGCAAGAATTTTGGATTTAAAACACAGCTATTTTCAAAGGGGAAAGAGCATTTTCTACCTCCAGTACAGGCCATATTCTTACAAATGAAAACCATGGCTGCAAGCAATTAAAATGTGTTAGTAACTCACAAGACAAGGATTTAATTGCCATTAAATATATATGTAAATTTAATTTGCTGCAGGCTTCATGTTCTTGTACATGTATAGCACTTGCTGGTAGGTTGGTTTTGGGTTTTAATACAAGCATGTTAATAAGTAATCTGTGTAGCTGGTTCTGCTATTCACTTTATGTTTCAAAAATTATATGCATTCTGCAGTAAAGTCAGCTTTAAAGAATGATATTCAATGCAATATTTGTGTTCCTGCACATCCAAGATCATTCTAGGAACTGAACAAAATGAGCTAACTAAATATAAACAAGTAGTCTGTGTTCTGTGTGTATATAGTACTGTTGCCTCAAAGATGACAGTAAGCAAAAAATACTGAAAGTGTTCATTCCTATTCCAGGCTTGTTGCAGTTTTTCCTTTTTTTTTTTTTTTTTTCACAATGACTGTTACAGACTTATATTTAGCAGTGACTTTCTAACATCTGTTTGCTAAAGCAAATAATGCAGGCAAAGTTGTGGCTAGAGATAGTACATAGAAACAGCAAGGCCATAGAAAAGGAAAAAAAAAAATGCATGCTTATGCTGAAGGATCCTTTTGTTTAGCTCTTTTGAGACAGCCCTCGGTGACCTTAGAAAACCTCCAGCTGCAGCCCGTGAAACGGGGTCGGGAGGCTCAGCAGAGGACCTTGAGAGCCCTCTGCAGGCCACCAGGCTGAGAGCCTGGTCCTGGTAGCTCTGCTCGTCCTCAGCTGCCTTGATGTGTGCATGAAAGACATGTTTCATTCGCCATTTATCACAGTGGGGGTTTTGGTGTGCGACAGCAAGCCATCCCTTTAATGATGCCTTCAGCTGGCAGCACTGTTCTGCTCAAATAACTACTTGCCAAAAAAGGAATATAATTTGTCCTCTCTCTGAATTTGTTATTTCATTAGGGTTCCTCAAGAGAACTCTGATAAAGGATTTGAGTGTATTAATCACCCTCCACAACCTTCTCAAGCAATTAGTCTTTTAAAATGTTTGCTACCTCCTTAGTCGTACATAATTTGATGGTGCTCAGTGAATCAGCTGAGTTCAGACTCACTAACCTTTAGAAGTTCGGCCTGTCTGAGCTAATCAGTCTGGGCCCCAGTTGAACTGAAAACTGCTTTTTTCACTCTTTGTGGCAGGTTTATAGTACAGCACTGCTGGACGCCTGCCATGAAGGAAAACTCAAAACATATAAATTCTTCATAAGGCAGTGGTAGAAGGTGGCACTGAGAAATAATGTTCTCATGCTGTCAGAGACACTGTGAGGCGAGTGGGGGCAGCCCTCATTCTAAGACAGATGTAGCAACTATTGCTCCTGTTTAAGCCTCTAAATGAGTAATCCTAGTTTATGGGGCTCCAGAGGTGGAAATTTGGCTGCCATTTATCTGAGGCTTTTGTTTTGGCACAGACTGTGGGCTCTCAGAAGAGCATTGCAAGGGCCACGCCGACAATTTCCTATGCAGACCTCTTTAAACAAGTGTAAAGTGAAATTTTCATTGATGAAGCATACATTTTAACAACAAACTTCATGGTAAACATAGCTAAAATATTAGCAGTTTATTTCGTACATAAACTGGACAATAACACAACTTAATGTTAGAAAATATGAAGCCATAAACCACTCAAACATATTTTGCATCACCAGGTAACAGTTCACATGACTTGTTACTTCTTCCTGACATTCCAGTTCCATTGGCATTGTTTCTGGTAAATTAAGAGAGCTTGTATCTCTCTGAAATGTCAAATAAAAACCTCTGGAATATCCCCAAAGTGGTCTGTGATTCTGTAATTACATATTCACAGACCACTTTGGGGACATTCCAGGATTTCAGATACTTGTAAGATACACAAACTAGAGCTGTTTGGATGACAAGGATCTTATTTTGCTACATTTTTTAAGGTTTAGACTTCTGATATTTTATTCTGATACTGCCCTGAAAATGAAGTCCCTCACATTATTTTGCAAAAGTAGCTTGAACTATAATGCCAATTGTTAAATTAGATCCTGTTGATCTTTAGGTTTAGTTAATAGTTCTCTTCTGGTACTGAACAGGTAGACTCTATTGTGCCCTTTGACACCATATGGTTCAGGGTTCAAGGACAGTGATCAAGAAAAGTAAAGATACCAGGGCAAGAAAAAGAGATATGACACCTTAAATCTATGCTGTTCCTGCATCCATGTGCAATAATTCACCTGAGATCCCATTCAATCTGTCAGAGAAAATTGTGACAAGGACACTAATATCCTGGACTGGGATGCTTTAAAATAGAAAACCTCAGTCAAATAAATGCAAAGTATGGCTATCATTTTTTTGCCAGTGTGAAGTACGCGACTGAAAAAATGACAATAGGAATTTAAGTAAAGAGGCATTAATCCATCTTAATCCAATACAAGCTACCAGCAGGTTTTTCTGCAGCTAAAAGGTTGTGTTTATCTATATAAGCTCATCCCTGGCTTTCAGAAAAGTAGAAATACAAAATATTTGCAGATGAGAACCCATCTCTTCAGTCAAAAGAATTTGTCTCAACTTCCACAAAGGGCTTCATTTGCAACTCATTTATCATTTTAGACTCCTCATGTGTGATAGGCAGCACTTGCATTAGCAAGTTATCCTGTTTAATTAAATTGAGAAAGAGCTCCCTAAAGCCAGTAAATGACAATGTATTATATTTCAGTATTTCTGGCCATATGCCATTAAAAAACAATGAAAAGATGGACATGCCTGAAATTTCAGCAGGAGCCATATTGCATTCAATTTTGGGCCAGAGGCAAGTGCTGGTAAGAGCAGACTTTACACACAATAGTTCTGTCTAACAGACATAAAAGTAAAAATACACTATTATTAGTAGACATTTATAAATGATTTATAAAAGGAGAACAGATCAATGTGTTGCCATGAATATATGTAATATGTCTTGTAGGCAAATGTGAGCTCAAAAGTCAGTTCCACTGCATCTATTTGACAGGAAACAGGCTGGCCATCTCTCTAATGATTGCTTATTTCTTTATTAAAAACTCTGTTAAATGATTTTTTGCACATATTTATGTGCTTGTTTATTTATATATATAGTAGTCATCACAGTGAGTGATAATGAGTATGTGAAGCCAGTTGTTGAAAAAGTGTCTGAAAACACTACTCTTCAGCTGGTTCCATCAGGTTTTAATGGTGAACAGGAGTCTCTGAGGCAATGGACTTTCTTATTTGCTTGTGACTAAGATACTCTTAGAGCTGGTGGGATGCAGGATGAGTCCTGCAGATCCTGCTGGCAAATGCAGGACAATTTTTACTTATTTTAGAGAAATAATTGAATGTCCTACTGCAACATTTTGGGGTTTTTTAGTTCTAGGTCACAAGTCTTTAGCATAAAGAAAGTTAGTGTGGTGTGGACAAAACAAAAGACATCTGTTTTAATAATCCTCTCTCTGCTGAGCAAGGAACATAAAATAATAATACATAAGATCAGGGATTTGGGTTTTATTTTCAATACCTGCAATTATTTTTGAAAAGACTCTACAAACTCCACCTCTATACCAGATTCCAAAATTCCAAATCAAAATATGAACCTGCAACTCCTATCAGGGTCCCTTTAAAAATATTCTTCGTAGCGACAGAAAAGGATTTAAAGTAATCTCCTTATAGCTAGTTGTAAAATCTTAGTGGCTGAGAAAGGTATAAGACTTAGCAGGTAACAGGACACTAAACCTTTACGACATCTTTACTTGCCTCAGTTACTAATAGCAATTCAGAAGAGAGGGAAAATGAGAGTAACACAAAGTCTAATATTTCTTCTTCCACTTGCGCAACTTGTTATTCTTCCCCTGCTTTGAGTTGTGAGAATAGAAGCTATTTGTTAATGTCCTTGTTCTCCTGGCTCATGTGAAAGGGCAGACAGATAACATCAAGTAGCTGTGCAGGGATACTGCATGTACTTTTTCACTCTACTGCGTAATGATACGGGTTCAATTAAAAATTTATGGTGTCATATTTTCCATGATATTATTGCTTGTAAAAATGGTCTGCATTACACAATCATATTGACTATGTCATGTCCCAGGCAAAACACACTAACCTCTATCTGCTTACATCTGGTTTAAGCCCCAAATAAACAAGTTTGCACAACATCTCACTTTGGAGCACTGAAATTGTCTTGTTTTACGTCTAGGAGAATAGAAGAAGGACCTGGAGAAACCAGCCAATGCAGTCTCCTTCTGTCAAGGACCTTGACGTTTCCAAATTGCCTTGGTACAGTCAAAGTGTAGAAAAAGTGTAAAAATCTTCTTAAAACATGAAACTGGTTAAAACAATACCTATAGCACAGCTAACAACTAGCATGGTTACAAGCATTTTTGTTCTTGGGTTATCAGAAAACCTTCCCTATTTCTGCAAGCATTAGAATTGTTTACAAGCATGGGATTCATCACCCTGATAATCTGTGATTATCACATAGGGCATACTTTTCTCCACATACTGAAAATGAATCTTGCTGTGACTGCTTACCTAAGAACTGCAGCATTTTTTGGTTCCATGGCAGTATGACTGGAATAACAAATGAGAAATGGCTAATAATGGATGAAATTTCAAACAGATAATCATTCATGCTAAATTACATTCAGCTGTAGGCTTTCATAAGCATATTAAAATATACTATATGTGGACTGAATACCTATAGTACATAATATTTCACAAATGAAATCAATTTAACTATTTTTCAGAAATGTGTTTGTGAGTAATTTTTTTAATATTATGTCAGCTTTATGCTTTTAAATACAGGACCTATGAAATGCTACAAAGGCAATTTTAAGGGTTTTATTGTACCTATAAATGCACACTCCAGCTAGGTTGCAGCTGTAAACCCTTATGATGTCATCTCTACCTGTACAATATTCTTTCATATGTTACTGTTATATTTCTATGGAGCCTAAAAATGGAAGCTTCATGTTAACCCTACCCAGGGAATCTACCTAAACTGTCGTACTACCTTTCCTCTATCATCAGTTTGAAATGTTTGCTTAAAAGGACAGATTACTTTCAATTGATTACTTTTACAGATTAGTTTTATCACCACTTCTACTGTGTGTTAGCCAGAAACAAAGATATTTTTCTTCCTACATAGGAAAATTTTATGTCAATCCCTCTCTGTCTAGACTAATACATGATGTATTGTTCTTTGATATTTTTAAATATTGAAATACAATATTTTTTCCTGAAAAAATGAATACCTTTTATTAAAATAAATATATTTGCTTATACACTTATATATTTATTTAAACAAATTGAACTTCCATGAAAAAGAATTTGTCATAAAATTTCTCTTTGGTTCTAAATCCTTTTCTGCCTGGGTTTTGTTGAAATTACATCTTCCATGAGTACAATATAGTTCTACATCTTCCATCCAGAAGGAATGCTTGAAATGTTTGGGCAGACAATCTTCTGGGTAAGTATATTTATAGAAAACTTACCATTATTCAAGACCAGAATGTCTCTGCCCAATGGGTCAGAAACCCAGAAGTTTTAACTGGCATAGTTAATATCCCATTGTGAAGGGACATCAAATAAGGCATCTCAGGACTCCTAAAGACAGAATCACAGGTTAGTAAATTCTCTTCTCTTCAGCACAATAGTGATTCCTTAGCCTTTATTAAATTTGGGCTGCTAAAAGGAAGTGCACCATGGAGGCCAGAAGCACTAAGGGAGCTCCAGCTCCCTTCCCACTCCTCCAACTCCCAACAGCATTGTCCAAATTGCTGTACTATTCTAAAAATGTCCACAGAAGTTTCAGTGTGATCAGATTCTTCTGGGCCTGAAATGTTTAAGCTTAAAAAATTTTTGAAAGATGTAAAATTATCAGTGTGGCACAAAAACTGTCATTTTGAAAATTAGTCCCTCAAGACACTTGATAAATCAGGTGAAAATAATATTTTTCTTTATATTGTCATGGGTATGAATTTCTACTCTAAAAAAGAAGTTTCCCTTTAAATTTCATAAACACAAGGAGTTCTTCTATGAAATGAAGAAGGAAGGAGAAAACTCAAATGGTTTTAATGCACATTTTAACGTTAGACTGTTTCATCATTTTCCCCTACATTCATTGTCTATCTTACCCAAACATAGTTCTTTCTAGTCCTTCTGGCCTTCAGTAACAGAGAAATTCCCCTCAAAGTGATGACCAGATCTGTGGCACAGTATCTCCATACCAGCTCACTCCTGTGAATGCAGGACTTTAGCTAAACCAGAGTCTCCAACTTAAAAAACATAAAGACCATTAATACTGATACATTTACTGGCACATTTATGTAAAGAACAGAATTTCTGATGTACTCTTTCTCCTTGCCCTGCCTGTGTGTAAATTGTGGATGTGGCAAGCACGGTTAAGTGTGGGTAAGCAAAGTGGTTTCCTTAGAGACATTAAAAGCAGAAACTATAAAGCAGCATATCCTCCCAACTGATGTGACTTTTTAATGGTCCTGATAACACAGAGAACAGACGTAAGTAGTCTCCCTGTTTGTATGCACAGAGCATAGCTCCCCAAATAGCTGAATTACTTTCCATATAAGATCATAAAATCTAGATAGAATCTCACAGCACTGCCATTAGGGAAGAGGGCACAACTATGACGTTCCAATATTAGTATTATAAGCTAAATATAGCAGCGAGCATTTCTGGGGCCCACTTGTGCTTATTTCTTCTGTGATGAGTAATTTGTCTCTCTTCTTCACGTTAACAGTGAGTTTGTGTGTATTGGAAAGATGTGATGGCTGCAGCAAGTATGCTTCCAGCAAATCCGGGCCAGAACCCAGACCAATAAGCCATTCCTGTGTCAAGCTTTTAAAGGACAGGAGTCTAAATTAGGCATACAGAAAAGTAATTCCTGAAACCACTGAGAGTGCAAAAGAGTACTTCAGCAGTACTGGGAGACAGGGAGGAGAAAGAGAAAGTTTGCATTTATGTAGAAATCAGTTTGATGAAAAACCTTCATGTTTACCTCTGGATGTCACAGTAAGTAAGGGCCTGCACATAGACATTCACTGTCCTCAGTGATCAATAAGTAATGCTTTTTTTCAGTTAACAGGCGTAAATGCAATGACTTCAGATTACTGGGTTATTTTATAACTGCTCTGTGTCTCTGCAGCCACACACACCATTCAGGGTATGTTGAGTCTTGGTAGGCTTTACAGAATTTCATAACATAAACTTTCAGCTGACAGCAAAAATTTATATGGAAATATTGGTCACTGAAAAAAGGGACACACTATTTCCTGGGTTTTGCTCCTTTCTAAAACCATGTTTCAATTGTTTAAAGCTGTGTTCATCACTGTATGATTAGGAGAGTAATGAAAAGGCAATGGGCTAGGTCTCTGCCAAAACCAGTCAGTGCACAGAGATTGGCAGAGGCTGGGATCGTCAAAGAGATTTCGTCTCTGTGATTATAGCAGGCACTAACATTCGCAAGAAATATTCCCAATGCTCATCTCCATACATACACACATTGCCTTCAGTCATAGCACCAAACAGGTTTTGAATTTGATCTACTGTTACAAGTAAGTTTCACAGAAAATATAGAGCATATTAAGACCTTAAAACATCAAAGAAAGCAGAAGGACCAGCAGCATAACATCCAATAGATAAGAATAACCCCTGTAAGTATCTGAAGAGGGTTTTTAGAATACTGATCCTTTAATAGACAAGAAAAAACCTAGGAGGGACAGAAGGAATTTGTCCATACTGCTAGTCAGGAAAGAAACCTTTCTGATTATTCCTTCCTTCCTTCCTTCCTTCCTTCCTTCCTTCCTTCCTTCCTTCCTTCCTTCCTTCCTTCCTTCCTTCCTTCCTTCCTTCCTTCCTTCCTTCCTTCCTTCCTTCCTTCCTTCCTTCCTTCCTTCCTTCCTTCCTTCCTTCCTTCCTTCCTTCCTTCCTTCCTTCCTTCCTTCCTTCCTTCCTTCCTTCACAAATCCTGAAGTCTAAATACAATCTCTCACTTATACAGGAAGCAAACACAGCTGCAAAGAGTAATTTTATACACATCTGTCTTCTGGATGCTTTTTGAGCAAACTGAGCTTTAAGAGTTCCAAGTAAATGTGATCTCACTGAAGGTTTTCTGTTTATTAGTTAAGATCTCTTTCATTCTTTGACCTGTAACTTATATTCCTTCTTCATCTCTGACTGAAAATCATTCCATTGTTATCTCAGCTTTCCTAAATTAAATCATATTACTTGTCCCACATTTCTTGCTTGTTGAGCACTGTAATAATTATCTTTAAAAACTGACAAATTTGTATTGTGAGGGCAAGAAAGACAGTAAAATTTCAAATTCTGCAGTAGTAGCAGGCAAAACATTAATCCTTTTTTACCTATAGTTTTCAGGTTTTTTCCACATACAAAGCTACCATGGAATATCACAATAATTTCAAAAATGAATAAAATTAGTGTAAATTATGCTCTGTGGTTATTAAGAAATGGGTTACCTTAGTAATTTGAAAACAGATTTTTTGGGGCACTTGACTTGGGCTGGCTGTATATCCAAACTAGATCTCAAATACCACCAGTACAAACTAATGTACTACAGAGCACAGTGAAGCGTTTGTGACTCTTTGTGACCTAGACTCTCTATATAACAACCTTTGGCCAAGGTATCTGATACACATAGACACACAATGCTGCAGTTAGCGCTGATGTTTGCAGAACAAGACCCTTCAAACTGCCTTGTCTCTTTCTTTCCACCTCATCCTTTCTCAACATGCAATTTGAAGATAAAATGTAATTCATATTTTTATTTAGATATTAGGGGTCAGTGTGTTGTTCTTCACAATGGGTTTTGCTCTATCAGTTCTTTGCCTGTTTTGTCAAAAAGTTTAAAGGTTCCTTATTGTGTAGCTAAAGTGTATAGCAGAAGTAGAACACAACTGCTACAAGCAGGGTAAGCTTTCACAGACAGCTCTAATAGAGCATAATGATCAAGAAATTTCAGAATGAAATATAAAAGAGCTTTTCTTCACAGCTGTTATAATGGGAGAGTCCAACTTATGTCTGTGTGTACAAATGATAGGAAATTTATTGAAAGATGTTTGTATACAGAGATAATTGTAGCACAGTTTACATCCATAAACAGTGTGGGTCCTTTACTGCCTTTGACATTCTGGTGTCATTCAAGCCTTCTGACAGGTTTGGCATGATTACAAAACATATTCCCATATCTCTATTTTATACATACATAAAAAGACTTTTTGTAGATTATTGTCTTCTTACCAAATACTTTTGCATACACCACAGTGGATTTTGCAGACCAACATGCTTTGAAAAGAGCAAAATACAGGTGTTTATAAAAATACATCTGTTATGCTTTAGGAGCTGGTTTTTCCAGTGTAGTACAGCACAAAGTATCATGTGGCTGCATTTGTCCATCAGTGCCCTAAGAAAGAAATTAAGAAGCCACAATTTAATCCACTTCCCCCTTGCTTTTGGGTCTCATTTGCTACTGACAATCACATACATCAATCCTACCACAGTTGTGTAGATCAAGGAACGAAGAGAGCTGCTGTATCTTACACATCCTTTCTTCAGAGAAGACAAAAATACACTTCCAAATCATGTAAATAGACACATAAATTTAAAAGGTCAGGTCCTTGTTTCTTTCTGTGCCCCTGTGTAGCTAAATCTGTTCTGTAGTTTTTACCTGCACTCTGATTTTGTGTGCACATATGTTGAATTTCAACAGCCTGATTAAATCAGAAGTGACTTTTAAAGGTACACTTCTGAGCAAGAAGGGGGGCATAACTAAAGAAAAAGAGAATTCTGCTCTACTTCATCTTTATCGTTGCTCTGAGTAAAGTGCCCATGTATCAAGAGCATATATATTCTCTCCACTTATGTTTATAAAAGTCTGAATTAACTCATTGAATTTACATCTAGGCTGATAGCAATGACAATCCCTATGCCAGCAACTCTAATGAAAGTTATGTTTTCTGAGTATGACTGTATGAACTAACTAGTGTTTAGATGAACTGAATTGTACCATTGATATTTGCTAGTGCTCTTTGGAATTAAGAGCACTAGCATGATTTTACTCTTTGGAATTAATCCAGTGTAAAGTTCAATACCTGACAGACTTGGGTGGGGAGAGTGTTGTCATCTAGTCTGCCAGGTTTTCATCTATGGAATAATGTGGGTGCCCAGGTTCTTTCACATAGAGAACATTGCAGAAAAATATTTCTCCGAAGTTGCATAGCCAATAGCATTATTATAAGTGATCTGTTTTTACCAATCATGGAAAAATGGAAACTGGAGGAAAAGGCAGCTGCTGATATTTCAGACTGCTTAAATTATTGTATTTACTGACATCTTAGCAAAAATCAGAACTCTGTAAACTTCAGAGTGAATAAAAAGGGAAGTGAGAGTAATGCTTAAATTATGTTAATTTACTGTAATACAGAGAAAAAACTCCTAAGTTACATAAATGACATTTAAAATAAACAGCTTGTTGCAAACAGCCTGACAAGCCTCTTCAAACTGAGGATGACAGTGCTAACACAAGAGTGGGAGAATTGCCTGTCATGTATTCTTGTCATGGCTGATGAGAAAGGGACTCTTCTCACCTCACTTCAGAACTCCATCAGTTATGGGTGGATTTCAGCTCCAGAGCCAAATATGCAACTGTACATTCAGTTTCTTAGCTGAATCATGGTATTTCTTAATCTAGTCAGCTGATTCAGGGCAGTACAGAGAGCTATGGT
Source organism: Taeniopygia guttata (assembly GCF_048771995.1). Taxonomy (NCBI): domain Eukaryota; kingdom Metazoa; phylum Chordata; class Aves; order Passeriformes; family Estrildidae; genus Taeniopygia; species Taeniopygia guttata. The sequence goes on from NC_133025.1 coordinate 18,983,445, forward strand.
GATGGTCAAAAGTGGGAGACTATTTAAAGGTGAGATTAACAACTTTCTAACTTCTGCTCATGATATGGACTGGATCTGACATTCATCTCTGTATAATCTTTGGTGTTTAGCATCTGAGATTCCAGATGATGAGCATCCAGAAGCCCAGGATGTCAGCTGAAGGCAGTCAGGTATGGCGTGGTGCCTATAGGGCTGCCCACACCTTTTGGTTACAGCAGTCAGAGGCTATGCTGTGTACCCTGGGGCACCTCAGGTAATGTGTGTTAGGCAGCTGAGTTGCACCCTCACTGATTGTAGCAGAAACTTAAACAGCTGGCCCAAACGCAGTTATCTTCTTCTACTCATGTAAATTTAGTGTCTCAGCCTATCTCAAAATGGATATCTAAAGCTTTTTGAGTTGTTCAAGCAATTTCTAGCTCCTTCTGTATTCTATTTACACCACCAATCATATTCACCAGCTTTGCAGACATCTGAAATACTCTAGGCAGGAAATTGCACAAATACATATGTTTAGCCTGTTGAAGCCTGCCTTCAGTTTCTAATCTAAGCTAGTTGCTAAATTTCCTCTCCAGGCAACAGAAAGGTATAGATGCTTCCTTGGGTCTATTAATCTTACTTTAATGGTTTAATATATTTTTAAAACGGATTCTCTACTGAGTACAGTGGATAATAACACAACTTTCTGAGAGTAAAAGAAACAAAAGTAGTGAGAGGGTCCAAGAGACCTAGCTTTAATTCACAATGAATCATTGCCAGAATTGATTTAGCCTCTGTTGTGGGGCATCTAAGAACATCAGGATAAATAATTTACTGACCAGAAATCGCAGAAAGACTTCCTAGAGAAAAAAAACAGCGAAACACATTGGGTGCTATTACCATGAAGGCTCTAAAAAAGGCACCAGAACACATAATTCTTGATTTATGAGTGATGTAGGCTCATTCAAAGTCTTTTCTGAGTGCAAATAGTCTTTGAAAAAAAGTGGTTATTGCAGAATGCTCCTAAGATTATATCATGGTGTTTTGTTTTCTCTAATTTAGCTTGTATTATTTGTCTCCTGCATCTGTTTGAAGAAGGAAAACCCCTTATCTCCGAAAGTCTTACCTCCAGGTCAAGGGTCTACTGTGTATTTGAGCCTTGGCCTTACATAATGCACTGTAAATCTTCAGTCTGATGCCTAGACCCACGCTTGCCTTGCTTGCACTTCATCACAGCAGGGAGTTTACAAGCTCCAAAGCAAAGACTGCCACACACCCATCAGAGCTTATCGCAGTGGATCAAGTGCAGGCCCTGCAGATCACAACTTACTTGTATCTTGAATTTGGACACAGATAAAGCAAGTTCTCATCTTCTCCAAAAAGAAAATGTACTTTTTCATTAATTTTAGTCAAGTCTGCAACTAAGCATCACTTGCTGTCTAACTTCAAACATCTCAGAATGTCTGTTTCTCTGTGAGCTTCATGCCATGGGGACAGAATACTCTGACTTCAGTGCTGCCAACCTGCCACAGGAACAATGGGCACCTTTGAACGCCATGCATTGCATGTCATAGCAAGACTCATGGGCTCTTTGAAAATTTAAGCTTGAAAAAATATTATATCTTAAAGTTTGAAAAAATGTTACATTATGTTACACTGCTGTAATATTTTGACTTTTAATTCTGTACTATTTAGGAAGACTGTTCAGATACAGCACTGTGAAACTTCCATTCACCCAGACAGAATTTTATCATCCTTCAAAGACAACTTTTCCCTCTGCTTGCACGCTACTGCTTTTCTCAGCACCTTACCTGGTTTTTAGGTGGACATTTATCCATATCATAAAAATCAGCTAAAAAACTGCTCCTTCTGTCTGATAGAGTTGAGGGTTTTTTTTAACTATAGAGCTATATTTCTGTACATCACTGCAAATTATTGAAAGTGATATATTTTTCTATAGCTCTGTGGTTTCTTTTTAACATGGAAATCGGTCTTTAGATTCAAATGAACTTATAGTCTCATTTTCCTGCAATATAAAGAAAGAACAGTACATCAAAAAGGGAAGGAAGAAATCTGTTATATAACTACAAAGTAGGGGGAAAAGAAGAATAATAAGGTGCAATTGAAGAGGAAAGTTTTTCAGCCAATATTTTAGTAGAAGTTTCATTCAAGAGTTCCATGATTAATGTTTTATTCAAATTCAGTAATATGAAACTTAATCACACAGAAAGAGCATTAAAATATATAGTTAATAGTGTCTTTCCCAATATTTTATCATGGCACACACTGTACAAAGTTAATGTAATATAGCTACAATAATGTACAAAAAAATTTTAAAAATTGATTTGAAAATGAGTGAAAATTATTCCATTATATATTTTTTGAAATTTGATTTTGTCAAAATTTTTGAAGTGAATGTAACATTTATAATTGTAAATGAGAAAATTAGCATGAGAGCATATTAAAAAAATAGAAGAATCATTATGCTTAGCATGCGTGAGTCACTAAAGTGTGGTGAGTAGGAGGTTCTGTGTAGTAACCTGAATTGTACTGAAGATACAGTACACTTTGTAAGCTTTTTCTCTCTCTGTCTGTCTTAGAGGCTCATGAACAAAACCTCCATGCAGTACAGATAAATAGAATTTTGGATATTTTTCTTAATCAATTTTATGTGATTATTACATATGTACAAGCTGTTTTACATACAGTAGGATGGAAAATTGCTAGAGGAATATAAGCTAAGGAACAAAACCAAGACAAGCCTATCTGCTTTTCTGAAAATGATTGCCTCTTGTAATCAGTATCTCCTTTATAGTTAGAAACATCTTCCACATGTCAGGTAATAAGGCCTACATTATTCCTTTCTGTAGTGTTTGGGTTCAGGTCCATACAAGTCAGTCAAATCACATTATTGCATGCAGATGCTGAAAATTCCGCTGGTGTCAGTGCACTACCATCTCATTTTTCATCCTGCTTATGCTGATTCAGAATTTAAGCATAAGAAGACTTCAAGTGAGTCAAACTTTAGAAATTCCAGCCACAATGAGTAATTTGACCCCAGTCCTACCAAGTGGACAAAGTTTTACACTAGGAAAAAAATCAATTAAAAGATAATAGTCATTTCCACAAGATTCACAAAGAAGAAATGAACAGAGCATGACTTTAGTTAACCCCTGCAAAACTTTTCCCTAAACCAGAACAAATTCAGATTAATTCCTCTTGCCCAAATGCTCTTCTAACTCCCCAAAATTACATCAAATATTTCCCTTCATCCTGTTGTCTCTTCAGACTCAGCTTTCATCTTCAAAAGCAGGAAACAATAATGTGAATTCTGAAGGCCTGAAAAATTTCACCTATGTTTTGTTCTACTGTAGAACCTAAAAGTTTGGTTTTGTTACATTATTCCTTGCAACATATTTATCAATAAGAATAAGTATGACAAATTCATCCTGTATTCATTATTAGATATTATCGTATTTTCAAAATTTGGGCTCAGAAAGTAGAAATACCATTATATCTCACAAACACTGGCAAGTATTGCATACTTATAAATACACTTTTTTCACAATTTTGAATTTTTGCCATATATGTACTATGATTTCTATGGATTTGTTTAAAATTTCCTACCAAAAATACAACCTAAAAAATTCACTACCACTAGATCCTTATACTCTTAGTGCCAGTGCTTTGCTTACAAATTCTCCCCCTTTCCTGTAAAATGTCTCAGTGCAGGAAGGCAGGTCTTAGTCACCCAGAATTATTTCACTGCATGACTGAAGGAAAGGTCAAACCAGAAGGAATGTTCAGGACAACTAGGAAGGAGATGGCTAAACAAAGAAACAGAATTAGGTGTATCTTATTACAAGCAGTTAATCTGCTGGGCTCTCTCACTAGGACTGTTGAACACTGCTCTAGTTCCCTAAGTGCTTTGCAGCTCTGTACACAGAGCAGCACCTCCCTTCCCAAAGACTTCCTAAAAAAAGTCACCTGGAAATCTTTTTTAAACTTTTTAAAAAGTTGCTGAGATATTTAATTTGCATCATATGCAATTTTGTGTAAAAGAAGAAGGAATATAAAAAGACAAATCATGAATCATCCATTTTTAAGCGTTCTTTTACTGGATGTAACCACTACGGTAAAATAGGTGCCTCAAGACAGCTGTCAGGTAAAAAACAGAAATAGGAGACTAATGAAAGGAGATTTTTAAAAAGAAAATTGTTTGAAGGGTAAACTGATGACTTAGTGGAGATGACAGTGCATAGATGGATAAAGCTATGAGGAGAGTCTCAAATGCAAGAAAGATCATCATTCTTTCATTCTTCCTCAACTTCCTTGCCTTTGATTGTGGCCTCGGGGCATGAGTACAACACACACACACACTAAATAATACACCGTGCAATAAGTCTGTAAGGCATTCTCTATTTCAGAGGAGCTCTTGACCTACGAACATCCTGGAAATAGTTTTTTGGCAGTGTCATAAATAAATTGGGCCATGTGTTGCTTGAAGGGGCCATTCTGGCAAGACTTTTCAGAACATAAAATAGGCCGTGACTGCTGACAGAGGTTGAACATGTCTTTTTGAGTGCATTGAAAAGATGCTAAAGAATACAAATACACTGAAAAAAAATAGTATAATTGAGAGCAAAAAAAAATCATATATCTATATTCTTCATTCATTTTAAGTTTGGAACAAAGCTTCAAGTCATTGCTATGTTTGCAATATAAAATTAGGAAGTTTCCCATGTCTTTAGAAATATTAAATTAATAAAAATAAAATTAATAAACAAACTGGTAATGTTCATATACGAAAGTATTTCCATTAATTGAAATTCCCTTTTTTAAAATTTATTTAGAAATATTGAAATAGAAAAGCTTTCCAACAAAGGTAGGGAGCTTTTTTATTAGGGAGTATTTCTAGAATCCAGAGTCCTAGGCTATCCTACAGGATGTAGGATCAAAGGGGCTCAAATGTTTTGCAGAATTCTGAAGTCAAATTTCTGAAAAAATCAGAAAGTTGCTTCACACCTCAGTGTCTCAAAATTGTTGGCCAAAACCAACATATTTGCTTGCTAGCCTTCATAGATACTCCTTCAGTTTATGAAAAATCTTAGTTACTTGCTGTAAAATGGACAGGAGTGAACAGAAAAAGAGATCAGAATTAGAAAAAAAAAAATACAATTATATTCTGCAGTTGTATCTCTTTTCTGGTGATATTTTGTAGACTGTAAAAGCAAAAAAACCCAAATAATTCAGGCTGGAGAAACCAAAGAGTTTCCTCCATGTGAAATTAATCATCTCTTGTACAAGACATGAACATTTCCCAAGGAATATATTTAATTTAAATCAATGAATGTGGTTCAAATGTGGCAAGTATCCTGTGAGAACACCTTATTTAGAGGATGAAGTATCCTTGTCTAGAATCCTATGTGATTTTTACCTGCATATGGCCTGCTTTGTCAAAAATGTCTCATTGGTTACCAGAATGAATTGCCCACACGGAGTTTGATTCCCCCCTTGGCAGGTTATATTAAAGCTGGAGATCCAATAAACCCCAGATATCTCAGATGTCAGGTGGTCACTCTGAGCAATTGTTACAAAAACAAATAGTGCAAGGTCACTTGTAGCTGATATGCTAGGATTTTCAGTCAACCAGGTGAAAATTTCCAAGCCTTGTATAGAAGAAAGTGAACCTGTCTAGATGCTTTCTAATCGAAGATCTTGTCAAAATGAAAATTCAGTAATGTTTACAAGATCTGTAAGAATATGCCAATTTCTATGCCTTTCTGGTGGATAGTTTAAATATAGTTTAAAATACATTCATCCATCTCTCCAAATAATGTTTATTTCCCTGTTAACCTTATGTGGTTTCCTAGCACCAAAGGTTTTCACTTGAAGAGTAATGCTTTCTATTTTTTTATCCTCATTACTAGGAATTGAATTTACCATTCACTTTCAGTAGTAAAAGCTTATGTTTCCTTGCTGAACTTAGCTATACTGCTGGTCTGTTTTCAAATTAGCTTTGATTCTGTAGGTGTGGCTGGACTCTTCATCCAAACTGGCTGCCTCAAAAGCATAAAAATCATTGGTCAAGCCTCACAACATGGCAAACCTCACAATTACAATGAAAAATCACATGATATGACAATTCTTTCGGAAATCTAAAACCATGCTGCTTATAGAACTGATAAGTGTTCAGAAACATCCTTTTCAAACTTATCCTAAAATTCATAGTCAGTAAAGTTAGAGCATTTGCTGAGCAGTTCAGCTTCACCAAGTACCTGTCAAGTCTCCTGATCAGCCCTGCAGCAGTTTAGTTCAGGGTCAGAGATCCCAGAGTTGCCAGTGTGCATGCCAGCTGGAATGGAAGAGATATAAATAAAACATGTAGTGAGGGAAAGTTGCTCTTTTCCTGTGCATCCCTGCAGTTGGCAATCACAATTCCATAGCAGCCCTGCCTGAACCACCCCATCAAGAACTAAAGAAACATTTGTGTTGTTTATAGCAGTAGGGCATATTGCAAATATGAAACTACATTCATCATGTAATTAGGAAAGTCAGCATACATTGCAAGCTGAGGTTTGAATGCAACACCTGTACTCAGGCTGGGAGTACTCAAATGGTAATCGACCTACCACTGGTAGCAGTGTACACAGACAAAATTCAGTGGCTAGGTAAGAATCCAGCATCCCTGGCAGGCACATTCTTCACAATCAAAATGTTTATCATTATTGGAATTTATTAAACTTTGATTGTTTTTCCTGCAGTTTTTCATGCCAGGAATCTGCTTAAAGATGATTAATTTTGATGTTTTTGATAAAAATGTTCAGTCATTTCCAGGAATGATAAGGAAAGAGGATAGAGACAATGACTGTTCTGAAAACCTCTCGCATCACTTTCAATGAGAATCCTAGATAGCTCGAATGCATCTTTATTTGACAAAAGAGATAAACAAAATAGAGATTGAGAAGAGAAAAATGAGGGTGAAGAGAAGTAAAATAAAGGGGAAACTAGTTAGATAAATCTTCTTTTTCCATCATAGTTGATTCATGGTGTGCACAGTATTTGAGACAGTCTCTTCACAGAATTTCTGGCAGAAATTTATCAGATGTTACTTTGAGTATTGTCTTAAGGAGGAAAATAAAATAAGAACACAAATTCCACCTGATATTCAGGGAGATGTCTCATTGGATTGTCTTCAGGAAGCAGAAGTAATTTTGTCTGACATCTTCCAGCTAGTAATAATGCCCTGATTTTATAAGCCACTGGCATACTAGCCCATTACTTAATTGGTTAATAAACAGGTATATTCAATAATCATGGTGGACTGTGCCAAACTGCCAGTCTTTGCTCCAGAAACATATGCTGGCAATTAATAATGATGATTTAATAAAAGTATCTATTACAGGTTTTGGTTGCTATGAATTTGTACAGGGGAGAAAGCACATTCAGGCTTTCAAGGTCTTCTGCATCTAAGAGGAAAGAAAGCAAGCAAAGTGGCTGATGTAGTGTGGGTGCTTTCCCTCGATTAAGTGAAGAGGGTGACAAATAAAGCAAAGAAACACAAGATCCATCCAGAACTGCGAGGTATCAAGCTGTAGGGATCCTATGATAACAGTACTAAGAGACTACATTAACACAGCCAGAAAATACAAGCAGATAATCAACTGACAGTGAAAATGGCAGGGTGGATAAATCTGGTTCAACAGGGAGTCTTTATTCAGAGGGACTGACATTGCTGTGTCGTGACGCAGTTCGGAGGGCTGCAGCGAGGCTGGCATGTGGCTCTGCCAGAACAATAGTGATTGACTACAGATGGGCATTTCCTCTCCAAAAACACTCCTCACAGCTCCCTGGCAGGGAGGGATACGCAGACACAAGCTCCAATCTCCATGGTAACCACTTACTTCAGCGTGACATCAAGCCCGGATCAAAACTCCATAGGCGTCAGATAGTACATGCTGTTTCTTTCCTTGAATTAATAATATTGATTTAAAAGGCAGGTTCCATTAACTGTTTCTACTCTATGCTGGGGATAATTACTGTCTGTGGTGCCGGTATTATTCCAGTGACTTGAAAACAGGAAGCATGGCATTGAGTTAAATAATTCATGCTGTGCTGCTGCTCACTCTGTTCTTAGAAGCAGAATTATTGCTAACTGGGCATGGTAATTTCAGCACAGGGGTGATAGGATTACAAAATGTCTAATTGCCCTCTCATGCGATAAGATTACTTTTCTGAAAATGCTTTAATTCTTCCAAGCAGAGGCAAACAATCGAGACAAGTGACAAAACAGGAACAGCCTGCATGAATACAGCTGAGATTTTCCTTCTGAAAGCAGTGAAAAGTGCAGTCAAGGTTTCATTCTCCTTTACACCCCCTGCGCACTTCCCTTCCCGAAAAAAAAGCTTTTCAAAAGCAAACAGCCAATGCTGAGAGTCCAGAGGGGAGGGAGTTCCTTATACTACTCCTTAGAAGTGCTTCCTCAGTCAATTATATGATATTAGCAGGCTCTGTGGGGTTTCTCAGTTAATCTTCCAAAGATGCAAGGTTGGTAGTTGTGATACAGACTGTCAGGGTAGGCTTGCTTGTAAATTTGGAGAAAAGTGGAAGAAAAAGTTTCAGGTTTCTATGATATATGCCAAGTGCCTCAAGGAGAAAAGCCTGAACAAACCAGGACAGTTCCACTACTTAGTGAATGGCTGAAAATCAGAGATTTTTTACAGTCTGAGAAATATTTTTGGCATGTAAACAAGCTTTTCTGTTCACAGAAAGAAAGCTGCAGCTTCGGAGACATATTAGGAGATTGAGTACATGCAAGCATTCAAGGAAGTCAGAGACTGTAAGTCTCCTGGGCAGTAGGGTCACCCAATGCCTAAGCAAATGCTCTTACTCACTATAAGAAGTCTTGATTAGAAGTGTTGATTAGCTGGCTTGTTTGGAAATCTTAAAGGGGAATGGATTCCCTGAAGGAATTCGAGGTTCATCTGATTCTGTACTTGCACTAGAGAAAAACACACACACTTAACGAACTTCCACGCCAGACTAAAGGCTACCTAGAGAACTCAGAGGACTAAGGACTTAAAGTAGGCAAGAACAGGTAAACTGCTTCAAACCAAGAGTTCACCTAACCCAGTAACCATAGGACTACACCAGAAGAATGAAAGAAGAAGGCAAGAACAGGAAAATAACTGCATTTTCCCTATATTTTCCCCTGCCTACTTTCTGTAGATGGGGATCTGTCAAATTTACATGATGGGCAGAATTATTTATCTAATGATTTTTTGTTCAAATTACTTAAAAAAATATAAATTAGTCCCAAGATGAACGAAGTGTAGTGTTAATAGGACTAGTTGAGTGAGGACAGTACAGGTTTTGTGATAAGGAAGGATCCAAAATCAGAAACCATTTAAAGAATTTGAATGAACTGAGACACTGGATGTCAGGTCTGTATTAAAATTATTCCAGATATTGTGCAATCTAAGGCATCAGTCTGCACTTTGTGTGTGACCTGAGCTCACTGTGCACATGGTGTATAACCTGCAGTGGTGGCTCCCACCAGCCACACGTAGAATGAGAAACAGTTCTGAGGTGTTCAACATCACACCTTCTACTTGCTGGCAACTGCTAGCCATGACTGTCCTTCAAACTCAGGGTTAGGGTTTGGGCACAGCCGGGGGCTGTTGTTTTCTGACTAACTCAGAGCAATTGACATTTCTAAAAATGGATTGTTGAAATGTGCTAGTCATAACATTCTGTTATCTTCTTCCCAACTTCACAAAGCACATGCTTAATTCAGCCATTCCATCTAAGTGGTTTTTACTGAGCAGATCTCGGTGTCTTTCCCTCAGCCATCTGTCAGTAGTACTGACACAGTTCACAGGGCTTTGGAATTAAAAATCAGAATCACCACAACAAAATTCAAGACAAGGGAAGATATACTGAATACTGTTTTTCTCTTACACACACATATATCCATGTATGGATATATATAGCTGGGTCTTTGACTAGGTGATGCTTATGGGTCTCTTCCAACTTGAGATATTCTATTATTTTATTATTTAAAAACATACAAAACTGGTGAGAATGTTCCATTTCTGTTTCTACTCTTTACCACCACTAAGCTAGAGGGTTTTACCCTCCTGTATCACTTGTCCCACTGTTGCACTAATATACAGGAGTTCCCTATCACATGTAGGACCCAGGCCTACAGTAATGGTCTTTATTCAAGCATGATAAAAAATTATGATCTGTCAAGAAAAATATATAAATATGAAAATACACATGAAAATTAAGGAAAACAATGAGAAAATATTAATACATTTTAAGGATGATTTATAGATTGACATACTAGCAGTCAATCAGAAACACAAGAGAGCTTAGCACTTCATTAGGAAGAACCTATCCACTGTGTGAGATGAAATATGTAAGAGAATGAAGCTGGCCTTTTCAAAATACATACATGGGGAGGAACATATTTGGGATAAAAGTGGGGGAAGAGATGTTAGGACCATAGGAAAAAAGTTTAAGACCTGCTTTCTTGTGAAATTTGCCTCTTTAAATAATTTAAAGTGGTACGAATGTTATCCTAAACTGTATCTTGGCCTCAGAAGTTCCAAAATCAGCTAATTTGATTCCCTACATAAAGTAGCATAGCTCAGGGGCTGACTGCACTGTTAGTTATCACACAGCAGTGTTGTAGAAAAATAGTTGTTGGCACATGAGAAAAATGGAAATTATAGAAAGAATTATCTTTTATCAGGTTACCTGACATAATGGGAAGCAATAGACAGGCTTCTGAGGATAAAATCTTTCTGAGCAGGAAAACAGACTGCATTGTCTCTACTTATGTAGTGTTCCTCTTGTAAGATTTTTATGGTGCTTGTAATTCCAGGCAATTATTTTATGAAATATTTATATAATGCTGATTAATAGCATATTATAACAATATTAGCACAATAATACTGTCATTGCCTAAAGTTATGTGATCTGCAGTGAACAAAGCAGCAACTGGAGATATACAGGAGGGTGCTTAAACATCAATAGGAATGTATACGCAAAAGAGACATGGAGATAAGACACTGAAACAAAAGCTATTGAATATCCTTCCAAAGCTGGACTGTTTTCTGCTTAAGTGCGTAACAATCGATATGACCATTATGTTTCAATCTCTGCAATTTTGCTGCAACATTTTATTTTAAGTGTGTATTTTGACATTGGTTTCTATAAAGCATATACACCTTAACTTATGGTACACTTCCTTGTCAAATCACACTCATGATATTTTGTATTATTGATTAATTTTGAGTGAATTGGAAACAGAAGTTGAGGTGTCAAAGATAATGAAATTCCTGCAAATTTCATGAAGAATATTGCTTGGTTAAAGGAAAACACCAGAAAGGGAAAGACAGGCAGAATTCATCTGTTACATGTCTTGTTTTGGCAGCAGAACACATGTACCTACAGGCCAGTCAGCCAAGTGTACTGACTGGCAAACACAAATGTGCACAGCTTTGGGTAGTCACAGCTAATGACTAATTTCATCTGTTCTGTGGTTCTTGAAACAACCTACTCTTATAGCCTTATCTGCAGAAGTGTTGCAATACTAAAAGCTGGTAAAATTGTCAGTAATGCTGAAGACATATGTTATTCTCTACTATCTAGACAAGTCAACTTCACATTACAAACAGCCTTATGAGTATATAAAAGCTCCCGAAAGGCATTTTCTCTAGCATAACATCCTACTAAATGCAGTGTTGAAACACCACAGGGGTATATTCAGACTTCAATATTCACAAGTTTTAACATGTTATAAACTAAGGCTCAGCATCACGGAAGAGTACAATCATCTTGTACCTTTAGTTGGTTGTTAGGAATACTGTGGAGTCCTGGAATAGAGATGTATCAAAGGAAGTAAGTGAGGGTACAGCTGCCTAATGTTGGAAGCTGATCTGAAATGCAAGTTTGACTCCAAGAAATGTGGTGTTCCTGTCCACCCCAACCCCATGACAGCACTGTGCCACCAAGACACTTCAGAGACCATTCTGCTAAAACCCACTTATTTTCCACTGGGTTTGGCTTTTAATAGGATGAACTTCATGATCTGGATGACCACAATGAGTGGTTCAAGAGTCATCATCTGGCAGCAAAGAAGGAGTTTGCTCCTTTTACTGACAGAGCAGCCTTAGCTTATGAAACCATAGCTCTAAGATAGTTCAACAGACAACTACCTCTTGTATTTCACCTGAGTGCTTTGCCAAAGGGACACATTAGAATGACAGGACTGCAGAAGAGGTGCTAAGAAATATATCTGCCCTAATCTGCAGTCAGCCTAGAATCTGCATCACATTTCCTGTATTCTGAACAGACTGAAGTGGCCCATGAGCTCTGAAGAGATGTTTTGCAAGGTGAACCATTTTCTTAGTATGTTCATATGGGAATATATATAAACAGAAAAATAACAGAGCGAATGAAGATTCACTTATATTTTATTTGCAGCAATCAGGTGCAGTGATTTCAGCCCCATTTTCGTTATGGACTACAGTGTGGCTTGAATAATTATTTAAAACGTGTTCTAGAAACTATGCTTCATGCCTGTACAGTTTTTAAAAAAAATACATAAACAAATGACAAAATATAAGCACTCATCTGGTGACACTGCCTATCCCCTTATAACATAATATTTACTGCTCTGTATATAAATTTGAACACCACAATAATAAACCTTGGCACTATAAATAGACTGACTTGCAAACCCTGACTTTTAAAAAGCAGAGTTCTATTCTGAGCTGGAACAATATGCTGTCCTTGGAAGCCTATTTTAAAGCTTTACTTTAAGTGCAGGTTTTCTTTGTTCAATGTTTTGTTACCGCAATGCAACGCTCCTATTGAGAGTAGTAGCAAGAGCAGAATAGAGTTTTTTGCAGAGAAGGTTATTGTTTGTTTATTTGGGTGTTTTGTACATATAAACGTCATTGAATGCCTGCAATTTCATTTGAAGGACAACAAGAGGTTTTCAGCTTCTAAGAAAAAATAAGTGCTAGAAAATTGTTGCACTTATAGCATGTGCCTGTCTGCCCACTCCTCTCTTCCTTTCCCAGTCTTTAATCAGACCTTGTTGTTACAGAGTAACAGTTTTCTCTGCTAGAGAAAAAAAAAATTAAAACAAATGAATTAATATATATATATGCCTTGTTGTAAATTATTAGTAGTCCAGGATTTTCAGATAATGCAATTTCCCTTTAATTTCATTTTACATCCTGTTCCGCAAACAATGTATGGAATAAGAAAGAAAAACCATTTTAACAGAAAATGCCTTCTTAAGTTTGGTAGCTTCGTGAGCATGGCCAGGCTGTGTGTTCCATAGAGGTCCACATGCACTCGGTCCATGTCTCCAGCTGGGGCTGCCCAGGAGCCCCCAGGGAATGCCACCTGCACGGTAAGCAGCAGACAGCCCCTGGAGGCCGCTTCTCCAGCTACAATTTCTCCTTAATGAGAAGGGGGAGGGGAGGCAATGTTCTGAATTATAAAGGCAGAATGGGAAACCCCTAAAGTGACAAAATGCTGAATTATTCATTGTGCAGTGTCTAATTGTTCTTGAAGTTAATGGTAGCATTTGAAGGTAAATCACATTGCCATTTTCCCCTCCTCTCCCTCCTTCCACGGTACTAGAGAAGGGAGGGAGAAGGAAAGACATTCCTGAAATGCTCACTGCAGTCCAGCAGTGAGCCAGAACTGAATACTAAATGCAGGTTAAGTCTGAATGGTGCCAGTTATCTACAGGCATACATTACAGTCTCAATTCTGAGATTTAATTAAATTTCTCATTAAAGATCACAGCAATTGTGGGTCTACATCAGACCACTATTTTCATGTTGAGTATCTAGCATTAACAGCTTCAGAGAGAGCAGCAAAAAGCCCAGTGCTGAACAATTATTGGCTAAACTGCCCATGATGAAAATATTTTCCTGTCCTTCATGGAAGGAGATGGTGATTGCACAACACCCAGATGCATAGAGACGTGCACCATTAAAAGAAGAGAATCACAATAACACACGGCATTATCCAGATTAACCTATAGCTCCAGTCTGAATAGAACTCAAGTGACATCAGTCATAGTGACATTAGACAATAACAGCTCATTCCATATATCAAGAAGTATGAGAGGCAAAATTACATTTCAACTGCTGTGCCCTACATGAGTAAATAGCTAACTAGGGACATCCACTTGGCATAGTCTTTACATGTAATTTTTTCTCATTCCTTTGTCATTTCACATCTTGAAACCATGTTTTCCCATCTAAATTAACTATTACCAAACCTTTGAATCCCACATTTCTGTTTTCAGAATTTCTGTCCTCTGGCTCTAAGTTCTTTCTGGCTTTACTGTAGCCTTTTGAGATGGTAAGATTAGAACTCATTGATTCATGTAATGGCATTATACATACTAACATGTTGTTTCCTTTTTGACCACCAATGCAGAATGAGCAAAGGTCAATTAATCTGACACCACTGCTTATCCTTCTGATCAATACTGCCTCATTGTTTCCTTGTTCTCCCACATCTGCCTGTCTGTTGGTACACTCAGATTGCAAGGTTTTTCAGGCTACAGGCTTTTTTCTCTCTGTATGTAATGGATGTGCACAGTAGAAGCCTGATCAGTGTCTGGAGATTTTGTTGCAATACAAATAGTTAATATACAAATGACAAAGAATAAAGGGTTCACACTGGTGCCTTAGAATTATTTTTTATTTTTCCCAGAGTGGCTTCAGCTAATTTAAAACCCAGTAATGTGTATAAATCAAATTATTTACTGGAATATACATTACTTAGCATTTATCTTTATTGAATTTAGTTTGCCATAAAGCTGCATAACTCATTAGATTCTGTGAATCTATTAAATACAAAGTCTCAGATGGATATTCTCTCTTGGTAAGTCTCTATGCTGCAGATAGCTAGACGCTAGGAAGGTATACCAGGAGAAATATTAACATTTGTCTTTCTTCTTGGTATGTTCTTTTCCTACACGTTTGCTACCAGAAATAGAGTCCAGAGAAAGTTGAATTATAAATCTGACCCAGTATAGCTATTCTAATGCTCTTAGGTCTTCCTGAAGTATCCTGAGCTGAATAATATTAATAGCTGTGTCAAATACAGTTTTTGCCACCTTTCAAATAAGAAAGAGTTCTTATTTGTATGTAAACAAAATGAAAGGTCAGGCAACCTCGCTCTCTTTTTTTTTTTTTTTTTTATGAAATCTGAATGCTTTTTGTATCATTTACCAGGTTATTACTCCATGACAGTATGGCAAACTTGTAAACCAATTGTTACTTAGCACCCCCAAGGACTTGCCATGTGGGATTTAGTAAGCCCTTTAAAAACTCCATTCATCCAATCCTATTGAGTCTACCATTTTTTTGTGGTTTTTTTTTTTTGTGGTTTTTTTTGTGGGTGGTTTTTTTTGGTTTTTTTTTTTTTTTTGGAAAATCTTTAGAGCCAAGCCCCCATGGTACTCTTGTGCAAAGTCAAGCTTGTTTATTTTCCTTTCACTAAGAAGTTTTACAAAATATATTTGAATTACTGTTTCAACCATTGTGCAAGTAATTCAAAGAAAAGTTGGGTTTCAGTTCAAGTGTTTAAGATCTTTCTCTAAGCAATTTTGAAGATATACGCATCATCCACTCAAACACTCACACAAACTTGAGAATTAAGAACTACAAACCACTTTAATTAGAAGTTACAAACCTCTGTTATACTACAAGCAGCTTCACTCTTTAACTCCAACACTCAGACACATGTACAGTCCCATGCTCAGGACCTGCTGCTCATCAGTCAATCAATTTGTCTGAGTGTCTTTATTTCTGATAATACCCGATCCTTATTATTTTTCAAGAGGTTATCCCCTGCAAGGGGTAGGAATAATTTATCTTCCCTGTAATGTTCTCTTTAATTGCTCTCCCTGATGTTCTTGCAAACCAACCAATTAAATCCCTAGAAGCTTTTCTGTATACAGTGTAGCACTAAATGTTATTTATTTTTTTTCTATTTAGCTGTTTGCTATTGAAACTCCATTTTGCCACTACACATTTTCATCACCTGTTTTATGTGTCACATCACTTGGGTTCCATATCCTGGAAGACATCTGTTTTGTCTGGAGTAATTTTGAGAGCCTTGCCTGGTACCCATGATACCCTCCCTTCCAAAACACAGGCACACAAAGTTTTGAGTGCCTGCCAGCACTGTACTCTTCTCTCAGTTTATTATCTGTAGGTACTGCAAGTCTGCTGGGTCCTCAGCATCCCAGAACTGTCTGATGCCAAAACACAAGAACGGGTTCAGCACCAAGAGCCATATGCCTCAGAACTAAACCTTAATACACAATCACAAGTGATTCACAATCTTCATGTCTCTGATGTATTATTCATGAAATGTCTTTAAAGAAGCATCATTTTGAAGGGGGATATGTCTCAGCACTGTGATAGATTTAAAGAAACAGTACTTAGTCTTTAACTCCAGCTTTTCTGACAGTGACTATCAGTTTCTGTCTGGAAGGACTACTTTATCATTCCAATTGTTGGGCAGCTTGAACAACATCGGTATGTTTCAGCAAATTAACTAGATGGTCTGTAAATTAGCATACTCTGGCTCTGCAGGTTGTCCATTAACTGTCCATGACTGATTCATTAATTAGAACAAGGTAGAGCACTACCTACTGTTACAAGGCAGAGTTTATTATCAAGTGAAGATAATTAAATAGATAAGTATGAAATCGCTCAGAGCACCATATAAATGCTTCCCTAGAGCACTCCCTAGCTTGGGCAGTTAAAATTAAAAGGGATAGATAATTCTTTATAACCTCAAAATTATATTTTCAAGAATAGAAGTTTTTAGGAAAGTCTAGGAAAAGACAATTTGCAGTGCTGCTCATATTGAAGTGAAAAAAATCTTGACAACTGAAACTTTCCTGCTTCATGTCTTCTTGTGCTGGCCACAGTTCTACTGACTACATCTACACCAGTAAATTAAATGGGCCATGGATCATTCTGTGGACCTGAGGCCAGCTGGCAGTGCACAGCTCTTATTGGTCAACAGAGCTAAGCACTCTTCCCTCCCAGAACCCAGTAGCCAAGTCCAAATGGCCTATTAGGAATGATCTCCTGTCCCTAGTGACTCCCTAAGTGTACCCAGGCACAGTTGGCACAGAACAAAACCAAGCTAGGGATCATGCTAAGAATTAACAGTACTGTTAAACACAGAGAGCTCTTGAACCCATTCCTGGACTATTTAGCTTCCCAGCACAAACTTAGTGATTGTGCTTCTAAAAAGACTCAATAAACACTTTTGATATCTTTAGAGTCTCCCAAAATAAAAAAATAAATGCTTTATTGTCAGAAGTTATTATTTATAAATGGTAAGAAAATATACAAGTGGTACTTGCAAACATGTATTCCTTGATCCTAAATGTGTATATTTTCTCCTAATTCTACCTTAAATTATGAAGAACCTAACTTCAGAGAGCAGCGCAGCTGGAAACACTGTCAAGAAGATTGTGGGATGAAAGTGGGAGGATGAAGGCAGAAGGGGAAGAACGTGGACTGATGGTGATGGAGCCCTGCTCTCCTGGGAATGGCTGAACACTTGCCTGCCCATGGGATGCAGTGAATGGTTCTTTGTTTTGCTTTGCTTGCTTGTGCAGCTTTTGCTTTATATATGAAACTGTGTTTAAACCTATGGATTTTCTCACAGTTACCCTTACAGTGCCCTCCCCAGCCCTGCTAGTGGGGAAGGGGGCAGGTGGCTGTGTGAGGCTTGGTTGCTGGCTGGGGTTAAACCACAAGACCTTCAAAATAATTTTTCAGATATACTGCTAGAAGCAATAAATTTCTATTACAAAATTTGATTTGCCTGAATTGGCATTTTCCAAACAGAAACAATCCTGGTCTACTCTAGTAATAGGTCCACATTATTTTAGGTTGTTTGAAGAATTTGACTTTGCAAAGTGCATTGCAACAGTTACTTTATTCTGAAACACTGAAAAAATTGATTAGCTATAAATGTCAACAAAATCAATAACTAATTTCTTTAATGCTGGTAGAATTAAAATAATTAAAACAGCAAGGAGAACTGTTAGTTCCCTTGTGTTCCTCAAGTGATGAACATTAGCAAAGATAAAAAGAAGAATAGACATAATCAAACACTTGTGCTCCACAGCTGAATAGTAAACACACTTTAAAAATTATTCCAGTTATTCCTTATCCAGTCTTCTGAAGAATCTTCCAGTTCATATTTTTTTCTTTAGTCGCTTCTAGTTCCTCTTCAGTTCTGTTTCTTAGATCTGTAACAATCTTTTGTAACAATCTGTTTGTTTTTATGGAGTATTAATGTTTTCATATTCCCTCAGTACTTTGACCTCTTTTTAGCCTTTGTGTTACATCAGGTAATATTCTACAGAAAGATCCATGTACTCAGAGAGATTTCCAAGAAATGACAGGTCACTTTCAGAGGTGTTACAAATCATTAGTGGTCTCTTTTGGTCTCTTTCCTCCAAAAGAAATATAATAAAAGTTGTTTCATTTGGTAAAGAAAGCAGTTTTCTTTTACAACAGCTGCTTTCATGTGCATTGTTTTAACCTTGCCCGAGTCTAGGGAATAGTTTAATGATATCTGCTTCTAAACCACAAAAAAAAAAAAAGTTTCTAATTTCTAAAATCCACCAAAATTATTCCAGATTTACACTGTATATTTTCTAAAATATTCCAGATTTACACTGTTTATTTTCTCTCTTGGTCATGTCACTGAATTTTCAATAGGTTGAATGTTCTCATTAACAACAAAATATTTCCAGTTGTTGGAGTTCTGGAAAATAAAATTCCTCCTTTCTGTTGTTCATCTTTTTTCATTTGGCTTAATAGTTGTAGGCATTGGAAGTAGTGTAGAACAATGTGTATTTTAAGAATACTTTATGCCAGCTATCATTAAATTCTATATCATTCAAATGACAATCTAAAATGTGCTAACAGTTCTATAAGACATTCCATTAATATATAAAAATTTTATTGTGATATTTTCAAAGCAAGGAGCATTTTTTGTGTTCACATGCTTTTTCTTTCATTATTGAAGCTGCTAACCTTGTCCAGTATAGCTACACTAAGTGCATTGTCATTTCCTGTCCATATCTTCATCCACTATTTAATTCTATTTTTTGCAATATTGCAAGCATTATCAATGTCATCATATTTTTATGTAAGTTATACTGACAGATAATGACCTCAATTAAGTCAACAGAAAAACATGAAGAAAACATAATGATTAGATTAAATAACCATAGTGAGTGAGCATCCTATGCCTAAATCAGAGGTTTCTGCTTGTTCTGACAGAATCAAGCATGTCAGTATTCCTGTCAATAAATACAATAAGTCCAATATATTGGCAGGTATTCTTTGCAGAATGAGGTTTAGAGGATTTGAATGTATCATCATAAGCTCACTGTTGCGACTCCAGTGGTGTCTGCTGTCGTCTGAAGGAGAATTGAAAAAATTCATTGGGAATAAATTATGAAAGGGAAACCAGAAGAAACCTTCAACAATTATTATAAATTTGTACTGTGTAAAATTTACAACACTTTTTTTTAAACAAATGTGTTATAATTCAAAGATTATTCTCCTTTACACTTCGTGTCTTCTTTTTAAAAATAGGTATTATAGCTGTTATACATATAAATAAACTTTCCAAAGTCATCATGTTCTTGGCCTCCATCATGCCTCAGGGTCTTAAATCATCCTTTTTTTAATTAGCAGGCATTCTTCTTGAACTGACATGATGGAAAAAAAGTATCTGACAACTTCCAGTATCACTATTTTTAACATATTTTTAACAGTATTCTAAGTCTTTTGATTTTAGCAGAACTTGAATTTTATCAGGCAACACATATGGAAATGTGCTTTTTGGGTGCTTGTTTCATTGGGGTTTTTTGCCAATTCTGAATAAATGCAAGAGAGACATACTGAACAAGGTCTTCAACATCGACCTGCTGCATGCCTGGCCAGTTCCTTTCTTTCACTGCAATTACAGTTTTAGCAAGTTTTTGACCAACTATGTAACCATGCTTCTGTCTGGCATATAGTAAAATATCATATAGGGTAAATTACTATTAATGATCACTTAAGTAGCACTTCAAAATCCTTCAAGCATACTAATTGATTAATACATAGCACTTGCATTGAAAGTGAAATGCCTTCATAGTGAAGTCACAATGTACTACTGGAAAGTTGTGCTGTAATTACATAGAGCTCTTTCTATAATATTTATTTGCGATGAGCATCTGTTTTTTCCCAACTGTTTCAAAACACAGTCAGCACTTACTTGCCTTATTTGCAAAGCAACTAATCAAGAATAGTCAATTCCTTCTATTTAAAGTAAGATTAATTTTTTACAAACTGAAGCAAATGATAAAACACCAAAATCCTGCCAAATAGGATTTTTGGTGTAAATAGGGTCCAGACCTCTGAAATGGGATTGTTTATGCATTTAAACTCTGAAAAAACAGCCTAATCGCCTTCTATTTATCACAATCTATACCAGGAAATATATTGATCATATTTTCTTGGAGGAATTAACAACTGGATGAATCAACCTATTTCTCAATTTTTTTATCTACCTTCCAATGCAAAACATTTTTGTTTTTATTTAGACTACTATAAAACTGCCTATCTTCTCCCTATAACAGATGACATTTACAACATAAAAAATGCAGAAGTTCTATATACATGTCCATAAGCATGTAACACCTGCAAAGCTGATGCTAATAAAAACCACATAGCGACTGCAAAGTCAAGCTTCTCAAACTTAAGTAATGACAGTTCGCCTAAGTATTCAAAATGCAGTTCTCCATTATATATCCAGTACAGAAAAGCCTTATTCTTGGTTAGAGTAATATTTTTCTATAAGAATGGAAGCTCAATCCGCAGGATAAACTGTGCTCACTTAACAAGAACTCTTTAATATTTTGCCTTTTTTATTGTCCCTCATGGCATTCTGTGCTTTGTCTATTGCATGCCATTAAAATTCTTCACAGTGAAAGGCACCCCTTGCTCACAGCCTTTTCTACCATTAGCACTACTGTCATGTTTGAAAGGTTGTTAATACTTCTGCACTTTCATCCCAATATTGTGAGCTCAACAATAAGGATTAATATTGCAGATAAGGAACTAAGATAGTAAGAGACCAAAATGCTCATTAATTTTGCTTGAAAAGTCCTGGATGTTTAGAACTATGCAGCCCTGCTCAGGGCTACACATATTCAAAGATAATTTACCAACAATTTTGCAGAGAACTCATTCTGAAGAAAAAGTTTAAGGCAACTTTTAAGCAATACAAAACAACCTTAAGGCATAACCAAGAAAGATTTTGTCCTAGTTCTTGAGACAGGATTTAATCATATTACTCACAGGACAGGCTTTGTGCAGTCCCTGACCACACCTGTTTTATATCCATCAAGTTTTCTAAGAAGTGACACAAGATCCTACAGGCAAGAGCATCTTGCCTTTGATTTCCAGCCTGCAAGCTGAATGGAAGCCTGAGGGAAAACTTTAAACTATTTTAAAGCCATTTCAGAAATCTCAGTTATGATAGGTGTATCTGAAAATTATATTCTAGATTACTGAAGGTCATCTGATAACTGCTTTTGTTTCGTTTATGAATTTTACATATGTGGTGGGAAAATTTTCACTTACAATAACTGTTATATTAGCATTACATGAAAAGCACTACTATTAGAATTGAATTTATATCACAGGCTGGCTGCATTAATAATCACATTTCTGAAAGCCTATCAAACTTATGCATCTAATTAATTAAATTCACTTAAAATTATATTGCTAACTGTAAAGTAACTGCAAAGTAACTTCATATATAATACATGTAATAAAGTGAGATGGGTGGTCAGACCAAAGCAAAAGTTTAAGACACAAATGTGTAGTCTTCTCTAACAGCAGCCCTTAAAATATTTTTTTTTAAACATATTCAGGAGATTGCACTTAAAAAGAAAAAAAAAAAGGAAAAGAAAAAGAAAAAGGAAAAAAAAAGAAAGGAAAAGGAGGAGGGGGAATTATTTATGTATTTATGTCTGTGTAGTTTCAGCAATGAATATTAGGCCATTTATACCGTGATTGACTGATAGTATGTAATGCCTTTACATCTGTTTCTGCTTTCACGTAAAGGGATGTGAAGAAGAATTTAAAATAAAAGTGAAACTAATCAGATACACTTTTGCTGGTTTTCTACTTTATATTTCACCCAAGTGAAAAGTGAGTGATCTGAGATCACATTTTTGCCATAGAGTTGAGAAACTGAGTAAAAAAATTTCCACTCCAGTACCCTGACCCTAATAATTACTTGCTTCAAATCCTACAATACTGTACATGAGAAATAAAACACAACAACAAAAAAAATCTGTTGTTTCCTAAACACTACTCCCAAACTGCTTTTAAGTATGCAAATAAAATTCCATGCACTAGTAAGCACAGTGCTGTTTTTTTAATTAAATTAAGTATTACCATTTCTAGAAGGAGGAATTTTATATGATAATTTTACATATATAATAAAGACTGACATATATCTTTGGCAAAAGTGGACATTTTTTGAATGGAATATGTTGTGAATTAAGTTTATCAGAGCTAGGTTTCATGGTCCCCTGCTACAGATCCCCAGTAGAATACATTTTGAAATTGCCCAGTTTTTGAAAGTTTTCTGCTCTACAGGAAAGGACAAAAACTTGTGTAAGTGGATCTTGACATTGGCACTTTGTGTCAGGCAAAAGCTTATGAAAACAGCTTGTCTCAAGAGGTTTCTGGCACAATGAAATTGGCACTTGGAATCAGCTCTGTGAGCTTCAGACACTAATTTGACTTCAACATACAACCAGCAAAGTGAGTTTCAAAATGGGAAATTTAGTTTTAATCCACCTCTATCCTACTAGAATCCCCAAGTATATTTTTCATCAGTTTTGTCTTTACTCATACCATGAGATATCTCCAATTTTTCACAAAATCCACATGCAGTTATATACACAGAGTATAAGGAAGACCACATAAATATATGTGTTAGACATTTATTTTCAATTTTGACTTACAAAACAAACTTGAAGGGAGGAAAAAAGGAACAAGGTTATAAATGCACAGTAGTGTGCATTTATAACAGGCAGAACTAAAGATTCTGCTAGGCTGAAATTACTTTACCAATACTTTTTATTACATGCAATTTCTTCAGTTTTTATTACTTTGCCTGATCACCAGGGATGAAATTTTCATTACTATAACTCTTTCTCAAGTTTTACCTCTTACACAAAGTTTAGCAAAAATAGAGGCTGTTGTTTTAGAGGATTAAGACATAGAAACACATATTATCTTGCCAAAGTTAATAAGAAAGTTTTTGCCTTTTTTGAGTTCTAGCATTTTTTGTAGTTTTGGAAAAGAGAAGGAAAATCTAATGATATGAAAAATTTGGGACAAAGGTATTTTCCATCTTCTTAATGAGCCACCTGAGTGTTCCTGGAAAATCCCTGTTTAAGTACGCTTTATAGTGAAGGGAAAAAAATTCAATTTTCCACACATCCTTCCTCCCTTGAACATCAGTTAGAGAACTGAAAATATTTTCCTTCAATTTCTAGGACCAATTTTGGTGCCAAGAGTTGGAAAGGAGGTTGGGAAACTTCCCTGAGATCCTCCATAGCCCTATCACAATTAGTAGATAGTCCAGTACAGTATGTTCTCTAAGATTTTACCTGTTTTCATAAGTCCTCTTGTCTCATAGATGATTATAGAGACACGGAAATGTCTTAAGTGCTAGCTTAAAAATCATAGCAGTGCAGCAGTACATGAGATATTAATCCTCACTATCATTGCTAACCTGATTTTTCTCTCTCTCTCTCTATATATATCTATATATATATCTATATATATCTATATATAAAATTTCAGATGGAAAATATATTTCTTTTGTCCATCAGAACTCACATTACATTTGGCAAATGAAAGCATGGAACTTTTTGCAATTCAAAGCTTAAAAGATAATGTGAAGGTACCTATTTTAAATGTCTCTCATTAACTTTTTAATATAATTAGTTGCACTTCATTTTTAAGGGGGCACAAATAGTCAGCAAGTGTCACTACAGTGAGTATTGCACAATGAAGCAGAAATCTGTTAGTATCTAAATAGCTAAGAAACAGCAGGTCCAATTACAGCTGAATGTCCTCATGCCCCTTAATTGTACTCTGTCTTCAAAAGTGTTTCTCAAGTTTTTCTATTGCTTACAAGAAGTTAAAAATCAGAATTACTTTCTTTCTATTGTAAAAGTAGAATTTATTCCATATATTAAATGTAATGTCCTAAAATGTTTAAGGGCCCCCAGATATTGTCTTTGAATGAAGAGAGAGACCAAATTTGGAAAAATATCCCAATACCACCATCAGCTCTCTTTCCTACTTCCATGTTTTAGAGACCTCGCTACTGCTTAGAGTATCAGTAGTGGTTAAAAAGACAATAAAGAGAAGGGAAGGAGAAGAATAACAGTTCTCCCAGTAAACAGGTCATCATAAGTGACTTAAAATGTGTGTGATAATTTAAAAACCAATCTACAAAGGCATCCTTAAAATGCTGTAATTATGCATGGCCTTTATTTAGCAAAGATAATTTACAAATTAATAGCAGAAGAATCACGACTTGTATTTCCTCTATGGTTTCTGCATTTTGCCTAGCAATGTATTTGTTATTATGTGCAATATTTTAATTATTGATTTCACAGTAGATCATTGATTTTCTAATTATTAAACAGAATTTCCAGTAAGGCCTTCATAAATTATATGAGAGTCATCAAGGACTCGTGAGTCACCTATTTGTGCTGCTGATTTCATAGTGATAAAAATTTGCTGCATAGGTTAGTGACATTTATAATACACCCAAATCATCTTTAATAATCAATTTTCTTATGACAAGTCATAGCTTATTTTTTAGTTTATCATGATCACTTCGGAAGCAAATGCAAACTGTTAGTTTGCACTGGGTCTAGTTTTGGCCAGGGAAGTTGTAGGTGTCCCATCCCTGGAAACACTCAAGGTCAGGTTGGATGGGGCTCTAAGAAACCTGATCAAGTTGGAGATGTCCCTGCTCATTGCACAGGAGCTGGACTAGATGATCTTTAAAGGTCCATTCTAAGTCAAACCATTCTACAGTTCTATGATTTCAGACTAAATGAGTTATAAGGGTTGCTTCTAGAGCTAATTGGCTAATAGTAAAATTCTGAAAACATAATCAATCTGAAAATATACGACTATAATTATATCAATGCCACTTAAGGAATAAAATAACTCCAGCAAGTTGCAGCTTATAAAATATAATTCACTCTTAGAAACCTAAAGGATCTCTCCAGTGGGTCAATAGTTTCTTAGCCTCAAATCTGAAAATGCTAATTATATTTCAAATAAAATGCAGTACAATAGTATTTCTCAGCCTCCTGTCTATGGACTGCTTATGGTGTATATTATCAGGCATGAAGTCAATATATTTTATTTTGAAGGATGTATATCAGGGCAGCCTGTCTCAGCACATCTGAGCAATTTCCAGCAGGTGCTGTCTCTATCTGCAGGCATGCATTATTAGATAGTTAAACCCGCAGGCAGGTCACATGAAACAATTTTCAGTCTCACTAGTTTCAATGGAAACACTTACAGCTGTAGCAGTTACAGTTCAGTACTGAAAAAATAGAGATGTTTTCTTAAAAGATAAGTACTTTATTTGTCATATCTTCATACCTGCTGAATCATTAACTGATCATAAAATGCAAAAGCATTTGCAAACATGTTTCATAATGTTTAGGCAAAACAAAAGCTGATACATTTTAGTATAACATAAGAAATGGTTTCAAGGGTGTCCTATCAATAACAAACAGTGCTTCATCATAATGATGTTAAGCTCACCAAAAAAAAAATGTTCTGGTGTCACTGTACAATTGGCTGTTTATTCTCTGAGAATACCACAGTCATCCTTAGACAGCAAATGCACATAATTAGCTGCCCTTTCCTACCTGGTATACTTGAGAAAGCAGATATTTTTTTTGTCCCTGGAGTCAGTTTTATTTTAATAGAAGAATATTTTAATTACCAGCGCAAATTAGGAAAGTTTGCATAAGCGGGTTTTTTTTCCCATTGTTGTTGTGGGTGTATATGTGCAAGAGTGGAAGAGAGAAGAGGGCTTTGGGGCTTTTTTCCTTCTCTGCATTTGATGCACAAAGAAATGAGAAACATGCCACCTCCTCTGTGGCTTTTATCCTTTGTGAAGGTTACATTCATTGTAACTGTAGTAGAACATGATATGTTATTCAGCTGGGATTCTTGAAGTCAAGTTGTTTACACTTCTCTTGTGCACCTGTAGTCTCAGTCCACAGGTCTGTTTAAACTGTTCTTGCCAAACTGAAAGTAATTCTGTCACTGTGCCATGGGCTCCTACATAAGATTTAGCATTGCTCTGAATAGAGTCAGTGGCACTGGCAAGCAGCCAGATTTCATTACCATTTCAAGTTTTCTGGCATTTTGCTAGTGTCCAGGTCAGGTTTCTATAAGAGATATAGCAAAGAAAAGCTGTGTCTTCTTTTGAAATTTAGTTTATTAAAGCTATTCTTTGCCGAGAACATTAGGTGTATAGAAATCCTCCTGACTAAATTCATTACGTGTAATAAAGTGGTAAAACCCTGATTTAGGTGCCTAAGGATCATATATGGATTTTCTCATCTTTGATAAAACTAAAAAGGTAAGATACATTAAAAGAGAGAAAATCAGGATCTTTTTCCATGTTTCCTAAGCATTCTTTCATTCTCTGCAGAATAAAAGCTTGCAAGGAACACATAGTCTGGATTTAACACACAACTTCTTTAAAAATTAGGCAATTATTCACTCTGATGAGATTTTCTGTTATACATTCATTGTGTAAAAGCTTGTTCCTTAAATTGACTAATGCTTATTCATTTCTACACATTATTAATGCTTACTGATTATACTAGCAGCTTCCACTTCAGTTTTCTTTTTCTTGATGTTTCAGTCTGAAATTTTGTCTGAATACTTTGACATTTCCCCTAGTAAATGAAAAAGAAATGTTACCACAGCTCCCCTTACTGTCTCTCATGCTGGTATTTGGAAGAAGTTCAAACCTCTGCCATGAATGAAGTTTTAAGCATCCTAAAGCATCTTGAGGTACATTTTAAGCATCTAGAAATTTAAGAGGTAAAAAAGAAACTTCTAACAGAATTTTGAAGTCTTTAAAAGTGAAGCAAACTGATAAGAGATTGAGCATGTTTTGCACCAAACCATTCCAGAGAGAGAACCCAACATTTTCATGAATCTCTGATGTATTCCAAATCAATAAAAGTAGTCAGAGTGGTACAAAGCATTTGCATGTGTGTAACAGTGACCTTTCAACTGCTCTTGGGCCTCTTGCTTCACATCACTTTGGCTCTCCTGCTGACCATAGCTCCCTTGTGGGAAATCACAGAATTCATATTGGGCAAAGCACAGCTGAAGTACAGAGCACTCTGTCTCAGGAAATGGAGAGAACAAGGGGAAATAGAATGGCTTATTTAATTCTCTATTTTTTTAAAGTCATGCTCTCCCCTTCCCCTTTTCCTCACTTTGGCCTTTCTTGCAAATTTGCCATCCTTTAAGAAATGATTTTTCCTACACAGCAACAGAGCACTATTTACAGGGTAGAAATTCTGTCTAGTTGATATACCAAAATTAATTCAAGATGCATGCCTAAAATTAGCATCATCTTATTTCAGTTTGCCAAAAGTTCTATGTCTAGTTTAAGTTGTTCTATGTCTAGTTTAAGTTGCTCATGTAGACTCCCTCTGTTAAACAGAAAAGGAAAAAAAATACATCTGTATGTCCAGAAATCAGTCTATCTCACCTGAGACACGTTTTATCTGATAAAAATAATTATCTCAAATATTTTTTTTTTTTTTAGCTCTTAGCTATATAGGAAACCTAGACAAATTGTGCAGATTAGACATCAAAATTTTAGGTGGTTGAAGATAAATGAGCTGAAACTTCTCCTGTGTTTTATCCAGTGGCATGTTTATCATTCCAGTTAAACAAAAAGTCCTCTCTGTAACACATTTATTAAGAGAAGGTGAATACATTAAATGCTGCTAGAAGCTTTTAATACAGTATGTGAAAGTGTGTAGATTAATTGGTCAGTGAGTGATAAGGGAATATTCTCCTTTTCCGTAAAAGGTGATCATCTTTCAAGGTCATGTAATTTCTCTACTGTAAATACTTAAATTGTTTTTTATAAAAACAAGGGCATGGCAAGCGTTGTTTTGAATGGATGACAAAGCAGCATCTGTAGATTTCAAAAGGGAGGCATGCATCCTAAATTCACTTAGTTCCTCATAAAATTTTAACAATTGCAGGAAGGGGCAAAAGAAGCCAATTAAATCAAAATAGAACTCAGACTTATTCTGAATCCAATATAAGTCTATTTATAAGATTATAAATAGACTCCAAAATAATCACTTTTTTTTCCCTGATATATTAGACTATGTTAACATCCAAACCATATATGCCATACTGTGTCTCTAAAGCCCTCATGGGGAGCCCTAGTGGTCAAAAAGTAGAACCACATTCTGGAAGAGCAGCTGCATAATGAGCATGATTACTTCTCAACTCTGTTTCACTACATCTGTCAAAAAGATGTAACTGCATTTTATTTGAGCAAGAACACTAAAGAATTCTAATTTTTATTTATCAATAATCTAAAATTTAATTCCAATTATAGCTATAAGGAAAAAAATAAATTTGAGACAGTCTGCTTTGCTCTACAAACTTCTTTTCTGAAAGGCATTAAAAAAATTAATTTTGCATTCTATCACATCTCTCTTTTCTGCTTTATTTGCTGATGTGTCCAACAGACATTCCGATCTACTCTGCAGTTAGTGGAGTCGAAGGCCCAGTATCAATGCACGAGCATTTGTTCTTGAGATTTGAACTCAACAGTAGTTTAGCTCAGTTTTAGGCAGGAAGCATGTTTCACTGAGCTACAGCTGTTTAACCCCTTCTAGGCCAGCTGTGTGGAGCTGGGTCACATTCTGCTCCAGGGAATGGACCACTCCTTTTGCCAAGTTATACACAATGCCCGGTAATAACAGTAATGCATACCCAGTTGATGCAATAAAGGCATTTCTCTTAGAAATTGTGAAAAGACTATATTTAGACTGAGAAATGACACTTTGCTTTGACAAATCTTATTTGCTCAGATTAGCTGTTGGAAGGACCAAATGTTCCCAAGAACTGAACTTTTCTTTAATTTATGAATTAAAATAAGAAACTATTCCATACTAAAGAAAAGCTACAATTGGAATCATCCACAGAAAACTGAAACCAAACACTTGCAATCTTGCATGCTGGATTTCCTCCTCAGTTAATCTCCAGCTGAAGGTCAGATATGTCTATATAAACACACAAACACACAGACACAAAAAATTCAGATGACAGAGAGGGAGGCCAAGCAGAATAAGAGAACAATAGGTCAGACTGTTCATGAAGCTACTTTACCTTGAAAGTACATCAAATTTGGCTGGTGAGGCTGCCTATCCAGCTTCAAGAGGACTATTGACTTAGTATTTTAGATCTCCTTCTACTTTTTAAGGCAGCAGATGTAGAAAGGAAATTCATTAGGGAAATTTAACTGCAAAATTCAGAACTGGCTGGCATTTGTAAAACTGACCCAAAACTGCAAAACAAAACACATTAAGAGTCTATTAATAATGAAATTATATTCAAAAGCAAAAGGTTTCTAGGGAAACCAAAAGTAAGACTCTTGCAATGGAAACACGTATTCTGGCTGCAAAGAATACTAGAGTATCACATGGAATTCTGTTTTCATATGATGTGTCTGCTGAAAGGATTATTTATACATTATTAAATCCTAACCATAGTTTTGTGATATTTTGGTATGAGAAGCCAGTACAGTAATTACAGTTAATGTACCTGAATAAATGTAGAGTTCAAGCAGGCAAGAAAAATATGCTACATCTCTGCATAATTAAAATTGCGCATAATTTTATTTTTTGCAATTGAAATGCGATTTAGAAAATATTATGCACAAACTCCAGCCTAGCATACAATGCTAAAAACACAAAAATTAACTAAGAGTATATTAGAACTGGTGTAGCCATGTGCCAACTCAAAGAAAAATAATCACAGTTTCTTAGGACATGTACTACTCCATATATGTAAAGATGGCTTAGGCAGATGTAGATCTGATGTGGAGTAGCAAGTCTTCACACTGTGGCACCTTTGAAGCAATAGGTTTTACTTCTTCCAAAAACATAAGGAAACATTTTTAAAGTCATCAAACTGAAGAGGTTTCAGCAAGGACAGCTGATGATTAATACCTCTCACAAACTCCAATTCATAACTGAGCACTTAAAAAGGTTTGAAGTCAAATTAAAAAGTTGTTGCATTTTTATGTTTCTCATGTATTCCTGTAAATGGAGAGAGCATGGTTTCTTATTCTGTTATAACTCTCTCCTCCTAAGTTTTTCCCCCTTCTATCACTATTTTCTCTCCAGCCTTTCATTCACTTTATTTCTTCTTTAAACAGATAGAAACAAGGAGGGGAAAATGTTCTATATTTTTCTAAAAGAGTATGACTTTTCTTGTAGTGAATAGCTTCTAGTTTCAGGGAGCTAGAATTGAGCTGAATGCAATTTAGGCACCCAAAAAGGAGCTGTAAGGAGAATTGACAGCTTTCCTTTACCTGTGTTCTGAGAAAGGAGCAGCAATAAGTTAACTCCTCTCATCTGAGGTATAGCCATTCTTTTCTGTACTTTGGAACTGGGAGGATTAGAACAAAGGTTTCTTCTGTCACTCTCTCAGTTGCTTCTCTGACTGTCAGTTTGCAGTAGGATGTGTTAGATGAACAGACTGTTTTCTCTTCTCTTTTGAGTGGTACATGTTAGCCCTTATTTAGCTGATGAGAGCTTTGAAAAGTTCTTACAGTCTTTTCTCACAGGAAAGAATCTTCATATAAAAGTATGTCAAAAGTTTTTCTGAAGCATCTCTTACTAAGTACAAGTTCACACTTAGTATTATTATATATTAAACAAAAGAATTCCAATTCCTAAAAATAGCTTTAGTTAGAGGTTCAAAAAGCTTCCTCTTTGCCCTCTAGTAATACTTAAAATGAAGAATTAATTTCTTAACTTTTTTTTTTTTTTGGTCTAGCAAAGAAAATAAGCCACCTATCTTATAAGGTAATTTTTAATATTAAAATATATCAATACATATGTTCTGATGTCAATAAGCTGTAGTTGGAAATTACTGAAAAATGAGAGCAAATAAATCACATGTGATTTGGAAAAAAGCAATCTCTGGTGGAACCCATAAGAATTTGAAATACTAGCATTGTATGGTAACTATTATTTGTGCAATGACCAGCTTTATCAACCTGTGATGCCCACTTGGAGTTCTCTACCAATAGTTCTCTACGGCCCCACTGGAACCTTGACCTCTTCACCAACTAATTTCCCTCAAAACTGCATGCTCAGTAGCTGGATGCTTGTTCTTGGGACCCAGACTCCCAAAAGAAGATCTCTACTTCTAATGGGAATCAAGATATTCCACAGGCTGTGCAGCAGACAAAATCTTCATATATGCAGGGAAAAAAACAACAAAATTCATTTTTATTAAGGTATTTTAAATAAGAAAAATATCTTCATATAACCTTCTTCTTTTTCTTTATTTTTTTAACTCTGAAGTTTCTTTGGTAGTAGAGGCAAGATTTCATTCATCTTGGTTGACACTGAAAAATAATGCAAGCGGTACAACACGATGCTTCTATTTGGTTGTTAGAAACATTAAAAAAATTTGTAGCATGCTTGAATTATCATTTTAAAACTGATTTTTTTTACTTTTCTAACATAATTTTTTTAAAATGTGTATTGTAATCTGCAACAATTTCAGCTATTTTCAGTTTATTAGTGGAAGAATATTTTACCAGCTATCTTCTTGGCGAATATAATGGTGCATTTTTGATTAGGAACTGGGGGGGTGGAGCAGGGGTGTATGTTGAAAAGAGTACATATTTGACATCATCACCTGGTGACTCCATAAAAAGACCAATTCAAAGTTCAGTGCCTTGTGCAAGCACTGATGACGCCTCAGCTGGTACCAGTGCAGCTGGAAAGACTAATGGTCAGAAAAGATATATTGAAATCTGAACAGATACAGAGAAAGATTAATATAATCAATAGAGAAAATGGGAAGACTTGTGATGGCAGAAGTATTTAGGCCTCCAAGTCTAGCAAAAAATATTTTGCGAAAGAACTGTATGGCTGGGTTATATGCTGTACACACAAATATGTGAGTTAGTATGTTCAGAAAAGGATACGAAGAAAAGGATAGACTTACATAAAATCATGTCAACTCTGCAAACATCACACAGGTGCATACAAATAAGTGTCTTGAGCAATTCCCAGACTCTACAGTCTCCCCAGTAGCTGGCATGTACCTGTCCTTCCAGCAGTCAGCCTCTCCCCAGACACATACACATATCTGTCCTAGACTAACAAGCACTTCAAAGTATGGCTACCAAGCTACTTAATCCACTTGGGAGCTATCTAGCTTGATATCTACCAGCAACCACACCAGATATGCATATCCTCACTCCAGGTGCTGGTCCCAGAAGCCCCAGCCCTTTGAAAGATGTTCCAACTGCAGTTACTGACACCTCAACACCTAATACCAAGATGCACATGGAATGGATGCACCCCCTCACCCAGGAAAGCAGAAATGGAGTTTACTGAGCCACAGGTCAGATGGCAGGGACTGAGAGCAGGACACTGTGAGACAAGGGTACCAACAAGTCCAGTTTAAACACATCCAGACCCTTTTAACCTCTTATCCTTCTACTTTCCCTTGCCTGATCCTACCCTAATCACCTTCATCCCTCTCTTTCTTCACCTTTAGGTCCTTCCCTTGAACAACCCATACTAATCTTTGAACAATCCCTAAATGCTCTTCACTGTATCCTCTAATGTCACTCAATCTGCATAGTCCTCCTAAGGTCTGCTCTTGCTGACTTCTCTTGAAGTGTTTCACAGTCAGTGCTGAAGCTCTCCTGGAAGGAGCCAGGGCACAATGCTCCTACCTCTGACTGGGCTGTTGTTGTTTTCCCAGCCACTGCACAATTGTGTTCCTTCATGTTTGTGTGGATGAGCCTCTTATGGGCCAATCACTCCCTGTGACAGCCCTGGGAGCAATCCTGTGTGTGTGGAGATGTTCTCCATAAGACATAATCTATGCCTTTTTCCTTTTCTGTGACCCAGGCCTGGGGCAGTCTGGAGAGGCTGTGGTTTGGCAGGCAGCCATGCAAAGGGACCCTGGAGGAGCTGTGCTGCCCACCTGGCAGGGGCACTGCTGCTTTATTGCTTTCCCTTTTCCTAAAATGCCACCTGCCTTTAGCACTTCTCTCTACCCTGCCCCAGTCACACTTTGAAAGAAAAATTAAGGACTACAAAAATCCTACAACTCCACACTGCAAATCAGACATAATATATGACAAAGCAACTGCTAGAGCCAGTGGTATGTACAGGAGAGCTGTAGCTACATGTCATCTCTTCAAAGCTGCATACTGCATGATTTTCCTATATACAGGGTAAAATCCATGAAGTTTCTTGCTTTGTATCAGTAAGACTAAAAGCAAAAAAAAAAATCTTGCATTCTTTGTCTAGAGGCATCTAGGTGCAAAGACAGAACTTAGCTGACTGAGGTTAATCAGAGAAAAAATGATAAGCCATCAGAACAAAATTGAACACCCACACCCACACATGTACACACACATGCTGGCCAAGTAAGATATTGATTCTCTCCAAAATAAATTGGTGTTTTGTTGGTTGGTAGTCTGAAAACAAGCCATTGCATCTTAATATTCAACCTACTTTCATTTCAAACTATTATAAAAGTGTAGATACACACTGTATATATTACTCTGGTGTGGATACTACTTTTACATAGAAATAATATTGGGCAGGCGCATACTTATAATTTCCACTGGTTTGTAACAATTTTATGTCCTGGAATAAATATGGGTAGCATTAACAAAAGGTGTAAAAATGGTAGTCTTTATTCTAAATTTGACACATCCATTTCAATCCTTCTCCAGAGAATCTGTCTGTAAGCTACCCCTGAGTATACCTCTTCTTTGAAAGATACCTCACAAGCTCAAACATATGTTTATAAATGCACACAAGTTAGCATATTATGTCTAAAAACTCAGGAAAGGGTTCATTTCTGAGAGAAATCAAAGTATTCTTTTCTTGAGTTAAAAAAATAAACAGTGTCACAAAGTCACTGTGCCAGAACCTTATCACATTTTCTGCTCTGCATGCATGACAAACATCAAACTACTATGGTAAGTTACTTTTATTGATCTACTTTTTTTATATATAAATGAGCATATTATTAAACATAAAACCTATCCTTATAACTTCAATATACATAGCTCCTTAGAAAATAATTTTTTTTATATAACTTTTTATAACAGACAGATCTGCACTCTTATACAGAGGTATTAAAGTACTTCCATAAATTTCTTATCAAAAACTGTTTTCCCACTAATGAGAAGAGACTATGCAAGGCACGAATCTGGCTCTGGATATTGTACACCAAGCTGAAGTCTATTTGTCTCACGGGGGGGGAAGTGACTACATGTTTTGAGGGAACACCATCCCAAATGGGAGAGCATGAACTGGAGAAAATGGTAAGACATGGTACACAAAGGACTAAAGGGCTTCAGAATATGAAGCTACACCATGAGAAAGCTTTCAGAGATGGAATTCATACAATTTATTCAGCAAGTAAACTTTGGAGATTCAGTTTTTTACTGAAAATTGTTGCCCTGTTCTTTTAAAAGTTTTAAAGTTCCTTTAAAAGTTGTCTATACCTTCTGATGTTTACATATTTCTACTGGAGTTCTCACACACTATCATGTAAATAATGATTGTTTTGCAGTCTTCTTTGTGGGAGGAGAGAATTGATAGACTGTTTGACCAGTATAGTTAGAGAAGCAACAATTTCTTCCTCCAATCCACTGTCCCTTTTAGAATTCTACGTATTGTGAGGTCAGAAATAAAAGTTACTTCCTTTTACTCTTTTGATTTTAGTGTGAGTGCATGAGTTATTTCGTGTTGTAGTGTGACAGCAAATAGTTGCAGTAAGAATGGTTTTACAATCTGCCAAAATTAGAGGAAATATTTAGCTGCTCCATGTATTACAAATGAAGAGGAAGAACTTTCCCAAATTTTCTTCAGAAAAGGAATTAACTACTCCTCTTGCCCTCACCACCATTTCCTTATTTCATTTTGTGAGAATTTGATACACTGAAACTTCCCTAGCTAAACTGTATTAAATTTCTTGTTCTAGAAATTCCTTTGAAGAGTGATTAGCTATTCCAATATTTCAACTTGTAGTAATCTATATCTATTGGTCAGTTTTTAAATGTTTATATACTTAGAAGAAGAAGAGTATGTTTGAAATTAAAATCTGTTGTTTAAAAAAAAAGGCCATCATGAAAAAATGAATAAAAATGCAACTTCTCTATTTAAGAGAGCTAAAGTGCTTTGCAAAAAAAAAAAAAAAAAAAAAAAAAATTTATAAAATTACATGTTTTGAAGAGGAGAGGAAAGGAGATACCCTACCCAGAAACATGCAGCGAATCAATTATGAGCAGGGAATTGACCAAGCCATAACTGAAAAGACTGTTCATACTATATGTATAAAACTCTTTTTTAACTGATGCATTAGATTGATGAGAACCTTACAACAATATTTTAATTCTGTAGTTTAGAAACCATCTCCAAAATAAAAACATCTCATACTTCTCAGAAGTATATAAGCATTCACTATTTATACAAAGTAGGATACTTGCTAGTCATGACTTAGCAAAAAACCAAAACATCAGTGTGTTTTCAATACAAATACCAAATATAACACTGTAACAGCTACAGAGAAGAAATTTTCTCTACCCTAGCTGAAAACAGGACAGTAATGTAAAAGTCAATTCTGTTATGGACAAAAAGAGACAATTTTATTAAAATATAATGAAAAAAAAATGGAGACAAGTAACAGAGGTTGTCATTCAAACCCTAGCATACCAGAAAGAAAGAAAACAAACAAAAAGAAAAAGCAAAATAATTAGTTACATGTCATCATTTAATTTTGTTTTCTGGTGAAACTATGGTCTGAGACTGTAACATACCATAGCATGGATCCCTGCCAGGTAATCATTAGCATTGACTCCATGATTCCAGAAGGCTGATCAATCTCTTTATTGTACTGTACTATACAATATTTATTAAGAAATTCATTGCCCTCACAGACAGTCCGATACAGACAGACCAGATTGGTCTTTGAAATCCAAACACTATCACCATTGGCCAATTAAGAAATCATCCATTGGTAAAGAAATCTCCATAACACATTCCACAGGTGCACTACAACGGGTGCAGCAAGTGAAGACAAGAATTGTTTATCATTCTTTT
This sequence comes from Taeniopygia guttata, assembly GCF_048771995.1. Lineage (NCBI taxonomy): Eukaryota > Metazoa > Chordata > Aves > Passeriformes > Estrildidae > Taeniopygia > Taeniopygia guttata. Next base: position 19,020,004 of record NC_133025.1, read on the forward strand.
CTCTGATTTTGTCACAGCCTTCCCCTGAACAATGCCTGGGAAAGTTGTGTTCTGCTTTCTGTAGCCAGAGAACTGTGGTCACATGTGACATGTTCAAACATAATGGAAAAGAAGAGGATGGATGTGGCAGAGGGGTAGATCCAGGTACACTGAGTCTTATCAAAAGAAAAGAAAGCATGCAGAGTTGCAGTCTGACCTTATTAAGCAGGTGAGTGCTGTATTTCAGTCCATGGAGGGCTTTCTGAATCATGACAAGTGCAGCACATCTGTCAGTCTTTTCATCTTTCCCTTGAAGCCCCATCTAGCAGCTGTTTTCCCCTGGCACTTCCTTCTGTACTTCATTCCCACATTCCTCCATCTCTTTTTGGTGTTGCCTTCTGGTCCTGTTGCCAGCCTTTCAGGAAAATCCTGTTCTCTTAGTAAAGGTAGCCCAGCAACTCATGATTTCAGAAAATGCTTTTAATCTGAGGATATAAACATAAATAAGCTTCTTTAAAAAGGTACCTCAAGAATTAAATATCAAGATCCCTGTGATGAACATGAAAATGAAGATATACATACTAGTTTAAACTGAGAGGGAAATGGACTCTGTCTTTCAGAGTTTGTATGAATAGGAATGTAGCACATGGCCCCAGGAATAAAAAGACTGATACAAAAGTTACTAGAGTTTTAACAGTAAAGGGAAAGAAACAATTATGTGTATAGATAGATAGATGATAGATGAAAGAGCAACAATTTTTTTACTGATTTTACTCATTATATATTCATTATATGAAATGATACATTTTAAAAGTTCTAAATTGTATGTTTTTTATTTTTTCCTAAAATCTAGCCAGTCATCAGAAATGAAACTCACTAGCACCTTTTACTTTAATTCTGATTACAAAAAGAAACAATGTAATACATGTTTGAACTTCTAACAATACATGGTTAACACTTGAAGAAAACAGGAAAACAGCTTTTTTGTGAAGTTAGAACATTATTTCCATATATTGAAGCAGAGAGAAAGCCATTTAATGTCTAATAAGTAAATTCATAGGTATCATGTTATGCTGCTGGAAAGCTAAAGTTGTTAAGAGGCTAGATGTGTCAAGTAAATTTGATTATTCACTAACTTCCACATAAATGGAAGCATACATCTCATACAAGACACTCATTTAAGCAAACCTGGAAAGAGAGGTGAGATACAAGAACAATGACAGCAGTGCGTTTCCACAGAATATACAAAATACTTATCAGCATCTTTTTAATCACTATCATGCATGCCTATTTTGCTTAATGTGCATCTGTCTTCTATGAAAACCATGAATATACTCCATTGTGAATCATATCCAACACTAAATATTTTTGCCACTTTTCTCACTACATGCATACTATATGTGACAAGTTTTTCAGCTTGAGGAAGCTTTTCCCACCCTTCCTTGCTTCCCTTGAAAGGTTTTGAGTTTTGGGGTTTTTTTGCCTTTGGCCACACTCATATCCTCTTACTGTCAGGAATAATTTATACAGATTTATTCCATGCATCCATAAGTACCAGATCTAATCCATTAGCTGAAAAAAAGATCAGTTATTAAATATGTAGTGTGAGCATTCTTCTCAGTTATGGGCTTGGTCAATTCCCTACTCATAATTGATTTGCTGCATGATTCTGGGTAGGGTACTTCCTTTCCTCCCCTCTTCAAAACAGATGTATTTATTCTTCTCCAGAAAGAATAGGCAACCAGAACTTCTTGTAAATGATAGCAAAACATTCACAGTTCAATCTGTAACCACACCGAAAAGACCTATATATCAAAAATATAATCATTTTCAAGCTGCATAAATATTAAACTAAACTGCATAAAAATTCATCTATTATACATGTTGAATTTATTTTCAAATTTCAGTGCCAAAAAAAACCTTAATTATTTTTAAATACATGGAGGAGACTGAGTTTTCATTGCTAAAAAAACAAGGATTAGTTCCAGCAGAACATAAGTCTTACACTAATCACACTAAACTCAATGATAAAGAGTCCACTCTAAACAGAGAGGAAGATTCCTCAAATATCTAATTATGCTACATTTCAGATTGTGCTGTATCATTAGAAAACAAAGCTCTTTTAGCTTTGTTTGCAAACCAACTGTTTGCATGTGTACTGCTTACGTTCTTCACAGATACGGACTGTTGTCATACCCTGAGGCTACCTGCAGTGCACCTACAGCACTGTGTAAGTGTGCTTTCAGTTTGAATATTCTGATATCATGGAATGTGTACACTAAATTCTTTCATAGCAACAGTTTTTAGAATGAAACTAATAATTCTTTGCATGGGTTAGGATCCCGAGTATAATAGTGGGCCTCAATTTCCCTGGCCAGCCTCTATTGGAACCTCTGCCAACAGCTCCTGTCCATTGGCCCAGGAGAGCTGGACAGTCTGGGTAGCTTTGCAGAATTCATTTTTTAAATTGTTTTATGTCTTCTTCAGTACTTCTCAGGAAGAAATAGTGAAGGAAACCACACGTCTTAAATTTTATATTTCGCATTTAACAACCATCAGTAGATAAAGAGAAATCACCAGGGTTTAAGGTTCTCAGAGAATATATGACAGCTCTAAAAGTACCTGAGTAATAGTCAACACTGTTACTCATTTACTCCTATTATAACAGTATTTATTATCTGTATGATATTCACCTTCAAGCAGGAACTTTCCAGTGAGCAGTTATGGGAAACTTTCATGAAGACGACCAGTGAGCTGGAGCATCTCAACTATGAAAAGAGTCTGAGAGGGCTGCAAGTGTTCAGTTTGGTCTAGAGAAGTCTTTGGGAAGTCTTCATTGTGGCCTTCAGCAAGAATAAGAAAAACATGGCACTGTTAGGTTCCCTTTCCATTCACCTAGTATCAACACAGTTTAAAATCACTACACAAACATACATGGGCATGCTGCCTTATACAGCAAAGTAAAAACTGGATGGGAATTTTCAATTTAAATGTATCTGTTTTGTTTAATTATTAGGTACTAGGAAAAAAAGAAAGACACTGGGAGCAGATTTTCTTATTCATTTGCCCACAGAAGATGAAAGCTGTATGTTCTTGCAATACCACGTGACTAGGATCCTCCTACATCAAGTCTTGTAAAACCTACAGATGAAAGAGTTTGTTTTCCACCCCAAAGAATTTACAGTCTGGTTCTCCAATATCAAATTTGTGATAAAAACAAGACAAATCTCAGCATAATAACCCCAACATCAGTTCTCTGAGAGGTTAATGGCTATTAGATTTCTCACAAGAAAATTTTCACTAATAATTTAAAGAAGGTGGTGGTTTTTTGAGTATTGCAGAAAGTTCTTCCTAAGTATGAGAGGCAACATGACAAAAAGTGTGAAGCTCATAGAAAATTCCATACACGAGTGATCCAAGCTGACATCAGAGAAAGATGCTGCATTCAATTTGTCCTGGTGTGTGCACGAGGATAGTCCATGAACTGTCCTAATGATGTCGTACTTCATATATGTGTAATGTGAGAAAAGGTACATATCCAGAAATGAAAGCTGGATGAATGCAATCTCAACACATTCAGGTTCCAATGAACCTCTTTATGACAGTTTTAGTCAGTTTGGCTATAAACACAGTAAGGAAAATCAGAATGTTGCAATAGCAATAAGGAAGCACAAACTTCAGACAATATAATATGTATCAAAATAAACATGTTCTGTCTACAATATCTCCTCTCCAACTTTCTTGTGTTCCCTGGACTACTTCTATATCTATAATTTTTTTTGTTTGTTTGTTTTCTTCATAGGATCCAACTACACTGAGGACAGATCTTTAATTCTGCAGACAAACTTCTTTCATGCATAACTTATAAGAAATGTAATTCCACATGGTAGTAACAAGTGCTAACTTCCAATTTTTAGAGAGGTGAGAACTCATAAGGAGACCAAAAGCATCCTTCTAACAAATTGATAACTCTTTATTTTCAAGAACTTCCTAAGTTGTTTATTCACATAGCATGACAATTTCCCCAAGCTGAAAAGTGAAAGAAAGCAATTCCTTCCATATGTCAGCATTTTAATAATCAATTAAGTTAACAAGAGCTCTGCCATCTGCACCTGATCCAGTGACAGAATAGCACTCCCAGAGGGGAAGCATCTTCAGCTTGCATTCACCTGAAGCACAACTAATTAAGAAGATAAGCAGAGGAATCAAAGGGAATGAAAGAACAAGGTAAAATCCCAGATGGAGGGAGGAAGCTGAGATGGAACTTTACCTGACCATCAGGAAAACATTCACTCTGAGGTGTCTCACTGTAGATAAATAAAACTTCAAACTTTTAGTAGTGATAAAAGAGTAACTTGAGGCTGAATAAAAGGCCTCGTTTACAAAGGTTGGCCATACACCAGTCAGATGCAGTTTTTTAAACTTAATAACAAATTCAAGCATGACATGGATACACAAGAACAAAACACTGGTCCAAAGCTCAGAGTACCAGAGGTCAATTTGCTGCTCACCTGTAGGGATTTACTCAGCTGTAACAATGGTGGATATAATGTTGTCTGACTCATCTATTGTACTCTTCAGACAAAAAAAAAAAAAAAAAAAGAAAAAAAAACCCTTGCAAAAAAAATAAGTATGCCTGAATCCAGGTATAGACGAAAGGAGCAACAAATGATATCTGAGACACCTCACTTACAATTCAGTTCATTGCCCTGAGTTGCCTTTTGACCCTACACCATTAGAAAAATAGCTGTGCATCTCCATTTTACATTGTCAATGAAGATGTTAGAGCTGAGAATCCACTGACAGCAAAAATCCATAAATTACAGATTCCTTCTGTCAAGTGGCTTCTGTTGTGGTTCAGTGCAGTCGAATTGGCAAGCAGAGGAAGAAGCTGCTACACGGCCACAGCGAGCTGTGCCACAAGTTGATAAGTGAGCTGAATATTTTGGAGAACATGAGGGAGGTAGAACTGAATGCAAGAGCAGACCCTGTGCACCTGCACATGCTCCACACTGGCTGAGTTGAACTGACTGCCAGTAAACAGCCCTGGTAAGCTTTTAGCCTGGGCCAACTCACACTCCTCCAGACAGTCATGGTGCAGCACATGAGCAGCTCATCTGTACCTGTCCATTTTGGTGGCTGATACAAATACTGCCATAGGTGTAGGACATTTCCTTTATTCAGGAATATATCTGGACATATTGAACTTGCTAGTATAGCATATTCATTAAATGTACTTCACATCATCCAGTTCTCTCTTCCAACAGAACAGAAAACGTTACAGATAATCAAAAATCCTTTATGAAAACTTTCTGAAAAGAATATCATCTCCAAGGCATCAAGAGTGGCAACTGGACCTCATGCTAACCACCAACCACAGGCTGTTGGCTTGGTGCTCCTAAAGTTTTTTAGTGAATAAGTGCAGAAAGATTGAAGGTCTTGCTTCAAATCCAGGTGGCTTTAAGTTTCTGATGTATGTGAGGTCAAATCAGAGGTAGCATACTTCAGCTATATTTTGATCCAAAATTAATTCAGGTTTTGTACATGTTCCTCACACTGATAACCACTGCCTCTTGGCTGTGGCTATGAGTGCCTTTATAGAACAAGGCAAACATCTTTCTCCTCACCTAATTAGGATCTGTTGCGTTACACCATATGAGAGGGAAAAGGACTCTCATTTATCAAGACTTTACAAAAAAAAAGTTGCCTACATACTGAGATATATTGTTCCTAATTTGCAGTGTGACAAAAATAAGATAGATGACCAAAATAATTGAAAGACATGGATACTTTGACAGAAATTGTAGCCAAATAACATGTGGAGCCTTCTTATGTTTTCTAAAAACATGTGGCTATAAAATATTCAGAGCTCACCTTTCTCTAGTCAGCTGAGTTAAGGATAGAGAAAGACAGTTTGGAGACAAAAAGCAGCAGCAGGAGCAAACAGCTGGTATTCAGCATATATTAAAAATATGTATTTCTCCCTGTAAAGGCCACATACACTTACAAATTCTACTATAACACAAACCAAGCACAGAAAATGAGAAAAAAATCTTTCTGATATTTTAAACTCTTTACAGTGTCCAGATAATATTTACAGGTCATTATATCTACAACTGGCCTTCAAATAAGATTGTTTTAAGGTGAAAAAATTGTTTAAGATACCTGCATTTATTACAAATCATATCAAAGATTGTCAAATTATAATTGAAAACAGATGGCTCTGCCACACTTAAAGCCTATGCTAAAGATTTTATGGCATAAAATCACAGTTTAGGAAGAAAACTCCCTATTTCTGTAAATTTAAATAAATTATTCTGTAAATAAACATTTCTAGCTGTTTCAGCCTGAAAATATACATGACCAATCCTAAATTTAATTTTATTTTTATCCCATCTACTCTTTAAAGTTCAACAGTCTATAATTATAACTTTTTTTTTAATCTGAGTATTTAATCTGAGTAGTTATAGCCTCAGCACTAAGGCAATGATTTGAATAGCAAACTTTGGCACTAAAAAAAGCCCCTTAATACCAAACTAAACCAATCCATAAAAGAACACAGAAGACTAATTTTCAATATAATGTCTGTGGTATTTAAACTCAGCTAAATTCTTTCCTCTGAGCTTTTAGTTGTTCTCCATGTAAAGGGAGTTCTTTGTTCCGATTCACAGGCAGACCTTAGATATACTCATGCCAGGGCAGCATCAACATGATTCTATTTAGTGAAGATGAGACCCAAAAACTTACTTACTTACTTATCAAAACATGTTTCTGCAATACAAAAGAGAGAATTGTTTTCCAGTGAAATCTATCCCCACATTCAATGCAGGACATGGTAGCAGACTATTGTCAGGTGACTCTTGTGCTAGACTGTTTTATGATTTAGAATATCTTGAGAAATTCCACATTAGCAATGGCAAATAGTAATCTTCTTTATTTTCCAGAGATAAAAAAAAAGCTAAATCTGAATTTATTTACCTGAAGTAATTTACTTGTCCTTTTTCAGCCTAGAACTTTTATTAGTGGTAACTTAATCTACTGTCTATTTATAACCAAGTACTATTACTAGGATAAATATGTTAAATAAATCATCCTCTTAATTTAGACCTGTTCAGACTGAAAAATCATTTTCTAGTCTTGCAAATCAAATCTAAGTACAATCTCAGATGCTTTTAGAAATAATTTAGACATGGACATTTTCCATTCTAGCACCTCGAAAGAGTTAATACAGATTCTATTACTCTAAGTTGAAAGGCAGCACACAGCTGCAGTGAGTAAATCCTGTCTGCTGTGAAAGACAGCCTGGAAGTCTCCCATGTAAATGGGCATTAGTCTTCTCCTTTATGTTTTGCAAAACTTACACAATGTTTTCATCTTTTCCTATGTTAGAATTTTAGCATGACTCAATTCAAGTCTGAGGAGGTGGAAATTTAGGCAAGAGTGTATTGCCAGGGCTGTACGTAGCCTCTTTATTTTGCCATCCCACCTTAAGCTACAATGTGGCAGAAAGACAAAAATTTGTCACATTCTTCCCAAGAGTTTCCCCTTCAGCAGCTCCACAAACTGGGGCTGTTCACTGAAATGAAAAGAAGACATGGACAATACTGCAATATCCCAGAGATTCCATAGTAGACTATAACATGTGCCCGGTAATCTTAATGAGTTCACAGGTTCATCACTTGTCCCTGCAGCATGGTCTGCTATCACCCTGTCTGCGAAAGGTGGCAAACAAACAGGTCAAAAGAGAAACAGCAAATAGCTGACTGACCTTTAGGATATCTGCAGCTGACTCCTTTTAGCTCAGTAAATAATGGAAATTCATATGATTTACTAGAGATTTCTTAGGGAGTTACATTTATGAAAATGTCTGAAAGAGATAGATAGTCCATCACTGGCAAATTGTTTAGATGTAAAAACAGGTTTCACACTCCAGAAATTCTCTGCCCAAGAAAACTCTTTGCACGTATTTATCAAACACATTATTAATTTATACAGATAAGCAGCCATCCAGAAAATGTCATAGGAACTATTGCTACTATTTTCCATATGGTGAGGATTGCTGGACACTTAATAATATTCTTTCATATTTTTCCATTATTCTGACAAAATATGCTGAAGAACCTCTTACCATTTCAAAAAATAGAATGCATTTTGTCATTCTTTTTAACATTAATTCATTGAGTTAAATTTATGAAGCATATTGTCTATAAAAACAAAGATAGACAAGTATGAAATCACATGTCAGCCACAGGACCTAAATTCAGTGTGGAGAGACAGTGATAATTCTGATTATGAACTTAATAATCCTCTAAAATATTTTTTAAATGGCAGACAAATCAAAAGGATGTAATTTTAGCTTATCAGCAACCAACAGCAGCACGATAGCTAAATTTAGCTATATGAATGCTAGTCCTGCTGCAAGTTTATGGTGCTTAAAGTTAATCATAAGACCTTGCAGCTGTATAATGTGGAGAACTATTCCTCAGAGGAGAGCAACAAAAAAAATATTATTTTTGAGCAGTCAGTGTGATAAACGTTGAAGGTTCTAAAATAAGATTTAACATAAGGGGTTTGTCATATGCAACCTGCATGTTTGGCACCTAGACTTTTCTGGCTTTTCCCATCATCTGAAAAGCATAAGCACTCACATTCTCCAAGATCATGAGGCTCTAGCTGGCAAAAGACCCTATACTGAAACTAATTTCAAGTCACTTTAATCCATAATTAACAATGGCCACTCAAGCGTTCATATGCTTATGAAATCCAAATCCCCCAATAAGGTCTTCATCTTAGGTTTCTTCAGCTGACAGAATCTCTTCCAAAGCCTTTGCTGCATTTGGTCAGAAATCCAAATCAATAGGAAGAAAAACATAGGAAAATTTCTGTAGGTCATTCATCTCTAGGACAATTTTAACAATTTTCTTATGCGGAAAAAAAAATCCATAGAATTTAGGAGTAGTGTTTTATTCAGCTCCGTTTGTAAGGGAAAAATATCTACCTGGCAACTGTGAGCAACTCAGGGTCCTTCCATGTTTACAGCAGTGGAGGTGTGTTGTATATTACAGATCAAACAAATATCAGGGAATTCTGTGATGGATTTTCATTCTTACATAGCAAAATATTGCAAGTGGTATATAATGAAGTTTCATGAAGCACAGATTAAGCTCTGAAAGGTAGCAATTTTGTTGAAGGCAAGCAACTTGACTAAGGAAAGGAAGACTCAATGTCAGGCTTGGACTTAGACTTTGATCAATAATCTTTTCACCAATATAGGCTGAGAAATTGAATCCAGCCATGCTTCCATTTCAACAGCACTTGTGCTTCATTTTCAACCAAGTTGAAAGGCAACAAACATATCTGAAATATTACAGGGCATATGCACATGTGATGGATAATCTTGACTTGCAGTCAGACACTCCCACAACCATTTTCTCATTTCCCATTTTCAAAAAAATAGAGGAAAAAAAACTGTGAAAAGGTTCATGGCTCAAGATGAAGACTTGGAGGTCAGCATCAAAGACAAAACAGACTTGATCCTGGAAAAATTAATTTATTTTATTGCTCATTACAATATACCTGGATAGCAAGAAACAGAAAAAACTAAATACCTTCCTCTCCTCCTTTTTTCCCCAGATCAATTTCATCCAGGTCCAAGTGGCTAATGGTGGCTGTAGGCAGCCCACAAGAGCTCCTTCCTGCTCATGCTTCCTCTCCTTTTCCCCTGCTATAATGTGGGTCCTTCCCACAGGCTGCAGTTCATGAACAGCTCCAATGTGGATCCTCAAAAGTTACTGACTACGCCTTCCTAGTGATGTGAATTATATGAATAGAAATTTATTTGCAGTCAAATGTGCTAGAGATAAAAAAAATAAAGGAAAATGGAAAAAAATTAAATCCTGATATTTATTGAATGGGTCAACCTGACCTTGCAGAAAGTAGTGATAGGAGAGAAAACTTGATGATAAGTATATCTGAGAGAATGAAAGCATGGGAAATGAACTCAGAATTGTGAGAAGCAGAATGCAGAGTACAGAATGAGGCAGTGGGTGACACTTCAGCTAGCTGGACACAGCATTCACCCCAAAGACAACTGCTATTGAGGTGGTCTGTGTGAAAAAGGAACTGGCAACCATTTGAGGGTGTCAGTGACAAATTCATTCCCTTAGATAAAGCAGTAAGGCACTTCAAAGAAGAAAGATTAATAGACCATGGTGAGAAAGGCAGAGAGGCCACTGATGCTGAATTTTAGTTTAGTTGAGTGTGCTCACATAAATGGTTGCATAAGGAGTTTCAGCAAGGGCTTTATGTGAGATGAATGTTAGATTTCTGTAATAAGGAGTGCCTTCTCCTTTTTCTGTGCATGTCTCCTGTCTTTTTGCTTCCTTTTCTATTTGATAATAACAAATTAGATAAAAATAAGTTCTTTCCCTTTTCCAAATAGTAAAAAATATATTAATTTCTTACATTTCATACAAAAAATAAGACGTTTATGCAATATCTTCAAACTAACACTCTTGTATTTTTTCTTCTCATTATTCCATTCTGGCTTGTCAATTTACTCTACAACTACAATGGCTGGGGTTTCATTTCCTGCTCTGTTTGGACTTTTGTGCAGAAGAAACTGAGCACTCAAGTAGAAAACCAATATCAGATTTGTAGTCGGCAAATTTCATCTAACCCGAAACAGCCACTGCCTTGGTCTTCCAAAATATTTATGTGTAAACAGTATCTAATGTATTCTCCAAATGATTGAGTAGTTCTTTAGTGGAATTTAGTTAGTGTATGTGTTGCATTCCCTCTAACTCACGCACAGCTTTCAGCAAAGCAGAGGGAAAGGACTTCATGCTACTTTTAGGTAAGACCAGAAATAAAATTGTGTCTTATGTTACGTGCTTTAACATGTGTATTCACAGCCAGGTATGCTGATCACAAGGCTACAAAAATTTGTCATTTTAATCAATTAACTTTTCAGACAATGAAGAGAACAGGCTCACAGCAAATAATCAAAGTTATTAGAAGTGATGTTCTTTAAATAAAACATTAAGAGATCTTCAAAAAACTGGCATTCAGTAATGTTGTTCAAAAAAATGCCCTTGACACATTTCTCAGTCATGATTATCAAGAAAAAACCTCATTTACATGTTCAGTAGGTGATGAATCACATCTTTTATTACTTCCAAACAATATAAATAGTTATTGCTATTTATTCAGTGCAATTCTAATCTCTTTTTCATAGGAAAACATTTTTAATATGCTTTATAAATATCTTGTAATGCCAGGTGTTGCCTGAAGTGTCAAAATGCTCAGTAGGTGTAATATGATGCCTGCCTTAAAAATTGTTTTGTAAATATTATGGGTTCTATCAGAACAGGCAAAATGTAGATATCAAGCTATTTAGCAAATATCTATTTTTATGGCTGTTTAGCAATTAAATATTTTGAAAAGTCTTTTAGGTATTTCTGTTAAATTTTAAATTTCTGTGATAACTGATTGCTTTCTCAATTTCAGCAATTTAAGAACTAAATTTAACGTGTTAGATAATTCCAGACAATTAAATATATGTTCATTTTCAGGACCAAAATCAGTAGTCTGAAGTGTCTGTCCTGAATATTGAATATCTTAAGGCACCATAAGATATATACTAGCATTGATATAGTCAAATGGAAGTTACAAGAAGGGCAATGTTAAATGGAAAAGCATATGAGTGATTTTAAATAGCCTTCTGGAACTTAATTTAGAAAACTTCTGACTTTTTATTATAATTATTTTTAGCATCCTCTCATTTACTTCCTGCTTCCTTCAATCTGAAAATGCAATCAAGAAGCTCATCACAAGCAACAATTAGTTTATGTAGGATCTTGAACAATTAAGCTATTGCTGGCCTACAGCTACAGTGCTCTAATTCCAGATACACTCATGTGAGGGTACTATAATTAAAAACAGAGAGTAGAGAGTGTAAAAACAATGCTCAGTCACACTATAAAATATGTCTTCAGTAGCTACTGAAGAGGCACACGTTTATAATCACAGCAAATTAATAAGAATCTAAAAATAGTTGTGCTTGTTTCCTGCGCATAGTGCATTGCACATCACTAATAACTAATTTTCACACTGTGTTGCAGGTCACTGATAAATTAGCTATAAACATTCTGTCCTTCTGAATAGATTTGTTTATCATTAACTACACGAATGCTTTCCACATGACTCTTAATCAGGAGTTAAGAAAACTGTGCTGAGGAGTTATCGCATCTAATCCAATATATGAAATCAGTGCTATAAAATCATTATAAAAGAAATACATTCTTTATGTTTATCACTTTATTGACATTAATTGATTTATTACAAAATTTCATTATACAGAAGATTATAGTGAATGTTTTAATATTGTATGTCACAGTCCAAACTTAGAGTGTAAATAAAACCACAGCAAAAAAATATGTTTTCTAAACGATTCCCCTTGACACAATTGAAGAGTCCTTTAAAATACCCAAGCTAGACTTTATACTAAAATAAGAAGACCCAGTTTTATTTAAACATCTGGTATTTATAGAGTTCTAAAGGATTGGAGGATGGAATTACTACCTCTCCAACTACACTGGTCTAAAGATCAATCAATCACTTCTCTCCACCTACATGGAAATATGTAAACTATTCTATTTAAACATGAAATTGTGTGGGAACTCTGACTCTCAAATATGCAAACATTATCATAAGGCTAAAGAAGTTCTATGAGAACTTTAAAACTTTCAAAAGAACTATAAAATAAAATGTAACATTTTAAAAATCAGGGCAACAATAAGAAGCATGGAGGCCTTTTAAAAAGATCCTTAAATTTACTGAAAAAGGTTTACTGCAGTGGGCTGTAAGTCTAGATGGGTAATTGCATGTGTCACATTAATGTTATTTCACTCAGCACCACCCATGATTAGATACCTCCTCCACTGAGCAATGACCCTTAATAGTTACTAGTGGGTTTTAATCTTCCTGACTGCTGTCATGGATAAAGAATTTTTTTTCTTCAGAAACTCTAGATGAGACTCAAAAAAAAAAAAAAAAAAAAAAGCAACATTGATAAACTTTGAAGGAAGAGCAAGTTTGGTGAAAATTTTGCCTAGCCAGGAATATCAGTGTAGTCTGAAAGTACATTTCTGGTGTGGGATTGAATAGAATTCTCCTGCCACTTCATCATTCCTGCAGAACTGAAACAAAATGCCTCATGCGACACAACTGTCTGATAGCATTTCTTTCAAATTTTTCTTCTAGGGTGAGGTCTACCTGTCTTAAGAGAAAGTGTTTTTTAAATTTCAAAAAAGAAAAAAAAAAAGAATTAATAGATTTTCTCCTCCATTTCAATTGTTGCCTGTCCTTCTGTAACATATGGTATCATAGCATCACAAAAAAAATGCATCAAAATATAAGGCCTACAAGCAGATATGGTCCTCTGACTGCTCTGTTATATCCAGATTTCTGGTAGCAAAAGAACAGGGCCATTCTTGACTTATAAGTATGGTATTAAATGACAAGGTTTTGAGATAAATTATCTATACAGGTTATATTAGCTGAAACTGAGTTGAGATTTAAGATTTTCTCAGGCTGAGGAGATGAGAGCTTTGATAGCAAATGAAAACACCTTTCTGATAAGTGTGTCTGTGCCAATCATCAGACTCTTCTCAGAATTAACAAATTGCCATAGTCTTTCTATATAGAACAAGTTAAACATAACAGAATAGCTTCAGACTTTGAATGGCATGGAAATATATTCCAGTTTAAAATGACACTTGAGATTTTAGCACACAAACCATATGACTTTCTTTAAAGTCAACCAGCACACTGATAAAACTAAACAGAAAGGGAAACTAAACATCACCTCTACACATGCAGAAAAACAAGAGCTCCTCCCTTCCTATCTTTCCTATTTATCTTTTACTCTTTCCTGCTATTGACTCCTTGCTTTTTGGAAAAATAAGGATCCTACTTAGTCATAGATAAACCTCATTTTCTATTGTCTTCTAAGAAGTTACCAACCAAAAACAATCAGTTGTAAATCACGGTTATTAAGGTGCCTTTTGAATTATTTTTGTAATTGGCACAGTTCTCAAAACCAAGCCATGTCATAATGGTTGCAGAAAAGAGGAGGCAAACAAAGGAACAGGTAACTCTGCGGACATCTAAGCCCAGATAAGTGAGTATATTCTAGAAATGAAATAATTCAGGCCAACATAATTTCAGCAAACTGTCCTCCAGAGGGAAGCCAAAATTGCTTCTTGCTCTGAAACTGTATTTTGTTCATGCAACAGACAAAAGAATAGGGAAAAAAAGTGTCAAAACAAAAAGACTGGTTGTTGTTTCTTTTTCATATTTCCTTGCATAGTAAAAATGCAATAAAATTGTTGGTGTTGCTGAGCAGCAAAAACCAGCTCAAAGAGATATGACTTCAAACAAAGCCAGCTGTTCTGGCAGTTAGTAAAAATTAGGTTAAAAAGGGCAACTAATTATAAGAATTTCAACTGACCATTTTTTTCAACCTTACTTGACTTAAAAATATTGCTTTAGGCTGGTGAGACTTTTACCCAGCAATTTGTCTAGCAAAATGAAATTAAGGTGATAAGAAGTAGGATATGGGCTTGGCACTGGAAACCTTATGATTATAACCAATTTGCCAGTGGTGAATTAATAGAAATATAAACCTATTTTTAGAATTAACAAGAAGAATAAACACATAGTATCTAAGAAATATAAATGACACCATCATGCCATTCATAGTAAATTCAGGTGTAACATGTAGCTGCACACCAGTGAAGAAAGAGCAAAGGTGTGAAAACCCATCAGCAAGTTTTTAAAATTACTCCAGGTGGGCCCTACAGTGAGAAAGAAGAAACTGGTAACATGAACAACTTTTTTTTTTTTTTTCAATGACCAAAGCAGCAGGTGAATATGGGACATAACACCTTGATGAGGGATAGAAACTGATATGATAACAATTTTAATTGATTTTTTTTTCCCCTTGGATTGTATTTTGAAAAAATTACAAATAACTTTGGCTAACAATTTGATTAGCAATTATTCTTTAATTAGACTGCTAAGATTTCATTTTTACTAAAAATAAATCCTCCCTTTATATGTCGGTGTACTATCTTTTTGCCCATAAACAGGATTTTAATAATTATATTGGACAAAGAAGTTTCTATTTAAGCAAGAAATTCAGGTGATGCACATAAAATCAAGAAAATATTGGAAAAGCTTCCATCTTGAGTTTTTTAAGCTGCCCCCTCACCTTATAGATGTATACATTTAGTCATAGCAATATATCAGATTTCACCTGCCTGACAACATAGGGTAGGCCCTTCTGTGGGTAAACTGCCAGTTCCATCTTCCTCACAAATTATAGCTCTTTTAATAAATAGTTTTACAGAGCTCAAGTACCAGGTTATTTTGTGTAAACCTATATAGTTTTGTATAACACATTTTAAGCTGAAAATATTTATAAGTTTACATATATTTGTAAATATTTGTAAATTTCTGGAAATCACTCAGTCCTTGTCTGAATGGCACTGTCAAAAAATAATCTCTCTCTTCAATCTAACAAAAGAAAGTGAGTTTTTCTATTAAGCTCTTTCATTATTCCTTGAATGCATTGCAAAAATGCTGAGTAAGGTTTGTTACTGACTGGTACAAGTTCAGGATCTCATAACCAGGCCCATAGAGCACATTGCAGTATCCAGTGGTTGGCAAAACAGCCTTCAAATAGCTGTAGGTTTATAACAAGAACCAGTATTACATTATTCAAATATGACTGGAGCGAAGGTTTTAAGCAGTCCTTAATGTGCAGTAAGTGACAGGTCAGCTCTTTTTTTGGAAGAAAATAATTACCATTCCAACTTTTCCATTGTGCAAGAATGGGAGCAGAGGGTAAGACAATTAGATTTCTGATCCTCCTCAAAACAAAAACAAAACCAAAACAAACATTATTTTTATCATGGTTTCTGTGTCATTAATTGTGTTTAGCTGGACTGAATATGAACACTGAAAGTCTCTAACCACCATAAGGAATTTATTGACCCATTAACATTAAGTTAAAGAATCAGCCTGAAGCTCAAGAAGGCAGACACACAGCTGGACACATACTCTCCTTTATTGGAAGTAAGAATATTCTGAGTCTAAAGGGATGTCTTTTGCAGAGGGCCCAGAAAAGTCAGCATATCTGAGGAACAGAAACGATCTGAAGGAGTTAGCTGTCTGCAAATTTTTACTAGAAATATATTTGCCAAGAATCTCTGATGGGAGTGTGGCAAAGGCAGCAACAGATGAAGAGAAATGTTCCTACAGCTGGAGCAGACCCACTGTTTAAAACTTGCAATGTCCTTACATTTGACAGGCAACAAAAAGTAAGGTCCTTAGTTTGTGTGTGCAAGGGCACAATTTATTTTGTTTGAACTACTGCAACTCCTAAAGTGTGTGTTCAGTGCTACTTTTCTTTGAATTAATATTTTTACATTAAAAAGTGAGAGGACTCTGGTGTCAAATTGAAAAATACCCATTCACTCTAAAAAAATCCTAGAGATATTCAGGAATGTTAGTAATTTTAATGTTAGTAATAATATTTTATCTTCTTTAAAGGCCATCAATACAATCTCAGTATCAGGCTTCAATCCTGATACACATTAAAACATCTACATGCTAAAACATCATTAAAACTCTCAAAACATTTCCTTTCTAGAAGATTACAGTAGTATGTTCTGGATATTCTACTGCTAATATGGCATGCAGTAAGTAGAAAAGCATGTCTGGTAATCATTATGGTTGCTTTGTTGTAAGCTGTTTGCAAATTTATCAAATTTTTTTAGCTGTTTGCAAAACACTACCAATGGTAAATGTTCTGCAGTGCTGTCCTTAACCAAAAATGTGTGAGGATGCATAGGAATCAAAAACATTTCAAAGCTTAACATTTCTCCTTTGGCACCGCGCAGCTCTGAGAACTTGTGCCTTTGGAAATTTGCATTTCCAAAATCTCAGTAGGAACTTCTCAGTTCCAACCTCTCTGAATAAAGACTGTCTCCATCCATGCTCAGTTCCATCTGTCTTACTAATTTCCCTTTTTTCCCAACAAAGGGATAGGAATCCACCCTTCAGCCATGTATGTCTCTGTACCTCAGTTAGCCTTCAGTCTTGCACAGACCTACATAAGTTTTCTACGGATGACCTCAAAAGCAATGCATTTATCTCCCAGCACCTGAGAGGCACTGAACACTGTTTCACCCACCCCAGCCTATGTCCCAATCAGAAGACCCTCTAATAAGAAAATATTTCCATCTAATCACAGTTGGCAAAATCCACAGCTTCCTGGGAGTTTCAGCTGGTACACATTATATGGAGGCAGGTACAACTGAGTGGGTGCTGTTGTGTCAGGAAAGGTGGAAGAAGGGGATGTTGAATTTCCCGTAAGGAAAGGATAAAGGGAAACAATCTTATGAGAAAAAGGGGAGCAGGACTTTAAAAGAAAGGAGGGACATGACATGGATAAGGTATTGTGGGAAGAGATACTGCTGCAGAAAGGGAATACACCAGCCACGCTTGTTGTCAGCTCTTTTCTCCAGAAATAGAAAATAGCAGGTTTACTTGGTTGTTTTTTCACTTTGCAAAAGAAAAAACACATTTTAAAATGTTTTCCAAAGGTTTTGGGGCCTCAGGCCTAACTTGTATTATCATTTCTCTCCTAAAGTATCAGATATGCTGTTTTAAACTGCACTTAGATCTTTCATCTCCAATCCTACTTATGCTGCACAGATGAAATACCCCTTATTTCAAAATTTTACAGCTCCCAAGGTTCAGTAAGAACAAGACAACATGTATGATGAAAGACTTGCAGATAGCTACAGGAAAATACAGCCTATGGAAAATGTTAAGACAGAGGCCCTTAACAGATTGAAAGAGTCAGTGGCCTTATTTTTCATGCTGCAGAATCCACAAGAGCTCTGCCAGAGTAGCAGAGCACTGCTGTATCTAAACCTTCACTGTGATATGTAATCAGCAGGTATAGGCACTGGGATTTCTCTTTGCCTCTGAGCTTTCTACTGCACTACAAGTAATGAGAAACAGCTAATGAAATGAAAGCACATTTCTGTTTACTTTTTTTTTACAATTATTTAAATACAAGACAGAATTGGAGTGAGGTATGGAGGTTCCTCCTCCCAGGGTAGAATAAACTCTTATTCTTCCTCTTAGGAGAAGATAGAAGAAGGCAGTTAAAACAATATACATCCTTGGAAATTGAAGTGATATGGCAAAATTCCTGTTTCTCTGCCCTCAGGAAGGACACACCAGGCTGGCTTTGAAGTGTCAGCAGGATTAGAAGACAGCAGCATGCCCTTGCTTCCTGATAAAGAATCAGCTTAGCCAGCGCAGGACTTCATATCCAAGCAGCAAGGGCAGCACATACTTTTCTGAGTTGTTTGTTCAAATACCACTGTTGATAAATAAACTTCAAGCATGTTTGAAATCTATCAATGAGAATTTCTGAGGCCATTGATGTTTTGCAGTATAAACTTTAAGCTTCAATGTAAAATTAGCAGTGTCTCAGCTCTCCGTTTACTACACTTCTCCATGACTGATAAAATTAATCTGTGAATATCTTGTACATGCACATCCTACTATTGTAATCCATTCATAAAAACACCTTCACAACTGATACCCAAGAAGATTCTGAGTTACAAGAAAGATAGAAAGGGGTTTTTTCCAAAGGCATGTAGTGACAGGACATTTGGAATAAATTCCAACCAAGAGAGAGTAAGTTTAGACCAGGTATTAGGAGGAAGAAGATCTTTGTTTTGAGGGTGGTGAGGCACTGGAACAAGTGGCCCAGAGAAGTTGTGGATGACCCATTCCTGAAAGTCCTCAAGGGCATATTGGATGGTGCCTTGAGCAACCTGCTCTACTCACTGAATATTGTAAATAGAGAATCATTTATCAAGTCTGAATTGATATTTTTCAGTAATTATAGTGGCTGTAGGGGAAAAAAAAAATCCATTTTAAAAATTCCCATTATATTCTTCAAACTCAGTGGATTGATAAGGAGTTTACAAGAACTCCGGGACAAAGTTTGACACAACAGAATCAGAATGTAACATTTTGATCAATTTCTCTATTTTATGGTTTTATACTCTTTTTATATGCTTCAAGGAGAAACAAGGCATTATTAAAACTCACAATTTATCCAGCAGACTGTACTACTCAAACTAAAATTATATTTAAATGCAACCCAGTTTTGCTTTGTGACATAAATACAAAAATCAGCAACACAGCTTCTCATGAACACCACCAAAAGCAAATAACATCATACCATCCTCCTTGTTTGCAAAAGATCTCCAATACTTCTGCCCTTCAGATTCAAATTGCATAAGTAAATTTATTTTTCTTCTCCCAAAAATAAATGTTTCTCAATGCCCGCCCTACATTTCCTTTTTATGCATAGAAGTACATGCACTAGCAAAAAAAAACAAGTTCAACAGTGAGAGTAGGTATGGCCACAAAGATATTTTTCCTATCTTTATTCCAAGAGTGAGCCTTCTGAAGATTCCTCACTCTAATATTTTGCAGTAAGAAAAACTCTTAACCAGTTGTTTGTCTTCTAGTTTCATTTCAGAAGGAATTAGACCCTTTAATTTCTCTAGGAGTAGACATTTTGACTTGCATAAATTTTCTGAAAATCAGTTGTATGGGAGAAGAAATTTATAAGGATAATTTAAAGTCTTGAATGGTCTGATTCTTAAATTAAAATTAAAAATTTTGCAAAAAACTTTTAGCATCAGTACTCCTGTTGAAGGTAATCTTAACAGTATCAAAGAAGTAATGGAGAAGCAGCAGAAATCAGCATCTGTAACTCACCCTGAGTAAGAAAGCCCTGCATGTTTTTAGTAGTTTGATTCCCATTAACAGGCTATATTCATTATTTAATTACATGCATTAAAACAGGTAGGTCTATGTTAAAGCAACAATTCTTTGCAACTGCTCATTCATATTCAGGCAAAGATAACAGTATGCAGCAACACTTCTCACTTCACACAGGAAAATGAAATAATGACCTCTTTTTTTCTCACCTCTTAACCTCTATAGATGGGAAGACTGTAGGGGTCAAAATAAAGAATTGAAATTGGGTTTGGAGTGGTGAAGAGTGACAGCTGCCCACCCCCCCCACCTGCTAGGAGATGGAAATGTGCCAGACAGAAACAAAGACCTATACTCTAAGCAACACTAGGAGGTGATCCCCAGGGGAGTTAGACTGACAAAGTTATGACCTAATTAAAGAACATCTTCTACATGTTGGCATTGTCCCTGCAAGTCTAGGACAAAACACTTCTTTCCATAATGTCCGTACGAAGATTGGAGACAAGGTGCAGTATTACATTAACATCGTGTTGTGACTCTAAGGTGTACATGAGTAAGACCAAAAAACAGCTCCCAAGACTACCTTGCGTTTACTTGGTTTCAAAAGGATATACCTGAGCTTTAGAAATTGTTGGGTTAGTTATTTTTATTAGCATGCCAAATTTAAACGAAATAGCGTCAAGCTACTTTCCCTGTTAAGCTCTGTGTAAGTGTTGTGGCATAGGTGTTATTCTGCTTAGGAACTCAGGTATTAGAGAGGAACAGTGAAATGAGGAACTACTGCAAAGCTGTAGTTCCACCACCACAACAAAACATTGTAATATGGCACTGTAAACAACCAAACCTCTGCTTCCTATGCCTCTTCCTCTTTTAGTTCAGCAAAGTTCATTGTGCAGTTGTAGTGTAAACCACATAAGATGTCTGATCCAGATCACATTAAGCCAGGAGGAAAAGGTACCACTCACAATGAAGTCACTCACAAGTACTAAATGAAAAGCCATGCCTTTTAATAGTAGGCAAATGTAAGCATGCCAAGCCTATCAAGTATAGTTGGTGCACCCTCATTGCTAATTAAGATATGGGTTTTTTTCAGTGTGAACTCTGCCATGTAGCTCATCATTGTATCTGTAATATTTGTCAGTATCTAATTTGTTTCATTAGCACTCTACAGTCACAGTAAGTAATGCAGATTGACAGGGATTTTTTACTTTTCTCTATAGCTCTTTCTCAAAAAAAAAAAAAAATTATGAATTGTTTTTTGAGCACCAGGAGAATAAAAGTAAAGAACTTGAAAGGGTCCTCAGACATTTTTTTTTCCACTCAGGAACCATCAGGATATTTCTTAAAAATTGACAGGAACCAATGAACTATAGAGGGTATACACATTTTTAACAATAAAGTGAACTCTAAAAAAAATTTAACTAATCAATAGAATTGAACTTTAGATGTCATGTACAGTTTCTTTGAGAAAAACAAAAGTGCTAGCCAATTGTAGAGTAATTTTTCATTCATAAGAATTTTCTTCCAACTGTCCAGTGAACTAGGATGTCAATAAATGTCAACATGACCTTCCTATATGATTTGCACCATGTCTGACATGAACTTAAAATATAAATCCATAATAAACCCAGTAAAAAAGAGGCATTTTCTATTCTCTAAAATGGGGTGATAAATTCTTTTCTCAGTCTCAATCAAAAGGTTCAGAAATGGTAGGTTTCATTTTAAAATTTATGATTATGGGATCTTATACTTTTTAGATGAAAACAAAATTTAGGCACACTTACTAGGAAGAATTCTCTGCTATCAAACTATACTAATTGTAGCTGAGAAATCCTCACCTACAATTCCAGATGTAGAGTTAGGTAGATGGGCTTCTGATGCCAGAAAAGTCTCACCTGCATGAGGTGAGTGACTTAGAGATTCACCTGCATAAGGAAAGAGTGGAATACTTCATAAGTTATCTAGACAAGAGTGGAGTGAGCTGGGGGTGACCTTTGAATACCAGCAACAGAGAGAAGGGTAGGACTGAATCCAACTAGGCAACATTTAAATGAGCATTTTTCAAGTTCACACAATAAGATCCATAGGGCATTTTGCCGATATATAATGCAGCTGTAGATACAGCTGAAGTTGAAGATAATTATGCAAAGTAAAATAAATTTTCTAGAAAACTGAAAAAACCTAAAGACTATGTTTTCATTCATGTCAAAAAGCATATGTAGGCAAAATATCATGGGCTATCAAATAGAGTACCATAGATCTCATCTTTCTTTAAAGAAATCTCTAAGCATTCAAATATTAAAAGCTGAAAGAGGGACTGTCTTTGTCTTATATTCTTTACTTAAATATATATTAGTTGTCACAACCAGGGACAGGTTTCTGACCCAGAAGGACTCCTCACTTCACCAAAGCAAACATTCTTAGGTTTTACTACATTTTTTTCCATACTGTTTTTGACTGAAATTAATTTGACCATCAGAAAATTAACTCACAGTTGTACATCTTTACTGCCTGATTTGCTCAACTGAATGTATCATCAAAGTGGTTGTATTAGGAACATCTTGCTATTTTGTCAAAGATCCAGCATGGTATTAAAAGAGAAACCAATAGATACTTATGTAAATACAATGCAGATGGTTCCCTATTGATGAACAATATCTTTCAGAGAATAATGAGTTTGTCTGGTGCCAATTAATGTTCAGCACATGCTGTTCCCTTTGTCAACATTTCATGTACTCCAGAGGAAACCAAATGTAAGTTATCTTATGGTAGGTGATCATTGCATGGGCACAAAAAACACTCACATGGTGTCCATATGGACCACATATAATTCTTTGTGAAGTCTGTGTGATTATGGCTAACATACACATAAACCTAAGTCCACTGTCTGGGAATGGTGGAGAGATCAATAGAAAATACTTATCTCTATGAAAATCAGAATAATTTGTCATATTACCTCTGTGTCATTCTGGTTTGCTTGGTTTTTGTGAGTATTGCAAAAGCCTATATTGCCTGCATCTTCCAGTGGAATTACAGGTCAAGCATGAACCCCTGTATAAACTGGAAGTAGATATTTAAGACTCTATAAAAACCCTCACTGATATGACTTCTTTAAAGCTCATTAATTTTATTATGATAAACACTAATTATGAAGTTCTTAAAAGAACTCTAAGCACCTAAACCCAAGCAAGTAGAGCTGCAAGACACCTGCAAAAATCACTTTCTTGATTCCCCTATTTAAAAAATACCATCTCTGTCATTTGCAAGTGCAGACAAGGTATTATGAAGTCTTTCTAATCCAGGACAAGAAATAAGATTTTCAAGGTATTTTAAGGCCTTGCCTCTCAATTTTACCTTTCTAAATTTGTTTTAATGCTATTCCAAGTTAAAATTACTTTTTAATTGTATTGGTAAAATTTAAAATATTTTTGACTAGACAATTTTAATCACAACTTTATTTACACAAAAATCAGTAGAGCACACATAAAATGTGTAAGAATAATATCTGAGAAAATCTTTTCATTTACATAGTCTTTATCTTGGACAAAATCCATCTGAGAAATGCATTTTTCATTTGGGGTTCCACATAAGCAAACAATATGTCTCCCATAAAGGGGAAGAGGGGAAAAAGAAAGCAAGTCACAGATGACAGAATTAGTGTCTTTTATTATCTCAAGTACTGCTTCTGAGAAGCAAATAAACAAAGTATTGCAGGCTCTGGTACTGAACTCTGAACTGTTTTAGGTTCTGTAGCTGGTAACCCAGGCCAGGTTAACCTAACCTTAAATTTAGCTTAGGACTCATCAACAGAAGTGCTTTACTTCAGGGAAGGAGTGCGTTTCTGACAATCATCTGGACATTGGTCATATATCAGATTTCTGTGAGCTTGAGCTTCCGCCCTCTGGATGACATTAATCTGGAATATGTGATCCAGGATCAAACCACCTGCCCTCTAGTCACCAATAGGCATTCAGTCCGATGGAATATAGACAGTGAGCCTGAAGTATAGGAAAAGCATGAAATTGATGTTTGTATAATAGTTCCTCATTACTATTTCATTCTGCACATCTGCTCCTACTTGTCTGTACTATGTGTTAATATAGACTTTAGTCTTAAAATTTCTATTTTGTATAAAGTGCTTGTAAATCCAACAAATTGAAATGTTCTTTCTTGAGAATGCACTCTCTCCTAATTTTCTAAGGAAAACTAATTATAATAATTTAAAGTAAAAGCTAACTGTCTCTAGGAGATTCCCAGTTATGACATTGACTTACAAGAAATATCAGCCTACTTTCAGAACAGGCCCCAAGCTTTGCTTTGAGTCTGGTATTTAATTCACTATGGATCAATGAGAGAAAAACCACAGTTTGCATACTAAATTGTAATCTATATTATAGAGGAGTAGTTGTCTTCCAAGAACAATGCTGTGGGTTTTTTCTTCCTAAGGAGGGAGTACCTGCAGGTTCCAATGGTGAATTTCATTCCTGCATGTTTAACATCTGCTATCTAACTGTATAGAAATAGTTAGGTAAGTAACTAGTCGAAAGACAAAAAGAAAAAGCAAAAACAACAAGGAGCAAGCAAATAAAACAATTTAAGTATCATAAATTGCTTGTTTTGTCATTCCAATTTAGTGCAAAATGCCAAAATGTTGGACCAAACATGTTGGACCAACCAAAATGTTGGACCAAAAGAAGGCAAAGAAAATTCTTCCCAAACACAGTCTTTGAATTTTATTAGGTTTGGTTTGTTTGTTTTTTTTTTTTCATAGTACTAATTTACTGTTCATAAGGAGCACTGAATTTTTTAGACTCACATTCTTCCATTTGTTGTCCACCTCATTTGGAATCTGGGAGCTGTTACTATTGAACAAAATTTAGGCGATTTCCAACACATGCTGTGAGGAGCACACAACCTGCTGCTACTTCTGTTTCTATTACTCTCCTGCAACCACTGTTGGTGCCAGGAAGACTGAACAAGAAATAATAGAACATACAGCACAAGATAGGGATGTCTATAATTGAAGTTCTCACATCTTATTTCTGGCTTTACTGTTGTCCACATTATCTCTGTTCTGTTCCCATCGGCATTGATTTTTAGTTTATAAGCTTCTGTGAGCTACAGTTTCTTTTTTTTAAGATTCTTTTAGGGCAGACATACCAAAACATATATACTTGTTCCCTGTATATATCAGTTTTCAAAACAAAGTAAACAGAAGACCAGCTGACCAATGATCTATTGGAAAAGGGCAGGAAAATAGACCTTCACATAAGATTTGTCATTTTTCTCCATTTATGCTACTAAGGAGTTTCATTATAGAGGCCAAAATGAGCCACTTTTCCTTACCTTATTGGTTTATTTTAATTGCATTAAAAAACCTAAAAATATGTTAATCATTGAAATAAGTAAGCCAAAGAAAGCTATGCCAGTATATGTAATTTTTATTGTTTCTAATTATCTTCTAGTAATTAGACAATGGAAGCATTGATTAATTTACTCTATGATTAGGAAGCACAATGGGGTACAAGACACCATTCACAGAGGACCCTTGGATGAACCTTGCCTGGTGCATCACCCTGAAGAAATAATTTTGTGCCTTCTGCATTTTCGTAGCTAGCACTGCTGTATAAACTTTATCAACAGTTTCCCTGTCCCCAAGGCAATTGCCCCATTTGGCCAGGTGACAGGATGCCCTTGGAGGCCCGGAACCAGAACTAACATATTTTTGACTGAGGGAACCTTCTTAGAATTCCAGTGTCTTTACTGGCATTTTTTGTAGAGCAAATATAGAAAGCCTACATTTTTAGTTTATTTTTCCCTGGTCCTTACAATGAGAGACTGTTAACATGTTTGGACTTTCAGTTCTGTGCTAACAAAGAGGGACAAAGTTGATATGAAATTTATTGCTCTGTCCTCACTGTAATATCTGCACTAATGCCATCTAGGATAATGCAGTTTTGTTTTCACTAGGTTTTGCTGACACAAGATTCTCTCATCATTAAATTTTTTTGAGGCTAAAGTTTCTCTTTGCATCACCACCCATGGAAGGACAAACTAATCCTCTTGACTAACTGTGGTGAGACATGCTTTGAGCAGAAAAAAGTTGCTTGGGGCCCAATAAGGAGAGGTTTTGTCCAGCTGAGGTCTCTGGGGCTATGCTTATATTCTCATTATTTAAGCACTTTGGGACCAGGACCAGATTGGTGCCCATTCAAAGATCTGTTTAAACTGCAGCAGAACTGAGGTTCTTGTGGCTATATACTGCTAAAGAGTCCACAGCTCACAAACACCCACATTGGCTAAATATCAGCATGGTCTCTAACACAAACTTGACTCATGCAAACTACTCTTTCAGATTACATTTGGACATTGTTTGGATATGCTGTACATGTCAGAAACTATTCCTAAAGATGTGTGACAATTGTGTTTGGGAAGGGTGAAAATCTGTCCAATGTGAGATAGAACACAAACTCAGAGCTAAAAAACAACTTTTGTCCTGTTTTATTCAGGAGTAGTCAGTAGATCAGCTTAAGCAAATTCAAAAGAGGCTGTTGGCCTGTTGATCTGACTCAAAATCCTTATCCTAGGAGGTGAAAAAGTTCCCTATAAAATTCAAGTGCTGACTCTACAGATGATGCCTCCTAGAGGTTGGAGAGTCAGAATGGATGACTGCTCCCAAGACATGAGCTGGGAGAATAATAACTTCTGTTAGTGAAGTCTAGAAGAAATCTGTGTCAGATAAGGAGTTCATGTCCTCTGTACAGAGTTATCCTGAACTAGACACTTCATGACACTTAACATCACAGAACAGAGCACAGTCTGGCATTTGGGTTCAGTAGGTGACAGCGACAAACAGCAAGATTTTATAAGAAACAGAAATTGCCTCCACGAGGTGAAAATTGTTATTTGCTGACAGTTTGCTGGGTCAGTACTTTTTGAAGTATAGCAATATCAACTCAACCTCTACACTACTGAGATAGTAGCTGGAAAAGCCACTATCCTTTTTTAATCCTTGTCTATTTTTGTTCTAATTCACAAAAGATATTTACAGTGCCTTGATAATAAAATGAAGAATGTTTCTGTGTACACTGCTGTTGTGAATTACATGTCCATCGGCTGCACATACTTTACATGCAGCTGGGCACATACTTGGTGTGCCACTGCCCCTTGTCACCTGCAGAGACATTAACTTTCTGATTTAAAACTCCACTGATCTATAAGCATTGAAGATCTATGACTATATGGGTTTTTTTAATAAAAAACTAATACAACATGAAATAGTCTGAACGTTTTAATAAAAAAAGGTATAATTGCTTTTCTGTGTTACTTGGCTGGGTTTCCAGCTGAGATGCTGAAAGTATGAAAACTCTTTTGGATCTATTGTGGGATCTTGCTTTATTCCCCAGCAGGTTTGGGCATACAAGCTGATTATACTGCTTAGCCCTTTGCCTAGTTAAAAACAGCAGTATTTCCATTAGAGACATCCCTTTACAAAATCCTCACACAACATAATAATCTTCAGTATTTCTTCAGTTCTGCTCATTGGGAATCTATAAACAACGACCAAAAAAAAAAAAAATCCACTAGAAGTACAATGATCTAAAATGTATGAATCAGGGACATCAAAATGTAATTACATGTAGGAGACGACATAAATTATAAACTTTAGTTTATTTTTATGGATGCAATTTCTGATGCTTTTGCTTGCTAAAGTTCTCATGAAATAGACTGTGGAGTTCTATGATGGCAATTAGTACAAGGGACAGAAAAGTTATCTTTACAGCTGGATAGTATTGATTTTTTTACCTCATAGTAATCATCCCAGCATTTTGTAGCCTTATAGATCTAATCATTATAACATTTCTTAGTGATTTATACTGTGTGGTGATAATAATAAACATGAAGAGCTTTTCTCAGTCTTCAGCAGTTTTAGTGCGTGATACTAAATATACCCTAGCCTGCTGTAAACTCCATCTTGGAGCTTTCCTATAGTTGAAAGGTTTGCTCCACAGAATATTCTATAACAGCAAACATACGGAAAGCTAAGTCTGCAAAACTGTATGTAGACAGGTATGGATTTTAAGCAGACCATACTGAAAGGTAAATGAGTCACTTTGCTACTCTGCATGATTTGCAATTCTGGAACATAACTGCCAAAATAGATTTATTTATTGCTAAATATTCAGCTAGTTTCAAAAAAAAAAAAAAAAAGAAAAGTTAATGGTCAAGCCAAATCATGAGTTGATTGAAATCACATAAACATTAATAGACTGAACTTATATAGACATTTCCTTTAGAAATATGATTTATATATTCATTTGGGTTACAGTTTTTAGACTGACACTTTTCCCACATTTTTCACAAGTCTCTATCCCTGGAGTTATGTAAAAAATATGTAGATGTGGCTCACAGGGACATGGTTTAATGGTCAATGTAGCAAAGTTAGGTTTACAGTTGGAATTTCTAAACATAAAGGTCTTTTCTAACCAAAATGATTCTAGGATTCTAGGAAATATAGATTGCCTCCTCACTCTTCAGTTCTGAGATAACCTTAGCTGAAGAAATTCCTGTACAAGACTGCTGTAGTTCCTGCAGTCTTGCAGTGCTGAAAACATTGAACAGCAATGTCTGACAATGGATGGTAGTTCTATGCATGTACATTTATAAAGGCCTGATGCACAATGGTGTTGTGATGAAATCCAGTCATATTAGTGGGAAGATTACTAATGGCTATGAAACAATCATTGTTGGGTTTACATGTACAAAAATATTGTCTGTCCACTCTAATAGCTTCATAAAGCCAGCACAGCTCTGTGTAGTTAAGGTGATCGTTTTAGTCTGTAGTGAGGAAACAAAGTCGGGAAGAGGCCAGAAGGAGGAAAAGTAGTCTTGGAAAGCAGCAATCCTCTTTTTAGTCTGACTGACTGATCAAAATAGCTTTTTGAAATAAGTGGAATCTATTCCCTTGTTATAGCATAAACAAATCAGGACACTCAACATTGAAGCCTTTGTGCTTAATTTGGTCACTTGCCTCTTAAAATCAAGTCTCTTGGTACTCTGCAGTCTCTACTGTCTTGAAAAATGTCCCGGTAAAGAAGAAAATGGAGAAAGTAGGGCCACCACTTCTCAAAGAGGTGAAAAACACAACTTGCTATATTAAAAGAGGGCCACACCATTTGTCAGTAAGGTGGTGATGCATTACAGAAAGCCAGCCTAACCACAGTATGGGGCTGAGGCACAGGAAAGCTCCTGGGAGGTGCAGTTAGGTCAGGATTATTGCTTTTGGGAAGCTGAGAGCTCTGCAGTTCTGCATTTGCAGACATTGTGCGCCTCAGTAGGGTGAGACTGCTGCACTGAGAAATGGGCAGTGGCTTGGGGCCAAAACCTCAATATTCCTGGTTTATTAGCACAAGAAACAATATCATGCTCCACACAATCCCCTTGCCTGTAATGAATCCAAACAAGAGTGTATGTATGTACCTGTGTGTGTGTGTGTACATGTGTATGTATGTTTGTGTGGGGTTGTCATTATATATTTTTACATATTTTTTTAATTAGTTTTTTCAGAAGACTCAGAAAATGGAAATTCCAAAGAGTTTTCTTTCCTGAACAAGTTCAGCCTGAAAGACAAAAAAAAAAAAAAAAAACAAAAAAAAAACACCAAAAACATAGCCAAATACATTCTGCTGACAATGTGACAATTTAACCCACGGAAAAAATCACACTTCTAAATAAAATTGCTAATATGGTATATCAGATCCAGGGTCCTTATTTTGCTTTCTTCATCAAGAAAACCTAGAGGATTCCCCTTTTCACAATAATTTTTTTTTTCAATTACACCTATTGACAGCAAGGATGGTTTCAGATCTCAAAACCACCACTGAAAGATTAAAGAATAGTTTAAAATTCTTTCCTTTTACAAAGACTATGGATTTAAGCCTCAATATGGAATTTAATGGAAATATTTTCAGCTGTAACTTTAAAATTGAGCATGAAATCTTAGTACTATTAAAGTAGTTTTTTTAAAAGGAGCAGTTCAGGTAGAAATTAGATTTTATGTTGACCTTCCATCACCCCTGAACATGACTAGAGACTTGAACAGCATCCATATTTTATTTATTCACAATTTGTGTTAGGTCCTTACATTATTGTGCTAGGTGTTGCACAAATGTCTGATGAGACCTGGTTTCTAGGTATGCTATTTAACACAACAGGTAGTAGATGAGTAGGCTGGGTCAATGTTAATGCCGACAAAAAAAAAAAAAAAGGAGAAAGTGAAAATCATTAAATCATTGAGACACATTCATAGAAAAAGATGGGCCACCTTTTAAGCACAACTAGGGTAGGCAACATTTAAAATTTCTAGTGCAACACAGCCAATTATGTGTTTAAAGCATACATTTCACCATTCTTTATTTCATTCAAGCCTGTTCTCTTTTTCCTGATCTACTTCTTTAGTTACTTCTCTGAAGAAAGTGGGTTTTTTCACTTTTTATCTCTTGGTCACCTGCTTCCAGCATTTGGTGTGCATCTTACCAGCAAATAGGTTTGCTAGGAATAGTGCCAAATACACTAAAAGGTATTTCTTAACTGTTTACTAAAAGGACTGACTAACCACCCTGGAAATAAAAATCCACCAGCTATTTTATGTTCCATTGTCTGGAAGCTTGGGGGAAGGGGAATGATGACATTAAAAAATAGCACAACATTGCTTACCTGTTTCTTATTGTAGAAGATTCAGTTGCAGTAGCAACTTGGTTGTGACTAATCTGGTGACCAGTCAACAGCCAACGTGTGGTGGATAGTGAACAGTTTGAAGAGTTTTGTTCTCTTCAACACACCACCTTCCACAAAGACAGTCTAGTCCAGTAGTATCTAGACCAGTAGTACTGCTATAGAGGGCAAGCTGCCCCTCTGGGATTCTGAAAGCTGAGATGTTGGCAGCACTCAGGTGTAGCTGCAAATACAAATTGTGGCTCCAGAGTTCAGTAAGAGGAGACAAGTCACTTAATCTGCTTAATACAACATTTCACATTTAACTGTTCTGAGGAAGATGTGAATAAGGCAAGGAGATAAAAGGGATGGTCGGCTACCCCAAAACTACCATTTCATCCCTTATTAGTGTGACTACCTCAGACTCTAGAATTGCTAATACATGTTGTCCAGAATAAAAAAGAAATGTACTCACACCAGGTCCTCATCTTTGCAAGCAGAGGTGTTGCAGAGATGCTGTTCTTCTGCTTATGGATAAAACTCAGGGTGCTTTCAACTTTTGTAATACTTCAGAAGCTCTCAAAACAAGTTCACAGAGAGTTTTTGCAGCTTGAGACAGGGCTTCTAATTTTGACCACTGAATTGAAAATTTAATAACAGGATTAAAGCTTTTATAGCATTTACTCATTTCCCAAATCTCTGCAGGTGTAAAAAGTCAGATTGTTGATAGATTTGTGAAATTCAACTTCTTTGCTTTACTTGATCATGTCAATGACAAATCAAACTGTGCATTGAACCATGACTAGACCATTTATATGGCATCATAATGATAGTGCCAATAGCAGTACTTGTACCTCTCTAAGCTAAGGGGAATATCAGCAAAGTTTTTCAGATACTTCAAAAAAGTACCCACCAGGGCAAAGAGAAGACCAAACATGAGATTTTGCTTTGTCCTTTTTATTGGATTGCCTAAAAGAGCTTTGAGCTTTATTTCTAAAAAATTATGCGTTCAATCACTACAAGTTTGAGTGTCTGGATTCTTGAAGATTTGACATATGTTGTACAGGCAGGATATATCTATTATAACTGGATATTAACATTTCAACATCTGTTGAATTTTCTAGTCCAAATACTGGCTTCCTATTTTCCTTCCTGTGGTTTTATTTGCCTCAAGATCATGTACAATATGTGACAGACCAAATTGTCACAAGACAATCAGAGAGAGTAATTTTCTTTTTCACAGATAGGCAAGTTGCAAAGTGATCACAATGGTCATTCAGCCTAATGTTATTTATTGCTTTCAGACAATGATTCTTGCATCTACCTAGATTGTTGCTCAGATTTAAAGGTTTTGCCTACCTGAGATTTAGTCTACCCTCTGGGAGTTATGTTTGATATCTTGCTATTCTCGCTTAAAAAAAAATAAAAGGGAAATTTGATTTCTAGTTTGAACTCTGACTTTAAATTTTAGAGATTTTACATGTTTTTTTCTGTTCAGTCATCAAATCCTTTACATAATTTAATGATCTAAGAAATACGCCAAAAGAAAAAATCTTCCCCTATGTCATGACCCATCCATACAAAAAGTTGATTTGTGTACATCAAAACTACGGTTCTAAGAAATTTATCCTGTATACAAAATAAGCAGAATTCTAGTAGATTAGGAAGCCAAGTGTATTTCAAAACTGACAATGTCAAATGAGTCAGTTTTTACTATCAACAATAAAGAGTGTGTCTCCACCTAATTTGATGTGAGAGCATATTGTGTGGGGCATGTTTATTTTTCAACCACGGTGGAAATAATGAACACAAATAACAGATCAGCAAACACTGAAGTGAATATAACCATTTAGAAGTTTAACAATTTCTTTCTTCTTCAAAAAAACCACATAAGAACTATGTGTCCTGCCTGAGAAAAGGCAACACAGACAAATTTGAACACAACTAGCACAGCACTGTTTTCAATGATAGAGATGTTTGTCATGGGAGCAAATAAAATACCATGGAATGAGAATCCCTGGGTCACCTCCTTGGACTAAAAGGACATTAAACCTCAAACATGGGCAGTGATAATACGTTCTTTGTACATAAAAAGTTAGGTAATGGGTATGTATAAGGTGGTAAGATTAAAAAACTAAAGAGAGTGCTGAAAGTAACATATAACAAATGATACCACACGGCCAGTGGCCAGAGCTTGACATAGGATCCTTCATTTCCTTAGGAAGTTGATTGAGTAACGTGAAAACACAAACAGTTGTCGGTTAGAATAATTTTTGTTTTAAAGCAAGAAGATATACAACTGCCTAGCATTTCAGAAAAAGAAAAGCATATATACATACATACATACTATCTACACATATGTGTATATGTATAGATAGTATTTTATATTGTATATTCATTTCTGTATTTTGCAATTTATGCCTTTGTCTGTTTGTATTTTATGTCATATATGCATCACAAAGGTACCTCTGTTGATATGACTACTCAGGGCAGATTTTGTAGAAAGTGACAAACTTCTGCAAATGCTGAGCTTCAGACTCCTTAAGTAATTCTGTGTTTTGCAAGACAGGTCAAAAAAGGTTTTGGCTATGAAAATATTTTCCATCGGGTTGTCAGGCAGACACAGAAATAAAAATCTCACTGTTTAAGATGAAAAGATGGTTAGTGGGTGAGTAGTAAGTCAGTAGTCTAGTAGAGGGAACCATTAGTCGTTAATAGTATTTATGCACTTGGGAGAGTTAACAAAATAAATCCTTCTGCAAGTTGCATGCAGTAACTTGAAAATTGCAGGATAAGCATTCAACTTCAGTAGAATATTGTCCACTACTGAATTAAAAGCTCACTATCATAGACAAGGTTAAAAACATGCAAACATGATATCAAGAGAAAATCAGTCAGAATTAAACAACTCTTTGCAAATTGTACAGAGCTACAGCAGAACAAAGGCCCATTATCCTCCATTATTTCCTTGAGCCCTTTAGCATACATTATGCACTCCACTGAAACTGAAGTTTCAATTGAGCAATCTGTGCTTTGTCCCAGCTTCAGGACTGGGACAGAAACAGTAGCCTTGAAGGTGCCACTTGCTACCCAGCAGAACTATACCTGGGCACAGGTCTGATTCTTCTGTCAAGATATAATCTTGACTTGGATGATATGGGAGTTGTTGCAAACAGTTTGAATAAGTCAATTTTTAATGAAATGCTAATAGGGTTCAGTAAGAGAGGAGTCTTTTGGCAAATTTTTTTCTATTTCTGTTTGGTTTTGACAAAGTGTTCAGGCTAAATGTTCCACTTTCACACAGACCATCTCACAAAATTTAGGTCTATCACTGTTTTCTCAAAGCTGTACAAGTTTCTGAGCTTTCAAATCTGTTGATCAAGATGGCTGACAGTGTGGCAAAAAGTAACAGATGCCTGGAGTCTCAGTCTGCAGAGGATCATCATTAAGTCAAAAGCAATTATCTACAAATAATTTCTGATAGTTTTATATACAGGTTTTATTGTCACCTAAAGCAAATTGGTAGGATATATAAACTGCCAAGATTCAGTCTGTCTTCATCAATTTTCCTGATGAAAAATATTTGCAGATTAGAGTAAGACCAAATACTTCACTCCCAGTTCTAAAAATTATTATTCAATATGGTACATACACATTTTTGAGACTGCTGTGTGTTTTTCTGTAGCAGAAAACGTGCTTGACATCCTTTGCTTTAGAAACTCATAATCAATTTATGAAATATATAAATATATATTTCATAAATATATTAAATATATGAGATAAAATCTTTAACCTTCTTCTAAAAAACTGAATTATTTCACATGCTTCATGGAGGATTGGACCATCAGATTTCTTTTCAAAAATAATATTAATTAAAAAAACAAAGTGATGACCAATATTATTCTGTCCTATTTTTAAATTTCTGAAATGAACTCCTGCTCTATGATAAAATAATGAATTGCCTTGGTTTACCCTAATAGATACTTCACATAGATGTAGTCTATACTTGCTTATTGAAACAGGAATTACACTCAAGTTTTAAAAACAGAGTTTGAAGGAAAATGTAATTATGAAGGAAAGCTTAGAATTTAAAATGCCTTATATTTTTTTCCTAAGCATCTGATTTTCTTCCTCATCTACAAAATAGGCAGTAATATTATTTAGTGGAAAGGACAAAACTAGTCACTCTCAATAAGCAAGTCAATTCATATTGAAGGCAGATTAGATGTGATTTTAATTCAGTAAGTTTTAAGACCAAATATTTTGATCATTCATCATTTCCCTCTACATCCATGTGAAAAAATAAGAATAAGTTTTGTGGAGTGACCAATGTCTTCTGTTCTCACTTCTGATTCATACTAGTCTTGCCTTTAAGGAAAAGAGATTAATTTAGAGGAGGAAAGAAACTGTCCATTTGCTGGGGGTTGGGTTGTTACCTGCTATTGAAAATTTATATTGACCACTAGACTGGTAAATAAAAACCCTGCACAGCTTGAACAGATGTGGAAGAACTGAGAGGACCTACAGAGGCAACAGGAAATAATTCATGTTAATGTGGCTCCTTCTTATCTTCCGAATTTCTTTTTGCACATGTAGTTATTAAGAGAAACAGAGATTTGGGATCAGAATATACTGTTTCAGAAATCATACACATCAATGTCCAAGGAGGTACCCAGGGTCAAATCATGTCATTTCAGCAGCTTGAACAGATATTAATGGAGATTGTCAATTTTTCCAGCCAACAATGTCTATATTTCACATAAAGTCTGAGGAAAGGGAAGAGCTGGCATAAGTATCACTGCTGCATTTAGAGGTTTTATAGACCATGCAATGTCTCTGTGCCATTTTTCAGAACACTGTAATGAAATTATAGCTCTTGTCTCCAGGGAGAGGGATATCTAGAGCCATATATAGAGCCATCAAAATGCCATCTGCTAACAGGGAAAGTGTTCCTACCACTTTTATTCACTTATGAAGGGTTTTACTCCTTAAATAGAATTATTTTTTTCTAAGCCCAAATTTGTAGGAGTAAAGGAGGGAGAACCTGGCTTGCCATAAGCTATTTGTCACCCCTGAAACTACATTTACATTTTCCCGGGTGTGATTAAAACCAGAACTTTTGCCAGAGACATTTGAAGTTTAAATACATGCTATTGCAGTTTGGTATTTGTGGAGATTACCAGGGTGTATAACCTTTAAAATTGGAAGAAGGCCAACATTTTCAAGTTGTTTGGATTGTAAACATTTAAAGATTGCATACTCATGTAACACAAAAAAAGAACTTTATTCTATTTACATAATCAGCCATTAAATATGTTATAAAGAAACCTCTTCAAGCTTATGTTGTGCAGTCTTAAAAATTACTGCAGTGCTGCACACATTATGTTGCTTTTTATAACAAATACTTTTATGCACAGGATTGCATTAGAAGGGCCAAGGAGCAGCACCTCCACAAGGGAGCCCTGGAGGATGAAAAAATGGCTTTAGAAGTTAACAAACTTCCATCTCTTTCCTCTTATTCCTAGGAGTATGGGCAGCCATGGGATTGGCTGACAACTAAGTATTGGTGCCTTCCAATCATCTCTTTTTGTATCACTTCAGAGGCATTTCTGGGGTTCCCCCTGCCTGAGAGCACATGTACATGAGAAACAGAAGCACATAAATCATAGAATTTTAGCACAGTTTGTATTGGAAAGGATCTCTAAAGGTCATCTAGTCCAACCCCTGCAAGTGAGGTTTCTCAGAGCCTATTCCAATCTAATCTTGAATGTTTCCAGGGATGGGGCATCTAACACATCTCTGTTTCAGTGTCTTCCATTATAAAAATTTCGTCATTACAAAAAAAAAAAAACTTCTTCCTTATATCTAACTTAAATCCACCAATCTTTGGCTTACAACCATTGCCCCTTTTTCTTTCCCAAAAGGCCCTGCTAAACTGTTTGCCTCCATTTTCTTTTAAGTTCCCACCTTTTTTATAAAGTCTCATTGAAATCTTCACTTCTCTAAACTGGAAAAGATTTAGTAGTGCAGGACATAAATGCAGGGGGCAATTTAAGCCATAAATTTTCTTTAATGGGTGTAAGATTAACAGTTCCAAAGAATGAATACAATAGCACTCTATTCCTACAAGGAGCTTAATATGGTCAAGCAAACAGACATTATCTTTTAAATGATCAGAAAAAATTAAAAGCTGCTGATCTAACTATCAGACAAGTTACAAGCAGGTAGATTTGGACAAAAAACACTATTTGTCCCTTATCTTTGTTGTAGAAGTTTGAGTTAACCATAGACTGAACCTGTGTTCAATATTGAAAGCCCAAATCTAGACGATAGTTCATTGCATAGCTCAAGGCACTTCCTGTTTCCAAACATCTAGATTAACTAAGTCAAGCTGACAAGTACATTTACTGATGTATTTTTCTCTTTATGTTGTGCTCAGCCCACAGCCATGGGGTCAGGGAATACTTACCATTTTGATTTAGGCTTTCTTGGTCTTTTATGCATAGTCTAGTTGGTTTGTTTATGAAAATTTTTAACTAAACCATGGTTAAACTAACCTTTTTTCATCACTTCTGTACCTATTGCTGGTCGTCTTGGACATAAATCTGGTCACAGAGGGCATCCCTTCTACCAGATATTTTTGTCAGAAAGACATGGCTTCCTTGGCTACTTGTTACTGCGGACAGTATTGCACCTCCAGCTCATGTATTGTTGAAGGAGTGTAAGAGGCAATTCACTGGAACCTAAAAATATTCTTAGTTTGGTAAGTAAGGTTTGTATAAATAAGATTTGTAATTTTTTTCTATAGAATCCTCATCTTTCCCCATTTTTAACCATGTATTTTTCTGTCCAACTTTTTATTAATAATGTCCCTTTTTTTTGTCTGCTTTTCTTTTCCACCTGCTGTGTTTTTAAGAGAACCAATTCTCTTGAAGGATAAAAGTATACTGTAATAAGGAACCATGGGAACAAGGCCAAGGTATTAGACTATCAAATAAAATCTATCTGAGGAGATGCTGAGCTTTTCTTTTTGAAAAGGACTGAGCTTTCGTTTTCATTTTGC
Organism: Taeniopygia guttata; assembly: GCF_048771995.1. Taxonomy (NCBI): domain Eukaryota; kingdom Metazoa; phylum Chordata; class Aves; order Passeriformes; family Estrildidae; genus Taeniopygia; species Taeniopygia guttata. Next base: position 19,057,640 of record NC_133025.1, read on the forward strand.
AAATGGAACTAATAGTCTAAAATAGTGCATCTTCATTACAGTGCAAAGGACTACATTAGAACTCTCCTTAGAAGAGCAAAAGGGACCGTTTGCTACATATACATAGAAATTTGATTAGCTTTTAAAAGGAGTTTCTTTCTGAGAGATCTTCACCTTTCTGTGGAGATGAGGGTAGATTAGAAGAGGTGAAAATGTTCAGAGAAAATAAAGGATTTCATTGCCATGCTGTTAACCCATGACTCTGGTGAATTGCTGTACCCCACTCATGGCAAAAAGTAAGGTTGTACTAAATTATGGGCAGACAATAAAAGGGAAGGTTTTCTCAGTGCAGGCTGCCAGACCAAAGCATGTGAGTACTTGTGTGTACACATCTGTCTATGTTTGTATGGCCTTAATATAGTACTGACTCAAAGGGCAAAGTACTGATCCTCATGGTGTACGTCAGGAACTGGTTTTATAACATGTAGGGGGAGAGCACTTCAGGCATTCTCTTATTTAAAGATTTGAATAAGCAAGATTTTCATTTTCATAAGATGAATGGGTAACCTACAAAAAGGAGATGTAAATGAAGGTGCATTATATTATGATTACTGATTAGTTTGTATTTGAGAATATTAATATGGATAGTAGCAAAGACATTGGGTTGTCCCAGTTAGATACACACTGTGAATATGAATGGCATTTGCCCCAGGATTTAGGCAGGACTTGAAGCTGAGCAGCAGAACAGTTAATTTATGGCACACAGTAGGACTGCAACGCCTGGAATTCTCCATCAAGAGAAGAATCATTGGAATAATTTAACTTAAGGAAACTGGGCATGCAGCATGATCCTGGGGAGCTCTGCAATTAATGTTCTGTCTGCCACATTAAGGATTTACCACTGAGATGGTCCATTTGCATACAACATACCCCCAGTGCCAGGAAAAGCTTCACTTGCTTTCACCACCCAGTACGACACCAGACAGCAATAGTGAGATGCTGTTTTGATTCAGTTACTGCTCAGCTGTATATCAGACATGTTAGAGAAACAGGCCTTGACTTCAACATGTTTGGTTTGGATCAGTGAATTGAGCACTTGCTGAGCTCTGGAATACAAATGATCAACCTATCTGTCCGAGCACTTTCCCTGTTGGTGCCATCCTCTCACTGCCTATGGCTAATGCAGTAATATGTATGCAGTGCACAGCATCCTATGTGACTGCCACTTGACAAAATGTGCCAGATCATCATTGTCTCCAGACGAGACAGATTTATTATAATTCAATATGTTCCTCGTGAGCACTTTTTTCTGTCTTATGTTACAGTCTGCATAGAATTCAGAATAATAACTACATGCTCTTATGACATTGCAGCACTGAATTCTTGTGCCTGAAAAAATAATTTCCTTGGGTCTGACAGAAATTCACCCACAGCAATATCTCCTTGTTCCTGAAAATTAATGTGGGACTTCCCTGCTCCATCCCAAAATAATAAGTTCATGAATTAAAGCTAAGTAGAGTAATTTCTAATTTTTTAAAATAAAATGTGTTCAACATTCAAAAACTGCAAAGCCAGATTTTCTGAGTCGCATTGCAGATAAAAGCTCAGTGTACAAGGGAGTGAAATTATGAGATTCTAGATGCAGTTTAGGGTGATCTCAAAGTCAAATAAGGCATAACAATAATCAAGAAAGGCTGGGCAGGACTAACAGCTGTTCTTGCTAAATTAAAGCTACTCTATATGTTGGGACTGTCACCTGATAATAGAAACAGAAGTGTTTACAAGTGGTCCACATAGACTACTCAAAAATGCACAGGTTTCACACTTTCTAAGAGAATGGTGATCTTTTACAGCAAATCAGTCATTTCCGTTGACTTTAGATGCCAGGATGACCTTTACAAAGTAGTATAGATTATAACATTGAATATGCAAACATGAATATTGGCACAATTTGACTCATGAATATTTACCATCAAGACTGCTGCTGACAGCATCTCAGCAGCCCTAATCTGCAGGCTGGCAGTCAGCCAGGTTTCCCACTTTTTCCAGACATAAGGAGGAATTTCAGCCCTACTGGCCAGGAGGCAGAAAAAGATCTGGCATCTGAATTTGATTTGCACTCCATCTGTTATAAAAAAATAAATCTCTTGTTAGATGTAATGATGAAAGTAGATTGTATAGTACACACCACACCCAGGATTCCCCTGCAAAGCCTGTTAATGCCATAGCAAGCATTGCAGCATCAGGCAAAACTGTATTTTGCATCCCTTTGAAATTGCCCTAAGGCATAAACTGTACCTTGAACAGATCATAGGGAATTTTTCTCGGGTGTGGGTGATCAAACCCCTTTGAATATCAGGCCCAGACATTCCTGTCATATGTTCCTGACTGTACATGTATATGACACTTGGTTTTTGTGCTTCCCTGACAGTTGTTTCCTGTATCCACCACAATCATCACCCCCTTTTCTCCCTGACCATGGCTCCCATCCTGGAACTGATGGGAGTGGTCCAGAGAGCTTGCAGTTGGGTCACATCACCTTAGAGCTTGGCTCGGGAACAACCAGCCCTGGGCAGCCTCATCACTGTTTCACAGCTCCTGCTCTTACCCACTTTCTTCTCTCCTTTACCATTGGTGTTGATAAATAAGCAGTTACTTTCCCCACTCCAAAGAATGAGAAGGACAATGAAGCTGGTGATTCGTTACATGACTAATTATTAGTTAGTAGGAATATTCAAATTCCTTGTCTCTCTCTGAAGATTGTGGTAGGTTTTTTGTTTTTTATGTTAAGCTTCCTTCACATGACGTTTTATTTCTGTTATTGATGCTCTCTGATCTGGAGCCCAGACCTGGAGGTGTCAGCTGAGACTGCACTTATTTAGTGACAGAATTATCTGCTGGATGAGGTGTAACTGGATGCTGAATGTTTTATTGAGGCATCCCAGCTAGGTATTTGCCTCTTTGAGAGAACACTGCATTAACTAGCACCTGTGAGCTCAGATCTCAAGCCTCAGTTCAGTTTTTGCAGCACAGATCATTATCTGTTTTTTGCCCGTTTTATATTTGCACATTTTGTTTGTCCTACAAAAGAATCATTCTGCATTGCTGTATTGAATTTCATCTTATACATTAGAAACCCTTTATCAAATTTTCAAAAAATTTGAAAATCTTAACATGTATCTTTCTCCTCCTCCCTCTGCTAATTTTAACCTGCATTGTGTTGGCACTTAAAAGGATATTTCCAATTATGCCATTCGTATCACTGTTATGATTAAGTAAAATTCAATGGGCAATAGATCCATCAAAATCCTCATTTCATTTCTCCTCCCATATTAGGCAAAAAGCTAAAGATAGCTGCATAGGTTTTCAGACACCTGTTTATCTACTCTACAGTAATTTCACCCAACCATGTCTTCCTATTTTATATGTGCAGGATCATTGCAGCAGTCCCACTGAAGCCAAAATAAATCTCATCTCTTGTTTTCCTCTACCTGCTGGACTAATTAATCAGACAGGTAGAAAATGAGACTTCTTGACTGACCAATTTTGGCTTTTTATAACCATATGACTCTTTAGACATGCACAGATAGATTGGCACTTTTCTGGTTGGGGTAGATTTTGGTCTTAAAGGCTAGACTTGTCCTCTTCTTTAGAACAGTTAATTTTTTAGTCTTCTCTAGTCTTCAGCCATTTGTTCTCTAAAAGTTGTCAAAGGTCATCACTAATGCAAAAAATACACCATCATGTTTCACTGATGCTTAAAGGGGAATGTCATTAGTCTAGCCATACTTCACATTCAAATATTATTTAATTTAGTGTTTTTACTTGCATTCTCTTTGCTTTATGAATTAGTTTTAAGCCTCTAGTCACACTCAATAGTTTCAGTGGTTTGAGAAACAGAATATTTTATTTACTTTTCTCTGTAACCTATGTTTTTCTTACATGTATAATAATAGACCTTAATTGTTGAAGTCCTTCTGGAGCAACCTACAAAGAGCATCAAAGGCTGAGTTAACGTTTAAAAGCATCACTACTAACATACCTTAATTTAGTTCAGAATACTCAGAAAATTATATTAAGCTTTCTGGTGCTCTGTGAGCTAGCTTTTTCCAAGGCAATTATGAATTTTAAAACTTAACATTTTAAAACATGCCTTAAAAACAGTAGATTTACTAAAGGAAGGAAAAAAGCATTATACATAACAGGGCAGCATGCAGCAACTGATTCCTAAAGTACAGCTATATTACTTTGAAATCATCTAGTTCAGCCAATGGATGCAAACACACCAGCTTCTTTCCCTTTTCTGCACCAGTACCACATTCAACATAATTAGTAAATCCTGCTGGGTAGCAAGATCTGATATAGGCTGACATTGATCTTGCAGTGAGCTTTTCTTTAACAGCCACTCCTATTCCTCCTGAATCTTCTGGTTCCTAGTCCTGCTTCCACTAGATGGACCTTTCCTTGCCTACCCTCAAAGCCTCTCCTGCTAGCTGTGCATCTCTGCTCCCTGCCCCATTAGTTGGAACTTGATTTTAGGTTTGTAATTTTTTTTTTTTTGTTGATTCTCCTGACAGAACTATAAGTGAGCAAACTGATGACTTAGAATTTTCTCAAGAGAGAAAAAAATATTTAATTTTTAAATTGATACATGTCAAAGCTTGAATATGAACATGAACATGACTTTAACATGAACTTCAACATGAACATCCAGAGCACTGTTCTGATACGAAAGAAGAAAACCAACCAAACAACAATTTACACTTAAAAATAAAGTAAATTAGAGATGGAGAAATTTCTCTTGCTCGGCCTTGAATCCTCATTTCAAGAAAGTTCAAGAATCAACTGGAGAGAGTTCAGAGAAAAGACACTCATGCAGAAGGGATCAAGCACTGAAAAACAAGGTATCTAAGGGAAGATTTCAGGAGTCATCAGGAAAACAATTTTGAAAGTGATTAATCTGTAGGGATATTTTACATCAAAGAAAAAAAAACCACGTCTGTGACAAAAAGAGGGACCCTTCAGCCTTCCTGACAAAAGTCATAAGGAAATAAATGAAAGGAAGATCTAGATAAAGTCAACCTTGAAAATCTTACTCATAAAGACAGACATTGTATTATAAAGGCAATGAAAGAAAATGCATCTGCAGATTGGAAAAGTTGAGCACAGAAGGTGGTTTTAACAAAAAAAAAATTCTAATATCAGTTTTTGTACTGTGTTTGCTACTCTTGATTGTCTCTATCTCCACTCCCTTTAGGAAAGTACAATTTATAACAGAACTGAGATAAACATAGTAAGGATTACAGTGCAAACTCAGTTAAATAAGAAAACTCAGAAATACTGACATTTTCCTCCTGCATCAGAAATTCAATTTATGAAACAAAAAATCACTGCAGCACCCCTGCATTTTAGCAGCTTACCGAATATGCTCTTGTGACTTAGCCAGTATTTTTACACAGCACAGACTCCCAAGACCTTTCCAGAGAGCAAGGACTGTTCAGTTCCTCATCTCTTAGGCCCTCAAGCCCTAAAGCAGTGTGCTGCCAAGATGGGACCTGATAAGAGAAAATAAACTTCACCTCTTCTCTTCACCCTTTCCCAAAAGGCAATCATTCTCTCTTAGGCTTACTAGTTAATTATATGTCATTAGTAGATCAATAACCTGCTTTGGCATTGTTTTAATTTGAACTACATTATTTCAATAGGTTTTCCTTGCAACAAGACCTAATGAAAGTCAAGAAATATTTCTTGTCTTCCTATTCACTCTGTAACCTCTGTTTTCCAGTAGTCCCACACTTAGAGATCTCCCTTAATTCCATTACTTAACAACTGCAACACCTGCTGTACTTTAACCCTTTTTTAGATTGGAATATAGAAGTTCAGGTGCTAGACCTCGGAAATACAGACAAGGTTGTTTTTAATAATATCCTCATTTGGGTGACAGAAATCAATAGAAATTATGGTAGATTTGGAAAAATAACTCTCCAAACCAAACAACAAAACCCATTGGTTAGTCTGGCATCTATTCATCCTTAACCTACACTTTAATTCCAGACTACTTTAGGCTTTTATTTGTCCATCCAGAATGTGTTTCCCTGTATCATTTTTAGGCTGTTAGAGAAAATTATTTATTATTTATTTCTCAGATCCACGGTACCTTAATTGAAAGAGCTTCTTTAAACTACACAGAGCGGTACAAAAACTTGGCACATACCACCCTATCTATTTCCTTTAATATCAGTAAATCATCTAGTTTGCTGTATGCATCTCTGTGGGAATGGGCTCATATACTGCCTCAACTTTCAACAAATTCCATTCCAGCACAAGTAAGGGAAAAAATAGTTTCATTTAGAGAAAACTTTAAGACATCCTGACATTTTGTGCATCAGATATCTGATACAAAGATATTGTCTGATGCATAAGGATGACCTGACCACCAGCTAAGAAGCAGGAGAGAATAATGTCATGAGAGAAAATATATCCATTTTTATCCTCCAAAAGTTCTTTCATTACACTCACAGATCCTCCACACATTCAGTGACGGTATTTTTTTAAACAAGCTGCCTCTATTAAGTTTTTGTCTAAACTAGGTCTCCTCCTGACTTAAATTGTGTCTCCATATATTTAAGAAAGAAAGCTTTAGCTCTTTAATCTCCTCCCCTTTCTCATTTCTGAACCAAGTGCTTCCTACATTTGAAGCACAACATTGACTATTTCTCAGCCCAATGAGCCGAAAACAGCTGCTTAGCACAACAAAATATAAAATGAAATCTATATTTCATTCATTCAGGTATATTTCTATATATATATATAAGAAATACACCTGTCACAAAGGCTTTCAGAGCAAAAAAAGATGATCCTACCAAGCCCTGCCAGTATCTTGTCCTTTCCTCCACTTCAGCCTTGAGCTGTATTCTCTTCTTTCTGACTCAGCCAGGAGGAATGTCTCCTAGCATAAACCACGGCAGTATTCATCTTAAAATGTGATGACCACAAAATACATGTCAAGTTCTCACTCAGTTTAGAGCAGTATCTTCCTCATGCTTAGTAGGTCACCTTGTCACAGTAACTACTACATTGGTATGACAGATTGTCTTAGAGTACTTATAAATTTAGAAGAGCAATCTCAGTGGGAGAAGAATTTCAGGCATTTCTTTTTTGTTAGGTATTCAATTTATTTGTTGTGGGCTACTGATACACAAATTTATTCTTTGTGATTTCTTTTCTCAGACACCAACTAGAAAAGGATGGAGAATATTGTGAGTCTGTAACAGAACTTAAAGTAATGACAAATCCTTGTTGAACTGTGCAAGTGTGACAGAGGGCTGCAGGAGCTGCAAACACGGCAGTGCTGCAGAAATAACAGCCACAGAACTTTTGGCAGTACTGACTTATTTGTCCTGTCATCTAACAGTGTTCAATGCAGAGAGTCTGAGATTCTTTAGACATAACAACTTTGAGTGGAAACAACATTATTAGGATACTTTAGCGTGTACCTATTATATGACAGAAGTATTAACCTTTCACCTAGTAAACTGGAATTCTCTTTAATCATGTATTTTATACTGTATGTATGCCCTCTAATGGTAAATAAGAATAATTCCTATTGTTTTAAATGGAGCAGTATCTAGCTACTTCTTGACAGCAAATTCTATCACTTTTTTACCCTTTTCTTCTCCCGTATCAGTTACAATGTGATTGAAGACTTCTGAGAGACTTATTGCAACTTGTGAGGTTTTGCTGCTAATGCAAGCCCTGCTGTTGAAAAAGGTCTGTGGAGAATAAAAGCAGTGCTGTATTGCAGCATTGAACAGGCTGTGACCTGAGGGACTCTAATCAAAGGAATCCTTCTAGTAACTCTCAGTGTCACACTGCACTGGGAATAAACCAGCATAGGCTGGGAAATCCAGCTTTTCAGCACCAACTGAAACCAAAATATATTGAGGAACTGGAAGTACAGAATCACAATATTCTTCTCTTTGTGTAAATTACAGCAAGATTGCTCCATTTGACTTCTAGTCTAAATTGAGCTTCAAAGATAAAGGACTGAAGTCAAATTATCTATATTTCACCTACATTATATGATATTATATCATGGTACTAAGAACCTAGTTTTTCCTCTTACGTTCCCCAGTAAAAAATTAGGATTATAGTGTATGGGATTCATTTGAGTCCAGCCTCAAAGTTCCAAATTTCTGTCATAATGATAGGGTTATGCATTAAAATATTAAATTAATGATAAATAATCAAATAAATAAAGCTAGTATTTTAATGGTTAGTAAAAAGTAAAAGTAAATTGTATATGGTTTGTGGACCAGTTTTTAATCTGAATTTAGCCACAGAAAGAATGATTCTCAAATAAGGCAACTAAGCCTGAATTCATTGTCTCCTGCATAAATCTGCTACTTTACACATTCTTTAAAAATGCTATTCCTCGCTTACAAATATAAACATCAAATATTCCACCTCTTTGCAACTGTAAAGGTTTAGGAATTATCTATATTATTCAACTTTCTTAAAACTAGATTTTTAGCATTTTAATGTAGCAGGAGAACCAATAAATATTTTCAGATGATTTTCACTGGCATTACAGACCACTGTATTCCAAGTCCATTTTTTTCTTTTTTATTTTTTAACATTTTCATCCTTAACACATTTTACCTTTTAAGAACAGTTTTCCTCTTTGTTAGCTGTGTTTGTCACTTCATGATGCCACTTCTGTAACTTCCTACAGGACAGGGTGGAGACATGGTAACCTTCTTCTTCTGTGCAAGCTGTTGTCCAAACGAGTTTTCAACACAAATAGAAAAATAAAAAAGAAATAATTTACTTAGATTGAAATAGAGACATGTTAAAAACGTCAACCATCAAAAATATTGAAGCACTGCAACAACCTTAGAAGGTGATGGAAATCTCCATCATAGGAAGACTACAGAGACAGGCTAGACAAACACCTGAAAAGAGTAACACTAGCGGGCTTAAAAAGCTTTTGAGATAATTCTATCCTTACAGTCTTCCTTTTACTTGTTTTCCCTTTCTCCAGAGTAATTTCTTTCCATATCTTTGTGAATCAGACACTATTTAGTACACTGCAAAGTGGAAACAAAAGGGTGGCTGGGTGGATAGAAGAATAAAATAGATGGAGTGTTTTATGCATATTGCTGGATTCCAGACAACAGACTCTAAACTAGAGGATCTCAGTTAATTCCCGTCTCACAAGATTAAGTAATTTAATTTAACTAATCTTCAAACTTCTGTCTTTAAAGTGCCATTATAATAATTTATTTTTCCCTTTTCAAGGAAATTACATGTTTATATTGATATTTGGAATAAAAAATTATATTGTGTCAACCGGGAATATTTATATTGTTTCACTAACAATGTCATACTCTTAGGCATGACAACTAAATACCATAGTAGCTATGTATTATTGTTATAATCAGATAATTTACAGTTCCGTAAATATGAAATGAATAGTGAGAACTACAGAATTATTTAACTCATAAACATAAAATGTTTGTGTAGAATATTTCAGTACCAAATTCTGGTAAGAATAAACTTGTTATTCAAATATTGAAGATAATCTGTAGGTCTAATATTTTAGACAAGTTAATTTGTATTTTTTGATCATTTATGAGAGGTGTGAAAAGACCTCTGACCCAAAGGCAAACAAATCTGAAAGCAACAAACATATTTTCCATCATTTGAAAACAGAAATATCACTACTGTCAATAAAATTTGAGTGAGCATTGGCCTTTCCTGCCAGGGAGACCTGTGGGAGGGGGTGTGGTTGGTGACCTCCCTGCTTTGCCATGGGAGGCCACAGATGTGTAGTTTTCCCGCCTCCCAAGTTGTCCGTTATCTGTTCTCCCTTTCCCCAGTTTATGTCAATCACTTTGTACCCCTTCCCTTTGTTCTAGAAAGTTCTCAGTTCTTTGTACCCCCATTGGTTCTTCCCCCGAAACCACTCCTTCCCCCTATCCCGGTTGGCCGTTGCCGTGTCACTCCTGCTTGACTCCACCCTCATACCCTCACCCAGTTGGATGCTCTGTACCCTGACCCGCCTTCCCTGTTACTGTTATATACCCTGCCCCGCCCTTGGTTCGGGGCTCTCAGAGCTGGCTCGCCCTCTGAGTGGCTGTGTCCCTTCACCACCCTTGCCTTCCCTCACCGAAGCCCTCAGAATAAAAGCCTCCTGAGAGACTCTCACCCGGTGGAAGACTCTTCTCTTTACTACCATCGAAGCGTTCCTGAGGTCCCGGACCTGCAGCTATCCCGAGCAGTCTGGGAGACCCGGGTACGCTTCAGAGACCTGGGTTGTTGACATTATGGTTCAGTGCTCGCTCTCAGCCCTGACTCTTACAATCTGTTGGATTCTACAGAAGTGAATTTCTGAAAGATTTGGGAAGACCAATTATTCCAATGAACTTTTTCAACCAGTATGAAATCCACAACAGAGAACTTGCATGTGGGAAAGAGTGTACATAAAAATTGCCACAGGTAAGTTATTTCTTAAAGAAAGGACAAATCATTTTAAAACAGTAATATTTTTTTTCCAGTTAAAATTGTTCAACTAACAACTGTCCATGGAACTTGAATCAAAATGTATTGAAATAGATGTCATGTTATGAGTCAGTCAACTTACTATTCAGCTGGATTTTAATAATTTATATTTTCCTGACAATTTAGATTTTTTTTTCTCTGCTTTTCTGTCCTGAGAAGCTCCATTGCCCTTTCAGTAGCTGCCTCTGGAACAAAACCTACGTTTGACTTAATGGCTCTTGTAAGAATTTAGAGCCAGATTCTAATCTCTGACAGGTGCAAGTATGGATGAAACAGGTTGGATTCAGGAGAATAAGTTATATTTTACAGAAGTAAAGTAATAAAGTTCATGAACTTTGAAAAACATTATTTATGCAGTGTCCACCTATATAGCTTAAACTCCTAAAGATAAAATAATGGAATATATTGATGCTTTAGAGACAATATTGTTTCAGTAATGTCAGTGTTTTACCACAAGCTTTACTTGACTCCATGTGCACCTTAGCAAAGGGTATTAAGCCACACTGCTTACTATTCTTGAGCTTCACTATATTTTACATTACATTTCTGACACCATCCTATATTTGTGACTATGTCTTAGGTACAGGTTAAAAAAAAACAAACAGTAACCAAAAAAATGAGATCCATAGGAAAACATATCTATGCTGAACTGGTCTGTGTTCCAGGAAAGATCAGAAACACGAGGCAAAATAAGAAAGAAATCCGTATTTTTTTAAAGAGACTTCTTTCTTCTCAGTCAGGGATTATTTCTTGTTTAGTTTGATAACATAAAGAAGACAGCTGATATTCCGAGGTCTTTAAAGACCATCATGGCCCTTTATAAGACTTAGACAAAATCAAAACAGGTAGAAGCAAAATTTGTATGCGTACCCACCATCTATCATTAGAGAACAAAGGACCAACATGGAAATACAAGTAATCTTTACACTCAAAAGTACATTAGAGTGAAAGTGAGGAGCAGTGTTGTTCTTGTGCTCAGGTCAGTACCCTACCAGCATTGAAACCATTGATTACTTCACCAACCAGCTCTGAATACCATTCATATGCATATTCACCATGCAAAATATAATTTAAAATATACAAATTCATATTTAATGCATATGCTGATGATAAATAATTGTAATTGTAGGGTTTTTGCCCCAAGATGTTCCTCTAGAGCAGTTCTATATTTAAGAAAGAGTGTAAAATATTATTACAATGTGACAGTGAAAAAATGAGTCCACACTCTTCTTATGGGCAAGCATTAATTCACTTTTGCAATCTGTCATCATAAGCATCTATGTAAGATTATATAAGAACAGCCATATCATAACAAGTCAAGCACTCAGCCTGCTATTTCACATTCAAAAATAATTAGTAATGGATGCTTAAAGAGGAGTCTAAGAAATAGACAGTCATTCGGTGATATATTTCAGGATAAAATCATCTCTTGGGTTACTCCATTCTGCTGTTTAGGAGGTTTCTACACCAAATTTAATACTCTTCTGTTCAACTACCTTTGATGGATTTTTTTTTTTCTCCACCCATTTATCGTATTGGTTTTTTAATCCATCAAAACTTTTGGCATCTTTAGTTTAGAGTCACAAAGAGGTTCACTATTTAACCAAGTGCTATATTTATGGCATAGGTCACAGATTCCAGAGTTGGGCATACAGCCTCCACAGTTCATATAATGCATCTATAAAATGATTTTATGAGGATCCTCAGCTGCAACAGTAAGCTGGACAGATAGAATTAATAGTAGGAAGAAAAGGAAAATGAAAAAAGAAGATATTAAATTATTCTGGAGGAAAAAAAAATAAAACCAAGACAGATAATAAAGCTTGGTGTTGTGCAATTGAAAGGAAGAAAAGATGAGTATGGCACAAGCAGAAGACTAGAACATGTTTATAACCCATGGGAAATTAATACAATCCTGATAGTCTGGGTTTTGTTCTATACAGAGAATAATGTATAACATGCTTTCATGTCCACAGATATGATGACCATTTTGCTCTCTGAATTAAGAACAAATGCAAATTTTCAGCCCCCCAAAAATCCATCATTACAAAACACAATTTAAATCAAATAGGATTAAGACAAAACAGTCTCTGAAGAGGAATGTGAGTTTTTTGACTTCAGCTTAATTCTCTTACAGCTTCTACAGTATTTTTTGACTGCTAACGCATAGATTCAACACAGTGCACATACAACATGAATAAGTATTTGCACACTTTTTAATGGACACGGCATTGACATGTAGTGTCCTCTTGTGCCAGGGAGTAAGAAAAATAAATGGTAGCTGGATAAGACAGTAGAAAAATGTGAAAGATCAGAAAAAGAATGAAAGCAAATGTCAAGGTGCTAGAACCATAATTTCCACGTGAGGAACATTTACTAGTACCTATTGTCCCTGGACACAGTTGCCAACACTGCAATTTTGTTAGACTACACTTGGATGCCTTTGTGCCTTTGTCAAGCCAGCACATTTCACAGCTATAAATATGTGGGCACCCCAGCATAACTCAGCACTGTTGCCTTTCTTTCTTGTATATTTTGCATTTCCATTACAATGTCAGATTAAATGTCTTTTTTTGGCAGGTATTCAATCATTGGGTTTGCTCAGGGAAACCCAGGATATCTTTCACTACCTTTGGAGATGGGGAGGGGAGCAAAAAGTCAGCTGTTTTTCTACTGAGACACATTTGTGTGATCACAGGGACGAGTTGCTAGAAGCATTGAAAACAGATTTGATGGCCACTCACTGACATACCAGTGCAGCTAGTCCAGCCCTGTAGCTATAATGATCAGTTTTTCCAGCATCAAAGGTTCTGTTCCTATAGCATAACTGCTTCTTTTTCATGGGGAAAACTAGCTTAACTTTCATGGTTTAAATGAAATCAGGATGGAAGCAGTTTATTGATTTACTAATGACGTAATTAACCAATGGGAGAAATCAACTGTTAGAGATCTCCATATTTCTCCCGTGCTGCTTTGCAAGCTAACCCTTTTCCTGAGAGTTTATTGCTAGTCCCTTGATTACTGTTTAGATAATGATCACTTTAAGCCAATCTGAATTTTTTTTGTTGCCTTTTGGCATCATCAGTTTTGGTACAAAGCTCTTTTCAGAGCAAAAAGTTTGGAGTGCTCCTCACACACATCTAATGTTTTCATTCACTCTTCCTATCCAGACCATGTTACTTTTCTAAAATACATCATTGTACCAACTCAGATTGATTCATTAGTACAGATTCAGTCCTCGATGGGTCAAGTTTAAAATGAAGTAGTATAAAGCCTTGTTTTCAGCATGCTTTCATAACATGGATATTGTCAAATTATTGTTTTTAGAAAGGAAATATTGCCAGAAAAACTGTGCAGAGTATACCAGCTCAAGAAAAATCATGACATATATTCATCTATAGTCCCCTGGTAAAGATGGATAAAGCCCAGCATTTTTTGAATAATTTTTGGCACTGTAGCTTGAATTTCAATTAGGCCATTGAACAGATGCAAGGCTTTGGCTTTGTGGTTGGGCATCAACATGGGACTCAACATTTTGAATATTACAGTTATCTTCCTTGCACAGCATCTGGCAAGTCCAATCATCTGCGCTACTAAGTAAAAAACGGAAATAATGTCATGAATTTAGATTCCTTCAGACAGATTTCAATTCAGTGAAACAATGACAGTATATATTGGAGATTTTTTTCCCACAGGTTTTACTCCTTTATTTTAACTATTTCTTTGAGGAACTGGTTAGATTTCAGCAAGCCCAACTTGAGTGGTGTAAAATTATTTCTGAATTGAAAAAGAGATACAATTCTATTGACCTATTGACTATGAAATTAAATTAGTCATCTGTTAGAAGAGTCACAGTTTTAGGTATGAGAGGTTGTGGGGGAAAAAATATAACAGCTGCTACATTGGCAAATGAAATAAGACAAGAAAATTTTTGGAAGTAAGAATTTTTTTGTTCCCAAAAGCTTTCTGACTTTGTAATTGAAAAATTGAATTGTTGTATTGTTTTGCTTACTATATCAGTAAGCAAAATTCCCCCTGAGAAACAATGGACGCAAGTTCATTCTGATTGAGAAATGCTTGATGCATCTTGAACTGTCATTTCCATACAAGACACCTTAGCACAAAGGATGTACAGCTGGACTGTAAACTTCAGTTTTGAATACCACCTCATACCTCTCAGTTCTTGACCTCCATGCACCTAAAAATTTAGAAGTCACACATTATTTTAGACACAAATTTGTACAGAAGATTATGCAGTACTTGGAGAAGCATCTGTCAAGCAATCTCAAAAATGGGAGACTAAAGCAAGATATATTAATAGAAAAATGCAGACGGAAGTGAGTACACGAAGCCAAATGAGGACCTAGAAGGAATTCAAATATTTAGACTAGATAGGGTCAGGATTTAAAGAAAAAAGGACCAGGCTATGCTGGGGGTAAGCATTGCAACCTTTAATGAAGCATACTTAAGTACTTTTCTGGATGTAGCTATCATATCGCTTTTGACTACTGGAGTTCCCTATTGATCAGACCCGCACCATCATCAAGAAAAATATGCAACAAACCACTTGGCTGACACTGCTCCATCTCAGTGAATAAAGCCAGCCTGTCCTTGAAATATGACCATTTTTTAAATTGAAGCATTCTGTCAGAATTGGAGTACTGTATGAGATACTGATTTCTCACATACTAGGTGAGAAGTACTTTGTCCTTTGTCTCTTCTTCCACATTCCTGCATATAGCAGCCTATTATAGCAGTGACACTGCATGGAAAATCAGCTTCGCAACTAAACAACCTTTACCAGCTCCCGCCACTGCCTGGAAGTGTCCTGTATTGAGATCACAGTATTGTGCTCAAAGGGATTCAAAATCCTTTGATTTGTGTCCACTCTTACACAGTGGCATGGCCAAGGGTGCTGGGGTGTCTGATTTTTTTCACTAATGAAAGGACCACTGAATACAGAAGGTGAAAGGGGGAAAGCACAGCACCAGCTGCTGTAGGAGAGAAACATGACCCCTGTAAAGTGGTGTTCAGTCCCCTGAGTGGAACTGACAACCCAACCATGCAAAGGAAAGGAAGTGCTGCAGGGAAAGGAATGGTACCACCACACAGGGACACCATCGTATTTTCACTTGCACACGGGCATAGCAGAAAAAAGGTTTCATCTGCTGCTTTAGCTGAGTGCATTGGAGTGTGATTTCATTTCTTGGGTGCGTGTGTGAGTGCATGTGTGCAAAAGACAACAGGAAGGAGCACTTAGTTTGATTGCACTCTAACCATTTGCTGATAATGTGGTTGAAAGCAATTGTGTCTCATAATTTACGTTTTTAAAAGCCTGACTTGTAGTAACTGGTTTAAAAACACTGAACAAGATTAAAATAAAAAGGTGGGGATTGGAAAATTAAATCTGCAAATGGAAGCTGGAATTGGTAATCTATCATGCAGTGGGATGAAATTACATACAAATTGCTTTGTATGTTAAGACTTCATGTGAAAACAAAGATTTTGGGTTTTATTACACACTTACCTAATAGTCTCAAAAGAGGGATGCCTTTCCACAGGAAAAAAAAAAATAGAAGAAAAAAAGTAGTTTGGTTGTTTGCTTGTCAAGTTGTCTGAATATCTGAATAAAGGTATTGAAGATATTTACTGTGAGGGTTGTGAGGCACTCGAGCAGGTTGCCCCCAGCAGACACCTCATCCTTGGCCAAGTCAGACAGGGCTTTGAGCAAACTGCTCTCGTGAAAGGTGTCCCTGTCCATGGCACAGGAGTTGAATTAGATTATCTTTAAGGTGCCTTTCAACCAAAGCCATTCCATTATTCCATCATTCTATGACATTCTCCTTGACTGAACTGTACCTAAGTCACACTTCAGACAGTCAAGGGATAGATAACAGTTCTCAGGGACAGGGTCAAGTTTCTATATCACCTTTCTCTGTACAAGACCAAAAGGAAAGACCTATTCTTGAGAAAGGAGAAGGACAGAGAACAAAACCTCCCATGAACTGGAACAAGTAAGGAGACCTGTCTTTCTCACAACCCACAACTTTAGGGATGTACAATTTTCCTAGAAATTTCATCTTCTCAGTTGCTGTCAGAATAACATGTTCATTATCTCTAATAAATACATGCAGAGCCAATTCTATTGTCCTGCCCACTTTCTTTGCAAACATGGGCTCCTGGATGGAAACCAGCAGAATGATTCTTATCTGTGCAAGACTATATTTGGTTGCAGAAACAAAGTTTAATTATAAGGGAGAAAATACAGGGAACAGAAAATAAAACGAAAGTTGGGCAGTGCTTCTGGATATTGCAATGAGTTTCTTCCATTAAAAAAAAGAAGTAAAAAACTTAATTCTAAATGGACTAGGTAGCTAATTATGGGACACTTACACAGTGGCATATAACTATATTTTGTATTTCCTTTTAGTATTAAGTAATTTAAAATGTGTTTTTAAATTCTGAAATGAAAGCACTGAGAAACCCAAAAACCATAATGATCACCCTTTGTTATGAACATCACCTCAGAAACACTTAATTCAGATTACAGAAGAGTCTCAAAGAACTCTCAAAGAACAGTTTCTTTAACCACTCATAATTTTGAAAAATCTTTAAAGGCAAGTTCCTGAACAATGGCTTTCTTTGGGAGAAAAACCCTGAGATGAAATTGTGTGTTATACAAGTGTCTTAATCCCAGATATCTCAGTCAGGACCTTTTCCTGTGCTACTTGGGATGCAATTCTCAAAGTTCATTGTTAACGCCATTTTTGTCTTGCACAGCTCCCAAACTCAGATTCATAGACCATTCTTGAATGACCAAAATCCAGAAAATTTCTTCTTTACATTCAGGCACCTTATTATTGTACTTCAGATAAACCTTTACTTCTTCACTTTTTAAAATTATAGCAGTGATCTAATAGCTGGACATTTACAAAAATTAGCTGCCCTGTTTAATTTTGTCAGCTATAGGATTTAACCACAAGTTGTTCAAATTTAGCAATAAAATCTAGGTGGGTGTGGGCAGGGGGAGGAGAGGGGAGAAAGAAAAAGAAAAAAGATAATGCCATTCCATCCTTATTTCATGAGTTACTGGATACTAATAAAATTATGACATCTCCACACTTCACACAGGTATAATATCTCTACAGGATTTTTTGGTTTCAGATATTCAATGATCAGTCAGGAATGCCTACCAGTGAGTGAGGTCTGGGCTATGTGGTCAAAGTACAAAACCTAAAATAATATCCTAACTTTCCGTTTACTGAGGAGGATGCCCAAGTTTCAAATTATATTGAGTGGCTTGGCACACCATACAAATGAGACAAATACTTGCTCCAGTGTTATGACTACAGATTTCTTTATACTCATTCAGCAGATGGTTTATGGTGACAGTGACAGCTATTTATCATCCTGACCAATGTTGCCTTTTAATTACCTTTTGTTGCATCATTTTCTTGTCATCTCTACCTGTTGCCTGCTTTTGTGTGTTTGGGATTTGTCAGGAGCCTTCCTGCATTGTACAAAGCAGGTGTTGGTGTTGTTATCAGTGTAAATCTGCATTCAGTAGTAAGGGCTATTTCCCCTGACCTGGAAAATCAAGGTGGATTATTCCTATCAGCCATGAGTTAATTCTCTGAAGAATTTGAATGCCCATAGAAGAAGGTAGGCGAGAACAGTCACAGCAGATCTGTGTAACAGATTTTTTTTCTGTACAGGCAGACAAAGCAATCAAAGACATTTCTCAGCTCTACATTTGCTCAGTGAGTTCAGCAGTGGGGAAAGGCCTGCTTCATAACTGGGATCCTTCATTCATTTAAAAATATATTTGCCATGGATAATTTATAAAGGACAAAATTTATTGATGTGTTGAAAGACAGCACAGGTCCAACATCACTGGCAACTTTTTCTCCTGCAGAAGTACTGGACATGGTTATATATTACATAAAGATTTAGTTTAACATTTTCATCACTCAGACAGTTTATGTTTGTGTATCTATAGCAGTCAGACCATCGACCATATTAATGACTTTTCATCAGGCTTCACAGTGTGCTGGGAGAAAATGTATCTCCTGCAGGTCACTACTAATACTATTGCAATAAAATGTATGTAATCACTTTTTGCTGTCAACACTGCAATAGCAGAGGTGTTCACCCTGAAGATGATCTATTATATTTTTATGGGTCTGTCTGGGAGGTTTTATAGGACTGAACATAATCCAAGTTCTTAAATTACATGAAGGTGGTCTGAGTGGAAAACTTTAAGTTTGAAAAGATTTAAAGAAAATATGTTATTAACAAACACATCAATTTTGAATAGTAAAGATGTCAAATAAAAATTACCTACTACTCTTTCCTTTAAATGAAAGAATTCCTTTCTTTAAAATATAAATAAATATTTTATTATCATATCACAACTAGGAAGCTGAATTATTCATGACCATTTTGTATATGAAAATAATTTTAAATAAATGTAACAATCTATAATATATAAACATACTGAAAAAAATTTATCCTACTAAAAACTAGTGTATGGGGGTTTTGTGCATATGCTGTGAAGCTTTCTAGTCTTGGCACATATGTGTATGCTGTATACATGAATCACTGCACAGTATATTTCAAGATATGCATTATCCAAATTCTAAAAAAAAAAAGGTTTTTAATGTACAGACAGGATTTCAGCTAACACAATACAAAAAAAATAGAAAAATGAAAAAAGGAGAAGGAGGGGAGGGGAGGGGAGGGGAGGGGAGGGGAGGGGAGGGGAGGGGGGGGGAGGGGAGGGGAGGGGAGGGGAGGGAGGGAAGGGAAGGGAAGGGAAGGGAAGGGAAGGGAAGGGAAGGGAAGGGAAGGGAAGGGAAGGGAAGGGAAGGGAAGGGAAGGGAAGGGAAGGGAAGGGAAGGGAAGGGAAGGGAAGGGAAGGGAAGGGAAGGGAAGGGAAGGGAAGGGAAGGGAAGGGAAGGGAAGGGAAGGGAAGGGAAGGGAAGGGAAGGGAAGGGAAGGGAAGGGAAGGGAAGGGAAGGGAAGGGAAGGGAAGGGAAGGGAAGGGAATATAGCCCAAGGAGCATGACTCCTGTCATGAATGACTTTATCTAGAATAAAGTAGGCAAACTTTGTACTCTAATGTTTTAAAGCACTGGTTTAGCTCATGTTTATATGTAGTTTATTCAATTTAGTGTAAGCTGAGCTGAGTCCTACACACTTTTGAAGCAACAAAAGTAAACACTAGTTTGTATAAATGAATTTATCCAATTTCAAAAGAAAAAAAAGGACATAGGCTCAATTATTTA
Organism: Taeniopygia guttata; assembly: GCF_048771995.1. Classification (NCBI taxonomy): domain Eukaryota; kingdom Metazoa; phylum Chordata; class Aves; order Passeriformes; family Estrildidae; genus Taeniopygia; species Taeniopygia guttata. The sequence continues at coordinate 19,077,469 of NC_133025.1, forward strand.
ATATACAGGCTAAGGATAAGCTTATAATGACACGGATTGAAAAGAAGCAGGTCTGGCATGACACAGATCACAAATAGGTATAATAGAGACATCTAACTAAGCTTTCCTAAAGCTCCTTATTTCATTTCTCCTGCTCATACTAGAGATATCTTCAGCAATTATGCTGTAACTATCAGTGTACCAGAGGCAGTCACAGAAAACTTGTTCCCAGAATAAATATCAATATGTTCTGCTTTTCAAACAATAGAAAAATGCAGGGACTCTACAATCAGATTGCAGGCTTAATATTCTCTTTTTTATTTATCCTGCTGAGGGAAAAAGTAGCTTCAATGGATCCTAATCAAAACTTTAGTTGGCTTTCAAATGAATGGAGCATGATAAAAGATAATTATAGTAAGATCAGAAGCAGCTGTCAGCCAAAAACTGAAAGGGAAAGGAAGATATTGGCGGCCATTTGTAAAATCAAGAAATCAAGAAGAAGGCTTTTACTGAACTTGGTAACTTTCCACTGGGGTCACCAGGAGGTAGGATAAAGAATATTCATATAATGCAGTAAATGTACACTTGCATCTGAGGGTTCGGCCTTCTAGGAAAATGGGGCAGTACAGTCAGGGCAGTGACTCTGAATATGCTGCCAGACCGACAGGGATAATGTTCATTGTTCATGTGCAGATGAACTTTACAGGATACCCAAGGAGTCCAAGGTCTCAGACATACCGAGTACACACCACACAGGTGGTCTGTGCATGAACAGTAAGAGCAGTATGCCAAATGTCTCTTGAATTTACTACATGTTGCCTATGAATGTCCCTCCAGAAAATACCAGAAATAAATTAGGAAGCCTAAACTGAAATGCCAGTAATGTGCCATGGCTTTTTCCAGAGTTGCCTTTTACTGGGAAGTAGTACTTTCATTGAAGGCAGACAGACTCACCCACATGTATTGCAGGAAAAGCTGGGAGAAAAAAAAAAAAAAAAAAAAGAGGAAATAAGAGTATGAAGGTGGGGAGATAAAGGTGAGTAGGGACATAGGTTAATGTCATAGATTAGTCCTTGCTGAACATTTGGCTCATATCACCTTTATCAGCTACAGAAGGACAAAAGAGCAGAGTCTTACAGGTTTCAACAATGGAATTACAGTAGAAATCTGTGTTAATTCCAGAATTTTGGAATCTTGGTATCCATCTATGGGGTATTTTATACCTTAGTGTAAAGTTAATTAAATCAGTATGCATTTACATATTTTAAAGAATATTTGCTCATGATACAGCTCAAAGTTTCCAGTATTCAGATAATTATATTAGAGAATAGCTGGTCAGACAGCACAACAAGCTTATTCTAAGCTTTTCTGAAATAGTTTAACCAAAATTTTCAATATAGTTACTACATCAACCTCTTAGCACTTGTAAAGCAGCATGGTTGTTTTCAGTCCTATGAACTTGCACTGATTTATGCCAATGAAAGAGTAGGCACTGCTGTAAATTCACAGAGTTCTTTTGAATTCCATGGACTTACATCCTTCATGCAAACCAGTTACATTATGCAGAGCTGGTTGTTTACAATCTGTGTTGCAAGTATCAATCAACTTAATGCATTTCCAAGCTAGATTTCCAGTCTAAGCTAATAATCTAAACCTCTGGATAGTGAATGCCAAGAAACAGTATAATTTTTTTTCTTGCACTGGGGCATATTTCTTTTCTCCTAATGTGGATTCATCTCATCTGTTTTAGATGCCTACTTTAAGAGATATGCCTTACTCTAAAACTGCCTGTCTCTGTGGAGATTTACAGCCTTCTGAACAGATTCATTCCACATCGAGCCTTAAAATAAGGTGACTCACCTTTTGGAGGTGTTTGTAGCTTTTACTGTGAGAATACCCCAGGATATGAATCAGATGAGTAGTTTTTAGACGCTTACATTTGGGTCAGAAGAACTGTTTCCACAATTCCAGGAGCTTTCAAAAAAATCAGAGAGCCAAGAGCTCATCAATTTGTTAAATAATTGCTTTTTCTTTCAAACCTACATGTCACCCAAGAGGATAACACAGTCCTTAATTATATGAGAAAAGTGCTAAAAACATTACTTTTAAGTGGTATTAAACAGCAAAAGTCCAATGGCCAGAAGTTCAAATGTATAAAAATATATGGGAAACCAAATGAATCCTGCAGGAGAAGTACCATTTAATCTTTTCTCCTCTACACTCACCATCAATTTAAAAGAAATTAAAAATCTTCAGTGTATGTTCCTACCTATGAATGGCAGGCATTGTGATCCAATCACTTTAGCCACTCTGTGCTCATTACCTTCTGCTCTATTGAACATATTGAAAATGTGGATGGACAGTAATTAAACATACAGGCATGAAAGCAAAGGCTACAAGATTTAGTTTATTCCTACAGTTTGCTCTGATTTAAAAAATAACAAACACAAACACAAAATCCAAAACACACTCAAAAAGAAAAGAAAACCAAACAACCAAAACCAACTCATTATATATAAAAGAAATGAAATCAGTAAAGGTATAACCCTGTAAAAAATGGATGAAATTATAGTGTATATCAAGAGATACTTTTAGGATAATATGTTTGAAAGTAAGAAAAAACAAATAGAAAAATTAGCCAACAAAACACACTGACCCCAGTGCAATAGATATTTGTAATAGTTGAACACACATATCTCCCACATTCACACGACAAAGCCCAGTGTGTTAGGGTTAACACTATCCCATTGCTAGTAATCATCATCAGTAGGAATGCAGGATTGAACTATCAGTTGCTGCCTTTTGTAAAAGGCTCCAATAATTTTATTAAAGAAACGTTTTTATGTTTACCCAAAATATTTATAGGATTCTCTCCAGGTATTGAATTAGGAGAAAAAGAGATTTAAATGAGCCATGTCAGAACAAAGAATAACTATTTTATGAGTTTACTGCTCAGCTTATTACTCTGAGGTGGCATTTGCTTTACCACCTTGACAGTCGTAAGCAATTTAGTAGACTGTAAACCATCACTACTTTAATTACAATGCTTCGCTGAGCAGTCACTTGTGCACTTGCTAAGAATTTTCTGCTAAGAAATTGTTCTGTCCACTTCCATCAAGCTATAACTTGAGGACTTAATAACAGAGGTACATGTAGCCAAAAGCTACTCATGTGGAAAGAATGGCAACCACTACCACACAAAAAAACACTGCAGCCAGATGCAGAAGTTAAATCTCAGGCACCAAACCAATCCAGCAGCCTTCTGCTAAATGGTTCTGTTAGATCTTGGTTCTGCAAAGGTGTTTGTAAGAATTGATTTACCTAATCTTAGGCCCTCCTGTTTTCTTCATAAAGATATAACTCATCTACACACTCCAGAATCCTCCATTTCCTAGCTAGAAAAAGCAAAAAAAATGGGTGTGAGAAACAAAAAAGGGTCACTAAGAGAATCCCAGCTGATCATTTCATATAAATAAAATCTCCCTTATGAGAACTCAAAGTAGCTCTAGGAACACTAATTAATAGCTTGCTATTTAGCCTTAAAATGGCCTTTACTTGCCCCAGTTTCACAGACAGAGAGGCAGAGCTTGTTCAATTACTTGTTCAACATTACAGTCTAATTGTGCCACCCATTCTGACTCAGATTTCTACAAAAAAAAATCATTACTTCCCAGCATCTATGTAAGGATAGAAAGGAGACCAGTACCTTCTGACAACTTGGTCTGGTCCTTTATGCATGGAAACAAAATCCAATGTTTCCTCATGGAAATTAAGGACTTGCATTTTTCAGTATAAAGATATGTAGCAATAAAATTTCCTGAGGCTATTTGGATGACAGTCCAGCTCAGTTTGGAAACAGTTCAGGAAATTTGGCAGGATATTAGAAAGAAAATATCTAACTATCATAACTGCAGCAGGGGAAATCCTTCTCTCATAAACAGTTGCATCTGTGTAATTAAGCTTGGCAGGGATGCTGTTTTCTGGTTCTTCTAACAGAGTTATCAGCAATGGGAGGTAGTTTAAAACTTGTGAAGTAGGACAGAGAGACACCTCCTTTACCATGGAATATGCATTGAGAACACACATCACTCTCAGTTTAATCAATTAAACTTAGTTAAATAGAGTTAAGCTAATTTATATAAAGGTATAGGACAGGGGATTATCTGCCAAGAAAACCTTGAAACAAGGATACAAGTAATCCCATGAGAAAAATGTTTCCAGCCAGAGGGTTAAAACTTCTTTTACTGGCACAAGGACAGTGCAGTTGCATAGCAGCTCCAGTTCCAGAGTAACTGAAAACCCATCTGAAAGAGCTTGAGGATTTTATCCCTTTGTGTGTCAAGCCCTGTAACATAAAGGGTAGCAATTACATAATTTTCACTCCATATCAATTTGGATTCCTCCTATGTATATCAACATAATTTTCAGTTAACTCTTTTTTCCTGCACATAAACTTATATGTATTCTAATTTTTTTTCAGCTCTCTTCCAAATAGATCTTAATCTCTCTTCTGATGTTTTTCCTCAATACACATTACTTTATAACAATGTTAATCTTCTTGTATTAAGCAAGATAGAATTTATTTAAAGAAATTAGATATCAAATGAAAGCAGAAATGAAAAATGTCGATTTGCCTCGAGGTTCCTAGTGTCAGGATGACCCCGAGAGATCGTAAAGAGTCTTTTCTCCCTAGCCCAATGCAGCCAAAGAAGGAGCCTGGAATGCTTCTGATTGTGCTTTCAAGGTTGTTTATTTTTGCTTATCTATAATATTCTTTCTCTGACCTGCCGAGCTCTGTCCAGAAAGGAAGCCATGGCCATCTGCCCCCAAGCCACAAGTGGCTCCCACCTTATACACTCAAAACTACGTGTGTATGTTTACAATTTCTCTACCAATTCACATCACCTACGTTAGACTGTGAATCTCTACCTTAAACCAATAGAAAAGTGTCACCGTCACACCAAGACATGGAGGAGAAGACAAAGGAGAAGAAGGCTAGGACACGCCCAAATTCCTCTATCTTGTACCCCCTTGAACCCCATTCTAAAAACCCAAAATTCTACTTTTCCTATGTTAATTCAAATATCACACTACTAAAACCCTTGTGGCTTGTAATTCCTCATACAAAATTGACAGCTTTTTTCACAGACTAAAATCAAAGCCACAGATGTTTTTGACTTCATGCCACAGTCTCCGAGACCCCTGCCAAGGTCTCAAGACAGCCAGGGCAGCCAGAAGGATGTCCTGGACTCCGACAGAAAAACCTGCATAAAAACATAGGAATTAGCACTATATGCGTCAGAGTTGTCTATACACAATTTTTTCCAGCTGGTATCAACTTTTTAGCCATTCACACAATCTATGGTAGGTACTTTTAAAATTTCCTTTATGATTACGAATCCAAAATATATATAAAAAAATAAATGTAATATAAAAAATAAATGTAATATAAAAATAAATGTAAATTTAAAAAATAAATGTAAATAAACAGACATTAAACATTTATATCAGCGCTCACTTTTTCTTACATAATATCCAATGAAATGTTAAGGAAATTGCATATCAGAAAAACATCATTCTTACAAGAGTGAATTACTCAAATATGATAAAAAATTAGTATCTTTGAGGTTCAAGAAGCAATAGCTACACCAAAAGCCTGGTATACTCCTCTATTAATAGATTCTTACACATTTTCTGCAGGACTCTGCATATCTAGCTTTTTGTCTCTGAAAGTACACTTATAAATATATTTTCTCTGGTGACACTGAAGTTTTAAGCAACTCAGCCCTACCCCATCACCCTCTCAAGTGTCCTGGAAAAACTGTTTATGGTTCCAGAACATAAAAAAGTATAAGTGAAACCACGGACAAAAATAGTGTCAGCCTCAGCCAGTCCTTTGCTCAGTTCATTGCAAATTGCCAGAATAGTTCTCCCAGGGCAAACCAAGCTGAAGAGCACTGGGGCAAGGAAAGGTGCATATGTTGCCAAGCAGTCGGTAAGTGTGGCAATTCTGAGAGAGGGATTTCAGTGTCACCAGTGCTGGTTCAGCTCCAGAGCATTCCTGAGGGATTTGCTAACACACTGGGAGGTAAGTTAGGGCTCCAGCCAAATGGCGAAATGTAAATCCTACCATCTGTACTAAGACAACTGTCTTTGGTTTTTAAGGCAAAGTCAGAAAAAATACGCATGTATAACTTAGTACTCTTCTGTACATTTAAAGTGTAATTTATCTTAATTTAAAGATAATTAATAATTAATGAAGAAAAACAGAAGGAGACAACATTATTTAAAATGTTTTACTACAATTAACTTATGAATTAAAAGTACTAATATAGAAATTCAAGTATTTTTTCCAATTTTAGATAACTTGAAAAAAATTAAGTTTGATGTGTATATATATATAACATGTTCATAAACATTTTAAAAACAAAGATATTTAGATAAAGTTCCTAGTTTATTTTAATGAATGGTTACAACCAAATTTTCTCATTGTAAATGCAACCACTTTATGAGGTCAATAACCCAGAAACAAGTGAAATATTTTAATACTTATGTCTACATTTTGATCTCTAAATTAGATACACAAATCACATGAATGTAAAAATTACTGCAAAGCATTGTTGAAGATTCCTGTGGCAATATCACTACAAACGCATTTAATGTCTGGACCAATTCCAATAGCGCATTGAAATACAATGCAATATTTCATAGCTTTTAAAATTAAAACAAGGGTCATTAACTCAAGCTTCCTTCAGACTGACTTTACAGAGATAATGATAGTATCAGAGAAAGCCTGGAACTGTTATCTTGCTTTTCAGTGTATTCTAAAAAACTCAGATATATTAAGTAAGGCCACACACTCCACGCAGTCAATTCTCAGTGGTATTTCAGGAGAGATTTATCGAACCAGTAGATTGTTTCCTCTCAGATACCACTGAGACATGCTCATGGAATTCTAAGATGTTTACAGTAAATTAGAAACTAATTAGTTGAACTGAAATGCCAGCACCTGCTCCTGCATTATTTAAAAGAAGAAAGGAGGAAAAAAAAATCAACAGGAAAACATTTAGGGTTTCACAAATGGAGATAATACTTCAGGGCCTGGTTTTCTCCAGGCCCATTTAATCATTTGAAAAGGTTGTCAGAATTATTGGATTATGAAACTGAATCAATGCATCTTAGATATTTTTCCTTCCTGCAGCTTTATAGTCATTATTGTATTAAGATTCTGGCAAACAAGGCAAACAATATTTATGGTTCCTGCCATAACATTAAAAATGCATATCCCATTCAGATTTTATGAATCTTGAATTGCAGCAGGAAATGAGCAGTTTAGATGATAATTGACTTGTAAGGATTAGAACAGTTCAGGTTTCCCCCTGTGCAAAGAGGAGGTTCATCTGAGGTCTTGCAGATAAATAATAATTCCTTAAAAACATCACATCTGTCTTTACTAAAAGGTGCTTTTGTTCTGCAACTCTATATTGTGACAATAATAGTTATTAGTAAATCAGATAGAGCAGGCACAGCTAGCCATTTTGTGGTGGTAAAATGAGGGTGAAATACAATCAGATATTAGATACATGTGGTATTTCATATAATGCATAACAAAATAACCTGCCAAACCTAATGAGTTTGTAATTTAATCAGGAAACTATAGTACCCAAGCAATTCTGGATGGTAATATGTACCATCAGTGAGAGAATCAAAGTAATAAAAATGCTCTGAGAAGAGCTGTGTTTCACTTGGAGAGCAGAAGGGGAAATTTTCATAGTATAGGAATTAAAAAGCTTCTCATATCAGAGAAAATTCCCTAAATTAGAACTTAGAAGTAAAAAAATATATGGTATTTCATAAGCTATTTTGGTTATAGTCATGTTTCATTATTCCATTTAAATGCATAATTACCAAAGTATAATCATCTTTTCTTGATATCACTGTGCAAGAAGCAGAAATATTTTCTTTTACTTCTTTTATATGCTACCTCAGTATAAGGCACAGAAACGAAACAAATACCCAGGTGGAGCTTGCTACTGCAAACAGAAGTTCAGAAAGCATCCTCAATAATATTAGGTTTCATTAACTGCCTAAGGTCCCTGTTACCAAATTAAATATTTTAGTTTTCCAGCAAAGTTCTCTGGTCTTTTTTCTACCCTTTTCTATACTTTTTTCTCAGCTTACCCATACGTCCTGTTAAATTTTGTAGATACTCTAATTGCTTAATCTGACCTTCAATGAACTCATCAGATCTAACCTGCAATGCTGGTATGCTTAGAAATCCCCAAAAAGAAGAAAACTGGTTTTGCACACCTTGCTGGCTATAAATTCTGATGTGACTTTCCTTCAGAATTTGTCTTTTAAATCAGATATCAGACTATTACCTTTTTCATTTTAACAAAGAGAATAAAAATGAATTTGAGAAGCTCTTAAGATAGATCGTGTTATTATAATATTCTATTGGAACATGTTTAAAAATATGTTCATGATTGTAATTTAACTGAACCATTCCCTTCCACGAGATATTAAACTCATTACAGTGCCATGGCATGTTTCAGTATTCACACACATTAGGTCCCATTTTCCCTATCAGTGAGCCTAATGGAAACACACACCATTCAGTGTTATACTGTATTCTCCCCACACACTGTGCCATATTCCAAGGAAGCACCACAGGGGATGGAGAGTGTAGATCCAGAGGCTAGAACTATTCCCACAGTGCCACAGTTTAATGTCAAACAGAATGATTCCATCAAAAAAGTATAAAGATTTCCACATGACAGGGATGGGAGCGAGTGGTGGAGGTGGAATCCTTCCTTTTTTCATAGAGCAGAAACCTCAGATTTCAGTCATCACATATCCCATGAGTCTCACACAAAAAGTCTAAAACATGGGCACCTGGGACACCTCTTTAGAGTGTACAAGTCTCTTGACATATATTACGTGACAAAATTGAAGGAGCTTAAACACCTGAGGATTATGCATGTAATCTGCTAACCTAACTTTCTCATGGCTGCAAAGAAAAGGTTGGGTTACAAGAACATAGAAGCTTTCAAGTGAGGTGGGGTTTTTTCTCAGGAAAAAAAAAGGATGATGATGAAGGAATATTTTCCACTGGCTTTTGGTTTTGGAATGTGCTGGTGGCTTTGGAATAATTTTACTTGAAAAATAAATAATCATAGGAAAAGAAGCACCAGGCATAGATTAATAAAATGGACCAAAAAAAAAAAGCTTTAAGAGAAATACATGCTGTCATAGAATTATAAAAAATATGACTTGAAACCATGAGCAGAGACATGAGAGAGGCTCTTAGTTTTCCTATTTTCATTAAAATTCAAATTTGCATAAAATTTTTGGAAAAACAAAATAAGGATATGAAATGGATTCAGGCTTATCGTAACATTCAAAAACATATTTTAGCTCAAACTGGAACTGAACCAAGTTCCAAGCGTTATTTTGAAGATGTTGTTGAACTCTGCCATCCTCTCAGAGGCTTGCACCTCAGAGGAATGGATTGACCAGGTGCTGACATTGCAGAGGGATCACCAGCTCTGAGCCTGTCTGCATTGCTTGGAATCTCCCTGCCCTAGCTATCACCACATGCATGGTCAAAATCTTCAATAAAAACCAGCATCTTTTCACGGTATTTGCTGTTCTTTACAGTTCTGCAAACACTAGCAAGGAGATCAGTTATTTGGTTGTACTTCAAGTTGAGTATTTGCTGCTTCTAACAAGAAGGATCTTTGTTTCCTAGTCTCCTACAGTGGACAGCCATGTCCAGCTGGTTACACAAAGCCAAGCCCTCTCCTTGCTCAGTAGCCACCTGCAACCTCACTGCCTGAGCAGGACTGCATACACACATTCATACATGTCTGCATGTGTGTGCTCATCCAGTGGAGGGGACAGGCAGAAAGGTCTGGGAAGTTTTGAATCCTGTTTCCCAGAGCTGTGGAACTATTCTTATTCCAAATGCAACACTATACTATACATTTCTTCATTTATACAAGACTGAATGCCAACTTCAAGGGCATTTCAAAGAGGCTTGATTCTCCATTTGTAACACTTCCCATTTCCCAGCAGAGATGAAGAAACCCTCCTTGGCTGAAGCCTGAGCAGTATGCCTGACTGTACCACAGTCAGGCCCTTTTGAAATCAAAATATTGTAATTTCCATTATGAAACCATTTCTGGATTCATGGGCTGGTTGAAAAAGTAGCCTTATTGGCTTGAATTCTAATGAAAATAGCATCAAACACACTGGAATCTGACAGAAGAAAAAAGTTTACTCTCTATTTCCTGAAACAGAAATACCTCTATTATTAATTAATCTCCCTAACTGGAGCAATCACAAATAATCCAGGGTTTTTGCTAATCACTTGGCAAGTAAATCAGAAAACCACATCACGCTTCATCAGCAGATAATAAATAATATAATGCAAGTTTCCCTATCTAGACATGTGTAAGGAGTTTGGGAATGAAGAGCAAGCCTATTCAAACAATACTTTCAATACTTGAGCATAATACTATCATTATTATGATAATGTTTTATTTATTACTACTTAAAACATGACTAAGATTTTTTTTTTCACATTAACATGTACAAAATTTGCATAGCAATTCCAAGGCACTCTCTTTCAACATCACATTGCTACATTTTTAATGTGGGTGGATTAACTGTTCCTCCTCTAAGTATTGCTGGCTATTCTTTTTCCAGATAAAGTCAATGCATTAGTCAGGCTATCACCACCCTAAACAAATGTAATCTATTTCATGCATTGATTAAACCAGCAGAGCCTGAAGGAACATTTCACCATCCAGGAAACCAAATTGGTATTTATAACTTCTATTCATGCTCTTTTTGCATACAGATTGTGAAATTGCAGAGGTGGCATTTTGGTTTCTGACCTAATGTATTCGAATAGAGGGATCAGTCAATTGTGTAAAAGAAGCAAAAATAATTTAAATAAATATTTCAAGGTCTAACACTAAGTCTGCCAGTATGATGCAGTATATTTTAATATAAATATTACACAGGTTCCATTCTGAAACTTAAACACACCTGCTTTAAAAAACATTTTGCTTCAACTCCTGTCTCACTGCTGTCACTGCTCCCCAGATGTCTGGCCCTGTGAAAAGCACAGCACAAGATTTCCACTGAGACAGGGGCTAAAAAAAGATTAGACTGAGTATAACCCCCACCTCTGGATTTTAAGGGAGGTAATGCAAATATATATATTTCCAGCACCTGTTTATTAAAACAGAATACTCTTATAACTACTCATGCCCCATTTGCAAGTACAACTTAACTCCACTAAATCATAATTTTCCAAATAAAAGATTTTGTCAGCACTTTATAGTCTTCATTTTCCTCATTTCCAATCCCAGAGGTTTCAAGTAATTCTGAGCCTAGCTGGGATCACAAATTAAAAAAATAATAAAATAAACCATGAATTTGGGTAGGTTGTTAGGGTTTTGGGGTTTTTTTGTTTGTTTGTTTTGTTTTTTTGAGGAAACAAACAGCCTATACAAAACATTACTTTGTCTTGTTTAGAAAAGTTATCTCCACAGCCTGCTTGCTGACATGTCTAGAAGTAGTTACTTAAGGGGAGTCACAGGAATCAAGGTACCCATTGATTCTTCCCCTTCTATTTTGTAAGATTTTGCCCCTCTCAGAAACCGAATTGTCTGAAAAAGACACCTAAGTTCATCAAGTTCAACTGTTAACTCAGCACTGCCCTGTTCACCACTAAACCATGTCACTCAGGACCAAACTGAAAACTTCCAGGGAGGGTGATTCCACCCCTTCCCTGGGCATCCTGATTCAAAGCCTGACCATATCTTCAGTGAAGAAATTCTTCAAAATACCCAATGTAAACCTCCGCTGGAGCAACTTCAGATTATTTCCTCTTGTCCTGTCACTTTTACCTGGGAAAAGAAAACAGCCTTTATTTGGAAAAAATATAATAAAATCCATTTTGAAGTGCAAAAATGACAGAAACAAAAAATTATCAAAAGCATTTAGAAGATAACAAGCATTTTTGCGCTTTGTTACATTGCCCAGAGTGACAGACATAAGACTCTACATCTATTTAGAACCCTCCAGGAAAATTTAAGTTAACCTATATACTGCACATAATTATGCAAAAGAAAAAAAAAAGGATAGAAAAATCAAGATTGTCATGTAATGACACTTGGGAGCAAATGGGAAGTGGAAAGGCTGGACAAATTGTAGGATCAGAGCAAGTCTGAAGTTGGCAAAGACCTCTGTAATTTGCCAAGACAGTCTCCTGCTCACAGCAGAGTAAGGCACAGCTGTTTGCCCAGGACCATGCCCAGACAATCCATCTCCAAGGACCAATACTCCACAACATCTCTGGTCCTGTCACTACACACCCCTGAAAAGAACCTGTCTTCACTCCCCATCACCAGGTACACATTGATAGATTTTCTCCAGGGTGAACAAGTCTGTTTGTCTCAGCCCATTCTCCTTGTGACCCTTCAATGGACTCTCCAATATATCCATGTTTTCCCTGCATGTATCATTAGCATATCATGTTCACAGCTTTGTTCTCCATTTGGTACACAAGGACTTTTGGACAAGCAAATTAGAGAAGAGATAGCTTAAAAAAAAAAAAAAAAAAAAAAGAGAGCAGAAAACCTACAGTTAAAAAAAGGGGTTAAATATTCTTTCTTGACAGGGCTTCTCACAATTCTGCATAATTCCAATCTTTAATAATGTTTACTTACTTGAACAGAAAACATTGTCATCTCAACAAATGGTGCTAACATTTTATTTTTGTGCAGTCTGTGTTCATTATAATTTAGGTATTACAGTATGCTGTCAAGCTTTCATGAAATACATGTTTGTCTGGAGAGAGGAGAGGTAGCCTTTTCATTTTTCCAAAGCAAAGCAAAGCAAATGTGCATGATATAAGAGTACAGGCTAAAAAAAAATATCTTCCCTCTTATTGTATGTATTTTGGTAGTGAAACATAGTATGGGGAAGTTTTGGATAAGAAAAAAATTACAAGTAAAGGCTGCACTGAACTTATTTGTACCATAACAGGCATCTGTAGCTTTAGATATATAGATAAGAAACTAACAGTTTGTAAACCCTACTACCTCCAATTTTATGATGCCTAGTACTAAATCCCATCTATGACATTTGTAAATTGAGTGGTGAGAATTTTCAAAGCAAGAAATTTTTTTTTCATTGTGAACTCTTTTGAGAAAATCTGGAAATATTCGTTTTCACATCAAGTTTCCAGCAAATGCACTACAAATGCTTAGAGAAAGTATATTCTTCAATGAATCACTGCTATTCATGCATGAAAATCCAGTAGGTCTCCTCACACAATTAGGCACCTAATTATGTGGGGGGGAAAAAAGCAAAACAAACAAATGAATGCTTAAATAAATATCTGTGATAGAATTGCCCATTCATTTCTTGTTCACATTCAATTTTTAATAGTGTATTCTTGCCTGTACTAGCTATAAAAATATTAAGTATGTGCCAGTGCAATGGGCATTCACCTAATATTTCAGGTTATATCAGCAATTATTACTTCAGTAGGAACAACATATACAATATTTCTCTCATGAAACACACATGAAATAATTTGCCAGAGTATTTGACCAGTCAAATCTGGTTCATTCTGTTGACTGGTATTGATTCTGAACAAAGCAGACAGTGCTGCATTTTTCAAAACCTAGACTCAATAAATTCACAACCACACCAATTGAGCTGACAAACCAGAAGCCATACAGTACATTTACATTCACAGCTAGCATGCCTTCTCTGATCTTTTCCCTCCAGACATGAGACTGTAATATGATTTATTCTACTCTATTATTGCTTTCTATGTCTCAGTCCATGTTTTTGCTTAGGGACGCATGATGAATCAACTGCCAGGGGCCAGCACACTGAAAAAGTGAGAATATGAAGACGTGATAAGGTGAAAATGTGATTACAGTTCCAAACCGCCCCCAAAAGAAAGTCCCTGTCACCACAGTTTACACACCACAATTCAGAAGACTAATATGAATCAAGAGTGAAAAGTCAACCAGAAATTTTAAGCAGACTACTGAAATAAAATTACACGGTATGTGCCAAAAATTACTCTAAATGAGAGAGAAGAGTAAAAAATCCTGTAAGCTGAGAAAACCTAGCTTGCAATTCACCTAATTTATCAAACATGTTCATCAGCTTGCACAGAACTGCTATCACAACATTTGCATTTCCATAAACTGCTTTCTAGAGCAGCTGAGAAAAAAAAAATTAGAAACACAGTTTTGATAAGTGTACTTCTCCTTAGCACTGCCATCTTACTAGAGGTTGTTGCCTCCCCATTTTTGGCAACCAGACACCCCCAGAGCTGCAGCCAGCCCTGGCAGCATCGCCCCGCAGGCTCCCCTGGCTGCACAGAGGGGTCAGCTGAGGGGAATGGCTGAGGCTCTTGATAACAGGAGAAGTATCGTGGGCACCACTGCTGCTCACAGCATCCTGCCATCATTACCATGCTTTATTAAGAAAAAAGGAGAACCTTTCACAGTAATGTGGAAACATTTCCTGCAGCATGAGGCTTTGCTGGAAGGCATCACACCCAAGTACTGCTCTGCCTCTCTAGTGCTGGACCTCTGAACCTCAATGGGATCACAGTGATAATCAGTTTTGACTGAAGGCAGAACACGACTAAAGAGGGCAAAAGCTCACAATGTGAAAACTCTGTCAGCCCTTGGCATGAAGACAGACAGCTCAGGAAGCTCTTCTCTGTTAACTGGTTGAGTCCACTGTTGTTCGTGCTTACCATTGATAAAAGCAACAGACATGCCAGCTGTCCAAGCTGAATGAAGGATGAAAATCACCTTCAGACAACTTAGATGACAAAAAGGAGGATTTTTAGTTTGCTTCTCTAACTCTCATTACTAAAAAAAGTTGTCTTAAAATGGTGACTCCCCATTTATTTTTGATACATTACTTAAGCTCAGGTGAATCCTAGGATCATAGAATATCCTGTAGAGAAAGGCCCCACAAAGATCATCAAAATCTAGCTCCTGGCCTTGCATAAGACTGTACCATGAACCACATCTCATGCCTTAGTGCATTGTCACCCCATGTAAGAATTGGGTGAGTTGTTCTAACTACAAAGATCAGCTGGTAAGAGCATATTGAATTTTTGGAGGACAAAATAAGGACAGCAGAATCCCAACCACAAGATAGAGCAGATGCAAGCAGAGCAGCACCCCAACTGGACAAACCACCTGGAAGTACAGACTGTGCTCAGTGCCTCTGATCCTTCACCTTTTTCTGATGAGCTGAAAGGCTTGTGGGTGTTCAAGAGCAGACACCAGAACAGTGAACACACCTTCCCCACGTACCCTCAAGACAGGTGACACTGCTTTGTGGAGTACATAAAGAATCAGATCCAGGTCAAGGTCTTTTCTGCATCTGGATGTGATGATATTGAAGGCAAGCAGCCTTTAGACAAGTCTATCAAAATCTACCTGTTTTTCCTTATAGTATGAGGAGATGCAGCTAACCCTTGTCCTTCTCACATTCAAAGAGAGGTAGACAGTTTCTGGAAGGACTCTAATACTTGCCATGCATTTTTTAGCCCAAAACTTATCTACTGACATGCTAGGCATATCTGCTCTCCCTCCCATCTATCATTAAATTTAATCTGACTTTTTTGCATGGCTGATGGGGGTGCTGCACACATCTGCATCTGCATGGGGCACTTCCAGGAAATATTTCCTCAGCACCACAAGGCTAGTAGTGCAGGTGTAATGGCTACACTTTTTCCCTTTGGCAGAATTAAGTACTCTTGCATTATCTCAGCATTGTATTTCTCCAAATGCAGAACAAATTGACCACTTATTTTTAAATTAGATTTTTTTTTTCCTAAAGCTGTCCTAAAAGTGTCCAATGAAACTTTACAGAAAAATAGACCATTTCATACATTAAATTCCTTTGGCAGAAATTTCAAATCTCTAGAAAAGACTGAAGGAAAGTATCTAAGGAATTAATATAACACCAAACTTTTCACAAAGAAAAATTCTACTTTCTGGTCAGCTCTGTTACCTCCTCATCACACCAGGTTTCATGAAAAATAAAGTTATTTTTCAATAAAAATCACTTACCTCAAATCAATACCAAACAGTTCACCAACAATAGAAACAAGAAATACTTATATAACTATCTTAGATATTTATATGGTACCCCACATTAAATTGTTTATATTAATGTGTCTAGCAATAAAGGGAGAAAGCAGAAGTGATGGGAGGCAGATAACTGACAGAACAGGATATGTTATACACTTCTATGGGACTTTTATTATGGTTTGTGAGTAAAACAGTGACTTTTCCATGCTATCTGACTTCTGGAAATTGAGACAAAACAGCAATAATTAAAATTAAGAATAATATGTATAAAATCACATTTACTAAGATAAAAACAACATTCCTGCAACTGACACCCACATGGAAAATTCCTGAGTTAGAGTCTAATGTGGTCCTGTTGATTTGCTTCAGTTAAACAAATTACATTGCTCCCAACAGTACAGGAGGTGTCCTATGATGACCCAAGTGTGTTCCTGTGTACATTTATAATGTATTGAATATTATGCACATAATATGACTAATAAGATACGTGAAGAGTATTTTCAGCCCAAATGCCAGTTGCTGTTGATCTGGAAGGTGAAGCCTCTAGATAAGAAAAAAAAAAAAAGAAAAATACAAAAGTATCTTTTAAAGCAAGTAAATGCAGTACCTTTGACTGCAATTGAAAAATATATTCTGAACTAAAATTTAAGATGTTTGACTAGTTCAGCATAGCCCCATCTGAAAAGTTGGGCATTGGGAAAAACAGTTCTCTCCTTTCAGTGTTCTGTCTTCCAAGGAGGAGTGAGTGACCCTGAAGAGCCAGTGACAGATTGCACACATGTGCTTATCATATTTCCTTTATTATGCAAATGCAGCACATCCATAATTTCTGTTGCACTCAAGGAATTTGTTATTAATTTTTATTTAATACTTCTAGTTTTATTCCAACCATTAAAACTTATAGGAGAACACTTGCACTCTAAATTTCTCTACTAAATAACTTACAACTGTGGCAGAGACTTGCCTCGGGTTTAATCACTTTTGGTAGGCACCAACACAAATATTTACAGATGTAAACCCTGAGGTCTCCTGTTCAGTTGCAGAGTAAACCCACTAAAGTTTAAATGGATGGTAAATATTTAATGAAAAAATAGCCTCTTCAATTTTTTTACTGTAATATTTCTTTTCATCTGTTGTGCCTCAAGAATAATTTCACAGATCAAAATGCATGAAGTAATTGAAAACAATTTTCAAGTGTCACATTGATTTAAAATATTTCCTCTTAAAAGATTCAATTTTTCAAATTGTATCATGATTAAGCAATTGGAAGATTCTCTTCACTTCCCCAATTCTGCCTTTTAACACAAAGATATGTGATGATTCCCACACAGAAGACTAAAGTTGCTTTGTAGGATATGATTTTGTGAAATTAATCACTGATAACAAATATACATAATGAAATTTCTGATTTAGCAGAGGCTAAAATTACTAAGAGAAAATTAGGATAGAAGGGCATCTTGAAACCTCTATCCTTGATATACAATGGTAAGCCAATTGGCATTTCTGTCTTACTTACTGTAAAAATCCATGTCGTTAAATGGTGATACAGCAAGTCCTTACAGTAACAGAGTAGCCATAGTAAGCATGTTGAGGGAAAAAGCAGAACAAAACTTCTTTAAATTTTCAGTGGATAAGGTTTTCTCCATGGTTCTAATGTGCAGTTTTTCTGTGTAAAAATGTTTTCTGTTAGCAACTGCTGGAGTAAAACCTACCTATATACACTAAAACTCTCAGTGTTTCCAGTAAAATCCACAAAGTTTAAGTTTGATTAATCCACTTTAATGCACCCATCTCTCGCATCAGTAGCAATCATTAGTGTCAGGCTTAATCAAGAACTCCAGATTTTGGACACATGGCAAGGGGTTATCTGACCTCTGCATCTTTTCAAATACTATAAGGGATTTCTGCACAGAAAACAAACAAAAAGCTAATATATGTCTAAAAATGAACTTTTTAGCCTTTCTTTATAAATAACCAGTGTCAGCCAGGGTTCAAAAACATTCGTTCATGGGTAAGTAGCTAAACTGAAACTATCAAGAGCAATCTCCAACAAGACACCTTAGGGACATAGGATTATAAAGGTCTCTAATATTATGTGGTTTCTGCATCCTGTTTAAGCATCCTGGAGCATAGGCAAAGTTCACTGATGTCCCCTTCAACCCATCCTTACATCCTTAACCAAAATATTAAAAGCAAGATAGTCCAAAAATCACAAGACAGAAATTCATTTTTGTATGCTTCTGATGGCTCTTTGTGACTGCAAACACAAAGCCAGAATACAGATCAGAAGAGCATTATCTGACTGAAGGAATCTCTGGAATATGTAACATCACTGGCATAACTCCAACATTACTTCTCTATATTGCTCTGAAGTAATATAATAAAGAGGAAAAAGAAGGCATAACCAAGGTATCAAAGTACTGATATATTTTTAGCAGGACACTATTTTGCTGCTGTATGCCAAAGACCAAAGTGTAACAATTGAAGTTTTTAACTGACCTTCCTATTTTTTTCCACACTCCTTTGAAACACAGCAAACCCTGCTCAGACACCCATCATTCTAAGACTGACTGGAATAACGAAAACATAGACTAGGGGCAAAAAGAAAGGCACTCACAAGTGTAAGTGCTATCACTGGGACAAAAAAAAAAAAAGATGCCTCTGCTGGCAGTGTCAGTTTGCCCCCAGTGTTAAAAAATGCAGTCTCACATCTTTGTAAAAACAGATCCACCCTCAGTGACAGAAGACTTGGTGTGTGAACTATTGCAGGAGCTCAACTCCTACAAACTGATGGGAACAGACATCATGTGCCCAAGGGTTTTGGGAGAGCTGGCTTATGTTATTGCAAGGGATTTACATAATATTTCAGAAGTTTTGGAAAACAGGGGATACACTGGAAGACTGGAAGCAGGCTAATATCACTCCAATCTACAACAAGTGTTTAAAAAACAATCTTTTGTAAACACCTTAACAGTGGAATTTTTTAGCTTTATGGTGACATGCAGCTGGGTTGGTCTGAGTGCTTTTTGTTTTCTGTCTCTGATATTGCATAAGATATAATTAACCTCTAAAAAATATGCTTAGATTTCATAGCCAGTCTTTTATTTGCATCCCAGTGTGTGACCACTCAGGCTACCCAACTGGGTTGGTCATTATCTCACAGCAATCTCCGTATCTCAGTTTTCAAGAGGATTTGTCTGCTCTTCATTAGCCAAGGTCAAATAGGACTAATGCTTGGAAGATTTGTACCTCATTAGCATTATCTTTATTGCCATTATTTCACAAGCTAACAAAACAAAAAGGATTTATTCCCCAGTTAGTCCCAAACATTCCTACCCTTCTCATTAGTATTGGCATAACCCTTTTCTCTAGGGCAGCTCAGCGCTCAGTTCTTGAAGGAAAGGCTGACAGCAGCAAAATTATGGTACCAAAAGGGACAGGCAGAAAACACTCTCCTGATTTATAATCAGATTCCTTTATTGTAACAAGCACTTTCTCATTGCTGGACTACTTAGGTCAGTTTATATAATAGAAAGTACTTCTTGTTCTAGCTGACAAAGAAGGGCGTGTTCCCTCCCATGCTTAATCCAGAATTTTTACCATCAAATGCTGTGCAGGGTCCTTGGCATGGTGTTTTAATTCAGCTCCTAATAAAAAAATAATATTCCCATGCTGAAAATCACTGACCTATGCAGGTATGGTCTTTTATGCACCTCTGCGTGACAGACAAGTAAAAAATATAGTTTCAGGATGAGATGTGACATGGGATCTCACATGCTTCAGATTCTCAGCATGCTTCCCATATAAAACTTGATGATCTTTGCAATTCATTCATGTCTAAATGCATTCAAGAGATAAATCTGTGGTATTATCAGCTTTGGAAGAGACAGACCTAAAAATAAGCCATCTCAAGTGAGTAGAAATTTCTCCAGAAATTGAGATAGATGTACTCTCATAGCAATCAGTGATCATTTTGTGGAGCATCAGAGGATTTAGGCACAGTTTGCCTTGATTTCTTGTTCTTATAAGTGGATCCTAGCTGTCTAGATTAAGTTATTATATATACAGGCACAAATAGAAGTAGAAAATATCAATGATGCTTGGGGAGTGTTCAGATAATGGAAGTATCAGATATTTAGCCACAATTACTTGAAGCAAACCAGGATTTTTTAGGTAAATATGGATTCAAACTGGGACTTATCTACTTTGTTAATCAGTGAAACAGTCACCTCAGAAAGAGATTCATCTGACTTTAGATAAGATATTGTAGCAGAAGATAGATCACTCTCTTTAAGGGTTTATTTCATTTGCTGTGAAAGAAGCTTAATCACTTGCCCTCACATTTTTAGGTGTCCTGACAGAAGACAGAAATCCCCACCTTGGGCACCAGCAAGGGTTTTCATATCACCAGACACGGATGCCTAAGGATCTAATTTCCTCAAGTCTTTTTACGTAGAGAGGAGGAAATGCAGAACACCAATTTTAAATTACAGTTTTGCACACTTTCTTTGTTGAAATGTTTTTAGTCTTATTTCTAAACATAAATTGAAGTAATCTCTTGGTGGTGTTTTGCGGGCAAACATTTGTGTGAGACACTCTAGTAGCATAGTGTAGGTATTTAATACAGTTTCTCTCTTAGGGAAAAATAGAAAAAAAAACCCTCAGGGCAGCAATTCTGCAGTTCATTTGTATTCTTAAATACAGTGTCTCAGAAAGCCAAGTGCTAAACTCAGTACTCTTCTGCCAGGCTGTCATTACAGGCTTTTGTCTCACCAAGGAGAAATATGCAAAAGAGCTTACAGACACCATTTACACATAACCAGGACTGCAACACCTGCTCTTAGAGTGAGAGATCATCTGCTACTTTTACATCCTGTATCACCCAGCAAGATAGCTGAGGATAAAACCATGTCCTACCAGCTAATCCCCTCATGCCAGTGACCTAGAATGCTGACAAGTGCAGTGTTTTCACAAGTGAAAACAACTAACTAACGACCACACATCTGAGTGATAACAGCCCTGTGATAACCACCCTCTCAGCTTTCAACTCCACAGAGCACACCGGGTTCCAGGGGTTTAGCTTGTCATTGTGTAATATTCTTGTTGCCACTCATTAAAAACATACACAAATGTCAAAAATAAAGGTCAGCTGGAATGCAGGCTGTAGCAGCCTAGCTAGGGTTTTATAAAAGCCTTCTCGCATTTACCTCACACAGTCTTTTTTTCCTGTGAGAGGGTTTGACAGATTAAGGGACTTCTGAGTAGTTTCATTCATAAAGTGTGGGAGATGATTCTATCCTTTTATCATCATCATAATTTGAAAGAATCCAATTTACCAAAGGCAAAAGATAGCAAAGATATCTTTACTCCTTAATGCATAATCTTTACGTGACACAGCATAATAGGCAGCCTGTAGGGAAAGCAAGGAGCCTGCAGCTGATGTGACTGACAGACACAGCCCACACATCGATTTCACAACTGGCAAATAGACACCGCGCTTAAAAACCAGACTAGAAAAGTTAAAAGAGGGCATGACAAAATTCAGGGAAGCTGGAATTTCACACTTAGATTTGCTATTTTATTTATTTGGGTTTGGTTTTTTTCCATCTTGACTGACTTAAGGTTACCTGACTATTTATTTAACTATAGAGCTAATTGAAATAACTTTTATTTGACCCTTCT
Organism: Taeniopygia guttata; assembly: GCF_048771995.1. Lineage (NCBI taxonomy): Eukaryota > Metazoa > Chordata > Aves > Passeriformes > Estrildidae > Taeniopygia > Taeniopygia guttata. The sequence continues at coordinate 19,099,287 of NC_133025.1, forward strand.
TGCAACCCCTTCAAAGATCATTCAGAAATGGCTGTTCTTCCTTGCAGCTGCAAATATTGTATTAATTCACCCAGGAGAAATGGTTTACCCAGCACTGACAGTCTGTCATGTCCTTATCTGACCTCATCAACTGCTGTTATAGGGGACTGCCAGAGGAATCATTCAGTGCCCTTCTGATTGATTACAGTATTGATTTTTCTTCTTCTCCTTCTTCTGCTAAAAAGAAAAAAAAAAACCAAACAAAAAAAAAAAACACAGTAAAACCCCCAAACCAAATTATCTATTTTACCAACTGAAAAACCATTTCAGAAGTTTGTAAAGAAAACGTTGTCATCCTTGACAAAAATATGCAGGTCTAGAGTACCAAGGATTGAGCAGTTATTTGGAGTCTGTTCTTCACCCTAGATTTTGGCCTCCTTTAGTCTTCTACAGCCTACTCCTCTCCACTGAAAATACACAGCAGTCATTCTTACAGTAGGTTACTCAGACACTTTTTGAAATTGTATACTCATTACATACTGAAAATAAGCAGAATAGATCGTAAAATTGCAAAAAGCATGACACTTTTCAGGTCCATATATAGGGACCTTAAAACCATTCTTGAATGTTGAGAACCAAAAAACCCAGTTTATTTCCAATAGATTTTCTTCATAGTATACTTTACTCCTATTAGAGAATTTTCCTAAAGCCTTGTAATCATTTTCCTCTATTGAAAGTTCTGCAGTTCTATATGCACCCTATTTATATGTCATTCAATTAGAACCATGCAAGATTTTAGAGTGAGGCCATTAATATAAGCTTATAAGATGCCTGCATAGACCCCCTGCTAGTAACAATCCATCATTTAGAATTTCCATTTGAAAGGTGTTCTAACTTGATTGTTTTTACTTAAGAACTATACTGCTTGGTGAAGCTCCACTGGCACTAGGAAGACTAAGAAGCATAAAAGAGCATGGTAAGTGGTACTTTTTGTTGTTATGATAGGATTTAAAAGTAATAGTTCAGGATATTCTATTAGATAAACAACAAAAAAAGGTTCAACAAAATGCATGAAGGAGAAAAGCTCATCATAATTCAGAATGTCATAGCCGTAATCAAACAAAAGACTTGTATACATGAAAAAAAATTTCTAAATGTCTTTTTATTAAAAAATGCTTAAAGGTTGAGAAAGATTCAAAGAAAGAGGATGCAGATGTGCATTAAGGAATTTGTTTTTATTAGATTAGATAGGTGCTCTTATTAAAATTCAGTAAACAATATATTATTCCAGGTATTTGATTTGATTTTTTGCACTGTCACACACATGACAATAAGGCATATTCTATCTTTGCATTAATTATGAGACTGAAAAGTGATAATTTTAAATTACTTTAGTCACTTTACATATAAATAACCAGGTGGGAATTTCTGGTAAATAATAAGAAATGTTGCATTTAAATTTGAAGATATTGGGGTAGTAAATTTCACAGTAGTGAGGAAACAGGCACATTAGTTAAGATTTTAAAAATATTATTTTCCTAAAAACAGAAATATTATTTATTCCTAAACTCCACTATTAAAATGGGATAAATTTTAAAGATATGAACATTTGTTGGGTTTGTAATCTGTATTGCAAGTTCTAAAAAAATCCAAAAAAAACGCAAATTCTCCCCATCCCCAGAAGTGGTAAAAAAATGCTGATAATAAAACATCAGTTTAAGAAAAAGAAAAAGCCTCATAAGTATACAAAATATGATTTCTGAAACCTGTACCTTTTGATATGTTGCAATTCTATCACTTTCATGAAGCTACAAAATTTATTTATTGCTTGCTGATACAGTTCAAATTTGTTTCGCATTAGGACTCAAAGAGAAAAAAAGCTGTAATTGTGTCCAAACGAAGGAATATAAGAACACTTTTTTTAAGATATGAACATTAACCAATTCAAGAAATTATTTTAGAAAATATTTCATTAGGATTAATTATGTTTTCTCATTAAACAGGCAGTTGTGTCAAATGTGGCAGATTAGACTATCACAAAATGGATGCTTCTACTTTTCACTGGGGAATTAATATTGATTTTACCTTTGAAGTCTTAAAAGTTTGTGAGAAAGCATCCTTGTCCTTCAGAAAAACAAAAATAATCTTCTCAGAATACTCATTTTTGTTAATATATATTCTAGCATTCTTTATTAGCATATGATTAATTTTCCCAGAAGACATATGAAACTACAAAATACAGGAAAACCACAGCAGTCACACATAGAATTTTTTAAAATAACACACACAAAGACAGTGAAAATGTTCCTATCATTTTCAATTATGCTGAAATATAAAATATAAGTTTCATAAGTAGACTCGAGGAATCAAAGATAATTCATGGCATTTTCATGACAGCTGATATTTCTCTGGCTGGACTCAGACCAAGATTCCAAACAGCAGATGTGGTCTGAGGATTTTGAGGTGATCTGAGAAGTAATTTATTTTTACCAGTTTTTCTTAAATGGTTTCTTGAAACTGGCACAGGAAATTGTCTCAAAGGCTATAGAAGAGTGCTGACTGGGTAATGTAAGCCCCCAAATTAATTAACATATAGGATGACATATAACTTCATTCTCAAAGGAAGACACTTAAATAGATATATAGAGGGCACTAGCCAGGCTTTGGAGGCTAAAATGAATGTTTCCTCTGTACAGCTTTCAGACATCATTTTTCTCTAACTCATTTGCAAGACTACATTTGTAAGGGAGAGAGCTAAAAATAAGTTATTTGGCTAAAAATAGAAACAGAACTGTATTTCTTTGGTGTTTAAATTACTCATGTGGGCAGCAAGCTGAGAAGTGTTCTGGCAGTAGAGAGCCACCAATGTCCTGGGCTGCATTAGCAGGAGCAGAGCCGGTCACTCAGCCCTCCTTGGACCACTGCTGGCGTGGCTGCCCAGTGCAGGGCACCAGGGCGATAGATTGGATTGGCAGCAAAGGGCTGCCACGCTGGCAGGGATTCAGCCTGAAAAAATTGCTTTAAGCAGAACAAAGAATAGTCCCCCAGCACCCACAAGGAGGTTGTAGGAGGATGGATTGGCATCTTTACAGTGGGACATGGTGAGTAGATAAAACATAAAGAGCATAAAATGAAACTAGAGACATTCAGATTGGTTACACATTTTTCCCTCATGAGAATGGTTAAACCTTGGAAGAAATTACCCACAGAGGCTGTGCAACCTCTCTTCATCCTTGGGAATTCTCAAGACCCAGCTGATTAAGATCCTGAAGCACCTGGGTCAGCTCAAGATGACTCCTCCTTGGGTTCCATCCAACCTGAACTATCCCAAGATCCTACCACCCTTTTGATCAAGAAAGGCAGCAAAGATTTTTTTCAGGCCTGAGTCCTGCACAACCCCTCCACTGGGTGCTACACTTCTGAAGCTATTCCTCACCACTGGTCAAATCTCACATGCCTATCTGGCTGGAAATTGTATGCTGCATGTTCATCTCCAAAAAAGTAAGTGGTATAAAGTACGTGTCTGGCTGAATAATTATAATACACCAAAGAAGCATTAAAAGAAAATATTCCTTAGCTGCCAGTTGTTTTTAGTATGGACAGACCTCCCACCATGTTGCTCCTGCCACATTGTCCAGTAATTCTAGAAAGATAATTTGGCAATCAGGGGAAAGTGGCTACACAGGTTCCCATTATGAATTTGAAAAAAAAAAATCTTAAAAAAACCATAAATCTGACAACTTACCACCATCTGGCACCAAAAGAAATAAATTGTGATTTAAATTTCTAAACTGTACCATTTGTATTTGGCTTTACAAGTTAAAATAAAACCTTCTACATGCTGTCTTAAAAAAAGCAGTCAAGTCTTTTAAGTAAAGCACAGAAAGTCATTTTTTTTAATAGATATAAGTGCATTTCACAATCTGTGAGATTTTTTTTCTTGGAGCAAAAGCAGTCCTGTAACGTACTATAATTATTGCTACTATCTGTATGTGCTAAAGTTGTTCTGACAGCTCTCAAACAGGAACATGACCTACTACTAGAAAACATTAAAAAATTCCCCAGACATTACTAATAATATTAGTATTATGTTAGTGGAATTATGTTATAGTGGAGATATTATGTTAGTGGAATTAATTACTTAACTTAAGTATTTCAAGCTATTCCAAAGAAAAATGTAGAATCAAAACAATCGAAATCTAGAAGTTACAACAAATATTTCCAGGAATGTATAAAGATCAAGACCTTTAAAAGCAAGAGGTGGGTTAAATTCTGCTCTTACTTCTACCAACCACAAGTGTAAATTCTCTTACTTCAAAATTACCATAATTGTTGCAGAAGCTGAATAAGATTTTAAAAGGGAAAGTTCTTCCACTTTGGCACTATCATCACAACTCATCCACAGTTCTTGTCAGTTTGATTCACATAGCTATGACTCCCATTTACAGCCTACTGCACAACAAAAATTCATGGGGTTTTGCTTACCTGTTAAAAAAAAAGTAAAATAATATTACAAGTAAGGAGCTTGTAGATTTAGCTTTCTTGACACCATAACCCAAGGCTTAAAGTTCTTAATTAAATTTTTCTGAAAGCTACGAATGTACAATTTGAACTATTTGCCAATTTTTGACTTGTGACAACTATGTGTATGAAAAACATACAGTTGCTGTAGCTACAGTTTTAACTGTGGAATTCAATTTATAAAATTGATTTAAAATTTGCAAATTATAGGGAGAAAGTACTGAAAACATCTCCCACCTTCACAGGTTGCAGCCTCTGCCTTACATCAGCACTGCAGCCATAGCATGGTTTTGCTTACACAGCAGCTGAATGTTTCTCTTCAGAATTTTATTTTCCATGTTTGTCTCCTACTTTTACCTTCTTTTCAGAAATTCCAATGAATTTTACAATGAGCTTCCAACAGAATGTGCATGTATGAATGCTGCAAGTAAATCGGATGCTTAGTTACACACAACTAACTTCTTAATATAGGACTCACCTCACCTAGATTGGGGATGATGGAAAGAATACATACTTTTAATGATCTGTTCACTACATCTGCTAATATTTAAAAAATATAGATTAAATATACCACAAAAATTTTGTGAGTTATTTTCCAGAATCTAAAGATGCTATAGTTTATAGAGGTCTAGGTTTGGTCAGCTAAATCCTCTGTATCTTGCCCTAAGTAATATACCTTATTTGCAACATTCTCCCAGGTGCCTGGGAACCAGGAGGCCCCACTTCTCTACCCCTGAGGGAGATGCACCAAGTAAAATTTCTTAAATAGCCAGTAGGATTTGCCAAAAAATTAGCAAATCTCAGCAAAGTGTGACAACAGTTAACTGACTATTTCTGTTCTAGGGGCTGCGGAAATACATACAAAGAATTACAATTCCGTATTCTACTGGAATCATCTCTCCCATGGAACTGGTAAACAGTATTAAATAACACCAGAGGAAAGGAAGGGAAAACAATCCTGGAAATTAATCACCTTCTGTAAGATTATGCTAAATGCTGCACTTAATTTCCCTGAGACAAGTCATAGCCAGGGATTCCAAGGTCACACAAGCAAATCTTCCTGCAGCTTGGTGCCTATTATGTTAATTCAGCAATGTTTGTTTTGTTTTGTTTTCTCCTATTATCAGCACAGTGGATGTGTTCCATTCAAAACTGTTACTATAGGAACTCTATGGTAACATATAAAATTTTCTTTTCTTTTGGATGAAAATATCAGAAAATTGATGGATAAGTTGTTTAGGTAGAACAATAGGGCATTTGATATTTAATCTGCAAGCACTTAATAAGAAGTATTCCAAGTAATGGCACAGTGTTATTATCATATCACTTAGTAAAATGGCAGCAAATTATTGTATTATTCACATCTCGTTGGGTCCATGCTATTATCACAGATATGCCTTTAAAGATGACATTTAACATACTCCTTTTATACAGTAAAATGGTTAAAAGCACCATTCAAATTTTAAAATGTTTCTGATCTCTTGACAGCTCACCAAAGCATTCTGTGGGCCCCCCTGCCTCTCCAGTGGTTAACTGTAGCTCTAAAACTTCTTGTAATTATGAACATTGCAGTCACACTAAATTAGACTGACAGCTGAAATACTGATTACTAAGGACTTATTAAGGACTACTTTGCAACCAATTATGCTGACATTTGACTTGATTTGACAGTTGAATTGAGTAGAAGATTCCTCCAAAACAGTAGAGAAAAATTTAATTTATATCCTCATCATTTTAAGATAATTGTTCAGGACAGATTCATTAAGATACCACTACAAAATTTATTTTTATCCCAGCTTGGAGCACCTATGATTCAAATGATAGACAAATAGTAAAAGCATGCAGTCTTTACCATGTCTGCATTCCCTTATATTTGATTTTTGGTGACTGTTACCATGAGATCTCTGGATCATAAAAACAAAACAAAAAAAACAAACAAAAAAAAAAGTAAAACAAAAAATAAAACCCATCAAAATTTAAAGAGAGCTTCCAGAAAATAATATTGACCATCAACATTACCAAGTTAAAAATAGGTTTTCAAATTTAAAAATATTTTCCCTGTGAAATGATCAAAATTATTAAATGCAATTATACCCAATTTCCACTGCTGTACCAGTACATGCAAATTTATTGTCATTATATCATTTGGCTGTAATTTTTCAAATATTCCTGCAATTTAGTGGATTTCACTTGGAAATTCTCTGAAACTCATATTTCATAATTTTTTATCATCCAAGTAAAAATTAACAAAAAAAAAAATATTGCCCCTTACTTTAAATTCAACCACTATACCTTCAGAGCACCATGTACAGCACAGTTTGGTTTAGAAGAAGGTTGACAAACATTGATTCCCAAAACATCTTCTTTAATAGAGGTGAATATGCACTTAGGGAAAATCTAGAGGAAATTTCCTCGGTGAAATCTCTTATGTCAACTGAGGGAGGAAAAAAAGGGAAACAACAGATCCTTTCAGCCACAAAAGAATTTATTAAATATTTTCACAATATTTTAAAAGCTACTGTAGAATATAAGAAATGTCAACAACCTGTCTCAAATTAATAAATGCATCACAGATACTGTAGGTACAGTTTACTTATTTTTAGTTTCCATTGCTGTCTTGTAGATTCCAATGCACAATTCCATAGAGTTAAGTACAAATCAGAAAAACATTCTGCTTCTTAGAAGGTACCGATTTCCTTGCATGTTTTCAGGAGCAAAACAACTTAATAAGTGAACTGAAGATTGAGGTTACTGTAGAAATTAACAAAACCCACTATAATTGACACAATTAACAGAAAATTAAGAGCATAATAATATATGGCTAATAGTCTTCAGATTTCAATAAAACCTGTTTTATAAGGGTTGTTATTATTTTCTAAAGTCTGGTAAGACATAGATATCAAGCAGCAGGATTTTCTCAAAAGACTACATTTCAATTCTTTCATTTCTTGTCTCAGGACAAGCCCCATAAACACAACTAAGTCTGTTGTTCTTCAATACTAAAAGTGTCCCAAAGCTCAAGGGTCTTATAATGAGTCTAATCAGTTAAGCTTTTTCACACCTTCAGCACATAGGCAAAGAACAGGATAGCCAAAGAGGCACACTCTAAAATGCAAAAATTTTTTCTTATCCTGGGTTCAGAAGTCCTTATGTCCATTAAGATAATAGCATAAATAAAAAAAAACCCCTGCAAATCCTGCCCTGTCAAAGACATCTAATTACAAGTAAAGAAAGAAATAAAGGAGAACAGATCTTTCCATTTTCCCACTTCTAAAAAGTTATTAATATCTCTTCCCTATCTGAAGAATCACTTACATTTTTGTACTTGTCTCAGCAAAACAGGTGCTTTGTAATATACAAGGATATTGAAACTATTGATTAGAATTGAGAGAATGCTGTGGTATAATCATGTGAAAGAGCAATTCCAGAGATGCTATCATATTTCCATTACTACATGAACTTCATGCTAGACAAGCTAAGTAGAGTCCCTGTGAATTGGCCTGTTTGTCTGTATATCAGGGAAACATTTTCTTGTTCAGTCATGTGTGATTTGTAGGATGAGATTATTTCTATGTCAGCTGAAAAAAAAAATATTTAACTGCAAGGTGAAGTTAAACTTAACTGCAAAATTAACTTTTAAGTTTCTTGGATACAATCTATTGATGCTAATCTCCGAACAGTCACGTACATAGCTGGTTCTCAGCTATGTACGTGGAATATTTCCACCACCATTAAATATTTCCTTATATGGAGGCTCACACAGGAGGTGATGTGGCAATTCCTTTCCATGGACAGTGTGTAAAGATAAACTTCAAAACCTTGGGAAGATATCAAACTGAGGTAGCCATCCTTTGCTTGATCCTAGAGACCAATCGCAAGCCCAGCAGGTAAAAATAGGTCACAACTGAAAGCGAACAGAATAAGATGCTTTGGTTATTCATTAAGCTCATCAGCCACTCTGAGGCTGGGAAAGTGGGATTTGGCTAATTTTTATTTACTTAGTAACATTTTTCTTAATTTTGATTAGAGGTCATTTAAATCAAAAGATTGACAAAAGTCTTTCCAGCAGCAGTTTAACATATTTCTTGTATTACTAGCTGTCCTTGATGGCCTGTTGTTCTACAGGGCTATGTTTTTAAACCTCATTTGTAAGTGTCTTTGTAGGGAACTTGAATAAATTATACTTACTCCCATAGAATCATCAGCAAATATTATGCATTTATTTTTTCATCTTTCTCTTTTTGAATACCGGCTTTGTTGGTATTCAAGCTTATTTTCATCTTATTTTCACCAGCTTTGTTGGTGGCAAAGGTGTTAATAACTGAACTGGGAAGAAAAGGCAACTTGTGAGTGGAAAACAAAATTCAAAATTTCATCTAAAAGCTTCTTTGTAGATTGTTTGAGCATAAAAATAATTTTTCTTCCCAAGCTCACTAATGCAGTTTGAAAAGAAAGTATTTAAGACAAAATAATTTGGCTTATGGACACTGAAAAATCAGCCAGGCATTTCAGAAATGCTTCCAGTTTCCTTAGACAGTTTGGCAACTAGGAAATTATATGGCTAGAGGTGAAAATCAGGGAAAATAAGCAATAATTAAAAGTGGAAATTTTGTTTTCTCTTCACAAATGCTGGAAGGGAAATTTCAAATTAAAATAGGTTTTGAAAGTATGTGGTGTATATAAGAAATACAACCATTTTAAAGAGAATAGAAGAAAATTAGTGATTTAGGGATACTGAGATGATTAAGGGATTAGATCATCTGATATATGAGAAGATACTGAGAGAGTTGGATTTTTTCACCCTAGAGGAAACAAGGTTTAGGATTATTTTATCCATGTGTATAAAATCCTCATGGGAGACAGTAGAGGGGATGGAGTCAGACTTATATTAGTGGTACTATCAAAGGCCTAGAGGTAATGGAAGGATGTTGATATACAGAAAATTACACTTTAAGGTCAGATTTTTATTTTTTTTTACTGTGAAGAAGGTCAAAAACTAGAACTGATTACCTAGATAGGTTGTTGACTTCATCCTTGGAAATATTCAAAAGCCATCTGGACAAGTATGTGAACAACCCAGCTGACCCTGTTTTAAGAATTCTGGAAAACTCAATTATTCACTGTCTCCACCTCAATTACTGGTAACAGGAATGACTGCTCATTACAGCTGAAAAAATGCCCATGTGCTAGTAGAACCATGTCCTGGTTCTCGTCATGACAGGGTTAATTTTTGCAGTAGCCAGGAGTAGGTACAGCTGGGACAGGAGGTGATCCTATACCACCTGATATCTTGCTGGGCAGGGAAAAGGAGTCTTCCCGGGAGAAGGTGTCCCCTGGGGCTGGCAAAGCATTCAGTGTGAATCGTTTGCCCCTTTCTTGTACTCTCTGTCATTAGCACTGTTGCTGTTACTGGCCATTTTCTTATCTCATTGCTGGTTCCAGTAAATGGTTCTTATCTCAGCCTATGATCTTTATTTATCTTTTGTACCTCCAATTCTCCTCTCCTCTGAACCCCTTGGGGAGGAATAGGGAAAGGGGGGCAGTGAGGGAGTGGCACATGGTTTAAGTGGGATCACTAAATTAGAGAAAACCATTCCTAAACCATAACAAACCAAAAGAAAATTGGTACCAAGTGCATTTTTCAGATAAAAAAAAAAAAAAAAAAAAAAAAAAAAAAAAAAAGAGAGAGAGAGAGAACTGACAACTAGATAGCCATTAGCTTAAATGTAGGAATTCAAAATTCAAACTTGGTACTAAAATTTGGTCAGCTGAATAACTCTCTGTGCCCCTCCGGGGGTCCCTAGTCCACAGCTAAAGACTTGGTTCAGTTGGCTGGACAAAATCATTGAACACATTTGAGATTCCCTGGGTTTTTAAGATATTGGCAATATGCCACTTCCTACAGAAGACCTGAGTTCCTCCAGATTGTCATCTGGAGTCTACTTGTGATACTATAGATCATCTCACATGATATTTCATATCCATACTCCTGCAGCTGAGGCATAGTGCTGATACCCACTGACTATGATTACAGCAAGGTGGAAGCACCTAGCACATTGGAAGACATGAATGTGGACATACCAATTCATGTCTCCTAATTTGTGAGCTAAATATGACAAATGTTATGGACTCTAAAGGAAAGTAAATATAGAAATATTTTGTACATTTGTGCTTAAGCATCCTAATGTGAGAAACATTACCTGAATCTTTAGTGTCTCTCTAAGTAAGACTGATTTTTTTAAGACTTTTATTTCTACCGTTGTACAAATGTTATGTAATTAAGACAGACCAAGAACTTTATCCTCCAGTTTTGTACAACTAAACTCAGGACTATTCTCAGTATCCTTATATAAACTTTTCATTCCACCAGAGAACAAAAATGTTGAAAGTGATAAAATTCATAAGCAGAGGGAAATCTATCACTGAGATAAGTGAAGTACATCCCAGTCACTTCAAAATCTATTGCATTATGTGCAAATGTCTATTTGTCTTATAGAAGTCAGTTTGGAAGTGTAAGGGGATAATTAGGAAGAATGATCACATTCTAGCTGGTAAAAAAAATGCTTCATCATCTTCCTATTGTCATTATAATTTGCTCATGCATCAAGCTCTAGATGACAAATAAGCTATAGCATAGGATGCAGTAGTTGCATATCAGTCTATTCCAAGAAGCCATAAAAAAGAGAAAAAGCAACAATTTTCTCTACAATGACTACAATTCAGCCGTAAATATAAACTAAACCTTTCTCATCATTTTGCATTGTAAACATTTCTCAGTCAAAAGATTTATAGTCTTCATTGCTATCATATCTGGGAACTTATCAATATTCTGCCCATTTCTCCTGGTCTCATACTAAAAGTCTGCAGTTAAATGAAAAGAGACGGATTAGGCAATTTTCCTCTGTTGAAGTTCACTATCTCTGCTGAATCAGCTAAATCACTCCCCAAAAGGTAATCCTTACTTGTAATCTTTACTTCACAGAGCAGGGAGCTTTTTCTTGGTGATTAGTTGAGCTTTGAAAAAAGAAAAAATTTCCACCACTGAAAAGCATGTCATTTGGAACTAGGAGGTACTCAGAAATTGTACATAATGAAGGCTGCACATTAATCAATATAGCAAATTAACTTATTTTACAATCAAATTGAAACATTTTTACTAAGGTCAAACTGCTATAAAGCAGTTTGCCAGACATCTTGCCATTCCTGTTGATTTCAGATGCAAAAAACCTGCAATTTTCATTTACATGGGAAAATAATTATTTGATGCTGTGCACTTGCAGCTACCCACTTTAAAAGCCTTTGCAACTTCTGACACATGGAATTTATCACAGATCAGCAGGAGAGAAAGGATTTCACAGAAGCCTTTTGTTAGAGCACTGCAGAGCAAAGCACTCCATGAAGAGAGTTTCACCTCTTAGCAAAGTCCACAACACAGCACAGGCTGCTTGACAGGTAGATGTCTTTTTAGCAGCATCTACAATAGTCATTTTACTCAGATGCTGAGCCCACACTGAAAACTGTCACACACAATGTATTAACTCCATGTACCAAGAGAATCGCTCTCTCTTAAGTAAGGGGCTGCTTAGTGGCAATGGACTTTGTTATATCCCTATATTTAGCTACATTGTGGCTAAATACTCTACAACTAATGCAGCAGTGACTGCTGACTGCATTGCTAGCAGCAGCTAGCAGTTTAAATGGTAACCATGAAATTAAATAGACATTTTTAAGGCAACATAAAAAACCATCATTTTCTACATCCTCATTATTTGCCTTACAAAGTGCCATGTGTTGGTACCATCTAGAAAAACTTCCAAATCCAAAATACATGGCTGTGGTATGGCTATTATGAAATTATCTTCATATGAGATCAGTATTTTGTACTAGCATAAATTTATTTGGTTTTGCAGGAAATTAAATCTAAGGTCGGGAGAGCATAGTGTTGCATTATTCTTGGAAGAGATTACAAGGGGAACTCAAATTCTAGATGTGGGAAGAAGAAAAAAATACCTCTTGTCTTTCAGGTCTAGGTTCTTCACACTGGACACATCAATCAAAAGCAGGAATGGGCAGTTCATGCAGTCATGAACACTGCTACAGTGGTACTTGTTTCTTTCACTTTCCACAGATCAACAGAACAAGGGCAAGAAGGGAGAAGACCTGCTGTACATAAGTGATTTGGGATTAATGAAATTGCCATCTGGTGTATTCTGTGTGAAAGAGCAGGCAAAGCATACAAAATTGCCACAGACAAAATCTACCAAGGCAGAGCTTCTTCACTCTTTAATAGGTGTACAAAGTCACTATGGACCCTGGGTGATCTGAAACAGGATCTGAAATAAGAATACATACTTCAGGGTGGATAAAAACCAAGCCTCTGAAATGTTTACTAAAAGATGGTAAATTGATTATTTCCATATTATGATTATGTAAAATCATATTAAATGCTATCAATAAACTACCAAACTAAAAACATGCAAGACCTTTTTTTCCTTAAGGCCATCTAACTTAAGAGACATTTAACTATGTTCACAACTATTGCAACCGCATTCACATATTTAATATCTAAGCATGCAAAACAGTATGTTAGAGAGCTGGGAGCTCTTGACATGCATAAATACAACTGTGAAAATGCACATGCCCTTTTACAAAAGACTTGGCCCCACATTAAAAAAATACAGTAATCATCTAATCGAAACACAGGAGTAAGACAAACTTCAGAGAAACAGATTGCCATCACTCTCATGTAACAGAACACTACCACTTTCTTTCCTCGGTTCAATAAGGTACTGATTTGCTACAAAGTTATTACAGGGAAACTGTGCACTGTTCAAGAGGAGAACTGAACATACATCTCCTTACTTTAAAGTAAACAGTACATGTCCAAGGGCCTTTCAGCAGGGTATTTTTCTGGAGCCTAGTTTAAATTTAAATCATAGAAATCTTAGCCAAGGAAAATATCAGGAGTGATCATTTTGTGATAGGTTTTTTAATCCTTTCTGAAATAAATACATCAATATTATTTTTATTAAAGATTATAATTTGATTAAGCTATTTCCAAAAGCACTAGATATAAAATCATTACTGTTTTGCTCAGATACATTACTGTCCACTAAGTGCTGTGCAATTTGATCAGTGTGTCGCATTGCCTAATGTCTTCAATTCAACTTGAAGGTATTAGTTGATTGTCCTATTTGATGGTTCATGCTACCGGGGCAAAATGTTAAATAAAAATTGGCATTAGTCTTTAATGTTCCTGAAGCCTTAAAATATTTCCACTGAAGCTCTCAGAAGATAGCAACAATAAGGGAGGTGAATAGCAGGTCTTTTTTGCTTATGAACAAGACATTGAGGATTAGCAACTAAGTGCACCCATTGATGTTCAAGCTGGAATTTGGGAGAAAACAGAAGGGTTTGATGGAGCTGCAGTTTTCATTTGGCAAGTTTATTTTGAAAATAAAGCTTACTGTGTTACCAATAGGAACACCAACTTCTCCATAAGAAGGTTTAAATGTTCCACAGGGGAAAATTATGCAGTAAACTTATAAGGGAAAATTTCTTCCAAGCTTGAAAAGTTGTCTCTCAATAATTTAATCTGCAAATTAGAGTAGTACCAAACCTGGCTCTTGAAGCATACTGCCAGCAAAATACAACAACAACAAACAACAATAAATTTAATCTCTTCATTATGAAGCGGTTATGAACAGTTTTAATTTCCCTTCGGCTTGAAGGCGTTGCAAGAAAGGACAATCAGAACTACCAAAAATGTGAACTAGGAGTCATTGTGGCAGGACTATGGGCTGTCTTGTTTCCAGTTACTGCCTGGCACATTTTCAGCTGCTCCTGTGCTTTACTATGCCCTCTGTGCATCAGAATGAGGAACAGAGCACCACTTTCATTCATGATCAATGCCACTCATACTACAAATGCACAAGATTCAAGAGACAGAGTGACATAAATAGTGCCTTAAAGAAAGCATGGTAGCTCCCATTAAACCCTGATAAATCTTGATTTAAAGTCACTTGACATGCTCCATTATAAGATCATATCTTAATTACAATTTTGCCAGTTTTTAACCACTGAGTTGGAAATTTTCCCTGCTGAATTTTTTTTTTTTCAATTAAAAAAAAAAACATGAATGCATTAAATATTTTTTAAAGTAGAAAAATATATAAATTTTTCCTATGTTAAAACATTTGCTAAACTGTCTTTGAGCAGCTGAGGGCAATTCATGTTTGTAATTTGGTGAGGCAAGTCACAAATTGTTTCTTCTCCCATTTACAAGAAAATTTGCCTTTTTCACAAGTTTCAACAGTGAGAGCAGCCTAGAATAAACAGTCCTTCCCTCCTCCTTACTGTCATTTCTGGCCACTGATACTCTAAGCAGGTTGTGGAGACAGCAACATGAGAGTAGGAGAGGGAACTGATAGATCCTGGATGAACTGGAAAATGAAGTAGGTTTGGATCAAATTAGTTCAGAATGTGGAGCTTGGAAATTAATCCAAAAAAACTAGGAATCAAGATAACAAATAGGATAAACTGGAAACTGGTGGACTGTCTCATTGTTGAGATGGGCTGGCAGGGAAGGGGAAGAAGATGCTTGATTTATTATCTGATTGAGCATCCAGAGGAGGGAAAAAGTTAGCTGGACAGGGAAATATGAGGAGAAATAAAGAAATTAAGTGGAACAAGAAAGACAGTATGTCCCAAGCATGCATCTTCTTTCCTGGTCCTTGCAATGACACCTGGGTTTCCTTGTTTTTCCTCACAACCACACTCTTATGCCAGAGTCGGGAGTGCATCATGTAACAGATACAGTTCAGGGCTCTGCTGGGAAAGAAGCCTATTTCATTCTGTCTCATCCCATCACTGTGCAAATCTAAGAGTTTGGCTTTAAATTCAGTGTACAGGGAAAATGTTGTATTTAACATTCCATCCCCCTAAATATTATTTGAAAGAATAATTGTGTCTCACAGACCTTTAAAATAAAATCTCCTGACTAGACTCATGCCTTTATTCACTGGTCTCAAGGTCACAAGACTTGTCTTGTTACTACCTACCTTGTTTTCTGTTAATAATCTGTGTAAGATTATTATTTCTGATTGGCTCAAAAGTAACCTAAATTCTTTTACAAGATTATATGCATATAAATTAGAAGAGATTAATCCTTTCCAATGTCTCTACATAATTTGGTGAACCAAACAGGCTCTTTGATGACCCTGCACTGCCAAGGTGCAGCTGCCAAGGCACAACTCTTTTCTCCTTCCTACAATACAATGATGTCCATGGTGAGAACAGTCCTGTGCCCTTGAGAAACTGGGTATTTGGAGCCAAATCAAGCCCATGCTTTATTTTATGTTTGGATTCTACTAAGTTATTAGTACAGTCACAGCCAGCAACAGCACATGACTGGCACTGAGTGGTGCCCAGATTCTTCTAGAAGGGCTGTGTTTCAAAGAAATAAATGGGTATGCTTCACATAGGAATCCTGTACCCCTCAAGGGTACAGAACTGGAGAGCACACACTGTATTTAGGACTGACCATCTCAGATACAGCTGCCATGCTTAGATTTCATCCATGCAAAAGAGAATAGCATCTCTTCTCGCTGCACAAATACAGGGAAGTAGACCCATTGATGTCTAGAAAACAGCAACGTCACATTGATAAGCAAAACAGGAAACTCTAGAGGGGATTTTGAGAGGTGTGAAATAAATGAGAGGTCAGACATTGAAGAACAAAGACAATATACTGAATAGCTGGTCAGTAAATTAGCATTGACTGAGACTGGGATGTCATGAAACATAATGTGTTCCTATAATTAAGGACAGTATAATGTGCACACAGAGAAAGAGCAGTAAAAATATGCAAGACAACCTTATTTCCCACATTTCCTAACTTTTGGGTCTTTCCTGGCTTCTGTTCTTAACAGGTTTCTAACACACTTTTTATATGTAATACTCTCTGCTAATCCAACACTTTCTTAAACTCAAAGAGCTAGAGCAAGAGCCGTAAACCATCTGGAACAGTTGCAAAGCAGATTAGTGCCAAGAAATCTGTACCAAAGTATGTCCTATTCCACTCCAGGCCTGTCCTGCATCAGCCCTAAGGCTGCATGACTACAGAAAGACACTAATTAGCAAATAACACTTCAAGCTGCCTCCAAAGCCTGCAGTCTCTCCGCCTTCATCTAAACCTCATTAATATGTCAACATTCAACCATTACTATGAGACCTTTCATGGAAACAGTAATAGCATTACTTGCTCTATCGCTTAGGGTCACCAGCAAAGATAGGGTCAGCCAAGTATATCAAAATGAATTTTCTAAGATGCTCTAAGATCTAGGGTGTTCCTCTACACCTCATCAAATATCATACAATTATGACAATCAAGCCATGCAAAGACTCTATATTTCCCTTTTACATTGTCATGAGAGCTTTTTATTAAGCATTCCCACAGAGAAATAAAATAGTGAAGGGGGCTTTTCTGATTTATATTGGTAGCCTCACTCAATTTCTAACTTACTGTATATTATAAAAAATTATTAGTTTAATATAAAACTGTATATAAGTCTGAAGACTATTAAATATATATATATAAAAGAAGTCTGCCAAAGCAATTCGTTCAGACAATTTCACAATGCTAGATGATGATCTTTGACTGACAGATATTCTATTGACATAGACAAATTAAAAACATTAATATCAAAATATTCTTCATATCCCCCAAAATCCAAAAGCTCAAGAGAAGTCTAGAGTTGATTGGATAGTATATAAATCTGATTATAAATAGTTAGCTAACTTCAAATATAAGTTTTTATCCAGGTTATTCAGACTGATTTAGGGCTCAGTCCTTGAGAAGGTTCCTACTTGCAAAGCTTAGTTTGTGCAAATGAATTTCATGAACACAGAGAGAAAGCAATCTTTTTCTCAGTCAAGCTTCCCTTAACTAGAAACACTCTTTTCTCTAAGAAATGTTTATGTCATGCAGGGAATAATTCCTTCATCTAATTTTTGGTAATTAAGAGTTAAAAATCTCAGCTTGTCACCTTAGGCCAGTTCCTGGGAAGAAGCTGACCCTTTGAAGATTGCATGTGACTTACACATCAATGCAGGGTATTTCACAAAGATATTGTAGGCATCTGTAGGGCAACGAATAACATAATGAAACATAGAGCAGCCACAGTGGATCAGCCCAAAATCACATGTAATCCAACATCCTGCCAGTAAAAGTGGCCAAAATCAGATGCCCAAGGAAGAGTGACCTTGCTTGGCAATGACCCTTGACCTAAGTAATCTTCATGCCTCTAGTTACCAAGGCCTCAGTGACTTCTTGACCTTGATGTTTATGTGTTCAATAATATGTTTAATAATGCCTTTTATTTTTCCCAGTGAAATGCACCAGACTCCCGTTGAACTTCTGTAATCTTTTAGTACACTCAAATCACGTGGAAAGGATTTCCACAGCTTAGCTAGACACTGAAAAAACACCTAAATTTGTTCACTCAGAGTTTGCCTCCTCCTAGTTTAATGTAATAACCTTGAGCTCTTGTATTGGAAAGGAAGGTGATTGGTCCTGATACAGATTCTTTATGCTTTTCATGGTTTCACACATCTCTATCATATTGCACATGAATTTGTTCTGCTAAATCTCCAAACTCAGAAAATGAAGATTACTGTATTAACACATATGCTAAGCTTGAATCATGCTCATTAGCAGGATTTGTGAGCTCAAATGTATTAACTCTCCAGAATGACAAAAACAAGCTTTTTTCAGATACACAAATACCTAGCAAAAGTATAGTCCCAGACTTTAGGGGAGAATTAAGAATGAGAATTAGATAAAAAAGAAAAAAATTGTCTTTGAAGGAGGGATTTTAATTTTTTTTTTACATTGAGCTATTTTTAATATATACAAACAGCTTCCTCTACTGAGATATAGGAGTCAGGTCGCATTATTCATAAATCTGTAGATTCAAGATGAGAGCATTATTTCGTAGTTGTCAATATTTCAATGGTCTCTTTCTGATAATTTGATCCTGAGAAGACACATGATTGAAAAGACTGAGCATTAGAAATGTCCTGCTAATGTAAGACTTTTCTCAATGAAACAAAGCCAGCACACTCGTGATTACTCCATCCATTGTAAAAGATGCCTCAAGTGAGGCCTAGGAGACTGAGGGCTTGCTGATGGAAGGAAAATGTGACTGCTTTTGCTGCCAGTAGTAGCAGTTGATGTGGCATATGCTCTTATACCATGCAACGTGATCAGAAAAAAGCACAGAGGGCTGCATTTGCACCCTTGGCAGATGTCACTATTTTCAACTGCCAGAACAACTTTTGGCAATCCAAGTGTAAATTAGATTCGCCTTGGAGTTGCTGTAATTCAGGCCAACCATACCACCAGCCAGAGTGCAAGTACAACAAAGCACAAAGGTGGCCTAAAACCACACTTGTTCTCATTCATTTGTAATGTCTGTATCTCAGCTTGAGCTAAAAATCAAGCCCACAGCCTGTGGAGAAGGGGAAAGAAGTGTGTTCACTACCCAGAGATCCAGCCTGCTCTTTTCAAATCCCAAAACCGAAGCCGTTCTTTGCCAGTGAACACCTTTCCTGTCCATTCTTTTTCCTGTCCATTCTGCATGTTCATTAGCTATATTAACAATAATTAATTAGGATAAAAATAGGACATATAAAACATGGTGACGCTGAAAACTCATTTTTCCAAGAACCATGGCCCTTCTTAAGGCATGGGAATGCAATAGTTCTGGTCATTCATGGCTGGTTTAATATACATCTGGGAGAACAAGGCTTTCCTGGAAAATCTATCTTTCACAAAAAAATCTTAGCAAGCCACTCTTTTTCACTCAGTGAGAGGAGTAGGGTGCTTGATTCCACTGAGATCCAAATATCTCATGTGGAGTGCAGACAACTTGAGAAGTTTTATGGTTACTTTGCTCTTACTTATCACAATGAGCCTTATGAGTCTTACTCTATAGAGGCACTTGGAGACAATTTTGCAAGACTTCACATTCCATCAACATGGAAAAAGCCAAATAAAATACGTCTGTCTCAGGTAATAGTCTTAAATTAGAGGAGTCATAACAGACTCTAAGAAGCAGTGTGAATTGAGTTCTTCATTCATGAAAACAGCTACAGGGTGACCTGATTCACAACAGATCCTGGTCTCTTACGGCAGAGGAATATGCAATTATAAAAAAAGCCTGGAAGTAGCAAGGATTAAATAACGTTGCCAGGGCAGCTTGTTTCTAAAGGGCTTATTACAGGCATTAACCACAAATCTGTGATTTTTCTTTTTTCACATGAATTGATGTCATAATGAGGTTTAAATGGAGACTCAGTGTCTACTTTGCCTCCCAAAGGAGAGGGGTTCCCCCTCTAGCCTGGGCACAGTGCCTCCTTCTGCTGTGCTACTTAATGCAAATGTAAACAAAAAAGAGAGTCTAACCATGAGAGCTGAATTCATTTCCAACTGGTTGTCATAGGTTTTCACTTTGGTCTCCTCATGCTTCACAAGGGTCCCTTTCAAGTCTGGTTTATACAGAAGATGCTTATATGATAAAAGGGTAAAACCTAAAGCAGAAATACGGTACTGATTTTGAGGTGGAAACAAACCTGCTTATAGAAGCAATCCATGTGAAACATTGATTGTAGAAATCTTTAACACTTCAGTTATTGGAGCAGCTAAGAATAAAGCAGGAAATCTCAAATGAACAGCTATTTTTTCTACCAGCCCTGAAAACTAATGTTTTAGTATAAATCTACCCTTTCCAACACATATTGCATCCCCTCAGGGCTAGCTCCTGTGTAGGCAGATTAAGTGGTTGCCTATGGCAGCAAAATGTTAGGCATGGCAAAATGCTAAGAGACTGTTTATTGTGTAACTGTAAGCTGGGTGAAGCAGACATTTTCCAGTGTTTTGAGGGCTACAAAAACCCTTCAGACAGACACTACCAGTTTCCCCAGTTCTTCCATATAAAAGTCAGCAATAAAAATGGCCAGTTTCACATAAATGAAATCAGTTTGGTAAATTACAAACTCAGTGGAAGAGAATAGCAAAAGCCTGTGCCTTTTAATAAATAGATAAGAATAATAAAGAGAAACCTGATGCTGTAGCATACTATTTACTGTGTTTTGTACTCTAACCTTCAACAGTCAGAACTATGTCATTTGTGGGTCAATATATTGAGAGCTACAGGGTCATCATCTTGAACTTTTAGCCATGGAATATTCAAGCAGCAGCTGGGTATTTGAGAAGGCACTTGCCAGTCCCAAAGTGGATTGAACAAAAGTATATGTATGTTTATGCATGCTTAGAATCAGACCACAGAGGCTTTTACTCACTACACTTCCTTTAAAAGAAAATTGAGTAACTATAAATTAAACACATTAAAATACTATCTTAGCAGAGCACATGTTTAACACAGAGAAAGAATAGCCAGAGATGAGAATGCAGCAACAGGGCAGGAGATGATGCATTGTTTCCAGCGCTAAATCTGTTTCTCAGAATACACTCCACCATTGCTCTTTCTTCTTGGTTTATACCTTCCTTCAGAGCCAGGTCTGTGGCTGTGCTGAATCAGACTAAAACCTGAGCCTTCAGCACTGCACCGTACTCACCACCCCTTACACAACAGATTATTCTATACGAGTACATACTACCTTTGTTACCAAAAGGGTGCTTCAGCTATGCCACTTAGGATATGTGGGACATTCTTGCTTGACAAATATAAATACAAGGAGTAATTGACTGCCATTAATTAGATATGCAGGTAGTATCATTGCTGAGACTGGAGTTCCTGTCAGTATGTTCCTGCTAATTCTCTGGGAATAGCTGACTTGCCATGGCACAGACACCATGGCAGCACAGGGCTCCATGCAGGGCCACTGCCTGGGTATTCACACCAGCTGCAGAATGCAGCCTTTACACTAGGAGATTACCCTGGCCAGACAGCTGCACTGAGCTGATGTGTCCAACACAAACTGCAGGGCTAAACTAAAGAAATGCACACAGTCCAGAAGCCATCCATACCTCTAGGAGACAGAGAGCTCCTAAGAATCTTTCTTTCTGGCTAAAGTAATTAAATGCCCTCTGACTTTATAGGATCTGGAGGCTGTAAGGCGTCGCTGATGTAATGAGCCCCAGGCAGGGCTGCCCTCCTTGGTCTAGGAGATGTTCCTAGGACAGGAATACGGCTGCTTTAAGAGAAGATGGGAGGAAAATTCTAAACACCGCCTGAAACAGAGAATCTCCATGGAAAGTAAGTATCCGTGCTGGCTTCTTTCAAAATAATATCCAGGCCTCTTGAATTAGTGACTTAAATGACAAAGACTGATTGCAACCAAATTGAGGGGTAGATTGGTACTGAAGGCATATCCATGTGTATGAAGCAAGAAATCAGAACAAAGAGTGTGGAACATGCGAAGGATAGAAAGGCAGATTGGCGTTTGTGGGCCAGCTTTCTTCTTCCTTCAATATATTTTGCTTCTATATTCTAGCATTTTCTATATGAAGTTATGGATTCTTATTTCAGATTTCTTTTCTCACTCTACAAGTGGCAGAAATCTAAAACAAGTAAAGGTTAAAAAGGGATAAATAATTCCTATCAATAAAAATTGAACTTCAGCTAAAATTTAAGATTTCAGATTCTCTAAATTTACTATTGTAGACATTTTCCAAAAGAATTTGGTAATTTGTGTTTCAACTCACTGTGGAAATAATTTTTACTACTGGTTAATTTAATGGACTTAAATATTCTCTGATTCTGAGGAGTCCCAGACAGTACTTTGGATCTATACACACGGCTGTGAATGCACCTCTTTGGAAGCAAACAGAACCTTTACTGAATGTCATTAGTCTTCTATCCATAAAAATTATCCACCACAGATAGAAATTTCAGCTATAAAAAGCTGAACAGCTTTTTGACCCAAATTTTATGCATGAAGTTCAAATTCACTAAATTTATTTATATTTGATTTATCTCACCCTCTTCTCAGGATCCAGATCACATATATAGGGCACTTTAATTTCTCTCCTTTCTCTGAATCTGAACTCCCCCCAGGAACAGTTCCTTTGCACTAATTATGCATCTCCAGGGTACACAATTCAAACAAGAGCTACCTTGTACTAACAGAGTTGATTTGCTTGTGCTCACATTAGCTAGGAGAGTGCTTTTCAGGACAGGAGCAGGGCAGGCAAGTGGGGGATGCTCTAGGTTTTTAATTAAAGTATTCTTTCAATAACATTCTGAGTTGCTGAATGACTGCAGATTTTTCTCTTCCATTGTAATAATCCAAAAATGCCACTAATTTATGAAAGCAGAAGTTTTACACATAAAGTCTATGAAAGGGTTGCCTTGAAGCATACTGTATTATTTATGGTTGAAAAATATCACTTTTCTCTGTTTTTCCTCTACATTTTTTTCCTCACCCACACCATGCTGTGATTTTTAGGACTCAGTTCTTACTTTCTACTCATGCATAAACATTTGCAGAACTATGGCCTTCAGTCCTGATCCTGCAAAGGTTCAGTCTGTTCATAAGCCAGTAAATATAAAGTGGCTACTGTCAAGAACATGATTTCAAAACGCTCTAAAATTCTAGATTAAGGACTGTATTTTATGATTTCTCTAAAGCATCTCTCAGAAATGCATTGGAGTACTTTAAAGTAACTCTTGCTAAAGGAGATTTTTTGCATTTATAAAAATTCATTGCCTCTAAACAGCATCCCATCATTCTGTCGTTCTTTTAAACAGTCATTAGGTCACTTCAGAGATGGATGAAAAATTTACTTCTCCTGAATTCTAGTAGGAACCCTAACAAGTATGTTGGTTTTCTGCCACTTTTTATTTACTAAATCCCTGTATTTCTCCATTTAATCTTTACTGTTAAAAACCTACATATTTATGTTCTTAGACTGGATGATAATTTCTCCATAAATAAAAGTACTTTTTTTTTCTGAATCAAATACACTATTCTTTTATTTGTTCAAGGGTTTCTATTTCCATTCATAGAAGGGTTATTTTGGGAGCCTAATGAAAAAGCAGATTTGCTGGTGAGAGTGGCCAAGGACAGGCAGAGTTTGAATGAATGTACATGGACCTGGATGGTCAGAGGTGAGCCCTGAGGAAGGCAACTCAGCAGTATATTTATCAGTAAAATCACAAGCAGCAGTCAAGCACAAATTATCTGCCAGGTCAGAGAAAGATGAAAAAACTTCAGCAGCCAATTGTACCAGTGTTGGCTTTCTGCTTCCATCTTCCATTCACCTCTTTGATCATACACATATTGCTTCAGCTAAGGTAAGAAAGTAGCATCCTGGTATGGAAATCATTATCAGGCTTAATTTGAGTATCAGTTCCCTCTGCTCCCCTTTAATGGGTTAAAAATGTATTTCAGCACCACTGCAGTTATCACAAGAATAACACTGTAAAATAATCTGTCAGAAACTCTTCCACAGATTTATCTGCTTGATTCCTGGCAAATAATTGCGTTTGCAAGTGCATCAAGAAGTAAAGTTTCATCGATGGTAAGGTGTAGATCATCCATCTTCAGGAACTTCCATCATAAGCAGAGTACTATCTAAAAGGCCAGATAAGTAGAGGTAGAGTCATCAAGCAGTGAACAGCTGCAGTGAACAGCAAAGCATTTTTGTGATCATTACAATGGCTATCAGTACAACAGAGAACCACTCCTTGTAAAATAAGAACTGGGAAATGGCAGAACATATGATGATCATCCCATAAACTAAGGAAATACTTGAGTAATTGATGTATGTGACTTCTTGGTGCATGTGACCCACAAGTACCATGGACCAAGAACCTTACATGAGATAAATATTGCCTCCTAATTCACAGCATAGATGTCAGCATTCCTACCTCAGATCTCTGCTAGTGGAAGTGGAGTACATCAGTAGCTGTCTTGTACATCAGGAGCTGTCATCTTCCAAAATGAACAGGTCTGTCTTCTTCTCAATGCTAAATTGAGCACCGTAGGATTTCCTGCTGCATTGCCAAACACACTCAGCAAAGACCTTCATGAAATTACCTTTTCACCTCAGCATTTCCCATTCACTGATGCTCTTCCCATATTTTCAGAATGACACTTTACACAGGCATTGCTTTTCTCATGGCTGCAGGTGTCCCATGGAGTCAGAAAAACATGCTTTTCAGCCTTAATTGCATTGCTTCACAAGCAGAGGAACAAAAGCCTAGCAGGACATCTGGTTCTTCTCTTGTTCTTTCTCCCAGCTTTTATCCTCTGTCCCTGTATGCTTTCCCTGAAAAGGAGGCAATGCTTCTCCCAGAGGAGCATGTTCAAACACAGTTTCATCACCTGATCTTTCTGGTAACAGGGACTTTCACAGGCCTTGTCAACCATGAACTCACATGGCATGGTACTGAGTCCTAGAACTGGGATCAAAGATGTGGAGAGCTGCCAGCCT
The DNA here is from genome assembly GCF_048771995.1 of Taeniopygia guttata. Classification (NCBI taxonomy): domain Eukaryota; kingdom Metazoa; phylum Chordata; class Aves; order Passeriformes; family Estrildidae; genus Taeniopygia; species Taeniopygia guttata. The sequence continues at coordinate 19,124,248 of NC_133025.1, forward strand.
GGGTGCGCTATGGACAGCAGTGTAAGGCAGATGCAAAGGTATCCTGCTCACGTTGATCGTCTACGGACATGGAAAGTCTGCCCTAGAGCTGCACAAAGGCACGGAGTTGTGGCACCCCAGCACACTGATCACAAGGGCCTCCTCACCACAGGCTACCCATGAGCTGGAGACATCTGCTGGGTCCAGTGCACGAGTACAGCCTCCCAGTGACACAGCAACCAAGTCAGCTGGCGCTAGGAAGTAACTAATCTGGTATCCTGGGCAGCCACAGTATCAGCCAGCATAAACACCACATCAGGCTCTCTGGCTGATTCAACAGAAATGCATCGCTGTACAAACATCGCTGTGCTCACATCTGACCTAAGTTTGAGGTCGTGAATGTCCAGTCTAGACTTCACAATGATGGGACCATGACTTCAGTCATTCTCTACAGATTCCCAGATGCAGGTGTGGTGGATTTATTTTCTTTTACTTTTTTTTCTCCATAAACCCAACACGACAAGACTCATCCAAGTACATTTCCAAGGGCATCTGCATAGATATGTTTCCTGAACACAGCTACACAAAGTATTGTACAGTAGATTACTTGAAACATCTTGAAATCCAGCATGGCATGGCTTTTAACACATTAAAAAGAAAAAAAGGTGGAATAAAATAAGAATGTAGAAAACATAAATGGACTCTTCAGACCCTAGTTTACTGAAACCCTTGAAGCTAAGCTCCAGGGTCTGCATCCTAACACTGTTTATAGCACTTAAAGTTTGTTAGATTCTTCTCTGATTATTTAAGGACTAATCAAAATTCTGTGTTCACTCTGGCAGATTCTGCATTTTCCTCTGATGACTAACAACATCCCAAACAAGTCTGAGTACAGTCATTTTTCTGTGACTTTTTTCCTCCTTTAAGATGGATTATGCTGTCATCAGCAGGTGTGAGGAAAACATAGAAGCCCAAGTACTGAGTATAACAAGTAAGCAAGAACTGCATTTAAATTAATCTGAAATGCAAAGATAGTGACTCGTGCCTAAGCAGGATTTTACAGTGCAGTGCTGGAGTTTCTCGGTCACTCACCAGGAAAGGATAATAGATGCCCAGACTAGGGATTGTCTCTTTTGGCCTAATACATGCCAAAACATATTTCTCATTATTTGAGAACTATTCACATCTGTTACATTAATATATATAGATAGATTCCTTCCATCTAGCTAAATATAAAGTTCTTTTGTGTATAAATATATGTTTCTACCAGATATGTGTAAAACAACATCAGAACTGTATTATATTCGTCCCAATCCTAGAGTTACAGAGCAAAAAGCATCTGTGCTTTAATAATGCTTACTGTTTGTCTCCCTTGTCTGTTTTCGTAGCTCACACTGGGTCCCATCTGCACTAAGACAATACAGCATAAACATCCTCCAAAAGACCCTGCTACACATGAGCTACAGTAGCTGCTCTCTCAGATGATGCTCCTTTCATCATGATTTATACTCATTCTACCTCTTACCTGTCACATTTTACTTTGATCCACTGATTTCTAATGAATTTAGGGAAAGCAAATTATGTGTGACCTACTTTCTACGAAGATGGTGTTTCACCTAGAGCCCCATCATCCTGTGTTTAGCATTGGTGTCTTTGATGTGTCAGTTCCATGCTGCCCGCCCTGCCAGGAGTGTTCTGACCATTGGACTCCTCTGTCACAGGTGGCAGAGCAGGTGAAAGGGTGCAGTCAGGGGAGTCATTAACTGGTCATTAGCTAATGATACTAAATTCATTCACTAAGACAGAGACAGCCTTCACTTACTTGTATTAGGTGTGCCTAATTCACCAAGGCAGCCAAGAGGATTATGTAACTTGAAAGTTGATTTACCTTGGAGAGGGATCCCACCTCCTGCCCCATGGATAAGCCTCGGCAGGTAGGTGGGAAGGCAGCAAGGCACAAAGATGGACAAGCAGACAGGCAGGAAGGTGGACGGGCAGGCAGAAAGGCAGATGGGGAAACGGGAGGGTAGGCAGCCACAGGGTCACAGGGCAGAGCCTGGGAGCATGCAAGGCCCTCACTGATCCACAGCTCTTCCTTGGCTACCAGCCAGCTCATCCAGCAGCCTTTAGTGTTTTCCCCAAGTGGCCCACCCAGAACCTACAACATGCCTCTCTTCCTCATCCACACTGGGTGGTAGAGCCAGGGCTCTCCCTGAGAAAATCCCACCGTCCTCAAGGAGCCACTCTCGGCCATGCCTCTCCCTGTGGCCCAGCCTCATCCCTGACTCAGCCCAGCTCCTCTCACCCCTGAGTCCCCAGGCACCCAGTGGCAGGGCAGGCATGTCCTGTCTGCTGCCCACACGTCCCTGGAGCTCAGCACAATCCCTCTTCTCCCCATCCCTGCCCATGCCCTCCAACCCAGGTCACACCATCCGACTGACACACTGAGTTGATGATGGCATGCATCAGCCTGATGACAGGATTGTTTTCAACCATAGCTAGAGTAGCACCCAGAAAAGGATGTATACCTTTGACACTGTGCAATGTCCACATTTTCACATGTATTTCTACACAAATTAGAGTTCCAGGATACTCTGAAGCAGATTTACCTCTATGCCCTTTACCAGTGCTTTGCAATCAGAAAAAGGCTTGAAAGTAACTGTTCACTGCCAAAGTGATACAAGGGAAAATGAAAATCAGGGGCTCTTCCATTTTGTTTTTTAATCAAAGTTTTGCAATTCATCATTTGAAGTATTCTTATAACTATCAAAATATATTCCAGGTGCTTTACACTATAAGTGTTGATCATTATGTAAGTACTACAAAGTTTATAATAATTATGCCTGCAGTTCCATCACCTGGGATGTGAAAAATATGCCTGTGAGGCTCACACACAAAGAATGCAAGCACATCACAAAAAGCCACATTCCAGGAAAAATCAGATTTATGTAAATTCTTTCAAGCGATAAAAAATATTTAGACTGTTGTACTGCAATAGGAATAAATAAATGCAATATCATTAGAGTCACAAATAATGGTTTCTTTTTATGTTCTTTTTCTGTTTATGCTATAAACCCTGAGTATTTAAGGAGTGCAAGCCAAATATGTAATAATTCTTGGAAACAGTAGGAAAAATTATAATAGTGAGGAAATATGGTTTCATAAAATACAAAGAAAATTCAGAGAGAATTTACACAAAGGAGCTGGTGTGTTTTCTCTTTCCAGCCCTTGTACATTGTACACATTGTGGTCAGATTCCCCTGTTTAATAAGAAGTTTCACCATTCCTAGTATTTCTTTCTATGACTTGGATTTTCAACCAAGAAATTGCACAAGAATTGCATTTTCTAAAAAAAATTATTTTTCTAGTCCTTTAAGATGACTAAAATTTCCTAAATGAATAAACAACAAATGAAAAGAAACAAGAACAGTGTAAATTTTAAACAATTTGCATTTTGTGCAGATGCACTCCTTTACTGACTGCTGTGCAAACCCATTCTGTTATATTTGTCACTTCAGCCCATGGTTAACTCAGCCAAGGAGCACAGTACAAGAAAGTGTAAATTATATTGATGTGGCTTCTTTTACAAAGTCTGTCAGACTGACTTGCACCTAATTACCAATGTGTGGCTCACACCTTTTCATAGCACCTTTTTTCTTGTGTTGCAATTTCCCAAGCAGAATTCCTTCCCAAGCTGAAATGCGATGAAAGAAGGAAAGGATGCTCCATGTAATGTATCCATACAAAAGACAATGCAAAACTGGGGTCTCAGTTCATTAACATTTTGTTTTGTTAAATTTCCCATTTATTTTCCTTTTATTGTACTGAAAGCTTATTACAAAAGTAATGAATCACAGAGCAAAATGATATTATCACAATCACATTTCCATTCTTATCTGATGCTACTCTGAATTTAGAAGAGTCCTGTAGAACATGGGCTCTTTTTAAATTTTGCTGAGATCAGTGTGTGTCCAATAATCTATTTACATTTTTCCATTAACTTCAGAGATATAATCCCAAAGAAACTGCATAGGTCAAGACTATATTTAGGCTCTTCAATGTATAATTTCTAAATCCAACTGGAATTTCACTGCTTGGGGGTTTATTTTCAATTTTAACAATTAACAAAATGTGTTTGAATGATCCACAGTAAACTGATCACATTGCTGATGGGTTCATGATGTGCTTAAAAGTGAAAGTTGAGTTTAAATCTAAGCTTAGATTAAATAAATTTGATATTCCAGAGTCTTGAAGCAAACTTTGTATGCAACCTTTAATATACATTCATCTCTGAAACAGAGGCAAAATTATATTTTTAATACAATGCATTAATGAGGAATATTGAAAATGCTGTCTTGCTAATCCTTAATTTGCATGTATGCTATTGCAGATTTTCTGAATACATTTCCTGACTTCCGAAACAATTGTTTTAAAATTTACTTATTTTTATCGTTGTTAAGATGACTTCAATAATGCTGAGCAGGGAAATAGCTTTATATGATAGCTGTCTTAACCATGCACATTTAATTACTTCACCTCCACTGCATCTACTAACCACACTACACTTCAACCTCCTTAGGGCATACCCTGTTAGTTTCTTCTCATGTTTCTCATCTCTTTCAGATCCCTTTAGACTTATTTTTCTCTTTTCTAGTGTTTACAGCACCATCCAATTTAGGATCACCTGTGATTTTTCTCAAAGTGTTTTGTATCCCCGTTTCCAGAATGCAAATTAAAACATCCAATGCGATCAGGTCTTACACATGCATTCATACTTATACATAAGCACATATTTTCAGAAAATCTTTAGCTTTATACTGCAATGCACTGCTGCTTACCATTGGTTTGGAAAAGGGAAGTCTGTGTTGTTTTGGTTTGGGGGTTTTTAATACCTTTGAATTAAGCTATTCATTCTGGGAAACAGCAAGGAAAGCAAAAAAAAAAAAAAAAAAAGACCATTTTAAATTAATATAAGCTACATTTTCAAAGATTGTGTAAAACAAGGAATTAACTGTCTTGTAAACAATGATTTCTGACACCTTGTTCATGGAGCTTGGTATCCAACTATTGCTAGAATGAAATGGGGAGAAAATCAGGAGAAACCTTATTGTGAATCAGCATTTGGCCATATTCAGCAGTAATTCTTAAATAGTAAATAACTACATCTGCAGTCAGGTCTCGGGTGCTGTAATAGCAGCTATCTACAGAGGTCAAAATACTTCAAATAAACAACTAAGGATCTAGGTTGTTTCTATGTAAAACATAAAAGAAAAAAACACACAAAAGAAAAAAGACAGACGTAGCCATATAAATATGGCTAGACAAGAAGTCAAAATAGCCATTTTAGAATGTAGTGCAAGTAATATTCATTTGTAAGCCATCTGAAATTCAAATTTTTGTTAAGAGCCTGCTGATTCCTAGAAAAGAGAGTTGGCATTTTTATTATGTTATGACTACTTCATTTATTGGCTCAATGCTGTATATAATCTTTCTAAAACAAATACACCAAATTAATAATTACTCAAACTCCTGCAATGCTCTCAAAACAGGATTCACTGTAGCTCAGAATTGTGTGTGTGCATTTTTTTTTTCCCCAAGCAATTAAATTGTATCCTTTAAGATCATTAAGGCTCAGGGTCAGACCAGGCTCTTTATTCTTTTAAACAGATGTTTGGGGGATCCTGGCTGCCCTTTTTTTTTTATCACCTTCTGCTAATTACTATCTGCCTATTCTCTCCACTCCCTGGCTTTCAAGCAGCCGGTGGGCCCCTGAATACCATCTGCTCAAAATTCTGGTCCCTGCCCTCTATTAGACCTCAATAGACCTTAGTCTTTTTTCTTTTCCATTATGGAGATCATGCATGCATTAGGTGGGTCATGTTCCTTTTGCTATACACAGTGGCACGTGCCAATGCCCTTGAGGAATCAGCTGCAGGGATAAATTTACATTTGGCTTGCTTCCCCCAAAACAACATTAAGCTTTTGTTCTCCCACTCACAATTTCATACAATTACAGAGATATAACTGTCTACTTCAGATTATAATGAAATTTTAAAATATCTTTTTAAAGCAACAGAGCTTAGTTAAATGCAAAAAGGTTAAAAAAAAAGATGCAAAAATTAGAATTATTAACTAACTACTTCTAATCCCTGAATTTAGATAGGGAATTTTCTCAGCCTCCTCTGAACAAAAATTAGAACAGTCTTCTTATCTTAGGCACTTCTTTCTGTAACTTAATTTCGGTATGTTTTTTTTTAATCTAACCAACAGTGCATATCAATTTGAAATTATAAGTAATTTAGTCATATTAAAGGGCATCTATCCAGCACTGCTTGCAGCATCTAAAGGTAGTAGAAGGGATTCCTTCTATAATAAATAGTTTCCTCCTCATTTTGATTGGCACTGTAGCCATATAAATTACTTTTTGTTGGCCATATACTGCAGATTACAGAAAGAGATTTAAGGAGATTTGAAAACCCAGAGCAGAGGCTGTTGCTTCCTGTATTGCTATTATGATTAAACCCTGGAGACCATTTTAATACTGTGTTAAAATTTGCACATCTTTTGTGCAACATATGAGTCTTTGGATCACCCAGTGGGTCACAGTTGGTTGACAGTCTTGCTTGAACAGTTATAGAAAAGCATTCTCTTTCACACAAGAGATCAAGCTGAAAGCCTGTAGATCAGCCTTCCAAAGCCAGTGGCAGTCTCACTTATCAGGGTCCTAAAATCATCTGTTGCACTCTTACAGTCTGACATATTATGCAGGATTTATCTAACATTTATATACAAATTATTCTAGTTACAATTGTATTATCTCTACCAGCATAGATTAATATTATTATCTGTACCAAAATGGATTGCTATAATCTACAGAGTATTGATAATGTCTGACTGGCAGGTCACAGCCAATCAAAGCTAATGCTGTCGGAATAAACAAGACTGTAAGTTTCTTAAAAATAATTTGAATATGCCATAGTATATTTTATTCTATTTCCTGCTCCAATTGTGCTAGTTCACTTCTACCAGACTGATTTCTATAGTCCAAAAACCTCCCTTAAGCAAAAATTCCATCTACTGGCAAACTACTCTTTTCCATCTTCAAGTCTGTGAATTTCCTCCAAAATACAAACACATTTTCTAATTTATTACAAAGAAGATCTTGTTCTGAGCAAATGCTATTTTCAAACTCATGACATGTTAGTGATGATAAAGTGTAAACACTTTCCTCTGAGCTATGAAGGGTTTGAAGTAAGAACCCATTCCAAGCCTATAGATGTAATTTAAAAGATCCATATTGAATTCAGGCAGCTTTCTATCAGCTCCTGTTAATCTGCCTCCACAGAGAGTACAAAATACCCAGGATATGTTGTATGTCAACTGCTTTGATTATGACATGTTCAGAGTTTATGGTCTCAGGAATCATGATGCTTAGAAGAGAAGGTTCAGGCAGAGCTTCATTGTTTGCCCTGTCTCACTGTGAGTTTTCTGGCATGAAATCAACAGGAACACCACAGGCATACAGGTTTCCTAGTTTTCTTTGTTTTAATTACAAAAATTTGTCTTGGTTCCAACTACAAGCAACAAAACTAATGCCATAACTTTTCCGCATCTTGGGCAAAAAATTTAATGGTGCTTTTTTCTTCAACTACTCTTCCTACTTTGAATATCAGTAAGATCCATGAGAAAATCAGGTGATCAGAATGACTAACTTTAAAATTTTTGGAAAAGTGATGAAAATATTTTTCACACAAAAAAAGGATTCCCAAATTCATACAGAAGTGTCATTTCATGTAATTTTGAAAACAACTATTTTTATTCTCAGAAAATGTTTTTGATGTTTTTGTGTTTCAAATTGTTTTAAATACTAGAAGACATTTTAGGGATTTTTAAATCTCCCATGGCAATGAAAATAATTTTCCTTATTTTAGAAGTCACTTGGCATTTCAATAACAAGAAACTTTCTTTAGCAGTATTGTTCAAAGATAGGATCCAAATCATTTAACACAGACACTTAATTTTCCCTAAAGTTGTAGGTATGTAATGAACCAGACCTTTTGAAAGGTTTGCTTTGATTTCCTCTGTAGCGAATACAGAAATCTTGGCACCACTGACTTTCTTCAGCAAGAAGGTCCTGACCTCATCCTAGGACCACATATTAAAAATCTCTAGGTTCAATGAACATAAGATCAAAGAAGGATACAAAATTATGAACTCCAGTTAGAAGTAGCACTTAAACTCAGTATTATCTTAAGGTCCCCTCACGTGGCTTTCTTGTACTTGAAAGCTGAGGAACTGGGAGGTTTTTTTCCTGTCTGCCTTTCGTCGGTCCTAAGTGGCTGCATAATTTTATTTATATGTCAAAGACAAAAAAATTAAGAAAATACTAGTGAAAACAGCCTATAAATCTAGATATGTAATCTCCTACTCCAATCACTGTTCAACCTGCCAGTCTGTGAGAGCTCAAACAAAAGTTAACAAATGCTGACTCAGATTTAGCTTCACTCAACATTCACCTTTAATATTTATGAAGAAAACTGAGAATATATTGCTTCAGAAATGTTTGTGTACCATACAAATGGAATGAAAGAGCTACAACACTCTCTTTGGGAATTAGATCTTTTATATAAATGAGTGTATTCAAAAAGCGTAAGTATAATAATGTCATTCTGAAGAATGCATGTGTTTTCATTAAAGATTTACCAGCTGAATTTATAATGAAAGTGGAACACTTATACTGAAGCCTAATTCAGAATAATACTGAATTAAAGGGAATGTTGTAGGCTTATTTACCTTTTAATTGGATTTATGCTCATCCTCAATTCTAAAGGAATTAATTTGAAGCATTATTTGAGACCTGAACAATTTGTACGTAATGATATGTTTATCATCACTGTTACAGGTGAACTTTCCATGAATCTGGATCCCTTTGTCATCCAGTGACTCTTGTCACATAGTGAAATGATGTGGAGGCTCTTAGGTATTAAAACCCCTAAAAGAACTGAACAGTCATCTTACTTACAGCAATTGTGGTTGATGAAGCAATCCAGAAGGAGAAAGAGACTCTCAGTTGTTAAAGTTTTTACTAATTCACTGATAATAGAAAATGAGAGTGCTGATCATCCAAAATCGTCTTGCCTTTGTTGCCAGATGTATCTTTAAACCTATTATTGACTGGGTTCATGATCAATAAGAGACTTTCATGTTGAATCCTTATGCAGTTCCACAAGATTTCCCCCGTTCCAGGAGGTGGGTATGAAAAGATGGAGAACAATGCATTAAAGATTCATCTTATATATGCTTACACATCTAGAATACACACAGCTGCATCTTTGCTAGTCATCATATATTCCCATTACAGCTGATGAAGGAAAATTAACATCTTCAGCATGTAGTTCATCTAAGCGCTATTAAACTGCTAGTTCAGGATGAAAATAATTATTGCAGTTTGCTGAAATGACTAGGTTCCCATGGCAATCAAGGAAGTCTAAGTCTATGTGTTGACATGAAATAACTGCTGTCTGCAGCACAGGATTTTCTCGGGTCCCTTCTTGACAAGTCAAATTTCTTATTAAGAGGCTTTCCAAATATATCCCATGAAGATAATGGGCAAAGACTCTTTTAGCTGTCACACCAAAATGCAGAAGTTAAGGGGTTTTCATTTTTCTCCTTCCGGAAATAACTTTAAATGTGGGTCAGGGAAGGAAAAGCCTTGTTTGATTTTTGCATTCTTGAATTCAGAAATAATGGACAGTGGCTGATTCCTCTGATTCAAGAAGATGGAACAACTGGCCCTCAGAGCTTTCCAGTACATTTCTGCTCCTCTAGCAGAAGTACTTTAGTGCAGAGTCAGCATCCTCTGTAATACTTCTTACTTAGTCTTTTTTGGTGCTTTTCACCAAAATCACATTGATTTCTATGTCATTAAAAGAAGCTTTAGAAGACATATGGCTTAAAGGATAGCACCGCTCGGGCTCCCCATAGTGTAGTAATACAAATTCTGGACACATGGGTTGTTCTTTGATGACTTACTTTATTAGGTTTCCAAATGACACTGATGCCCAGAGGGTGTGAATAGAATTGAAATAGCTTTACACTACCACTGGAGGGTTAGGAAGGCCCATTTTATGAGACTGAGGTTAACACTAAAATAACATGTGACAGATGGTCACTTTTTGCTACCCATCTCACTTGACCAACATTTTTCTAACAATCAAAAGCAATCTATTTCTATTCTCATTAGAGAAAAAAATCCATAGAAAATATTTTAACTGATTAGTCATTTCAGCTTTAATGTTTCTAAACACAGATAAGGAAGAAAATTATGTCCTGGCAGGTCAGTAACATTTACTATAATATCCTTATGAAAAGGGATACTCAACTCAAATGTTTTTTCATTCAACTCCTCTTGTTGAGAAAAAAGCCTTTTTTTTATCTCAAAGTCTTCTGTTTTTATAAGTGTATTGTTTTGAGAAAAGCAGTCTATTATTTTTTAGTTTAGGATATACTGAGTTTTCCATTATTTAATACTAAATTTTCTGCTTACTCCAACATCCTGTTTCTGATAGTAACCAGTGGCAGATGGACATGAAAAGACTAACAGAAACCATATAGGTAGTGAATACAGCTTTGACTCACTTAACTCAGTTTCTGGAAATCAGAAGTTCCCGAGCTGAACGTTTCAATTAGACTTCTGTGACCAAGATTTATTTCATAAATTTGCCTAATGCTCATTTCAATCAGTTTGTATTCTGACTACCACAACACACTGTGGTGACTAGTTTTCGGTTTTTTAATTACATGTTATGGGGGGAAATGCTTTTTTTCCTTTATTTTAGTCTTGCTGGCTTATAATTGCATTGAATAGTCCATATGTTTTTTATGTTAGAAGAAACACTATTTAGCTCCCCTGTAGTTCTCACATCAGTCAGTAGACAGGCCTTATTAAACCACGCCTATCTTAGTACATTTCTTTTTATTCCATATTAGTTTGTGTGATCATCTGCAACATTTCTTCACTCTTCTCTTGGAATATTTTATTATTCAAAGTCCTAGTTTGATGACATTAAGAGCCATAGCCCCCTAAGATGAGTGTTTGATGAGAAACAATCACCTCCAACCATATTCTCAGTCATTTTGCTTAGACAGCTCCTCCAAATTTTGAGAGCATAGAATGCTTTTAATCGCCTTTTAACAACAAATTTTCCTGTAGTACAGGAGTACAGCCTATAGTATAGTTTACCCTAAGCCAATCCCTGAGTAACATCTGAAACAGATATTACAAATATTCCTATGTTTATGCTTCAGCCTTTTCCTGATTTTCACGATCTTTCTTTTTAGTCGTCTCTGTGCCTGGCTCTCAGCAGCCACAGGATGGAGGTTGGCCAGCAGCTGTCCCGTGGAGGCCGCAGAGCAGACACGGAGCGGCCGCCCCGAGTCTGTGCCCAGCCTGGTGCGGGGGGCGGTGATCGCTGCGGGTGGGGAGCGCAGCAGGGCACAGAGCACGGGGAAACTGAGGCACAGGAATGAGGGAAGGACACTTGTCTGAATCGCCAAATCTTTCATGTCAAAGCTGGGGCAGAGCAAGAGACAAATCTGAACCTGAAGGGGCTACTTTTAAGGGATGGGGGAACACGGGGAGGGCACAACCTGTGACCAATAGGGGGGCATTAGGGGAGGGGTGCAGGGTAAGGGCTCCCCAGTAGAAGCCAACATGGGGAGGGAGCAAATTCCACAATCCAGTTCTGCTTCGAGGAAGGGATGAGAGACAGCGAACACTCCAGAACCAAAGGAGTGTGCTACCTTTGACAGACAGGGATGAGACAAGGAACAAGGGAGGTATACAGGTGGATTGACATGTGGATTGACATACATTTTGGCAGGGAAAACAGTGGTAAACCACTCAGGACCGAACCATTAGGGAAGCCAAATGGAGTACATAGACTGAACCATTACAAACTTATAACAAGGAATATTAAAACTTACTACAGAAGAACCGACTGTAAAATAACAGACTACCACACTTCTCAACAAAGTTTACTTGAATCATCTACATACTTTCAAGCAAACAAATCCAAACAGTGTCATAGTGTCTTCTTCAAAACCTAAAAACCTAAAAGCATTTCTTCCTGATGGAGAGGTCTTAAAAATCTCTCTCTGTCTCTCAAAACCATTTTTGGCACTCTCAGCAAGAAAAGATTTCCAAATAGTTTTTCTTGCCCCACACCAGGATGCCATCAAGTCTCCTTTCACCATAGTTTTTAATTTCCTCCTTTCAACACCACATGTCTCAGCAATTTTTATTACTCATTATTATTCTCAGGTTGCTTCTCATTTCAAACCTCTTTCTCCTTTTTCTAGACTTTTCCAAAACTAAATTTGCAGGATGGAAAATACATGGTATTCTCACACACTTCCGCAGGTTTCAAAATCTTTTCTACAATAGAGGAGAATCTTACAAGGCAAAGAAGGAAACACACATGTCAAAGATTTTATTAACCACAAAGCAGATAGCATGTGGTTAGTGGGCCAAAACATACCCTTTTTCCAGGAATAGAACGGGTTCCTCTCAAAACTTCTTTGGACAGGTGTTCAAACAGATGTAACCAACTTCAGAGAGTAAAACGATGTCATGAGTCAGCTTACTCAAACATCAGGAGTTTGAGTAAAGCCTGCAATGCAGCCCTCCTTCCTATTAATTGTGCTTCTTCCGAGGATGCTCTCAGGTTACTTTCAGTTTATAGCATTACCCTTTGCAGCATGTACAATTTTGGCAACAGTGGTGAAACTTAGACAATGATAATCCTCCACTAACATTGCTATAAACCTCGATATTCCCATAGGAAATATGGACCTGTTATCAACAATCATTGGTAAAATTTCCATCACCTCAAGATGTCACCTTCTGTGAAGCCTATCAATCAGGCCTGTTTTCATGCCTTTGCATATGCTACACAGTTGTTTTCAGTCTTCAAGGCCTAAGATTTGCTATGAAATTCATTATCTATATTTTTCCTAGCTTCTGTAACTAACTGATTTATATTACTTATGCCCTACTTTTTTTTTTACATCACTGAGGAAGATGGAGAGAGGAAAGAAGCAGAGAAGCAGATTTTGGTCCTAGTAATGAGATAATATATAAGCAGTGGAAACTACAGCTAAGAAAGTGAGTAAAATTATAGATATCTATAATAGTGTGCAAATAAACTAGGTGAAATCACCACAAGGTCCTTTTATTTTTAAGAACTTCATTACAATGAAAACATAATGCCACTTCAAGACCTAAGATTGTGTCACATAATATTTCCCATTCTTTTCCTTATTATCACAGCATTCTAAACAGCTTTTTTATTTTCACAAAAATGGAGTCTAGACATTTTTATAACACAGTAGCTTCTATTCAGCTATTTTCATGTTGTAGGAATAAAATAAATCAGTTAAAAGTCAACCATAATTAATTTGTTTCTCTTTAAAAAATAGGAGTGAGAGAAATTTTTATATTAGCATGCCAATGTTTGCAGGTTTTTTTATTCATAAATCATTTATTTGTCCATTATTAGGTTGGGGCAGCAGGTTCAGAAGCATCCAACAGATTTTCTTTTCTAAATTTTTTTCAGTAAATTTTAATCACTATATAAATTCATGAGAACCCTTATTTTAACAGTAGAATACTAAACAATACAGCAGACTGGCTGGTGTCCTAGCCCAGCCATGTCAGGTCAATATTAGCTTAGCTAGATAATGGGCAATTTTGTCCAGCTGCTCAGATCTCCAGAATCAAACAAAAAACAAAAGAGATTGATAACAGGAAGACCTAGAGGGGCATTAATCTTCTTCATACACCTACTTACAGAAATAGTGGCTTCTGAAATGATCTAGCTATTCTGGGCTCCCTTGACAAACAGTGAGAATAATGGGTATACTTCAGAACAATTTTAAATATCCATTTTAACCTAAAAATTACACTGTTTATTCTACTTGATGTACAGTCTGGATTCCCCCATGAGCAAAACAAGATCCTGACATAGGTTCCATTGCCATTCTCTTGGCATAGACAAAGTGTTACTGATGATTACACAGTGCAGGCTGTGTTCTTGGTCACCTGAGAAATACCGTGCCACCAGCACGCATAAGAGTTAACATAAAGAAGTGCATTTTTAGTAACAGATAACAGCTATCAAGCTGAGGAAGCACCAGTGCTTAGTTTTTTCAAAGACCATCTATTTACTTCACTGTTGCCCAGTGTTTGGGAAGTACTTTAATACCTTATTTCACTATGCAGGATATTTTCTTTTTAGTTAGTCTTGGTAGTAATAAGATAAATTAAGGAAATTAGTATATGACATTTACTAACTTAATGTGGGAAACTGAAGATTTAGTGTCCTTCAAAATAAATGTAGACTTTGGCTTTACTTCAGCAAAATATTAACCCTCGTGTCAGTAAGTCTTGATGCTCATTACTTATTTAATGGAAGTCAATTTAAACTTAATCTGGTTTACAGAGAAAAGTAGATTCCTACAACAGTTAAAGAGTTATTTCAGCATCTTAATAAAAAGCATTATTTTTGAAGATTACAACAGTGCAAATTAGTCTTATGAGAATTGTTTTCTGGTCATGTAATTATGATTATCTCTTGTCACCTTTGTTCTGTTAAAAAAAAATAAATCATCCACATTTGCAGTTTCAGGAAAAAAAACTCCTGAAAATATGAAATCTAAATGACCAAAACACAAGTTAAATAAAAAATTGTCTGCAATTTGTTTGTTTTCAGCTCATAATTTTTGAGTCAGTACCATTATTTTTTAACACTAGGGATTGCAATTTGAAAGAACAGTTTAAAAATGTGTTTGGTTTATCAATATATGATCACAAATTATTTCACAGACTAAACTAATTACTTTGAAGACCTGTATCTGGGGCAAGAATATATATTGCCCCAATATATTTGGGGCAAGAATATATATGACAGGTTAGACCCTAACAATTTGGAATTCCCAAGAAACTGCAATTACAATATTTTTCTAAAGAGTTTATTACAGAGATACACTATTCTCTAACATTAGAAAAGCATGGTTATATGACAGTCACAAAATTTTAAGTTTTGACTATAAAATGTAAATGAACAAAATTTTGAGAATTTCACAAAGCCTCTACTCATGAAATCTTTCATTACATTTGATAGAAAAGTATCTAAGCATACAAGTGAAGTCTTTGTATTGCCAACTGAATTAAAAATAACTGCCACAGCTGCATTCCAATGTACATCTTCGAAGATATATCACATTCATTAATTGTCAAACAAGCATGTCATCAGCTAAGTTCCTATCCTCTGAATAATCTGCTAAAATTTTTCTCCTAGAGCTCTTCTGAACTGAAAGGTGCCACACAAAGAGTAAGTTGTGTGCATTACAGAGAGCTCTGCATTACAGAGAGCTGTTCTCAGGTGAATGAGGACTAAGAATTTGCCCTCCATAGCTACTTCCAGCCTCACTGCAAGTGACAGTGTTATAAGGACCCAACAGAGATAAAAGGATTGTCACTGGTGTCTTAGTTTCAGTCTTAAGCACTTGCAACTTTCAGGCTTATACTGTGAAGAATGGCCAGACTTGATGGATGAAATGTGTGTTGTATAGCACATACACTCCTCACATGCATAATGGATCAAACATCTCAGCTAGATGTTAGTTTTTCAACTCAATTGAGTAAATGAGGCATCAGTAAATCCTGGCATAATAAAGTGAAATTCTGTATCATAATCAGCTAACAAAGACAAGTGTAATAGTTGATGGAAAGCAGAATATGAAAGCACAATTAAATCTGGCATGCATATCATCAAGTCAAATTATCACTTGGTTATGGAAAAATGTGGTAGAGCAGCATTCATGAAGGGCACTGCCTTAGTCTTCTTTTCAAGTGTTGTATAAAATTACAGCAAGATTGTGTTTTATTTAGACTGGCAGTGTTCCTAGAAAGCACTAGTTGTGATGCATGGAGCCTGAAATAGTGGCTTTTTATTTGTACTCAAAGCTCCAGAGTATTGTTCTGTTCAATCACTTATAGATCAGGCTGCTCAGTAGCTTTCATAAGCACTGGAACAGTGTGAATAAATTGTACTGACAATGCTGACAGTTCCATACCCTGCCTAAGACCTGAAAGGCTTTAAACTTTTGCTTTTTCATTCACTGAAGGGTGGTCCTTGTGTACAATACACTGGTCTCCCTCCTTTACAAGATTCCCCTCTTCTTCCCACACATACAACATTTTTTGGCAAAATGAAATAAGCTTCCTACCCTCAGGTTCTAAAGAAAGTATTCTAAATCAATCTGTCTCTAAACATAATTCAGAAGAATAAAGGAAACCTGTGTGAGTACAATAAAATGTTGTTCTTTATAAATTCCCAGCTGGCAGGGGTCCCGTTTCTCTGATATTTCTAATCCTTTCCAAGTTTGTTCCAGACAGAAATAAAAACACAACAGAATTTTTATAAATAATATCCAGGTTAGCAATTCCAGTTCTGGCTAACCCTCATATTTAGACCTTTAATTTTTTTTTGTAATGTTGGGGGAGGAGGGGGAGGGTCTGCTTGTTTATTTGGGATTTTTTCCATAAAATTATTTTTTGAGTCCCTCTAAAGTACTTCGCTTCTCCTAAATAAAGATTTCCATAATTTCTGTGTAGCTGAAAATTCAAAGTATTAAAGAGGGAGTGAGAAACTTGACCATAAAGTGATGGCAGTTGCAAGGTACTATAATTAAGGGAAAAAAAGCAAAAGTGTTGATAGCTCTGAGGCAATTACTCTTTTTCACAAAAATTTTAGCCACTGCCCTTTTTGGAACTCCACATGCAATTACAGATACTATAGAAACACACGTAATACATTTATCACCAGATTACCTACCTGCTTTCTTTCTTTTCTTACAGACAGGTTTTGGTTAGAAGCATGGATCTACACATATTCCAGTGTAAGGATTGCAGTAGTTCGAAGGCACACAGTATTTTGAAGAGCCAGTATCACAGTGTGCAACTCTCACTCCCTCAATTTGATAGAGCAGGAGTTGCCAAATGTTGTGTACAGACAATTACACTCAGCTTCCTGGGGGGCAAACAGGTCAATTTATTCTGCACACAAATTGAGAAAGTTTGTTATACAGGAACCTCTACATTTTCAAACCAAGGAGTTTTAGCGATGTAATTCGATTACAGGGAAAATTCAGGAGCTAATGTCATGTCAGCTATTCATTTCCCTCCCTTTCTTTTACAGAAAAGGACAGTAGAAAGCTGTGTTGTGTGGTTGATATGCCTGAGGAACAGGATCCCAACCAGAGGGACCTGGACAAGCTCCAGTAGTGAGTCACAGGAACCTCATGAGATTCAACAAGGCCAAGTGCAAGGTGCTGCACCTGGGTCAGGGCAACCCTTGGTATCAAAAAAGGCTGGGGGAAGAACAGATCAAGATCAGCCCTGCCGAGAAGGACTTGGAGGTGCTGGTAGATGAGAGGCTGGACATGAGCCAGCCATGTGCACTTGCAGCCCAGAAAGTCATTCAGATCTTGGGCTGTATCAAAAGCAGCATGTCCAGCAGCGCAAGGGAGCTGATCCTGACACTGCTTTTGTGAGACCTCACCTGCAGTGCTGCACCCAGGTATGGGGTCCTCAGCATAGGAAGGAAATGGACCTGTTATGAGTCCAGGGGAGCACCACACAGATGATCAGAGGCACAAGCATGTCTGTTGTGAAGACAGAGCAGCCTAGAGAAGAGAAGGCTCTAGCAAGATTTTTTTATGAATTTTCAGTAACTGAGGGGAGTTTATAAGACAGATGGAGTCAAACTTTTAGCAGGGACTGTAGTGGTAGCACAGAGAATAATGTTTTAAACTAAAAGAGAGTAGTTTTAGAATAGATATAAGGGAGTAAGCTTTTACAAGGGTATTAAAATGCTGGCACAATTTGCCAGAGAGGTGGTGGATGCCTCATTGTCCTGGAAAATTCAAGTTCATGTACGGCAGGGCTCTGAGCAACAGAGCTTGAAGTCCCTGCTCACTGCTGGGAAGCTGGACTAGATGATCTCTAAAAGGTCCTTCCCAGCCCAAACGATTCTATTGTATGATTCTAAGTTCATCTAACTGTCTACTCTATCAAACTTATTGCTTACATTGTCATCAGTATGTTGATATTTCTGCCTGACTCTAAACTAAGCCTCTAGTACTTTGTGTGAAACTTCATAATGTCTGCCCCTAGATTCAGGGTTTACAAGCTTATGGTAACTGAATTGGCTTCCTAACTTTTTTTGCAAATCAACAGACAATAGTTGTACGTCTTTCAAATATATCACAACTGCCCAAAACAAAACAGCTAGACCATTTTTTCCCTCCACTGGAGTGAAAAAGAAGGTAAGAAATGTGTCACACTGCACTTTGTCCATCTCTTCACTGCAACCATCAGCTTTTTCAATTCATAGTTTCATTGTGAAACCTTAGTTGTATATGTTCGGCTGCCTGCACTATTTATAACCAGACACATGAGCATACATATGTGTATTTGCATGTAGTTCCTAGAACTACAGTTCAGAAATTGTACAGGGAACTACAGTTCAGGAACAGGGTCAGTGGTCACAGACTACCAGCATTTTAACATGAAGTAGAAGAGAGAGGAAAAATTAGGCAAAGCCACAGGATCATAAGTGGCAGAATGCATTATTACTGTGGTTCTCAGACCAATATCAGAATAATTATGCTATGTTAAGAATGAAATACCAAATGTGCAAAGCCAGAGCTCCATATGATCATAAAGTGGAAGAAGAAAGAATTGTCAGAGCCCGAGTCTAAGGCCACAGTCTGTTGATTATTGTTCTGTTGTGAAAAAACAAACAAAAATGTAAACTTGTACAGCATATGAAAACACACATCACATTGCTGGCAGCATTTCAGCTTCCAAATGCAACAAATGTTGAAGCATATTTAAATTTCCTTCTGTTGAGGGTTGGGTTTTTCTTTCCTTTTCTTTCCTTGTTACTTGTGGAATTTTTTCCCATTGAGTTGCTAAGAAGCACTCGGGACTGGGTGCTTGAGATGGCAGGGAGGGGGAACTCCTCCGGGTTTTGGGAGTTTCTCTTGGGGGCACAGAGATACAAAGAGAATAGGCTGGAAAAGAGGAGGGCTGGGCTCCCCATCTGGGCCTCGGAGGAGGACGGTCGGACCTGCGCTTGGGGGAAGGAATTTGCTGCCATGGCCATAACTCAGCTGGGAGCTGCCTTTCTTCTGCTGCTGGGTCCCACATCCCCCTGCCCTGCTGGGACGTGCCGCAGCTTCCAGCTATTGCTGCGGAGTTTCCGATACATCTCGTCCACGGCCCCGGGACTTCCACTCATCCCTGCCATTCCAGCTTGCTGCTTCCCAGAGTCCTGCTGGGGCACCGGATCGGCTGCCCCAGGGTTTGTGAAGCGAAGCCTCTCCTCCATCCCCTCCGTCCCGGACAAAGCCGCCATTGCCGCGCTGCCCGAGCCCGCCCGCAGCGCCCCCTGCAGCCGCGGGGGCAGCGCCGCACCTGCCCCGCCCGCCGGGAGCCAGCAGCGCCCCTGCTGGCCGTGCCCGGAACTGCACGGCAGGGAAAGCGCCGCGGCCCAAAGGCCGGGGCTGGGCTCTGGCTCCGCTCGGTGCCAATGCCGGAGTTGGTGCTGTTGTTTGTGTGCCTTGCTGGGTGTACTAGCAAAGAACTGCTATTCCTGTTCTCATGTCTTTGCCTGAGAGCCCCTTAATTTCAGAATTACAACAATTTGGAGGGAGTTTACATTCTCCATTCCAAGGGAGACTCCTGCCTTCCCTAGCAAACACCTGTCTTTCAAACCAAGACTCTTTCTCATTCTTTAAATCCTGATTTATCTACTGTCACTTGTATGGCAGGGGCTGAAATTTTTGACAGCTGAAATAGGTGCCAGTGCACTGGATCAACAGTCTTATCCAACAACAGCTGAATTCAAAGAGTGTCTTTTCCCCAGGTTCAGTGGGAGTTGAGTGACACCCAGCATCAAATAAAAACCCAATTATTAGGGGATACAATCTGAGTAATTAGTTCATGACTGCATTTACCTCAGATAATCTTCTAAACAACACTCCAACAATCCCCTTGGTCAGCCAAGAGAAGTAAATCAGAGCCAAGAAGCTCAAATCTCACATCCTCAAAACCCACTCATGAAAGGAAGCAAACATCACCTTTTTTAAGGCTTTCTGTTCGCTGGCAATTTATTCTGAACCTTTATGGCATTTGTTTTTGCCTCAGTTATTAGCAAAACTTCTCTTTAATAAACTCACCACTGTCCTACTGGCACAGGAGCACTCCAAGAGCAGAGGGCCTGCAGGTGCATGACTATTCCAGTCACATTTCCCTTATAAATGCATCTCCCCCCGCCACTAAAACTGTTCAGACAGGATTTTAGCAGGATTTTATTGCTTGTCAATATTTTGAGACTATTGTGCCTATATTTTTGATGTAGAACATGTTATGTTAATAGGGAGGAAAAAAAGATTCTCCACTCCATTCAAAAGATTCTGATATTAATATTTTTTGCTGAGAGAATCATTATTAAAAAAGTGAAAGGAGAGGTTTTGTGACTGGAGGGCTTTTTTTGCAATACAGTGGAAAAGGTAAGACATTCTTTGATGCAGAAGGATTGTACAGATTCTGATTGGATTTCAATATTGAAACCCTGCCACAGAGTTTCAATGAAAGCAGTTTCCTCATGAAACAGGCTTTCAGAGTACCCAGCACTGCACATGCACGACTCAATGGCAGCTATGTGTGAGTTCTCCTTTTCAACCCAGCAACTCCAACCTTAATCAGTGCAGGCTTACTCTGAGAAAATTTATTTCAAATATGCATTCAAAGATCAAAACATATAGGAATTGGATGCATAACAGAAATTTTAAAAATTAGAGTTTGGGAAAATCCATAACGTGCTTGTGGCTGCCTGGGTGGTCCCTTTGCACCACAGCTGCTGAGAAGATGGAGAATTTTGGGCTGACAGGTCCTTGTTTCCAAACATTAACCCCTCTCAGAGATCTGACACAATTGGCACAGTTTACCAAAATTTTTTCCCTCTACAGAGCTAGTGTTGCCCAAAGGAAATATCATCAGAAATATTTTGTTCAGTTTTACTCACACGTGATGAGGTGCTAGATGGAAAGGAAAACAGTGCTTGCCAGAACTCTGGAGGCATTTGGAGGCAGGAGGTCAGTACATGACTCCCTGATCCTTCCTCAGCACAACCACATGGAGTATAAGCACAGTGATAATGTAAGACATAATAAATCACATAAAAACAACTATCCTGTCCATGGTGATTTTAAAAGCCTGGTTATTTTGCCAGTAGGGTCTGCATAAGAATGCTTAGGTGCATCTGTATGTCTATTCTCCACACTGTTTCAGTTATGACAGTAGGGACCAGATTATTCAATTCTAAGGACACCATAAATTCCCTCACTTTTTTAAGGTACAAATTCCTATTTAATAATTTAATAAACTTTAAATCTCTCTATTTTCTCTTCTGATAAAAGAAAATAACTCCATACAATCTCAGACATTCCTTTTTCAGGAGAGAGCAGGGATCAAACACTTCAAGGCTTACCAAAATTATGCAAATGTTTTAAAAAAATTTATAAAGGAGAATCTAGTCAGCAGAAGAGATACATATTCAATACACTTATATATTATCATGCAGGACTAAATTGAGAAAAATGCTGAAAAAAATAGGCTGTGTAAGATGTGGCTGATACCATTCTGGTTAGTTACCAGTTCAGGTAAGGAAGTACAATGGTGAAAGAACCTAATTATCGACAATATTCTCTTCTCAAACTGGTTGCTTTTTTGGTTTAAGATGCCACAGTTAATTTTAACAGAATAGTCAAGGAACAGTTTGTCGCTGGGCTGTATGTATGGCTTGTACTATACAGTGATAAGACATGGGATAATTAGCAACTACTGACATGACCAAATGACATGCATACTCTGCAGCCACCTAATTTCTATCCCTTCTTTCATCTTTGATATTCCACTTGTGTATGATAATGACAAAGTTATGAAAATGTTGTGACAGTCTGATTGAAGAGACTGGGACAAGGAGACAGAAAGATAGAATATATAATAATGAGCCATGTCCTTCATTATCTTAATGAGGGTCTTTTAAAATACTTTTTTTCTGAACAATTTCTGGGGGAATATTCTTTTAGCACAGAAAACAAAACATGCTATGCAATTCACACCCGGATGTGCCAACCTTTTGTGTTACTCCTTGGCTTCTTGTATCATATCTCCTGTCAATTATTATGTGTCATCTTTGGGTAATTTCCAAGTTATAGTTTAATTAAAAACACCAGTCTTATTTTCTCTTTTGACCAGGTCTTGCTCTGCATACTTTGAAGAAAAAAAAAAGTTTATTATTCTGCTGATAGTAAACAGTTATATAGCTTATTTTCATTGTCATTAACAGAAGCAATGATTTTAATTACAAGTCACCCACTGTGAAATATACAAAAGTGCACAGTCATTTCTAAATCAAAATAGATTGTATTGTGTTTTCTGATATCTGATGAACTGTTCATAGAATAAAACAAAACTTGGGCTCTTAATACTCTCTTCTAGTTGCACTTTCTATCCACTAATATATAATACACTGAGTATTTAATAGTGTGGAACTTAATTTGCTTATTATTATTATCTAATAGTGTGGAACTTAATTTGCTTATCTCCGTAATGCATTTCCTTCTCAGACCTATAGTCACTGTAGCTTTATTTGAGACTGTCAGACAGAAGCCCCCCAAACACCTTTGTTTTTATTGTCTGAGATGTCTGGTGGAGAAATAGCTCTGCCAAATTAGTTATGCTTCAGACTAAACAATATGATAAAATACTCATATGGAACAGCAGGCAGAGTAAGATGCTTAATATTTCCTTGGCCTAACTTGGCCTGGAGCAAACATTTATTAAGGAAAGTTTTCTTTTCTGTGTGATGCAAGTGTGGGGTTTTTTATTTCTTCAATGAGAATTTTTGATCTGAATACCACATCTAAAGAATGTCATTATGAACGTGATCCATTGCCAGTGTCATTTTCAACAACTAAATCACTAAGGTTGTGGCATTAATCCTCCCCATTAAAACTGGGCCTTTTTCTACCCAACTAACCCATATTAAGAAAAATTATCTCCAATTCCGTACATTGTGAACAGTACTGATCTGAGATTTACAATTTCATTAGTGAGACAGTAACTTTAAAGTTACCATGCAATTACTTTCTATTTAAAACATATAATGATCACTTTTACTTTGTTTTCATTATTTTGCAATATCTTTTTCTAGCACACAGAAATTGAACACTTTCATTTATGTCATAGTGAAAACCAAGGGATATTCTAGAACAGTGATACACACAGACTCTTAGGGGTTTATTTTTTGCTGCATACACCAGAATGCATAATCTGCCCTACAGAAAATGCAATAAAAGCACACTACAGTATTTTCACATAATACCTCTATATGTATTGGGTTTATAATAAGATCAATTAATATATAAAAATCCAAAACTAGATATTTTCCGAAGTACTTATATTATGACTGTTGAAGAAATATTGAGTATTTTCTTGAGACCCTTTTGTAAATAGCAACTTTGCTTTTACTCAATGGACTGCTTTTTCATGAACCTATAACAAAACTGAAATCTGTAACTGCTTTCAGTTATTCCAAATCTGTGTCTATACAACACCACCTGTAATAAACCATCGCTGGAAGGATGATCTCTCTAGTTATGACATAAGGTGTTGGGTTCTTTTCAGTTGATATACACAGAAATAAAATATTCATTCAGTCAGTTACATTTTAGCAGTAAGATGAAAAGTAGTTTTCATGACTGAATAATTCCAACACCCATGTCATAAAACAGTGAGGATTAAGGATGAAAGTCACTTCAACTAATAATTTAAAATTAGACCTTCAGGCTGAGTTCCACCATCTACACATAGTTATTTAGTCCCATTTGAAAGGCCTAGATCTGACAGATATGACATATTAGCCACAGAAAACCCATGACTTTCTGGTGTGGTGGCTGGCCACCAGACAAGATACCTTAGATATCTCAAATGGCACTGAATGCTAGTGGATGAGCAACAGAATCAAGGCTTTAATTTGAGTGAGTCAGATAGCCCAAAATAGGGGACAACAGACTGATTATAATGAAAGAGTTCTGCAAGACTGATTGTTCTCTGTTGACAGCAAAGAGTTTGGCTGAAAACTTAGACTGCATCCAGAATGACATCCATTCTAGTCAACTGAGATTTAGTCTATACTTTCAGCTTGCTCTAAAACAGGAACTGACAGGTCAGCTGGTCACCAAATTGCTCTCAAGTTTCCCTGGATTGTATTGACTGGCTTGCTGTTACCTCTAATGGAGGCCTTGACATCTCATCCTCAAGGAGACATCTGAACATAGATACTTTAATGGGCAAGCTCAGTGCTATTCTTCACCTTTATGAGCAAAGTCTAGCCACCTTTTGTGATTTTCTTTTTCTACTAGGAAAGCTTTCAATTTTTTCACACTTTGTTTGCAAGACTATTCTACATTATGAACTTCAAACTACTATTCAGACACTTAAACTTGTGGTCACCTTCTTAGGCTTCTCCTGGACACTGCTTGGTTTTATACCCTTCCCTTCCAGCCACTCAGCAATTCCATCATTCATGACTCACCCCAGTGCATTCTGCAGCGTGCTCCTTCTACCAGCAGCATTGTGCAGCTCTCCTTCAGCCATGAAGGAACATATCTTGTGCACAGGAACTGGAATTGTGCCTCCCTTTCCATTGTCTCCTCTATGAGGTAGCGTTCTGAAAAGCTAAGCGAAGAAAACATTTGTAAAACTCAATGAAGAGAGGAAAAGACTAAAAAAGGAATTTTAGAAATAGCGCAATTCTGGAAAAATTGTGGACAGAAAGTGGTGACTTTGTAATTTAAAGATGTGAATAAAAAGATATAAAAAGTGGGAGGAAAAAATATTTTTCCTGGTGGTTTGGTTTGTGTCATTGACTTTCACATGTTTAGGATACTGAGTATATAGATAATGACTATACATATGACAGAGAAGGATGATTTGCTACTTTCTGACTTGGAACTGGGCCCAGTATTCCAGGAAGGCCAAAACTTTTCCACAGAACTCAGTTTCTAAGAAAACTTACAGAACTTTACATGCAGTGACAAGGTGAGTTCAGTTTGAGAATCGCTTTGGCAGTTCAGGTTGACATAGTTTCTCAAATCTTACTCTTGGAGCTGACTTTCTCACTGAGATTCATTCTTGCATGAAGAGACAACCAAAAGTGTAAACAACCCTCTCTGGGAACCAGAGGACATTACTGAAAAATAGAAATTATGAAGATTCTGAATCATTGAATTCTTTTGCTCCCCCAACAGGAAACTAAATTGATTTGCTAGTCCCTGGCATCTGTTGCTATTTGGTAGAGAAGTAACATCATGCTTTTTAATCCCTCTTTTTACTTTCTTCCACACATTACTGAATCTATGTGTACATGTATGGTTCCAATAAAGACGCTCTTTTCCTGTAAATCAACTTCTTCTGGAGTCTTAGGTAAATGTATTCAATATATACAAATACACAGGTAGCACAGACAAGATAAGCTGTTACCCGTTCCTTGACTTTCCTTGTTTACAATGGCAACAAATATCTGATCCTACCTAATATCATGCCCAAAAAGCTGGGGAAGGTGTGGGAGAAGACATAAAAATCCTTGAATAAATTATAGAGACATAGAAGAGAAGACCTAATTCTTTACGCACCAGTATGGCACATTTTACCTCTGAATAGATCTGCAGCATTCTTCACATTCAGCCACAGTTAAGCAGAGCTAAATTTTGTCCCCTTTTGCTTCAGGTTTCCC
This sequence comes from Taeniopygia guttata, assembly GCF_048771995.1. Taxonomy (NCBI): domain Eukaryota; kingdom Metazoa; phylum Chordata; class Aves; order Passeriformes; family Estrildidae; genus Taeniopygia; species Taeniopygia guttata. The sequence continues at coordinate 19,150,158 of NC_133025.1, forward strand.
TGCTGGGATAAAAATCAAAGCCAGACAGAATGGGGAATGTAAAATATCACCTTCCTGGACCTCTGCCTAAGGAACAATGTAGATGGAAACACTTTTGCAAAATCATTAGCTCACAAAACAAATATTTTCAAAAGAAACAACAAATCTTTCCTTTCACTGAGAAATGTCACAGAAAAATAAGACATATATGGCCACAGCTGAGTTTTGTTTTACTCACATATAGCTTTCTGCATTCAGTTCACAGACAAAGGAGGTGCCTTTTCAAACACTCACTGTTCAGCCTAGTTTAATTTTTTCATATCATATGATGTTCTCTGAACTGGATTTGTTGTGTAATCATTAGAGTTTACATCTACTGTGTACTTTCTGCTGCCCTACTTTTACTTTATCCTATTTCCTTTCCCCAGATTATTCACATGTGAATCATGCACTGCCTCATATAGATAAAGGAAAGAGATGCCACTTTTTTTTTCCTGAGGATCATGTTGCCCAGAGTAGGATTCACAGAGGGAGCCAAGATGCACTATTTTCTGTCCTAGTTAGATGAAGAAGGCAGCATCTACACCTAACTCTTGTTGATGTCAGCAATAGGTACAGAACTGGGGTCAGGTATTTTTCTACAGAGAATGAAAAATACAAGATGGAGTACTGGATTCAAGGGTCAAAAGATGCAGACCCCTGGCCTCTCTCTAGAGGACACAAAAACTCTCCAGCTTATCCTGTGGTCTATGAATTGTAGCTTGAGCCAATCAGTCTCCTGTAGGTTTTATACCCTACACTGGAGTCAGCCTAATTCAAATATGAACTGCTTACATTACTAGAAGATAAGAAAACTTGTAGCCTCCTCTTCCTTAAGAGGAAAAAAATGTAGAAAACTGGAATTGGAATAACATTCAGACTGTACCACGATATGTCCTAAACAACAACTTTAGCAGTGATCTCATCAAAAAAACAGTCGAGCATTTTCTGGAAAGTAACCAAAGGTCTGCTGCAAATGAATCAAATATTTCATCTTCTATTTGGTCGCAAATGTCGAACACATGGTGCTGAAAAGCATTTTTCCTCCACTGGAATGCAATAAAAGGCTCAAACATTTTGATTAAATCATTGATCCAGTCCACTGTCCCATCTTCACACATGACTGCATTGCAATCTGTCTAGGTCTCTTTCTAAAATTACTGTGCAGCAACAAATGAGATAGGCTCTTAAAATTTATATGTGTGTATATCTTTCTTGTTGCAGCTACAGTCTCTAAATTCAGACACATGTAAAGGTCAGAAAAATCACTTACTGTATGTGTTGGTTTTGACTAGGATAGATTTACTTTTCTTCATAGTAGCTAGCATGGTGCTGTGTTCTGGATTTCTGCTGAAAACAAGGGTGATAACACTGGGATGTTTTTGCTACTGCTGAGCAGAGCTTACCCAGCATAAAGATCTTTCCTCCTTCTCACCCAACCCCATCAGCCGGGAGGCTGTGGGTGGTGTACAAGGATTTGAGAGGTGACACAGCCAGGACAGCTGATCCCAGCTGACCCAAGGGATATTCCCTTCCATATGGCATCATGATCACTACAAAGAGTTGGGGAATGAAGAAGGAAGGAAGGACATCCAGAGTTACAGCATTTTGTCTGTCCAAGTAAGTGTCACACATTGCTGCTTTCCTGGGAATGGTTGAATACCTGCCTGCCCGTGGGAAGTGGTGAATTAATTTATTGTTTTGTTTTGCTTGTGTGTGCAGCTTTGCTTTATCTTTTAAACCATCTTTAGCTCAACCCACAGGTGTTCTCCCTTTTTGTCTTCTGGTTCTCTCCCCCATTCCACCAAGTGATTACAAATGGGGACACTTAGCAAGCAGCTGCATGGGGCTTAGTTGCCAGCTGGAATTAAACCACAATAATTTACCTGATGGCTCAGTTCTGCCAGAAGAGGAAAGGGTGCTGGGTGCAATGAGGCACAGCTTGCTCCCACAAGTGTGCCATTGCTCCTTACAACTGCATAAACACTCTTGTCTAGTTTCATAAATAGGACTCTGCATTTAGTTCTGCAGTTCAGAGTCTGCTGCAGAAGTGAAAGACATCTCTGTGCCCCGGCCCTTGGTGCTGAGGGCACATAAATTTCACATTCTGTTCTCTGGAGATGAAACTCACATTCTCAAATTCTGGAAAAGACTGAGAGTTCACATTGCAAAGTGCACAGCATCAGTTCCTAGGTCCCTTCTTCTTACATTGTTCCAGCTGTAGCACAAAGTCAATTAAGCCATCAAACTTCATAACCAGGCACACAAGAGTGTGGCTGTCAATGACACACTTACGGCTTTCTTGTCTATTTTGCAGACAGTAAGCAGAGAACACAAGCAATATGTATGTGTAAATGCCCAGGTAATGCAGTTCCAGTTTTGCTTTACATCCAGAAGGTACAAAAGAGGACAGGGTGTCCACAGTCTGTTCCACCTTATTCTGGAATCCTGTGCTTGCTAAGGTGTGGAGAATTGCAAGGTTATGCAAGGGTGAAGTTGGCGGCCAAGTTCTTCATTTTCATGTGATTAGGCTGCCCTAAAACAAGTTGTCTGAGCACACCGAGAGTACCCCATAGAAGAAGGGGGTGTATTAATTTAAAGTCCTCTATATTAATATTTGGCTTTGAGTGCAGGGAAGAATGCAGTTTATTTAAGGGTAGTAGCAGGGACCATGAGAGGACTTCAGCCTAAAATAATAGACTACAGCAACTTACTGCTTCAGATTTCAAAAGGTGTAATGGCTTGAAGGTGACTGAATTGAGCCTTTGACATAATACTCTCTTTGTCCACTTAAATTCATGGAAAGTCTAATAGTTCAATTTTATAGTTCAGTAGTTTTAAATTAAAAAATACTTCAGGCTTTTGTTCAATAAAATTAACATAAAATCCTGGCAGCGCTGCAAAATTAGCATCTACAGTAATTGGCAGCTTAAACCAACTAGTTAGAATGCCTCTACACAGCATTACTGCTTCCTCCACATAAGATTATATTTTGAAGATTCTTTGCACAAAAAAAAGCATGGCAGTCCCACTATCACCTTGCTTATGTTATTTCAAATACATGTTCAATATTTTCTTCTCAAGAGACAAACTGGAACTAATTGTACTGAACCCAATTGTAAATATCAAATGACCACCCCTGAAGACATTTCTCTGCATTTTGTAAGTACCTATTTTTGAAACTACATAAAACCCTCAAGTATTTGTGGTTAAAAATATCTGATTACTATTAAACTGTTGAAACATTTTCATATTCAGCTGATAATTTCCAAAAGAAGTTTTAATTACATTGGGCAACTTAATATTTCTAGTTGATTTTGGAAGTCAAATAAGTGAGAATAGGTTTTGCTAATGGAAAAGTCCAGAATAAAGACCACTTCCCTATTGCTTTTAATTTTTATATCCATAAATATTATCTGTCCAGAAAAAAGGGAGTTGTCACTGGGCCTAGGATTTGTGTCTGTAGTTCTTTTTTCCTGAGGGCAATAGATAGGAAGAGATTAACTTCTGCAAGTAATTACTGGAGTGCAAAAGATTGTGAGAGCTAAATTTTCATCATCTTATGACAAGGTCTAGCCTTTTCTCTCTTTAGATTAGAGATCCACAAGAATTATGGAATTCAATAATTATCTCAGAGGCTTTAAAGAAAGCATAAGAGGTTAAAATTCTTTACAATTTTCACAAAAGAAGCTGTGGAAGCACACATACACATACAAAACAAGCAAACAAGCAAACAAACAAGCAAACAAACATAACACCTAGAGACTGTAAGATCTACACCAAGATTCCTGAAGGTTTTTCAGCCAAAATCTGCCATAGAAAACATTTTCTTGGTCATGCTAGGATAAACCATAGCTCAACTAGACAGTTATATTGGATCTCATTTTAAAAGGCTTTAACTAAACTGAGGATGATCCAGACAGAAATAATTTCTGCTCATTAACAATTATATCCATAAATGCTTACCTAGGATATTAAAGCTGGTAGAATCTAATTGTGTGGTTAATATAGACTCTTTCTTGGCAAGACAGTGACAGTAAATGAGAATAGGATCAATTGATGTTATGAAACAAAGTTTCATTGCTATTCTTAGCACTCAATAAATTAATGATTCCACATGATATGGGTTCAGTTCCCAAGTAGAAAGATGTCATTCCACATCAGAAAGTCCACATCAGCTGTAGTCCTGTTAGTCATATCTCACATATTTTGTTACTCTTTCACACTTTTTGTAAGATACAAAAATGACTGGTTTTACACATAATCCTGTCTCAGGTCTCTCAGTTTATTAAGATGTCAGCCTTTGTTGTTAAAGGTGTGCTGCAATCGTCACAGAGTCAGCCCAGCATTTCTCAGAGATGGATAGGAAACATTCATCCTTTCCAGCTCCCAGCTCTGTGTGGTGGAATGCCAATACAACAGGGTCAGGGAAAGTCAGATGTATAAATCCATGAGAAATGCTGACTGGTTCCCTGAAATAGTTCTTTGAACTGAAAAAAGTGCTAGAATTTTGAAACTGATTGGCTGCAAGAAAATTCAGGGCTTGGCATGTCAGAATCAAGTCTTAAAACAATTCTTATCTATAGATGCGTATGAAAACATCAGTTTCACTTTCCAGGGAGAGCTGCTATATCTTGCTCACTACTATTGCACCCACCTGAGGTCAAGGAACTAACAAGTTGCTGTCTAGAAAAATTGATAGTGTATTTGAGACAATATCAATAGAAGAGATATTGAAAAAAATTATTGGATCATGCCAATCTGTTAGTATATGGAAAAAAAAACAAAGCTGGACTTAGTCCCACATGATAAACATACTTTCAAAATTCCCTACACTTGGGTTAGAAAAGCATATTGCATCTGCTGTGGACTGATTAGTCTGTGAATTGGAATTTCCAGTAGTGTGTTTGACACACAAAAGTTAGGAGTTAACACATAAATGAAAACAAACCCCTATTTTATTTTAGTGAGGCCACAATTCTGCATGAGACAGTACATGTGAGAACAGAATTGGAGAAACCATGAGCCCAGTGCTCTGGTGGACAACGAAAAATTATTCCATTTCAGCCAAATTCAGTAGCATCATTAAAGCGCTGAATCCAGGCATGTATTATTGCTTTTCATAAAACTGCTGGTACAATTTACCATGAATTTTAAGAATCATGCCTGCATGCACAAGGAAAAGTATCTTCCTCTGCAAATCTTAGCTACTCTTTCTTTTCATGGACTATTCACAAATTCATGAATTTTATCTTTCTTAGAATTTAATTATATTTTACCATCTTTTTGCAATAGTAAGTACAGATTATTTATCAGGCATCTTGGTTTGACATACTCCTGTGTGGCAACTCCACACTTCTGCCATATTCCTCCAGAATATGTAAGCTGTTTAAAATGGAAAGGAGATTTTAACTCTTAGGAGTGAGGAATGCAATACTATGCCATAAAAGGTCAGGTGGTAATCCACTACCAAAAAGCATAACACATCATTATGCTTTGCTCAAGTAAGGCAACATTATTCTGAAAATCAAAGGGAAGCTGGTTTCATTTAATATTTACATAAGCAGGGCTACAAAGGTATAAAGAAACACATGGGTTTAAGGAATATATCAAAGCTCAATGCAGAAAACACAGATATTAAATGTATGTGCCTGAAAAGGCAACATCAAAATGGTTTGGCTTTAAATATACACTATATGATGTTCTTTGGGTAGCCTAAACTTAACTTGAGGAAGCTTTATATTTCTCATAATTTTCTTGTATTAATTTCCCTAAGACAGTGACAGTGTTTAATTGTAAAAATCTCAACATTAAAAAAAACCCAAACTATTTGCTGCCTGCCAAATGTGTTAATGTTTACCTACCTCTTGAGCTTCTGTCTAAAATCTGTTCTGGGACTGGTTATGAGTAAATATATTCCATGCTTGCAAGAGTGGAGAAAATAGATTCCCTGATCTCTGACTTCTGTGATTAATTGATTCCTTTAGGGAAAGTAAATATATTTATCACCTTTAGACTGCAAGACTCCTACAAGAAATTGTCGTATCATTATAATGGAGCAGAGAATGTACACTTAGTACTCTGTGCTCTGATGTCAAAAAACATCAGGACAAAGCAAGAAAGGGAAGATTAATTGGAGACTCCAGGTAAAGGAAGATGAACAGCTAGAAGTACTGCACCCCTCCCTGCTCATCTTAGTGGCACACTCTCACCATTCCCTTTACCCAACAAAATTTAGGAGGGTGTACCCTCCATCATTTGAATACCAACAGTGACAGCAAAAAACCCCTCATATTTTCCAAAATATTTCAGGGAAAAAATTAAAATCTAACACCAAAACCTTTGTGTCTTATTAGGAGTCAAATTATAACTGACCAGAAGAAAATCTTTCTGTATATACCCTTAATTAAAGCAGTTAGTTTATAGAAATTTCCAGCATTTAGAATTTTATCAACGTGTAATATTCAAAAAACACCAAGTAAGCTAAAGCCAGACAGATGTTTCACATACTTATTTAATAAAAAATAATTCTCTTACTTCAACATTGCTAAGCTAATGACCATGTCACATGCATGATGTATATATTGCACAGGAACTCTTCTGACCCTACTCAGATATCTGAGGAGTGGGTGCCTAAATATATCACCTTATACTTCCCTGCAATTTCCAGGGAAAAAAAAAAAAAAAAAAAAAAAAAAAAGTTAAATGTCCCCCACCTCCCCAGGGCAATTTCTTACATCTAAAATGTTTATCCAAGACAAATCAGGTGATATTCTCCAAGGATATCCACATCTCCATTTGTTACAAGAGGAGTGTAGGATGACCCATTAAGAATTTTCACGGAACTTTCAACAACTAAAGGTGACTGAGGTGAAATCCACTCTCAAAGCTTTGTACCATAGACATTTTCGCTACAGCAATTCAGATCTCAGAACAGGCATTCCAGGCACTGGAGTGCATTGATCACGTGCCTGGCAGCCATGCTTCCAGAACTACTTTCCATGGTCCTGCTCAGCTTCACACAACCAAGCATTTTAACTGCTGAATGGAAAACAGTTAAACTGTTATTTAGTGGAACAGACTGTGATATAATCTGATCATAAAATGCTTTGCAGAAGGAAAATTCCTTATTTGTCTCTTGAATTTAAACAAATCAAAGAAACATGCAAAGCTAATACTTCTAATACCATTTGGTATAATGTCCCTATTTGAGAGAATATTTAAACAGATGTTTAATATTAGGTCTGTGCCTAAATCCCATTGAGATCAATGGGGTACAAATGTATGCTTAAATTTAGTCTTGTGCATACAGTCTTCTTGAATAGAAATTGATTCAGCATGTACTGAAGAGCTTCCCTGAACTGTAGCCTGGGATATTAACTTAAATGTTTTCAGCTGCCCAGCTACAGGCACCCTACTGGGAAAATTTAGTCAGAAGCTTTATCTTGGTATCGCTTAATGCATGTTGTTTATCACCTTACTGGTCTCACACTGGTCTTCTGGAACTGTATTTTGGGAATCTGTTGCAGTTTATGTTTTCTTTTTAATAACTGTGGTCACTCTTTGCCTTTAGCCAAAATATAAGAGGAATGACATTTATTCCAAGTGAGGGAAAACTCAAACATTTTCCCAATCACATGGGAAAGTTTCACTCAGCTTTCCTATTCTAACTAGAAAACCCTTTGCTTTGCTTTTCTCATCCACATGCTGAGGGGGAGAACTGACTTTTTCTAGGCAATCTAAGTTACTATTTTGACATGTAGGTTATTAAATTTTATTTTATTGTTATCTTATGGATACCAGTAGCATTCAATTATTAGGCAATCTGTTGCTATTACTTGCTTGCCCACTTTGCATTCATCATCATGACAAACTCAAAAAAATAAGTATACCTCACCATTTATGTGTTTTACAACCTGGATCAAGTATCCTAAATTATGACATTATTAAAAGAGTGCAAAAGAATAGAAAATTCAGAATTTTCCTATTAGACATATTCCTCCACTAAAGAGCAATTCTCTGTGGTCTACAATAACTTTTTCTATTTTATATACATATTCTAGAAATCCAGCAGGTTGGGGATTTTTAAATGTTCAATATTGAACATTCTCTATTAAATGAGGATCCTTAGGAGTATTCTCATTTGACATTTAACTACTTCCATTACAAGTCTATTTTTTCATCCTAGTTATTCCCATAAGTGACAGTGAAGTACAATCAAAACTATTCCCAAGCAGCATAACCACAACTGCTTATTAAACTTAGAAAACCAGTCAAATTAAATCTATGCCAATTCTTCAAAAGGTTCAGGCTTTGGACATTAACTAAAGGTAGCAGAATCTAATTGCAAGTATTTATTGGAGATGCCATAGAGTATCAATTGGGATAACTGTGAGTTATGGTTTAATTTTGGAAAATAAGTTCAGCAAGTGCTTTTGTCCAATACAAATTCCTATGATCTGATATATGCACCTTTTTAAGGATACGTTTGAAATATTTTCATTTCTTTGTATCAGAACATTGGAAATGGATTCAAAGCCAGTCAAGAGCCCTTCCATCCTGGTCACTGAAGTTTGAATCAGAAATTCAGACTGTGACTTTTACTGGTACTAAACTCTTTAGCATAGTAAAAATCCTGAAGAAACTGAATATTCAGAGAGGGCTTTACAGATATATGGACTATTTAAGCTAAGTACAAGAGGTAGAATAACAGTCATTATGGAATGATTACAAATCTAGTGAAATAATATCTTTAAAGGTTAAGCAGTTATATTTATAAAGTAATTGTCATTTTCAAAGCATCTTGAACCCCCAGGTTGATGCTACACCTTTGAGTAGTCAGCTCATGGTATTTTGCTAGCCTTATTAAGCAGTATGTCCTCTTGCTGCCCTGCTAAACCCCTGGTGTTTAGCAGATCCTTTCCATTTTAATTAATATTATAAAAAAAACCTCTATAAGTCTTCTGAATTATTCACTGGGAATACTGCAATATGCAGGGATCTTAAGTCTTTTAATTGCAATGAAAAAAGAAAATAATATGAAAACACTACAACTATATTTTCCCAGAATGTTTCTAGGGCAATCATAGACAAGGTTTTGTTGTACAATAATTTGTGTAAATTTTACAACTTAGATATGAAAATTAGTGATATTCCATGTCAACATTACATAGTTAAACTACTAACATATGACTGTCATTTTCATTGGAATATGCTTTTCATTGGAAAGTGTCTTTTATGAATAAAGATTACATCTCTTTTCCTAATCCCTTATGCTGCAAACTTTTACAGAAGTGAAAGGATGACTGAATTCATGCAGAACATATAGTAGCGAAGTGAAACATAAGATATGTGAGCCACATTTTCACTTGATGAATAGATAGGATTCATATAATACAAAATTTAAACTGGTAAAATCCAATAATGTAACCGCTGAAGATGATGGAGTTGAAAGCCTGTTCTTTCAGTGATATTTAAACTAAAGCTAAAATTATATAATTCTGCATATTTATCAGGCTACCATGTCTATTTTAAATTTTTATCATGTGCTGTATTTTTAAAAAAGCAACTGTAAGGAAATACAAACGTAATCCTTTTCTACAAAAATCCAACCAGAAAAAAAAAATTGGAAAATAATTCTATATTTTAATTGCATTGTTCTCAGCAATCAAATTTCTTCCTGCACAGTTAAAATAAATTAAAACACTATTACCCTCACGGCCTTCTGGTTTAGCCAGGCAGGCTTGAGTGCACTTCTGTCTTTAATTAAGTATGGACAGAAAAAGTCTTTTGTTCTTTTTCTGATATGTTTGACACCTGCTGTCTTTGTAATCAGGGAAATTAGTCAAAAAGTTCCAACAGAGAGGCTTTTAGTCAGAAGCAGCACCTGGGTCCCTATCTATGCCTTCATGTCACGTAACATTGTCCTGCACCCACAGCACAAGAGATAAAAAGCTGAACAAGTGGTGAGCTTTCAGCTTCAGATACAAAACAGGATCAATGGGCTTCTGTAGAAATTAATGGTGAAACAAAAGCCATATGCTAACCCGTTCTTTTGCTAAAATGAAGGAAAAACTACCTTCCTTTTTTTTCCTTCTCATTTATTTTAGGATGATTTATGAGAGAGTGCTTTTGCAATCCAGTTCAAGCAAGAAGGTAGAGCCAAATCTACCAGTTATGACAGCTATGTATGTTACAATTCCTTCCAGTGTGATCCTGGACAAAATCACATTTTCTGTGGACTGTCGTCACTTCAAAGTTATCTCAAGTTACAGTAACCTGTATCAAGTTTTCTCCATGCAGTAAATGCCTTTAGCTTGGTGAGTTCAACACAAGCTCACTCTTCACTGACGTATGACTAAAAATCATGCAAACCTGCCGGATCTTAAAGAGGTTATTTCTGCTTAATTGGTTTTTAGTGAAACCCTACACCCACCATGCAAATTCAGGATGGCAGCTGCAAGCCAGTGCCACAGGGCATGAGGAAATAACCTATACAGCAAATCAGCATATGGCATCTGAAAAAAAAGCTGTGGGATTCACCCTGCAGGTCTTAGAGGCTATACTATACTAGTTCCTGTAGTGTCACTAAGACGACTGGTGGTATTTCACACTGACACTGTTTTCACCCAGACTGATTTATTTGAGAGAAATGATTCATTAGTATTCAAATTCAAGCTAGCTACAGCAAAGATGCACCTCACAGCTACACTGAATTCCTGCACAAATAAACACAAGTGAAAGGGTAATGGTGAGGACATAGTCCCTTCCAGAATCAGTAACTTCAGTTAGAAGTCCATCATGCTTCAGGAAAATTTTGCATTTGTTCACTTTTCCTTTTATTCGTGTCCACCTTGCCTGTACCATGTAAGCAAGGAAGAGCTGTCATCATCGTCTCTCACAGACTTACTGAGACAGAGATCTGCAGATGCTGCAGTAGGCCTTACATTTATGATAAGGTATCACAAGCTCAAATTAGCCCTCTACCTTTAGCCTCCATCTCAGTGATTCCCATTTTCAGTTCAATCCCACTCATCCATGGTGGTCTTTCCCCAGCTTTTAGAGGTGGCAACAAAGATTTCCCCATCTTCCACTTAGCAGCTTAGCACTTTGTTAGGCGAGTAACAGTGGGCTGAGCTGCTCAAAACTGCTGGGATCTTTCTAGCGCTGCCTGCCAACATGTTCCTTTTTTCTCTGCAATGTAGTACCTGATTCTGAGCATCCCCAATCAGCCACTCAACCACCAAGAAGCAGATCAGAGGACAATAGGACTGAAGCTGAGCAGCAAAGATACAATTTCTTCACTTATCAAGACCCTGTGCAAAATCCCACGATTCAGAAAATCTCTATGAGGTGGCACCCATGACTTCTTCACACAGTATGGCTAAGGTTTAATTACTGTTTAGAAGGCATTCAGTTAAAATTTTCCTAGGAAAGACACCACTCCACCCAAGTGGAGACAGCAGCGCATACCCCACAGGTTGTTGTGCTGCCTCCCTGAGTTTAGACCCATGAGCAGTCTCGGACCTGAAAAAACAGCTTTTCTCTTGCAAACCAAGTTTTGAGATTTGTGGTATGCTTTCATTCTCGTCAGGGTAAAAGAACAGTAAAAAAGGCAGGTGGGTGGTGAGATTAAAGAGTCACAGGTCTGCAGTGAGCAGAATGGGAGCTGAGTGCTGCCCTCCAGGAATGTCACCAAGCCATGCAAGTATTAAGGTACCAGAAAACAGCTGTTTTGGAGAATGGTTTATCAGTGGTTCCCTTGTGACCCCTATTTGTGAACATGATAAAATGTTGTTAGCCACACCATTTTCAAACATGTTTGGCAGATGTCACACTACGACACGAAATAACTTACACACATACGCTAGATGCAAAAGAGGGAAAAAAGAGGAAGTTTATTTCTGAATCTGTAATATATAGAATTCTCCACCACACTGGTCAAACTAACAGTCTATCAATTGTCTCTTCTCACAAAGAAGAATGTAAAACAATAATTATTTACATGACAGTGTGTGAGAACTCCAGCAGAAATATGTAAACATCAGAAGGTATAGAAAACTTTTAGAAGAAACTTTTAAAAGAACAGGGTGACAGGCAGATATTAACTAATCAATACTTTCAGTGTTGAAAGCACTGCAGCATTTTACTTCAGAACTGAAGAGAGTGAAGCTGAGGAGGTTAATAACTTATAGGAAATGACAGTGAAATAATGTGGTAGAATCGCATGTAGAATTATTATGTTTTTACTTCATGCTTCTGTGCCACAGTATACATATCATGATTTTCCTGGTTAAAAAAAAAAAAAAAGAAAGAAAAAAGATGATAAAAAAATTAGTCAGGTATAATAAAATTATATTATTTCTCTAATTTTATCTTTTCATATTTAATGCGTTTTTAGACATATACCAGTGTAATTCCCTTCCTTTGTCGTGAAATGTCTCTCTCGGCCAATATCACACAAACTTTTCTAAATACTAGGGATCTCTATTAAGAAATTAAGTATTAATGCCTGCTTGGATTTTTCTACACATTGATTACTCTTTAAACATAACATTTTATTTATTATTATTATTGGTGATCATTCTTTAAAATTAAATTTTATTCATTATTTTTAGTGATTTAAAGAACCCTTGGTTTATGCACCCTCTTTCAGCTCTAGATGCATATGCATAATTTTTTAGTGAATTCCACTTTAAAATAGATTCTCTGCTTTTCATGGTTTTCTGGATTACCCTGACTGAAATTATGACAACTTTAGAAAACTGCTGTAATACTACAATGCCACCATCTGGTTACAGTCAAGGATCTGATCTTGCAGATGCTAAATGCACTGAACCTCAATGAATTCAGCAAGACACCACCAAAAATATAGGTTGAATATTGAACAGATGTATGCACAGAACTGGTCTTATTTGTTGCGAGATTTTGATTAGCCAGAAAAGGAGAGCAGTTTAAAGAGTGAGCAATGCATCTGCTTTTTCTGTCTTTCTCTTCATTTGCAGTTCTGCTTAAGAGGCTCTGAATCCTTAATAAATTGTACAGATGATATGTCTGATTATATGTGTGATTGGATGTAGCATGTAAGGGGCAGTTTGCATCCCTCTGATACCCCAAAATCTTCCTCTGGGAGCCCTGGTGACCTGGACTGGAGAAGACTGGGGGCTTTCACCCTCGGCCCTCACTGCCCAGCCCAAGGGCAGAGCTGCATCTGGGCAGGGCAAGCAGAGCCAGCCACAAGCTCCCAAAAAACACACAAAAAGCTGAAAATCTTTACTGAAGAAATTCCAACTATTTTAGCAATTCATTTTGAATTATATCATGGGAAGTAATGCCACTCTTCTTGGAGCAAATTACAGTGCTTTCTTGCTTTCGAAACACCTGAAGAAGTGGGAAAGAGCAGACGTTGGCACGGGAGCGCAGAGTGAAAGAAAACCAAGATAAACACAAAACCACATAATCTCTGAATATCAGTCACAGCCAAAAGAGGTGTCTTTTTCAGTGTCTAAACCTGACTAGACAAAATCTGATTTTACATATGTTGACTGTAAAGCAGCACCATAACATCTTGCTCTATTGTAAAGTGCTACTTGATAGCGAATGCCAAGAAGACACCTTTTACTTCTTGCAGCAGAGAAAAAAGGCATTCATCTGGTTTTGAAACATATATTATAATTTGTTTCTGTGCTGGTATTCTACATGCTGATTTTAAATCAAAACCATTTGTGGCTGCTGGATGGATTTCTGTTGAATGTAAGTAAAATGTGAAATAACATGGAATCAGCAGCAGGAGCAAGTTATAAGTCAAATGGCAACCTCTCTTATTGCAACCTGTTTTCATGGGCTAAATGAAACAGAACAGCAGTATTAAGAATATAAATAGAAATTAAAGTCAACAGTGGTGTCTCAGAAAAATATATTTCTAAAAATATATTTTGGAAAATTAAGTCATAAAAATATCTGCTCTTCAGAACAATTAAGGCAGAATTGTTTTCCATGTCATTACTGGACATAGATTCAGTCTAAGGACCTGAGTTTGCAGGGCCTGGCATGTGGCATACGGGACCAGGAGATTACACTGAATGGAAAGGTGAAAGCAGGCAATAAAGGGGGAAGGGGGGAAGAGATCCTAGTTACCAAATGACATAGAAGAAGCTTATTCAGGTTCATATCTATACAAAAAAAAAAAGAAAAAAAGAAAAAGAAAAAAGAATAGAAGGGGAAGGGGAAGGGGAAGGGGAAGGGGAAGGGGAAGGGGAAGGGGAAGGGGAAGGGGAAGGGGAAGGGGAAGGGGAAGGGGAAGGGGAAGGGGAAGGGGAAGGGAGGGGAAGGAAAAGAAAAAAAAGAAAAAAAGAAAAGAAAAGAAAAGAAAAGAAAAGAAAAGAAAAGAAAAGAAAAGAAAAGAAAAGAAAAGAAAAGAAAAGAAAAGAAAAGAAAAGAAAAGAAAAGAAAAGAAAAGAAAAGAAAAGAAAAGAAAGGAAAGGAAAGGAAAGGAAAGGAAAGGAAAGGAAAGGAAAGGAAAGGAAAGGAAAGGAAAGGAAAGGAAAGGAAAGGAAAGGAAAGGAAAGGAAAGGAAAGGAAAGGAAAGGAAAGGAAAGGAAAGGAAAGGAAAGGAAAGGAAAGGAAAGGAAAGGAAAGGAAAGGAAAGGAAAGGAAAGGAAAGGAAAGGAAAGGAAAGGAAAGGAAAGGAAAGGAAAGGAAAGGAAAGGAAAGGAAAGGAAAGGAAAGGAAAGGAAAGGAAAGGAAAGGAAAGGAAAGGAAAGGAAAGGAAAGGAAAGGAAAGGAAAGGAAAGGAAAGGAAAGGAAAGGAAAGGAAAGGAAAGGAAAGGAAAGGAAAGGAAAGGAAAGGAAAGGAAAGGAAAGGAAAGGAAAGGAAAGGAAAGGAAAGGAAAGGAAAGGAAAGGAAAGGAAAGGAAAGGAAAGGAAAGGAAAGGAAAGGAAAGGAAAGGAAAGGAAAGGAAAGGAAAGGAAAGGAAAGGAAAGGAAAGGAAAGGAAAGGAAAGGAAAGGAAAGGAAAGGAAAGGAAAGGAAAGGAAAGGAAAGGAAAGGAAAGGAAAGGAAAGGAAAGGAAAGGAAAGGAAAGGAAAGGAAAGGAAAGGAAAGGAAAGGAAAGGAAAGGAAAGGAAAGGAAAGGAAAGGAAAGGAAAGGAAAGGAAAGGAAAGGAAAAAAGGAAAGGAAAGGAAAGGAAAGGAAAGGAAAGGAAAGGAAAGGAAAGGAAAGGAAAGGAAAGGAAAGGAAAGGAAAGGAAAGGAAAGGAAAGGAAAGGAAAGGAAAGGAAAGGAAAGGAAAGGAAAGGAAAGGAAAGGAAAGGAAAGGAAAGGAAAGGAAAGGAAAGGAAAGGAAAGGAAAGGAAAGGAAAGGAAAGGAAAGGAAAGGAAAGGAAAGGAAAGGAAAGGAAAGGAAAGGAAAGGAAAGGAAAGGAAAGGAAAGGAAAGGAAAGGAAAGGAAAGGAAAGGAAAGGAAAGGAAAGGAAAGGAAAGGAAAGGAAAGGAAAGGAAAGGAAAGGAAAGGAAAGGAAAGGAAAGGAAAGGAAAGGAAAGGAAAGGAAAGGAAAGGAAAGGAAAGGAAAGGAAAGGAAAGGAAAGGAAAGGAAAGGAAAGGAAAGAAAACCACCCAAAAAACCCCAACAACAAAAGAAAACAAACACACCACTTAATATTCCTGGGATCTCAGTGAACTTGCTATGATGTGGTATATAACACAAAATCAGAAAAACATAAATTCACAAAGGAAATATTAAACAGCAGATGGCAACTTTGTCCCAGGACCCTTGCTGTGTGCACTAGGGTTTTTGTTGCAGCAATTGCTAAAATTCTGTACTTAACATAAAGATAGCAGGAAATCCAACAATAACCCAGAAGAAAGCATAAAACTGTAGATAGGAATGTTCTTCAGCATGAATTTGAGCAGAACTAAAAGAATGTTCTAAGAGTGCAATCATTGCTTTGCCTCTTATGCAAACATGAGCATTTTAGAAAGATGTAAAAACACAGGGTGTGAATATGCCACGGTTTACATGGTGTAGATGACAGTACTTGGCCAATAAGCTTTTGAACAACTAGATGTGTTGGAGTTCTATATAGTGCCTTTCCAACAAGCAATCTGTTCAGTTTTTTGACTGTTGCAGAGACCATGTTGTTCCCACTCCATCACAATGGGGCCTACTGGTACGAGTGCTGTAGACCCAGTGGTTTGCAGGACCACTGGGCAGGTGGTACATTGGCTCAACAGAAATATTTTTGCTTTGTGAAGAAGATCAGCTGGGAAAGAGGTCATCAATTAGCCCTGAAGTCTGTTCTTAATACCCCATTTCTTCTGTGCATTTTGAGAATGGACCCCAATGAAGTGCTCTGGCAAGAGCCCAACTTGGACCTCCCTTTTGACATTGTTTCACCAAATGACCTACACATTTCCGTATACACCTCCAGACCAACACATGGAATTTAGGTCTCCTGCAGGTCTTATATGTTAGTGTGTGCATTTTAACAGAGAGTAAAGAAGAATTTGTATTAAGAAACAGTTTCATTTTGTTTGAAGAAATATTGTTGGTTTGATTGCTTCCACATTCAGCATTTCTGAATAACAAATTAGTTGCCTGACACAGACACACTGCACGATATAAGATACTGCAACTGCCTTTTCAGAGGGGCACAAGTATCCCGTAGGTCTTAAAGGCACCCAACCAGCCCCATATGATTAAGTCACAGTGTCTTAATTAGAAACCTATCTTTGGACTATTGAATAATGCCCTGAATATTTCAAAACAAAAATCCTGTGTTCAACCACAGGCAGGTAATGTATTAGGAAGAGAGAATGGCCTAATTGCTGGGACTTGAATTTTAAAAACAAACAAATAAATAAATAAATAAAGGCATCCCAACTAACATTTTTAAGCTGTATAAAGTTTGGGGAATTTAATTCTTTTCATGCAGCTTTAACTGGGACAAGAAGCCAAACTGATGGAGTAGAAGATTCTTTTCACATCTTTCTTGAACCAAATGCAAACCTAAAACAGAAAGAGACAACATCCAGCTACTAGCAATAATTGCAAATGATTACTATTTACAGAGTATTCATCAGCATACACTTCATCAAGGCTGTTATCACAGCTTTCTCTTGGAATAAGAGATTGAATTGTGGTATTTCTTATGACACAAATCCAGTTATGAGCCTTTTTTGTGCTGCAAACAAATGCCTTATTTTCTGCCTTATTTTCTTTTTCTACATTCTGCTAAATATATGTTTTATAGGTTTGTTTCTCCTCACATTCATTCAGTCTCACACTATAGAGTTCTTCTATATTTCTAGTATCTTTTTCTGCATATCTTTGCAGGTGTCTCTGTATTATCTAAATGAAACTAGTGTTTGTAATGCCTCTCTGGCTGTTACTTTAAGAATTTTACTGCCAAAACATTTTTTATCCTGCTTTTATTATTAACATTTTTCTTAGACAACAGCCTGGATGTGGAAATCTTGGCCAAAAAATAATCCTCACGTGATGCCTACTATATGCCTACTAAAATCAACTATATGATTAAAGACTCTGTGGAGAAACTACAATCTCATAAGACAAAAATACTTAGTGCTGACAGCATGGTACCCACTAGACATTCTTCCATCATAAGTCATTGCCATTAATCACTACACACTTTAAAATAGCTTGAAATAATAAGTAATGTGAAGATGCTCAAAACTCTCTTGATTTCTATTAATATCAGAAGCAGTGTTTTATGAGATATTAAATTATTCACTGGAGCCTAAATAATGCAGTTATATTTTTATATCAAATAAGTCTGTATGCTTCCACAAATATTGTGGTACATGTGTTAATATACTGGTAGTCCTGTCATCCTTCCCAAACAGGTAGGACTGATGCACCAATTTAGGGTGTGTTTGCTGAACCAGGGAAAAATAGCAAACCAGATTTTTTAGTAGAAAAAGCATGTGATTGAGTGTGAGATAGACTCTAGCTACAGGCTAGCAGTCTGTAATTAGGAAAAGGTAGTCTGAGGAACAATCATTGAAAAGGGAAGCGGGCAGCCAGTAGCTGAATGCAGGACTAATAAAAATGGGGGCTTAACACCAAACTTTGGGAAGAACAAGCAGAGGAAAGGGACAAATAACATTTATTTGAGAGCTTTTCCAGGCAAAAGGATCTGTTACAAGCAGGAGACCAGAAGTTCTGATACTGAGAAGCAGCTGAGTGGTACCTTGAAAATGCCTGGCCCTTTGAGCAGTGACCCTCTTCATGCCTTCCTGGAGCTGTTATGTGTGGAAGGGCTAAGACAAAAGAAACTGAGATCACAAGATATTCACCTAGCCAGCTCACCCATTAAAGGCCTTACAAAAGTGGTCCAAGAGCAAGAATGAGAAGCCACATGGTTATTGATACTCTTCCATGCTAATTCATAAGCTGTCCTCTCTCATTGTATTGCTCACTGATTTTTCGATCCTTCTTTTATAAGTCAGGTCCCCAGTGAAGAGCCTTTCTATACTTCTTCATTTATCTAAGGCAGTTTTTCTCAATTTATAGTTTGCAAAATTAGTTTCCAGAGAGATAGAAGTTGACAAACAACTGAACATACTCAGATACCAATGTCAAGGGCATGGAAATTTGTAAGTGCACACAAAACAGATGGAAATCAAATAAAGAAATGATATTTCAAGCTTAGCCAACTGTTGTTTGATAGCAAATTAAAACATCCATGGTAAGCAATTCTGCCTGGGTAATCTACATGTCCTAAAGGTCAACTGAAAAATATTAACCCTTTAAAGAAAACAGTGCTTCCATTTTGGGTATTGCCACGAAAAAAAGTTATTAATAATATCTTCCTCCATTTTTGAAAGGCTAACTTCTGAAATTGATTATATTTTTATTTTATGAAAAAAAAGTAAAGATATATTTATTCAAATGTTCTATTCCTGGACAAAGTTCTTATTTATTTATTCAACTATTTTCAGATTGAGCCCAAATTCTTTCCTTTGTTTTGTCATGTTAGGTCTCTGCATCACTGCTGAGTATCATAAATTATTAGAGTCTTACTATTTGGAGCAAACCTCTCTTCTTCTGCAAAGTCAGAGCAATCTTCTTTTTTAAAAAAAAAAAAAGGACTGCCTTGTGGAATAAATAATCTTTCAATGCCATTTAACTACAGCTACATTTTTCCTATTCTGGGAGCACATACTGCTACTGTAGTTAACAGAATTTCTGTCCACTACAATTCAATAAAGATAGCAGATGTGGAGTCACAAGACCCGGAGACCTCTACCAATTAAAGGTCAAAATCTGTCTCATTTCACAGAATGCAGCATTTGAGCATGAGGTCTTGTGTATATTTGTCATCCTGTTCAGTCAGAAAGATATGACAACAAATAGCTGGTCAAAAGCTGTCAGGGTCAAACTAAGCTTGATAGAGTGCCCTAGGTCACCTCTGTGATTCCAACAGCAGGAATCACCCTGCTGTCAGTTTGTATTTTATTCAAATAGTACGTGGCACACAGTAGAACTGTATTCCACCACTAATTGCTTCTTTGACCTTCTTGTTAACCAAACATTTTGATTAGGAATATGTACCATGTCATCGTGTTCCATGGCAATATAACAGCTGCCTCTTAACAGATCTGTAGTATTGAATGTCCTCTCATCTCACACCCAGAGGATTCACAATTAGGGTAGCATTACAGTTTTTATTTGAATGAGGTAAAAATGCAAGACGATGATAAAGCAGTTAATATAAAGGAGTGCACATTCCAGAGAATCTTCACATTCTGTGTCCTTTTGGTAAAACAGGCACAGAATTATTCTTTGTTATAGTTTTCAAGATTTGTTGTTGTTTTGTTTTTTAACACTGATTTGGCCTGATTTGGAAGCTAGGCAAGAAAAAAAAAAAATATGATCAAGCAAATGTTTCTAGCCAAATGATTATTTCTCACTTCTACAAAAAACTGAAATTCCCCTGTACAATTCTCAGCATGTGAATAGAAATGAATATTGAATAAAGGCACTTGTTACTGCTTTGGAATTCTGAGATGCAATTTATTCATTATTTCAGTGAACACGATTGCAAGGAAAGCTTGAACTCAGAAAATGTTCTGAACTTGTCCAAACAGGCTCAGTAAACCCAAAAAGGGACTATAAAGCACTTAGTCCTGATCTCAAGCAGACTGGTTCCACAGCAAGTTAGAATCAATCAAAGCTTTTATGCAACTCTATTCCAAATTTTCTGTGTAACAGATCTTTTTTTGTCTCAATTTCTACACACACATCCCATTTACTTCCTCTCTTTTTTCCCACAATATTTTCTTTTATTTTTCCTTTTTTTTAATTTTTTCTCTAAAGCAGAAGCTGACTTCTTTTCATACAATTTATAAGTTTCTATCAACACATCTCACTGCTTTTCCATTCCCCAGAAAGCATTAGTCTACTTACAGTATAATAATTTTAAATTAATAACAGTTCACTTCTACATTTTTTTAACAGGAAAATTAAGAAACAGTATAAACACTCTGATTATTTCCTTTTACAAAAATGCTTCTGCTATTGCAATGTTCTTTTGATTGTGGCTTTAAAAATTATAAATACCAAAAGTCCAGGTGTGGAAAATAGCCCTTGCTATGGGTCCCTGTATACGGGCATGACCCTCATTTTCATAATCCTTATGCTATGAAGGAAAAGATAAGAATTAGTTACATTTTTAAAAATCCTCAGAGCAAGGCCTTGATTCTGACAATAGACTTTCAGCCATATTTAACTTTACATATCTAATTCATCCCAGAGTAAAATCACACTGAAAGCATTAATTTGATATAAATAGAAATCTGATGTACCTCAGTATCACCGCACTGTAGTAAAATATGCACAAAATCAACCATCTATACTTTTTTTACTTGAGCCTTCTTATTGGATACAAACTATTTCAACATTTCAGAAATAATGAGTGCAAATAAAACCACTTCGAGCTGTATATATTTTGTATCGAGTGGGAAAAAATATAGTTCAATTAGAAGGCAAGATGGCAAATGGAAGAAGGGATTTTCCAGGCCTTCCTTCGGCAGTAACATGATGAGGTGTGTCTATATACCAAGAATAAGTCTCACTCCAGGGCATTTCTCAACGGCCACACTGTGAATAAGTAATAGCAATGATTCCAGTGAAAGGAGCACAGGACAAGAGGGAGCTGAAGATTCAGAAATACACACAGGCAAGATCCACTGTGATTAATGAAGGTATGTGAAGGTTCACGGGATTGCAGTTAAATTGCAGGTAACAATCCCAGCACGGTTTAGAGAGGGGAATGGTAATCTGAAGATCTCCTTTGGGTCTCCCTGTCTGCCTACGCTTGATCCAGAGTAGCCAGGCACTCAGGGCCATGTTCTGCGTGTGCTGCTTATTCATTCCTTGTAGAATGTAAGGAAAGATGAAGCCACCTGGCCATATGACAACACAACCAACTAGGAATATTTGTAGGATGAAGGATTACCCAGGATTAGAAGATATTTCTATCAATTCAACAGAACCTGGAATCATTATACTGAAAAATAGATAAGCTTTATGGGGGTTATTTTAACCCTTATCCAGTAACTTTTAGTAACCTGTGATTACTCAAGATAAAATATTAGTACTAATGTGCCTAAAATTTAAGCAGTCAAAGTCGTTTGTGCAAATTGCTGGTGAAATTTTAACATTAAAAGTACCTTAATTGGTACTTTTTTTACTTCAAAGTTTATTTTCATTTTATTAAAGAAAAGTCACAGAAACTGTCTTGGGTAAAGGTCAAGTCTTCTTCATATGGAAAGCATGCAAAAATATATTAGCTGCAAGAGAGTTCTTTCCTAATATTGACATATTATATTGTGTTTCAATTAAATGATCAGGATAACTTATATTTTACAACTTGCTGAACTTAAATAGTTAAAGTCTATTTACAAAAGTAATGTCCTGGAGAAATCAATGTATCTAAAATTACCACCGTAGGAGATCCAGAGTTGTCTTGTTAATACTAAAATGTATTGTGGTGAGAATGATACACTGACAAGTCATTGTTTCAATAGTTTTTAATCCTGCCCATTTGTCAATATCCTGAAATTACTTAATGAATTGCCTTTTTTTAAATATCATTCCAAAACAAAATGAACATGCCGTGCATAAAACAAAATTCACTCTTAAGTAGATCAAAAGAAAATGGACATAGCCTGTGACATGCAGCTTGTTAAGAACTTACAACAACTGCCCAGAAAATTAAATCACTGAGTTTGTACCATCTTGTTTAAGATAGTGTGGTTTGTAAAGGTATACCTGAGAGAACAACAGGATAAGGGAGAGTGTCTACTACTCTACAACGGTGAAATCAAGAAGGATTATCTACACAAAGCCATTTTATACATGATTTCTAGAGAATTGAAAAGTATCTTCCCTCGTACTTTTAAAACATAGAGATCAATTCTTGTCCTCTAAAACCGCCAAGAGTCTTTCACTTAATTTGGATGCAAATTGTCTTAGGTAAGATTCTGCATGACTTCAAAAAGAAGACAATTTGTTTGCATTTTTACAATCCAAGAAGTGGCTGTGACAAAATAATAAATGACAAAATAATAATTTCTGTTTAAAAAAAGAGTAATTGTAACACGGAAGCTGCAATAGGAAACAGGAGGACATCGTTTTTATTTGATAAAATATCTCCCTGTTGGCTTCTCAGCTAGATTTCCCTGTTCAGCTGTTATTCCCCATTTGCTCTTTCTTTCTAATATCAGTCATTATCCACTGTTTTGCTCCCCAAATAATATATTCACCATAGTTCTACCATCTTTTCCTCACCTTTCTATACCAGTAGTTGTGCCTGACTACAGACCACAACTAAATTGATGCAGCCCCTAATATAATCTAGGCAGTAATCCAGACATTAATAGTCAATGTGTGTAACCACCTGATTGACTGTACCCATCCACTGAAAGGAGATGTCTCTCTAGTCAGCTGATCCCAACTCAGAAATAAGATACTTATTTTGCATTAATCATATTAAAGTCACTGGGGCATTTCAGTTGAGCCAGTCAGTTCCCCTCAATCAAAATCCGACTGCAAAACAAATTTCTTGTAATCACTAAATTTTAGAACAATAACGTATTTTCATATAGTAGCCAGGTGGTGTATGTTCCCTTTGAACAGACAGAATTTTTCTTTTTAATATTTAAATAAAGTATTTTTAATGAGTTTTTACAGAAGTGAAATTTCTTACAATTATTTTCTGCTTTTATTATTGTCCACAATATGCAATGAAGGAAGAAACTTACTCCAGGTATAATTACAACATAAAGTTCTTCTTCCTTGGTAATCTGACTAAACATGTTTTACAACAAAAGATGTTGCCCTAATTCCTCCTCAGCTGGAGTCTGAGATGAGGCTGAATGGAAACAATTTTTTTAAAGGCACAGTTAAGCCTGCTCCTTCCACTGCTGCCATTTATCAGATTATCAAAGCTAGAGATAACTGAATTTGAAAAATGTTGAACATTGAGAAATTATTCACAGATTACTAGTAGACTACAGAAGTATCTTCTGATGTACTTTTCAATTAAGAGCTATTAAGAATAGTTCACTAAGCAGAGAAACACACCTTGTCAATAAATAGCTCTGTACTGCAGATAAGCACTGCTTTTAAAGAATATTTATTGCAATAAAAATAGGCTCAAGTATACATTCAATTAATTAGTTATTCCATCAGTTATGCTTATTTTTATTTAGTGTGCATACCAAAAATCTGTAAATATGTTCATTCTTTAACATAAGAAACAATTTAGCTTTAATTATAGCACAGAGCAGTTCACTGCTTTACATAGTCTCATTTTATCCCTCTGATAAATGGATGTTAATTAGTATTTGAAAGTGTAGGATACCATCATATGGACCTTTAATCCATTTTCAGAAATTAATATTGGTTCAATAGCAAGATCGGCTGCAGTGAAATTCTTGTAAATCATCTAAACTTGTGAAAAAAATCTGTTCATTAATCCTTCCTGACAGGTTAATTTCACTCCATTTCTAAGTTGTCAAGTTAGAACATGGAACAAATAATCAAAAGTCTTTAAATCAAATATACCAAATCAAGACTAATTGAATATGTTTCAAGTATGTCAATAATAGATTCATTTTTCAAAATTTAATAGGAAAGCTTGTTAAACTATAAAAATACATGCCCTGCTAAGTTTGGAAGGGCAGGGAAAATGTTAGCACAGCAAGTTTATCTTTTTGTTAACTGCATTCCCTCAATATGTGACACAGTGTTCATAAAGAAAATGCATATACATCTTCATATGCACATGCTCTTATGTATATCAGATAGCTGTGCAAACTACTGAAGTAAAATGCAATTGTTTCATTAATTAAGAGCTCTTAAATTTCACATTCTGTAAAACACAGTTTTACAGAACCACACATTTCTGCCCAGACCATTATTTCACCTAGAATTTGGAATGTCTTTCCAAGGAAATGGGACTGGCTCTTATATTACACTGAAGATTAATGACTATTGGTAAATTGAATAGGGCATAAATTCCCAAGCATTTGATCTCCATCTTAGATCTGGTGTAAAAAATTTTTTTCATCTTTAGCACTGGTGGCGAGAGAATTTTTAAAAATTCACTTGAGGGCACACTAGACATTTGCTAAATATTCATAGCATTGCTTAATCCTATGCCATATTGAATGGTATTAGTGATTATCTCAGTACTATTGTTGGACAGGAGTTGTCAGCCACCACATTGGGTGGAGCAGTTGGAAATAAAGATTCCCGAAACAAAGAGTCTCCACAAGCTGCTGTCAGCTGAGATATAGAGCTTTATTCTGCTGCCCAAACATAGTCCTGCAGCCAGTAAATATGGTACTCAGCTCATACAGTGCAAGTTGCTCTGATCCTTTTAGTTACAAAGCAAACAAATTAGTACAGTTTGGACTCTGCTGTTACCACTGCAGCTGGGTTCGCCCTGCTCACAGTCTTCAGGACAGCACACTTCAGTGAGGGCATGGCCAGAGAAGGGTTCACCTGTGGCACCTCATTTGTACCTCCTGACAGATCTGCTCTGCTTCTTCTGCTCCTCAATAGATAGAGATACAGAGATATATATTGTAATTTCATTATTAATTCATCCCCATAATTTAAATTATAACCAGACCAGCACCTGCAGTGGTCCTATTTCACTTGAGCAGGCAAGAAATTATTGGCTCCTTACAGATTGTGCTCCTTTTTTCACAAATCACAAATTAGAATAGGACAAGGGACTTAGCGTACCCCAAGACCTTGAGTAAGACGAGACCTCAGGGAGCTGGCAGATATGACATGGGAGCTATAAAAAACTTTCTGGAGCCTTCTGGAGTGACAAATGGAATACAACCACAATACCCTAAGGGTTCCCAACCCAGTCTATATATCCAGTTATGGTAGAAAGCAACATAGTACTTAGTGTCAGCATGACCCAAACCTCTTTCTATACTCACTTGCTTAGCTGTCCAAAGGCTACAGTGCTCAGATATCCAGTCCATGTGGATGTGCCATGTATATGGTCCATGAAGACATCTACTACTTCATGCTTTCATTTGGAGAAGAATCTTTGCATCTGTTCTACTTGCATTAATACAAAGTGAGAAATACTAAAGCCAAGACTGCAGCCATCTGACTTTTCCCATTTTACTCCAGGGGACAAAGTGGACCTGAACTGCAGTCTGTGGAGGTGGAAACCTCTTCAGTTCCATTTGTCTCTGCTCTCAGTCTCCAGAGAGACATTCACACGTGCCCATACAATAGCATTTTAACGAGTTTTAATTAAGCTGCAGACTTTTCTTGGGCTTGATATACAGAAGTCTGTTTTGTGGTGATTAAATAATTAATCAGTGCTACTCTGCAATTAACCAAATAAAATCAGATATTAAACTAAAATTAATGAGCTCATTTCAGATTGTGTTCTCTTTTGTGGCAAACTAGAGAGTTACATTTTTGTCTCTCAAAGTAGTTATGTTTTTAAATTAAACAAAATTTCTAAATTATCACTTGTCAAACTGAGTTATTCCAGGAAGCTGATTAACTGACTTTTTTATGTTACTGTTTTGTTCAGTACAACTTTCTTTAATTTTTACTTACCAAAAGAATTTATTCAATGCATCCACCTTAGGCATCTACAAGAATTCTGAAATGCTTCCATG
Source organism: Taeniopygia guttata (assembly GCF_048771995.1). Lineage (NCBI taxonomy): Eukaryota > Metazoa > Chordata > Aves > Passeriformes > Estrildidae > Taeniopygia > Taeniopygia guttata. The sequence continues at coordinate 19,176,364 of NC_133025.1, forward strand.
GCAAATGTAGTCTTAGAAATAGAGAAACAAATCTATTTCACATAGTCCTGAGACAGTGCTACCAGTAGGTTGCAGATGGCTTTGATCACACTTCTGGACCTTAAACTACAGGAAAAGTACTCCCTTCTCAATCCTGCTCTATAATTAATTAATTAAAAAATAGGTGGAGTTATTTACATCATAATCTACATTTTAGAGCTGAAAAGATGATTCTGAGTTTACAAAAAAATTTAAATTTGAAATCTGAGAAAAAAATAGTGAAGTCCAGTTATCACTGTTTTTCATCTCATTTTTCTGAAAGTTTCACAAGTCTATTACAGATAATTTAGTGGAACTTAAAGCATTTATATTTTTTAGTTAAATAACTGTTAACAAAACAAATTGAATATCCAAATTCAAACAAAAACACAGCAATATAAGCTTACCACAATTTATTATAAATATTTCAAACAGAACATTGCTAGAAATAGTCAGCTGAAAAAGAAGTTCCATTCTTCCTTATGTATTCATGTTTCTACTAGAAGACACTTCTTGGGGAAGTTCCTGCAGTTCTCACTTCCATTCAATTAATACTTTAATCTATTATCTGGTACCAAAAAATGTCTGCACATTAGAAGCTATTCTTAGTCCTTAATTCAACTCACATCTTCATAAAATACAGTGATAAAATCTTTTTCCTGAACTGAAGAATTTGAGATTTTAGTTATGATCTCTAGTCTTTAGAGTATAATTTCAGTGGAAAATATAATCATAAAATATCTATATATCATTTTTTGTCTTGAAAAATAAAAATATAAATAATAGATATCATTCCATATTTTGAGTACATACTAAAAGATGGAACTTACGTAAATATTTCTAGGAAAAGGAATAAACGTAACCAAGAATGGTTTCAAGTCAGGGATTCCCAGAATCATAGAATGGGTAAAGCTGGAAGGGACCAGGGTGGATCATCTGGTTCTAGTGTTAATATAAAGAAGTTTAAGCATCCAATAAATCTAGATGTAAAATCATTTTTTAAACTGAAGAACTCATTATACAGTCTTAATAATGTACAAAGCTTCTAATCAGTGCTAGCTAAATGACTAGTATTTGAAAATAATTTTGCACCTTTGTCTTTTAGAAGCACATTAGTGTATTTGCATAGTTATGGAAATGGCAGTTGCAAATTGATTATTCGTTTTAAGAAAATGAGCAATACAATAGCATAACATTTAAATCTTAAATCTAGGAATGCATTAATCAAGAACAGGATGGATTTTCAAGGGCTTAGATAAGCTGTTTATCTTCCTACATATCATATATCAGATTTCAAAGTAATAAAGACATGATTGAGGCATGCAAGTAGCTCAAGCCAATAATATCCACCTGTGGCCCTGTAAATTATATTGTTCAAACTTTGGTGATATTCCAATAGAAACCTGAAACAAGTTTAAAAACCTGAAAAAATTTCTAAAATAATCTCAATTTAACTAAAATGCCTACCTGTACATAGTAAATGTTACAGTAAAAAATGCAACAAAAATGTTGTATTTTTGCATGTGTACTTGCTCAGTGCTGACTGATGCTGGCAGGAATTGCCACACACAGTGGGCTGCTGGGTCAGTGCAGGGTCTTTCCCAGGCTATGGTGGCTGACCGGGTGCTGTCCATCCCACTGGACACAGCAGGGAGCTAAGACTCAGGATGTGTCAGAGGTTTATAAAGTTCTTGTAGGGATAGATCCTGCTGCCTCAAATGTCATAAATATGTCCATTTCCACCTTTGAGATATTTCGATTCTTTGCACTGAATATCTCGATTTGAATTTCTCTTAATAGTAAGATTTCCTTCTGAAGTTATTACAGCTTTCTTAGAGTGTTTATACCCTAAAGTTTTCAATGTATTATTGCTTTAATATATTGCTGAATTATAGCTTTCAATGAAATATTTAAGACACCTGTACAAGTTACACCTGGAATTACAATGCACAATGTATAAATGAAAAATCTACACAGAAGTGAGCATAAAAATAGATGCTTAAAAATGATAGATTATGGAAACTCCTTTTCTTCAAACGAGAGTTTATCTAACTGAACAGATTTACGGCTAATGACAATTCCTTTTCATGGCTTAACTTCAAGAGAGTCAGCTACATTCATGGAGTGTGTTATTTTTTCAACTTCTTGCAATTTGGACAGCACAGGGTAGCTTTTGAGTGAAAACTGCATGAAGGCATTCAAGCAAAGAATTTTTCAAGTTAAATATCAAAAATAGCATTTTTTTTCTCCCAAAATGTAGGAAAGCATATTACCAGCAATCTGCTGTTTCAGAACCTTTCTGAAGATAGCAATTCACACTGCAGTGAAATTAAGAAAATATTTCCCAGTTGTGTTCATTCTAAATATATGTATGTATATTTATATGATAATCACAATAAAAGTCAAAGAAAATAACTCACAAAGTTTAGAATTTATAACTGTTTATTAAAAATCTTTTTGATGAAAAAAATAGTTTCATGAACTCATAAGTATATGACAGTTTTAAATACACATATAATAATTATAAAGATCAGGTTTTGCCTGAATAAAATTCCATAATCTCTTTAGAGAGAAATCAATGCTAAATGAGCTTGCATTTCACATATATAACATGTGAAAGATAAAGCTGTCATTTACAAGGAGACAAGACATTTTCTTAGTATTACAAATTTTGGTATTCATATCTCTAATTTCTCTTTTAAGTTTTAAAATCCTTTTGTTTCTTCACCTCTGAAAATGTTAGCCTTGAAAGTAAATTAAACATTCTAGGACCTGGTAGCTGTTTTGTCATAAAAAGCGGTGAAAACCCAAAGAGGATCTGTAGATTTTGGATAATCAGTTGTAGGTATCTATAGGCAAAATACTGGAATACACTCAACCTGCATAATTGTATTGGTGTACTTGTGAAGAGATCACCTTACAAGACATCCATCCAACCTAAAAGGTACAGATACTAGCACAAAGAAACCAATTCCATCTCACTGAGCTCTGCCCTGGCTGAACTCAGACTTCAGTGGAATTAGTTTTTCCCAGAGTTTTAAGATGCTTATACTCTTCATAGCAGTCTAAGCACTTTGTACTTCTAATGCAGTGAGCTCTAGTTATTTAATTTCAACATTTCCAGTAAAGCACTTCATCAAAATCAGTGTTATCAGTCCTTGACATGCTGAAGGCAATACTGTATCATATGGCATTTTACCTGCAAGAACTCTTTACAGCTGAGTAAATCACAAGACATTATAGTGTTGAAGCACAACTGCAGAATTATCCCACTAGTCTTTGAGGAAGCAAAGTTTTGCTTCCAGTATTTATATGTGAAAAACATTCCATGGTCACACCACATTCTGTATTTAGAGAGTAATACAGGCTTTCTTCATCAGTAACAGACCATTATTTATAGAGCAGTAAGGACTCATGGTGCATAGCCAGAAAGGTCAGAAGAAAACAGTTTGGACAGGTTCTCAAGACATATTTCATCTGCCTATGTCAAAGCAATGCCTCTACTAAATGGGACTTCAAATAGATCAAATAGATAGTTACTAGAGTGAAGTAAGAAATTCTGTATGAAACTATTTAATTTCTAAGCATTCTCGCTACTTTCCTCAATGAGTGTCAGAAGAGAACATCTTCCTTCAATATGCTCCATTGTTTGTGTAAATCTATTTTGGTACTTTGGGCAAGGGGACTATTTTCAGTTAATTATTTATTCAGCTAATGAAGCTCCTTTTTTGATGAAGCTGATTTTTGCATATCTAATTCACTTAAGCATTTATATAACCTCCATTACAGTAGTATCAGAACAAGTCATATTCTTTTAAAACATAATTATTGTCATAAGACACTGGTCTACAAAGCACTGCGCTTGAAACACCTTAATTCATTATCAGTATGACTAGGATGTAGTATCCCCCATGGTGGACAACAATTCCTGAGCTATTCCTGGTACCTCCTTTCACCGTACTAACTGGGTGCTAAATTCAATCATCCAGAGGTAAGAGTATCATTCCATCTAGATGGTGTGTTATTCTTCTATGCTTCCTGGCCTCTAGATCACCCCACAAGAGTGCAGGGTTTCTCATGTAATATCTGAACGTGACTTAAGCAGTTCAAATGACACAAGCTCCTGTGATCTCATCTACACTGACTGTAATGGGAGTTTTAGCACCTCGAGAGCCAGAGAGGTCACAGAGAGCCTCTAAGGGGAGGCATATGGCATCTCAGTCATAACCCTCTGCCCTAAGTAGGTTTGGGGCACGTTTCCATACACAGGTGGACAGCAAATTACTCTCCTTGGTCAGATGGTGTTTCTTTATATTTGCTTGTTTAAGAAACTGCTGATTTTGTCTGGAAATTAGGCCATTAAGGGAGTCTAAAAATAGAAATATCCAAAACCAAACCTTTAAGCTATAACAATATTATCTCCTACTCTGAGAAACCAGTTATCTAAATCACATTATTTCCACTTGAGGAAATAGGGTCTCTCTACTTTCCTTCTTTTTCAGTTGTTAAACATATTTTTAGACCACTGAAGATATTTTCAAATTTTGTATTGCTGTAATTACAGATACATTTGAAATATAAACATCTGATTTTTTTTTTAAATTTAAGATAATTAAGTAAATACGTTTTAAAACTCATAATTTTTGAATCCTTTGCCAAGCTGAAAGTTGGAATTTTTTTTCCAAATCTGCTTGTAGCTGACCAAGCCTGCCTGAGTGCTTGTAATCATTAGATATCATAAGTCAGCTTACAGTAGTTGAAACATGAAAAGTGGAAGAAATCCAGAGGGTTGGACACATTACAAGACACAAAAAAATAATTTGGAAGTCTCTAAGGTTTTAGGAGGGCAAGTCCCATTGCAATCCATGACAAATTTCTTTCTCAGTTCTTCTGAGTTTTCTCTAACTGTCTACCCAAGATTGCAGTCAATAGAGTAATTTTTTTTTTATTCACAATGTATGCAAAAGTGCAAAATAATCACAACAAGAAACAAATTTGAGGACCCTGAAGAATTCATGTTAGAAAATAATATTCTAGTGAAACACCATAAAGTAAGGAAAACAAAACCTGAAGTTTTAATAATTAATAACACAGACATAAGAAAATGGAAAATTTTATATGTGCAAGAATCCTGAGCAAAGCATAAGTTCACTTACACTTTTTTTATGTGTTTCAATGGAGTTTATGCTTCATTCAATCAATGATGTGCCATGTCAACAGGAATTATCTGTCCTTTCTACTTATTTTAGATATGGAAATAAATGTCCCACCATTTGCAGGACTTTAGGAAGATGTGAGGTACACCCATTGCATCCTGCAGGCCAGAGGTCTTCAAAACTCATCTCCAAAAAAAGGAAGAAATATCTTGGGAAAACAGCTGAGAAGAGTGTCCTAAATGGGCTCAGTTTAACTTCACTTCAAAATACATGTTCTTCAATTGTTGACAAACAAACCAGTCCAGAAAAACCAGTCCACTGCTTTATTTGTAGCTAACTAATGGATTCTGAGGGTTAATAGAGTGCATCTTTTAAGACTGATACCAATGGAAAAAAAAAAAAAAAAAAAAAAAAAAGGACATTACTAGGAGATAAAATAGTAGGGAAATGTAATATCTTTCGTACAAAGATTCCACTGACAACCATTAGCATTATTATCTGTGCCAACCAGGAAATGACTATCATTTTAGATACTGTTTGACAGCTCTGATTTATTCCTGGAGAACTCAACTTCATCCTCACCAATTAACATAGCAGATCCATAACCAGCCTTAGACATGCCACGTCTATTCACAGGGGACTATCTATAAGCCATTTATTCCACATGTCTGTCCATTCAAAGTATCTGTATTTTCTGCAAGATTACAGCCTCTCAACATTATTCTAAAACCAATCACCAAATACTAAATTCATTCTCCCCTGCTGAAAACCTTGTAGAAAAGAGAACAATATCATTTATTTAGCAAATACACCTTTCACCAGCTTCAAACATATTTTCTGTATAGCAAATAGTCTCAGATCTCTTAAGAAAAGTAATTTCTCTTGTCTTTTCTCCTTCCCTCTCTGCCTCTCTCCCTCTCCTTTTTCCATTTCTCTCTCTCTGTCCCCTTACTCCAGCCCCCAAAATGCACACACAATACTGGCATCCGCACACACCCCAAGAGCAACACCAAAGTAATTTATCGACAGGAACAGAAAAATTTTAACCACTGTAATTAAAAATACTGATTTGTATCTACAGAATCTGTCACCCCAAAGAAGTCTATGGCACTATAAAAGTCTATGGTACTTTTTCTATGTAAATGAATTATCTCACCTAACTAGACCTGCCGTGAGATGGGTTCTTGGCAGGCACATAACAGGATTCAGTGATATTATTCAACTTTTATCAGACTGCAAGTAGAGAACATGATAGTCCATCTCCTTGAAACATTAGATAGGTAGATTTTACATAGTTTCACTGGCATCTGGGAAAGTAATATTTTAGGATCAAAAGCTATTCAGTGCCCACAGTCCCTGGCTGTTGCATGATAACTCCAAAGCACCTTCAACAATGTTCCTGTACATCCTTGCCCCAGATGATATCCTGCATTGTTCCCTGTGTAGCAAACTTCTCCTAACAGCTCAGTTAGAAACATGTCACAAAATTTGACAATACTGTAGTTTCCTCTGGCCTTCTTTCCGTTCATGATGAGCCTTTCTTTTTTAATCACATAATGTAACATACAGGAATGGGGCAATGCATCTTGTCAGATAAAAGGAGCTTTGTAAGAGCTAAGATTTCTTTAATTTTCAGTTACTGTTATTTTAAACTAGACCCAAATGTCATTTCAAAGCACAGTCTGGTCCTCTGACATGGGAAACCTAAATACAGCCCAGGCTAACTTGCATATACTAAACCCTTGTGGACCCAGAGCTGAGTAAAAATTCTTCATAGAATCCAAGGCAGGGCTAGCAATGATCTTTCTACATTATTATATGGGTCATTAACTATTTGGTTCTTTCTGCATACCAGACTATCACACTTTCATTACATACACAATACAGCCAACATTTCTGCCTTGCACATTATTATCACATTCTAATCACTAGGCATACACCTATAGATGTTATATTTTGTTGCTTTATTCTGTTGCATAGTAGCCATGTAACTCCCTTTATATTCAAAGAACTCATATTCTTGCTCTAATAACTTCTAAATGTGTCCATCATGTGTGCAGGACCGTCATGTGTTTGATTAGTTTTCACATATCAACAGAGAGTAAAAGGTTATTTACCTACCTGCATCTAATTATTCACAGTACATTATTATTCATTAGTACACTATTAGCATGCCACATTCAAAGTGTGTAAAGGAAAATGTGGAAAAGAATCACAGCCCTGAGTCCTTTCACATCCACAGAGATGATGGTAGCACACATGACTACTGCAGAAAAAAGGACAGAGGGTTGTTGAACCGATACAGACAGATGACCTCAAAGATCTGTTTATAAAACAAGCAAGCAACTTCTCTTTGCTCTTCAAGCACTTGCTTTTATGTTTTGTTCTAGTTACTAAAAATGCACTTAAAACACTGCAGGCATGGGCTCACAGTCTACTTGAGAAAGAAATGCATTCATTCCAAAACAAGCACACAAGTAAGTCCTAAAACATTCATCATATTTAATATATGTCCCTATCACACAGGAGTCTGTTGCTTGGGGGTTCTTTTGGACTTTCTTTTAGAGGTAGATAAAAAACGTTTCTGTTTAAACTCCCTTACTGTTTGGAAATGTTAATTTAGGAGCCTGTATACATCAAGCTGTTGTGATTGCATGAGATGAGCAAGGTCTGGACATGTCTTTGTTTTGGACTTGATCTGTGTGCAACCACAACATCAGTTATTTTAATCTATTTTAATTCACAAATGACAAAATCTGTAATCATTCACATTTTTTTCACCATCATACCTGGCCACAAATGATCAGTTCACCTTAAAAATTACCTTAAAATATAATCATATCCTGACTTCAATTGCATCAGTAAAATTGGTATTAAAAGAGTTTGAGCACTTAAAAAATTTCAGCTTGCTGGGCAACACAGGCACTGCAGGTACTACAGGAAGTTACAGTGTTTAAGATGGCATCTGAGCATACTAATGGATCTCTACAGCTACTTTTGCCTAAATGAAATACATAATAAATCCATTAGAAAATATTTTTTCTTCTTGAAATAATTGTAAACATCAATTATACAACACTATATTATAGAAATGGCAAAAGATTATTAAACAAAATTGTTCAGTGAAAAAAGCTGAACCTCTTTGTTAGGTTTCCTTCAAGTCTCACTCTAGAGCAGACAAACTAATCACAAGTTTGTTTCTAGTAGTCTCAGTAAAGTGTCAAAGTGAAATAATTCTAGTATCCCTTCAAGAAGGAAAGTCTTATATTCAGCAATAGTAAAAGCTAATATTCTCAAATCATCAAAGAAAATTGTTCATATAACCCATAGAAAGACCCCTAAGTACATCAAAATGCTGCTCTAAAGAGGAAGGCATGTCAGATTGTCATATGAGTATCTCTGTTGTCTTAAATAGGACTACCCATACACACAGTTCAGAATTACTTAGTAATAAGATTGGATATATTATATCTAAATTTTCAGTGACATTTTAAACAGAAATTAATAATACATCACTAAGAGTGTACCAGAATTTGTTCCTTAAGAACGTTGATTCTCTTAAGAGTCTTAAAACTACCTTCAGCTAGAGAATTCTGGTGATCCTAATAGGTATTGCTGAGAGGTGAATAACATTCAGCTGGCTAAAATAGATTTGCCACTTCAGATCCTTTAGTGAATAGCAAGGTACAGAGTAAATTTTGCATTGCTTACTTGCCTCTCCTGCTTTGAGTGTCTGGCAGAAAGAAAAGTGTCTGTGCACCAGATAGAGCCTCTGTTTATTGTGGCTGTGTGATTAGAAATCATTGATAGGATCACTTCTGCATCAGAGAAGGGAAGAGGACCAACACAACAATGGGCATGCTCCACCTATTCACAAGTAACCCTGGGTCACAGTGGAAACTGCAAACACTGACAATACTTGGAGTGCTCTCATATATCCCTCTGTGTAGTCCAGGGCAGTGTTCCAAAAAATAGATAGCTGCCTGAGTTACTGCAGCCACTAGCAGGCTTTCAAAGGTGACAGAAAAATGAGGAGTATATACAGCTATGTGGAATCACTTGCACAGAAGCTCAGTGAGAATTTAATCTAAGAATCTACATTTCTCTATTGTGTATCTGCACAAACCTCCACTTCGTAACCTCATAGTTACCCTTGGAGCAGTGATCTTATGAAGGAGCATCGTCAGAGAGCCCATGCAGAAAAAAAAAAAAAAAAAAGAAAACAAAATTATAAGTTTTTTTTTTTTAATTTTTAAAACTATTTTACCAGTTAAAGCATCCAAACTTAAAGCTAAATCAAACATGTAATGGTCTGAAAAGTGTGAATGGAAGGAGTTGGTTGCAGGTTTTCTGATTCCAGTTGGAGCATGTCCAAATCATGTAGGCAATGCTCCATGAAATCCACCAAAAGTGAGGTTTCATAACTTCAGGCGATGATACCTTAAGTTTTAGCTTTCATATCTTCCAGATTCTGTACTGCACTGGTATATAACTCTGAACTTCATATGAAGTGTTAGCAAGTTCACTTCACAGTTTAGTTAGACAAAATAATCCTTTTCGAGCCTGAGAACCAAGGACACCATTGCAGCTTCAGGTCTAAAAAGTATAGTGAATTTAGAACAGTCTGGGAGAATGGGACTTCATTACCTGAAGTTAGAAGTGGACAATTAACTCCAATATGTAAATGGATCAAAACTTATAAAAGTGTAGAAACATGTGACCCATCATCCATCTTGGGTGCAGCCATGGCCAGGCTCTTGTACTGCCCAAGGGGAAGGCCTCTGTAGGCCTTTCTAATAAATACCTTCTTTATTCCTTTAACACTGTTACCCTCTGTTCTAGGTAGCCTTTCAAGGCATCAGTGATATGTAAGAGCCAGCATACATAATATATAACCCAATGCTCCTGAGTAGACTGTAAAAATACAAATTCTGCTTTTCAGAAAAAGACATTAGAAAGGCTTGTTTAAACTTCTGTCCAAGTTCTGACCCTGAGCTCCCTTAGCACTGACTCTATAGATTATAGATACATCCATAGAGATATGCATGTGTGGTTCAGTGAAAAGCAAAACTTGTCATTACTTCTTGGACAGACGTGCAATAAAAGTTATATATTTTTTCACATGGAACAGTTACATTTTGTAACCCTTTTTCAGGGGATGGCTGAAAACACAAGGAGACTCATCACTGAAAAAATCCTGACCAGACAGTGCTACCAACTGTTACTAAGTTAAGTGTTTCAGAGTCTTGGTCCAAGACCCTACAGTACTGCTGGACCAGAACCTGAGAGTCAGGGCCCCTTGGCTTCTTCTTATATACTTGCACAGACATTGCATAGTATGAAAACCTGTGAAATGTTTCTACAGAAATCAATGAGATTTTTTAAGCTACTCTGGTGTCAGGTACATCTGCCTACGAGGGTTCTTCAGCAACTAAAGCTAAGAAAAATCACCAAAAATATAAAATACTGTAAGACAAAAAAGGAAAGACAGGCAAAAGTTTCAGTTTCTGAAGACTGGCATGATTAGGATTTGGTGTTGAAATGACAGAATTTGACAGAATAGAAAGAATTTCTGAGCATTTGAATTATTTTAATAAAAGAGTTCCTCTTTTAAAAAATCACATTTATAAATGATAAAATTCCATAATGTTTAACATAATCTTTGAATATACAATAAAGCATTAAGAATGCCTGAGACAAAAAGTATACAGTAAGCATATCATTGACTCACAGTTTGGTTAAAATTACAGTTATAATACTGAGATAAATAGAAAATTAGAATTGAAAGATAACTCCAGTAGTAGCCTAGTCCTTGACTTAGTGAGATTATTTAAACACCCTGCCACGTCCCAAATGCAGAAGTGTTCCAAGAACCATGACAGCTCAATTCACTTTTCCATTTCAATACTTCACAGAGCAGTGAGAAAATATGAGTAGTATGTGCATTTTTGTAAGCCGAGAATGGCAGAACAATTCAGTGCCTCACAGCAGTCTGGAAACTCTTTCAGAAAAAAAAATCCATAAAGTGCTTATTTGATCAAATTCTCTATTTATTTTTGCTCTATTCATTATCTACTGTGGCATAATTATGCACACCCAGACTACTTTGATACTACTGATCACTGTGCTAATAAGATGTAGCAAACAAACTATTTACTCTCAAACCCATTTTGAACAAGTTACAGTAATTCAATGTTATAAATCACATTGTAGTGTTCTGAATGCATAAAACCCATGCACTTCAGAAAGCAGCTTATACTTTATCCAAGTTACAGTTGATTGACCCAGTAATTTAAAATGGAAATGTACATCACACAGACTGTAGGTGCATCAGTGCATCTTTTTCTAAGGGAAAAACTCCAAAACATGATTGCAGAGATGAAGTAAATTTATAGTACTCTTTGAGAACTTTTAGTACTCTTTGACAGGAAACAAGCTAGTTTGATTCTGGGTAAAGAGTAAAGTACACCTGTGGTTGTCTCAGGTATACACAGACCTGCTCTTTGCAAGTATTCATGAGGCTGAACAGAAAGTTTTGACTAGAACACAGGAAAAAAAAGGAGAGTTTATAACTTTTGGAAGAAGGGGCAGGCAACTCAGCCTAACTACAAAGATATTGTGAGGTTATGCAGGGAGCAAATCAAAAGGGCCAAAGTCCAGCTAGAACTTAGACTGGCCACTGCCATAAAAGATAATAAAAAAATTTCTATAAATACACCAGCAACAAAATGAGGGCTGAGGAGAATCTCCATCCCTTGTTGGACACAAGGGGAAACATACTGACAAAAGATGAGGAAAAGGCTCAATGCCTTTACTTAATGCCTTCTTTGCCTCAAACTATAAGATCAGTTGTTCTGGGGGTACACAGGCCTCTGAGCTGGAAAACAGTGATGGAGAGCAGAATGAAGCCTCCATATTACAAGAGTAAATGGCCAATGACCTGCTGCACCACTTGTATGCAACAGGTCTCTGGGGCTAGAAGGGATCCATCCCAGGGTACTGAGTGAGCTGGGAAAGTTCTCACTAATCCACTTTTTGTTATTTACCATCAGTCCTGGGTAACTGGAGATGTTCCAGTCGACTAGAGGTCAGAAAATGACCATCTACAAGGGTCTGAAGGAGGATCCAAGGACTACATACCTGTCAGCCTAACCTCAGTGAAGGAGAAGGTCATGGGGCAGACCACCTTGAGTGTGATCACACAGCACATGCAGGACACCAGATCATGTCCAGACAGTATGGGTTTAGGAAGGGAGGTCCTGCTTGACTAACTTCACCCACTTAGTGGATGAGTGAAAGTCGGTAGATCTTATCTGCCTGGGATTTAACAAAGCCTTTAACACCATTTCCCACAGAATTCTCCTGGGGAAACCTGCTGCTCTTGGTTTAGATGGGAATACACTTCACTAGGTAAAAAACAGTTAAACATCCAGGCCTAGAGTATGGCAGTGAATGGAGCTACATCCAGCTGACTGAAGGTCATTCATGATGTTCCCCAGGGATCAGTATTGAGCCAGTCCCATTTAATATATTAGTGGATGGTTAGGATGAGATCTGGGACACTCTCAATCAGTTTGCAGACAACATCAAACTGGGCAGGAGTGTTGATATGCTGAATGGTAGGAAGGCTTTACAGAGATGGATCTGAACAGGCTGGATTGGTGGGCCAAGGTTCAACAAGGCCAAGTGACGGGTCCTTCACTTCAGTCACATTCATGCAGAGCTACAGCCTGGGGGAAGAGTGGCTGGAAAGCTTCCTGGTGTAAAAGGACTTGGGGGTGCTGGTTGACAGCAGCTGCACATGAGCCAATATGTGTCCAAATGGCCAAGAAGGCCAAGAGAATCCAGGCCTCAATCAAAAATAGTGTGGCCAACAGGATTAGGGCAAGGATCATCCCTCTGTACTCAGCACTGGTGAGGCCACACATTGAATCCTGTGTTCAGTTTTGGGGCCTCCACTACAAGAAAGACATTGAGGTGCCGGGAGCTTGTCCAGAGAAGGACAATTGAGGTGGTGAAGGGTCTGGAGCATAAGTCTTATGAGGAGCAGCTGAGGAAGCTGGGTTTGTTTAGCATGAAGAAAAGGAGGCTAAGGGGAGACCTTATGACATTCTACAATTACCTGAAAGAAGGTTGTGGTACATCTCTTCTCCCAAGAAACAAGTCACAGCACAAAAGAAAATGGCCTGAAATTGCACCAGGGGAGAATGGTATCAGTATGGATATCAGAAAAAATTTCCTCAGGGAAAGGTAGTATTGGAACTCACTGCCCAGGGAAATTGTCACCATCCCTGTGTGTGGATGTGGTGTTTAGGGACCTGGTTTAGTGAAGAACTTGGCAGTTCTGGGTTAATGGCTTGACTTGATGATCTTAAAGGTGTTCTGCAACCTAAATGGTGCTCTGATTCTAAAATGTTGTAGTAATCAAAAGCCACTCATCAAAAAAGAAGGCAGCCTAGCAGAACGATTATTTTAAACTATTTAAGCTAGCCTAGTTCATTTCTTCTGGGAAAAAATGGGAGTGGTCATATGAGCAGCATGCAGGCAGATCTGGGACAATAGCCTTTGACAGAAAAACAAGGAGCTGAGGGCAGTAACCTTTACCACCAAAAAAGCCAGATGGTTTGTTCATGCCACAAGGCTACAGAAACCTCTAGTGCTCCAGGAATGTGGACCTTCAATGAGAAAAAATTTTGAGCATTCAAGAAAAAAAACAAAAAACAAATACCACCATTGCTACTGACAAGAAGTAGACATAATTCATCCTAGCATCAAAAAGGCAGATGGTTCATCTAACAAGAAAAATCAATGGTATTTGTCATACTTAATGATGACATTTTTTAAACTTCTCTGTATTTGCAGGGCAAAGGTCAGCCAAGCTATGCATATTTCATCTGCTGGAAGCAATATTGACCTTGATGTCTTGCCCTTTTTCAACTCTGAACTTTTAAGACTACAGTGAAGGGGTAATCATCATTAAAGTGGGACTAGATATTCATATGAAGGATAACATAGTTTTGTGTCCAATTTGTTACTTAATTCTTTTGTTTAGCAAGTAGTAAGATTTTTTGCTCCTGAAACAATACAGCTACAGTACATTTACATTCCCCTGAACATATTTTGTTGTATATGGAGAGTAGAAGGGATTAAAGTCTACTGTAACAATCCTGTACATATCACTTTGACAGGTAAGACAGTACTAAGAACTAACTAGAGCAATTTGCAGCTTGAATATAGACAACATTCTTTGCTATATGTTTTTGTTTTATCTTCAAGCATAGAAATGTTTTCTTGCAGTTTGGCAAAAGTAAATAATCTTGTCTCAAGGGATTAAAGCAGCCCATTCATATGTATTTCATTTCCATTCTTCCTGTTTTAAATCATCCTAAGTTACTTTCTCTTCATTTCTTCTTTTACTAAGAATTTCTTATCTGTCTAATGTCTGACTGGAATGTATGTAGGCTAAATCAATTATATTCCTTTGTTGAGCAAGCTAGTTCGAAACAAGGAAAGCCGTATCCCTGTTAAGTAGCCTTAAGCAAAAATAAGCCATTCAAGCTGAAAACTTCCTCAAGAAAGCCCTAAAAAGGAGATGAAGACACTAATTATGTATGTAGGAAACTAAAAGTAACATGAAACCCCAAGAAAGTAAAGTGTATGATTTCATAGGATAAGTTTGGGAAAATATAGAAAAAAAGTATCATGATTCAGAGCTGCATCTTTGAATCGGGATTACTGAATAAAAATAATTGCTCTCTCTTTATTCCTACTATCTAGCAGAAAGGGAGCCCCATGTGCACTCTTTGTTTGGCAACATGATTTCACTAAGAAATGCTGGATCCAGAATGTAACCCTTACCTTTAAGGGTGATGCAAAGAGAGTATCCGTGGAAGTTGATTTGCTGCTATCCAATTTTCTAGGTCATTATGTCCACATTACATATTAACCAGAAAAGAAGTTTGAATCTTCGGTTCTAGTCCTCGGTCCTAACTGCATGGGCAGAGAGCTAAGCACTCTGTAGAGAACCTTACATACACACTGGAAGTGGAGTTCTCCAGACAGTGCCTTAGTGCATGATTTCACCTCTTTGGAAGAGAAACTGGTAGGTGCTTGACTATCACACAGCGCTAAGAATGTACACTAGTAATTACCAGATGTGCATTTCACTGGCATCATTTTCATGCTCACCCATTTCTAAACTCAGAATTTATGTTGAATTACTGCAGGTTAAATTGCTGGTAGGAGACCTCACTCTATCGACTTCATTTGATCAAGGATTTTCCTGTCTGGCAGACAACCTCAGGGACACTGTGAATCTATGATTCTATAAAAATCTTCTTATTTAGGTGTGTCTTCTATATACACACCTTCTTATAGAGGTGTGTCCTCACTTTCTTCCTGATTACCAATGCACAGGTGTCCAAGTGCTGGGGCAGACATTGTACTGCAGCTGTCTTCATTTTGACCCACAAGCTTTTCCACCTTCATTTCTTCCTCTGTCCTTTAGAAGAAGGGAAATAAGAAGACTGGAAATGAGAGAGCAGAAGCTAGGTGGGCATGTGCCAGCCTGCCAAGGTCAAACCACTACAACCAGGCATTTTCTTAAACTGGAAAAATACCTTGAGAAACTACCTATGAAATTCAAATTAATAATCAGTCTTGCACACTCCCTCATACATGAATTGACCATTTGATTTGATTAGAGGTTCCTATTGCTTTAAATACCTTTTTCAATAAAGAACATTAATAGTTTTTTAATCAGCTTAAAACAAATATGACAAAAGCACAAAAAAGTATATTTTAATAACTTTTTCTTTAAGAACTATTTTATAAGGTGAGCATTGTAATACCTTGATCTTTCACCTGTCTTTATATATAGCCTGAAACCACAATTTAGGCAGTAATTACTTTGAATATCCTTAGTAATCCTATAATGTGTTTTTATAGTTCTAAAACCTTTTTCAGTAACAGTTACTCTCATCCAATGCCTGATTTCAGAATAACAGAGTACACTTCTCACATCTTGGATACACTTGGTTTCTTAAAAAGCACTGCTTTCTCTCAAAATGGACCTGCTGAAGCAGCGATGGTACTTCAGTTATAAGAAGTAACCCTTGGAGCAAGACCTGTGACCTACTGCTCTTCACCCATACAAGATTATACTTACAACCAAATTAAAAGCCAAGTGGTCTTTTGCAGCAGTACTCACTTTATTCTCCTGCTTGTCTTCCTGTCCCTGGAATTTTTCTTTCTTTTTTTTTTTTTTCAGATATTGTCTTAGCTCCAAGCAGAGATTTGGAGGCTGCAAAACCTAAGAACAGATTACTGCATGGTATTTTGAGTGAATTTCTGAAAGACAGAGGAGTAGTTTTGAACACTTTAGGCCAAAATGATCAAATATTAGTTTCCTGCTTTCTGCATGGATATTTTGAGGATAAAGTTACTGTATACAAAAGTTCTACCCCTCAAGCCATTGGTGGCAAGGTTATGAACCTAAAAAGATGTAGTTTTGAACTAAAGAAAATTCTGATCAGCCAAATAACTATTCTTTCTGTATTTCCAGTTCTGATAAACTGCAAGGGAGCAGCTCTTTGTTTTCCAAAATATGAGGAATTGGCAATATAGAAGGAATTCTCTCTAACAGGTTCCATTTTATGCAAGGCTTATATAAATGTGAAATTCTACTACTTGTAGACTTATGCTATGCCAACACAAATTTAGACTCTTTACAGATGTTTCCATGGACATTTCTCTACAGAATTACTGACATACCAAGATGCTAGACATATCAAATACTACAAAAGCTGTTTTGATCTCTACTGATAGAATACTTTATGCTTTGTTCCACATGCCATGCCAAAGTGCAAAATCAGTAAAGCCACAGTAATGGCACTTAAAACTGTGAGGCCAGGTGAATTTATAAAAGCCAGCAAACCACATAGGAATGCTGCTACTACAGACTGCAATATATCATTCTCGAAAAATACCACTGACATAATTCCACTTTTGAGTGTTTTAATTTCATCATGGAATCAAGGAAGTTCCAAAATTAATCTGCCTCTTTTTAAAGATTTTAATTTGATGTCTTTTCCAGATTCTGCTTCAATAATGTGGACATTTGTAACCTCTGCATAAGAGAGCAGATGTGTACTGGGCTGGTGCTCAAATACCCTAAAGAGGGAAATCCAGATAAATATAGTTTTGAAAGCTAATTTATTACTCTTATGTTGTTTCTTTATTGTGGCTTAGGAATAGTACTACACCAGTTTAGCACTTCACTGAGACACCCCTAAACACATGCAGCTCACTCTCTCCCCTGCTCCCTTCTCCTCCTCCCCAGCAACAGCATGGAGAGGAAAATTGGAGGCAGGCGACTACTCTCTCACTTCTGTACAGTCCTACAAAGGACAGTAAGTAGGGAATTCCTTCATTTCGTGCACACACCACACTTCTATGAATCCACATTTATCTTTCAGCTAGACTGCCACAGCAGGATATCCAAAGGAGCCTGCAAACAGCTTGTTCTCCTTGAGAAAATCTAATCATTTCCACACAGCTCAAGATAGACACTTTTTCACAACCTAAATTTTACCCCCTGTACCTCACCAGAAACTTGGTAATGGGGGTAAAGGCAACCCAAATATAATTATCTTCAGTGATTTGCTGTTTTGGTGCCCTGGGTTGAAACAATTTATACCACTTTTCCAGAAACAATCAAAGGCTTTAGTCCACTCCTCCTTTCTCTCCAATGGCCTCTACATAGCTCAACATTCCTTGTCTCAACCATTTATTCCAACTGGAATTTATTCAGCTGGGACCACTGCCACTGGAATTTCTCAATCCATAGAGCAGCTCCAAACAACTCAATTTCCAATGGTTGTTCATGTCTGGTCTCCAGAACAAGGTCCTATCCTAGGCAGACCCTATAACAACAGGGAATATTCAATCCGCACCATGAAATCTAAAATAAAGGAAAACTATCGATCAACCAGAAACCTCCACTGCAGTACACCTCATGTATTTGTTGAAGAAGAAATAATAAAAAAAGTGATCAACCTCTTAAAAATAAGATGGGGGTGGGGGGATATGGGATGGGTGAGGGAGGTAGCAGGGAAGTAGCTGGGAGGGAGGTGCCAGGTACCTTTTCACTTTTAAATTTTTGTAGTTTCTGAATCCACTGTATTGAGAACTCATAGGTATAGAAGAATCATACTGCTGAGTTCTCCTTCCCCCACTTCCTTTTCATTTTGGTGATAAAATTCAAAAGCTAATAAAATCAGACAGATTATAGCAGCATTGATGAATGGCCATGTCTGGATTTCCCGTCTGGAGACCAGAGCAGGCACTGTCTGAGAAAGAAGACAAGACAGTCACTGCATAGAAAGAAAAGGAATATCCAGCAGATGGATTATGTCTGGCTGGTCCCATTATTAATACTGATCTGTATCAGGCAGTGATGAATACATAGAAGCACTCAGAAATACTAATAGTTTCACCCTTTAAGTACTAATTTCTATCCTTCTATCCTATTTAACATTAAAAATGCTCTGTGATCTTGTCATTGATGGAAATGGTTATAATGAAGAGGCGGGTCTCTTGGGAAGAAAGACTATACCAAATGTAATGAAAAATATTAAAATCAGTTTGAAAGGTAGAGAAGTCATAAACTACAATCAGAGAATATCAGAGAAAACTTTCCCCCTAAATAATTTATATTCTTATTTAAATGGAATTTTAAAATCCTAAATCTAAGGATATTTTCAGTTATCAAGACTATGGACTTAATATATTCTATATTTAAAAAAAGAAGGAAAACAGGACATATTAGGCAATGCGTCGACAGTAACAATCAATCATACAGCATTCATGCTGCACTGGAGTTAAGCTTAGTGTAACAAAATCTCTAAATCTCCATTTTCCTGGATCTTTAACTCTTTCAGAAGCCTCTTCTGCGAAATTAAAGCATGTGAATCCACTGACATACAAACAGGTGAAAAAACATCTAAGTCCTGAAAGTGGTTAAATATCCACTAAATCAAACTGGAAACAGCAGTGGGTCACCAGTCTGGAGGGGACAGCTAAAAAAAGACCAACCAGGCTGTAGCATCCACCAGTATCACTTATTTAGGATCAAGTAGGGTAGATCATTTGGATTGTGAGTGTTTGAATACTGACTCTCAGATTCACAGTTCCTGTTGAATATTTTGTCTATTATCCTATTTGGAGTATTAATGTGACACAGGATAACAGGATAGGTTCTGGCCTAGCTGAACACATCTTCTTGTGAGCTGCTGCTGCTTAATGATACTCAAGAAATTTTCTCTTTTGACATGAATAGAAGCAGGGTCACATTTCCTCCTGAAGCATGCCAGGACCTGTGCAATACGTATTTAGGTATCAGAACAGGTTTTTAAGATCTACTTGCTGAAAAAGGTTTGCTAAAAGTGACTGCAAGCTTGACTTGATGACTAAGGAGAGTGGGGAAAATTTAAATAGCCACAAATGTAATGTAGGTGGTATCTATCAGCCAAGATAGTCACATGCATTAAATAACATAACTGCACAACATAACTGAGACTGACAATAAAACTCCTCCTAGTGGCATGATCTGCGGATTGTAGCCACCAAGATGGCTAAAATCTGTAGGTCTGCATTGTCATTGCCACCAGTATCTACATCTATCAATGTTTGCATTAAACAAGAAGCTTCTCGTGGGATAAACTTTCCTTATGAAATGACCTGGAGACAGATGCATAAGGAGCTAATGGGAAAAGAGAGTGCTTTCCTTTGTTCTCCCACATCTTTTTCCTGGAAATACAGGTAAGCATTGGTCTAGACCATGCAATAAAGAGGCAGAGCAGAGACTCCCACATCTGCTCAGGTTCCTGACTACATCACCAAGACAATGTTCCCTGACTCCTTTTTCTGAGCCTGAGATTCCCATCCCTCACCTAAGGGTGTTTATAAACATAACTGTGGGCTAAGAGAGGACACAAAACTGTGGAGGTAGATCACCAACTTTATAAACACTGCCAGCTGAAACATTCCTTTCTTTCTAGCCAGCAGATAGTTCTGCTTTACCTTGACTCTTCTTGTTAAAAGAAGAAAGTATGGTCTTATAAATCTATATCTCAAATGCAGGATAATCTTCTAGGCTACATTATTCACAAATAGTTTTATGGACTTTTTTATTCAGAGCAAATTTCAGCAACTCAAGGGTTGTTTTGAACACATTGTCACAAATCCAATGTCCCAAGAAAGCCCTAAGAAAGACTACTTCAATAATAAAACATAAAAATAAGTGTCTGCTCTGCTATTCTCTCATTTTTCTGTAAAGTAGAGGTACTAATACACACTTGTTTTTTCAATGTTTAGTTGGCAGCTTATGTTATACGAGTATTTGTAAAATGCTTTGACATTTCGGGGAAAAACATCAAGTTCTATAAATGCCATCTTCATAAATATAGATATTCAAATGAATCATTTTTCCCCTTTATTATCTTTTACCAATAAAAGTTTTAGTCCTGTTTTGTTAGCAAAGCTTCATTTTTAGACTGGAGTCTTTATTATTATTGCACACATGAACTGCCAGAAAAAAACATTCGAGAGTTTTAAGAAACTTCAAGTCCTTTCCTACAATGCACATAAAAGCTTTTTTTATTTTTCATTTTTGAGATAAAAAGAGAGATTTTCAGTAGGCCTTCAGGACACCCGAAGCTCTTTTCCATTTTCTGAAGAACAAACATTGCAAGCCTTCATTTAACAGTCTTCAGTAATGTAAGATGTTCCATGCAATCATTGGAGAAAACTTTGATATTCTTATTAATGCTGAGTAACACTTAACTAACAAGTTCTGCAGAAAAATATTAATCAACATAAGATTCAGAACACGAAATATTATTAGTGTCAGAATTTTTATAAAGCCTTTCCAAGATAATTTATCTGAAAATGTTTTTAAATCTAGACACACACACAAATAAAAATCACAGCAAGGCACATTATTAACTCCATAGAAAAAAACCATATTCATTCTTGGGGTTACATCTCTGTTTCACTGTCTAGTGGACAGTATAATAATACCAGTGCATACAATGGGTTTTATCTTCAGCATTTCATCCTGATTTTAAAAACATTTTAGTTTATGTATCAATAAATTTAGAACCACTGCATTAGAAAATTTGAGTACGAAATTAAGTTTTTTAAATAACTTTAATAATTTGATAAAGGAGACCATATTTTTCAAAACATATCACAAGTCATTAGCTAACAAAAGTACTTTAAAAACAGCTCTGCCAATGTGGATGGAATTTGTTCTAATAGCCTTAAAAAGCCCATGATTTATGATCTCTGTCAAAAGGCATTATGCATTTTTACAGTTCCTATTCAGATCAGCATATTTCTAATTTCACAATGTAGAATGGAAATTAACCGCTTGGATTTCTCCATTTTGTGTTTCTATTTGCAGACCAACACATTCCTTTAGGAACACCGAGTTCCATATGCTTCTCTTTTTTATGTCAATGGTAAAGCAAAGCATATTTGTCTAAAGCCCTTTACAGTTGTCTTCTATTACCAGATGTTACTGTACATTATATAGTCTCTGAATAATGAGGGCTCTAAATAGTTATTTCAGGTGTGTATGCCATTAAAACAATACCAGTATTAAATATCCAGAAAGGTCAAGGCAAAAGCTAAATGAGCTTCTGCAGAGGTTGTGAGATTCAATTATCACAAAATCAAATACTAAAAGGTACTTTTTTTTTTTTTCTGCAATTTATCCTAATAGCTCAATAATATCCTTCTTGTTCTAGCTGAAAGCTAGAGCTGTAGTTCAATTTTTTTTCAGGGTAATATGAAGACTCCTGAAAACTTTACACAGAACTGTAATTAGTAGAACCCACTAATTCCACCATCTCAGAGAGATCTGATATTTAAATATCCCTAGAGCTAGCTAACCTAGAACAATCACTTATATTTACATAGCAAGAAGTCTTATGAGGACATTTTGTAGCTTCCACAAATATTTCAATTTTAGCAGATATTTGCCCACACACAAAGAGACTCACAGATAGCTTCTACAATATGGACCTGCTTATGGCATTAACATTAGCCTTTATGGCATTAACATTGGCCATAACATTGCATCCAAAGAAGATCTGGAGAGTGTGCTCTCTGTAAATTCTTTCTGCCCTATCCAGTTCCTCTCAGCTGCTTATTACTATTTCAGCTGCTCCAATCAGATACAACTCCTGGGTTTTTTTGGAGGACTCCAATGTTTGTATCACTGCTATTGCAGAGCTCACTGCATCCCAATAAGCTATGTGACCAGTGGCCACCCTCATGCTTCCTGAGAATGTTAAAAGGAACAAGTCCACCACAAGCAAGGAAATAAAGCAGATATTTTTAAACTATAGTCCCTAAAAAAGTATTTTAAAATTCTGCAAGCTGTACTTTTAATTTCAGATCTCTCATCAAACAGTAATTCCTTGTTCAAGTCTAGAATGCCTCTGCAATACTTTTCTCTGAAAGGCAACTACCCAAGTGGTATGTGAGGAACTCTGGTTTGTCTGTGACAAGGTGAAAGTGGGGAACAAATACAACTGGAATGGAAGCTGAGATCAGAGTTAGTAGAACTGCCTGCTCTGAAGAATGCCATGGATGAAGAAGGTCCATCCTTACAAGTGGTAATCACAACACAACCTTAGATAAACACTATAGTTACACTGGGTGATAGCACTGCTGCCATCCTAACAATGGCAAATCCAATTACTTCTGTAGAGCTCTTTTTAGGACCTAGGATAATAGAAACAAATGCATGATTTCAGTATACTTTCACAGAGCAAAGAGTGTAGTTTAAGTCAGTTCATCAGCCTGAATAATTTGTATCCTCACTGTAGTAAGCACTGTACTTACCATTTTTCTACATGACCTTTTTCATTGTGTCAGCCTTAAAGACATCCTTGTTTCTTTTTTCCTTCTTTTCTAGTAAAGAATTCTGACCTTGTTTTTACACCAATCACTCAATTTATAAAAAGATCTTTGAAAAAATTAAATTCTCTTTCAAACTCAAAAGTCAGTCAAGTCAGTCAACTTGAGGACATCCATTTAACTAAGAGTGCTGATCTTACCTGTGCCAAATGTAAGAGTGGTACCTAAAACAACAGATAAGAATCAAGCTGAAAACAAGATGAGGTACCTCACAGCAACATTTCTACCTCAAACTGAGCTGTTCTGTGACCCACAGAAGACAACAGCCTTTGTCTACGTGGCACTTCCAGCCTTTACCCACCAATGGAAGAAGTGTATTAAACAGCTACATTGTTTTGCTGCTTTAGGTTTTAAAAGCAAGATCACAGAAGGGAAGTGTGGTAAAATCAGAGAATCTATGTTAACATAACTTTCAAGATATCTTCCTAAGCTTTCAGGAAAAGATAACAAAAGGCTTTGTGAAAATAGTCAAACAGGCAAGCTGAGTCTCAAAGAAAAAGAGAAGAGGTTGGAGAAGAGTGATGGAGAAGAGTTGGATTTCTGCATCATTAGAAACCCCTATCACCTTAATAAAATAACAAATTCTGTCTCCAAATGGTTAAAGCATTGATAAAAACACAAGGGAAAGCACACTTATCAGAAGATCGGTTCAATTAGCAGTAAGGCTGTGAGATAAAGGTCCCCCTGCCCTTCACACCCACAGTGGGAGAACAGTACTTCTGAAGTGCAATAGTCCTCTCCCCTCTCCATATTAAGACATACGGCTCTTCAGCTTTCTGTGGTCTGCTGCAAAGACAGTCTTGTCCCTAAAGATAAGGAACAATAAAGATATTTTTAAAGTAATAAAAAAATATCTCTCATCAATGGCTTGTCACCTAGATACATATGGAAAACTTCTGCTCTTCCAAGGAAACAGAGAAGAGGCAAAATGCAGAAGCAGTTCCACCTGGCTAAAGAAAGAGGGACCACAATGGGGAAAATTAACAAGACTTCAAAATAAATGCTGTTAACAAAGAAAAAAAAAAAAAAAAAGATTACATACATGTACCATTACATGTAATATAACCATTTCTGGAAAGGGAGCCACAGTAACAGATGTTTGGGGTTGCTTTTTTTTTTTTGTTTTCAATCTAGGATTGCTGGTTTTCAATTAGTCAACATACCTGAAGCTGTAAAAACTTAATAGAATCATAATAACAAAATGTTACCAACCCTTCCTTCCCCCTGTATTGGACAGCTTTGGGGAAGTACAGTACACAGACATAAACAGCTCTACCTGCAGGTTTTTATATTTCATTTGTGTCACCTCTATACACTGGGCCCTTGCTTACAGGATAGTCATACAGATTTATTCTGATAAGATTTTATAGGCAACATAAAATTTTAAGTCTTGCCTATACTATAAGCCTTGTCTTAAAAATGCATCTGCATTAACAGCATTTTAGAGTAAAAAACATCTAAATCAGTCAGGTGAACCCAAAACCAGGTTTTGGGTATTCACTTTTGGATAAGTAACTGGAGAGCATATCAAAGCTTTTTTGCATGCCAGCCTCTTTTATCTTCAAACAGATCCACAAATGGATTGTTTATAGATGCGACAGCAGCCCTCTGAGTAAAGCATAAAGGGCAGAGATTACAAAAGATTGATTTCCACAGCTCAGTACTGCCATGAACCTATAGCCCAAGCAGATGCACAGGGGAGAATTCTCTTCCTAAGGTCAGCTGCTTATTTCTGTCATGGGCTTACAAATCCCTGGGGAGGATTAAAAGGACATTCATATAGCAGTTTGAAAAAGCCAGTAAAGAAGTCCTGTTGTAGTTTCCTCTAGTGTTTGCCTCCATTTCATGAATCTTGTGGTTAACCCAGAGAAGAGATCCATTTCTACCTGTAGTTAAGCCACATGCATTCTTGTATGTGGAAACACCTCCACAAACCTCCTCTACTGACTTCACAAGCTTTAGGCAAATCAGCAGAAGTGGATTTCTGTTTACTGCAAATTCAATTAGGTGAGCAAAATACAGACAGGAGATTTTCTTGTCTCATTTCCACAAGCAGTGAAAATGTATAACATAAAACATCCATAAATCTAAAATGTAATGGAACTATATATGTAATGGAACACTCTCATGATTATAGCCATTCAAGTCCCCACTTTCATTCTGATGAATTTCTCATCTTTCCTATTTGAAACAGAGCTATAAATACATTTTTGACTAGACAAGTATTCACTCTATCAATTTTAATTGATTCAATTTTTCAAACAAGTTCAATTCCTCCTTTATCTATTTGTTCCACAGAAGTCAAGAAACCCAAGAGTAAACAATGGAAAACTAACCTCCCAGCTGTTCATAGGATAATTCTTCTACTGAATCAAAACTAATATCATTAAGTGTTCACCTGTCAGCTGACAAAAGATATTCCCATTCTCTTTTTAAACTGAATCATTAATAGACTGCTTTGTTCTTGCATTCGTTACAGTTCCTACAGTCTGTTTGGTTCAGGCATAGACCCCAGAATGCATAAGGTACCATTTTCATTCATTGTATTCTAAACATAGGAATAAATCAATACATTCAGGTTTTCCCCTCTGAGCAAAACATGCAGCGTCTAAGTGGTACAAGCAGTCTTCTGCTAGCTTCAGAACCAACACTCTGCAGTGCAACACCTCAAACACAACCCACTCAGCAACATAAGCAATTAAATTGAAAGTCAGTAAATATTCTTCCATCTCCAATTTGAATACAAATCACAGCTTCTAATTTATCAGCTAGGCTCTTGAGACACACACACAGAGGAAAAGGGGAAAAAAGGCCACAATGGCAGCTGCTTTCATTGCCAAAACTCTGCAGCTCACGTTCCTATGGAGAGTATTAATCCACTATCAGCAGGGATCTTCTACTTCACACAGAGGCCAGTTCTTGGTCATAAGTGGTTTTCAGAGCAAAAACAGCCAGTGCTTTACTGAAAACAATTACCTAAGCCCTATTGCATTCTGACCCATATTTCTTATGCTAAGATAGCTCCTCATTATAATTTCTTTTTTTGATAATAAAAGTTTTTAGCTTCTGAGAGGTAGTACAGACAGGAAAAAGAGCAAGGGTCTGTGATATTACTCCAGCATGCCCATATGTGACAGCTGTGAATTGAACTCTCCTCTTAAACTACAAGTAGGCATTCAGCAGATACAGAACTTAAACTCTCCACAGTCACCACCTTAGCCTAAGATTTCATTACAGCTGCTAAAATTAGGAAACATATCTTCAGTAGTTGTACTTAATATAGTGTCTCAATGGCTTTGATCAAAGATTTTTTTTTTATTTATTTCATGTAAGTAATTGTACTTGGTGTAGAGAGAAACATAACCATTTTAATTTCCATGACCATGTGCCTTAATATGTACTAACTAAGTTAGCTTCTGGCTGTCCCTAAAATTTAACAGCCAGTTAGTACATAGTGACATATCAAATTGTGCTTATAGCCCAGATATTTACAGACTGTCTGATATTCTTTCCTCTCTATTGCTCTCTGCTCCTTCTGTGTCTTGAGACATAACTACTAAAGTCACCTTGAGAAGGAAAAAAGGAAAAAGGACACTCAAGGCAACAGGTGGCTGATCCATCCCCAAGTAATGACAGCGTCTGGAAATTCAAGATATGTACATCAGGAAATAGACATTATTTTATAAGAAAGTTTGGAGCATCTCATACCAATAAGTAGTAAGGCACTGTTCCCAAGTTCTACATCAGTACTTTCTTTTCTGATGATCCTTATAAAGGCAATATTTTAAAAATTACATTCTTAGCATAAAAATTCATTGGGATGAATTGAATTTTATTGAATTGAATTGAATTGATAAAAAACACTGGGGATTTTCTGTAAAAATACATTAGATTTCATTATTGCAGTTACACTTGGAAATTTTTTTAAAACAGCAAAACTATTGTTAATTCTGGACACTCATTTTAACAAGAACTGTTCAAAGATTACTAAATTCATAATATGGTAAGTCAAATCCCTCAAATAATTTCTTCATGCCAGACTTCCTAAATAAGCTCTTTTACAAAGATATAATGTATTTTAATTGCATACAGAAAATGTCTCTGAAATCTAACCACAGGTATAACATGTTATGCCAGCTTTCAGACTTGGTTTTTTTGTCCTTTGCATATAATTTTGATCATTCTTTTAAGAATAAGCTGATATGCACAAAGAGAATAATTTTTCTTTTAAATTGTTAATTAAAAGATTCATGAACACCTTCAGATCTCCCCTAAGAGCGATGTTCCAATACCTGTGCAGCTTTTAATGAGGTGAGCAAGAAAACTCCAAAAACTACTCTTTTCTGTAGTCGTATTTTTAGTGTTCATAATTTAGCACCCAGTGCTTACCCTAAAAACCTGCTGCAAAGTATCACAGACACTATGTTGAGATATAGAAATACCCTGTTCCAGAATTCCAGAGAAATGGCAAGAAATTAGAACTGTTCTGTTGGACATCTCAAGTCTCTCAGAGTAACTCTTTTACTGAATTCTCAAGCCAGTACAAGACTGCTACACACTGCTGGCATGACACTCCACACAAGCCCCATATTTTACCATAGGTTTATTGATTCTACAGGGAAAATTGATACAATATGCACAATATCCCCTTTGTTTCAAGAGACATTTGAAAAACCTTCTAGACCAAGAATCCCAGCTCATTGCATATGCAATTTCATATGTCCACCTTCAAAATGCCTAAGCAGCTCAGTGCTTCCAGACTGGGTATGCCAACTCAAAGAGTAATACAAAACATGCACCTTCTTTCTTTTTATTTGGGCTTCTCTTTTGAAATGTGTACTCATTTCACTACATCCCCAGGGCCATCTGGCTTCAGGTTGCCTTTTTAGGCATATCTGTCCATCCCTAAAGGATTAGTTGGCTTGAGCTCAGAGCTTAGGAAAGCTTACCAATAGAAAAAGGCAAATCAGATGTTAGCCAATAGAGAAAGACAAATAAGTTTTTAGATATATTATATTACAATTCTTATACTCTGGTCACAACCGATACCTTTTCACTTCTCTAAGCAGATTTTTTTATTATTTTAAAAGACAAATTTTAAACTACAGCAAAAACAAAGAAATCATTGAAGCTCTTTTTTTTTTTTTAATGCATTGTAATTACAGGAAAAATATAATATCACTTTGGGTCAATCTTCTTTGCTAATTCACAGAGTACTAAATAGCCTTACTTCCCACATGCAGAATTTCAAATTGCGTAAGCAGCAGATGGGAACAAAGGGTCATTTTAACCATGTTAGTGTGTGTGGTTTTAAGTGGTTTATTTCTAGTTGTAGAACATCTAAAACTGAGGCTTTATATAAGGAATTACATAAAATAGCAGATAGTTAAATTCACCATAGGAATTAAATTCAAGAAATAAATATGATAATAGGATGATTTAAAACAGCCTGATTTCTTGATTGCAGTCTGAATATTGCTTAGTGCATGGAGAGAAAAAGAGAAGTCAGAATGACAGACTGCAGCAAGCACTCCTGTTACCCAAGGACTCAGACCACTACTAATGAGCTGTGGACAGCATCTGATTTGCCTATTCCTGCCATACACAAAGGAAGAGGACTTAATTAATGACAGATTATCACTTATCTGATAATGCATATGGCTTCTTGCCATACTCTGAAAATTGCTTCTATAGTCTTAAACTGCTGTTACTGTTTTGAAAGGTGAGAAGTATATATTGACCAAAAAAACCTACAACAAACCAAACAGCAACAAAAAAATCTTGGTTCTAATCTTATTCCATAGTAAACAAAAATAGCAACACAAACAAAAAAGCTGGTAAATTTTTGTCTGA
Source organism: Taeniopygia guttata (assembly GCF_048771995.1). Taxonomy (NCBI): domain Eukaryota; kingdom Metazoa; phylum Chordata; class Aves; order Passeriformes; family Estrildidae; genus Taeniopygia; species Taeniopygia guttata. The sequence continues at coordinate 19,205,379 of NC_133025.1, forward strand.
AATCACATTTTTGTTTAGTTTCAGCTATAGAGACTCCCTTTTTTGTTATGCTGTATAAAATTCTTATTCCTCCTCTAAAGCAGTCTGGAGAACTACTAATTAGAGCTATTAGCCTTAAATGTTCTTTGGATTTTGTACATTCAGACAGCACCTATCCCAAACTGTGCTTTGATCTTTGATGCAAATGTAAGAAGCATCTTCATGTTCTCCCTTGAGGAACATAGTGCTGTCACTTTAACTTTATGGCTGATGCTGCCTGGGGTTAATACAGTATTGCTCTCAGATGCAATAAAGGAAGGGACCACATTTTGCTGAGAAAAGGAATCAGACTCACAGTCCTTCAATATTAAATGTCTTATCTGGTATTTCAAATATTTTATTTTGCACTGTAATATTAAAAGAGAATAATGCAAATATTTTTATTGTCCACAGGTACAATGACATTCTGCCACAGTCCCTTTTCCTTTTAAAACAGCTGTATGGATGACTTATTTTTAAAAGATTCCTCAGAGAACATTTTGTAAAACAAGAACAGTAAATTAAAGCGCAGTTATAATTTATATTGAGTCCTTGTAGTCTTTTATGGTTTGACTGTCTATTAGAGCTACTATTAGCAACTCCCTGCAGAGCCTCTTTTTGTAATTAAAATGACAATGCATATCATCACCAGTAAACATTGTCTGAAATGTAATACAACACTTCTTTGAAAGAGGCAGAGGCAATTTTAAATTTACAGCCTAAGACTACACTGTAAAAGTAAACCGAGAAGGTCATCAAATTCCGAGGGCTTCTGATTAGGACAAGAGTCATGTAAACGAATAACACTTCAAGTGGCATTTTTATAATAATAAAATCAAATAATTTCTTTGTGTATTCGCTGCGGTAGGGTGTGATCCTGTTTTCCAGTGCTGCTGATCTACCCTTTCTGTAACACAGGCAACACCAGCAGCATCCTTTCCCCTCATTGTCTAACATTCCCACCAGTGTCCATACTTAGGTTTTGACTTTATTCTCTTTGGTATCTCCAGCTGATCATTCTTTCTGTACCCTTTGTCACAGGTGAAATTGTTCACCCTGCCAGCTTAGACTTTCTTGTACCCTGATAACACGCCATGGCATTCTTTTGTGAAGTAGAAGTTCAGGATTCATGTCTCTTTAACAAAAGTTATGATTTCAGTCCTAGATTTTCCACTACTGAATAAGTCTCTAACCATTGTGGTACTTAGGAATCAGTGTTTCTTTACTACAAACTGAACTCATCATCTTCAGTATGTCATTCATCTGCTTGATAAATCAAGCCCTTCCAAGAACTTAGGCATAGTTTACTCACACCTGTCACTATCTCTGAGAAAAAACAGGCCTTGATTAGGGACTTCATATTTCTGAACAGTGACCTGAGAGCAAGTGAACATTTCACACGGCGATTTTAGTCCTTAGTCACCTGTGGATGCCTACTTCATCTCAGTCCCTAATATATTTTGGTGCAGTCTGTCTGCACAGACTGTATATGTCCCCTCTGTATATGTCCCCTCTGCATATGTCACACAAGGGGATTAGTCCAAAGATATTGTACATTTTTATTTAATACAATGCATGCAGCTGAAAAGGCATTTTCAATTCTTTCTATAAGTAGCTTGATCACATGCATCTGTAAGAATATCAATTCTTCCCCAGTGATCTGAAGAAAGTAGTTTCGTAGCTCAGTAAAATATATTAGTGTGCATTCAAAAAGGAAACAAAAATCAAAAAAAAAAAAAAAAGCCACAAAGACCACTAGTATGAAATCTGTGTTTCTTTTTCCTCCTTTTTTTTTCTCCTTTTCAAAGGAGAAAAAAAAAAGTTTCTTTTTTCTCCTTTTGAAACTCACCCCTTACAGTTCACAATTATCTTGTTCCTTACAAATAAGGACCTGCAATCAATTTTCTTTTTCTAGATTTTCTTTATTCCAAAGATAGTGCCTTCAGTTCTAAGGATTATAATTTTCTGTATTTATATTGCAAGAATTATTTTAATTTGGAGAAATATTTTTTTAAACACACATTTACCACAAATGATAAAATAGCTGTATTATTATATTAAGAAAATTAAATTATTAAGAAAAGGAATTTACTGAAAAGCATTTATACATTTTGTCTCACAATTACATAATTCTTATAGTAACCCTGTTGCCTACATCTTCACATTTTCAAGAGGTGTGAATCTGACAGATCAGATGTCGGTTCAGAAAAAGTACACTAGAACTTGCAAAAGGTTGGATGCCATTCTGGCTACACTGATTAAAGACTGACACATATTTGGAACATGCTAGCTTAAGACTGAAGATGACAACAAAGGAAAGTATGAAGACATGGAGGTTGTGATTGATGGGTGGTACATTATTCTAAATTAATACTTAAACTGAGAGCTGACATAGTGGAGCATAACAAAAAATGTTGTATTTTGTCTGATATGCTGCCCTTCATAATAGAATACACTGGAGGTTCAGAGAAAAATACTATGCTGTTTATAGCAAACAGAAAATATCTTAATTCTTTATAAATATCTTCTTTATAACACAAATGGAATTGCCATCTTGATTTTTATAGCTGATTGTGTGCTACCATCTACCCTGTCAGACCCAACCTTATGAATCTCACCACTTTAGTATCTCTCTAACCCCTGTACAGTTATCCACAACTCAGGCACCCCTGTATTTCAAGGTGAAGGATGCCAAACACCAAATACTTCCTTCTCTGTTCTTCTTACGTGCATACTCCTTTCACTTTACCCCAGGGTCTCCAAATCCCCCACTAGCAATGTCTGCGTACCTTTATCTCCCAACATCCCTTGCCCCCTTCCTCTTTCCTTCTCTATCACCTATTTTTAGTTTTCTTTCTCCGATGTGCTCAGACAGCAGCACCATGCTGCCTGACCCATGTTTGTCAAGCAGCTTCTGATGCAGGGTTGGGGTGAGATGGGAGGACATCTGTGCTGGCAAGGGGACCTTTCCACATCATCTATTTTTCCTTGCATCTTCAGATCTTTTCCTCGTGGCCAAGATTTCTTTGGTACTCTACAAGTGTGCAACATTTCTCTTGGATATCTGCTCTGTGCAAGTGCCTCATAGGAGAGACCCACACTGAGTATCAGCAGTTGGCCATGTCTCATATGTAAAAATCAGTGTGAATCTCATTATAAGCATCTTTGTAAGTCTAATTTCTCTCTTTCACATCCTCACTCACTCAGAGAAACTATAAACACATCCAGTCCCCTAGATAGAACATTCTATCTGCAACTTCCTGTGACATTTTAAGTAATGGACTATATTCAGTGCCAGTGTTTTCTTTCTAAAACAGAATAGGTCTCCATAAAACAGTCTAAGGTCTCTTATTCAAGTCTGAAAAATGAGAACCCAAGGCTTTAACTTAGAGAATTTGCTAGGAATCATAATTCCTACATCCTGTTTCTCATCTGAGAAATGCATTCATTATTTCATATTTTGAGACACAAAATTAGTATTAGAAGTAGAAATCAGCTTTGAATATTAAAATCCAAGTTGTGGACTCCAAAATCAGTAGTTTTGAGTTTTAAAAATTTTCATAGTCTTTTCTCTTGTTAAACAGTCTGTTTCATAATTTCCTTATCAATCCTCTTTCCAGTTTAATATCCCTAAAACCTGCAAAGAAAATAAATACATCTGCTTTAGCCTGCCTGTGCAAATGTTAATCAGAAAGTAGTAAGTAAAGTTTTTTATATATTTTTTTACTAGTACCTCACAACAGGGTCAGTGCTAAGGCTACATATTTTCAATGGAAATACAGAATATAAAATAGCAGAACAGTACATTCTTATTGCAATGCAAAAAATGTGAAAGACCCAAACACATATAGACAGAAAATCTGATGGACAATCTACCTATTTTGCTAAGATTTGTTTTAATATTTCACTATTATCATTCAGGGTAGGACTTTTAGGAGGGAAATAAAAAAGCAGCCATTAGGATATACTAACACATCAATGCAATGCAATTTAGATGTCTCCACTTTTACATGTGATTGTTTGAATATCATCTAAGTCATATAACAGTTTTGGTAAGAATTAGGAAGCCAATTACTTCTCTGATGAGTACATGTCACAGACTTAAAGAAATCTGCAAAGTTAAGCTACTCACAGAAATGTAGTTCCACTCTTAGCCTTCCCTAACACTCTGTCTTTCCTCCTCTTTTTGCCCAAGTACCACTATCCATGTGCCCACTGTGCCTCCCAATCCAGCTGTGAGCTAACTTTTGTTTTGCACTTCAGTTAGTTTTGAGCTAGATTAGCAGTTTGGTTCAACTAACCATAGGCTGCCAGAAGGCAATTCCTGTACGAAGGTGGAGGTGAACTGAAAATATGTTGTCAAGGATGCAGAGGAGGGTCCTGTCACTCCTTTGCTAGATTCATGACCTGAGTATTCAAACTAAACTCATGATACTGCAGGTTAACCATAGGCACACACACAGGGTTCTTCTGGTGAGCCTCCTTTTCTCCAGGCTAAACAATCCCAGTTCTCTCAGCCACTCCTCATTAGACTTGCACTCCAGACTTGTCACAAGTCTTGCTGCTTTTCTCTGGTGTGCTCCAGCATCTTAACATCCTTCCTAAGTTGGGGGGCCCAGAACCGGACACAGTACTCAAGGTGCTGCCCTAATGAGTGCTGAGTACAGGGGAAAAAGCCCTTCCCTAGTACTGCTGGCCACACTATTGCTGATAAAGGCCAGGATGTCATTTGGCTTCTTGGCCTGGTGGGCACACACTGACTCATATTCAGCTGCTGTCAATTAGCACCCCCAGGTCTGATTGACAGCCGATTGACTGACCACCCTCTGGTCACCATCCCCTCACTCTGTCCCCAGCCCTGCAGGGGGTTGTTGTGGACAAAGTGCATGACCCAGCATTTGGTCGTTAAACCTCATATTGTGGGATTTGGCCCATCAATCCAGCCTATCCAGGTTCCTCTGCAGAGACCTCCTACCCTCCAGCAGATCAACACTTCCCCCTACCTTGGTGTTTTGCAAATTTGCTAATGGTAGACTTGATGCCCTCATCCAGATCATTGATAAGGATATTAAACAGGACTGGGCCCTACACAGATTCCTGGGGATCACCACTAGTGACTGGTCACCAACAGGATGCGGCACCATTCACCACCACTCTCTGTGCCCAGCTGTCCAGTAAGTTCATAACTCAGTGGTTATAATTTAAGTAAAAACCCTGTATGTAAGACAAAGGCTTTTACAATACTTTTTTTAGTCATCTCTTCAATCTAATTCTTCCAAGATGTTTTTTTTCATTCTGTAAGTGACATTTACTGCAATTCTTCATAAACTCCTGAGAATTGGATTCCTTGCTCCTAGAATTGAATAAAAAATGTACACAGCCTGTCAGCAGGTCACATGTATCCTGCCAACCTACATCTAATAGATTTTTCACTTTTCATCAGTGGATTTCAAGACAGTATGTAGTCTGCCAAATTTATGAAAAACCTTGCTACAGTATCGCACTTTCAAAATGTGCAATCTGTCAAAGCCATAGCGCAAAATGTCTGCTAAGATGAAAGTCTTTGAAAAATCTGCTACGGTGTTGGCATTCATTCAGAAAATAATGAGTATATCAACAGAGAAGGAGGAGAAAGGAAAAAAGTTGTTGGGGGAGGGGAAAGAAGTGGAGAGAAAAGATTAATCCTAAATGTAATTTTCTGTAACCTAAAGAAACTACAGGAATTCTTTTTGCAAGTGTAATCCAGTTTCATACAAATTCCTCCAAGATGAGAGCATATTAATTGGCAAATAGTCTGAATGCTACATTTAATAACATTGATGAAAAGATAATTTATCATAAATTTGACTGCAACTGTTCATAGCAAACCTCAATATTGATTCAAACACTGAATACATTTAGCAAACAGTGGAAGACAGACTTTTACTGAATATTACATATATGGAAAGTATCATAAGAGACAGGTTAGGGAGAGTAGGGATGCTTAATTTATTAACTGAAATATGAAGAAAACTGAAGCAATTTCAGGAGATTTGTAAATAAGTTTCTGTTTCAAAAGAGACAATAACACTAGCATCAAAATACTGAAGGACTGTGAAATACAACTCTGAGAACCTTTCTTGTCTGCTTTCCTTCAATGTGCATTTTAGAAAATTCGCCTTTACATTTAAAGAATATAAAAAAGGGCAAAAACAGAAGGTAAACAGTAAAATATTTGCCCATTAAAAAACAAGTTCTTATGCACTTTCTTGAGAAACCGACAACACAGGCATATACATGTTCAGAAGCAAGTGTTCCTGAACATTATGCCAAGCTAGTGAAAGGACTGCAGCAGAATTTTGCATTCAAAGAACTACAGAAGAGCTGTTTGACTTCATGCCATGTATCTCTGAAAACAGGAGGTTACAGGAAGTTCCCTGGATGTAGGAAGCCAATGCATCCTTAACACCACAGTCTGAATCTCATCACTTCTAGAAGCAAGCAAAGTAATTGGTAGTAAGAATATTCAGCAACAAAAAAAAAGAAAGAAAAAAAGAAAAAACACACACACACATAAAAAACCCCAAACAAACTAAAAATTAAAAAAAAAAGGAAAAAAAAAAAACACCAGACAAGCCTCCACCCTTTCCAGGAAAAAAAAAAAAAAAAAAAAAAAAACTCTCTGCAGTGAAAAAACTTGTGAAAAGTTTCCTATAACTTAGAGAAGGCTACTGAGCTGATTAAAGTAAATCACACAAGCTTACAATGGGCAGGAGAAAACTGGAATAAACAGGGCTTGTGAAATACCTTAAATGGCCAATTTTAGTTTTGTCTATTAAAAATTTAAATAATAATTTATAATAAAATATGGATTTGCTGTTAATTTTAAGAGCCTTAGATTTTACTTGAACATTTCACCTGGGATATACCAAACCAGCTCCTGGAAAAGATCTTTGCTGAATTCACTATTACATTGGAATTGTACCTAATTTAGTGAATAAAACCTTCAATCCCTTTGTCATGTAAAAACCCCAAATTATTGAATCTTTGAGATTATAGTTTTACGTCTAATTGTTATGCCCCTAAAAGCACAACAAAGTGTCCCAGTTAATTTTGGCAATGGTGAAATTCTTTAGTTGTCTTTAAGAGCAAAATTCAGAAATATCTTACCATTTTACAAAAAAATATTTCATAGAATTTAAACTATTATGAATTTTAACATCTCATATTTTGAAGCCTAATTCTTTAATCTCTATTTTTCCCCCCTTGCTTCCATACAAATATCTTGAACAGAGAAGCCACATCCATAGCTTTTTTTTGCATTAGCAAACCATGTGTGGAAAAGTCCAGCACAAACCAAGACTGTTCTATAGGTCTCAGGATACTGATTTTTTTCCAAAGGTAAGTATGGTAACCTAAAGTAGATCATAGATTACTCTGAATTGGAAGGGACCCACAAGAATCACCAAGTGCAGCTCTGAAGTGAAAGTCCCATAAGTGGATTGAACCCCCACCCTCCATGTTATTAGCACCATGCTTTAAGGAACAGAGCTAATCTCGGGGTCAAGTAAGCCAACTAGAGAGTTTATTCTATAGACTATTAAACAAATGCAGCCAGAATACACTAAAGAAATTTATGATTTTAATGCAATTAGTACCACAGAACAACATCACAGCCATGCCTCTTAAGGCTCATACGCTTTTATTTTCCAATAGAGATGGTCTATAAGGTCCATTTTTCCCACCTTTCTCCTGAATAGAAGTTATAAAGTTCTTTCACATACATTGCAGTTTTGTCTTGGCAAACTTAGAAATCACACTTGAATGTTTATTGGTTTTGCCCTGTGGGATCTTCCAAAGGCTGCTTAGAATTTTGTTAAACTGCGCTTTCGGCATATGTCAAAATTATTTAATAGAAAGAGAGAGATCACTCATCAGCTTAATGAGATTTAGAATTGCATTCCTCTTTCTCTACAGACCATCAAAAATAGTAGCTTTGATGATCAAACTGTCTTCTGCTCCCAGGCATATACTTTGTTTTCAAAGTTCTTTCATTGATTGCCTCCTGCAGCACAATGTAGGTGGAGACTCAGGATTCCAAGTAAAATACTATAGTCTCAAATGTTCTTGGAAATGTTAAAATGGTACAATAGTTCACAAATGAGTCAAAGCTGCAAAGATTCAAGCAGCTTTTTCACTATTGCATGTGAAAAATTGTCAGCAGTTTTTGTTGACTTCATTAACTCATGACTGTTCACAAGGCTGCAAACAGGTTCAGCAGCTGGGACTTTATATTTGCACATAACTATTTTAAGTTTGACCAAAAGGGATTTCCTAATCATTTCCATTCATAAATCAAACCCCACATTTAGTCATAGCACAGAGGAGTCTCAAGGTGTCTGAACTCTATTTCCACATAAAATATTTCACCTGGAATGTTGAGATCCCATAAACTTTCATACTGATGTGATCAACTATCCATCACAGCCTTTCCTAGTCTTAAATGGTTTGTTCTCACTCTCCAAAGAGAGGCTTCTCAATACACTATAGGGTGGCCAATATGCATGTAGATGTTCTTCGCAAAGCAACCTCTCCATCCTTTATCTATGGAACTCTGGGAAAGGAGGAACAACCTGAGAATCAACTCTTTTGTATGGATGATGGGGAAAAAAACCAACAAAACAGGGACAGAGAAATATAAACTTAAAACAATCAGAAACTGAGTAAAACAGGCTTAGGACCTTGAGGCCTTGAGGCAACAAGCCTCAAGGAATTGTGGGCTTGCGAGAAGACTGCAAGGCTAGATCTGCTCCTTTTCTTTATCCCTGGAGAATACCATTCAAATTAGCTTTTGATGATATATAACATTATGGGAGAAAAATATACACTTAAGATTATACAATCATCTCTCTAAAGTGCTCTTTTGTTTCACTGGCTTTCTCCTACTTTTAGTAGAACTATTTGGTTGCATACTCTGGAAGCAAAGAAATTTATCTGAGCTGGCCCAGTTCCATAATCAGGAGTTAACAGAAGTGGGATTGTTTCTGGGTCCAGATCTGGGAGGTACAGAAAGTACTTTTGTTTCCCTTCAGTGGGATCCTGCAGAAAAGTTAAATAACAGAGAGAGACCCTAACAGAGAAGTTATAATTCTACATAACTGTGCAATGCAAAAAGATATACATAAATAACATGAGAATTATTAACACTCTCCAGTTTTCAGCTGCTAATTTAATGAACTACTCTCAGAGCCATCAGGAAAAGAAAGCCCACACATGCACACACACATTATGCTATGAAATTAATATTATTGTATGCATTAGTCTCAATTGATAACTGCATCATTATTAAATAGATATTTCACTAGTGTATTTAGATAAATTTCCCAAGTGCAGGTACTCAGAAGGTATATTTGAAACACAGTTTCTGAAACCCATAGGGCAAGTAAAAAAAACACATTTTCCCTAATTGACTGATGCCTACAAGCAGTTTTTGAAGTAAAATTCTATTTCACTATAAACACTTTGTCAATTGTTTCCTTTCTCACTTATGAACACATGAAGTTCATGATGTATTGGCCCATATTGAAACACACACATATCTCACAAGCCACATGGCCTGTATATTCCCCTATATATCTGCTCATGGTTCATTTCACTTATTACAGCTCTGACACAAGTGTCCATGCAGTGGTTCCATCAAGTACTTTGCACTCCTGTTCACATCCAGGGCTCAGTGCCAGCAGTCACAGCAAATCCCCTTACAGTGAGGAACCAGGTGGCAGCTCCCAGCCCTACTTCCCTAGGGCCAATCCCACAGGACAGGAAGCAGCACCTCTCTCCAGTTCCCAACAAACACTACAAGCAACAACCTCCTTCCCAACCTACAAACCTAACTTCTAGCACTACCAGCTGGATTCGCAATATTTTCCCTTCAGGGGACTTTTAGCATTAGATGTGCCAAAAATTTCATTAAAACGCAACATTGACTTTACAGCTCAAGTCTCTGGCGGTTTTCCCCAGGAAAAACTGGCAGGATCAATTCCAGGCTGTTGGTCTCATTACACAACACCACAGTGCTTCCTACACACGCCACTGAGTCACACGGATTCCTTAAACTTGCATTATTCTTCCTACTCAAGATGTTGGTTTTCACATCTTGGAAGAAAAGGTCTTCTGGGAAATGTTTCACTTAAGAAAAAGCCTACTAGCTTTTTTTTTTTTTTTTAATTAATATATTTTTAATAAACATTCCCATTATCCAAGCACCACAAAGGCTGGTGGGTCCTACAGGGTCAAACACTGGGGGTGGTGAGAGCTCCCCAGGAGACCCTGTCTGCCAGTGCATGTTCCACCCCAGCCAGCAGCTGGGCAGCAGGAGCAACCACAGCCCTGGGCAGCAGGCAGCTCTTTGGGAATGCCTAGCTGTGGGTGGGCCCTGCTCAGCAGGGCAAGGCTGTGGGCAGCTGGAGACCAGCCCTGCTCCAGTCACCCGCATGGGAATGATGGCCCCAGGGGGGCTGGAACAGTGCCCTTGGCCATGGGCAGGGTGGTGCGTGTCTAGAACTGCTCACAGGATGAAAAAGGCTGAAATCAGCCCTTCAAAACTACATAGCTTCTCAAACTCCTTTAAGAAATAACAGTCAAAAATTGCTGTCAGTCCCACATACCTGACTGCCCAGAGTCTGCATTGTATTAAATATCAGATAACAGCTACCACAGACTTTCAAAATACAATGCTACAATACATGATACATTGAACTTGAAAGCACTGTATTTTGCATGCAAAAGCAATATATGCAGATTTGGAGTGATGGCACATGTGCACACATAATTGATCACACCGGGGCGGGGAGGTTGGCTAGAGTGTTAGTACACTCAGCAATATTGTACCATATGCATTTGTAGCAAGAGTGCCACTGTTTCTAATAATAAGCAAGTTTCCTAATAATAGCTTTTTTCTAGTACACCAGAAAGCCTGCTGTGATGGAAGACAATGTTTTCTCAGCTAAGACACATGTTTTGCAGTCTCCCAGCTCTTAATTTTTGCTGTCTGTCCTTGAAAAATCCCATGTGATGACAGAAAAATTTAACTCTGCCATGAATTAGCATTCAGAACGGATGAGCATATGACTTGGTAAGTACTATTAATATGAAGAAAATATTAAAAACAATTACTTTTATTCAATGGGAAAATTTAGATATGGATTCAGACACCTAGAGTTTTAAAGATTGTCTACATAAAAATCATTTTAAGAAAAATGGAGGGGTATGTTTCAGGAAGGGTCAATTTTAAATAAAAATACTTTCCTTTTGTTCAGAATTTACTAAACAATGTGACATAAAATAAACTATGTTCTTTTATTGTCTTTCCCTAAAATAGAATGTTAGGAGAGAGGAAGACATTAATATTTATATAAATTATAAACCATAGAATGTAAACCAAGAGAGAAATAAAAAAATAGACAAACAATAGGAAACAGTGACTGCTCATGGGTAAGTATGCAATTTGCAAGCCAAATGTATCTATTTTATTTTTCAAATAATTTTCTCTCTTTACAACATAAAACAGTCATCCTTTTTAGTTAACATATTATCACTAGTCTAAAGATTTCTGAACAAATACAAATATTTCTGAGAAGCAGACAGAAAGATCCTCTATTAGGAACACTTATTTACCCCAGGGTGGAATCTGAGCATACTAAACCTACAGTTCATCTTAAAGTATTTGAAGAAACTACTGTCAAGTTATTTCACAAAATTGTCTCATTTCTTTAAATTCATTCTTCTAAGCTCAATATATATGAAATAATCCATACTAGAATGACTTCATAAAATGCCATCAATACAGAGCACAAGGAATAAAAGACTAAGCATATCTCAATGCTATATTAAAGGAGAAGGGAAAAATGCACTTTCAAACATTTCAGCTTTGACATTCTGATCTGCGGAGAATTTAGCCTCTAAAGAGTGGTTTTACCCTTTCACAGACTCTATTCTTTCCTTCAAAAATCAACTGATTCATTATTATCATCAAAAAAATTATGTTCATTGATTAGAAATATCCTTCTTCATGGACACATCAACTTGAGGGAAAAAAAGCCAGACAAGAAGACCATTAAAATTCCAAAATCCAATATGAAAGTGTAGTATCAATTTTAGTTTAATCAATGGAAAGTTTGATCTTCAGTTGTTCTTTGATTACAGCTGTAAATACTCTTTATCATAAAATATTTGGTGGACTTATGCAAGCCAACAGATCTTGGAAGCTTGGAAGTGTCATATCTTTGCATTTGTATTTTAAATTTTCCTTGAAGGAAGTTTGAAAGGTCCATAACTAATAAAAGTAAAATATATTTTAAACAATAAATAAATAAATAAACCAAAATCAATTTATATATCAGGTGGACTTCATTAATCAATACCATCTCTTTCAGTTAGCAAATACTATATCTTTAAATCTGACGTGCTGTTTTATAATATACTCAGATATTGCAGGCGGAAAGTTACACATATATGAAGGAAAACAGTTTTTCCACCTATTACTTGTTTCAGAAATTGTGTTAGGAATCAGCTCTGGTTTTGACAACACTGGATATACAGCACCTGGAGGAACAGTTGATCCTGGCCCTTTACATAAAATACCTAGAAACAACATAGGTGATTTTTAAAGGGATCAATATAATATTTTTGATTTCTAAGTTCATGAAAGAAGATTTTAACTGTGATCAAAGTTTGACTTTTAATGCTTGCTTCCTCATTAAATGGCAATTATATTAAATAGTCACTATGCCAAAAGAATCCTATCAGCAATTGCATCTTCCTTTTACTAAGGGTTGATATATAGGCAGAAGTCTGAATTTGAAATAAGCACAACGCTAATAGCTGAGAACATATACAGGCAAAGAGAAATACATAAGAGCTGGTAATTAGCCTTTTGCAGGGAAATAAGAGAAAGTTTGTAGAACTGAACTGAAATGTATGCAGCACCCATACATTCAAGCAGTGTCCATATTTATTAGTGACTCAGAACTGTGGTTTCAACATTGGACTTTCTTCTGATTTGTCCTAAAAGAATCCACAATACAATTACTATTCTGTGCAATGAAGCAGACCTCTTCTGTGATAAAAGAGATGCTACTGTATCCTTCTCTCTATATAGATACCTGGTGTTTATTGCAGTTCAGATGACTGAGGGTTTTGGTGTGACATATTATGAAAAATTTCTTTACCAGAAGGGTTGTGAAGCACTGGAACAGGCTGCCCAGGGAAGTGAATGAGTCACCATTCCTGGAGGAGTTTAAAACTTGTGGATGTGGATCTTAGGGACACAGGTTAGTAGTAGACTTGGCAGTGCTGGGTTAACAACTGAGATTTCACGATCTCAGAGGTCTTTTACAATCTAAATGATTCTGTGATTTACAATAGGAATTAGGCCACAGAAGTCCCAACGTATTCTAATATTGTTCTGGAACACAAAGGATGTGGACAGCAAGCTGTATCACAGGTCAGCTAGGGCAAGACTGCATTTAAAAGCACTTTCTTACTCAAACCCATTTCCTTGACACTTCAGAACAGAAGTTTTTCACATTCATTCTGGCTTCTTGACTGATGAGAGGTTTTCAGGACAGAAAATCTCTATATGAAGCTTTTTATAATGACCTTGTGCAGATCAGATTATTAAAAGCTAGTGGAGTAATATTGCTTAGATAGATTGCTCTATGTGGATGTCATCAATTGAGGATAACCAAAAAGCTAAACCATGAGTCAGCCTCAAAGAATGCTGAAAATAAAGAAGCTCCTGCAGGCTGGTTTTGCATTTTTATCCCATAAACAATTTTTCTAAAGAATGCAGTATGATTTCTCAGACTTCTTGGTGACCAAATAAAATATAGGAAATAAGAAAGAAATATGAAATAAGAAATAGCTAGAAAAGCAGCTGAGTTTCCCAAAGAACTGCAAAAATAATTTAATTCTTGGCATTTATAGAGAGGCGTGAACTTGCTTAAAAACATACATACATTTAGGTTGCTTTGAAGATGACCAATTCTTAAATTCTTTGTGTAACCATGCCAGTGAAATTCTCAGTTAGTTAGATTAAAGACCTTGAAAACTGTACCTTATTTAAAGACAGACTATGCCTTGCAAGTGCAGGAACAGCATTGAAAACGGAACATTAGTACCTTCACTGGTTCCACAGTGCTCTTCTCACACTGGAAGATGATTCTTCCTCTTGAGACACATAGGGTTAATGCAATTCCTGTGAGAAAGAATTTATAAAATTATAAGAAATTATAAAATTAGATAAAAACTAAATGAAAACAAAAGATACAAAATTTCCTTCACAATCTCCTCTATAACAGATGAAGGAAACACAGCAACAGAAAGAGATTGTTTTTCTGGAGACAGTATCAATAAGACTGGTCCCTCGACCATTTACTTAAGTCCTGAGAGGCACTGAAATAAAAAGAAAACCCTGATACACATTCAGCATGTTGCAAAGAATTTGGCTACTGGCAAAAAAATTAAAAACTTTTAAAAATACAAAAAAAAAAAAAAAAAAAAAGAAAAAAAAAAGAAAATAAAAAGACAGAAATCAGGTTTATTCTCCCTGTCAGTAAGAGGAGCTACAGAATTTTCTGGATCAATCACTGATTGATGATTCAGAAGTTGAACTCCTTTCTGAATATGTTTGCTCAGTTGACTTACTTGACAGAGCATTCCCAAACAGCTACCCAGAGCTGCTTCCCCAAGTCTTTGTAGTCAGAGTAAGAACAACAGTCAGACTCCTTTACTTGCAAAGATGGGGCATACACTTTCCAAATGCTCACTGAATGCTGTTGCTCCTTCCCTATGACCACCTCAGTGTTTCATCTTTCCTTTCTTCTGGGATATTTCAAGTCTCACACTTCTGCCTTGCTGAAGGTGCTGTTAGTCCTTATGTAGATAGAAAACTCCATTTGACTTTAATGATTGAAATGCAATGTACATTCAATAGTTTCAGTCATTGTAAAATACAGTGTTATTTTATTTGCAATAAATGTGGTAGAGAATGACTGAAGTCATCAATAGTTTACATGTTGAAGTTACACACTTTCAACAAAGCTGGCTGAGGATGGCAATGTCATAGGAAAAAGTGACTGCATGGTTGTGTTTCCCTGGCAATTTAAAGACCAAAGTGAATCCACTCGTTACTTTCAACACTCCTCAAAATTCTACCAACTGTGCAAACAATATGCTTAATGGCACCAGACTAGCAGAGCTTGCTTGAAATTAGATATGTGCTCTGAATATCACTGGAATGCCTGTAATAAAAACTCCCCTGAAACTGCAACACGACATGAAGTATGATATGTCCCCTGCTATCTTCAGTGGAATCAGAGCACCTATGAACCCAGGTCCACAACAGCATCAGCTCCCAGGAACCTCAGCCCAGTTAATATTTTGCAAGAAGTCACAACCTGTGAGTTAAATCATAACTGAATATCCAGGAACCTTCATTCTGGCCTTATGAGATACTATTACCTGAGAAGTAATAGTGCATGTAATTAGAGTCTGAATGCATAGATAAAGATGCCAGGCTGTAGAGAAACATTTACTTTCAGCAGGATTGTGACTTGGATTACATTTCTCTATGGAAAAGAAGCATTACACATTACTCCAAATGGACTATTCAGGGCATGAAAAGAGCACTCATTTACTCTGGTAAAGCACTGATGGGAACACTCCTCATTCTGCAGGACAGGAAAATAGTTGACTACTGGTAAGGGTAAACTTCAGACAATATGTACAATATGTATCTTGCAGCACTATAGAAAAATATGGAAGATAAATGAGCACAGTGCGTACATAAGTGAGTAGGAAAAGCTAATGAATAGCACATCACTTCTCCCCAAATTGGAGGGATCTTCCTTGATCACAGCATGCATGCTGTGTGAAACTGTGTGGACAATCCAACTTTCTTGGAATGTATAACTCCCACAAGCAAACAGAAAAGAGCAAGTCGGTTACCCAAAAAAAAATATTGCAACAGCCTCAGGGTTAAATTTTTTCTCTACATTGGAGAAGAGATGCTCACCTGAAGCTCAGCATCTCAAATTCTTTCTAATAATATGGCATATGTTTGCCAACCGTGGCTTAGAAATCCACTTCATTGATTGCCATATATTGCTGAGTGAGGTATGGTTTTCCTGCACACATCCCAAGTACGAAAACTGGATCCAAGGCATTTCTCAGATGCTTTGCTTTCCCAAAAGACTATTTTCAAAACCAAGCCTGGATCTACAACAAAGTGAGTAGCACACTCCAACCCTTCTGTTTGAACATAAAGAATAGAATTCGTGATTTGTAAGTCCAGAAGAGAACAAAGAGGACCCTAACAGTATAAACCTGTTTTCACTTCTCTAAAAGACCATGGCCATTCCCTCCCTGCAGAGCTGATTTTACATGGAATGAGTGCTGGGTTAAAGTTGCAGTATCAGCAGATATCATCTATTGGCTGTGTGTTTTGGAAGGGAATAGCTTAATCACATTTGAGCATCAGTGCGAATGTAACTGAATCACAAGCCATCAGAAACCATCCTAATAAAGCCACTAAGCTCAGAGTAGTGCAGCACTAGAAAAGGAAAATAAGGTGCTCTGAAGTCACGGCTAGTGGCAGACATGCTAAGCAAGACATGTTTTCTAGACCAGTAACACAGATGTTTCAGGGAAAGAAAAGACAGAAAAAAAAAACCAAACTATATCATCATCCCCTCTGTGCCTGGAGGCTCCAAGTCACTTAGCAAAAGTCCCAGGGTCACAGTTTGAGTTAGTCTGGTTACACTGATCACAAAGAGCCAATGCCAGGGAATGCAGCACAAGGTCAGTATTGATATCTAGACACCGTGAAAGCTGTGCCTTATTTAAAGAAAGTCCAAGGAGATTTAAGAATCCCAGTAGCACAGACAGAAGTTTCAAAACTTCTGAGAAAACTCTGACATCCCTACACCTAGTTAAGAGAACAAAAAAGCCAGGATTCATGTTGCTCAGGATATACAGCTAGATGCTGTCATTGGAGAGCATATTTGAAAGAATCTAGGTCTCTAGTTTCTCATAAAAGAATTTGTATTCCATACAAAGATGTGCCTCTGAGAAAGCACACTCTTAATTCTGGCAATAAATCTGTCTTCTCAAAGTAAAACACAAACCATGAGGTTTTATCTATCATTTAAAATGTCACATAGTTCAAATGATATGCACCTAAAAGAAATGAAAACAGCCATGATCACCCATGGTAAAAAGTTTCAGTAGGTTAATTATAGGTTCTCTTTCCAACAAGGAATATATTTGGTTATATTTGGGCTAAATTTTGAAATGCTTGTCACGCTTCTCCAAATGTGAAATTCTCATTTGTTCATGCTGTGACTTGGATCTCTATTTGAAAGAGAGAGGCAAGAAATATTTATCATGGGCATGTTGTTCCAAAACCTGCAAGGAGAACAAAGATATTACTCTGAAATTAGATGCACTGCCCTAATCAGCAAACCACTTCATAAAAAGTCTGAGAATAACTTCTTTCAGTACTCTCTTGCCTTTTCAGTTGTTTAAAAACAAACATTATCTTTCATGATCTTTGCATTTTTAAACTAAAATTTCATTTAAACTAAAATTTACATAACAGCTAAATAACATTTATCTGAGCTGATGTGAAAGAATACTTGCATTTGGGAACTGCATCATTGTGTCAATAATATTTGAAAACACTGAAGAAGTTGCTCTGCAAGACATAAATCTTTAATCAACCAATTAACAGCATTTTATACATTCATTCATCCTGAAAACAGCATTCCCATGTCAGAACCTCACAAGAGTACCACCACATGGAAACCATCTGCATATAATCCAAGTTACCACTGTTTAGCAAAAGCCTGATAAGCTAGAGGTCCACTTAAACATGTAAGAGCTGTTTATTTTCATCACATCCTAGTTCTGTCAGACTGACTTTTTGACATTAAAAAAAAAGGAACAAGCCTATGCAGTATAGCTGGACAGCTCTTCCAGACTTTTAGACAAAACACTGTGTAAAAGTTAGTGTCAAACACACCTGCCCATTCCATTTGCTCATATGTCAGTGCACAGTATGTCTTTCCAGAGATCCTACTTTACAAAGCACCTTCAGCACAAGGCTGTCTTTGACTGAAAGATTCTGTTTCACATGAAGTTGATAAAATGATAAAAGTAAATGCATCTTTCCTGTAGTTATTAAAGCAATTAACAAAGACATTACTTGGTCTGAATTTAATCAAGATCACATACTGGGAGATAAATAACTGCAAGTCACATTCCTGTACAAATGCTCCCATTAGTCTTTGTAGTTTCGAGGTTTTGCTTTTTCCTTTTTTCCTTTTATCCATTATAAATACTTATTATTCAAAACAGTAAGTATTCCTGCCAACTTTACTTGATCTCTCATCAGTCCCTGATGTGGAGGTGCTTCTGACATGCCTGCAGGACCTGTTAAGGCTGAGTGAAATATTACTTTACAACAGCTTGTTCACTCCTGCTTGGTTGATACCACAAGGTTGTGACGGGCACTTGTGTCTGTTCCCTAAGGGCTTTAGTGAGTGCAGTCTTACATCTTTCACAGTGAGGTTTTACATCTTTCACTCTGGGTCTCTCACAAGTGGACAGACTTGAAGGAAACAACAAGGAAAGTACCTGGGCTCTTGTATTTGCAATACAAGAGGATGTAAATTCAAGGAAATAAATATTCACCTCTTCCTTATATCACACACACTAACAGTGCAGCTTTAAAGTATTTTAAAGATATAGGATATCTGGAGTTAAGCTTATTTGGAAGGATACAGGACCCCTCCACTTCCTAGAATCAGTTAGACTCACATCCCACCTCCTAGGAGAGCCTAAACCACTTTAAGGTATACTTGAGTGCTCTTCTTAATCATTCCTATTGCAATAGGTCCACTTTACATGAAATATCCACCAGAGTAAAGTCAGAAAAATAGGCAAGACAGCAAAGTTCCTATCCTTTCTCCACAAAGATTTTAGTATTCTGTGCAATGCTGAACAACATTACAAAGAGTACTCGAGAGAAATCCACTCTGGAGTAACACATCCAATACTGGCTGGTGATCTCTGTTGTGAGATAATGGGTTCAAAACCCCCTTGAATTGCAAAGAGAATTGAATCTGGGTTTCTCACATCTTCCAAAATTATAGTCCAGCATGACTGCGTAGGAAGAAGTAAGAAAAGAGTAATTTTTCTGTCTGGCTCTTTAGTGAACAGTGTTTGTCTCTTCTTGCTTTTACCACAAATTTGCAAAAATACAGTTGTCAAAGCTTGTCTTTTTCTTTTAGACACAATGTTTTAGTGAATCTAGGACTAAATTTGCTGAGAGTTTTGACAACTAAAATAAAACCCCAAACTATTTTTTTCTGGTTTCATTTATAGCTTAAAAATCCCAGAGCATGAAAGGATTAGAAATCACAAGTTTTACTTCTGTGAAAATATGTGTGAAGGAAACTGAAGCTATGCATTTAAAAAGACTCTCATCTTGACTCCCCCTCCAGTTCTCCTTGCATCTCTTTCTTACTTTGTGCCTCATGGTTTGAACCTATTGCACCAGTCACTTTTTTCAAAGTCCTCCTGCCACATCATAGTATCTACATGAGTATTTATCCTGCCCCAATCTGCTCCATCTCAATGACAAAGCTAAGAGTAATTTTCTAACCATCAAAAGGCAGAGGCAGCCTCAGAATGAGTTTAAAATGCATAAAGCAGGCTCCAGAGATCCCATAATTTCCCTTTCTGTAGAGTGTGCCCCACCTATATAAGCCCAAATCTAAACAGACTTCACAATAAACAGGTGGGTGCTATGCAGTACCCATCACTGAAGACCAGATGTGAGAAGGAAAACTTTCTTTCAGAATGTATTTTATTAATATGTGAAGATCTCTTCTCTCATCAATCAAATTGTTACATTCTACAACTTGTTTTTAGTTTGCAGAGTGCTCTCTGCAAGGTACCAAAGTGAAAATTTCTCATAATGGGTTGAAATTCAACCTCAATGTGGTGGGAGACAGCAGTGTCTGTCATCATGATGATCCAGATAAAATCCAGGTTACTTTCCATAATTTATTTGCCTTCACTGTTTGGGGATGGGATGGGCTGGGCAGGGAAGGATCTCACACCCTGATCCCCTCACTCTCTGCTGCTATATCAGCCAATTGGTGAAGAGTACGCAAAATGCTGCCTCTAAGCTCAGGGGTAAATCAGTGAAACAGGTTCAGAAACTCATTTGCTCCCTTACAGTTCCTTCTGCTGTGTCAGTGGTGCAGGGACCGTCCCCACAGACTCACTGAAAGTACCACAGCCAAGAGATGCAGAGAGGTAACCTATCTCTTTATCAGATACTTAGGAACAGAGCAAGAACTAGCACTGAATTGAGAACAAAAAAGTTAACTTTTCTTATGCTTCTTCCTTAAGATTGATGGCAAGCATTTGAGGAGGGAATCACTAGATTTAAATAAGTTGCAACTTTGGTCATATATTTACCTATTTTTATGTTTAGTTTTATAGTATTATTAACAAACACAATTAAAAGCTCCATTGTTTACCTCCATATTAAGCACCCATAACAGATCACAAAATGGTTGTTCTGCATGTTTCTTAAGTATGCATCACTTCAAATCTAGTTGACTGCTAGCTATCTTTTTGTTCTGCATGGTAGTCAGAGATATCTTGAGCTTTTATACTCAAAAATGCAATATTATCCCTAAAATCTGTTCTCCCATCTTACATTTCTTTTTTTTTTCAAGGCAGTGAAAAAGAGACTGCAATAATATTTAGTACTTACTGTGAATACTACATACACTATGTCAAAAAAACAGGTCTAGCCTGGATCTGTGACTCTCATAATTTCATTTCATTGTTGCTGTCTTTGCCAAGTCCCCAAAACATCGTTTGATTTCATATAATTCAAATTACTACAAGTGTCATATGGCTGTACAATTGGTACAATGTCTGAGGAAAAAAATAAGACCAGATTCATGTAAACATAAAGATGATTCATTCTTAGAGTAATTTTGTGTCAATGGAAAATACACCAGGTATAACTTTGGCCCCATGACGCAGAGCTTCCAGGAAACACAAAGCTATTGTAACCAGAGATCTTGGCTGACGTATGAATTGAAAAGCAAAATAGAAATGAGGCAAATTCAGCATGGACATAAAAGGAGTGACATCAGCTCTATTAATTACTGAACTGAAAGAAAATAAAAGCCTGGATCAAAATAACCTTAGGTACAAAGCGAAAGGGATGAAAACATGAGGCAAGAAGAACAGCAAGGTGACAGATTTGAGAAGCAGCACATAGTAAATACAATGACTAAAATGGAAAGTGTTTTCCATGACATTCAGCAGAGAAAACAAATCCTTGGCTTCTGAGAAACACAGTTCAGAGAGTGCTCAATGAACTATACACCTTTCGATAAACATCCTTCATGCCCATTAATAACCAGAGTAATAGAGCTTCTGCTAATGCCACACTCATGCATAAAATTGTGAAGAGCTGGCTTTTATGTGATGAAATTAGGTTAAAGGTAATATGTTCCTACATAATTGGTACTGACATTTTCATCACTGCACAAAGGGGACAAGTACTGGTTCCTCTCAGGAGATGCCCTACACTTTCAATGTAAACTCTCACTAGTGTAAAATGTAGGTGGCAGAGTGGGGTGCAAAAGAGAAAATGTCAATATGTGTTGTATTACACATAAACCTATTGGCATATATTTTTCCTAAAATTGAGAAGGGAATGTCAGAATCACCATTAACCCTGCTGTCCCAATCTTCTGTCTTGAGGGAGCTATGGGAACATTACATCCTCCTCCTTCCCTGCCTGGGTTTTCTCCCTGTGGAGAATGAGAGAAGGGGGCCACATACAACTTACACCAATGTGGTTAGACACAGTCAAGACATGCACTTGGTGCCCAGGACTGCACATAGTAGTTATCCATTAATATGCACAGATTCTGCTGTGAAAGGGAATAATTCAGGCCAGAGAACAGGGGAGAAATTTTTCTTGCAGTTCTTTTTAAGAAACTGGCATATTTTATTACACTGAAATTATTTTTGCTGAAAGCTGAGGGCTTTCAGCAAAAAAGCCCTCGAAAATGATCTCACCAAGCTGCATCCCTAATAAACTATATTGTGTGATCGTGAGTATAACCACTCTATGAATTTCATAAGCACAAAAGAAATTTCCATGTACAGACAATCCCCAAAACACAACCTAGGTGCAATCTGGTTTCTCCATGTTCTCCAACGTGGGACTTAGACATCCCATTCTTGACAAATAAGCTTATTACAGTTGTGTTATTTAAAATAGTATCATCAGAGGGAACTAGCTCTTTGTGACACTCCTGTATCAGACTTATACTTACTAGATTGCAGGTCTGCAATCTGAAAACATTAAATAGCCTATACTTTGGCCTGTAACAGACTATCCTTTGGCCTGTAAAAATGACTCCAAATAAATATATTTGAGGGGATTTTGGCAATGGTAAACTTAAGTTTTCCAAAGTACTAGAATTGCAATTACTGTTAGTTTATAGAGCTGACCTGTCAAATAATAGACTTTCTAAAAGATAATGAAAACAGACATACAGAAATGTCTTACAGCAAGTTTCATCATGGAAATATTTCCAACTAAAACAATTAATATTGTTCTTTCTTGGTTTTATTGTCATGAATTATTTATCTGTTATGATTGTCTGAACAACAAAAGATATTTCAGTGTTTAAGAACTAATGTTTATCTTTTGATTATCACATTAATATTACTTAGTCTTTAACATACTACTAAGCAAGGAAAAGAATGTGTTATTCTTGTAAGTCAATCCAAAAACAAGACATTTTTGTTCAACAGGAAAACACATCAATGTTATTATCTTGGTTGATTCGTTCTCTGATGTGTTTCACAAGGAAGACTTGTAAACAGGCATTTAGTAAAAGCCATTTTCTAAATAAATAAATGCAACTGTGCCAATCCCCCTGAAGATTACTAAGAGAATCCTACCTAGTTTGATGCTTCTTTTTACATGATAAATGATGACCAACTGTCCAGGCTACTGAGCACAGATTCCCTTACAAAGTAAGGCAAGGTCAGAAGTTTACATGTCTGTGTTGGCAAACAGCACTCTCAATGTTTTTAAAAGTGCATTCCTGACCCAAAGTGAAAATGCACCAAATGGTGCAGGTGATGCTACTTAGTACTTGAATAACATAAGCCAATTTCTATAACAATTACGTGATCCTGAAGTCTGTCTTCATGGAGACTTGCAAAATTGCCAATGAGATACTTGTCAAGATCTGACCCATTAACTTCAGCAGCAAAGAATTTACACATTGCCCTTCTGAGGATTTCTATGATAGATATGACTAATTAACCTATCCAGGAACTGGACAGGAAAACAGAGTCAAGTAACGGAATGACAGACATAAAGTGACAACTTCAGGACCAGAAGACGTTAGAGAAGCAATACAGGTACATGTTACCAGAAAGGGAAGCAGAGAGAAGAAAGGAATTTCCCATCAACCTCCCTAATGTTATTTCCCTTGTTTGCTTTCCCATTATCATAGGAGAAACGAGGAGAGGAAGGTTGGAAGAAAAGCTAAGCAGAAGAGAAAGAGGGAAATGTGTTTTTAGTTCCTTCCTATCCATGGTAGTCAATACCACAGGAATAACTAAAAAGCAGGTGCAAAGGATCAAAGTGGTCTAGAAGTACCAAGAGGGAGATGTCATGTGGATATGGGAATCACCACATCTCTTATTATTGATACGCCATAAGAAACTCCATAGCAACCCAGTCTACGTATGAACATAGGCTCATCTAGGACAATAACACCAGCTTCAGAACTTCTGCTGACTCAGGGAATCCTGAAAGCATAATCTTCTTGGTGTTGGCTTAGGGTTGGAGATTTTCTACACGTAACTTGGAGTATTTTTCCCACAGTGAATTAAATTGTGGTTTTCTCAACTTGCTATGCAGCAGTAATCAGAGAAAAATGTCTTACATAATTTGGGTAAAATCCTCTACAGCAAAAAATAAAACTTGATATCTTCTTTTAATAGTTTTACCAGTTTCTGTTACGGATATCAATTAACCCATTTTCTTGATAAGGGCTCAAAGTAGACAGAGCTGATTTAGAGTCCAGAGGTCTGATTTACCAAAGTAAATCTGCATGTCCTCCCTGCATACTCTCTTTCTCTCTCACTCCAACTCACTGTCATCCAAGTCACTGGATATGTTGAAGGCATCCACATCACTGGATATGTTGAAGGCATTTGCCGTGTTTTATGCAGAGAAAATAATTCCTTCCACCATGTCTCACCCATATCTTAAGCTCAGTAATTTTAAATTACATAACTGGGCTATGCTGATCACAGCTGGATCAGAAGAAACCAAGAGGATCTGATGAACTATTGCTCTGATTCTAAATAGCACTGCTCATACAACTCTGAACCACCAGGGCTTTGGTCTGAGGTCGCCTTGCTTAGTTACCACATCAAATAACCAAGGACCTCTTGTCCCAGATTATAGCATACACCTACAACACAAGATTAAAATGGAAACATCTATCCTACACTATTTACATACCTGAATCTAGCAAAGGTTTCATAGACCACTTATTCTCTATTATCTAGCTACAACTGCTATGCTACTGTACAGTGAATGTGCTTTGAGAGGCAAAATGCACAGTGAGCAAAAGATAATAGAAGGGTCACATGAAATTTAAAACCAGAAGCACCTCCTAATTATAAAGCAATAGGTCTTATCTTCAACACAATTTTATCTCTATTAGAAGTAATTATCAGTCTCTGTAATCAGTATATGAGTAGTGCTGCAGATGAAGTTACACAAAGAGCTATTTTTTCTGTATCTTAATTAACTTATTTTGCCCACAAATAATATTTTTAGTCTATTAATTTGCCAACATCTGTGTCATTGTCATCTAAAGAAATTCCTGCTACATTAGGCACCTCACCATGGAAAACATAACACAGAGAAACTGAGAGAGAAAAGTCAAGGAAAATGTGATTACAAAGAGTAGGGGTATTGGTAGAAATCACAAAAATTTATGTATTATTTTCCTTAGAAACCAGGTGAATAAGCGACAATGGGATTAAAAAATACAAAGAACAAGACTTAGATTAATTTTCTCTGCATCAAACCACAGATGTAAGGATATTCAATCAAAATACATTTTCATCTCATGTGATATTTACCCAAACTCTGGAACTGCATTTCCAGATGTCATAAGCATCAGGGCAGCAGAATGCTTGAAAAGATTACAAATTCAGAGGTTGCAGCTGAAAATACAGAGTAGAGCTAACAGCATTTCTGAGGAGATTAATCTTCATATTTCAGGGTGTAGTGAAAAAGTATCTTAATTCTTCTGAGGTTTCTGAGCTGACCACTTTCACAGTAAGACTGAATGTCTGACAGGGCCACCAACTAAACTACTATGTTACCTTACCTCCCACACTAGTTTTCACCTGCAGAGTGGAAACGTTGACACTGAGCTAAATTTTCCCTTTTTTCCTGTAAAAATCTAGGCCTAACCTAAAAATGCATTTGTTTTTCCACCCCAGTGTAGTAGCTGCCCACTATCCATACGATTAAAGATTGCTTTTGACAGATCAAAATCACATGTGTACACATACAGAAGGAAGTAATCTACCATCACCTTCTGAAACTGGATTTATGTTGTAGCCGTAACTGCTGTAGGAATCCAAAAAAACTACATATGCGAGATATGAGACATAAAATGCAGTGCTGTTCATCTTATACCCATTTAGCCTAAATCAGCTATGTCTCATAAAGAGCTGGAGGGACACCTAGTGGACTTGTTGACAAGCAGGAAGGCCTTTGTGCTATCATTTTACTGCACTGCTGCTCCACGTGAGAAGTGTTAATCTTGGTCTTCCCACTAAATAAGCATATGAAATACCAGAACAGTACTAAAACCCCTGCCATGCAAAACAGGCAGCCAGCTTTAAAACATACTGTCATCAACTCTAGATCTAGCCATATTCTCATATTCAAACCAAGACAGATTTCAGAGCAAATCTACAGTTTGCTGACACTATAAGATCAGAACTACGTTCAAAATACATACCTGAGGCATTTTAACTATAAATATGTAAAGTTCACATTGCACCAGCCTTCAAAAAGTGTATATGGTTTAGCACCTACAAAAATTCCTTTACAGGCTACAAGCAAGAGATAATTATATTTTTTTATCTTCTATAAAAGTAAAAGAAATTTATATTCTAGCTTTACCCCAATCCTATTGGCTTCAAGATGCAGCCATGTACTGTACTGTACTACAGTACAGTCATTACAGATGTAATGTACTTTGGAAAGCAGAATGAAACATTCATCAACATGTATTGTATAGAAACTATTCTTACCCAAGCTATGAATATTTACTTCCACTGGCCTTGTTCAATAATAAACCCAAATATTTCCAAGCTTCTTGGGAATGAAGTTACAAGTGTCCTTACACAGTCAGAGAAGAGGGAAGAGCAGAGCTGTGGAATGCTCTGATTCTGGGGAATAATCCTACTTATTTCAAGTACTTTGGAAAAATTTGAGATACTATATCAGAGAGTGTAAACATTTTTAGTGCCTGAGTCCAACAGATGCATTCCAAAACAGTTCACAGGTCTAAAATCTGTATGTTTAAGAATATCCTTAATTAGTTTTGCAATTCCCACAAATTTTTATTTGAGCTTCTTAACCTGCAAATGTTTTCAACTTTGTTTCAGACACAGGCAATCAACTATGCTTAAACAAATTCTAAAGGTGCTTTAGTCTAAGAAGCAACTTAGGGAGAATCAGGCAAAAGCCATTTCCATCTTCTTTTCACCCAAGGGAAAAGCTAGGTCTCAGCTTTTCCCTTTTCAGTTTTCCCTCTATAGTTCTCTATAGATGAAAATACAGAAAAATCCTCCTAACAGTGAATTTCAGTAACATTTTCAGCTTTTCAAATTTAAAAGTAATTTCATTCTATGGTTTGTTTTAATTAATGTGAAATGGGCCAACTTCAGGTGGGCTTCCACTTTCCTCATTGATTTCCTACACACCTAGACAGTGTCTTTGTTCCTTCAAGGTTTGGAGGAATAACCTGACCCTCCTTCTACTTATTCTGTGCTCTTTTATTACTGTTTTTAGTTAGGAAACCTCTACTTTTTTTAGTTAGGAGACGTCATATACTTCTTCTTCCTGTCTGTAGCAGACACTCACTCTAACACACATGTTGGCTGCCCACTAACCCTAGCTCATAAGGAATCAGCTGGCTTATCATGCAAAGTTCATCTTCATGTACAAGAAGAAATCAAAACCTTAGGAAGACTGACTTTATGAAACACAGTGTGCACAACCCAGAAAAGAAGGATATGCCTCCTGTTGCTTCAACACGGGAACTCTGCAACTTCTGCTGCCTCATTGCCTAATATGGACCCACATTTTACAGGTTGCCAGAGTATACAAAGTATGGTTTCATAAGTAGACAGTATTAGTCCACAGCAATCTGAAACACAAAGACAGATTACTGAGCACGATATTTTCTTTCACTGACATTTTGACTACGGAATGGGATCAACACCAGGATGTGTCCAATGCATTTCCTAATCAGATCATATAATCATAGATCATATATACATGTTTCAGGATATCTCCCATATATACGCATTTCAGGATATCTCCTGAAAGACAAACATGATCAAAAGTCAGGCCTCTGTATTTAATAGCTATACAGTATTTACAGAAAAGCTACAAAGAGGATTTATAGTTACACAAAGGCTGAAGCAGAGATTTTCCTTGAGTAAGGATCTTATACTGTGTAGTTTAACAAAGAGAGGCTGATTGCTATGTTCCAGTTAACCTCAGGGAGCATCCAATTGGATACTGGACTGCAGAAGCAAATGACTGCACCCTGTATTGCTAGATGTTCTAAATCCATGTTCAGACCTACAGTTTAAAACTTCATTTTAATTTCTGTGGCACTCAAAATACATAGTTAAAATTAATTTTTAAAAGTTTACACTGAACAAGTCCACATATAAGATTTCAATGGTAAAGGTGACTTACACCCGCCTGAAGATGACAAATAAACTTATTGCTAATCTCCCTGATGAAAAAGGCAGACAGACAAAACACAAGGTTATTCCAAATGGATTTTCAGGCCTGGAAAAAAAAAAAAAAGGTCCCAAGGTCCCCCTCTCAGGCTTGCAATCCTTTCGACTGAGTAATAATAGAAGTATTCTGTTTACCAGTGCCCTTCCCATCCTTATTCAAGTTTTCACTTAACTCAATTCAACAACAAAAGAGAAAAAAAAAAAAAAAAAACCAAAAAAAAACCAAAAAAAACCCACCTCTTATCTGTTTGTCTTTAGCATACTAAGTGCAAGAGAAATATTCTCCTCTCCTACTGCCTTCTTTTTCTTTACATTTCTTTTAAAAGGAAGACACATGACTGAGGTTGGCAGGAAAATTATATGGTCCAATCTCTCTGCTCAAAGCACAGTCACCTACAGTAGCTTCGTGCACATGATGTTCAGCCGTGTTTCAAGCATCTACAAGGACAGAAACTCTGAAGGGTCTTTCAGCAACATGTGCCTGTTTGGCACCCTCACAGTTTAAAAGTTTTCCTTACATTCAAGCGGGATTTCTCATATTTCAATTTGTGCCAATTCTCTCTTGTTCTTTCACTGGATCCACTTAGGAGGCTCCATCTCATTTAGTGTCCCTGCTCAGATATTTGTACACATTGATAATAACCCCTTGAATTTTCTCTTCTGTACTCTAAATAGTCCCTTCTCTCTCAGCTTATCCTAACACATCAGGATTGGATCTAATCCCATTATCATCTCAGTGATCCTTTTCAAGACTCACTCCAGTATGTCAGTGTCCCTCTTGTCCTGGAGAGCCCTGGCCTGGACAGAACACTCCAGCCAGGGCTGAGCCAGGCTGGGAGAAGTAGCATCTCCCTCAATCTGCGGCAGCACCCTGCCCAGTGGAGCCCAGGATGCTGCTGGGCACCGTTGCAAAAGGATGCATTTCTGGACAATAACTTACTGTACCCCAGGTCCAGCTGGCAGAGCTGTCGCCCAGCCCGTCAGTCCCCAGCTGCCCAGCTGCAGGGGGACCGACCCGGCCCACAGCGCAGACAGCAATTCCACCACCAGTGCGAGGCCTCGCTAGCGTTCCGTTGCCCTCCACTGTCCCCACTGAGACAGACCGCTGCAGCTGGCAGACACTGGAAAGCCCAACATGGAAACTACTTCTGGTTTTTTCAGGAGTGAGGCTCTGCCCTAACAGACCGCGCGGCCGCCCCTGGACACTGCCGGCCTCGCCTGTAATGTCAGAGCGCTCAGAGCGCCAAGGGGACGCCGCTACTGTTACGCAGCTCAGCTCCATTTCACAACCCACAGGAGCCCGACTCCCGGACGAACAGCGGGACGCTGGAGAGCGCTGTCCGCCCAGCCGCCCCGGCTAATGGCCGGTGGGGCCGCAGAGCGGCACAGCCCCGCCTGCCCCGGGCTCCCCGCGCGGGCTCGGCGGGCGCAGCGCCGCGGCTGCCGGCAGGGGGAGCGCGGGGGCCGCGGCTCGGCGGGGCCGGGCTCGGCGGGGCCGGGCTGAGGCGGCTCCCGGCCGGGCTGAGGCGGCTCCCGGCCGGGCTGGCTGCGGGCCGGGCCCTCCGTTCCCGGCTGGTGCGGGCCCCGCAGCGGGAGTCACTGCGGAAAGGAGCCCGTCTGCGGAGCCACAGCCTCCTGCTGGCCAGAGAGCGGCGGCTGGCGCGGGGAGGCGGGCAGGGCAACGAGCTGCCTCGGAACCGCGACCTGGTGTACCTTCTCCGAGGCAAGAACAGCTGGAATCCCAGCAATGCCATTTCACACCATTCCCAGTGGCACTGAGCAAGTCGAGGGTCGTCTCGGGGACGAAACTCAGCAGGAATTTGTGCGCAGTTTCGGCACAGGGAGTTCCTGTGTTCGGAGGCGCGGGGGTGGGTCTGGGGAAGCGGCTGACTCAGGACAAGGGCATTCCACCCAAGGCGTCCTGGGCCCCAGAACTGCGCTAATCATTATTTGCATAAGGGGTTGATTAAGGGGTTGATTTTTTTATTTTTTTTTAAATTCCTTGTTGTACAAGCACGAAGTGAGTAACAAGTTGGTGTCATTTGTATATGCAGTAACAAGCGAAAGAATTGAGTGTCCCATTCTAGGTCATAAACTAAGAAATAGCCAGAATTCTGAATCTAGCCCACCTTCCTGTCCACCAAAAACTCGTACTGTACTTCAGCAGTGATTCACATCCTTTCCCATCACACTGTTTGATGCTTTTCATTGTACTACTTCACCGCAACTTTTAATTTCATAGCAAGTCTGGCAACATATCAATCCTTGAAATGTGTCTTGCATTGGTGGAAAATAACTATTATCAGCTTGGGATACTAATTCTTGTGTGCAATCTCAACAAATTTCCACAAACCAAGCTAGAGCCACTGTTCTGTTAAGGCCAATTCTTGCCATTTCAGCTGCTGCAGGACCATGTCCACAGTTTATGGACAAGCCAGAAGAGCACTGTCTTCCCATTCACAGGTGAACACACTTCCACTTGTAAAAGATCTCACTGACATCATCTGAATGTGACTTCACCTAGTTATTTTTCTATTAAAATAATTAGGCTACCATTTTGAGCAGCAAGAATTTTTTCTTACACCTTTGCACACATAAAGATCTCCTGCTTCCTAGAGTGGACACAAATAAGCATTTGCTTCATTAGGATCGTGCCTTGGTTTTATTAGCTGTCCTTTGTATTGCAGTTATAATTTCCATATTCTTGGCAACGTGGGCTCCGATGTGTAAATTCTTCAGATGGGTTCTTGGAATAAACAAGACAGCTTTCTGAAACAGCCAAAAATAGCTGTTCTGAGTAGAGCCTTGGAATATGTGTGAGAGGCTGGGAGAAGTGGGGGAGACAGCTCAGGCTGGTCCCTGATCAGGGATTTCCAAATCATATGAGCATCTGTGGTGTCTAAGATATTTCAAAACCTCCCCTATACAGGAAGGTACAGAAAGAAATTGACACTGAAATGCAAAGGAGGAACTTGCAAGTTTACGTTCATTCTGGGTTATGAAGTTGGCCAAGTAATTTCTAGTCATCATGTAGAACTAAAAACTTTCAAAGGGAGTTCCACTGCCACTTAAATTCCTGTACATGAGCTAAGATTGCCCAGTTGAAGTTAATCCTCAGTTCCTGGGAGCCCAGCGAAGACATCCTATTCTATATTGGACAGACACAGAGAAATACTACAAAGCCTTTACCATGGAAAAATTACTGGTCAATAGCTTCTATGAGGGGATTGTCTTTTGTCATTTGCAGTGGAAATAGTTGAATTGAGAAGCTGTTTCGTGTATCAAATGTATCTTTTATGCTCTTCTTGTTGCATTATTTTCTTTCAAACTCTTTGTCATATAAAATACCAACAATTTGGTAAAGTGACTTGCCCTCCATTCAGGTATTGTTTCACAGGTGAGAATGGATTTATTTATCCACTGGCAACTGGCTAAGAGGAAAATAATTTCAAAGAGTTATTCAAGAAAATATAGATCTTCATTTTCAGACGTGAACTGCAAAATATGCTTCAAGAATACAACTGGCAAACAAGGTGGTGGCTGCTGTGGTTGTCTGAGGTGAGTCACTGTTCTGCTTCCACACTGACAGGGGAGAAACTTGGATTTATGCTGGCAGTGGTATGTTCTGGGGTGGTAATTTGCCTTTGGGCATATTCTTGATGTATTTTGTTTCTCTCCTCCCATGTTCCCTTTTTTTACATCCAATTGTACTGTGCATTGCTTATGACTGAAGAAAAACCTTTTCTTCAAAGCCTAGAGACTTTGGTTAATTGTACTAAATTTAATTTGCTGACCATTCTGCATGGAAGTGCCAAAGAGTGTGTGCCTTTGCTCATTTATGAGGGACTCCAGAGTCTGAGCTTGGACCAGTGACTGAGTCATGCCTTTCTGCCAGTCAGTCCCTGGCAGAAAAGTTACATGAGTGACAATACCAGAGCTACCATCACACTGGGCTGTAAGACAGCAATGAGATTGTAAGAGGAAAGCACCTTTAGAAGTGAGAAGTCATTTCAACTGTGTGTGGAATTGTGAACTACCAAGAGCTCTTGGCATATGCATGGCACTCATACCTGGCCTCTTTGCTGTGGATATTGAAGAGACAGCAGTGTGAGTGTGAAACTGCCTATGCCTGCCTACGTCAACTCACAGAAGTCATGCATTCTGGGGGGTTGGGGGGCTTCATGCTGCATGATGGGGGCAGAAAAGAACACCCTGTGCCTGTAACATCTCAGTTCCCTTGCAGAGGAAAACAAAGCTTATAAGAGTGGGCAGCGCAGTGTGAAAAACTCCAGCTACTGCAACAGAAGTTACCTTAAAAAACCATCTCAAAAGGGAAGCCCTTTGAGGGATTTTCTGTTGTGGGCAACACCAAACTCATAATATACAGAGGTGAAGGAGAACAGTAAGCATGGGAGTGCTTTGCCAATTATTAAATTCAGAGGCTTCTGTAATTAAAGTGTCATCAGAGACTTATATTTTCTTCTTCAAATTTCTTTTTTTCACTGACACTGCTGCAACATCTCTGATGTTTTGTTTTGTTGCATAAAAAAGTGTAAATATGGTAACATCAACAGAAAATGCCCATTAAAAATGCCAAAAATACTCTAAGATCCACAACTAAGTCCATCTTGACCATCTTGTAAGAGTTCTTTTTGCAACCTAAGATCCTTTTGGAGAGTTTCTAAATAGTTGGAGATTAACATTGGAGCTTGGCATACCCTCTGCCTCCATCCTGGCCAATAACAACACTCGCAGAGAAAGCCAAAACAAAGAATCCAAAAGTCAACACATAGCATACATAAATTTGATGCCACTACTCCTATATGGGAAGTATGGGAAGAATAGTTCTGAGGAAAAACACAACTGTTTGGTTTTTTTTAGGTTATCCAAGATTCTTCATTCTCTTTCAACAGAATGGATTTTTAAGAAATATCTTGTCCAGTTAGTCAGGACCGGCTGTCATAACCTGATGCAATTTAGGAACAGGCTGCTTCAGTCTTTACATCTCCAGACAGTAGTCAAAGAATTGCAATATGTCACACAGTATTAGATAACGTCTTTCAGACATAAAAAGCTCTTTATAAAGCTGGGTAGTTCTGCCTATCAAGGTTTTGCTGATGACAGTTAAGGTAGCAAAGATTAGAAGAGAAGAGATTTTCATTTATCACAGCAGCCATTTAGCTTTAGGCTGATGGGTGATGGGGTGCTCTTCCTCCCACCTCCATTCTGGGACAACAGAAGAGGGTACAGAAAGTTTGGGTTGGGTGGAGTGATGGGCTCTGATTTTCTAAAAAGCTGTAGCAATCAGAAGCTGAGAGCAAGCTTACAGAGATTCCTCCATTGTCCAGGATACACTGGCAAGGCATTCCTAACTGAAGTCTTCAGACATGAAAACAATTGCATTTCTTCTTGGTGAGTCCTGCAAACAAGTCAAACCTACAGCAAGTACAAAGAAAATCTTTGTTGTTCAGTATCTATGACTGTTCACTTGTGGTGTTTAAAGATGTGCTTAATTAAGTGATCTACCAGATTGTTCTAATAACTGCAGCACAGAGTGATCTGATGCTATGCATGAGTTCAAAAGCTTCATTACCTCCTGGCATTCAGAAAAGCTCTTTCTGCCTTTCACTTCATTGTCATTGTCTGACATCATTACTGACACTGATTAACTTGAGAGATGCTACAGAGATCATTCAAAGGCTTTCTGGGCTGCTTCAGACTCTGGTGCTGAAGAACTGTCTGTGTCTTGGGCAATATGGGCAGTAAAATACCTGACAGAAATTTACCCAAGTATGGAAAAATATTAAATGCAAATTAAATATGTTTTGTGCCTGCCTCTGGGTCTTTTTCTGTCTCAACCTGAAATTAATATTGGCATGGGATTTCACTCAAAAAAGGCCTCTTTCTACTCATTAAAATTACCTAGAATTATATAATTAGCTCAGTCTGTGTGGTTAAGTTACTTTCAGAAACTGAACCTTGTTCACTCTCCAAACAGGGCCTGTTTCCTTCCAGTAACTCTAATAATATAACAGACAACCAGCTCAGCAGTAGATGTCTACACCTGATCAGATGGAACCCATCATCATCAAAATTGTTGCCCCAGTCCTAGATTAGAGGCTTCTCAATACCTACATTTTTCATTGTGAATACATGTTTTCTTTTGAGAACTCTGCACAGTCACACTACTTCGTTATGCTGGGTGTATGATGGGAGGTGAAGACCTTAAAATGAATCATTTGGGCTCACTTGAGTAAACCAAAGTGGATTTTTTTATTGTGGTCTATGATAACATTTCATTTAGATTTTAAAAACAGCAGGAAAACGTTGAGATTTTTAATTAAAATTTGTGGGAACATCTTGTTTTCTGGAGAGCTACATGCTCACGTTTTTTCTTCATGTGTAATAAAAACAACATTGAAATGTTGGAACTTTTCTTGGGATTGAAACAGGGCTCTCTTTAACAGCACTAAAATCATACTGAATTCAGCCAATTGAGTCATGAAGTTACAAAAGGACATTACAGCAATAGAGAACCTACCATATTTAAACAGCTTTGTTGTGTTTTCCTTTCACATTTATGTAGCAAACCATGATGTTGATTACAATGAAATACTGGCCACAGTTGGATGACTGGGGTATGTTTTCTGACCATGCAAACAAATGGGATGGCCTGGCTTTATTACAGCAGCACAGCTGGATCCTGTCCACAGCATGGTCTTCACTTACCTTCTATTGCAGCCAGTCATTAGATGATAACCTTGTGTTATCCCTCAGACCACTCCTGGCCACTTTCTGAAGCAGTGCTGGTTAAAAGGTCATGTGGCAAAAGTAGGCCAGGTAAGGGGCTAGTAAACATCAAACAGTAGGACTGATAGGTGTTACTTCTCAAGCCAATGCCTTGGCACTGTTTTGCTTACTTGCAGTTTGCTCTTTGTTCACTATGGCTGAGTAGCAAGCTCTGAGCAGTGTAGATGGGCTTGTGGCCACACCAGTAAAGGTTAGCTCCCTTCAGAGCAGTCATACCTTGCTGCCTCTAAAATGCCACTACTACCTGATCTGCTTTTTTCAGCTGAAAGCATTCAAAATAAGGTAAGGGGCATTTTGCAGTCCATCAGGGTGTTCTGATAGCAACAGATGTAGTGTGTGTATTGCATGCCCAGGGATACATTGCAGCAGTGAGTGGCAAAAGTGCTGATGTGGACATAATGGAATGACTGTAGAAGGGAAGGGAGACAGGATAGTTCCACATATTTGGGGGAAAAAAGCCTGGAATGAGCTGTCCCCAGAGCTATGCCTGGGCTGTGTCCTTGCTAAAAC
Source organism: Taeniopygia guttata (assembly GCF_048771995.1). Classification (NCBI taxonomy): domain Eukaryota; kingdom Metazoa; phylum Chordata; class Aves; order Passeriformes; family Estrildidae; genus Taeniopygia; species Taeniopygia guttata. The sequence goes on from NC_133025.1 coordinate 19,240,896, forward strand.
TGATAGGAGAGAGATAGGAGAGAGACAAGCCAGAGCCATGCAGTGAAGCTACAGCTAAACAGACTGAATGATCAAAGTCTCTCCCTTGCCCTTGTGCACTTAGTAGGAGCAATACCTCCAGATTGTAATAAAATGTTTAACAATGATCCATCATTGGCTTTGGGAACTCCTCATGGATTGGAGAACTGTAACCTAGTTGAACTATGCATAGTTCATAGCTCTCTAAAACCAAAACCTTCCAGTGTCAAAATTTCACTTTTAATTTTAGGACAACTAGCCTTAAAGGGAATGTACAGTTTCCACAGAAAGAATAACAAAACATTTGCCAATCCAACTGGAGCATTTTTGTGTATGGCTTGTGGCCAGGCTTTGAAGCAGCACTCTGTTGCATGGTAAAAGTCAAAGTGACACTATCATCTGTTTTGCAGAGGTACAATTTTATTACAGTGGTGCCCAGAGAAGAGTCCTCTTCAATAAAAGAGTCATAAATGTCTATTTTCAAAAGGCCTTATATGAGCCATAAACTTTGTCTTCAGGCGTAAGCTATAAAATAAGGCTGTGGCACTCAAGCACGATTTTATCTTTAGGCAGCATTGTAGATGGTATGTTTAAATTTGAATTAGTTTGTCCTAATTCAGTCCTTTTTGGTAACTTAAGGGATGCCACAAATTATAGCACATTTTTATACTGCTAGACTTTTAAACAGATTTCATAAAAATCTAAAGGCTGGTTTTATGCCTTTAATTTTTATGGACCAATAAATCTGTGAGAAAGAGTGGTTTTTCACAGCCAAATTCCAGCTCTGTGAAAGCACATAATTTTTATTGTATTTGTAAAAATATTAATTACTATAACTAAGATTCTGTAAAAAATCTTGTAAATACAGATTTGTCATAGTGAAAGACATCTTGAGGAATCATAGTGGGGTTTTTACATTTTTATGTTTAAAGACTGAGTGGGGATTCCTCACAGAGAACTATGGTTCAGAGCAATGGCAATAAACAATGTAATAAATGTGAGATAATTTCAGATCTGTGTGATTGCAACTTATGTCAATTAAGCCAACTCTATGTCCAGAAAGACAACTGTATCCTGGGCTACATCAAAAACAGTATGGCCAGCAGGATGAGGGAGGGGATTCTACCCTCTGGTCCATTCTGGTGAGATCCCAGGTGCAGTCCTGCATCCAGCTCTCGATATTGACCTGTTGGAGCAAGTCCAGAGGAGGCCACCACAATGGTTAGATGGCTAGAGCACCTCTCCTGTGAGGAAAGTCTGGGAGAATGTGGGGTTGTTCAGCCTGGAAAAGAGCGGGCTTCAGAGTGACCTGTGTCCTTCCAGTAACTGAAGGGAGCCTATAAAAAAGCTGGAGAGGGACTTTTTACAAGAGCATGTAGTGACAGGACAAGGAGGGATGGCCTCAAACTGAAAGAGAGTAGGGTGAGATTAGATACTGGGAAGAAATTCTGTACTGTGATGATGGTGAGGCACTGGAACAGGTTGTGGAGAGAAGTTGTGGATGCCTCATTCCTGAAAGCATTCAAGACCAGACTGTATGGAGCTGTAAGCAGCCTGGTCTAGTGAAATGTGTCCTGTCCATGGCAGGAGCATCAGAACTAGATGACATTTAGTGTCTCTTCCAACTCAAACCATTTTATGATTCTTTGATTCTATGAAGAATTCTTTTTTCATGCACAGCACCACCTAGCCCACTTTTCTGGGCTGGAAGGGAGGTGGTGGGGCAGGGCCCTATCTGCCAGGCCAAGTACAAGTAGATACTCACATCAAGTCTCTGTTTCCCCAGACCCAAAGGCTGCACCAGCAGCCTGCCTCCCAAACTGCCAATGTACCAATTCATCACCTTCTCTTATGCATCACCCAAAAACCTTATCTAATCCTTAGCCCTCCTAACGCTCACTCCACTCAGAACCACAGGCACTGCCTCCCATCTGTCATCAGGTATTCTCAATGCCCAGGCCCGTGTTTAGTTCCTCATTGCAAATCCATTATTTGCTGACAGATCTGTGGTGCTCATTTGCAAGGCCATGTGATTGGTAGCTACAGAGCCACAGAGCTTCAGAGCCAAGAGTTGTTGCACAGCAAGGCCACCCCAGGAGATCCACTGTCCATGCATTGACCATGGCCACTACCCTCTGTAGGCTGAGGTTTCCTTTTTAGCTGGTTTGGCAAAGAGAGCGAGCACCAGAAATAAGCCTGAAGAAGCTTCAAAGGGGTGAAAGGACATGGTGCTATAACCAAAAACCAGCTTGGGAAAATTCATGCTAGGAATTAGGTAACACGGAAGTACTTTTGTTTTTAGGAAGAATGGTAACTGCAAAAATATTGTGATTAAGATAAAATGAGAAGTCATCCAAATGAGCTTGTTAGTCAAATCATCTACGCTGAAAAGGAATTGCATCTAAGCATTTAGAAGGGAAAGCAACTGATTAGGATGTAGCTCTGCTGGCATGGAAACAACCATAGTTAAGGAAACTGAATACAAGAGGCTAAAAACAAGTTGCAGTATTTTTTCATTATATTATATAAGTAACAAGCATTCTAATAAATAGCTTGTCTTCTCCTCTCCCTCATCCACATAATCCATGTGCAGGCAAACATAGCAGTACCACTGTGTCTCTGTAACTCAGTTTTATCACCCCGAGTCCACATTAAAAAAAAAAAAAAAAAAAAAAAAAAAAAAAAAAATTGCCAGATGGCAAAAATTTACTATCTTCCATAGAATCATAAGGATTGGAAAAAAGAGTAAAAGAAAACAAGTGGAGATACCAGCCTTCTGAGGGAGAAGGAAGAATTTCTGTAAATAACCATGTCATTTGGTGGGAAGATGCCAGCTGCAGGAGGCAGCTCCTTGCTGGAATTAGCTACAGAGAGAGAGGACCACAACAGACATTCAGCATGCCAAAAAAAACAAGCGGCTACCTGAAGATACCCCTTAAAAAGCTTTTGGACAGCACATGTCTGGTGTTACCAGAAGGGAATGTCCACAGGGTGACAGACTGGTGATACCTACACTCCAATTCCCAGATCTGTTCCTGGAGTAAAACCCCATGTACTACACTGTCACTTCTATCTGTATAAAAACAGCAGGTTGTACTTAGATCTTAAAAATTCTGGTAATTTCTATGAATTTGCCTGTTCCTCTATTTTTATTTCACAGTCCCCTGAGGACTTTTAACTGCCTGCATCTGCACAGAAATTGTCACATTTCTTCTGCTGTTTAGTTGTGTTTGCACCTGCTTGAAAAAAGAAGCTTACTCTTTCCTATTTAATTCTATGTAAGAAATTACATTAAGGGACACAGTCCTTTATGAAAGTACCTACTAGCATTTTTTTGTCTCAGAGGATTCTTGACCAGAACAACTGATCAAAAATACACCCCAAATAAGTTTTTACAGAGAGAAAAAATCCAATTTTCCCATTCTATACTGGATTTGAATTGTATGTTATAACTGTGATCAACACTATCATGATTCAAAAGCTGGAAAAACTTACTGTCCTTTCCAGTTTAGCATAAATTTGTCACTGATATTTCAGATAGATCTAATCAGAATGATGTATCCAGAGGTAATTATTTTTCCAAAAAGTCATTACACAGTACATTAGTCAAGGAACAGCATTTTAATACCTGGCACTGCATAATTAATTCAGCCTACACATGAAAGCTGAGAAGTTCACCTAGAAGAGGAAGTAGACATTTCTTATCACCCTTGACTTGCTTACATTCCTATGGCTTACTGCATATCAGCAATAAATTCCTGCTAAGGATTTCCATAATTCCGATTAGTGTGTCATCATACAAAAATCAGGCAGGAGCTGGCCTGCAAAAGGGCAAACATCTACAGCAAATGGAGCAGATCTGCCTGTACTCAATCGCTCTCTCAACTTGCATACTTAACATGCCTCTCTAAAAGTGAAAATGGTGGTTCATTCCACAACACCCTGTGGGAAGGCGTGATTATAAACTACACAGCTTGGAGTGTGTTCGTCATGAGTGTCCTCAGGTGCCTAGATCCCCGAGACAGCTGGAGCTCTGTGAGAAACTGAATTATTACAGCATCTTCTGACTGCTGCAGCTTAAAAGCAGGAACTCCATGTGTGATCCTCTAGCAAACCCCAAACACCCATTTCAGATTCCCAACAGTGCAAAATTTGGGTGGGTAACCACCAGCTGAACCAATGCAAAACCTTCCACCTACCTTCTGCAGAAAGTACCCAACTGGAAGGGGTAGTTTCCAACAGCACAATACAGGCTAGATGATGTTACACTTAAAGCCTCCGCCTTACAGATGGTTCAAATACCCAGGGAGATGGTATACCATATTGCTTTTCCTCCTCTGAAGGTTCCTCATCTTGCTCCTTTCATGGGATAGCATTAAGAAAAATAAAATCTATAGAGGTCTTTAATGTTCAGTGTTTTTAAATTTAATGTCATTAATCTTGCAATTTGAGTAGCTGGTATCTGGCTAACATAATTGGTTAGCATGGGGGGGAAAAAAAAACAGAAAACCACAGTGACTCAGACCTTCCAAACTGACCTTTGCCCTCCACTAGACAGGTGACTTCAGTTCTACAACAAACCAGTAAAGATCATTCAGGTGAGCATACCCTGAGCAGTGCAGTCCATTGGGGAGACCAGAAAGATTCCAGCCTGCGAAGGTCAGAATTTGGCATTACCTATGCAAATTTCAAGGGGTTTTCCCAAATTAGATGGCCCATAACCAGCAAAGAAGAGGAAGTCACACTTCCTCACACAGCCACATGAAAAATGATTGACAGTAATGGCATTTGCTGCATAGTGGTAGTTTCTCCCTTTGTCGCTCTGTGTTGCTCTGTAGTTCTGTCAGCTGTTCCCAGCACTGGCTGTCTTGGTCTTATCATGACAGCCTTACTGGAAACTGTTGTTCCCACTGTTATTCTTCACAGAATTCTTTTTTTTTTTTTTTTTTTCACCAAGAAGTGTTTGTCCAGTGGAAATTCTCAACTTTGAACAAATTTACACAGATTACAGTCTATATTATATTTGCCTAGTTTCCTTATAGGAAACTGAGAGCACAGGTTGTGCTTTTAGAATTACCTGGTTTCCTTTTCCTGAGTTACTATCCCCTGAAAATGAAAAGAAGCTGTGTTGTACCTGGAAAGGATAACCAGTTTTATAACGGGCTGTATGTCAGCTGATAACATTGATTATTGCCATTTTTGTACTGAGGCTTAGCTCCCCAACATTGCAGGCAGCCATCAGAGCCAGGAAAGTAACAGAGTTACCTGGGTGCTGAAATCAGCTGTTCCTTACAATGGCACAGCCACCACAGCTCAGGCGTTGATTCCACAAATTTTCCCTCTGAATTCTCTGGCATAATTCTCTTGTTCATATTATCTGCTTAAAATAGTACCTGGAATTCACCTGAAAGCTTTCCCACCTGCAATCAGCTAAAGCTAAAAAAATCATTCTGGAATGAGAACTAACATTGAAATGGCTGCCATTGATGGTGAATATCCAGTTTAAAATCAGTCTGAGTTCAGCCTGAAGACAGAAAAGTTTAAGAACTTGAACATTTTTCACATCAGTCTAGAAAAAAAATGAGGAAAGAGATAATAAAAGATGATTGACTACAGTTTTTAGATTCTTACCTAAAATGGAAGCAATTCTGGCAACAAGTCAATAAATTAAAATTCACCTGAAAGACAAATACTGATACTATATACCTTTTCCTACCTAATGACAGATTATGTCTTCCTACATAAACAGCTGGAGGATGCAAATTACTATAGTAAAATGGCTGAGATAAGAAGAAAACACAAAATCTACATCTGAAGCCAGTTTTTCAGCACAAGGAACATGTAGAGCAAAATAAATATTTTAATATCTCTGAGAAAACAGAGTAGGAAAGAGTGTATCATCACAATGCAATAAAGCAGTATTATCACTATGGGCTTTTTTGTTGGTTTTTTTACTAAATGAAAATGAAGACAAAAGAAGGGCTAGTGAGAATGCAGACCTAGAAGTGAATCTTGGATCTGCATGGCTGGATCCAAGGATGCTACAAACAAACAGAGATTCTTCTTAACGCAATAATGGGGGACATATTAATATAAACTAATAAGTAATGCCTCTGTAATACAAGAAACTAGGCTTCACAATCAAGCAATTTCTTTTCTTTAGAAACTAGGTCTTATTGTGTGCTTGTGTGGTCCCTGATGACTTGGACCTGCAATCCATACCTCAGTCATAACCTCATAACAAGAGATAATTTGACAGCAGATATATCCTTTATATGTTGTTTCAAAAGGCGCTAGATTAGTCATACATTGCACATTGCTCTCATATATATCCTTTCAACCTTCTTTTTTCCCTTTGCATCAAAGTGGAATTGAGAATTTTATAGGAAAAAAAAATTTGCAAACTCCCATTTGCTTCTCATGCCTACCTTCTAAAAGTGGAAGGACCTTCTTCAAGGTCTGATGTTGCTATATTAATAAATAAAGTTAGTCAGAAATCAAAAGTAAGATCTGTGAGGTAAAAAAATGGCAGCACTCGCTGTTTTGACTGTGGTTAAGTGTTCAGTTTGAAAAAATGTTGTTGGAGCCCTGAAGATGAAACAGAAACATCATGAAAAGGAAACTGCTGAGGATAGATAGAGGTGGGCGGGAAACGGGTGTCTGAAGATATGTGAGAAACAAAAGGGATGTGAAAAAGTTGCTTATCTGCCTTGTCAAAAAAAAAATAGGGAACTGTGGATTTCAAGCTTTGCAAAAGCTTCTGTGACAATTCACAGCCTTGTGCCCATTTTTCCTCTGAAGTCTGTACATGGAGTAACACTAGGGAAATCAAAAGAGCCAAATCTATGGAAGGTGCCACAAAGTCCCCCAGCCATCATGGCAAAGCCACCACTGCACTGGTCATCCTCAGGAACAAATAGCATGAAACAATAGAATATAACAGATTAATCTGTAATTGGGTTTCATTTTCTTTTATGAATATACATTTCTTTTCCCATGAAGCAGCAGGGAAGTCACCCCCAGAGTAATCCTTCCACCTCAGGATGAGCAGCTCTCTTCTGGAATGAGCAGCAGCCAAAACAGAGCCACACCTGGGACTGCCCCCTGAACTTCATCTGTTAACCAACGTTGTAGGTGCATGTGTTTGTTTTATGAAATGCATGTTAGAACAAGAGGGCAGAGCATTTCATATACCTATTATATATACTGTTTCCCAAATAAATGCTTCAGAGATGTTTTCCCAGCACACAGTTGGTTTTCTCAGTCTACTGTCTGGCTCAGACACCAGGTTTTGAAGTCTGTTTCCAGCACACTGGGCCGAAACGTTGCATTCCCCTCCTGCCCAAGTCACTGCCACAGAGCTGCTGTGCTGCCTTTGCAAATACCCCAGCACAGCCCTGTGCTCCAGGGCCAGATCTTGTTTGTTCTCCTCACTGTACCTCAAGACCTTGCTTTGCATTTATTACTGCATAGCTGGATGGGAGTCCATCTTCCCTCTCCTCTTTGCATACTTCCCAAATTGTGGAGACAGGGCAGTATAAAAAGTCAGTACCAGAGCTCAGACACACATTAGCAATCACCTGGCTTCACCTCCTACTAACTAAGCTTCTGGTAACTTCCAACCATCACACTGTAGCCTTCAGAGGCTATGATGCCAGTAGCCAGACTTCAGGGGCCAGTGCACCAAGGGAGGGAAGGCCTTCATTTCCTCTTCACTTTGCCGCTTTTAAGAGAAAGAGAAGCTGAATTGCTGCTGAGGAGTCTTGTTGGGCTTTGAAAACACACAGAAAGTTTTCCAAATGGACTGACTGAAAAATCAGATTTGTCAAGAATGCCAAGGAATGAATAAACAAATTAAAGGAAAAACAAAGCAGATAACTAAGTGTCCTGGATCCTGTGGAAAATTTTGTGATGCAGTTTCAGAGGAACCATGCAATTGTGGAAATACTTTTCAACACAGGTTGAAATTTCCCCATCAGACTCCTAAATGCAGCAAGATTTGAGTCTAGGCCCAATGAGTAGTCTATTCTTTCGTCACCAGTCATTATGGTTTAAAAGCTGTGTTCAGTTTTTCACAATTAATCAAATAAATGCTAAACCTATGCAGCTTTTAAGAAACACTTGATAAAAATCACAGCTGAGAAGTTGAAGGACAAAGACTAATCCAAAGCAAACACTGCTTTGCATAAATTAAGAGATTAATACAGGGATGTGTAGCATTCACTGCAGCACACTTCCTTTTGGAGCACTCCATGGCTAATACCACTCAGTGCAATGCTATTTCACAGTTTTTCCTTTTGTCCCCAGCTATGTAATTAACAATCTATCTGAAGACATTGATGTCTCTAGTGAGAAAAATACAAGGACAAGGTAGAGGGCATGGAAAAGGTATCCAGCAGTTAAAGAAAGATGTACATTTTTACTGCTAAAGAGAAAGCACATTGGTTTCTCAACTGTTCAACATGCCTGTAAAATAGCCAGCTAATAGTATAAAACATTTGCCAGTGAGCCTAAGGTATTCAAGCTGAACATGAAAAGTTACAAATGGGTTTTGCAACAGTGAGCAGCTGATGATAAAATGGTAGGTGGTTCTCAATGCTGATAAATAAAGCAATGTGTGTGGGGAAAAAAACAATCCTATCTCTGCAGCCACAGACACCACCACAACCATCACCACTCCTACCATGAACCTGAACTAATACAGAATGAGTCCTGTGCTGGCTCGCAGTGCCTCAGTAGACTCATGAAAACAAACCTATCACTATGAGTAAGTTGCAAAACTTTTCTAAAGCTGCCTGTCTTACAGAAAAAGTTTATAGTCCATATCTGATACTGTCAGATACAGCCTGCTGCTCTAGCCAAAAGTGATTTGGATTAGAGGGTCAGGACTCTTTCCCTTTGAATCCAGCTATGTAGAGACTGCATGGCCACACCATATGTACCATATATAGCAAACTACTTACTGTACAAACATCCCAGTAAAGAGTGAACATCCTGTGGCTGGGTCTTACTTGCAGATTGGCACAGGGCATATTAACATTCATGGACATGTTACCAGAAATTGCCTAATGCAGTCTATTTTTGGCAGTCTGTTTTTCCTTATGATTTTGCTTAGTTGAAGGGATATTAATGAAGGATCTGTCTCTTCTGACCAGTCTACAAGAAGCAGGGCCTGAAGAAAGCATAAAGCTACTTTTTTTTTTTTTTTTTTTTTTTTTTTTTTGTAATATAGTGCTATATTGTGATTTAGCTATAAGCACTGCGGACTGATATCTTAGATTTCTTAGAGTTCCATGTTGTCAACAGTTCAGTACTTAGAATTACTTCTCAAAAACAGGCAGGTCACTGGCAGCATTATAGAGAAGAGAGAATAGGACAGAACATCTCTATGCTGCTGTACAAAATCATACATTATCATATGTTGAATACTGTATACAGGTCAAGTGTTTGCCATATAAAGAATGATTAAATAGACCTAAATTCTTCAAACAGAAAAAAAGATCAAGGGAAGATAACATAGCAGCCACTAAAGAATAAGATATGCGGGAAAATAAGACCCGATAAGTAGTTAATTGTTCTTTTTGACGTAAACGTTAGAGTTCAGTGAATGTCATAGTGGCTGGTAACAGATTTAAAGCAAGGACAGATACTTCACATATCACCTGCTTAAACTGTGGAGTTTAATGAAATGAGGAATAGAAAACACAAGAGTCGCATGAGTCCAAAAACTTAGGTACATTTGTATGAGAAAAACCCTTCCAGAGATACTAAACACACAAGACTAATTCATTCATTAAGTTCTTAAGAAATGCAACTGAACCTGTCAAAGACAGAGTACAAATTAGACAAACATTTGATTTGACACAGTACAAACTCTCATATGTCCTTACACAGAGTTAGGGAAGCCCAAGGTGCCTTGGCTAGATACATGGAAAAGGTAATGAATGGTTCTGAGAAGCTCTGCTCCTGGCTAGGAGCACTCTGCAACAGATGGGGAAGGATGGGATTTACAGAGGAAAAGATTTAACTGCGATTTCCTACTTTCTCCAGACAGTACTTTTTGCTTCTTCCAGTTCCTTACCCTCATTTTTCACAGATGTCAACCATCTGGGCTCCACAAAAAGAAAAGAAAATATATTGTATGGCAAAATGGGAACACATGTGCCTCTAGCTCCAGCATCACAATCCTCCCTCAGGGTGGATTCGATCTGGAGATGGCATAAAGGGAAGCAGCTTGTCTCATCATGAGATGCAACATGGTTAAGGAGGAGCATCTTTGTCACAGGACACGCCGAAAGGTGGGTGTGACCCCCACAAAATATTCGAACAGTATCTTGCCCTGACTAGTATCAACAGGGACATAAATTTTATCCTTTAGAGGAACTAGCAAGGATGACAGCAAATGCACGGAAGCTTATAATGTTTTGAGCCAAAGCTGATTAAAATTTGCCTAGTGAGAAATAGATTTGATTCCTCATGCACATGATTTGTTCTCTCTGAAATAAACCTATAATTACCCACATTTCAAAATCTGTTCCATATGCCTCATAGTGTAAAAACTTGGTTTCGATTTACCTGGAAATGATTCACTGGACTTCACAGAAGAATTAAGAGGTTTTGTGCTTCTGGGAAACTAAACTCAGTAATGTGCACATATTGCCAAGAAAAAAGTAATACAAAAGAAAAATGGAATCCATATTTGACTGGATCTACTACTAATTACTACAGATGGCTTACAGACCCCAGGCATACTTTTCTACAGCAGGACAGAATCTGTTTTCTCTGTGACAATACTAAGTGAGCAGGAACAATACTGTTTCTGGCAGGCATAGAAATTGTGGCTATCAGGCAGTGGTTCATAGGGCAGATGATAGGCAAGAGAAAGTTCCTTGCAATGTTCTTTTTTTGTCTCAAGCTTCACACATATGAGCAGCACACACCCATCACAAAAATTCACAAAATCAGATTGGACATAGGGAATTGTGGTTATGAATTACATTACAATGAACATTCTTTTAGTGACACTCCCACTTTGCTGTAGTTTTTCAGAATTCCATAAAATTGCCTACTATGTTGTTACAGACCTTAAGAAATAGATAAGGGAATGCTGCTACCCTGTATGCTGAGACATACAAAAAATTATCTCCATTAAAAACTTGATTCAATGGTTCTTCATTTCTGTGATCTGGAAAGAATATATTGGAGTATTTTCTGGAGAAAGAGAATGGAACCTTGTGAGAATCCAAAATAAGTTAACTTGTAGCAATTGGGTCTTTTAAAATACTGGAAACACACATGGGGCATTCTTCAAACACAGTCTCTTCTTTTGTATTGGAAACAGAGCATTGGTAAACTGGAGTACAGCAGAGCATCCATTCAGGAATCACAGAATCCTCTTTAATCTGAAGCAGTAACACAACAGCAGCAATTTTAGTACATCTATTTCCTGTATCCAATGTCTCTGCATCAAGCAGTAATAAACAGCCTTCAGAAGTACATTTATATTAACTTTGTGGACTTTTTCGTGGAATAAATCTTAGTCTGCTTGTGCAGCCTAGATTGTACATATGCTGCATCACAGCAACAACTCGTTATTTGGTGAATATTCCTCTGTCTGTAGAAGCAGATAAAAGTCTGGTCACCAGGGTGCTTACAAAACAATGTCATCTGTAACATAGCCTTGAAGAGCTAGAAATAGGCTTCTAGAAAGAAACTTGATGGTTGCAAAATACCACAGAAGTGAGCTGCCTGGAAGAGTGACAAAGGATTTAAGGTTGATATTTATGACGGTTTTCTGGTCATCATTAACTCACAGCCTCTGCTTGGGTTTCTGAAGAAGGGGACCTCAATTGAAGTAGCTCATTCTCATATCTTAGGTAAGCCAAGACAAAAAGTGTGAGTTTGGAAAACACATCTCAAATAACACTACAGAACATATATACAGAAAATAAGGCTGGCATTTTGTTTACATAATAAAGTGAGGAAATGTGGTGGTTTTACATGGGAGGCAAAACCAGATTAATGTCTGCTCTCTGACTGGGCCAGAACAAGTTATCCTCAGTCTGGAAACCACATTAGTACTGATCAATCAATCTATCCTGACTTGTAGTAAATCTTTTCAGATTAGCTATAGTCACACAGAAATACAGTTAAGTGACTTCCTACTCAGCCATCTTAGAACAAAGACAGAAAATGCTTGTATGGTCTAGAAATATTCTGAAATTTTCAGACACTCATGGTTCATTAGTGTAATCTGGGTAGGGCACAGATAAGGAGCTGGGTAGACAAAAGAACACTTGAACAAACAGAACATTCAAGTGTTATTATGATATTGGTATCTGCAGACATACAGAGAACCATGCCTTTCCAAAATGAACTGGCGACAGTCCAGCATGAAGCCTCTCAGCTGGCCAAGGTCTTGCAGAAAAATATCAGTAAGTGAAAACCACAGATGTAGAAAGTCATTCTGGATTTCACAAGGAATGTGAACAGAGACCAAAAGAGGAAAAGCCACCTAAGACTTCTGACTGCCACAGAAGTCCAATGCTGTAAGATTCATTATAATATTACATAACTAAGGAAAGTGAGAATTTACTTCTAAAAAGTAAAGATAAACTGATGTACTGTAAAAGAAAGAAAAAAAATAAAAAGCTCTGTAAAGTTTCACTAGTTTTAAGGGGGGAAATGGTCATGCAAGAACTATCAAGGGTGTGTGGCTGTTTTGCACCTTGGTGTTCCTTCACTTATTTGAACCACCTTTGTTTTCTCTCACCACAGGTGGGACTGTTATTATTGAAGAAAGGAATAAAAATTACAGGCTGCTTCCACAGGCTGTTGTAACATGACTTGTCGAAAATCCAACAAGCTGTGAAGTCCCATAGGTAAGAAGCCCATAGACTCACTGAAGAAGACTCCCTGTTATACAGAGAGGTTCTGGGTCAGTTTGCTTCCTACTCATCCTGGCATTGTGCCCCATGAAGAAGAGGACAAGACAGTGCATAACAGGGATGAAGGAGAGAAGCAACCAGGTAGAAAAAATGCATATACAGTGTGCAGAGCAGCACATCTGTGTTTATCCTGTACTCATTTTCCCATTTTACCTGGAGGTTCTGGAGGAGTAGCCATGTGAGTCAGAAATGTGACACACCCCAGCTGGCCAGCTTCACATCCCTCTTCCCTCTCCTGCCTCACAGTCTTTGTCCCCTCCAGTCCATCTCCCCTGCCCCACCTCCTGTCACCCCTGCCTCAATTTCTGCATATCTGCATCATTCTTCATCCTTTATAGGTTTCCTTCGCAGGCTCCATAAACAGCATTTACTTCTGAGTCCATCTCCCTACTTGTGCCCATAGATGACTCAAAGTATGTTCTCCCCATCTTTTATCTAGTCATCCTATCTCTGGAAATTTTTTTTGCTTTTCATCGTTTCTACTTCCAAACACATGCTGTCAGGGAATCTCTCATGACAGAGCTGTCCATCAAGCACAAATCCCACTTCAGAATGCATATAAGCAATGTAAGCAAAGCTTGGAAATCTCTGCAATGTGTGATCAGACACTAGAACCTGTGAAATATATAAGAATAGTGGCTATCAACTCAAAGGCAAGAGTTGATTTATTCTATTGGCTATGGTAGGAAAAGGTCCAAAACCTTAGAGCACTCATCTGGAGACAGCAATGGAGAACACAATCCCACCCACAGCTGATTTTGAGAACTGATTTTTAGACATTAGATAGAAACTTATACAGCTTTAAAATAGGATTATTTAAGTTTCATTCTTTAGAATGTAGTCAATGACAGAAAATATATGTAACAAATTTCACCTATTAAAAAATTAGCCTAGGAATTACCATCTGTTTCTCAGTAGATAAGACGTCCTGGTTTTACTGTATCAACTATATATTATGAAGTAATTTAGATCTATACAAGATGGAGAATTAATCTGTCTGATGGTTTCTACAAAATAATAATTTCTAGAGTGCTTGTGAATCCAGTACCAGAACTGACCCTTGTTCATTTAGATAAAGGTTTTCAAAAATGGTACTTAGTGCCACATGAAAGGGCCTATTCCTGCAAAATATGAGTCAGCCATGCTGGCAGTAGCTTGATAAACTTGTCACAGCACATGTCACAGTTGAGACAACCACAATACACAGAGTATCACCATACAATTTTGGAAAGCTTTAAACATCCCCATACAAAGTAACACCATACTCATCAGAAGGCTTCAAACATCACCCCTTTTTGTTCTTTAGCCCAACCTTTTATACCCCTCATGTTGATGCATTGCACCTGTTTTCCCTCAGCTCCCTTTGGTGATGCTCAGTGCCCCTGGGCATTCCATGGCTCATTGCTGTCAGTGCTGCTCACCTGCTGCTCACAGCTGTGCCCACTGGGGATGAGGCTGGGCTGCAGCCGTACTCCCAGTCACCACAAACTGTGTGCCTGCAGCTTGAAGTGGTAGAAAACCAGCAGGGGGATGGGAGGAATAGCTCCCATCATTGCTACTTATTCACTGAACACAGCAGCTTTACATGTTAACACTAAAGGGCTTTCTGGACAACAGAGAGAAATAATTTTCCTAATCCAGGAAAGGTATCTCTGTGTATACTAAACAAACAGGGGATGTGAGATATAAGATAAAGTCACCTTTCTTTTAGGCCAGCTCTTATAGGATATGAGTAAGGGGAACTTTTCACACTAAATTGAAGCAAGTACATTTCCTTCTGTTTGTTAAGTGCAGGTGTGTTAGACTTCAGCTGGAAGTCTGCTTCAGTTATGGCAATTCAGTCTGCCACCTAAGGACCTAATGAGCAAAACTGTTTGCACTCCCCTAGGGCTAGGCTGCTTCCCCTCTGCTCGCTCACATAGGCCTGATTTTGTAGTCCAGGAAGTGAAATCAGCAGTAAAATACAAAAGTAGTAATAATTTCTCTTCCCATTTATTTCCTGGAAGTAGTTTATCAGAAGTCCAAAAGAGACAGGTCAGGAACAGAGGCTGCAGAGCAGGACTAGTTCTGCTGTGGCTGTTGTTACAGCTTGGTGAATACACAGCTACTCTAATGGGGGATGTGGCAATTCAAGCTTGGCACTCAAATGTAGCTTGCTGATAACACGGAAATGTATGTATTATTGCAATTAAAGAACACTGCAGAAGCACCAGGCTGGTTTCCCACACCAGACCACATGTCAGCATACCAAGAAAATAAGTCTCTAAGTGGAACAAAACTCTAAATGTTAGTTTCATGTTTGTGCAATGCACTAGAAATAACAGAAAATCTTTAAAAGACTACTAAAAAGCATCTTATCAGTCTTTCTGCTATAGCTCAATGATATTCTGATACATGCTAAGATTGCAGAAGAACTGGGACATTGATGCTCTGTGATAGTACTAAGAATGTAGATATTAAATGAAGAGCAAATACATGCAGGTTACCTCAAAATAGGGTGTTTGGATTGGCCCACAATAAGCAAGAAGGGAATTTCCTTCAATAAAGGAATGAAGACAATTAGCCAAGTCTATAAGCAACACATAGGGGATTTTTGCATTTGACTATTGCTACAACACGTTTACTTGTGCATTGGTCAATATTGCAAAATTGTTGCATATTTTGGGTGAGATAAAAAGAAAACATTTCCGTGGTTAGCAGAGTGTAATGAATACTTGTAGGGTTAGGAAGGATTTTAGTACTACCTTCTTTCAGGGCTGACCTACCAGTGTTTAAAATGTCCTGTGAAAAAATTTAAACACCTTTACTTTTGCAGCTATGAAGTCACAAGAATAGAAGAGGCTGTAACTTCTGTAGAAAATACAGTACCTGCGTGGAACTTCTTCCAAATGTATTACATGTATGGGGTGGTCTAGTTGCCATCTGGGAGAGCAGGAAAGCTGCTCCCAAAGGGATCAGGAATTTTCTAATTAGAAGAGACAATGTTTGGCTGAAGCAAAACTATTAAAAAAGGACTCATATAGATCTGCTCTGGAGTCAGTCAGAAAAGCTACCCATAATTTTCTCACGCCTGAGCCAAAGTGCAGAAATACTATTAAGGATTATTTGCAAACATTTGCCAGAAGCAGGAATGTTGTAATGGTAAGCATTCGGTGGAGTTGCTTAGGCTCCCTTTAAAACAAGTATCCAAGCAAAATGAAATAGGCCTGGAAAATACCTCTCTCTCCACAGGGGCCACCATGGGAGCCTAGACTACTATCTTTGGATGAGTACTTTGGTTTCAGGTTAAGTGACATCTGCTATGTCCATCATCCAAATTTTCCTGTAAAACAGGGTCATGCTTGGTCATATTTTCTTTGGTATTTTCAGCACTGCAGCCAACAAGGGATGATGTACTGCAAGACTCAGCATCTATGCAGCTGAAACAGGACTTGCTCACTGAAAGCATAGAGCTTAGTACAGCTGTTGTTGCTTCAGGATCTCAGATGAGCTTGTCATTGGAGGTGGTGTTTGCTTTAGCCTTAGATACACCTGTATAATTTTAATTCATTTTCAGTCTGAGGACATATTCATCAAGTTGATCTTAAGATACCATGGCAGTAAAAAACACTCTGTACAAATAACCTTTCCTGCAGAAAAGAGTAGTGTTAAGATGCTCTCTCAGCTGGATGGCTGAGTGTCTTGTTTCTGGCTGCAGCCTGGAAGGTATTATAGGCAAAGCAGGTGTGTCTGGGTAGGTCAGAGCTTCAACTTCATAAAGAAAGTAACTAAGTGTTCTAGGAATGCTGCCCTGCCACCTCTGCTTTTGGAGCTGTAGCCCTGCTAGGAATGAAATTGGACCTAATAGATGTGCAGTCTAAACAATACAGCTTTTATATCAAAGGAGTCAAGCAGAACTTGACCTCTCCAGGACACCTCAAAAATTCTTGTGTTTCAGTGCAGTGGATATGGCTCTTACACCATAATCTGTAAATGTGTCAATGAATCTCTTGAAACAAAACAAACTATTTTTAAACCCCCACACATTCAGATGGAAAATATTTTTTATTGATGAACTTCTTGTTCCCTTACTCCTCACCCATATTCCTGTTCTCACATGATCACTTCCACATGGTTTCAGGATATGCTATTAATCATAATTTATTTTACTTTATTCCAATATTACACAACAGGAAGCATGTTTGACAGGACTATTCAGTGAAATAAAGGCCAAATATTTGATAATCAGTACAGTGTGTAATATTATCCTGAACAATTGAGTATAAATACAGATATAATAGGGGAAAATATTTCCATTATTTCCATTAAACAGTTTCCTTCTAGGCCATATTTCCACAAAACAGTTTTAAATAGCTATCAAACCAAAGTAATGTACCACCTCAGACAAATAGGAAAAAATACCTCCAAGGCAAACACAAATGCAAACACAGAAAGCAGTTGTTAGATATACTTAAAGAACATGTTCTGTCATGGTGAGATCATCAGAATGGCATGAAAGAATCAAGACAGGAAATGCAAAGAATAATGTATCAAAGCTGAGAAAACTTCTTCCATTCTTCATTTCTCGAAAAACTTTTGCTTATGGTTTTAAAAATGAAAGTTACCAACAACAAAATCTGAAATATTTGTTCTATAGGTACACAAAGTACTGTGAAAGTATTCACTTATAGCAGGTTTTGTATAAAATACTACTTTAGAAGGGAAATGTGGACCTGATTTTCTAGGTGATATAAGACCCTTTTTTTTTTAAATACTGGGAAATAAGGAATCCTAATCTGAATTTGTCATATTAGAGTGGCTCAACTTGCTAAATTCTTCACTCATGGGAATAATCTCACAGTAGTTAGAAGCTACTGTCATGAGAGATGACCAGTTAGACTAGATTTGCAAGTTGCACCAAAATACAATACTGAGAGGATACTGAGGACCTTGAAAACATGTTGTTAAATTCAGTGCAAGGACTCCACACTCTTCATCCTAGGAGAAAAATAGAAGATGAAAGAAGATTGTTGTGAGGTTATTTTCTCTAAAGTGTGAAAAAGTTCATTGCTATATAGTTAGTATAAAATAACAAATCTAACCATTTGTCTAGAGCTTGTGTACTTGACTTGTCACAGTTCAAACAGTGCTTATATGAAAAAATAAACAAAACCATGATACTTTTTTCTGAATGGTAAGGGAAAAACCAAGGGAAAAGCTAAAGACTGCCACAAGGCAAGGATGGTAGCCCCTTCTCAGCCATGATTTGCAGAGCTTTTGCAAGGCTGCATCTTTTCCCCATCTTTGAACAAACTTTTTCAGACCTTCTCTATTTTCTCTGGAGTTCTATTAAGCTCTCACTCTTCTAGGTTGGCTCTGAAAGGTATTCTTAAAGGAAGAGAATTTTTAAGGGCTCAGGGTCTACCGAATTATACCTCCATGGGCTGCATTGTTTCCTGATTTGTCTATAGCCTAGGAGAGGTGTTTTGCAAAGGACTGTGGCAATGAGAGGCAGCACTGGAGCAGCTGAGCAGACAAATCAGTGAGAGCACAGAGGGATCTGATCTGCATGCAAACGTCAGTGAGAAAGCAGGGGACAGGTGCTAATAACGTGAATATCATGCACAGCACATCTGAGCTTGTTTCAGGGCTCTTGAAGGTTGTGTTGTTACTTTACAAACTTCTCACTTCCACTGGTTATTTGCCTCCCTTTCTCCTCACTTTGGCAGCAGGGCAGCTAGCTCTGATTCCAGACTAAACTGCAAAGAAAGAAAGCAAGAGAAGAGAGAGCACAGAAGCAGGGAATGTCTTCAGTGGGAGAGTTAAGAACCTGATATTCCTTCTAGCTGTATACAAAATTCATTCAGCTGTTTCTTCTGTGCCTGTAACAAGGCCAGTGATATGGTTTCAAGACTAAAAACTCTACCCATTCTCACAGGTGTTTTAAACTGTAAATTAGATGGATACCTGTGTGTTATGGCTTTTGGTGGGTTTCCATCACTGTGTGACTGACCATGAAAACCTGAGGGAGCAAGTTCAAATATAGGTTGCTATTTTGTTTTCATTATTATTCACATATTTATTCTCACAGTAACCGATATATGTTATTGTTTCATACAAAATATATGTTTCTTATTTTATAGGGGAAATAATGTCTCAAAATACTTGGCTTTATTAAATAGAATCCAGAAAAATGGTCAAAAGAAATAGAAAATTTGAAAGGAACACAAAGTATTGCCTCCAAGTCAATGCCATTAAATACAAATTCTCAAAAAACCCACCACATTATTTTCCCATTTCCATCCTTTGTGGAGCAAATAAGACCAAACCATTGTAATTCCCAAAGTACATCTACTTATAGAAAAATATAATCCATTGTAGAATAATAAATTTTACATGCCTGAAAGCTCTTCTTAAAGCCTGGGTAAAGAGAAGCCTTCCTGATGGTTAGACACAATGACTTTTTCTAATAGATATTGTTATTACTGGAATCTTGTTTTTAAATATCATGAGTCTTCTAGACATACAAACGATGCTTGGTATCTTTAACAGTAACACTTAACATGCACATTTCTATTTTACAAATATGTACACAGTATGTATTTGTCATTTGCTTTGACATTTGTCTAAACCATATTGTCATGGATTACAGACAAATCTCAAGGTTAATATTGCCTTCACTTTTACATGGATGGCTTTTCTTAATGTCTTAAGCCCAAACACAATAGCAGCCGAGTGTAACAATTATCAACCTTGGTGACTTTTTTAAGAAACGTTCATCACATCCTGGTTTTAAAAGGTTAGTGTTTAAGAAATACCTTTGTTATAGAAAATATGCATTTAAGAATACAAAAGCCCTTAATAGTTTTTCTGTCACTGATACATTAAAACCTTACACCTGAGAAGCAGCTGGTGGCTTCCAATGAGTCATTAAGAACATTGGAATTATTGCAGTGAGACAGACCAACACAGTTCGGTGTCCCACCTCTGACACTGACTTGTGCCATCTTGCTTACAGGGAGGTTTTGGGAACACTGGTCCACAGATGGAGATGGATTTATCTACCAATTAATGTAGATCACATTATCCCAAAACCCTAAATTATGTCAGGATCCATGAAGCATGAGCTTAATGTACATCAAACACAGTGATCACATATTAAATTTCTGATATTATTGATAAGTGCACGTTTTCTCCTTTTTCTTTCTGAATCTCCACAAATTCCTAATCAGAAAAAAAAAAAAACACACAAACATACAAGCAAAGCAAAAACCAAACCAAACAAACAAACAAGCTTGTGCCAAAAAGTTCACTATTTAAATATTTAAATCAAATATTGTGCCCAAAAAGTTCTTTAGAGTAAGCTTTTGATGTTCTGTTATTTTCATTTGCTGCACAGACACATTCTCTCCTACTATGAGGGCAGGGAGATTCCAAGACTGCCATCTCTAGAGCTTTTAATTATTTTACATGCTTTTATCATACTCTGCATTTTTAAATGGAAGATATGAAAAATGACAATGCATCCACACTGTATGAACCACTTTATGAATTGTGTTTCATAGTTATTACATCAACATACATTATTAAATCAACAATTATTTAAGGTTGATTAAATAATCAACACTGATTTTTTAATTTATTCATCTTGAGTGGGCTTGTCACAAGTTTTTCAGTGGAGAAGAAACCTGAAATGGCACTATACGAATGATTACACAGGGAACTACCTTCAGACTACAAATTCAAGCTCCCTTCTTTTTCTTATCAGGCTTCCAAATCTAAAGCTGTGGACAAATGACAGGTGGTTTTAGACAACAGGGAATATCTGTCACAAACCTTACTACATCTACAGTGGACTAGAAGGGGATGTTGGTTGGTTGTTTGGTGGTGTGAGTTTGGAGAGGTGTTTTTGGCAATGCTCAGATTGAGGCTTTTCTCAGCATGATTCCTTCTGGACTTTTTAGTTCTCAATTAGTCAATCCCCTGCTGTACGGTTCACCTTAAACCCCACAGCTTTAGTTTGGTCTGAACTCGCTAATTTCTACAACACCTTTCAGGGCTTGGAGGTTTTAGAAAATTCTGGCTCCATAGTGTATCTGAGTGTACCTCAAATCATAATAATAATAATATCCAGAAGCAAACTTCTCTTTGCTGGGAAGTGGAGGGAAATGCTGCTGTGCCATTTGCAGAGGGGGAGAACTGACAGCAGGGCTGTGCTGCAGTCACTGAACCAACAGCAGTGTGTGCCTTTTGCCAAGGTGTGTTTTTAGCCAGTTACCTCATGTACTGACACCAAGGTAAATATAGGTGTGACACACAGAAACTGGCACGAGGTGGAAAATTCCCCCAAGAAGCAGAGGCAGCAGCCAGCCACACAAGTTGCCCTTGCAGAGCTAATTAAAGTAGCTCATGAGGTATATGAGTCCACTGTCTATAAAGGATTCTGAGCATATCTAGCTCTCGTGCACACATCTACATTCAGTCAGGTGAATCCCACCCCAGTTTCCCAGTGAAAACACACTTCATCTGAAATGTTCTCTTCCACAGAATCAAGACCCAATGCTTCTTTTGTTAAGATGCCTACTTACCACAGAAGATATCACATATCTGCAGTGGAACTGAATAATCTACATCTGTTCTCCAGCCCTTTCAAAAGAAAGAAATGAAGCTTATTCCCCTTTCAGCAGAACTGTTACTGAGCACTTGTGTTGACTAAACGATATTGCTTTATTTATTACTCAAGTGACTGCATTTTAAATCTGTTTTAAAATATACATACATAGAGATTGCTGGTCTAGTGTATATTAAGTGAGTTGCAATAATTTTTAGGTCTTTAAATAATAGATCTAATAATAATTTTTGTTGTTATTGTTGTCTGACAGATAATATCTTATTTACAAAATAAATAATTTATGCAGGAAATTATCAGTCTCCCCACCAAATTTTATTTCTCACTAGGGGAAGAGCTACTACTCTTATTACTCAGAAGGTTTTTGCCAATCTCACTTTCATCTTCCCTCTTTCTTCTCAGCAGCAGAATGTGAAGCTGAGAAGGGCCTTCCAGGGCAGCTAATGGAGCCTCAGAGCTCCACTCTCATTTCTCTCAGTGTCTGATGAGAACATTAACTCCAGAGAGGTATAAACCTATCAGCTTCCTGCTCATTTTCTATGAACAAAATTTCGTAATGAAGTTCAGCTATGGAAATAGTGTGCAGAAATGACAGAAATAATTTGCTCAGTTCTATTTCCTGAGTGCTAATTCTAGGACACCATACACTTGCTGTGCTGTTTACGATATGCCTCACCTTTTCTAGTCAATGTCAATTTTTGAAAAATCATCTATTATTTACTTGGATCTTTTTTCTTAATGGAGGAACATAAAAAGACAGAATTAGCAATATTCTGATGATGTCCTTTTATCTGCCACTGACAAAGGAGCAAGATCATGGAGAGCAACTTCTCAGTTAATTATTGTCATCTCAAAGAAAAGTGGTGGGAGCATACCAAGCTATAAATAATGCTCTTTGCCAATTCAATTTGCACAGTAATCAGATTTAGCTGGGAGGATAAAGCAGTGAGAGTACCTGCTGGTTTGCTTGGTGTTTTAATGATTTGTTTATTAGTTTATTTTGTACAGGGTTCCTGGCAAAAGCAAGACACATACCTGAATGCAAATTGGTGACCCACACATTTCCTGTGACATAGTGATTGAAACAGAATCTCCCTAATGAAAAAAAAAAAAAAAAAAATTGAAAATCACTACTTTCCATACCCTGGAACAATGAAAATATACTGTGTCTCTCCAGCTCTTTGCTTTCATTTGCAATAACGCTATGTGTTCTACTGTGTTAGAAAATTAATGGAAGGTTATTTATTTTCATTGATAAACCCAGATTTCAATGACCATAAGCAGCTGGTGTAGTTTTGTCAAGGACAGTGTGGCAGCACAGGAAGAGGGAATGTTACTGCATGTTATGGAGCATCACAAGGAAACTCTTCCCCCACTGTTTGCTTCCTCTCATCATCTTCACTTCTTTTCCCTGGTGTATGAGCTGAAGGAATGACCCTGTCTTTACAGTTCTTCTGGACTTCCCGTCCCATTGTATGCAGAGAACAAGCTGAGCCTTAGGGTAAAATTGTCCTAAATGACTGGCTTGACATTTAATATTTGATTGATTATGGTTTGTCCTCAAAATAATGTCTGTTACTCCACCAATAGCTATGGATCCTACACTACTCTCTTCAGGATGGCAAACTCCTAAAGTTGGGGGAAATTAGGTGAATATATTCAAGCATGACTGAAGAGGAATTAGTAGTTAGAGGATCAACATTGGTTTCTGGGAACACAGAGTGAGGTCTTGATGAAAACTTTGTGTATACTGTTCATGGTGTTGAGATAGGAACCATATGTCATTTATGTGGGGTCCCATTCTGTCAGAGTAGCAGAGGACATAACAGCTTTGTACCAAAAAGAAGAAAACAGCATTTTTAAATGCATCAGTGCCTTCATGAAACACATGCTTCAATATCTAGATGTGATTTATTGGTGCTCCACCATTAGCCCTTTCACTTAGCTATTCACACAACCTTTGAAAGCAGAAAATATAAACTCCACAGATGTCATGTGAAATAGACCAGTTGAATGGAACCTTCCCTGAGTGTTGACAACTCTTCTACCATACAAGATCTCCATCTCTGCCAGTAATACAGCATTTTCCAGACAGCATTTTCCATTAGGATAGACACTTGATATTACCACCAATGCCCTCTGTGGTCTGTGTTAATTAGGATAGCTGTTTTTTCCCAGGCCTTTCACCAT
The DNA here is from genome assembly GCF_048771995.1 of Taeniopygia guttata. Taxonomy (NCBI): domain Eukaryota; kingdom Metazoa; phylum Chordata; class Aves; order Passeriformes; family Estrildidae; genus Taeniopygia; species Taeniopygia guttata. Next base: position 19,264,659 of record NC_133025.1, read on the forward strand.
TATTATTCAGCTCTGGGATCTCCTAGAGAAGCAAGATGTTATCTTCCATTAAGTCATGTCCTCAGATTGAGCTGAGTTGGAAAACTCTTTTTATCAGCTGTTCTGTTACATTCAGCACCAGAGTTGTAATAATGATCTAAACTGATTTATTAGAAAACAAAGTCTTTGTTCAGTGTCCACCCCATTATGTTTAAGAAATGCTTGTTCACAACTGCCTGGTCATCAGCTAAGCCCTGGTATGTGCACTCTTCTCACTAGAAGAATCACAAGTACCTGAAAAAGGCAAAGTTGCATTGTGTCCCTGCATAGTGACAAGTACAGCTGGAATATACCCTACAGAGAGGACAGATGTAGGAGCTGTGCTTGTGTGTCCTAAAGAACATCCCCCTACAGCAAAGTGAAGTCAACAGGCATAGCTAGGAGCAACAATTCTAACCACAATATCTAAATTTCTCAAATTTCTCAACATTCATCATATGTCATCTCATGTATCTGGTCAGTGAAGCAGAGAGCTGGAGCACATATTTAGCAGTAGACCTGAGAGTGGACCTGAGAGGAGCTGGCTGCTGAACCAGACAGATGTCTTTCAGCATGGTGGTCCTAGTAGCTACTAGGAACTATCCTGCTAATATTCTCCTGCTTGAAAAATAATACTACAGCCTCTCTTTTGCTCTTTTACCTCACTTTCCAGATGTATCTCTCAGCAGATAGTAGTTTGGGCCAACAAGGTAGGGTAGGGTGAAATGGCAAACTAGTGCTGCACTGTGAAAATGTGCAGGACATAGACTCAGTTGCAAGAGAGGAATGAGGCTCTCATGACTAGCTGCTACCTGAAACTGAATTCTGACCCTCCTGTAATCTTTCCCCACCCTGTCCCCATTTTGTTGGATGAAACAGTTGTGCAGCCACACAATCAACTGGCTCAAAAAGATAATTTGGCTTAAACTGAACTCTTTTTGCATGTTGAGTTTGTATTGGTAGCTGTGACATTTAGAGTTGATCATGGATTGATGCCTCAAGTCTTACATCTCATGATGTGTGATTTGCCAGGTCAGCAACCCATATATGAAATATTAACAGTAACATTTGCCTTTTACATAATACAAATAACACACTACAAAAATGACATTAAAAGAATATTAAGGTTCCAGTCAATAGTCACATCATTTGATGTGACTCATTTGATTTCAGGATCTTTATTTATTTCCTGTTTCAGTGTGAGATCAGATTTAGAGCTACATGCTTTTAAAATGTTCCACTAATTGTTCCAATATGTACATGGCTTATTAATGGATTCAAGCTGCAGAACAATTTATAGAATAAGTTAGGTATGTTTAAAAGTCTTACAATGTTTAAGAAATAATATATACAAACCACAGAGACTGAATGGTGCATCCCAAGAGAATCACATGAAGCCATCTGCGTCCTGTTACACACAAGCACTGAGAACTGTGCCTTGGTTTGGGATGTGAAGAAAACTTGTATTTGTTCTGCAACTGCAGCAGTCCTCATTTTCCAGGCTGATATTAGGGGAAAATAGTTACTTTTAGATGTACAAGGACCATATATTATATTCTAAAATTTATGCCTAAAATAAAAGCTTTTTGGTTTTTTAAGTGTTATTAAATGATATGCAAGTAATTATTTTGATTCCTACAAGTTACTTTTTATATTGACAAACACTGGATCTACTGAAGAAACATAGAAGTAACAAACTGTCAAATCTTTTTGATTTAGTTTACATTTACAGTGTTGTGAACACTTCTCACTTAAAAGACAGCTCATACCTAGTGATTTAAATATTTTCCACAATATAATGTTACACAATTTTAAAAATATATATTTACCTGGAAATTCTCCATGAGCAAATGGACATTTAATCCAAGATCCTCGTTTGGTGGTAAACTGAAAGTAGAGAAATCGGTTAGGAAAACCGGATTTTCCATTTCAATCTGTGGCAAAATATTCAACTAGTGATGATCAGGGCATTCGAGAAAGTTGCAGAAGATTAATTCACAGTTTTCCTCCTTCATGGTATCCTCCAACCCTTGGCTTAAATTAGATTCCCTAATTCTTCAGGTATTTATAGTCATGTATATTTTACAGAAACATCTGGTCCCACTGAGTTAAAAGTAATCTAAAAGAAAACAATAATATGCCTGTATTGGCCTTATTTGGCTTTTTTTTTTTTCCTCAACTAGAATAGTAAGAGATTCTCCATTAAATGTACTGTGTTGATCACTTTATTTTCAAATATTTACTATTAAAAACTTTATATGTTAAGTTTAGCACATTCTTGAGAGTTTGCATTGACCTAAAACATTTTTTCCTGATTTTCTTAAACAGACAAAAAGGAAGGGAATAATCTGACCTGTGTCCTATCTACCATTGCTGTTGCCCTTCAAAACAATTACCTTCTAATCTAGTCCTTCACTTTTCCTTCATTCTCAGTTCCCATTCATCAGAGCTACGAAACAAAATATTGATCATAAAGAACATCAGCAGCTCATTTATTTTAGAGACAGAAGGACAGTGTTTTACTAAGAAATTCCTTTACCTTCATGCAAAGTCTTGGATGAGTGTCCACACGAGCATATTTAACCTGCTGGAAGACAGAGCACTCAGCATTAGCCTGTTTTATTAACTAGTTTCACAAAATCAACTACTGAAATTTTCACGGCTTGATTACTGTGAAGACAACTGCTTTGTTTAATTCATAAATATCCCAGGAAGTTAATCAGATAAAATGGTTAAAAACAACTGCTGCTTTGGATTACTGAATATTTTGCTTCTTTTTATCTGCAACATGCAGCAATTTGTATGGTCAGACTGACCCATTACAGCTAAATTAATTGATTCTTTGGTGGCTTGTACAAAATTCTGATTACAATGTCAACTTGTTTCAACCCCTTATTTGCCTCTCATGAACAACTCAGCAGAACACTTAAACACACATCCAAAAGTATTCCACCATCAGTTGAGAAATCTTTCCATTTTCCATACCTATATTTCAGAACAGAGAAACATAGGCTGAATTTTAGAAATCCACTTAAGCAATCCACATAATGTGGTTTTCTTGATTAACAATTGTTTACCCACCAAGGGCTTCACCACAAAAAGCCTTGTCTTACATAAACAATTGCTACACATATAAGTGATCCTACTTAAATAAACCCTTATTGCCCAAGTGACTGAACACCATACACAGCCAAACACTTCCTTCCTGTAACTTCTTTTGAAAATATAACAGTGCCCCAGGAGATAGCTCTGCAGGAGTCTGCTCAGACCTGGGGGCATCTTTGACACTGACTGAGAAAGCTCCAGCCTCAGTAAAGAGGAGTGATGCAGCTTTTGTGCCTGAGTCAGTACATAGCATTAGAGTTGTGTGGCCTTGTCTGGACTTAGAGGGCAGCTGGCCCTGAGGAATCTGCAGTAGTTTCCAGCATACTACAGAGATGGTTTTCAGGGTTACAGTACAATAAATGGACCAAATTCAATATCAAACTTGTTAGAATTAATGAGGACAAAAAAAAGGGAATCCATTCTGTCCATGAATGTTGATGATCCTTGTGGGTCCCTTCCAGCTCAGGACACTCTATGGTTCTATGATTAATATTAATGTTCAGTCATTAAATACAATCAGTAAATACAGAAAAACACTCATACTCTGTAATAAATTTGGATTCTCTTCTGGTAACAGATACAACCATTACCAGCCAGACCCCATTTTAATCTTATTTTCCTTTATTTTCATTTTTCTCTCCTGCAAGCAATGAATTGTACTTGTTGCCAGCAGATGAATAATCCCACAGGGATCACTCACATCTAGAATTAAATTAATCTGTTTTTTCAAGATCAAAGCTTTGTTGGAATTCATAAATGATGAATCTGAACAATCACTAAAGGCTTGGCCAGGAGTTCCTAATCACAAAAGCATTCGACAGTCTTGAGTCAGTCCCACCCCCTCCACAGTCATGTCATCAGAATAATAATATTAATCCAAAATCAGAATTAATATCTTGTGGGTTTTTTTTTTTTTTTTTTGCTTTTCTGTTGTCACTTTAAGTGTATTGCCTTCTCAAGCATGCAACTTACTTTTCATGATGAAATGAATTCTAATGAGCCTCAAAAAGCCAGAGCATTCAGTATCATCTGATTTCAGATTGAAGTATTAAGCCATTCAAATCACAATCCTCCTCAACTTGAGAAAATAAGTGCTGGAAGAACTAAGTGACACAATATTTCAGCACCCACAATTTCAAGACATTGGACTAGGTTGAGGAAGGCACTGCAGGAAGATCTTAATTACAAAACTGTGCCCTACCAAACTACTATTATGTCTCAAGAAATATTTAAAGATATTTAGCTTTATCTAATTTATATTTCTGGTGTCTAAATGTTAAATAGCTACATCTGATCTAATCACAAGAGACTCTTGTGACAGTAAAAAGAAGGTGGTACCATCAGAGAGAAATTTTTCCAACCTACTCTGCCTATCTACAGATGAGAAGAATTGTCCTCGCAATGTGTCTGTCTCCCTTACTTTAAAGGGAATCTGACATGAACTATAAATAAAGAAGTAGATCCTATTTACCCCAAAGAATTTAGCAAACATTACTAGCTGCCCAGTCATGTCCACTTTTTATTTCTTTATAATGAGTCAGTGACTATTTTGAATAAATCATGTGATTAGTGTGCAAGAACAGACTGTGATTATTAATAGTTTTAAGTATCAGAGAAGAAGAGAGGAATTTGCAACTGCTTTTATTCCAATGTCTAGCTCTTCACATTATGCCTTTGGTGATGCCTTTCAATCTCACAGTTTGAATTAATACACACAGATCTTACTTTCTCAGAAGAATTTTTGAAAGATTTTTCTATATCTTCACAATGGTCATTGGACTTGGTGAACCTGCATAGGTTAACTGTGACAAGGACAGGACAGGCTGGCTCCCAGGCAAGGGTTTGTGTTGATGGATTATAAACAATATTGTCCCATAGCACCTGTGTATCTGTGCACAAAAGAGAGTGAAAACATTATTCAAAATGTCCAGACAGGAATCAACACAGTTAATAAGTCTGGTACCTCTACATGTGCTTTAAACCAAAATCTTGGACTTAAAACAATAAAACACTTTTTAGGCCACAATTTTTCTATTTGCCTGGTAAAAAAATTATTTTCATATGTCAGTAAAGAAGACAATTTCTTTTTCTGTTTTTCTATTTTTTTCTGAGGTCATCTCAGACCAATTTCTGATAGTGCTGGAATATTTGTATGAATAATTTCCTGTTAATCATAGAACTATTAACTGTCTCCTTTTTCAACTCCTTGCTCCCTCCTTTAAGCTGGGTATTGGACACCCTCAAATGTCTCCTTGAAACCTCTTCTCACACCATTTCTAAGCTGACATTTTATTCCTTCTGTCCAGTTTGCGTGTAACTTAAGAAAGTGTGGGAAATGACTAGAAAGTTACTTAGTGTTTTTGTTGGCTTAAACTTGGTAAATTATGTGGCCTGAAAATTATTCCATCTACCCACAGCAAAACAAAGTAATATGATAATTTCCTTGTAGTTTTGCAATACATGATTTTCAGTGTAGGTTAATTTAAAATGTGACATACTAATGGAGCTGCTGAAAGTCACTCCTATAAAGAGTAAGCACGCAGTACTTGCCATTTTCAAAGGGGCAAAGTTGTATCCTCCTTGCATCTGGAAGTGCCAGCCAACCCTACAACCAAACAGTGGACATCAGTTAGAGGTTGTCAGACACTTAGGTTTTTAATTTTTCAGGTCGAATGTGACAGAAAATTTTCCTGCCAAAGATAAGGTTTGTTAGAAAGCTTTGGAAGTCATTTTTTAAAAGAAGCTTTGCACTATTTTTTTCATTTTGTTGTTCATCATTAGGGGCACTGAACTAAGGAGATCCCTTCTAACACTACATTCCTATTTCTGAGTCATATATTTGGTCCAATTTCATTTAGAATATCTTCCAGTTTGATTTTCATTAAGTTTCTTAGAGTGCCATTACTTTCTAGGGGAATCAAAACATTCAATAATCATAATATAAGATCTCCTGGCCTTGGCAATGGTAAAGAATACATCCTTAGAATCTGAAGGCTAACACTTGACCCAGTCTTCAAGTATATGTGCATGGCTGCTGCTATGCTCTATTTATTTAGATTCATGTGCAAATGTTTCTGTTATTTGGAGTTCCCATCTGTTTTCTTAGCAATCCTATTGCAGAATTTTCTGTGTATACACTGAGAGGAATAAAGTTTTTCTAGTGACCTCATATTTTCAGAGTGGAATGAAAAAATTCCCTAGGCTTTGGCAAGACTTTGTGGTTCAGCTTGCCTATTTAGGTGTGTGATTTTAGGTTCCACAATGTACACATCTAAATGTGACTAAAGTGCTCGAATTACTATCACAGTAGCCTTATGAAGACCAGCCAGTGCAGCCAGTGGAATCTACAGTGCAGTCCAGCACATCCCAAAAGGATAGGCCATCTGCCTTTGGTCCATTGAGGAACTGATAGCATTAATTAGATTTCCATTGACTTTAAGAGTTTGGACACCTAATTCAAATGTAGATTTCTATATTTGGATATCTATCTTTAGATATCTTAATCTGCAAGATAAATCCAACTCCAAAATTCAGTGAGAAAACTAGGTTCACCTAGCATCTTTCTATGTTATCAAGGTAATTTTAAATTTGTTTGGGACCTTTTATTCCTTGTATGAAAGACATTCCAAAATCTCACTTCTCGGGTTATCATAAAAATATGTAACTATCCTGAATATATTCATGGAATGTTTATCCCCCTTCATTCTCATTGCAATAATGGCTTTTGCTTAAAACATATCTTATTTTTCCTTATAAGTAGCCCTTCTGGTCTCTATTTTCACAGCAAAGATATCTTCTCTTTGCGTGTGTTTTACCAGGCTAATGGAAGCACGATATTTTAATCTCTTTGTAAAACAGTCTTTTCATTCCCCAACCACTACCAGTCTTTTATGTGCACCTTCCTTTTGAATTAATCTTTCTTGAATATGGATACAAGAATTCCTTACAGTGTTTCAAAGAAGGCCTTGCCCATATTTTCCTGTTGTATTGGAATAATCTAACTGTCTAGACTTTTGTTCATGTTTACATGTTGACATCATGGAAGCAAGCTAGTTACTCACCCTGTGATCAACTATTTCAGCCAGATCTTTTTTCTTCAACTGTTATTTCTAAATGAGGACTCACATCTTACAGCAAGAATTCTTTTTATCAGAGCAAGTACATGAACTGGCACTTCATATTTTACACTTCATCATCCTTCAATCATGTCACATATGAAGATCTCTACTCTCTTCCAATCACCATGACCCTCTTCCATTTTGATTATTGGTCCCAACTGTGTTCCAGCAAATCCTGTTACACATTCCTGCATTTTGTCCCCACGTCATTGATGAAAACATTTATATGGGAATGACTCTTTAACAACCTTCTTACCAGCACAGGCCCATCCAACAGGAGTTGCTGAGTTAGCCCTGCAGCCAGGTATTATCGACCACTCAAATCTTGCTCTCGCTCTCAGTTTCCTCAATTTTTGTTTTAGTTTCTCATGCAATACTATATCAAATCCTACTGACATTTAGTCAGATTATGTTTTATGTCTTTTCGTTGTTTATAAAAAAATCAGTCAAAATAATATTACACAACGCATTCCATAAATTATTGTACATTTTATCCCATTTTCTTCTGATTGCCATGTTTTAATTAGCATTTCCTAAAAAATCTCTTCCTTACCTTTACATAATTCTAAGGTCAAAAAAAGCCTTAGTCAAAAATTTGGGTCTAGAGCCTTTTTCCTCAGGTTTTTCTTTAATCAGAAACACAAATATATACCAAATTCCAGACTGTATTACCTCAATGCAAAGACAAGGGAGTAGCTGAGAGTATTTCAGAGAAACGGATTTAAAAGATTCCTTTCCTTTTATCTGAAATGAAAAAGATGGTCATAAATCCAGGACAGTAAACTTCTTTTAATAAAGCTAAATGATAGATATGGATATAAATATAAATAGAGACATATAGATAGATATAGATTTAAATATAGACCGAGATGATATAGCTATAAATACAGATATATATAGATATATATAGACTATAGAGGTGATGCAGATGATGTAGCTATAGATATTGACATAGATGGCATTTCCTGTAACTATGACCATAATGAGTATTGCCGTCTGTAAGGCACTGCCCCCAGTCCCCCAAAGCACCGTGAGTTTAACTCACCACAGCAAATGCCCCAACATCTTCACAGGTAAACCATTTACGGCAGAGGCGAACATAATAATCGTGATCTCGGGGAAAGTTGGACGCATTCACTGTTACAATTTGCCTTGCCCTGTCTAAATTATAATCTAACTTTCCAGCTGAAAAAAAAATAAAATAAGGCATGAAATTATTACATCTGTTTCTTTATAACTTTATTATTTCTATTTTATCTATTTATAAAAGGTACAGAATATATTTCATAACTTGATGGAAACAAAACTCAACATCTATAGAATCTTACCTAAAATATTTGAAATTATTATTATTTTATACCCTAATACTTCTAATTTTTTTATGAGATATAATTTTCATTCATCATTATTTAGCTTAGCACTTGTAATACTGAGAGGCCAAGACACCTACCAATTTTACCTCAACCTTAGTACTTGGAATCTTATGTAGTTTATCTACAAATATTTGAAATATACACACAAATACTACTATATGGGCTGATAACCCCAAGATTGTAATTTTTTTACATAGAGAATATGTGCAACTATGATAGCCAAAAGTAATATGTGGAAGGAATATTTTTTATACATATATTCACAGGTATGCCAAAAGCAGTATAGCAGTTTGGCAAATTAATTTCAATCTATTTATGAGGTCTGGCAATAGACAAAACATAAAACCAGCAATCCAAACTGCATTAAAAGAACACAAATTTCCAAAAGCTTAGAAATCAAATAGAATATCAAAACCTTTACCTCCCATGTAGCATTTTCAATAGAAATATATTTCCAGAACATTACCATGAAATTTCCAGAACATTACCTATCAATTAGATGGTAATTATAAGTAGCAGTATTTGGAAATCATTTTTTTTTCTCCCTGCTCATTTAAGTATGAAAACATGTCATTGTATAGGTCACTAGAAATATCTCACAGCTCTAAGTTGCATAGGAGATGAGCTCACCTGAACAAGCTGGAATATATTTTCCCACATCACTGTTTCTGCAATCTGCAAAGTAGAAGGCAGAGTCTGTTTCAGTGCTGCTTTATTGATATAACTGCGCAAACAAACTGCCAAATTATCCAGTAGATTCCCAACAGGAAATCTCTCTCATCCCTCTTTTTAAGGGCAGACTTGCATGCATTTTTAGATAAACAGCAAAAAGATAAATACTCTTCCCACACACAGAGATTATATCACAATATGCCTTAAGGATCTATCTCCCCAGTCCAGAGTTTCTACTGGGAAACCTCATCAGCAGTTAAGGCTGAAGTTGGGGTTATAGCACCACACTTCTTTGCCTAGAACCTAACAAAAATATGAGTAATACTATTAATTTTGGTTACTTTTTCCTCAAGAAACAACTCCCATTTTTTACCAGGCTCTTTTCTCTGTTATCAGTAATTCTGTATTTTTACTATTCTGACTACAGCCTTAGAAACACCCTACCTAGCTCCTAGGAGCTTAACAGAATTAGAACCCAGGCAACACTTTCAGAATATCTGGTATTTTTATCTCCAAAACTTAACTCTTAAGAACATTAAAACAACTTTTCATGTATTGCTTTCACTCCTCCTTGTATAACACAGTATTGGAGCAGCATTTGCCTCAAATTTCCACCAAGAAATATTTCCTATTTTCATTTGCACACTCACCCTGGTAATGTGTCTTAAAACTGGGCTTCATAAAACTTTGTTTCCTCCCCTCTTTCTTCACAAAGTACTTATATACTCAATAGTGAATCAGGACTGATTAAGAAAATTAAAGGCTTTTTAAACACAAAGAGGCCTTACTTGTACCAAAGTGTCAAACCATACAGCAGAGATTACAGTGTACCAAGGGACAAGGCACAAACAATCCACCCATTGGCCCTGGAGGTGGGAAGGCAGAACAGTCCCAGGCACGGGATCAAACAAGGGGTCTCATGTCATTTTTTTGCTTTTTCCTGCTCTGGCCACACTGTATCTTGGTTATACCACAGTGCTGAATCGATTTTTGTATGCACATGGCATAATTTGTAAAAAAACTTGTGGGCACTTCACCTCAAAAAATGGGAAAATGCTACCTAATCTGTTCCAGTTTTATGTAAACAGGCTATAGAACAGCTAGTTAATGAAAGTAAAAATAAATTTCTATAGACTTTCTTATTAATCTTTCCTCAGCTTCTGAAGCCACCCCTGGGCCACCCATGGAGAGAAGCAGAAGCTCCATCTGAGGCACAGAGATCAGGCAGGGCTGCACCTGCAGGCAGAGAAACAGCACGTGCCAGTCACTAGATGGGCAACAGGGACAAATGCAAAGTGTAAATTCAGTTTTCTGTGTACCTTTAGACATAAACTCTGGGTTTTATAGCCCTTTACTTGCTAACAAAAAAAATCACTGAAATGTAAATTAAGGCTGGTCCTGGCATACATGATCTACCATCAGTTCGGTCAGTATATCCCAGATGGTATTTGGATGTGCTTTTGCTTTTGAGAGGTTTGTTTTGTTTTGTTTCATTTGGTTTGGGTTTTTGTGGGGTTTTTTGGTTTTTTTTTTTTTTATTTTACAAGATATTTCTTGAAAAACATCTGATTTAAGATATTTTCCTACCTTCAACATAGTATTGCTGACTTAGCTTGACTTCACAGTAATGTGGTACAGTTTTCATGGTCACATAGAAGTGCTGTGCTACATTGACTTCAATGCAATTGAATTGTACCTGTACCTGTTTAAAACATTGATAAAATTAGGTTCACACATGACTTCCAGATGCAGAAAAACCTTTGGGTAAGATATTTAAGAAATAAATATTCTTCATTCAGATATATTTACATTTAAAAGCAGCATTGTGCAATCAATAAGGTAGAATTAGGAGTGTAAAAGAAACAGATACAACTTAATAAAAGGATTTCAAAAAGTACCATTATTTCTAATCCAGGGTGTTGCTATCACCTTCACTTTTAGAAATCCAAATATCTACAAGATATCAAATAATCCTAAGAGCATAGAAATATCAAAACCCCAGTCTATAGGCATTTTACAAGTACAAAAATTGCAGAATTGAAAAAAAAAAAGACTGTTTAAATATTTAATGGCAACTTCAGAAAATTAATTAATTACAATTACAGTTTATTAGACAGAAAGTAATTGAAAAAACAAAAGTTGAGGTCCAGTTATAGCAGGTCATTCCCTCATTGCTATCACTTAACTATTAAATTCCTTGTAGGTTTTCATATTGGATACTCTCCTATTTGGTAAAAAGTGTTTGGAGGGTAAAAGATGTCTTAGGTCACCATTTTAGTCACTGAACTGAAACTAGGAAAATTTCATTAAATATGTTTGTTGATTCTTGCATATAAACCTGCTTTTCTCTAAAAGCTACTGGTTGCTGACTGGTGGCCCTGCATTGCCCATAGGGATGGATGTTCCATCATCAAGAGACACCAAGTGCAAACTGCAACTGCATTTTGGGAGAACTTTGTTCCACATGTGCAATCAGTGTAAGGTGTACAAAGCACATGAGGCAACACATTGTGTACAGGATTAGTAACCATTATCCACCTGTAACTCCAAAAATTCATGCCTTTCAAACAGTTGGTCAAGGGTTTTTGCTTTCTTCAGTTGCAAATTTTAGCAACAAATACTTCTCTTTAACAGATACTGCCCCTTAAAAGGGCTTAGAACAGATGAGCACAAGTGCTTAGGCACCTGTCTGTCTTCTAGATGTGTAAACTCCAGTGATATGGTTTGACTGAAGCAATATGCACTTAAAATCTCTGTAGCATTGCTCTTCCTAGACACTGGAGTCAGAAAAGCTTCCACACAATTCGGAGGGCATAAAAAGAAAGCCAGTAAGACTGGTATGAAAATTAGGCTCTGCAGAGACAGGCTCCCTTGTCAAACGGTAGGCAGAAGAAGTACAAGGATGGCGGAAAATTGAATTTATATATTGTAAAAGGGAGTTTTGTTGTGAAGTTTCATTTGGCTATGCTGAAGCATATGTTTCATTGCAGTTTTCCACAAAGTCAATAAGCAAAAAAAAAAAATTATATGCAAAAGATTTTTTTTCCAAAGGCTTATAAACATTTAAATGAAAAATTACTCCACTCAAAACAGGAGTTTACCTTCTTTCCATTAAGCATCTTGCTTTTTTTCCTAGTGAATCTCACATTTATGCATTGAGATTGCTGTGTGTCCAGTGAAAAAGAACATATTTCCAGCCCACGGACATTCTCTGAAATTAGTTAGGAACAGATTGCAAAAATATAATTTAAGCATCTTTAAGACCAAAAACATAAATTAAAATACACCATATTATAAGCTTTCCTTCTAAGTGAAAGGCACATGTATCTCTGTTAAAGAGACATGATATATAATTCATACATAGGAGTAGAAACAAGGATTTAATACAGATTGCTATAAATGAAGCTTTAATTATGCAAGTTTAAAAATAAACCTATTCACTCTGAGTGAAGCAACTAGAAAATATCTAAATGGTAACATATGAAGCACATGAATGGCAAGGTGTTAGTAAAAATAGACTATGCACAGGAAGACTATATACTTTCATTTTCTTGTAGTACAGAACTGTAACTTCAGATGAATAAACTGTTTCTCCTTCTGTAGGGGCAGTCACTCATGTCCAGATTATCAGAGCAGACAGAATAAGTGTGTGTGCTTGCATGAATGCCAGAGCAAGAAACAAAAGGGCAGCTGTGTTCTTGGGGTACTGGTAGAGGACAAGTTACATATATGTTATATTGTTATATGTATGTTATATTGGAAGGCAGAATTCATTATCTCAGTCCTCATTCACTTGAGAAAGGTCACAACTTCATCCTGTTGTAGTAAAATGCTTTCACAAAATTATTTTCCTAATAACATTACATGAAAACAGCTTGGTCCCGAATATTACAATATGGAACAAATTTTGGCTGAATGGCCATAAACAAAAACTGAACAGAAAGGGCTCAGTAGTAAAGCTGATTCCTACCATCCAGACTCAGTGTTCCTTTAATGTTTAAATGGAGAGAGCATGGGCTTCCTTGGACACATTTCATCACTGTTGAGATCTTCATGCTTTTCAGTACCCCAGAAGATAAAGATGCAGGAGCATCATGGCAGAAGCTGTTAAAAATGCCACCTGCAAATGCAAACACAAGGGCAGAGAAAACTCATTGCACACAGGATGTCTGGGGGAGAGCAAGCTCTACAGGGGAAGTTCCAGCTCTCCTGAAACCAGTAAGAAAGTGACCAGCAAAGCCAGTACTTTACCTTAGACTTTCACATAGCCAACATGGCTATGTAGGGGGTTGGAATAAATTTCTAGGCTTAGGGAAATGCTACCCCACAAGAGGAAGCAATCACACTTCTAATAACTAAGGTTAGCAGAACACACCTAGACTAATACTGGTTCTAATTAATTAGATCTGCTAGATCATGGCTAAACTAATAGTTTATATAAACTTTTCTCAGAACTAGTACCTGTATATTGTGAGCACTCTCATAATAGTACTTTAATTTTAGGACATTCTGATGGTCTCCATTGCTGATAAAATTTCACACAAGAGGGCACCATTGCATTCCTAGTCATGGAAGAATACCTTATGCCTACAGGATTTCCTTCTGCTTTAGACCAGAACAACAAGAGCGGCATAAATAGTATCCAGGCCTTCTTCAAGGCACAGAACACAATAATCAATAGCCATAGAACCCAGCTACTATATCTTCTTCCATTTCCCTGTGTAAATTTAGTCATTCCAAAGCCTTAGGAAATGGGTTTGCAGAGCTAAAACTGTAGGCTAGTATAAAAGGAAAAAAATAGTCTTAAGACCCTAAACCTCATCAGTTAGCATATTTCATCTCTTTCTACTTCTCAGTCTGCCCTACACAGAAATCAGTTATTTATTTATGAATATATATTGGTACAGTGGATTCAATCACCAATGCATTTCTTGGGCTTCTCTACTTCACATTCATTCTTGTAGTACCAAAACCTAGTAATTCAAGAAACTATCAGAACAAATAGCCAGGGAATTAGGTTTTGTCCCTTGGCTTTGTGGTATGTGATGGAGCACAGCTCTTTTTTAGTTGTAACTATGTAACTACTATTTCTTTGAAATATTGACTAGGCTTCTTCCTTTCACGCACAGCATGAAAGTTAAAAACCACCCAAGTTAAAAAAAAATATTTTATTGACCATTCTCCTTCTCCAGATGAGAGGCTAGAAGAACAAAAACAAAACAAAACCAAAAAAAAAAAAAAGACTCGTATAATTCAGCTGTTTAAAATGCTCCTAGAAGGAGTTCAACAAGTATGGCAAAAGGTATGGAAGCATGAAAGAGCAGTGCCACAAAACTGTACTTGCCATAAAATTCAGGACAGCACTCTTAATGGAATCATCAGGAAAGGGCACGTCACTCAATGTCAAGCCAAGAACTGTTGTCAAATGTGGATGCTCAGTGACTCACATGGAAGACACATCCACAGCTCTCACAGATGAAAGGTGTGGAGAAGAAGGAAAGACAAAGGTTATCCTTACTTATCCTTCCAACCCTTCCAGTGAAGGAAAGCACTCTAAATTCAAAGACTGAAAGTGTATTAACCTGTACAGAAAATATTCCTGTCTTATGAGATCTTCCTAACCTTATGAGATCCTCATTTTCCCAATGTCCAGTTCCAGCAGAAGGCCATTGTCAAAAATCAGATACTGGTACCGCAGGATGTGAAGACAGGCAAACATAAATGTAGCACCTTCACTTAAATCTGTTAAATCTGTTAGGCCTTAGGTGCCCTCATACCTAGTATCAGGAGAAATAAGTCCTGTGTGATACATATCACATACATACAGTTAGAAGAGACAAACCCCTCACACTCAAGTCTCACTCTATTAGCCTGTTTTTGTGTCATTGAACATATTTTGGAGGCAACAGAACATGCTGATATGAACCAAGTGGAAAAGCATGGGAAAACAAGGACACTTTACCTCAACTGGCAGAGGGTCAACTCTGAATTATCAAAAGAAATACTGAAAACTAGCAAAGACAATTTATGCAAGCCAAAGAAAAAACACAGATCACTCAAAATATACACATAAGGCTTTAGGAGCAGTTGTAGTACCTTGAATTTTGAAGAATTTATAAACATTTCCGCAGAGATGAGACAGCCCTCAGAAGTACAGTGCACAGCAGCTGGATATGAACACTGTATTCCGTGTTCCAAGAATGGGTGGTGTAATAATCCTGAAGGTATCTCAGGATGGAAAGTTATTGCACAACACTTAATTAATCCACCCACAACTAACTGGGTGTTTATAATATTGCAGAACTACTTGATAACTATTACTAATAATGTGATAAGTGATGATTAGTTTGAGCTCTGTCTCTTTGCTCAAAAATATTTTTTCCTGACTACATTGTATGAGATGCAGTTGTGGATACCCAGTGGTATCTGGGAGTAACTGGTTCTGCTTAAGTTTTGGTTATTGGTGTAAATTTCTTGATCCAGACTTATAACCTTGACTATTGCTATGTCTGAATAGAAATTATCTAAGGGGAGGGCAATGTATGTAGAGATAGATAGATGATAGATAAATAAATAGATAGATAGATAGATAGATAGATAGATAGATAGATAGATAGATAGATAGATAGATAGATATTCCAAGTGAATAGGTCTTTACCAAGCATTCTGTTTGTGTATATTTGACCTTATTTTTCAGTTGGGAGGGGGGGAACTGTCATGACTTGGTTGAATTTTCTCCTTAGCTGTTACAGCCTGAGGTATGATATCAGCAGATGTCCCGGGGTTGGAACTATCTCATGAAAATTCTTACTCAGCCTGGGTGCATTACTGACATTGGATCAGCATCACACAGATGCACAAACACTCTGCTGTCCCATCAGCAGAGACACTGCTCTCCTTGATCATGGTTTCTACTTTCAAACTGAGAACAAATATGTAGCACACTGAATAAAATGAAACTACACTTCCACTTTGGATTTTTTTCCATTAATTTTATTATAGATTTTGGGAATTGCAAAACATGCTGCAAAACTCATTAGAAATAGTTTAAATGGATCTTATCACGCATGAGGATACTAGCATTGGATTACAGTAAATACATGATACAAGGATGACCTGAAAGAAAATAATTTTCATTGTGTAAATCATCACAGTATGAGACTAATTTCTGACTAATTCTTCAGTAAACTCCTACTTTATCATCTTTTAATCCCCCCTTAAGATATTTTATTCTGGAACACACCCCATTTTCCTTTTCACAGAAGTAGTTTTATCTATACCCCAGAAGACATAAAGATACATCTTGCTACGCAAACCATCTGTTGGGTAAATCTTACCTATATTTTTTGTTTATGAATAATAGCTGTAATTAGCCCTGCATGAGAGAGGGATTGTTGCTTTAATAAAAGGTTCTTTAATTATGGGCACATATAAGCCCAGGCATAAAGAAACCAAGGCTTTTTATTCAGCATGTAGACATTTCCTTGTACTTTTGCCATCAGCTCAACCACAGCAGATAATTTTTTAATCTGATGATGCAGCAATCAACCTAGAACTGTCATGACAGCAAATCACACCTTATGTACAGTTGGATAATAGAAGCCAGAGCTGAGCAAAGGATATGCAATAGAAATGAATAAATGGATAATTTGAAGCCTCAGGTAAGAAGATGAAATTGGAGAAGAGCATTAAAAAAAAAAAAAAGGCAGATTAATCCTTTTAATAACAAGACTGGGACAACACCCAGTAGAAAATCCTAACTGTTTTTTTATCTGATAAATCTTCCCTATAAGTATTGTAAGAATCTGAGCTACTTAAGGATACTGACAGTGCTAAATCTGTGAGCATCTCTAAAGCCTACTAGAATTGCTTCACTGGCACATCATTCCATGAGTATAAATTACAGTAGTATTTCAAACTTATTTGGGTATGATTTACCACAGTATCTGCTGCATCTGTTTATTAGGATGATTCAACAAAATTCATGAGCAAAGTAGATATGCTGTCCTACAATTACCACATGGTGCGCTTCAGTTAAGTACCAAAATTCACTACTTGTAAGTACTTTCAGCAATTATGAAATTGATTAAATTTTAGACTGACAGCCTCTCTTTCACAAGAGATTGCAATGCACAGTAAATTAAAAGGGTTTCATGGTTGTGTGTTCAGAAAACATTTCAAACTTTTAGCGATATTGAACAACACTGTGATACACTGTGCCAAATACGTTTTCTGAAAATGTAATTTTTTTTTAATCACTGATACTTTGATATCCATGTGAATTTCAGATACTACAGTAGTTCTTATGTGCTACCTAATAGTCTAGAAGAGCAGGAGGAGAAAGGCAGAGTCAAAGTCACACTGCAAAATATTACTGAGGTGGTGGTTGCAAATTTTAGGAAATGTCTTGTTGTTGATGCTAAAAGAAATTACTAATGCAAAAGTCCTCTACTATAGAGTTAAGGTCTTTTAAGGTAATTTTATCTCAAATAACAAATAATTTTGAAAAATAATATAGAAAAGGAAGTATGCAAAGGAGCATACACCCACTGTTACACAAGTGAATTAGGATGAAGACAGAAAACGCTTTTTCATCACTCCTCTAAGGCTGAGTCATCCTACATGTTACATGTGTTGAAGGTAGCTGATAAGATTTTTTCAGACAGCATTGAAAAACCTACAACCAGCTTCATGTATATCATCTTCAGAGATATGGATCTTTAGTTTACAAACCCTTCAGTGCCCTTCCAGTTGAGTGAAATATCGAGCTTATCTGACGTGCATCATCTGCATGTCCCTGCAACAGGGTTGGACCAAATGATTCCCAGAGGTCCCTTCTGACCTCAGCCAGGCTGTGCTCTGAGCAACTCTGGCAGTCAACAGAGTGACAACCCCTCTTGCCTCTCTCCCAGCATAGAAATCCCTTGTCCTAAAGTGGATGGAATGAATCACCACCTCGTGGTACCAGTGAAACTCCACTATCTAGATCTGCATTTGTGTAACACCCAGCACAGATTTTAACTCATAACCAACAGAATTACGGGTGTCCTTCCCTTTGAGAATAGCTTGAAGGGCTTGATTTTCTCTGCCTGTACTGCTCAAGGACATAAAAGCATGCTTCAACTAGCACAGCAAGGGTCAACACCCCTATTTCTTCTACCTTCCACATGGTTTGTGCAACTACCAACTCAGCTGCCTAATCCTAACAAGATTCATTTACAACCCCTGAACTTGCCACCATAGGTTCACTCTGCTGACCAGCAGAAGACTAGAGATTTTTTCTGGGGGGACTTTTATCTGCATCCCTTCCAAACACATATTCTTTCTCTCCATCTCAACACAATCCCATAAATGCCATGCATTCTGATGCCAGCTGACATTCAGCTCATGCCCCATGCCACAGCACCAGCATCTCACATGCTTGAGCTCAGCATCACATCTTCCCCCTGTCTATGCACTCACTGCCGTGTGCATTCAGGAAAGGCACTGTGGGCACCAGCGGTGCTCAGAACTGAGCCTCCAGCTAGGATGGCTCTCTCAGGAGAGCCTGACTCTCCTCTGAGTGGGGACTGTGACAGTCCTTTCAGCAGGTTATGACTGTCCTCTCAGGCAGGACTGTGACTGTCCTCTCAGTGGGCGCAGTTTGCCAGGCAGCAGCTTCGTACGTCCCTGCAAATGACTGTGTGATCTGGAGGAGTGACTGATGGAGGCTTCAGAGTTCAGGTAATTCAAGACCCTGTGTTATTACTATAGGCAATATCAATAATGATTAGAAGCAATAAAAACATGTAAAATTACTTAGCAAACTCTTTCCTTCACTATGGTAAGGAAAACTATAAAGAAGTTGGCATTATTAGCCTAATATTTATCAAAACCTACCAATTTACAATGTTTTTTATTAAAGAACTGGTGGTAAATACCCTGTCATGACAGTGATCTGATGCCACTATGGTAGTGGATTTAATATCTTTAATAAATTACCTTTAAAAACAAACATAGCAAAAATGTGAATGACGTATACTCACCAGAAGGTTTGCTTTTACAGTGAATCCCCTGCAAACAGAAACAAAATATTTTAAGAGCTGAGGTAATAATAAAAATAAATATTGCTCAATCATTGCACACAAGTAAACATACCTTAAACAGGTAAACATATTCATAGTTCACAACTGAAATAATTTTAAAGGTTAAAAAAATTATTTTCCAATACAGTGGAAAAAACACATCAGTGCTGCATATGAGAGCCTGATATGTATGGGAACACAAGATCAGCATTATCCTCATTTCCATGTATTTCCACTGTGAATGAAACTGTTTTAACAAGTATAAAAGTTCCATCAAATAAAGACATAATTTTATGAGGTACTGCCACTCCTAGAGACCAAGAGTTCATGCATTACTTCCCATTCCTACTGACCAAGACTTCATTAAATTCTAAAATGGATTTGTTTGCACCAGGGCAAAGAAACCCAATGATTTTATAACAGAAGATATCTAGAACATTATTAAACATATGTGATTTGTAGAAGATCGTACTAGAAAGGAAGCATTATGGCATTTGCAAAGGAAGTCTAGAAAGAGGACTTTTTATTTCAGACATCTGGCTTAAACACTGAAAATAAAATTACTCAGCCATAGTACTTATTGTGTTCTAGGGAAAGTGTCTTTGTAAGAGGCAAAGTGAACCTGGCATTGCAATTTTAACAAGCTTCCAGCTATCCTTCAGACAGACTACATCCATTTTCTCAATAAAAAAATAAAAATAAAATAAAATAAACACATTTAACCACACACTAAAATTTGTACAGTACAAAAATAACAAATCTTACTTTGACTGCTAAGCATAACATTATAAAGAAAGGCTATTTCTTAGCCAGCAAACATTGTTTGCTGCTGTTCTGGCATAGCCCTTATACCAGTATTCTTTTGCATACAGAATATATGTTCCTATGTTCTTCCCTTTAAAAGCAGTGTCCTGTTGACAGAGATACTTCTGTCACACCCACAAAAGTAGCAGGCAGCACCTTGTCTGCTCTCAAATGGGCTCGCAGCTCTCAGCCCTCTTAAAACATTTTAGGATCTTGTCAACAAGCCAGCAACCTGTGAGCTTTAGAGCCAGCAAAAGTCTTCTGGTGGACATTTAGAAGTTCTTGAATTCAAACACAGCAATTGAAAGGAGGCTACAGCCTGGGCAAGCATAACTATTGCTTGGTTTTCCAGGAGGCTTTAATCCACAGGGAATCCTGTGCTCCACAGAAATAAAGCTGTGGAGAAAAACCATATTATTGCTGCAGGTGAGAAATGGCAGCATATTCTGCCCCCTGTGGCAGCTGCCTGGGGTACCTGAGAAGTGTGTCCTGTCCTTCATGGCAGCTTTTCATTTGAGCTAAATAAGTGTCTTCTTAAAGGAGGCCTTAAGAAAACCAGTGACCACTGTCTAACCTGTATCAGTTCCCATTCTTCTGTCCTTTTGGCAGTCCTATTTTTTAACAATCACTTTTGGACATAAGTTGTCATCTTTTACTATTGGCAATTTGGTACTATGACTCAAAAAAAGTGCAAATGCATAAAGGTGGTATTTTAAAGCACATTTTATAATAAGACCATTGTGGTCATATACTGTCCTAGACTAAAGATTAGAAAAATTATTTGTGACATTTTTAAAGATATTGGTTTGGCTGCTTCTACAGCATAATACATTGACACTCAAATTAGGACCTGTTGCAACAGACAAGGCATAATGGTTTTAAATTAAAAGAGGGTTGATTTAGATCAGATATAAGTAAGAAAATGTTTTATAGTGAGGGTGGTGGAAACATTCAAGGCCAGGTTGGATGGGGCTCAGAGTTCCCTAACCCAGCTGGAGCTATCCCTGCTCACCACAGGGTGACCTTTAAAGTTTCCTTCCAGCCCAAGCCATTTCATGATTCTACAAAGCATACCAAACTTCTTTACATAATTGTTCTAAAACTGGGATACTTCTATTTCAAAGGTTTTATAATTTCCTCAAATCCCCATGAAAAACTGAAAATGGTAACTGATAAAACCTAATTTCTGCTGTATCATAGAAATATTTGCTATTTATTATTTCTGTAGGGAACTGCTGGATCAACTAATTTCTCAATCATTACTTACTGGGAGAAACTAACCTCTCATGAGGCTGATCATTCAGCAAATTACTTCCATGTTTTTAACTTCCCATTTTGCAGCCAGACTGTTGAAAATATTTTGGTTAGGTGGCTTGACATAGTTCCTAATTGCCAGTCAAAATTTCTTAGAACAGCATCTTTAACTTCTCTAACCATTCTTTCTGGTTACAACCTTAGTGCAAAAACTACATTTAAAAAAATCAAGATCACAATGAATTGAACAATAAAAAATCTCACAAAAATCAGAGGATTCAGCCTTTTAATTAGAGGAGGTCACCCCCCTGTTGTGAAACCTGAAAAATGAAAACTGAATGTAAAATAATTAAATTACATATATTGCAGGGGGAAAACCAAAACATCCTCTTCTGTGGGCTATGGCATGATAAAGAAATTCACTTATACCTTTTAGTCTATCCTAATTAATTACTGGTCTTCACTATTGCATAGAGGAATCCTATCATCTGAACCCTTACATTTATTTTCTTGGCTTTTCCACAGGAAAGAAAGAAACATCATTCTGTGACTTTTGATCTGGTAAGATGTTTTGTCATCCTTGGGCACTTGGTTGTGTTCTGGGTCAGGAGTTGTTGGGAAGGTTTATATAAATAATCAAATATTTGCACAAACACTTGCCAGTTACAGCAACATTTTGTCATGGCACAATTTCTTTTTTTTTTTTTTTTGAGAAGTGTTTATTTTTATTGTACAATACCAAGTGGGTGGGGGTGGCATTTTCTTTTACAATCACTTCGCAAAACAGTCCAAAGAGACCATTTGTCTGAAAGAATAACTCAAATGAATTAACCAAGTTCCTCTCCCACTTTCTATATCTTTTGTTTTCAGGAATTTTCAGTGATGAGTGCAATAGAAAAATGTAACACACTAAAACAGGAATGGAAATTTTCTTCCCCTTTTAAAAATGCCAAGGGCATCTTTTATGCAAAAATAAGATCCTGAACATGATAGTACATTTTACTCCTATACAGGGAGAATCTTTGATTCATATCTTCTTTGGCAAAGAGCCCGAGTAAAATATACTTACACAATGCACAAACAGTTAGGGATTTTCCTATTTCTCTGGGGTTTTCCCCATTTGTGGTATTACTCAACTGTAGATAGAGGTTATCTGAACAGACACCACCAGCATGCAGCATTCTGAATAGAAGATGTGGTGCCAACTTTTTAGCTAGCACAGCAACTTCTCCCCAATCTAAGACAATTGTAATATCCCATTGTTCTAACTACTGTAGAGAAGAGAGTGAGATCAGCAGAGGAAGACTTGGATTAGGGGTACAGAGAGTGTTTTCATGAATTAAAATTGCCAAGAAAAAGAAACAAAGATCAAATCTGCTTCCCATTTCCTCTCATATCTTCAGGCACTAAATCAAGTGCAGAATTGTGGAAATTCCTCCCTGGATGTTCTGTCATGCAGGAAAGAGTCTGAGGAAAATTTGGGTTCACAGTCTGTTAGTTCTGTTGTGCCTCATTCGTAGAAGAGCCGGTGGCGGCTCTTCCACAACTCTATACGAAGCCTGAAAATTCCTTAAAATGTATTCTTTGCTTGGGACCAGGTTGTCAGACATTTAACATTCATTCATTAAGACGCCTACATGAGTCAGTGAATGTAGAATCCTCCCTTTTGAGTGATGCTCACTGGCAAAGCTATTAGCTACATTTCTACTCTAAGTTCAGTTGTCAGAGAAGGCAGAGAGAAAGGAACATGACCATATTCTAATGTTTCCCTCTATTCCACGGGTACCATATAATCTAATCCCTTTCAAAAACTGGTGAAGCATCATATAAAATCATTCAGGCTTTCATGTGCACTGCTGTGAGAGCCAAGGCTATTCCAGAAGATCTGTTGTTTACTAGCACCAAACCTTCTAATTTCTTACATGAACACAATAATGGTTAGCTTCTACTGATTTCTGATTACTCATTATCTTTTCACTTAAATAGATGTTTTCCACCCTGGAATTTACATTCATTTATCTTCAACCAGTAATATACCTTTTCTCAGCTTTTTTCTAAGACTGTAAAAGCCAAGCTCTTTTACTCCTCTCTAATAAACCAGATTTTACTTCTTACCACCACCCTTCTCAGCAACTTCTACTTCAATGTATCTGTCCAAATTGAGTGACCAGAACGATCCATAGCTGTGAAGACACTGGGGCTCATTTTGTGCCTTGTAAAGTCATACTAATTTTTGTCTCAGTTGGGAACACCACAGCCATGCCATATCCTCCACCGCAGAGGGGGAGCTACTTACCCCTGCTGTGTGAACAATCCAACAGCAGCTTTGCTTTCTTCAGCTGTCCACCCATTCAGCTCACAGAGAGAGGAGCCCACAGGTGCTGGTCCATTAGAGTTCTCTGTGATTTCTCATGGCTTCCAGTAAAAAACTTGGCATGCCAGTGTGATCCCAACCACCTCCATAAGGAAAGGTTCTTTGAGCAGTGCACAGCCACTGTCAAAGTTTTATGCATCTCCACCATTTAAGAACTTTGGATGGAAACAGAGAGGATTCAGAGCTCAAAAGCTCCACAAAGCATCAACAAATGACTGTAATTCCTTTCACAGAGATATTCAGGTCCAGAAACTATCTAGGGATTACTTCATAGAGGGAAATAACTGAGTATGTTTTAGCTTTTTCCAGAGCTATTTTCATAGAGAAAGGTCATAATGCTTTTGCAATTTACATATCATTGATGCTGATGGGGACTGGAACCTCACAGAACTTTTCTCATTATGTTCTTAGAAAGGTCACTGCTGTATTTATCTTACCAAATGTAGGGAAACAGAATTCTTTATAGTAAAAGAAAGCACAGTGATAACATAGTGATTCCTGTCCCACTGAAATAAGACTTAACTATTTATACAAGTATTTATACAAAAATTGGAAGTGAGTGAAAAGGAAAAATAATAGACCTCCAAAATACACTTGGCAAGTGAATTAAATTGTGGTTATATTTACCAAGAACCAGAGAAATTGCAATGATTAATATACTTAATATGAAAATTTAGAACTGTTAAAAATTTGTAGTTAGTACAGCTGATACAGTACCCTTAAAAGACCTTTTCTGTAAAGGAGCATCTGTATTTGTTTTGGCATCATGTGTAATTATTCTCATTGCCAAGGTAAAACTATGTTACTAATGACAGTTTTCAATTTTTGCCAAACCACGAGGTTGTTCTTCAGCTTTTACTGACAATGTGGTGATCTGATACATGTGAATAGTGTGCAGTGGGATTAGCTAAGCAGTCATAGATGGAAACATTTGGACTGTTATTCATGCAGAAAAGAAACAGGCACCCAAACTTACGGCAAAGCATTATTTTGGACTACTTTAAACTACAAAAACACCTGGATGCTGCTGGATTGTTTTACAGAATGCTAAAAACAAAACATCTGAGTTATGTCTACACATTATCCAGGTCTTTTTCCTGTGTGTTCCAAGTGAAATGAAAAATATCCCATCACATTAGTGCAGTGATGCATCTGAAAGAATAATTGCTGCTGAGAGGTGGGATATGAAGCTCAGGCTCAGCACAGTGCTAACGAGGTCATGCACGTTTGGGATGAGAGCTGGCCTGAGTCGGGCAGGGCAAGGTAACATCTGGCTGTGCTCACGCTCTGCTGATGGGCTCTGAGCTGATCAGTGAAACAGCCAGGAACAAACAGGCAAGACATGATTGTGTTTACTGAAGATTATTGGACACTCTCCAGTAAGACCTCACAGGGATCTCAAGCAGAGACTCTTTACCAGCTGCCATTGCACTACCTTCCATTTCACATGTAAATGCAAAGGTACAGACCCTGTCTTCCACAATCTGCTCGTTGTCACAGGGCCAACACCTCCATCACAGCTTAGCAGCACTTCAGGAGTGCAGGAGCACATGACTAAGACCTTCAGCCCCCTTAGATTTTTATCCTTATGTTTACCTGCTATCAGTCAGGTGTAGCAGAGATTTCTGTTTTCCCGGCAGTATGCATTTCCTCCTGCACTGACTGATGCAGAGGAGTCCTGATCCTATATTTTTACTGCACTGTTCCATATGTTATCCGTACTGCATGTGGCACATAATATCTTCTGGCCCTCGCAGTGGCTACATGGCTGAATCCTTCTCACAGAGCAGAACAACTGGAAGAGTTAGAAGCACAGTAATTTCTCAGAACTCTTGGCAGTGACATACATTTATCCTACAAGTAAATGGCCAGACAAAACAATATTGCTTTGAGGTCTCTCAACTGGGAAGAATATTCTCTGCTTCTTTTTTTTTTTATTAATTTTATTTAAAAGTAATGCTGAGATACAAAAAAGGACCTACATATAAACTACTTGCTTTTAAATTTATTGGACCAAAGGGAGCTATGACTGCCTAAAATAAAAGCTGCCTGCTTTATTGTATGCTTCAGCTCCAGGACTAGAAGCAGAATTTGCTTGAAGCAACAGTATGCGTTAACTTCTTTCTTTTAGAAATTAAAAGAACAAAAAAAAAAATTGTCAATCATTTTGATGTCATGTTTCCTACAATATTAACACAAGTTGTTAACAAAACAGAATAGCGAACAATAGACTCAGTAAAATTAAAACGTACTTTGACTGCCATACCGTCAGCTGGTATAAATCAGCACCATCCCATGCACAGACTGTCCACAATTTCAGACCACTCAGCTACATGAAAGGAGAACTAATCTACCAAATCAGCACTTCTAGTATAACAATGAGACAGGGACACTCTGACACAACATTAATTATTTCAATTACTTACTGGAAATCTCATACAGGGAATGATAAAATGGAATCAAAGAAATGTAGGGTGGAAGGCACCAAGTCCAGCTTCCTTCTAGAAGCAGTACTGTCACCAGCACCAGATGAAGTCAGCAATTATTTTGGTCATTTCTTGAAAAACTGGAGGACACAGATTCTACAAGCCCTCCAGTCAACCATGTGCTTTGAGGTTAGGATGTTATAATGATCTTTGTAGCACAAAACAGGCTACGAGAAAAAAGCTGCCTCAGCAACACTGACAGAACTGAGACTAGCAGCCTCAGAGGTGACTGGAATCAGTGGGCCATAAGATTGTCATAGAAAAGAACAGAGACAAAAGAAAAACATAGCAAGAATTCAAGTGAATGTTACAAGAACATACTCTCCAGGACAGAATTGCTCCTCCTGCTGCTGGAGACAGTAATTATTTCATTTGGAAATATGTATTTTTATTTTTGCCTGAAGATACTTTTCTATTCTAGTTACCATCTTCTCATATATCCTAGCACTATTGCTCAGCAAAAAGAGACACACTGCAGGCCTTATTTTCCAGTGCTCTGGCATACACAGCAAAGCCCTCATTGTTTTGCTCTAGGCAACTATTCTTTTAATATATGTCTAGAGTCAGTCCCGGGAGCAGCAGTCTGTGCTCAGCTGTACAGAGGGGAAATAGAAGAATGCTGGTCTGAGTGAAAATTGTAAGCTGAGTTTTTTGAGTACTTTCAACATTCACATGGGAGATCTGTTTCCTAC
The DNA here is from genome assembly GCF_048771995.1 of Taeniopygia guttata. Classification (NCBI taxonomy): domain Eukaryota; kingdom Metazoa; phylum Chordata; class Aves; order Passeriformes; family Estrildidae; genus Taeniopygia; species Taeniopygia guttata. The sequence goes on from NC_133025.1 coordinate 19,291,619, forward strand.
TTGCATTTTGTTCTAAGCAGTGATCAGAAAACAAACCAGAAACTGAAACTTTGGAAGAGTAGCTCTCAGCAGCTGCTCCACAAGAGAACATCTTCTTTGTGGAAGTGAGTTTCCACAAAGAAAAAATTTCGCTCGTAGCTCAGGTCTGTGGGCTCTAGAGAGTGGAAATCAGACTAACTGGGTGCTTAACTCTTTCCCTTGCCTTTCCTGATGCAGCACCCTGCTGAGTATGCAGGTTTCTCATACTGCCCTGACAAGTCTCCAGTGCTTTCTCCTGATCTCCACTGAATCTGTATTTAATAACCTGGAACCACAGGAACACAGCAGCATCACAAAATTGGTGAATGTTCTAGACATTACCCTGAAATGCTGGAGGTGCAGGAACTTAAAAACAAAAAAGAATTTTCTAACTCTGCCATCATGGATCACGAACTCATAGTAAAATTTAAAATAACATAGCACACTTGGCAAAAATTTCTTATAACAATTCCAAGACTTTGGAGGCCACATTTCAGGGTTGAGACTCCCTTCAACACAGGAGCACATGTTTCTGGGTTTTGCAGCTTCAATTAAAATTATGTTTCTCCCTCTTCTCCTTAAAAATAAGAAAATCTCAAATCTAAATAATTATGGAACTACCCCTGATTATAGCACTTCCAGGTGAGAAGTAACTTTTAACGTTGACTTTGTTTTTATTTTAGCCTTAGCTTGTTATGTTGTGTAAGGATGTAAGGCCATACAAATGATCCCACAGGACATGGTAGAAGCCATGGTAGTCTCAGATTACTGTCCTCAGAGGGAGGCTTCTGCATTCCTGCCTGGTGCCACAGCATCAGGAATTGCTTCTATTACAGACAATGCTAATTATATAGAGCCTGATTGGCTCTAAAAGTACTTGCTTGAGTTACAGAAACATTCTAGCCACAAAAAAAATGAGGGAAATATTAATATATGAGATTTTTTTAGCTGTATTCTTGAAAATTTTTGAGAGAGGACTTTTTCCTGGCTATTCATATTTGCATTATTATGATGTCTGAAAGTCTGAATCCTGCATCAGAAACCCTATACCAGGGGTAGGGTTCTATCCCTACATACATGCCTTTGATCTCCTATCAAGAACAAGAAAAGCCAAAATCACCTTTCCCTGAAAGAATTAGCTGTGTAAGTACATGAGTAATTTTAAAAATTCAATATTTATTGTGTAGAGAAACCCTACTGAAAATATCTAGTGTGTATTTTAGCTGCAACATTTGGAGTTTGAGATAATTGATAGAGAAGCTAATTATATATAAATCTGGAAAATTTAAAGATAAATAAATCATATCCAATACAAATTAATGATTTGAAATGTCATTACATATGTCTATTTCTCAAAATTTTTATTAGTCATAATTTAATGGGGTAAATAATAATTTTGGGGGGGGGGTATGGAGAAGGGAGAAAAAACTGTGGAATAATCACAATGTACAATGTACAATGTTGTTTATGTGATTCATAATCTCTGGAAATGTGCAGAAATTATTGAAATGTACCATACTTATTCAAAGCAACTATGTTGAAACATTTACTTGCAAAAGAAAGACCCACAGGTAATTTGCAAATTAAAACTAAAACTCTCTTCATTTTTGCATAGACACTTTAACCTTTTTATTATGTATCCTCCTTGTACTGTAGTTGCTAAACTTGGCACAGGGCAATTAAAGGGGGCAGAGGTCCAAGAGAAGGGTTTCTGAAGATGCAGGATCCCACTAATTTACAACAGCTAAATAAACCCATCAGTGTTCACTACTTTCATATGTTGCTTTACACTGTGCCTCATTTTTAATGATAGCACTTACTGAAAACCATTTATGCCATACATTTGCTTGAAAACTGTATGTTATTTTTGACCTCTAAGTGGAAGAGAAAATAGGCTACAAAGACAGACTGAATGGTAACACAGATCTGACCATGCTCTAAAAATTATTCTGTTGTATCATATATAAATATATGTTGCAAATGAGGAGGGAAAACCCCAAAGAACAGATATAACTTATAAAAACTAAGCATGAAGCATCACACTATAATGGTAACAGCAATTATGAAAAATTATAACAAAGACATCAAAATACAAGAAGCAATGGAGAAAAATCACAGCAGTCATAGAAAAAAGAACAGCACGTCAGGGAGATGAGGAAGTGGGAAAAAGATGAAGGAAGTCTGCATATGTAGGGATAAAAGGAAAAAATAAAAGTGGATACATGAAAAATCTTAACTGCAATAAATTCTATTTACTCAAAGTTTTTCCAAGAAAAGACAATTAATATACCTCTAGTATGGTACAATGTTGTTTATGTGATTCATACGCTCTGAAAATATGCAGACAAGTAGAGGCAATAGCAAGACAAAAAGTTTTCCAGGAATTATGGAAATTTACCACAATTATTCAAAGCAACTATGTAGAAACATTTCCTTGCAAGAGAAAGATCCATAGGTAATTTGCAAATTAAAAGTAAAACTCTCTTCATTTTTGAATAGATACTTCCTGAGTGAGATTGCATGTCCTGTACTGTTTTCATGGTGAGTCCTGTATTTTGCATGATGGAAGGACAAGACATGCCATGGAGCAAAACAGGTCTTCAGCTCTGATGACTGTTCCAAAGGATTAAATCAAATATGGTTTGAAGGACCATCTGTAGATCCCACAAAAGAAAAGTGGATTGATAAATGAATGAATGAAAGAAGAGATACTTGTCCTAGAAGAAAACTCAAGATGTCATCTACTCTACATTTCTGCCTTTGTAAGAAAGACCTTTATCTGAGACATATGTGAGCTACATTAAACATATCTCAGCTATATTTTCTTAGTGTGTATGGAGGCCTCTATAAGTTCCACAGGCAATCCATCCCAGTGCTCAGTATCACTAGTTATTGTGATTTTTCTGTCTATTCATGACCTCAGAAAATTCAGGTCCAGTGAATTCTTATGGTTGTGAAGGCAGGGATAGTGCTGTGATGTGTCTGTATCACTACTGAGTACACATTAATTTACTGGTTCTGTGATCATTCCCAGATAAGTAGTTCAGAGGTGGTCTGAAATTTCCTCAGCAACATACTGCAGTTTGGGGCATACTTTCTGGTTTGCATTTTAAGGTGGCAAATAATTTCCTGGTTTTCAAAATATAGCCAATAAATGTTAACAAAATCAGGGAAAAAATATAAGGAAATAGATTTTTCTGACAGTTTGAAAACTACTATGAAAACAACTGTAACAGGTTGTTATGTAAAACCTAGGGATCTCTTTTGTGGATAATGGTAATGAAACTCATAGAACTTCAAATGTGGGATCCTGGTTTGAACAACCACCAAGCCACAATACAGCAACAGAAAAGTATGGCTCCCAGAAATCAAATTATTTTTAGGCAGAGATAGGAGGAAACTCCTTTCTTAGGTCTAAATCCATCCATCCATCCATCCATCCATCCATCCATCCATCCATCCATCCATCCACCAGCAAAGCCTAGCATTTCAATGCTGAGCCAAAAAGCCCAGAGAGCACCCAAACCTATCCTTAGAAAGAGGTCTTTTAAACCTCTTTTAGTCCTTCTCATTTTTGATCGTCCCTGGTTCTCTCCTGCATTCTGGCAGGAGAGGAAGAATAGAGTGGTATAAATAGGCATGACAATGTAACAGATACAGCATCGCCAGCTCCACAAAAGTACAAATTAAATTGTTCCTAGACCTTACTGCAAGAGTTCCAGATAGGTCACACCACGTGGTCTTGTTAAAGTTTTTACACTCCTAGAAAACCTGTCCCACCCAGATTTGATCAAATTACAGGTAGTTTTCCAACTGCAAAGCAGTAAAATGGCTGTGGAAAGTACCTACTTCCAAGTCTCTATACCGACTAAGTTTTGGGTCCAAACGGAGCTGAAGGACAGACCAGATCCCTAAGATTAGGGGTGAGAGAGATATGTAAGCTAAAATTCACTGCCAGTAATGAAAGCCAACTGCTCCCATCTTCTGCTGAGCTTGCTTATATATCCCTTTTTGGGTTTATCAAATATGTGTCTCCTGCTATTTGCAGGAGATTATATACTGATTGCACATAACTGATGCTGATCTATCCTGGTGAATCTTCTAGCACTGCCTTGTGTTTCAGCTCCAACACACTTTGTTAGGTCCAGTTCCAACACCTGTTAAGTCTGTGCCCCCAGCTTTCATGACTGCTTGTATTCTGTGTTTGCTATTCCAGTGGCTAGTCTCTTTCCAGACCTTGCAACCTTTTTCTGGAATTCCTGAGGAAGAGAGAAGGGAAAAAGCCCAAAAGCTACCATTGCATTTTTTTGCAAGCTCTGAATTGCAGAGTTTTCTCCATCTCCACCTCCCTTATAGGAGCTGGTGGTGGTACATGCTGTAACACTGAGGAGCACTGCAGTAAGTCCCTGTTTGCACCTGTCGCTGGCTGTCTCCTTCTCAGGGGAGGAGGAGATGTGACAGCACCCCACTAGTGGCATAGGACACAACAGGAAGCTGTCTTATATCATCACTGCCAAGCTCTTTTTGACCCAAAGAGCAAATGTGAATCACTGTCCAAGAGATAAGCTGCCCAAACTGCTGAATTGCAGCTCTTCTAAGCACCAGCAGAGAAGGCAAGCAAAGATACCAAAGCAAATGGGTTAATATCACTCTAATACAATGACTCGATATGACTGAGCCCCTTAAGTTCTAACTAATGACTACTTAACTCATAATTATAATATTCAAAGCAGTTAATGAAAACATATAATTAAGACACACCAGACAGGAAGGTCAGAACTCTGTTGTACTTGTGAAAACCAGAGAAATGAAATTACTTGAAGAGAGCCACACAAGTGACTCGATAACAGGCAGAGAAGTAGACCCTAGGCTTTCTGTCTGGGGCATTCTCTCCTGGATTATACTGCATCTCAGCAAATATTAGCAAAGGATATGTTTTATATTTTTATGCATCTCCTTCAGTCATCAGATATATCAATGCATACCCAAAAAAATTCTGTGTTGAATTGTATTCCTATGATGGGATTTCATGATGTATCTCTCTCACTCACCCTGAGGAAGCCAGGTCTTTGATCAGTCTCTTTAGACATCTACCATGTCTAAAATTACGTTTTCCATCAGATTTTAGAGGACAATTGACTTATGTCGTTCACATAACCATGTTCATTCTCTAGAGGCTTGGGATCACTTTTAAAACATTAATTGCTTAATAATGAACAAAGAATAGCAATTTATGTCAGCTGACTTTGTGGACTAAGGGGCACACTATATCACCGGCTTTGCAGTGTGAATATTCATGATATTCAGCAAAAATGGACTGATCAATTGATCCATGGTATAAATATCCAGTAAAGAAACACCATGTATTTTGATCATGAATAGCAGGAACAAGCAGCAGTTATATATCAAGGATTCACTGCCAATAACCTTTATAATTACAGGGAAATCCCAGATTCAGTTTAGTGTTTTTTTCTTTATCCATAGACTTTGGAAACATTACTGCATTAAATGGCAGACAATTCAAACAATATTTCAGTGTTCTGGGGAGTATTTTTCAAATGTAGTGCTCTTGATCTTTACCAGCTGTTGAACCTAATTTGGCATAAGTATATTTCTTTGTGTACAGCCTGTAAACAATGTGGATTGTAAAATGAGTAGGGCACAAACCCAATTTCAATTGCAGGCTGGGATTCCCCTATGTTTTTACAGGGAAACTTGTTTGATAACTGTGTTTCCTATTTGGTAGGGCATGGAGATTATGCCCATAGCATTTAATCTTTGAATACTAGAATACCACATGAGCTCTAAAGCCAAGCTATTAAAATAAAAAAAGGAGAAATAAATCATAACATATAATAAAAGCTTAGTTGTTCATTTGCCATCATTCAATCCACAGCTGTATATTTTTCATGCTGTTTAAAATTTCACATAATACTGGCACAAACTGCCAATGTTGTTTTTTTTTTTCTTTCCTGTACTGAATAGATGCACCGTTTTTGTTACAGTAATGAAACCTGAATATTGCCTTACACAAGGCAATACAAGGATATCTTGCTGAATATCCATGGTAAACTAAGAATATTTCACGAAGTTGTGATAAGAGTTTAGTGCATATGTTTAGCAAGTCATATGCCTCAAAATAGTCACTATTTGCCTCCTAAGTACAACCAGTGGTTTACTCTGATAAGGAGTACCCATGGAGGTCAAAACTGCTCACAAATATCTAGCGGACACAGCCACACTAAAATCTAGTCTACTGGTCAAACTCAACAGTTTCAGGTATTAAACCTGCTAAAAAGCTTCTGACAACACCCAATGTTTGAAAAACACAGAAAAATGCAAATTATTGCTTTTCATGTCCCTATTGCCTTATGAACAACCACACAGCTTCAAGTTTGAATGCAAAAGATAAATTTACTGTACAAGCATCTGGGAAAACTTCATGAGAAAAAAAAAATCTATTATGTTCACTTGTAACACAGCAGCTGCAGAAATCTATAAAGTTTTAAATCTACAATATCTCATTATCATATTAAGGAAATTGCTAGAAATGAGTTATTGATTCTCTACTTTGGGATCTGATGTGATATAGCAGAAGGAAGTACACACATATTTCACACAGTCAAACTGCAACCCCTGACTAGTGCCCCTATGAACAACTCTGAGTTACACATCATAGGGAAGATTGACTGCTCCCTTTTAGAATAACTCATGAGCTGGATTGAGCCCACAAATCATTGTCAGTTATGCAAAGAAATTGAAGTTACTTTCAAAGGAAATGGAGGAAAAAGTTTCCTCTAACAAGCTAGTCATGAGATTCTAAAGCTCATGTAGCTAAAGTGCTTTCCACTAGATTGAAAATGCTATGCTGGAAGCAATTTATCCTGTTGAGATCATTATTGTTCCTTCTGAGAAAACATTTTTGTCTTAAAAAGTCATTAATGCATTCAAGATTCTACTGAATACAACTAGCAGAAACATCACATAGAACATGAACTGAATCCTGTCCCTTACATCACAAATGATTGATTGATTCTGCCACACTGGAAACAATGTATTTCCCCTGTAAATAAGAAAAGTAAGACACACCTTTCTCAGTTAATCAGTCGGAAAAGTGTAAGACACACTCTTGAAGGTAACGAAAGGGGTCCAGTTTGCCAAACCTTATGGTCGTGTCTGTAGGCAATTAGTGAATCAGTCTTTGTAACATAACACCTAAGGTTTTAGGGTGTTATGTCACAAGGGTTTTAGGACCCTTTAGGGTCCCCAGAGGTAAATCCTACCCCCTAGACTGAAGCCCATCATAAGAGGTTGAGGCTGATTTTTACATGCTGAGTCTGATAGTCCTTCACGCTTTGAAGGGATAAATTAGAATGACAAATCATTTCTATTTTAAACTCTCATTGCAGAAGACCAAGGTGCATAAATTATTTAAAATACATGTGTATTTTCAACCATAAATATAAGTACATAAAAATTCTTGAAAAGTATTCGGGTGCATCTAGAGATTAATCTCTTATGGTTATATTTTATTATTCTAAAAACATCTAAGTAGCTAGAGACTCCAAACCTTGAATACAGAAGCATTAACTATAGTACATGAATATTTATTTATAGAGAGGGCTTTTTTGCTCAATCTAGTATTTTATAAGCATCTTTATTCCTACTGGTTTTCTAGGATACACATATTAAATATAAAATAAATGACTTTAACATGAACTAACTTAATATCTGGGTAGTACCACCATATTTAAACAATCTTTAGAATGTGTCACTGCTTGTCCTAAATACCAACATCTTCAGGCAGAAGTTTATACAGACAGCCAAATTCTTTCATAATTTCAATTTCACTTCTCTGTAGCCAGTACACAGTTATCATCCTTCACTAAGACTGAAAGACAGATTGCCTATTATTTAATCCCTTTTTTTTAAATTTATCTTTCAATGTACTCTGTTTACAATTTCAGAATGCCAAGAGCAGGATATCTCCATACTGCCCCTTTGCGGGGATATTTGGAATCATACAAATCCAAAGCTGTTAAGGAGACGGTATGGTTCACACCCCTTTCATGCACATACAGAAGTCATTAAATTTAATACTGGTTACATTCAAACCACAAAATGAAAAACATGTTTTACTCTTTCTCATGCTTAATCCGTTTATTCACAGCAAATGCAGTGTTTCATATGTTCCTAACGTAATTAGAATTTTCTGAAACCTCTCATTCCTCCCTCTCACATCTCTTTGGCACTACTGCTGTTCTAAAAACTGATTCTGGAAAAGTAATGAATATTAACAAAATCTGTTTTTTCAAATACAAAAGATAGATTTTAAACTAACAGCAGCAGTTGCAAATGGTAAAGATGCATTTTCCCACCCCCTTTCAGAGTCATTTTTGCCACTTTGGATACTTAATTCAGAATGACAGGAATATAAAGTAAATTCAGGACAGCTGAAATATTTTTCCCTTGTAAAAGGGAAAAGGTTCCTTGCTTTTCCTACAATTATTTTGGTAGCATATAAGTACTATATTAATAGACAGCAAATTGGAACAAGTAAGAGATTACCTGAGAACATGAAAGTCCACATTCTTCAATCCTGGGAATAATCTGACAATCAGCATTCCAAAAGAAAATTATTAGAAGAGTCTGAACATAAGTACTTATCATCCTAAATTAAAAAAAAAAAAAAATACAAAAAGCAAAATCTCAGAAGAAACCTTCTACTCTGACAATTCTCCCTCTTGTGCCAAAACTTTAATATGAATTTTAGTCCCTCCCACAGCACCTCTGAGCTCCTCCTTCTAAAACTTTCCAAAGACAGAAAATTGCTAGTTCTAGGAAATATAAAGCATGCTCAACTCATTTCGTATGCTCCAAACTGAAAAATAGGAAACAGTGATTTCTGACAATCACAAAAAAAGCCTCTTCCTTCTGGATTTCATCACATTAGCATTAGATAAGTTTCAACAGATTTCTTTTCTGTAAATTCCATATATAAATGGGAAGTTTGTTTCTAGACTGATGTACTAGACAAGTTCATGGGTATTCATATGCAGTCTTATTTTCCTGGTTTTCTAGTGCTTTCAATGAGAAGAAAAGGTGGTCAAGGTGCCAAGGTGGGTGGTCTTGGAAGACTAGTTTCTTCTTTTTCATCAGCAGGAATACCAGATTCTTTCACCCTAGAAATCTGAGCCTTGAAATTTTTTTCACTATTACCTAATAGTATCAATAGAAGCATCTTGTTCTATAGCCTAACTCCAGCTTTGGAAATATGCATGTTTATTCAAAGCTTAACACCACCAACTCTGAAAGCAGGGTAGGAGTGAGTCACAATAATTCAATACCTGTTAGCATAACAGAATGTCCAGGAATGCCTCTCTGGATGCTACATTTCACACAGTCCCACTACCCTTTGTAAGGAACAAGTATTTCAAAAACACACTCTGGTTCTTATGGAGACTACATGTGACATGCCTAAGAGGAATAGGCAGTTTTCCTCCACAGAGGGCTTGCTCACCACTGAGAAATATCTTTCAGTAGAACAGTGCCCCAAGTACTCAGTGCTCTTTCAAAACCTTTTACATCAGTTACAGTGGAGAATATACAACTAACAGCATCTGCTAGGATCTGACATTACACATAAAATACGATGTCTTCTCTGCCAATGTATCTACTGTACTTGTATTTTAGCTACTTCATGCAAGTCCAGTTTGCCAATTTTCCTAGAAGACTTTATTTTTTAGATAAGCATACTTATCTAATCACCATACTGAACAAAATGTAATTTAAATGTTTTGGTTAAAATCAACAATTAAATTTTGTCATCTTCTCAAAGCTTGGACATTAAGGAGTTAATGTGTTGCTATGCCTCAAACACTGATGGCCACTCAAGCAGGCAAGTTAGAACAGGTGGTGGCTGGAAAGGGGGGGCTTGTGGAGGTAGGGCAGCACCCTTCTGGGGCCCACTTCCCTGTTCTATCCATGGTGACCACATAAAGCACAGAGGTGATGATGAGAAGGAGTCAGGAGCTACTGAGAAAGGGTCAATCCAGCAGAGGTGGATTGAGACCACCAAACTACCCTCAAAGCCCCATGGCCCATTATCAAATAGGTCCAGAAAAACTTTGACCATGGGGATCAATTAATCCTGAACACTCACAGGAGTGGAATGTGACACATCTATGCACAAAAATACTCAAGGCCCAGTCCAGTCTCCTGTGCCTAAGAGAATCAGAGGATGCTTAGAAGAAATAAGAAATAAGTTAAATATCATACTTCCATGGATTATTTTAAGATGTATGCTGACAAGTTCCAGTGACCTGGATCTTACGGATTTACTGACCCAAAATCCACATGCATATCACTGGTTTTAAAGGCTGTCTCTGGAAATTTCTTATTTGTAAAACAATTCTTTGCATCTCTTTATGCTTTCCATTTTCAAATCTTCTTGGAGCCATGAGTAGTACAATTAACCTATGTTTATTTCTTTGTTTGGATTTTAAAACTGCTTCCAAATAGTTCAGTTGGGTTGCCCCTTGTTGCTTTAAAAAATACAGAATATCCATTTTGATCTCACCTTTGCAAAATAGTCACAGCTATAATGTTTTCCAGCATACCTCTCCTATATTTTCTACGGTAAGCAATATACCTCTTTATTTTTACTATACCCTTTTGTAAGATGAAGATCCTGCAGATAATATCCAGGAGAGAGCAGTTCAAGGATGTTTTACTATCTAGCAAATGCCATTTTGACTCTCCTGAGTATATTTACCTCCATACATTTACTTCCAGTTTCCACAGAAATTAACAGTGTGATTCACCTTAAGAAATTGTATTCTCTTACTGTTTCTGGTATTTCTTAGGGCACCTCTGTCACATTCTGAATAAAGCTGATCATAGCACAGATCTAACAATGTACTCTTTCTATGCAGGAACAGTATTTCAGTCAAGACCGTTTCTGTGTGGACTGAAGTTGTTATTAAGTACAACAGGCAACAACTTTATTGTTATTTTCTTCATTTGAACCTTTTTTTTTTTTAATCCTGTCTAAACAAGCTACTTTACTGTTCCTGCATGATTTGTATCCTGGAATTAACACAAACAGTGCTCATCCACTATTGGTATTACAGCAGGTTTAAGAAACGCCATTAAGATTCTCACTAAAAGCTGGGCAGTATAATCGACCCATGCCACATTTTTTGAGAACTATCAGTTATGCATTTGGGAAAATATCTCTTAGGCTCCCTGCTCAAATGTAACTCAAATTGTTGATCATAATTTTGAAAATAATTTCTTTCTAACAGATGTCTTTTAGTCCTTGTTACTTACTATAACTTACCTATATTTTAATCCACATTTGTCTTTAGTTTGATGCTTTGATTACTTTATCCCTGAAGAATGGATGATAGCTAAAGATACTGTTCATTTTCTACTAATGTTCCCTCCATCTTCAGAAAAAAGACTCTTTAAAAACCCTTAATAGGGAGGGCGTCCTTTTGCACTTTGGTAATACATATATTATGCACCCTAAATCTTTATTAGAGCACTGGTCAAGAACACAGACAAGTCAGAATCTAAACATTTCACAGTCCAAGAAGGTCCAAATCTTGAACATTTCAGGATGGTGGCTTGGTGGTTCAGGGTGTTTTTTAATAAAAATGCACAGGTAGACCTTAGAGTACAGAATGAAATCCAGTATTTTGATTTCCCCATTTTCTCTTGGGTCAAGTATGATCTCTGGACTATCAACTCAGGTACCTTTTTCTTAATTAGTCTTAGTCTTCACAAATTTTGCATGCTTGGATACGTACTTGGCCCCCTTCAAAAGAGAACATCATTCCACCACTGGTCAAGTGTGTACAGGAAACATTTGAAAATGAAAGTTAGGACAGATGTATCACCAGACATACCTAAGCAGCCAGAAATGGATTTTGTGACCTGAGGTGTTAGAGTTTAAGCACAGAACTCCAAAGAGATTTCTGCTTTGGCTACATTATTTTTTGACTTTGTTAAATTAACGTCAATGTCTGCGCTGGAAGGCATGTCCCTGTCACATCCATGCTGGAGAAGTCCCAGCCTTCTGTGCAGCACAATAGCCACATTCACACATTTTGCAAGAGGATACTGTGACATGTTCTTCCCAGTTTCACTAACACAGGCACACATACAATATTATAACAGTCCCCTGGCTATTATTATTTTAATTCTGTGTGCAGTTGTATTGCCTGGTCCAAGCAACAGACATCTTTTCCCAGAACCACTTACATCAACCATAGGACAGCTGTTTATTACTGTAACAGCTTCTCATCATGTCGGGCATGCTCTGGAGTGGAGTGGTGTGAGGTGCTACTGTCATCACAACAAAATACTTGCAAGAGATTCAGAACTGCTTGGGAACTGTGTTTTTCTGGGACTGTGCCTATATCTCCTGCCCAGAGTGAACCTGTGCAGCCAGGGTAGGTGTGCAACAGAGGTACCAGCTGGACACCTTGTCCTGGTTTAGGGCAAATTTGGGAGAAAACCTCCAAAAGGGCCCCCCCACCCAGAAAGCAAACCCACACAGCTCCTCCCCGCAGTCGGTTCCAGAATAATTTCCTCAGAGAGAAGTGGAAAAAACCTGTTTATTTAACTGGCAAAGCACTCCCCAGCACAGAGAAATGAACAAGAGCAGGTGACAAACTCATTTGCTGCTCTGAAGAGATGGCAAATTCAGAAAGTCTCTCCGGTGGGTGGTTGCTCTGTTATCAGTCCCTCCAGCACTGGGAAAGGCTGCTGCCCACAGTAGACCCCCATAGGCCACAAGGTGCAAGCTGTCCGTGTTTCCCTGGGGACCAGTCCAGAGCAGGTTCAAATGGATCCAAGAAAAGGGAAAGAAAACCAGTCCAGGAAAACTTGGACTGCCTCAGTTAGCTAAACTAACTAAAAAGCAAAGGAGCGGCATGTTCTGCCCCATCCATGTCCAGACAACACAGTGGAGTTCTGTGTTCCAGCAGAGTGTGGAGGAGTGCAGGCTGGTAACAAACTCTGTGCTTCTTCTTCTCCCCACCTTTGCTCTCAGAGCCTGTCTTGAAGGCACAGAATATAATATCCAGCTTAAACAGAACACCTGACTGGGGATACAAGCATCATAACATCACCCTAGGACACACCTATACCCCACAGAGACACAAGACAGGCTGGTGAAACACAACCTGCCCAGTGCTTCTGTACTCAGCAAGTTACTGATTCACAGTCCAAAGACAACCACACCTCATTTCATCTGCATGATCCAATGGGACCCTCACTGTCCTCACCCACCGTCCCTTTCCTTCAAGAGCCACAAGCATTCAGCAATGATGGCAAACATCACAGCAGGCAGCACCTTAGGTGCACTGCTTAAAACCCACAGATGCTGAAGACTTTCTTTTCCTAAGATTAGAACCATACAATCATAAAGTGGTTTGGGCTAGAAGGAAATTTTAAAGATAATCTACTTCCAAATTAAGTTGCTGAAAGTCACGTGCATTATTAAAGAAATAAAATAATGTCTTTTTTAATTATTAAAGAAAATAATTTTAGACCCCTGTAAAAAACTTGTGTGTTCAAAAAAAATCTACCTAGAAAAAAGTAAAATAATAATAAAAAATAAAGCATATTCACAATTCTCCAAAATTTTTGTAGACAATCTATACTTTTATGAATTTAAAGCTCAGAGTAACTGGAATTATTAGCACATGTGGAGGGGTTGCAACTAAAAGTAAATCATTCATGTACCATGTACACACAATTTATTTTTTTCAGGAGATGCTTCAGTCTGCTTCTTTTCTTTCTTTTAACCAGCTAAATTTTTTCTTCATTTTACATTGCTATTTTTTTAAGCTAGGAACCTGACTCCTGGTATAAGCTAAGCAGTAGGCCATGGCATTAATTCTAGTGATACCCAGCAAGGCAGGAAATGGCACATTTCCAAGCATAAACTCTTCTAACGTGGCACATACTCATTTACCTCACCAGGCTGAACTCAGAGAGGGATATGATTTTTGTCCTTTTAACAGGCTTTCTAGCTGTGCTGTGGAAACAGATCATCTACCAGCAGACCCTAATTAAACTTCAAGCTACCAGACTTACTCTGTGTCAAACATCAATACAAAAAATCCTTTTATAAAGAAGGGCACATGAGCAGGGGGTGTTGAGTTACAAAAACATTGGCACACACAGTGAGATTCACAATGAAACTTTCTCTGCCTGAAAAGTGCTTTTCGTATCAGCAGCAAGCCCTACACTGATTATGATTTTAAAAGCCTGCCTCTTACCTCCATGATTTTTCTTCGTGAAGGATATGAGAAAATTCAACCTCCGGAGAGGTATCCATGGTGGGGCTCCTAGTTTACAAGGCATGCAGGGAGAATTCCTGCACCTGGCAGATTGTCCAGTCTCCACTGTGCTGAACAGAGCAGGAAGGGAGCCATGGCCAGGCAGGGAGCCCTGGGATGTTCATCTTCATTGGAAGGCAGAATCTATGGCTGGCATCTCTATTGCAACCTCTTTTTTTTTTTACTCCCATCTATTCCTCATCCTTGTTAATCTAAGATGACTAAAAACCTCAGATACACTCATATATCTTAACCATTATTCACGGGCAATCCAAATTTTAACTCAATCGTCCTTTTAGTCTATTTAGTTTTTCGCTTTCTTTTTGATGATTGATATTTTCTTCACTTCTTATTAAAACACTTCAGTTCCTCAAGAGAAATGCAAATATCTCCTATTATATATGCTTTGTTTCTTCACAGTCACTCCTGACAGCAAAAATTTATAAAAAAAATCAGGAACTGTTTAAAATGCTCTCACTCTTTAGAAGAGAGCACCTCAAGCCATTTGACTCAAAAGGAGGTTAAAGTGCCTTTGTCCACTTTGTTGGAATAAGCATTTTGTGGAAAAGAAATTCCATCAGCTGTGCAACTGCCCATAATTTCTTTTCCCACCTAAATTATTTACAAAAGTAATATCTACTTATATCTAACCTGGATAACCAAAGCCAAGCTTCACTTGACAGAAAACATAGAGATAATCTCTTTAAGATATAGATTCAGTTAAACAAAGTGTTTTACCACATAAAGTAAAACAAACCATTAAAGAAACAGTTAAGTTACATTCACAATATTCTACATATTAATATCTTTTTACTTTAAAAGATTCATTAAGAACTTCTACACTGTCTACAGTCTTTTTCCAGTTTTATGCATGAGATTTAGAAAGATGTTTATTTTTAGGTAGAACTGTAACTGTTTCTTTGCAGCTTTCAAAAAAAATAGTGCACCATCAACCTAACTTTTCCTAGTTGTAAAATTGGTAGGGTTGTAGCTGATATACAGTTAATTACCTGTTATGCTGAGAGAATGCTCACACAAGTATCACCAGTACAGGCATGAAATGTTGCAATATTTAAGCAACAGCAGCTGCAGCCTGTGGTTGTTGATGTAGTAGTCTATTTTTTTTAGGTGGACAGGGAGGTTGCTGTATACGTGCTCTTAAAAAGCACTGCTCTAAGCTTGAAAGAGTATCCTCTATGTATTTAAATCCAGAATAACTGTCAGCTTTCCCAAAATGAAAAGAAACATGCTCATGTACCATACCAGCAAGGCTCCACACACTACACATCCTTCTCTCTTTCTTTCCCCTTCTCAAATGCAAAGTTAAGCTTTGCAGCATGCTCTGAACAAATTATCTGAGTTATTTCAGATTAAAAAAAGAATGAACTTCAAAGTTTATAACCTCTCAAAACCCAACAATAAGACAACAAAAACAGGAAAAAAATAACCTCACCACCTTGTCAGCAGCTATCACCCTGGTTACACCAGAATTTCTATTAACATGGAAATTCTAATAGAGTTTGAAATCTACCCAATCGTACCCATATCTTGTATGGGGGATGTCCGTTGTATCAGGGCAGGTAAGTTGCATAGATTTTAAAGATAGCTAGGAAAATAAATCAGTGAAAAGTAATATATCTAAAAATAAATAATTTAAATACACTTTCAATATCAGTAGTATCTCTTGTTATTTGGCCAATTGCTTATGTTTGTTGGATGTTTTAGTTTTAGCTAGCAGTTTATGCGTCCTACCACTCAGAAAAATCCTCTCCCCTTCTTAATAGTCCAGAAATTAAAGTTTAATGTGAAAAAATATTCTGTTGTCACCTCTCAGATTAGAATGTCAATCCACATTCTTGAGTTTCCACATAATAAAGACTTTTATTTATATAAAAGCAATAAGATGCAGAACACTTTACAACTCCTACAAAAGTGAAGTATAAGCAAAAACATCAATTATGACTTGTACTCATAACTTTACAAAAGCATTTATCAGTCACACTGACTGCATAACTGCAGTTATAACAGTCTCTTGCAAATATATGAAGCCTACTACATATTGCAATATTTTACTTTGCCATCAGCATAAATCCATGTGACTTATTACCTTTTTCTAAAGGTATCTTCTAAACACTAGACTACAGATACCAACAGAAAAGACAGAGGTGTTAAAAATATTATTAACAAATATTAAAATTATTAGAAAGATACATCGTTTATTGTGTTATTCCATGGCTTCTACTATTGCAACTATATTGCCGTTTAAAAATGGAAGTTTTTAAACCTTAATTCAAACAGTTGATTTATTTTATTGGATTGTACTGTGTTGGCTGCATTTGTAGAATCCAAACTATTGAGCCATCTGCACCACAACTGCTTTCCAAGCTTTGTCTTTGTCAAAATCCTTTAAGGTATTATTGGAAACCTAAAAGTAAACAAATTTAAGACAAATGCAAACATGAAAAAATGTTTTGATTAAAAACTGAAGTTCAAGCAAATAAATACTTGAGAGAAACTAGGAGAATGCAAATCTGAATAGGTACAGCCAGAGCTATTAAAATATTCCATACATGTGTGAATTGTATAGTTTTGTATATTATAGAGTTTATATTTAGGATATAAAATATAACAGTGTAAATCTTATAACAAGTGAAACATTTGGGTCTAAGAAACTTGGCCAAATTCCTATTTAAAAACTGTTACTTTAGACATAAAGATTTTTTTCTAAAGTATGACTGAAAGCCTTTGCACCTAAACCTTTAACCCCAAACCTTTAACCCCATAGTGCAACTGAAGCAAGATTTACCTACATACATGCAAGCAAAATAAGGTCTTGCCTAAGAACACAGACTTCTGAGAAGCCAAAGGGACTTGCACCTTCACCTTCAACATTATTCATGTGTTTAAATACTAAAAGGTAAGCAAAAAATGTTGCTTTTGCAGAGAAAGTGCTCCTTTTAGCATTTAACTCACACCTAATTTCTCAGTGACTCACAAACCAGGAATACCTTTGTGAATAATCTCCAGCAGAGATCTGTTTAGCCATGCCATGACCCATGCTCCAAAACCTGACTTGCAGCAGTGGAAGTGCTGCTTCATCTTTTATACAGAACCAGCAAATTAGCAACGTACACCAACCTACATCCTCAGCAGCCTGAAGGGACATAATTCCAAAGCTTCCATTTTCCATTAGCACCTGTTTACTGGCTTGACTGATTCCAGTCTCTGCTCCCAGTGCTTTCTATCCAGTGCTGCACTGAATCTAGCACTCTCCTAGTGCAGTAAGCATGAGTTACTCCCTGAGAGTCTTTAAGGATACAGGGTCTAGCTCTGTACAGCAAAGTAAAGCCTAAAGGGTGCAGTTTTGTGCCCTATGTCATGCTCAGTTATCATCTAACCAGGATACTATTATCTCTTGATTACAAAATTAAGTTTCATAGAACAGCTTTTAATTGTGGTCTGAATTAAGATCAGAAATTAAGACCACAAAACATTACCAAAATAAAGTATTTTAAAATAGATATTTTCAAATTTTCTAGTGGATATAAATACAAACCTCTGTTGTTCTGTATTCCTGTTTTTTAACCTGTGATGGTGTCCATGCTGAATCTTGTAGTTTCATTTTTGTCTTGTAATTCACACACTGTATTACAGTTCCAATAGTAAGGCATGCCTGAATTAGCAGCATCAACATCAGAAGCAACAGAAGCACATCATAAGATTGCTGAAAATAGACATATATTGTTAACTACTTGAATAAAATATTTTATAGTGTTCCCATCTCTATACTTCAAAAATTCCTATCTAGATTTTTTTAAAACAAATTATAGTTTACTATTTACTTCAGCATAAAGTTTCAACCAAAATTTTAGTGCCTGAGTTTGCTGAAAGTGGAATAGATTTAGAACTTCTAAGAAAATGTTAATTTGGCAAATTATCTCTTCCTCTGAAAAGAGAACAGAATTGAAGAAACTACCCTATAAAATAGTGCCTTACTGCTGGTTCTGACCTAAGCAATGTTACAGGTATGCTTGAACCTGGCCCTGTGCCTTGCTGGCTCTGATCTTGCCCTGCTAACCTGAGTTCCCGGATGACCTTGGATCTGCCTCAGTACTATGGACTTAGCAGGCAATCACTGAACCTGGCTACTGTGGCTGGACCTGACTTCCTTTACTGTTTTTTTGTGGTGCTGTAGGACTGCCCTGCTTTCCCAATGAAGCTACCATTCTTTCTCTGTCTTGCTGTTACCTCCTGCTCCATAGTTTATCATCTTGTGCAGAGCAGCCCACTCTTGTAACCACACACAAAAAGCAGAGTGAGAATGTAAAAAATGCTCTGCAGGGTCACACCAACTCCCTAGACAGTGTAGTCACCTGTCTCCAACATGTGACAGGAGAAGCTACTTAAAGAGGGTATGTGAGCTGTCACCATTCCTGAGGCTCAACAACACAGTATACTCCTCCAGAATAACAACAGGATCACATACCCAGAAGTTGATTTTCCAGTCCCTGAGATAGGAATTTAATAAACATTTTCCCTCTTTTCTTCTAAAGTTACAAGACTACTTAATGACTAGTGAATACTAAGAGTAAACTCTTAATGACATTGACCCAATGCCCCTAGTGGCTCTTTGAACATCAGGGATTGGCAAACACTGCCAGCAGAGCCCAAGAAAGCTCTTCAGCAAGGCACAGGTAACACTTCATACTGAAATGCTTTAAACTTTCCAGACTTTTTCTTCTCTGTCTGAATCCAGATTTTTAATAAATCTGGGTGTAAGCTTACAATCCCAATGATTGGTAAACATCCTAAGAAACAGAAAAACGTACTCCTCAAAGAAATGGAGAATCTTTAATTTAAATACTACAAATTATAAAAGCCTCAAGGAGTCTAGCATACTGTATATTATTTTTACTGTGTTTTTAGAATAAAATCCTATCTTTTTAAAAGTACCATTTTGGGATGCCAATAGATGCGACATACTTTCAATTATATCATAAGTCAAACAAGAGTTTTTAAATAATTTCTATAACATTTAGTTCAAAATTTATAAAGCAGTACCTTGTCTTCATATACTCCTAATTTACAACTACCTTGCTACTGTAACATATAGAGGTTCATTTTTCAATTGCATAAAAACACGTACTTTAACAGCAGGTGGATAACTTTTAAAGATGTCAACAACTTGCATGATACTGAAGGATAAGTATGCAGAAGCAGTGAACAACAAAGGAGAGGTAACACTGCTAATGGCAATCAGGACCTCAACCTAAAAAATAAGAAAATAAATGTTAAATAATAATCTAAAAAAATTCACTCTGGTTTGTGAGCTATCTCTCCTTGAAGCAAGCATAACAGAAGTGTGTAAAACTGTGTAAGTTTTTTATACATAAAAGACAAATACTAAGAACCATCCACATTTCATGGAGATTCAGAAGCAAGCTTTGAATAACCTAAGTTTTCTAGCCAAAACTTTTAAGGGATATCAGCTAACACTCCTGCTACATATTTGTCACATCTTTTAGAAGCAGCTAAAAACAAGTGAGCAAACAAGAGTGCCCACTATCAGGCAGACTTTCTTAGCATTATTCCACTCTAATGAAAAAGTCCAAGAATTTTACTCACTTACCAGACATTTACTTGGATATTCAGCAGCTACATGACTTGCAATAGCACTTGGAAAGCACTAAACAAAAGAGTGTAACAAAGTAAGTATTTCTTGACTTGAAAATTACAAAAATTACAATTATAATAGTAATTCTCACTATTCACAGCTTTTTTTCTTTTGTGAATTTTGAATGCTGAAAAGCTTGTTTATAAACTTCTTCCACTTCATGCAAAGGAATTTTACAGACACACATATAAGCCTAGTGGTCATTGTCTTCTTTCTCAATCAGTTCCTTCGTGGCAAGCAGGGCGGCAAAACATCCTTTATGAATCCACTGTTCCTAAGTACAGGCTGTCATTAGGGATAAGAGTTACCAAACACAGTCTCAGGCTTTTGAAACAGGTAAAAATGAGAGGTCAAATAAGATGTTCTAAGGATTCTACCATGCTAAAACTAAACCAAACTTTTTCTTTTGCAGCCTGGAATATTCTAAAATCTATGACTTTTTTTGACAGAACACCTAACTTCTAATAGCCATTTGCATTTTATTCAATTAAGGATTGAGAATGCATTAGAACACTTAACTGAAGTATTGCAAACCAAAACAGATAAAAAATATTGCATAAATATATTAAGCATATTGAAGTTCTAATTCATTTGCTAAGCAGCAATTCCCAAACAGTATTAGAGCCAAATAAATACTCTAATGGGGAGGAGAAAAGTGAAAAAAAAATTGAATAAAAAAAGTTGTTTTAGAAGAGTAGCTTCTATTTGGACTACTTACAGCAACTAAGATCCAAAAGAATGTTACTGAGAGGTATGGACCTGAGACAAGAACATCCATATTCAAAGCAATTATTCCACCAAATACTGATGAAATTCCAATAATCACCTCAATTACCTAAAACCAGTAAGAGCACACAAATCATTAATAATGTATTTGAACACTAAAGTTCCTACTTGCATATAGAAAGGACCTCACTGGAAAGAATAAATTGCATTTGTGCTGCTAGTTAGGCATAAAGTCTATGTTTTCCATATCTAAAATATGGCAAACCACTAGCTAGCTTAAGTGAAAACAAGATCAACTTCATTATACATATTTATGCTTTCATTTATTAACTCCCCCAAACAATAGTTAAGTAAGTTTACACTATTTATCCTTAAGTTATTAAGTAGGCTCCTTCCCATAATCTTGCAATCTTCTAGAAGGAAATACTTTACTATATATCTCTCATTTTTGTCTTTATTCTTTCAGTTCTTAACTACAGTGATCTCTTCCTGGCTTTTAAGAACCTCAGCACTTACAAAGATGAAGTAATAAATTGATTCAATGAAACAATGCTTTTCTTACTGAGTATGACTTCAGAATTCGAGCAGGAAAGCTGACATTGCTCAAAACAATGGCACTGTCATGTGCAGCATTCTAGAAGGGAATAAAAAATCATTATAAAAAATATAGAAAGCAATACATTTCTTTCTAGTATCTTGTACAACCTCTTTTGGGTCCTAATGGTGGTATGTAATATCTGGTTGGCCCAGAAGATGTGACAGTGACACATCACAGTGTTTTCCAGGATCAGACAACAGCAATTACATTAAAACCAAATTAATTAGTACCAGATTAGCTGTTCCATAGCCACTATTCAATAATGAAATATTTTCATCTTGTCTCGCTTTTCCACCTTCAAAGAATATACTTTCTTCTTGAGCCTTCAGATTTTACAGAAGTGGATCAGCGGGAGCCAAAGGAGAACAGGGGCACTATACAACTTTATCAATCAGTATTTCCAATGGCATATTGTGTTTGCTTCATTCTAAAAGTACTGTTGTAGAAAAATTAGGGTGGGATTTGGGAAAGCACTTGTGAATAGAGAAAATTTTATCAAGAGCCCCAAATCCTGAAGCCAAGAGTCATTGTGCAGATACCACCAAATTGTCATACAAGACAAATACTTCCTCTGTATCAGGCTTCAAAAAGGTATTGCTTGCATACATACAAATTATAGTAGTCTAACGTTTCAAACATCAAGCCTCATTCTACAAAACAGAAATAAAACATTTGCCATGCCCATTCGTGAGATATTCAAAGAACTCTGTGCTGTATAATTTTCAACAGGTAATTTTGCAGAGGGGTCATAGCACTTTTAAAAGATAGATGAAGAAATAACTGCTTAGTATGATACTTTTTTTTGTAGTTCAAATATAGCCTTAGCATGCAAAGTTATATACTGGTATTGCCAATACATTTTCAGCATATGTAATACAGGAAAATGGAAAATTTTTTAACATGAACAATCCTTAAGGGTACCTACTTTCTTTCTTGTGCAGCAGTCTTCAGTAGACCTAGCTGAAATGATTACAGTAGTTGCCATGAAGATTTCCAGCAGAATAAGTAGAATCAAGTTGAAATTTATCTGTCAGTAAAATCCCAGACATTTAAATTAGTTATGTCTTCCATATTAAAAATAAAACAAGGGGCTGAGTCTAGCATGATTAGGCAGGTTGTCTAGTTTCTGTTAGATTTAGACAGATCTACTGATTACACACTTTGTTATCTATTTTCTGGGTTCTTGACAAAGTTCAAAACCATTATTCTCAGAATACCTAACCTAAGAAAGAAACCTTTACTTCATTTACGGAAATATTTTTTTAGCACTGTCTTCCAGAAGAGGAGCTTATGATAAGAGAATGTTTGCTGGGTACATTTGCTTTTTGCAGGCCCTTCTATGTGAACCCAGAACACTGCACCAACTAATGGAAGATTCTCAGGGGAAGGAGGGCCACAGGTCACAACTCCTAGGTGGCAATCCAAAACTGTGCTACCATATTGGATGCTGAACAAAACACAAACCAAAGAACTGCACCAAGGATCCCAGTTCTGTGCCCTGCTTAGTGCTGGTAAAGCATTCAGAGACACTCTTCATGGGTTCATGACTCTTGCAGACTACACTGCAAAAACATGGATGCTGCCATTGCTAATATTCAAGAGACAAATAAGTGAATGCAATAATTAATGTTGCTCTTTTATTCCTTATTATTCCCATGAAAAGAGGTAGATACCTACACTGCATGGATTGAATCATCTCCTAGAGGCACACAAGTTAGGAAGAGTGGATCTCCCTTTCTTGTCTTCAAAAGCACCATGTTAATCCATCAGCAGCCAAAAAAAACCATCTGGCAGTCAGTCAGGCCACTGGGGCAAAGTACCAAAAGCATAGGAAAAACTGACACCATTCCAAACCTATACAATTGATGCAAACCACTGTTCTATAACTTAGAGCAGAATTATATTGTTTCCTCATGTCAGACCTGCTTTGTTGATGATGAAATCTCTGTCTTTCTCTGGCACTCTGACACGTATCTTTGCAGCATATGTTTTTTGAAAATAGTAGTAAGTGGCAGATTAGGAGACTTCTGGATGCTGAAATTCACTTTTGCTTAGGAAATTATAGTTATAACTATGTGCTTTGCTGTATCCAACAGATTGTATAGTTGTACTAACTCTGCAAACAGTGATAAATGTCATTGTGGTAAACTAGAAAATGAGCTACAATGAAGAACACAGGAATTGTTAGGCAATATAAGAAGTTCAAATATGTGGCCTGTAGAACAATTTAATCCAGATTATAAATTCCCATGACTTAGATATGCTTTGACACAGCGCCAATACTGATGGAAGCTGGCAAGGCTACGTGTCACACTTGGCAATGAAGTGTCAAGTAGATGCACAAGTTTGAGTCCAGAAGCACTGTAACTAAACTGATGGACTATCTCACTTAGTCTTAGGTACAAAAACTAAATATCAAAAATTGAAAAAGTAAGAGTAATTAAATTAGATTATTGTGAATATTATTGCAGGTAACTAACACTGGGCAAAGAGAAATATAAAGTTATTGCTGTACGAGCTCTCCTCACAGACCAAGCAGGAATACTGGGATATTGGCAGCAAAATAATGACATGTGATCTCCAGCTACCTAATGTCCTCCCCGCCTTGTTTTTTTAACAAAGATAAATGTATCATAATTAGTAATTGATTTAGTAACTTACATTTATAGCTGATGGATTGAGGACAAGTTTGCATCCAAACCAAATTAAACACGTTGTTGTAACAGCAAATGTAGAGACAAATAGAATCTGAAAATTTGGTATCTGAAAAACAGTTTCAGAATGAGTTTCTCTCTTATTTTAAACAGAGGGGGAATATGAACACACATATAGATATATATAAGTATAGATATAGAGAGAGATACATAAAATTGACAAAGTTTCATACTTACCACATTAATTTTATTCCTTGCTATAGCAAAGCTCACAACTGCTGAAGGAATACACTGGGGAAATTAAAAGAGAAGACTAGTGGGATCTTCTGCACAATGAATTTAATATATACTTCTATATATATTAAATTATTAGATGCATTTTATGTGTCTGGATTCATATTCAGTACACTTAGACAACCAGAATATCAGAAACGCTGAAAATGTTTCACTTGACTGAACTCATTAATCACAAGAAGTGTTTGAGAATTACAAGTTCAAATATACCTTCCATATTCCTCAGTTTTGACTAACTACGAAGCATGATGTAATGAGTAAAAGAAAGAAAGTCTTTCATGAGGTATTTCATGTCTTTGTTAGTTTAAATTAACTCTAGAAGGCCTGAGATCCTTGAGCAGGAGAAAACAGTGCTACTCCCAAACTGGGCCTGCACATTCTTTAAACAGACATCATCCTCTTTGAGTAAGCTAAAATTTGCCCAATCTCAAAACAGTTCTGAGGAACCTTAGGAAAATCTGATGAGTCAAGACACACTTGGAAAATTGTGCCTAGGATATCCACTCTGTTCACTGGGAACTGTCTCCCTACTTGAGGACAAAGATAAATGGAAAAGTCTTGCACAAATGAGAAATCTCACAAAGTAATTTTTCTATCCCTTAGCTGTTTCCCACCACAACAGACATGGCTCCATTATGAGATCCAACTGTATTTTACACAAATGACTACTAAAATTATAATAAAAGTGTTCTTTTGTTAAATAATGAATCATGCAATAAATGCATTTCTAATTCTCTTCCCACACACCTGAACACTAATGGCTTAACAATAGAACACTATAAAGAGATTAATACTGATACGCAAAATTCTTGGCAGCACTTCCTCAACATCTAAGTGACCTTTAGTGAACATAACTAAAACATTCTTGTATGTCCTGGATACACAGGAGTCCCTAGAATACTGCAAGACTATGTTTAGGCAACTGAATGCAAGTACTAGTCCAGATGGTGAAAGTCTAGAGAGCAATTCAGCTTCAGGCTAAGCAAGACACTTGGTGGCCAGCTGGCTCCACATCTCCCCAGGCTCCTCCGACTGCACTGATGCCATTATCTGCAGCAGGAGCTCTAACACTTTCCTCACATACAGACACCAAACATACACATCTTCAAACCCAACGTGATAACCTCCTGCATCCAAAGAGCTACCAGGTCTTTGGAAATTTTTAAACATGAAGTTCAAAGAGTCAAGACCAGGGGCAGAGAAGGAGACATCTCAGTAACTAACACCAATATTGCAGAGAATAAGGTATCTGTGAGGATACTGACTTTAAAAACTCCAACTTTAACACCTTTAGTAAAAACTCGTGATAACTCATTCACAGAGCAACTTCTGGGACTTGTTTGTTTCAAGTAAAGCATTAATCTTGGACCTAACTTAAAAACAAACATATAAGTCAAGTTGAGAAAATAACAATGACAGAATACTGCCATAAACAAAGAAGTACATGAGACTTATTAATATCTAAAGCACAAACTAATATATAATACAGTAAACATACATATGCACCCCTAAAAATATAGAAAAAAATATTGGCCTCTGGAAAATGTCAGCCATCTTTAAGGCATACTTTACTAATAAAATAATAATATTCAAGAGAACTTTAGTCTGCTTTGGTACTTGGATATTATGGCAAAATAAACTGAAAAATTAACACCTTGAAATATAATATAAAATACATCTTGATAGCATATAGACAAGAAACTTTCCAAATACATTACAATGAAAATTTTCTTAAAATCAAGCACAGAAAAACTGCTCAGCAGATTAATATTGCATGCCAGTGGTTAGCTGATTAACAAAAATGGTAACACAAACCATGTTGTCTTTATGACAACAGTTATTCCTTTAACCAAGCAATGAAAATCCATTTAATGAACTGTTAAATAAAATTAAATCTTCCATGAAGAAAAGCAGTAGAAAAATAGAGAAAGAATAAAAGACATAAACCCACAAAAATTGTTTATTATTGCATTTGCTGTCAAACAGCCACAGCAAATAATTAAGAATGCTTACTGAACCTGCTGCACAACGTAAATAATCCATTTCAGATGGAAAAATATTTCCCAGATATAGTGAAAATCCAGAAGTAATAAGGAGGCAAGTCTGCAAAGCAACAAATAAAATAAATGTATATTAATAAAACAGTATTTTTAAAAAACAGTTAGTCAGACATAAATCACTAATCAATCCCTTTCAAATGGAGCTACTTTTAAAAATGCAGTTTTTGTTTGAATAAATTTAAAGAAAAATATCAAAATATGCTGACTGCTGGAGATATTTTGCTGGTCATGATCTAATAATGAACAATGTTCATATTTAAATCAAGAATTTTGTCCTGACCTGGCAAATACCTCAATAAAATAGTCAAAAGGTAACTGCGCTGTTTAGTGGTAAAAATGTTTAAGAAACCTCAGCTATGTCTCTACTTTGCATTCCTTGCTTGACTCCACCAACATTCATTATGCATATGGGCAGCTGGGCAATTACCAACTAGAACACAGCAGTAAAAATAGTATTGGAAGTTTCTTTAATAAAGTTTCATTAATGAAGTTTTTTCCACTATATTCCTGAGTCACTCCAAATTCTCTTCCTGTTTTCATTCAACAGCACATCCAAAAACGTTCAACTGCTCCTCTTACCTTAGTAAGTCTTCTGTTTATTTCATAACTACCACAGTTACATACTCTGCAATAAGTGATTAGTGTCTTCTACTAACGTTATTTTGTTTTTCCTTGTCATTCCTCTGAGTAAGCATTTCTTTGAAGGGGCTGGGAAAGGTAAGAGACAGAATGGCTCTTTTGTTTTATTTGGGTATATTTTTAATGTTAGAAAATTATTGGGAGTCTTTAAAAAGTCCTTTAAAAAAGTCCTTTAAAAAAAGACAGAAAATAAGGAAAGCATATGTGCATGTATAAACACACACAGAGAATTTTGGCAGACTGGAAGAACAGTCTATGGAACCACGAGTTGAAATTGTGCTTGATGCTCATCAAATTGTTTCTGCACAACACCAGCCCATCAGCCGCTTTGATATCACTCTACAGTTTGCAACTGCCCCCTGAAGTAGACTGTTCACTGTGACTTACGTTGCTCAGCATACAGACTTTCTCTTCTGGACACTGTCTTTCAGAAGGGTTGATAGAGACTAAACACTTGGGAGAAAAATCTAATTGGAATTTAATCTAAGAGTTTATTTATAAAACTGCACTTTCATTTTTCCATGAAATTCATTCTTACTGATAATATGACTTCAGCAAATGATCATTAAACATTATTATCTCCAAAAATTTACAACTACTCAGTAAATTACAGACAGTTGTTGTTTTGGGCAATTAAGTTTGAGAAAATTTAATGCAAATAAAGCCAGCACTTCTTTTGCTCTCTTTTCATGTGACAGTACATCTGAAAGGAAATCCAAACCTTGCAGTTTGTCAAAAAGCAAAAAAATGCTCAACTGTTTCCACAAAAATAAGGCAATACTTTTATTCACTGTGTAAAAACAAGCAATTACCACATTAACAGTGAGACAATCTTAGTTCTTAATAAAAAGTACACTTCAAAACATGCAAGCTGACAGAAAAAGAAAAGATCAAATTCTAATTGCTATAATGAAGTTTAATTAACTTGTCTCAGAACATGGAGAAGCATATGATGTACACACAAGATGAGTATCCTGTGATTCTAGCAGTGAACAAAAAATTCAAATCACTGTTCATGTAAGAAACACAAGCGTATACCTCACTACATTAACGGTTATACCAAATAATTATGTGGCACTAATAGATGAATGTGGCAATCAAGTTGCATATGAATGTGGCATATTGGCATTTTTAATGCCAAAATGCTATCATGGCAGCCACAGTACATTTAATAGAAGTATTTTTAAAAGAATGCATATGGTCTGCATACTTTATATACTTTACCAAAAGGCACTGCTTATACATACACCTGGGCTGATATTTACCACTACCACACTTATTCTCTGCTTATATGATTAATATTAATGATAAAAATAAGCCTTCATATACCATCTCTGATTAGTGAAAAAACAAAGAATACCAGCAGTTAATAAATTGCTACATTCCAGATTTGCTAAATATGTTTCTATTTTTACAAAGATTTATTTTCAATACTATCAGTGATGAAATTCTTAGTCTTCAAAGGATGTCAAACAGAACATATTGCTAGGCACTAAGGCCTCACCTGTATTTTTAAATTTTACATAATTTAAAGTACTTACTCCCATCAGCAAAGAAAATATCCATGTTTTGTAACTAAAGCAAGGATGCAGCCTCTTTGACAGCTGAAGGTCACTGGATTTGATATCTGGTATATAATTTCCATTCTCTTGTTTTCCACGCTCCAAAGTTGGCATCCTGTCATAGCTAAATTCTTCTCTGTAACCTTCTTCCCTGGTCATAACACTTCACAAAGACAATTAAATAATAATAATGCGAATTACAAAGAAAGAGAAAATATATAATTTAGATCCTTCACATACTTAGATCAGTGCTCAACTAACTTTTTTGTATATTCAGGACAAAATAAATAAACATGGTGTTTAGCTACTGGATGTATTTACATTTCAAAATATATAAATTTCCTAACAACTCACTTGCACACCTTAACTAAATTTCATCCTACAGCCTCAATTCATAATAACATAGTATAAGTAACAACAAATTTAAAGTTTGTGATAAAGGTCTATGATACCTCAGTAAATTTTTATTACAAGATCTAAGAACTAGTTTTAGAGCTGTTTAGTTACTGCATACTTCTTAACCAACGCCTTTTTCTTTTTCAACTCTAGGACAGCAAAGAAAACCAAAAAGGTTTCAATACAAATTCCATTTGATTTCAACACTTTTTATCAGCTACCTGAAATAACAGACTTCCCTATGAGTTCCATGAACATGCATACCCACAATAACTCAGCTACAGCAAACAATTTCTAATTTCTCTTGTTCACTTCATCCTTTTTTGTTTACCTCACTGCTTGCCAATCTGTTAAAATACCATTAGGAGTATCTTATATTAGAATTAAGTTACTGTAGATTTTTCAACTGTTAAAAACCTTCGTGCTTACCTTCCACTGAAAAGTTAACTGTCAGTTTAAAACAGCCCTGTGAACACAGCTGCCTGTACACTTTGTGATATTCTCACCGTTCAGTGAGTCATGCCGGCTTTGAAAAGTTCTCCCTTACACTTTGGCTTTCAACAACATCTATTCAGATATGGAACAAAAGCACAGCAAGAACTTCAGTTAAGCCAGGGAACAGGAAAATGCCTCCTGAATTTTAATTAACAGAACACACTAGAAAATGACTGTACTACATCTCATAGGGCTGCTTCCAAACCAGACCAACAAATTAAAAGTTTCATGTCTCTTTTTTATTTGAGTACTAGCCCTTACTTAGCATCTTAAATAAAAGCTTCCTCACTTTTCCACTTCTATCATAATACCCAGTGATCACAATATCTAACAAACAAGTCTTGTTGCAAAAGAGCAAAATGTAATTACAATGCAATATTCTCCTAGAAAAAAAGCTACAGATAGAAGTTCAAGTATTACAGTATCTCAGCAAGATGGGATGCTCAAAAGTTACAGGTTAGAAATCAAGATTATCATTTTCACCGTATAACACTTCTCTTTTTCCACTAACCCCAGTCTTCTGGAGTGTTCAGATAAACCCAGCACATTTCAACAATGCCGTCATTTGCACTTACAGAACACCCGGAGGACTAAACAACATATTTTCAGCCTAGCAGGCAGCAGTGACATGCAATGGCCAGCGTACATTGGATCCAGTCCTCCTGCTTATTAAGCAATGAAAAGGGGGAAAAAAAGGACGTTTTTATCTGGAAGATGTTGGCACCTTGACAGCTACAGCAATGACAGGGTCTTTTGTCTAAACTTTAAACACTCTTGTAACCAAGACACAATTAAATCTTCAGTATTCTGAAGGGCATCACCTTCAAAGTATGCTAGAAAAACTTTTGAACAGCACAACTTCTCAGTTTGACCAGACTGTAGATTTTCCTTTTTTCATAATGTCAGCCAATACTGAAATAATATTAAAATGTTACAGTTCTTTTAATAGATTTAAACAGAGGAATTAGTACATCATACACAGCAATAGACACATCTGTAAACTGTGCTAGAAAAGAGGGGAAAAAAAGATTGTACAGTCAAGCAGAACTTTCTGAAGTAATTAAGCCCTACATTTCCTCTGCTCATGAAAGAAACACTGCACAACTATTTCCATTATCTGTAACTTTCCAAAGGCCGTGGTTTAATGAAAAATGTGTATTGCTTACCTGACAGCTCTTTCAGTGAATACTAGGAACTGTTTGACACAAATTACCATAGACACAAAACACAACCATATTTTAACCCTTTTGATCAGTTTAGGGAGAAGGTTTATAGGGGTTTCTTGGTGGTTTTTTTTTTTTTTTTACACAAAATTGTTGAGATATTCAGGTATTTACTTGATCTAATCTCTTTGAATAAAAATAATTTATATAGTCTTGCACCACTGACCAGAGCAAGGTTCAAACCCTAGAACAACTTGTTCACAGTTCCAAGTGTTTCAGCCAGTATTGTATCTAAAAGTTCCCTCTCTCAAGCACGGTTATACAGTGTTTTCTCAGGTTATTGTGAAATTCCTCCTACCCCCTTTCCTGTGTACTTCTTAGCATTTCCCATTTCCCTTTTCCATAGAGGTTCATTTCATAATTAATGCATCCTCTGCACTTGGCATCAGGATCAACAAAAAACACTTAAACTTCAAAGTTCAATTTCTAAAATTTTCTGTGGTCTTTATTTTAGGTTCCCTTCATCTCATGTTCCTGATTTCAGAAAAAGTCTTTTTTGTGCAAGTCCAGAACCCAGGTTGTTGACTAAGACCTTCTAATGCTAGATAAGGTACAAATGTGCTGTACAAAGAGAGTCCTCCTACGCATTCTAAAGAATGCATAGGAATTTTACACAAAGACTGCAGAAAGTATATCAATTCAAACACAACATGAAAAGCTTCTGAAAAGGATTTACAAATTAAGTGTTTTAAGTTAGGCCAAAAGATATCAAGGGATGACAAATAAATCAAATCATGATCAGGTATGAATAACTACATACTTCCACCACAGGACTGACCACTGAATAAATTCAGAGGCCTGAAGCAGTTATAGCATATACTTCCTTGGTCATTGCATACAGGCTGTGTGCTATGCAAGCATCCCCCACAGTAATGACAAAAGATAAAAAACACATTACCGTTATAATTCAAGTGCCAAGGGATAATGTGACAAAAAGGTACATAAACTTGTCAGAGTCCTACTTTTGCTATCAAGGACTAAGGAAAAAGCATTCTGTCCTGGGACACATTCCCTAGCCCTGAAAAAAGGTTCACACACATGTTCCAAAATCGGAATGAAAACCACACCTGAAGCTCTGGTGAAGTTTACATTTAGCATCCTGACCAACTCTTCCATTTTCTGATGAGTTAATAGCTGCACTACACTTGTGCTTTTTCACACAATATTTAATTATGCTACTTTAGCTAATTACCTGTATTCATTGTTGGGTATTTTCTCCTCTTTTAAAACCAGCTCTTTGACGTATTTTGTTTCTCTGAAGCTGGTTCCTCAGTCCATGTTTCCTAGTTCACATCTTTGGGCATGTATTGAACCAAGATGAAAATGTAGATCAAATAGTTTCAAATTGATGCCTTGCTCCTCTAGAATAACATTTGTTCCTCCAGCATAATACAAACTTCTTTGGATTTAGTCCTTCGTGTAAACCATTATCTTCTCCAGAAACACAATCTCTTCATCCACCTCATTTTTGCCAACTAACAGTCCCCTGCCAGCACTCCCACTCAGTGAAAGAAAACAGGAGTTAAAATTCTTTAAATCAGTGTATCCAAAAGAGGCTAACACTGTCTCAGCACTTTTCTAAAAACAGCACTGACTACAGACACTCACATGTTTCTCCTTCCCATGGCATCATCTCAGTTACTTCAAAATGAGACACTGGAACCTGTGTGCAGTTACTGGCAACCAGAATTTATTCTACTCTAGGAACTGTACAGAACTGTACGAGTGTTAAACCATCTGAAATGCATTCCTAGCCCTTCTTTGCCTAAATAATGCTGAGTGGACCATACAGCTAGAAACTAAAAAGCTGCTTTAGTCACACATCTTAGGCAGTGCATTTTGTGATTTCTACAAAAAAGTACACACTGCTCTGCTCAACCTGAAAGCACCTCCTGTAACAGCTTTTATATGACAGTTCCTATTTAAACTACTGGGATGCTGAGCTTGTCAACTAAAAAAAAACTCTGCTTTGTGAAACAGAACTTGTTGAACAAAATGCAAAGAGGCCTTATACAAGATACAGAAACTGCACTGTGTGAAGAGAACTGGTAAAAATACAGAGATAGTAACTACAGGTATAGTAACTGCAGAGATACTAACTGTCTAGAACTACAGAGATAGTAAGCAAGTCAGTAAAATTGATTTCCTCAGGCTCTACAGCAGCTCCTTCATTAATGATATCAAGTCAAAACCACCTTTTTTTCTGTTAGACAAGTTTCTCATGTTATACAGTATTATAAATGCAGGCAAATCCAATGGGAAGAAATGACAATGTTTGACTCAATTTAGAAGGTCGAATTATTTCTTTTTTATAACTATGTTAAAATATACTATATAAAAGGAGGATACTAAAATTACATACTATTTTCTCTGACTCTAACTCCCGCACAACTCGTGACCCTCTCTTGAGAGTCCTGACACAGGTGGACTGGATTGGCCATCAGGCTCAAACAATCCTCACCAGAATCCAATCAAGCACTCACTCCAGGTAAACAATTCTCCAAACACATTCCACATAGGAAAAATAAGGAGCAGAAATAGAAATTGTTTTCTCTTTCATTTCTTTCTGTGCAGCTCTATAAAAATCTTGAGAGGGAGAGAAATGTGCTTGCCACACTAGAGTTTATCCTATCATTTTGAAACTGGCTGCTACTGAGAGCATCATAATCCACCAATATGCCAGGTGCATACTCTTCCAACGCAGTCCGTTTCACCACGCTGGAGGCCCTCCGTGCCGGGTTTATTCCCAGAGCCACGCAGAGCTCCCAGCCCAGGTTGACAGCCCGTCCGTGGGCTCTCCCCGGTTCGGGCGTCTCATCACAGAAAGGCTGTCAGACAGCACCACCAGCACGCAACAAGCTGCCCGCACCATTTTCCTTTAAGCCCTTCTGTGGCAGCCCCTGCGACTCCCCTTTGCAGCGCCCCCGCCGAGGGCCGCCGCCAGCCAGCCCCTGCGCGGGCCCGCGGGCGCCCCCGTGACCGGAGCGAGCGGCGCCATTGGCCGCGGCCGCGCGGGCTCGAGGCGCCGCGAGCGGGATTTCGCGCCTGGGCTTGGCGCGCTGCGGTTCTCCGGCTCCTCGTCACGGCGCTCCGGGATGCTCGCTCTCCTTTCTAAGGCGCTCTCCTACGTCTGGAGACGCGCAGATGACGAAGATGAGAGATGGGAGACCTCTGGTAGGAATTCCGGGCCGGTTGTGTGTTTGTGGTGCAGCTTCTGAGTCGTGAGGCGTGCTCGTCCCATGTGACTGGAGCTGAGTGCAGACCTCTTTCCTAAGAAAGGATGTAAGGAGGAGATTGAGATGATAAGGCATCATTTTGACTACAGAGCATGTGGAGTTTTCCCGGAAATACTCTCTTGCCGTTCCTGGGTAGGACAGGTTACTCTTGCTGCTGGAGTGAGGAGTGGGAGCAGTGCCCTGGCAGGCAGGAGGGCCGGTGGCGCAGCATCGCATCGGTGGCTGGCTGAGGGAGGGCATTGTCCCGCTGCGCTCTGCTCTGCACTGCGGAGGCCTCGCCTCAAGTCCTGGGGGCAGTTTCAGATGCCTCAGTACAAGAGCTGCGTCAGACCATTCTAGTGAGTCCAGTGGGGGCTGGTGAAAGGTCTGGAGGGTGTGACTTAGGAGCAGCTGAGGTCACTCGGTTTGTTCAGCTCCGGGGAAAAGAAAGCTGAGGTGTGGCCTCCTCGCAATGGACACCTACAGGCAGTGTGCTGGTCTCCTCTCTCGGAGGACCAGTGACAGGACACAAGGACATGGAAGGAGGCTGCATCAGGGGGAGTTGGGCAGACTCCTCACTGGAAGGGTGGTCAGTCACTGCAACAGGCTTCCCGGGGAAGGCAAAGTCTGTCAGAGTTCAAGGGCTATCTGGGTGATGCGCTGAGTCGTGTTGTTTAGCTTTAGGTAGTCCTGTGAGGAACAGAGAGTTAGACCCCCATGATCCTTATGGGTCTCTTTTAGTGTGAGATATTCTGTTTCATTTTATGGCGCTTAAAGCATGTTTGTTTTAAAATGTAGTTTGTGTTTAACTAACTTTATTAATTGGTTGAAACCATAAATTACCATACGACCCCAAGACTTAATTGTGAAAATAATTGGTTGGCAGCTGTTGCTGTTTCCAATTGGCCTTTTGGTAGAACAGATGTCCCTTTTAGTAGCATTCATAACTTTTTTACATAGTTCTATAAACAAGTGATTTGGGTTTATGTCAACACTTTTCCTTTTGATGCAGGTGATAAAGAATTGAAAAGGGTACAAGGAGTAGTGACAAGACTTTGCCATGATTATGGGATGATAGATGACATGATAGTCTTCACAAAGGATGTTGTTACAAAAAATATGTTGCTGGCTGTTGGACATGAAGTTATTGCCACTGTGGAAGAGGATAAAACATCAGGTGGCCTGAAGGCTGTCAGGGTAAGAGGTGCAGATAAATAGTAGTCTCACTTTCTCCATGAGTACCTCGAGGCTTTGTTTTGGAAGTTGCTATAGTTTTAGCCTCACAAATTCTACAAAATAGGAGAAACTGCAAGCTGTTCACCTACCGGGGATAAGTTGGATTTTGTGGGTCATTTTATTGTTTCATTCTATCTCTTTTCAAATTATGTTTAATACTGATTCTCTGAATACAGGTGTAATGAATAAGAAGCTATTAATTGCATCAGAATTTTAGTCATAGCTACTCCAGTAAGAGCATAACTTTTCCAAGTTTCAGTCAATTTTATGTTATTGTTATATGAATGGCTAATAAGATCAAAGCAGTTTGATTTTGTGCAAAGTTTTGATTAAGAGCAGAGATTTTAAAACTTCTTGTTGTAAAAATTGGTAACTTGATGTTGTAGACAATTACAAAAATTGAGATCTTGCTACATTTTTTGCTTAACATTTCATTTGCGAACCTCTTTCAAGTTTGGGTATACCTTGTCGCAAATTTTGAGGGGAGTTTTTCTTAGCAAATTATGTTGAAGCCAAATGTAGTTTCATTGATTAAATAAAGCCAAAGAAAGACTTAATGGGGAGACAGTTTTATTCCGTGACCCAAAATGAAACATAGAAGAAAAGTAAACAGGAAGTCTTGTTTCTGAAATGTTATCAGCTGTAGTGCTATCAAAAACCTGGTGTCTTGTAAGATTACCTTATATCTCTTCTTATTTCCTTTTGTTTCTCCTTTTTAAATTTAAATTACTTTCTTGCATAAAAACTAAGTATTGTTTGTCCAACAAGCAATATCAGTGCTGTTTGGTAAAATAGTACTCACACGCAGTCAGAAAATTGAATAGTTTAAATCTTACTTTTTCTTCCTTCTTTTTCTTCTGACTGACAGCTTTTACCATACTGTTGAAATACTGTAATTGCTCCAAAATACATAAACCTAGTAACTGAGAAACTGCAAATTGATCTACAAAGTAACTAGAGTATTGTAGCAGTTGTGGCATGTTTTGCTGTATATTCTAGATAATGGCATTTTCAAATTTTTTTCAAAAGTGTGATGATTTTCCTTATTCCTGTTTGTGAGCTATAATCCTGCAGGCATCTCGGACTGTTGGCAGTGTAGTTTGTGGCTGGATGAACAGCTTTTAACATGAACTTGTCTCAAAGCTGACTATACTCTATAAAAAGTCAAAGTCCAGGGGCAGTCTTGATTCAATAAGGAAGAAGATAAAGCTAATTTCTTCAAAGACTGATCTGAGAACATAAATAAAAACCTCAACCATTCTGTACTTTGTGATTTATTGCCTTACTTTCCATGTAGTGGCACAAACTTGAGATACTCTCAACATTTGATAAGAACAGATAACAGTATTTGAATTGTAGTTGTTTTGCATGGGGGAAAACTAAGTCCCTTTTCAAACCCCTAGTTAGAGGAGAAAATTTAGCTTCCTGACAAGCTTAATTAATAATTAACTCTATATAAATAGATACTTGAATACCAGTACCATCTTCTTCCAAATAGTTGAGATATTGCCACTTTGGGTTTTAAGTGATCTAGCAGGTACTCCTGTAATTGCAGGCAGGATTGGAAGCTCTGAAGCCTGGACCCTGCCAGCACAGTGGGGCAGAAGCTGGAAGGCACAGTTCAAACTTGGGTGGTGTCAGTGTGTTTGTGTCACTTGCTTTAAGGAAGAGCGTGGTCAGCCCTGGGTGCCTCTCTGCTCAGTGTACTGTTTCAGCTGCTCTTTGGAGCTGCTGGCCATGTGGTTTGGAAAGATCATGGCTTAAAAGTTTGGATTTCAGTTTATTTGAGGTCCAGTCCTAATTCAAGTCTGCATGGAATGATTATAGGTTCTGTAGCCGGCTTTAAAACCAGGCTGGTCCCAGTGGTAGTTGGAAGGCCATTTTGACCTAGTATGAGGAAAGAACTTTAGTTTTATTGGTAGAGAAAAATTGAGAAGTATCAAAAGAAAACGTGTGTTGGGAGTTTCAAAGGTATTTTCTTGTCTTAAAAACATTTCTTTAGGTCTACATACTACTTTCAAGTGTAACGGCATATGTAGTTTACATGAAATGTAAATTTATTCATTTTCTGAGTAACAGTTTGCTTATACATGTTCTATCCATATGAAGCCATAAAAATAATTTCAGAAAAGGTTTGTTATTCTCAGATCTTCCTGGTGAATGGGAAGATATGTCTGTCAGACTGGAACAAAGTATAGATTCTTTCATTTTTTTTACTGTGTGTTTTCGAGTTGTCAAATATTATGTAATAGTAATTTAATGCAATAAAACAGTATTGGCTGAAAAATAAATAGCTAGTTATAGTCAACAAGTGTTTGCAAACCTCTGAAGTATAGGTAGACTTACTCTACTTATTACTATTGTAAATGTTAAGCATTACGCTCAAAAAATAAATAATATAAAATCTAGTATGATAGTATGTGTCAGATTGGATCAGACTTCAGTAAACTTACATGTGAGGTGGTGATATGAAGAATCTGATAGAAGCAGCTCTAGGGGTTTTTTTAATCAAATTACTAAAAAGTGACAGGGTCAGTCTGAAATACATATAGTATTTATAAAGACCATCTGGAAAACATGTTTTTTGCTTTCTGAAATAGTTATTTTCTACTTCCAGTTATGTGCAGAGACATTGCTGCATGTGATGTTCCTGTCAATTGAGGAAAAACCTTAAATAGACCTAGAGCAAGGGATGTGTGAGAAAGATTTGAAAAATCAACATGTAATTATAGCAGTTGTCAGTACTGCAGCATACAGCACTCTAAAAGAGAAGCTTTATACAGCAGTCTTTAAAAGAGAAGTTTTAAACTTTCTCTTTAAAAGAGAAGTTACTGTTTATTACTTACTCTTTGTGTCCAAAAACTAACAGCTGCATT
The DNA here is from genome assembly GCF_048771995.1 of Taeniopygia guttata. Lineage (NCBI taxonomy): Eukaryota > Metazoa > Chordata > Aves > Passeriformes > Estrildidae > Taeniopygia > Taeniopygia guttata. The sequence continues at coordinate 19,329,639 of NC_133025.1, forward strand.
GATTGTATAATCAGAAGCTTTGTCTCCATATGCAATTGAAATTTTGTATATTTATTGTAGGAATATATATTTCATTTGACGTCTCAGCTGTTTAAATGTTGGGGTTATTTTTGTATCAATAGGTAGACACCATCCAGAATACACAAGAAGACTTCAGTCCTACTTGTGATGCCACTGAACTGAATAAGAAAACACTAATTGGCAGTATTACCTCTCTCTCTGTGGATGGTGGCTATATTAATCAGAATACATACTTTGCAATGCAAGACGTCTGGGAAGGTGTGTAGGGACTTCTTGTTTCCTCTTTCTTAATATTTTTGTGTATACAATAGAAATATCTTCTGACAAACTTGAAGTTGTCATCCCAAATAAATTCTAATAGGATATGTGGTGAAACATAGTGAAACAGCCAGACATGGGTGGAGAAAGCTGCCTGTTTGTTCTCACTGAGCATGGCCTGCATTTAATCATAAGTTACATGTGAGCAGGTGTATTTTTCCACTAGCATCTCCTATGTAGTGTGCAAAGCAAAAGACTACAAAGAAAACTTTGGACTCAGTGGGTCTGAATAATACATTGTTCTGGCTTTTATTTAACTTACATTAATTCTGTAGGGGAGTAATGTAAATGTTATCAACAGTAATTAACCTTGAGAAATGTTCTGTTTTGTATAGATTTCAAACCTTATGAAGGAGATTGGGTGCAAGCAAAGTATTATATTAACTCAACAACATGGAAGACTGAAGCAGTTGCTGTAAAGCCTTTGAGGTATAAACAAGTAAACAAGGTAAAGGTTCTGCACATTGTTTTTGGCAATAGGAATCCTGGGTGAAATGAGGTTTCAAATTGGTTTCAGTTACAAATATTGGTAGATCTTCTATAGCACATCTTTAATTAAAAGATAAAACATATTAATTCATCCATTTAGAGCATGTTAGTAAAATAATAAGGCATTTCGAAAATACATACATATTTTGGGTTGGACAGAAAGAGTAACTTATCTATTAATTGCTGATTTGTGTTCCTGCTGTTAGTTATAGTGAGGATGTGTCATGATTGGGGAATTTATTATGTTTCATTTATTCAAGTGTTTCAGCTTAAAAACACTTAAAACCACAGTCTCTTTTTTTTATTTTAATGGAAATATTCACTCTAGTAATGTGTATATTACGCTAGGTTTATTGTCTTAAACCTGTATATTGAATATTTGCACATCAAGCGTAGGGAAAAAATTGTCTTGTTACTGCCAGTATGGAAGTATAAATTAGGTAAGTTGATACGTCACAAGAAAGGTATCATGGTTAAGTCTAATGTACATATTGTAGTATGCACTTCAGTGGAACTTAATGCTTATCTGAAGTACTTGTGTTTCTTTACTCTTCTAAATCTGAAGACAGGCACAGTGATTCTGGGTTAGGGCTCTGTGTTTACCTCCTGTGAGTAACTGAAATTTCAGAAAGCATTTTTATTAATGCTAGAAGGTGAAAAAATAGTATGTCTGTTAGTTTAAAAAGATAATAGTTTATATTTACTGTTACTTGATATTACAGGTTCGCATTTCCAACATTTGTGGAAGAACTGGGACAGTAGATGACAATATATTTTTCACTTTGGATTCACTGAGACTTCCTGATGGTTACTTACCTCGTAGACATGATCTGGTGAACACGATTGTGGTGGAGAGCAGTCAGTCCTGTTACATTTGGAGAGCTCTCTGCTTGGTGCCAGTCAGCCAGGATGGGTAACATTATTTTGTTCTCTTTATAGCAGTTAGAGACGTGGTGTAGTTATGCAGCTGACATTTCATTGCATCTGTTAAGCAAGAAATACTGTGAATATTTCCCTAATTGACTAGAAGGCATAATAGACCATTGTAAAAACTAGAGCATGGTATGATTTGGCCCTTGTTTGGGCTTTTTTTTTTCCTTCCAGAAGGTGGGAACATGAGTGCTACTAGAGAAGCAAAACTAGTAATAGTTGCTCTCAGGGATATTGCTAGGCAGGGAAGGAATTGTACATGCATATTAGAAAAATGCCAAGTTCGTTGTGCTCCTCTAGTAGGGCTTCACAGTTTGAAAACAAATCACAGAAAAATTCTTATAAAATCATGTTTCTTTAATCCATTTTGCTTAAGTTACAGTGTTTGTTCAGGTATCTGTCCTAAAAGGAAAAGTTTAATGGTCTAAATAATAGAGATTCATTTGGCTTGCAAGTATTGAACTGAGAGGTTCTGCAGGCACTTTAAGTATTATGTATGGTATGAGGAGGATCTGGATACACCGCGGAAGGGGTTGGAAAAAGTAGGTGATCTTCAGTATGGAGAAGAAGCAAAACCTAGGGAAATAATCAACTACACAAAAGTAAAATAGGCAACTAATCAATAACGGACCTCAAAGATATGGAATTGGACTTTTGAGTTTAAGTATCTGTACTGTGAAACACACAATTACCACCTGAATAAATAGTAAAATCTAACACTTTCCATGCTGAGGTCTTGGCAGGATTATGTAGTCTAACTCTGCAGGCCAAAAATAAATTGTCAGTTGGGAAGTCCAAAGGGAGACCAAAAGGACATTCTGGTATCTTTCAAACATCATCTTTGGGAGATCTCTAGGAAATTTAGCCAAGGCCATATGGCCATATATATGTCTTCAATGAATCTACAAATAACTGTATAAGCTGTTTTCTCTAGAGATAACAGATCTAATAAATTGTACCTAAATGAAACTTTAAGTGTTTACATCATTTTGCAAAACAGTACAAATTGGTCACATCTTTTTCTCAGTTGCACCAATTTTTAATGATGGATTTTGTATAGACAATTATTAATAAAGTCAAATTACAAAAGTAGACCTTAGGGTTGATTTCTCAGGTTTAGTGTACATCTACTATATCAAAAACGGCAGCTTAGGCTGCAGTGGGAGACATCTAGTGGGCTTGGCTAGTAAGTTGATAAAGCTAATGAAAAGCAGCTGCAGTAATTTTCTACTTCAGTATGTCAGATAACTCAGGAGTATTGAGGGTGTGTACACATTAGTGAGATTATTAAAATATTTCTGAATTATTTCCATGCCATTTTATCTAAATGAATAGTTTCTTAATTACAGAATAGAATCCATGTGAAAATTTGTTATTACGGGTAGAAGACACCAAGACTTTAAACAAGTGCTCAGTGTTTCAGGCAGTAAAGAGCATGTGCCTGGTTTCATAGGCATTTTTCATTAGTCGTATTTGATAAAAGTTTTCAAGGGTAGTTTTTGGTTTTCAGCTGTTTTTTAATTTTGTCCTCACCTTGCTGATTTCAGATAGGAACAGTAAGCAGAAGACACAAATGCATAGGTTGAAACACTTCCAGTCTAGTCATTTTATCTCCGAGCTGCAGTGCTAATCATGGCTCTTGCTTAGGAGCTGCTCTTTGTTGTGTCTTTGCTGAGCTCCCAAAGAGAGCCATAATGACTTCACTCACCATTTGATTTAACTCTTCAGCAGGGATTCATTAACTCCTCAATCATTTTAGTCTTGCATGCAAAGTTTTATGGTGGTTTATTGTGCTGCTGACAAAGACTAAAGACTTGTTGCTGCTTAAATTAGTTAATCTAATTTTCTTGGAAGTATAAATGGCTGAGAAAAAAAATTAACTGTCTCACCTGCTTGTTTCTAAATATTATGACTATGCCTTGGTATAGTGTTTCTTGAACTTGTGCTGAATCAAAGATATATGCTGAGCCTATTAGTGTTTAAAAACTGCAACCTAAAATTATTTTTGCAGACAGTCTCACTCTAATGAAGGTAATGTGGATGAGCCTTATGAAGACATAATGAGAGACAGAGGAGAGTTGAAAGTATCAAGAATGACTGATTTTGGAACACTGAAGCAAGGGGAATCTAAAAGAATGATTGTTTGGATAGAGTAAGCCTTTCTAATTGTTTGAAGATTTCTTTATTTATATCACTCTATCTGTTAACCTGTTTTATGTTCAGAATCTCTTCTAGACAAGCCTTGTGGTTTTGATCTTCAAGTAACTTCCAGATACTATGGAATTGAATTCACAATGAATTTAATGTCTGTAGGGTAGCCTTTTTGATATTGAGCATTTATCTTGCAGATAGTGCTTTGAGACTCCACAATCCTGTATCTCTTTTAAATCCTAGTCAAATCCTTCCTAGAATGAGGATTTAAGCAAAAGCTTTTAATTGTGTTTAACTTAAGCTGCAGATACTCTGCCATCTTCAAAATCTTAGAACAAAAGGTCTGTTGCGTACTCGTGTATTAAAAGCAGACCAGAAATATTTTTTCTGGGGTTTGGTTTTTTCTTTTTGTAAATTTGTATTCTGAAGAACTATGTTAGTGTATCCTTAGGAGGGTTTTCTTTTGGTGGTGGGGGTTTTCTCGGGGTTGGTTGGTTGGGCTTTTTTGCGTATGTTTTCTTTTTCACATCTGGGCATAAATGCTTAAATGAAGACACATCAGCATACTCATTATTTATTATTCTATGCTCTTTCCTAAGAGTTGGTTACCCAGTTACAAACTTTAAGCTCCCATTGGTTGATATTATACATATATAATATGTATACAAATATAAAAATTAAACATATTTTTATATGTAGTTGATGTGACCTAGAAATATTAACATAAAGCAGAGGTTCTTGTCCTCATTAGTTAGAAGCAGCAGTGCAATTTCTTTCTTATAGCAGTTATGAAATAAGGGGAACTAACCTGCTGCAGACAATTGTATTTGACTTCAGGTAGAAATAAACTTCTCAAGAATATTCACCATGCACTTAATTATGTAACTAATCACGTAACTACTTCTAGGAATAAAGGGAGTGTTCCACAGTCCTTAATCAGCTGCAGATTAGCTGGATGGGTGAAAGACAAGCAATTCAGTGTTGAGATTCCTCAAAACTGTGAGAACAGTCCATCTTTTCCAATATGTCAAGAAAACCTCTCAAAAGCTGCAGTGAATTCCTTTAGCAACAGTGGAGGATCAACATGTGAGTCATTGAACCATACATCCATTATGAAGAATGGAGTAATTCCAGGTACAGTGTAATGACAACATTTGAATGCTGAATGTTAGCTCCTCAGAAGGACCAGTAGGTTTGTTTGAGAAGACTTGCCTATGTTAGCAGTAGAAATTGTGATAACAAAGTTTATTGTTGTACATTTACTACAGAAGGAATTAATTTTCAAGATACAAATTTATCAAGGATGAAGGAAAACAATTCCGTAGTGAAAGATGAAAATATGCAAAATGGAGAAAGTGAGCAAAAAGACCACGTGGAGCAAACAGCTAAGCACAGCAATATTACTCCAGAAATTGTGATACCACCAGGTGAAAAAATATTCATAGTGGTTATATGCACAGCTGTGTAAGTATTTCTTTCCATTATTTCTAATCAATACAATGGCCAGAAGTAATGAAAACAGACTTAACAGTTCTTTTATTCTGGCCATAGTTCTCTTCTTGCCATGTTGTGCTTTAACCCCAGCTGGCAACTAATCCCCGTTCAGCTGCTCACTCACTCCTTCCAGTGGGACGGCAGGGACAATGGGAAGAATAAAAGTGAGAAAGCTCATAGGTTGATATAAAGACGTTTGAAAAGGTAAAGCAAAAGCCACTAACAGAAGGAAAGTAAAAGAATGAATTAATTCACTTCCTGTGGGCAGACAGGTGTTCAGCCGTCCCCAGGACAGCAGGGCTCCATCACAGATGATGGTGACTTGGGAAGACAAATGCCATCACTCAGAATGTTCTCCCATCTTCCTTCCCCCAGCTTTATGTACTGAGCATGATGTCCTAAGATGTGGATTATCCCTTGGGGCAGTTGGTGTCAGCTGTCCTGGCTGTGTCCCCTTCCAACTCCTTGTGCACCCCCTGGAGTCCTCACTGGTGCCACAATATGAGAAGGGGAAATTCTTCTGGGATGCAGTTGTTTCAGGCATTTGGTAACAATGTTGGACCATGCACTTAGAGAATTGCACTGCAGCAATGCTTAAGTTTCTTAGAAACCAGCCTTAACAAACCTTTCATTCCTGGTTTTTTCCCATCTGTCACTCTCCAAGAAACACTTGCATGTATAAAGTATGTTTTCCAGAATTAGAGGATTTTCCCTTCTTTCTCCATTCATGTGTTTACAGTTAGGGTTCAGTTCTGAGTAGCCTTTTGCAAGGTGCTGCAAAGCAGTTATTTTAGACAGTGAAGGGATTTGCTTCAGGTTCCTCTGATGGACCTGTTTGGCTCTTCTTTTGCAGTAGCAGTAATTCCAAGATACTCCTCCTAACAAAAGTATTAATTCTGTACCCTAGTATATTGAGTGGAGGGATTTTGCATTTTATTGAAGGTTTTGATGAAATTGTGGGGTTGAGAGTTTTGCTGTGGCTTTGGGTTGGGATTTTTTGGTTGGGTGGCTGAGTGGCTTGGGTGAGTTTTTTATTTATTTGGGATTGAATTCGAGGTGGCAAGTGTGAGGAATTACCCTAAATTAGCATTCTCATATTTAACTGAAATGAGAATCTTTCTCATGGCTGGGGAAAATGAAGTTGTGACCATGTTGGTTTTAAGAAGATAACTTCTGTTTACGTGAAGGATTCATGGACACAGTAAAGAGCTCCTCTTGCTTGGCTTTTCTGATTTTACTGTTGGCCGCTATATTGAAGCCACTGTAACAAATGAAGAAGAATTACTTATAGCACCTGTACAACCTTATTCTCCAAGAAAGACTGAAATTATTACAGATTCTCAGCCAAGGAAGACAACAGTGGTTGCCCCTAAACACAAAAGGTACTGACACTTAGAGCATAAAATAATACATGCCTAACACTGCTCTATTTGGTATTGCTATATCTGTTCTGTAATGCTGAGGAAGAAAATGTGAAACTCGGAGAATCTGTACATGTTTATATATATGTAGTAAACAAGATGATTGTGGACACTTCTGATGGAATAGGTTGTTTTATTAATTAATTGCTTGATTTCTTTGTTAATTTTTCAAACAGTCTCTAATATGTAGTGTGGTAATAAGATAAAACACTGTTCCTTATTTATCTACTTAGTAACAATTGTGTTATTAATAAAAAAAATGGGAAACTGAAAATAGTTTTCTGAGATAATAAGCTTCATAATTCTTTACACAACTTTAATGTCTACATCTGACTAATGTCTCCCATCTTTCACTCAAAACTTTTTTTGGTGGTTTTCCATCTTTCTAATTTGTGTACATCTCTCTTCAGCACCTCTCTGCATCTGAGGGAATCCTCAGCTCCTCCCAACTTAGTATCATTGTCAAACTTACTCAGTATACCTTCAAATCTGGCTTCTAAGTCATTTGAGGGGATGTTGAAGAAAACTATCCCTAAGATGGACCCCTGTGAAACCCCACTAGGAACAGGTCACCAGTCAGATGTCACCCCTTCACAGTAACCCTTTGTGCCCAGCCTGTGAGCCAGTTGCTCACCGGTGGTATGATGTATTTATCCAGCTCTGGGCTGGATATTTTGTCCTGAAGGATCTTCTGAGAGACAGTATCAAAAGCTTTACTGTCTTGTGATGACATCAGCCAGGTCTTTGAGTATTCAGATGAATACTATCAGGTCCCGTAGATTTATAGCAATCCAGCAAGAGCAGCAAATCCTGCAGAAGTTCAGGTTCAACTTGGATTTTATCATTCTCAATGATGACTCTCCAGCTAAGGGCACTGGCACTCCCTTAGCCCCTCATCGATGTTGAAGATGGAGGCAAAGAAAGTGTTAAACATCTCTACCTTGTCTGTGTCCCTGTGTGTGAGGGGATCGTCCTCATCCTGTAATGGGTCAATGTTGTTTCTGCAGTGCTTTTTGCTATTGGCATATTTTTAAAACCTTTTTGTTGTCCCCCACCGTACTGGACAGCTTCACCTTCAACTGAGCTTTGGCCACATGAATTTTTTTCTCTACAGTGTCAAGGAGCATCTTTGTAAGATCTCTTGCCTTTCTTCCCAGTATAGCAAACTTACTCAGTTCTCCCTTTGAAGGAGTCATTAGTCTGTCATGTGTATGTGTTTTGGGTTTATAGTCTTGTTGATGTGGTGTGTTAATCAGCTCTTTTTAACATATATTACTTAAATAAGCTAAATGTTATGTTGTACACTTTCATTTTAGAAACAAGAGAAGGTGGTGTTCAAACTTTCTCCCGCATTATACCATACCAGATGAGTTAAGAAAATGTGTGGAACGGCATTTAGACATACTGACCTTTCAGCCCCTCCTAGCAGAGGTATGTAAGTGTAGGTTTTATATAAAAAATATTTTTTGATACTGTTGTTTGTTCAAGCACCTTAACTTAGGAAGAATATATCGTCCTTAGTGTAAGAGAAGATGACATAACACTTGTCAGGTAGACTTACACTTCATTTTGGATTCCATAACTTCCATGGGTTTCAGTATATTACAGAATCCAAGCTTACAAAAGCATAAATGGGAAAATCTGAAAAGAGAGTTGAAGTATGTTGGGGATGGACATCACAGAAGCTGAACAAAGATTTCTCTGTATTCTCACTTTTTAGGCATCACTGGAATGGTTTTTTTTAGGTGTCAGAAAGGTTGTTATTTCATAGAAAATCACAATCTCTTATATTATTGCAATAACAGAGGCTTCTTTTCTGGTTGTTCAAAAGTTTTTGTAAATGTCTTCAGATTTAATTTACTTAAGCTTGTTCAGATTCTTCCCACAAGTATAGCAGTTTAAGAATGCATATAAAACACCCCCACAAAAGCTATGGTGTTAACAAGAATATTACAATGATTCCTTCTCCAAAACTTAGCTCTGATTTCTGGTAGAATGTGGCTGCAACTCAATTTCTTTGTAAATTTTAAGTACTTATAAACTGGGACTGACACTTTTTTAAAATGTAAAAGGCTATATTGTCTGCTGACTAAACATTTCACATTAAACTTGAGATGACAACATTAAGATGGTAGGTTGGACATCACCTCTCAAAAAGCTCTGTAGTGTTTACAATAATTTTACGCTGAGGGCCTGCCATTACTGGTTACCTTTTTTAACCACACCATAACCCTAACCTTAGAAATTGGTACTGTTGGAGAATCTCACCTTTGCAGTGAGATTCGTTAAGGTTTGAGGGAGAAAATTCAGGTTCTTTGAACTTGCCTAAGCTGTATGATCATCAGCCAGGGCCAAGACTGACATGACTCTCTCTTTTCAGTTGTCTGTGTCCATGTATTTATATGTTTCGCTTTCTGGGCATAAACTGAGCATAGAACTCGGTCTGTACACTGCCCCTGGATTCACATGGTGAAACTGCTGTTGTAGTAGGGAGAGACTTAGTTAGCCCTTTAGCTAAGGGGCTATTATATTTGAGCTCAAGGACTACACTAATCTCACTTTGGCTATCAAGGAAGTTTAAAATATTATATCTAGTGTACGGATGCATGTCTTTAGGTATCTTATTTGGCAACCCAGTTGCTGTACAGTCTTATCTCAAGTGTTTTGTTTAATGTTAGCAATAGTAGGTTCTGTATCTTGGTGAAAAACAATAATGTATACTGGTTTGATTTTTTTTTCAGCGTCTTAATCTAAATAATTACAAAGCAAACTTTTCAACTCTTTTATGGCTTGAAGAGATCCAAGCGGAAATGGATTTAAAAGATTATTACATGAGTGGAGTTACTTTAAAAAGGAATGGGAACCTGTTAGTGCTGGAAGTGCCAGGAGTAGAAGAGGGCAGACCTCGCCTGGTTCCAGGTAGAAATGAACATGAGATAAAGTCAAATGGCATGTTTTCACTACAGTGCAAACTGTATTATTATTCATTTGTTTAAAAAAAGTCTTTCAGATATTAGAGCACAAAGTTATTCATTTAGGCTACTAGACAGGGGACACAAGAACACTATGTTAGAGTCTCAGAGGGGCTGCTATCTGAAGCAGCATTGCATGTGTCTGTTCTTACAGATGTTTCAATACTTTAGGATTTTTCTTTTGCAATAATCAGTGGGGCTTTCAGCAAAAATAAGCTGTGCAATGTAGTAATAGATGTAAATGCAGTAAGTGTAGCAAAAAAGCTGGGAAAGAAGCTAAAATTAAATTCATAATTTCTAGTAATATAATATACAAGATAGTATTTTCAAGAGGTGTTGTCTGATGGCATCAATACTAGATGCCTTTTATAATATACATCTGCATATGGCATTTCAAAACAGTACTGATGGATACAGCAACTTTGCTGAAGTTAGCCTCTTGCAAATTCCTAGTTCAAACATAGAGAAGAGAATTACATGCTGCAGTGAAAATGTTAGTATTCCTTGTAACAGTATTTTGCCTTTTAACTTTGTTTACAATTAGGTGATAAGGTGATACTGAAAAGTCAGGTCTACTCAGATCATATAATAGAGTACATTGCCCATGTTGCTGAGGTAAGCAAGATGTTCTCCTTTTGAAAAAGCTGTGGTCCACAGGTTTTCTAAGGGAAGTTTGCAATTGCTGGAATTACAGACTATTTTAACCTGACTCCTGAGAAGATGGGTTTATTTTATCTATATCTTGAATAGTGATTTTGTATTTTTGACTACTCTGGCTTCCCTATTCTTTTCAGATTATAATCTTTGCCTGCTCAGAAAGCACTTTTAACATAACCTAGATATGTAATGTGTTGTTAATAAGTAAATCTAGATTTACTTTTTGGAGTTGGTGGGGGGTTAAGTTCTTTCAAAAGTGCCTCTTTATGTTTAAAGTACTAAATCTTCATCAGTATCCAGACTTTTTTTTATCTTTGTAACAGATATGTGAGGAAGATGTTACTCTTAAGGTTAATGCTGACTTCGAATGTGCTTACAACTTGGAGCCCATGGATGTGGAATTTGTTCATTGCAGGTTCTTATAAGCTTTCAGAAAGCTATGTTTAGTGATTCCTTTAGTAGAGTGACTTTTAAATTATGACCATCAACTGTTTATTTTGGTGGACACAGAGAAAGACATAATTAAGATCTTGCCAATTTTTTCACTTCTTTTCCTCAACACACCTTTACCACCATATTCATGGTTAAAGGTGTTCAGAGAGTTGTTATCTTAATAACTTCGAGATAGCCACACTAATACCAGACAGTAAAATGGGGAGGAATGAGGTGGGGTGTTTGGGGATATTTTTCTTAGGGTTTTGGGGTTATTTTTTTTTTTTTTTAATGTACTGATATGGCTGTAAAACTATACAGGAAGTAAAAACAGCTGGTGATAATCTCCCATTCTTCTATACTTTTTGTTTTACTCATGGGATGTTGTTATTTATTTGGAGTTACATAATCCGCTATGTAAATTCAGCCTTGCAAAGAAGTTCCTTGAAAGTGTTGAACACCAAGCCATCTTTGTATGGCTAAAAAGCTGGAGAATGTGTCAATATTATTCATAGCAAAGCTGTTTATACTTCTGCAGCATATTTCTCAGTAGATTCTTTTTTTAAAAAAAAAAATTCATTTTTATGTAAAACCTTTTTTTTTTTTTTTCACAGTAAAAAGTACCAGATAACTCATAATAGTGTGCTGTCATAGTATATTGAAATATAAGCTTTTACTTTAATTACAAATCTGTATTCTGGTTCCAGTATTCCTAGCAGGCGATGCCAGTTGGCCATTCAGCAAGCTGTCTACCTGGGTGAAAAAGGTTTGACTATTTAATTTGACTATTAACCCTGTCTAGAGGAGTTTCTTTGTGCGGAGTTTCTTGGGTTTTATTGCTTTCACATCAGGGCATACTGGGAAGAATGCATTGTAATTTGTTCTTACAGGAGTTTTCCTTGTGTTAGGGGCTTTTTGTTTTGGTTTGGTTTTTAAGAAGAAAAAACAATGCTGAATGTATAGAAGGTTTTGTCAAAATTATTTCATCTGCTGGCCATCACAGGCAGGAGGAGAGGAAGCAAACTTTGTGAACTGCTAGGGCCAACAAGAAATGTAGGAATAATACATACTGCTATAATAATAGCCAGTGAAATGGCCATTCTTTGTGCTACTTCAGAATTTATTAAAAAAACACTGATTTCCTGATCCATGGTTGAGTTGAACAACGCATATGAACTTCACATCTTTACCACCTTAGTTCTGATAAACCAATTTTGGCAGCTCAGACTAAGCTGATGTATCAACAGTAACATTAATCAGTGAAAGATGAAAAGTGTTTGTGTGATTTTAAAACTTCTCTACTTTCTTTTTCTCTGCTAAATTTAGTGTTATTTCCAGAAAGGCTTGTGTTACAATCACCACAAGCTATCAAGACCCAGAATACTACAGAGTATTGTGCTGTTGATGATGGCCTTAAACAAGCTTCACAGCAGGAAAGTAAGGTATCTATTCTGTCAATGTTCCTTAAAATGTTTCTTCATTCAGATTGGTATCAGATACATAGTGTACAGCTATTTCCAGAAGGGAATTGCATAATGGAGTATCAAAGAATCAAAGTTGTATTCTGCTGCATTCTAATGACAGAAGTTTTTGTTTGCTGCCTGGAGATGGGGAATTTATGACAGCTGACACTATAAAGCTTAAAAAATGGAAAGTGCATATTAAAAAAGTGTGTGATTGTGATGGGAATTGTCAGATTTGCCTTAGACTAGTTTCATAGCTACTGTTAAGTAGATATGTAAGTCCAGTCAATGTGGCAGGAAATAATTTTATAATAGAAGATAATCATCCTGTTCAGAGTAGATTTACCCAGGCTTAACTGCCACTTATTATATATTACTAAAATGTAGAAAGGATTTGTGGACGCTGCCTAATTCTCTTTCCTTTTTGAAGCAAGTCTGTCACCAACACTAAATCAAGTCAGTCTGGGGGTGTGTGGCAGCATTTCTTTATTTTTGTCTAGAATTTTCACAGTGTCTGCATAATCTGTGCTTCACCACCTTTGCACTCAAGATTTTTTCCTAATTCCCTAATTATTTCACCTGCGGTTTGTGTTTTACAACAAGGAGTAATCAATCAATCTGGTTTTAAATCAGTATTTTTAATATGATAGAGGCATGATGTCCAGAACCTTGCCAACACCACATTCCCTACAAGCATTTTTCTCCTGTGCTGCAATCTGAAGGGACATGCCCACCCAGGAATATGCATGTATCTTTCAAAGTGGAATTTGACTGTTTGCTTTTGTGGAAGCAAACAAGTTATGTAGTCATGGCTTTAAAATCCTCATCTGAGCCTGTAGAGTATTTGTGAAATAAACTTTTAATATTAGCAGAGCCAAAGTATTAGAAATCTTAAACTTAACATGAAAATTCCTGGCACCTTCTTCTGCTACTCTCACCTTTCTGTCTTAATGGTAGATATTCTATTTAATGGGGAAAAATTAAAGCTTAGCAACTTCAAAAGTATCAGGGAAGATAGTTGCCTGTCTTCTTAAGGTTATAAATGCATTTATCTTCACTTGCTCTTTTCAGGTCAAAAAAAGGCAGAACAAACAGACAAAAGGTATGACATCAAGGGAGGTGAACCTAACAGAGGTGATAAGAGTAACTCTGCACAGACAAGTCAACTTGGTATATTTTCTGTGCTTAAATAATAAGTATCATATCAGTAAATCAGGGCTAAGTAAGATACCTTTAAGATGTCCTTGTGCTCTGCCTTTAAAGACAAATTCTAGAAATACTAACAGGAAGTTTCTATAGGGGCTTTTGGTGCATTACTTAAACATCTCTAATTTGCAGAGATTGTTTGGGTTGGAAGGGACCTTAAGGATCATCCATGTCCAACCCCTCTGCCACGGTCAGGAACACCTTCCACTAGACCAGGTTGCCCAGAGTTCATCCAGGCTGGCCTTGAATACTTGGGGGAACGGGGAGCAGGCATATGATAATGTATTTTATAATGAATAAATAGTTATTTCCCTCAGTCATTTACTCAAAACTTTTTGATCTTATTCAGAGTTTTCAATTTGTTATTGGGATGCTGTCTCTCATCTTTTGGAAAGCTTTGCTAAAGATGCTAAAACTTTTTCAAATATCCCAGATTATTCCTGTGCTTTTTTTTTGAAATTGTAACTTCAAATATCATTGTAGCAATATGCCTCAGAGAAGAGTGATCATTTTTTATCAAAAGTATGCTAAAGAATTACTGAGAAATTACCTAGAATGCACTTATGTCCAAGGGTTAATAAGATTATATTGTGGAAAGCTAAAGCTAGACTAATTCAGACAGGATTAAGAAAAAAAAATTCCAGCAGTTGTAGCAGAGGCCTGATCATGTAGTAGTGGTACTATCCCCAAAGTGCCAGTTACTGGAAGTTTCTCAAGTTTTGCTGTTCTAGGACAAGAAATTGAACTTGATTCTAAAATGACTGAACAGAGTTTTATAGATTGTTTGGTTGTGTAATTATGGTCCTTTTTTACCTTTCAATAAAGAGCCAGTACACTTTTGAAATATTAATGGCTTATTTTCTACTTGGTATTCAATTAAAATGGAATTTTTGAGAAATTCATTGGTTGTTGTCACAAAAGGAAAACAAAAAATGTGCAGAAGCATATTGTGAATTGGAATTGCTTTAATGTGCATACATTAAAAAATATATATGAGGTTCTAAGATATGCTTGTCTTGATTATAGTTGATGAAACTGTGGCACTTAAACAGAGAGATAGTGAATTTTTCAATCCTGTGCTGAATGTGCAACAGAAACTGGCAGTGAAAAGGATACTGAGTGGTGAATGTCGCCCAACACCTTATCTTCTCTTTGGGCCACCAGGAACTGGAAAAACAGTAACAGTAATTGAAGCTATTTTACAGGTAGTAGTAAATAACAAATCTGTCATCTCTAGTCTTTTCCATGTTGGAACATTTATAGTATTTCTGTAAGTACCATCATATTTTTTTCCAAAGGAGTTTTCAAAACACTCTTTTTAAAATAATTTTCTATAGCTCCATAAAAGGAGGAAAATCCATCTTCATAGGGATTTAACAGAATTCTGAATGGCTTATTTTCAAGCCTTTTTATCTTTAAAACTTAAGTGAACAGTGTCTACCTTGTGATTGCAGTAGTGCATAATGTATTCATGAAGCACAGCTATACATTAAAATGTTAATCCTTAATTAATTCTGTTGTGGGTACACTCAGTTCAAGACTACTTAGTCATGATTGTCGGCAGGAGTGTTACCGAACTGCTAAAGAACGAATTGATATCGCATATGTGCAAAACTCTTCTGGGTTCTGTATTCAAATGAAATAAAATGGAAATGTTTGCAGTATTGCTGCTTCTTAAATAACCTTTTTTGTTTTTTTAATATCTGTCTTCTTTAATGTAGATACATTTTACTCTACCAGACAGTCGGATTTTGGTATGTGCACCATCAAATGCTGCAACAGATCTGATTTGCTTGCGGCTGCATCAAAGCAGTCTCTTAAAACCAGGAACTATGGTTCGAGTTAATGCTGCCTTCAGGTCAGCAGAGGTAAATATTACCTACCACTTACGATTTCCATTTTAATGTTTTTTACCTTAAAATACCGATTTCGTATTTTAGCTCTCAGTGGCTATGAGGCTGCTTAGGTTTGCTTAGGATCCAGAGTATTACATTGCTACAGCTTTTCCAGAGGATTAACTGGAAAGTTGATCATAATCCTTGATATGATTGTGTGAGCATAGGATCTTCACCTTTTTCTTGATGTGCGTAAGTCCATAAACAGCAAATAAGCATTGGTGGGGATTTTTGATTTAATTTGGGTTTTTGGTTATCAATCCACGTTAAGACTACTTACACAGAAAATAAGCAAGTAGGATTGTCATCTCTATGCAGGACACACACCTTGTGGGTTAATTTCATATGTACATATATATTTATACATATGTATATGTATTTATACATAATGTATATATATAGAGGTACACATTTATATATATATACGTGTGTGTTTATATGTATTTATGCACATATATATGTGTATGTATATGTATTTATGCACATGTATATGTGTATGTCTAGATGAGTATATGAAATATCCATATGTTCCATTTTTATCCTTACAATAAAGCATGTCTTGCATATGTACTATTTTGCTTAGGCAAATCAATTAATTCATTGTGGTATATGAATGCATGTTAGTCTATGTGTTTTGCTCAGCTTTTAAAATGGTTTTCAGAGAGCTTTTCTATTCAAATTTAAAAGTTCTGTTTTAGGCTGTCAAGTTGTTTTACCTTTTTGTTTCTGCAGCAAATTGATGACATGGTGAAACCTTATTGCAAAGATGGTGATGATATTCAGAAGGCATTGTGGTCCAGGATTGTAATTACAACATGCAGCAGTGCAGGATTGTTTTATCAAATAGATACACGGTACAGTACCATAGATAGGAGGATCACTGAAGTGGCTGGATGACACAAACCCCAGAGCTTTTACAGACTCTCTGACCTGTAACTTGGGCTGTTTTAATAGTTTATTGCATGCACCTGTATTGTGTAAGAGAGCAAAGTACTTGGTTTTAGTAATGTTTAAGCAGAAACTTTCTCCATGGTAAATTTAAGAATTATCTTGAGTAATGTTTAAGATTTTTGAAACAATAATGTCTCCTCTGCCACCAGTGGGATTTAAATTGCTCTTGACAATCACTTCGGCTCAAAATGATTGTCAGTCTAAAAATGTATTTGGTTTTTATCAAGTCACCTTACTAATTGTAAACTATCATATCAAGTTCTTTTAACCAAGGTTGTCTCTGACTTGGATTTTACCTTCAGAAAAGGACAGTCTAAAGCCTTACTGTCTCGAGTTGTTTGGCAGAAACAAAGCTTGGAGATTGTCTTTGCTAAACCAAGTGCATTGTTTTTATTCAATACCTTAAGGAAACTGAGAATAAGGGAAGCTTTTCTAAGTATCTTAACATTGGTACAAAGCTTTAATTAAAGGTTGTGTATATCAGAGTATGTAAGTGAAATCAAAAATGAAAAATTAAAGTTAGGGGGTTGTTTTTTCCCTATTTCCTTTTGGGAATACCCATCTTTACTCTGTGTCTGTGGGGTTGCCTGGCATACTTGATGAGGATGTTAACACAGTTGCTGAGGTCAACCACAGGGTGGCAGAATGAACTAATAGGAAAACAGCCCTGTTTCAGGTTAATGTTATTTAATTATAGGCTTGGACATTTCACTCATGTGATTCTGGATGAGGCGGGTCAAGCAAGTGAACCGGAGAGTCTGATTCCTATTGGGTTGATTTCAGAAGCTGATGGACAGGTAGTTCTATTAACATAATTTACTGAAAGTGAAAAATTTTGTTTATTATTTTCATATTTTGTGGATTATGTAGAATGCAAGCAGCCATTTTCTGGTAATGGGTTTTGTAATAGAGATTATTCATGTATAATATCAATTCTCAACACTTAAACAAGTTTCTTTTCATGTAGAACAAGTTTTGTTGGGAGGACTGGGTCTGTGTGGGAGATATCAAAATAAAAGATATGTTCTGTTTAAGACAGCAACATACTTCTGTCCTTTGCAAATAAATGTTTGAAGGAAAGCAGAATATTTTATACTAATTGATCTCTGAATTCTGAAACGTGTATGTCATTATAAAATGAAGTTTTGATCTAAGATAGATGTTTTTAAATTTCATGTACAGATAATTCTCGTTGGAGATCCAAAGCAGTTAGGGCCAGTAATAAAATCTAAACTTGCAGAGTCTTTTGGATTAAGTATGTCCTTGCTAGAAAGACTGTCGTCAAGAGAGCTGTATATGAGAGATGAGGATGCTTTTGGTGCCTGTGGAGCATACAATCCTTTGTTGGTGAGTTAAACTTTCCATCAATCTTTTTCAGCTCAATCAAAAAGGGAGAAGTTGTGGTTTCTTACCACCATTTGGCTCCCTGATGCTTAGTGATAAGTCTAGCTTGACCATGAATTTACTAGACAAGCTTGATTAGTTTGCATATGTAGCCTGAATAGTAAAGATGCAGAGTCCTCCAGCATGTTAAAACTTTTCTTTGAAGGGATCATCTATTCTTACGTATCATAAGTCAAATATGGTACACAAAGCACAGTTGTAAATAATAGCTTAAAATTCCTGTTCATCTTCATAGTTCAGATTTACCATAACTTCATTTTCCACAGATGAAAAAGTACAATTTCTGCTTTTAACATAAAAAAGACAAACAGAATCTCTTCTTTGAGGATTAATTTTGCAAACATCATTCTCATAGGGAATAAGATAAATTGTTCTTATTTCTTTATCATGTCTTCCTTTGAAGGATAGTTCCCCCAGATTCCTGTATGGGCAAGTACCTAAAATCTATGTTAAGTGGCAGAGGTAGCATAGTATAAACAAGTACAGATGTTTGAGCTGCTTTCAATTACTGTCTGAATCTGAAACATAGGGCTGATGTTAAGCTTCCTAAGATACCTTCTTATTCTCATGGAAACATACTTTGAAGGACTAAACTGAGAGCAAAAGATGACTAGATGACCGTGGAAGTAGAGAAGGGAGGAAATCTGATGGCAGATTTAAGGGTGAAAGTGAGGGTGTTTGGACCTAGGTTTTAGGTCAGGTTCAGCCTGCTGAAAAACCTGTCACACTTCCTCCTAAAATCTGCTAGCACAAGCTCTGGTCATTGTGTTCCTTACACAGTGCTTAAGGAGAATTGGCATAGTGAGAGATCAGGAAATGGGAGGGCTTTAAGGATATGTTTTGACTGGAATAGCCTTTGTTATCCTTTTTACAGGACTGGGTTTTTTTGAACTGGTTATTACTTTCTGGAATGTTTATTTAAGATTGTTTTTTCATTTAAAGATGGATAACTTCTAGATGTTTTAAGGCCAGCTTCTGTCAGCTGTTCTGATGCTCCCTGTTTGCCTGTCAAGAATTCTTCAAAATAAGACATTACATCCATTGAAACTCCATGGAAGTAATCTGACTCTTAAAAAGGAGAATGTGTCTATACATCAAATGTTTCAAGAAACTGGGGAACGACCCATTCGTCTATTATGTACATTCAATTTTGTTTGTTTCTCCTTTGGAGGGGAAGGAGATGGTCCTTCAAAAAACTGTTTTGGTGTACTTCTTACTTAAAGAAGATCACAACTGCAGTGTTTGCCTTGAATACAGTTATTTGGTAGCCTTAGAAATGCTAAATGCTAGTGGGTGGTAAGGTAGTAGCTGTGTTCTGAGAAGTCTGATGAATAATTACCTGTTTCTGTCACAGATTTTGGATTTTGTCTTTTCAGATCACTAAACTCACAAAGAACTACAGGTCACATTCTGCGTTGCTTGCCTTGCCATCTAAATTGTTTTATCATAAGGAACTAGAAGTTTGTGCCGATACCTCAGTAGTGACTTCTTTCTTGAATTGGGAGAAATTGCCCAGGAAGGGATTTCCATTAATTTTTCATGGAATAAGGGTATGTAAAATGTTCATAGAGCGAACTAACTGTATAGGCTTGCTAGCAGTTTGCTGATTTTTTTAGAGGAAATTCTAGAAAGGATGTGAAAAAGGGTTAAACTGCCTTTCACAGGTAATGTGAATTCCTGACCATATGGTTTTAAAAACAAATACCAAAGTCAAATATCTGCTATGAACTTGAGCTGCCTCTTGAAGTGCACTGTGGAGACATTTTCATAGAAGTTTAAATTCATAGCAAATGATCAGACTGGAGTTATACCATCAGCTTCTCTAGATTGCTTTTGATGAGAGTTTCCTACAAATGGATACAAGCCTCTAAAACTAAAGGACTGTTAGAGCTTAACTTGGCAGGGGAAAAAGTAGTACCTTTGGGAAAAAAATTTCTTTAGTCTTTCAAGGAGTTAGTAAGAAGTAATATCTGCTGTTTGGAGAGGTTTGGTTTAGAACACTTCCCCCTTGAAAAAAGCAAGATACCAGCTTATTAACATATGTTGTACTGAGTTGAGATATAACTCCTTTGTTGCATACTTAAAATACTGTTGTTATATCAATTATATTTGTAAATGTGTTAAAAATATATCTAAAATGTGAGGTGATACTCGTTCTCTAGAAAAGATGTATGGAGAGGAAGAGAAATTATATATAATATTTCTTTTTTTTTTTTTTTTTGCATTCAGGAGGTATAAGAATAATGTATTAATAAATACGTAGTCATTTCTGCGGCTGATCTCCATCATCTCATTCCCTTTCCCCCAATACAGGGCACTGAAACACGTGAGGGCCACAGTCCTTCGTGGTTTAATCCAGCTGAAGCAGTTCAAGTCATGAAGTACTGTTGCCAACTGACTGGAAGTGAATACTCTGCAGTCCCAGTGGCAGATATTGGAGTGATTGCACCATACCGTAAACAGGTATAATGTTAAACAGGTCTGATGTCTTCAGAGCTTCCAAGTTGCTGTATTTCATCTCGGGTATTTATATGGTGGCTGTGGTTTGTTAAAGCAGGGGGACGTATCTTAAAATTCCACCATAGTGTATCCTGATACACAGTGTATTATCAATGATCATGATGCTGCCATTGAAATCTAAAAGACAGCAATAATGACATTCTACTGGTTTTTCAGTTTTAAAAATCAAGCAGTTAAGGAGAAATTTGGAAACAAGCAGATTTTTCAATTGTTGGAAGTAATGATTGCAAGTCAAGAATTCATTATCCAGCAGCTGGAACAGCAGTCTGGTTCTGTCACTCTCTGGACTGAAGACTGGAACAAAAGGGGATTATTGTGAAATAGATGCCATGACACCTTGCTGTGGTCTTGAAGAGACTAGAGGAAACAATTACTGTGACTTCTTAGTTGTCCTATAGTCAGGCTTGAAGTTTGTAATGCTCTTTAAACCTCTACAGAACATTGAACATTAACTTCAAATGCTGTGCTTTATTTTTAAATGTATTTATATCCAGGTGTGTTAAGTATGTGATGTTTACTTTCATTTTAAAAATAAAAATAAAGGAGGAGATTTTGGACAGTGCACATAATTCTTCTTGCTTTTCACATCTCAGAATTCATAACCTTGCACGTGTGGCTTGGGGAAAACATTGAGGTGTATGAAAAAGACCAAGCCCTTGTGAAGAAATCTCACATGCAAATTAAAGCTTTGCTTTTATCAACCCAGCTAGTCAGGTGCATG
The DNA here is from genome assembly GCF_048771995.1 of Taeniopygia guttata. NCBI lineage: Eukaryota > Metazoa > Chordata > Aves > Passeriformes > Estrildidae > Taeniopygia > Taeniopygia guttata. The sequence continues at coordinate 19,350,684 of NC_133025.1, forward strand.
CACCTGCCTGTGTTGGCAGTTATTATTTGTTTTTTCAAATGTGTATTCATACTACTGATGTGACTGAATTTCTTTCACCCTATAAACAGTGATTTCACATGATTTAATGTGATTTTGTCCTTCATCTGCCTATAATACAAGGTGTATGATAGTAACATCAACATTAAGAAAATCACTTTGTATTGCAGGAACACTGATTAGAAAATAGTCTTTGACTGTAATCTTAAGTTTAGGCAGGATTTCTTAAATCTTTTGGAGCACTTCAGTTATAATCTCTGAGCAACTTTTAGCAGATGGCAGTACAGTAATCCCATATATACCAGGATCCCAGTGCCTGAGACTCCTTGTTCTCTTTCTCTTTGGTGGATACTTAGATAGTTTCTCACGCCTTTCACTCTGCGTGATGCACCTGGCAAGCAAAGGTGGAATCTTTGTAGTCTTCTTCAAGGGCTAGTGGAAGCTGGTTGTCCTTGGATCTGTTGAATGCATGGTTTTGGATATGATGCACATTGGAAAAAGAGGGTTTAATGATCTGAGTTATTCTTCTCTTGAAAATCTGGACTACTTAAAATCTCTTGCCTTCTGTTCAATTTATGATAGAGAGTGTTCCTTTACCTAAGTTGTGTTATTAGCTGTGATACTTTTTTGTAGGAAAAGTTACTATTTTATTTGAAAATCTTACTAGTGAATGATGGCTAAACTTGGTGTATGTGGTATGGTTTTGGTTTTAAAGCAGTTCACTCTCAAATATAACACTAAATTCCCTCAACCACCTTTTTTTTTTTTTTTTTTTTTTTGATAGGTGGAAAAAATTAGGTTTCTTCTCAGAAGTATTGATTTGGAAGATATAAAGGTTGGCACAGTAGAAGAGTTTCAAGGGCAGGAGTACATGGTTATCATCTTATCAACAGTGCGTAAATCTACTGTGGTCCTACTGTGAATTTTTATTTGTCTAATTCTGTGTTTCATTTTTGATATAAGCCTTTAAAAAAATTTAGAAGCTCTATTTTTGTCAGTCTGTCACAATATTTGAAAGCAGAGCTTATTAAGTGCATGCTTGTAGAGTTACTCTTCTCTTTAAAATCTGTATTCTTAAAAATCTATTGCTTTCTGTTTAAATTATGGTAGTAGTACTTCATGTTTACAGATTGGAGGAAGAGTCTGCGATTTTCTCACTTTTTTTTTTCCTGAGGGCAGTGGTACTGTGTGGGACTCAGATTCAGTCAAAGGAAAGAAACTGAGAGTTTCTAGCCAGGCAAAAAGCCTGGGAAAGAGCTGGGAAAGAATGTAAATAATTCTTTATCTCTCTTGTTCTCACATTGTTTATAGTTAAGTTCTATCACTGTGCGTCAAGCACTCTGCACCACTGGTGTGGATTGTTTTCACTTCAGAACCAATGTATTTGGTCTTTGCAAAGCTCTATATAAAAGAGCAGTGTGTTTTGAATAAATCGGAGTTTTACTCTTAGCAGCCTTTTGAGTGAGTCTTCTCATTCCCGTCCTGCCTTGACAGCGACAATACTGTGCTTACTTTCACTGTTCCATGTCATAGCTTTTCAATACAGGTCTCCCTTAAAGTAGTTCTAGGTGTATGTACTACATTCCTATTTGTAAGAACTCATTATTTATGTCATGAAAAATTTATTTTTTCAAATATAGGTTCAAATATGGATGAAATATGGGTGAAAAACTAATGAGTCATACTTTTAGCACTCTACTTGTTTTGACTGTTTCTCAAATGCTAAGACAAAGCACAGTGATGAGGCTACTGAAGAAGGCATACTGAAAGACACATTGTGAATTGTCATTCAACTGAATGGATTGTTGCAGTAAGGAAATAGTATGTTAAATTGTGGTATGTTGTGTTCTCATCATTTTATTTCTAAAACTATCCTTAATTAATTTTAGGTGCGATCTCAGAAAGTCGTAATTGATGATGAAAAACATTCTTTGGGCTTTCTCTGCAACCCAAAGAGATTTAACGTCGCAATTACTAGAGCAAAAGCTTTGCTGATTGTCGTGGGAAATCCTCACATTCTTGTGAAAGTAAGTTTTGAGTTTATATTTTGGATTGCATATGTTATTTGCCACAGCAATTGAATGATTTTGTGGTTAATCTGATGTTAGGAAACATCAGAATATGTTAGGAACTTGTACATTGTCCTCAGTCTGCATTTGGAATATCTGATCTCCATGGGTTCCTGCATGAACAGACAGTTCAGGCACACACACAATAGATTTGCAAGCGTAAGGGAAATTGTGCTCTGTGCATACAGACATGGAACTCCTTTTTGTCTCCAGCATGGAGGCTCTGACCTCTTCTAAAGTTCTCCAGCAACCTGCAAGTCCAGTAAGCATGTTCTGAGTAACCTCACACAATGAGGTTCTTCACAAAATGTAGTTTCATCACTTTAAATGGAGGGTGGCAGAAGTGATTGTTCCCAATTAATGCAATGAGTGCCAGGGAGAAGGACTCCTTTTGTGCTTATGCATGGTCCTTCCACAGGAATAAGTTGAGCTTGTCTTAATATCTCGTTCTATGTCTGACTTCACTAACAACAAGGAAAACAGTATTCCAGAAATGGTCTGAATGAGAAATTAGTTCCCCCACACCTAACATGTATCTACATGTAATTGGGAGCAACTATAGGTACCTTCCTCACATGTTTCACCATACTTGACCATTTGTAGAGTTCTGTTTCTGGAAGAGGTCCTATTAAATCTCTTATATTTATGTGCAATGTTAATTTGTAAATTCACTTCACAGAGCACCACAATTACAGTTACATATTAATTTTCTCTTGCAGGATCCCTGTTTTTGTGCACTGTTAGAATACAGTTTAATGAACGGAGTTTATATAGGCTGTGACCTGCCTGCAGAGCTGGAACGCCTGCAGAAGTAAGTGTCTGGTCTTCACTTTAACCTTGCCAGATATCGATCAGTTTACAGTATTTTTAGAGCTAGTGTCATTTGAAATGTTGATAGTGCAACAACCTGTTATCGTAGTAGGATTGGATTTTGCATTCCTAAGTAAACATTATGTAAACATAATGAGGTAGTGTAACCCTGTTTTCTCCCACCCTATAAGAGAGTCTGAGCATTAATTATTAAATAAGAGCTGTTGTTGACTCAAAACTGTTGTTTATGGGAAAGGTAAGCAAGATGTTTATGTTACTCCCTTTAATTGACAGGTGTGACTAGTTGTTTGGTGTTCCAGATGCATTCAAGAGTTTGGTATTCATCTGTTTTGAAACTAAAAACACTTACGAGAAATTCAGTCCTGAGCAGATCAAGCGCTTTCTGTCCTCGGGGAGAGGCACATGTTCTGAAATTGACAGAAGTTTCTGCAAACAAGATTTTTTTTTTAAGAAGTGAAAAAGTTGAAATTAATAATGCAAATTAGTAGTGGCACCTTATTAGCTTTTCTGTTTAAAATGTGTATTACTGTGCCTCTGCAAAGAACAGTATGCTTGAATCCTCCAGGCTTCAGGAGAAAAGTATTGAAGGACTCCTATGTCCGGTTTTTCATATTTTATAATTGTTTCAGCTTCTCACTTTTCTCAGACTTGTGTAGTGCCACCTAAAACTGGACTGTCCCAAGAACATAATGTCATTGTCGTGGGAGTGTTACAGTAATATATGTATGATGTGAACTGGAATGATAGATTAAATATCTCCACTCAACTGATACTGAGTACCCTAAGCCAAAACTCTACTTCCAGTTTTTAAGGTCTTTGTATGTACAGCTTTTAAGGTCTTTGTATGTACAGCTGAGATCACACAAGGTATTTTTGGTTTCCACTGTAGTTTAGCCATCTGCTGTGGTTTGTGTCAGAGCAATATCTTAAGTGGAGGGTTAAAGAAAAAAAGAAAATTAAAACTGTTTTGCCTTCCTGTAAATGTGCTATAGAATAAAGTATTTTATTTTGGCAAAATTAAAACAAAATGATAGGTTAGTGGTATTTCTGCTCTTGGCTTAATTTGGCACTGTGCTTTCCCATTAACCAGTATTTTTTTCTCTTCCTTGTCCGCTTCGTGGTGATTAAGTCTTGCTACACAGCACTTCAAGAGTACCTTGACAATTAGACACTATGTTTAAAAATTGCCAGTACAACAAGATGGCTTTCTCTATCAAACAGAAGTGTGTTAGAAGTATAGGCTACAAAAAAAAAACAAATGAAGCAGGGAATAGACAGGAAGCTTCTGTTTGCCTTGTTTACAGTCCTTTCGTGTCACTTCCATTCCTGGTATGCACTGTGCTTCTTCCCCTTGCAATGCACAATATGCAGATACTGTAACTTATGTGCACTCTTCTTAAGGAAAGGTAGTATTGAGTCTGCGGGTGGGTGCCTAAAGGTGGCTGAGGGAACTGGGTGGTGCTTTGTGGCTTCTCAGTTCTCACAAAACCACACAGGTGATAATGCAGAAGGGAGGTCCATGAAACATACCCTGTGTGTCAGGTCCTAACAGGTCTTTTTTAGCACACAATAAAGCTAGAGCCCCAAAAGCGATTTTGCTCTGTCAGTGTGCCTTTTAGTGCGATGATGCTTAGTAGAAGTGTGTGTTTTCATGAGAGATCCCCATATTCCTAATATTATAGCACTTCCCCATCTCTGGAAGTATCCAAGGCCAGGCTGGATGGAGCTCTGAGCAGGCTAGTGCTAGTGGAAGGTGTTCCTGTCCACAGAAGGGGGCACAGAACTAGATGATCTTTAAGGTCTCCTCCAACCCAGGCTATCCAATAATTCTGTGATGCTCCATCTGTCAAACAACAAAACATGTCCCTGTATGAGTACCAGAGAGATGATCCCAGTCACTGACAACTTGGAAGGTGATGGCTATCACAATGTATGTGTGTATTAAGAGGGCACATAGCAGCTGAAAGAGCAGTGAAGCTACTGTAAGGGGAAAGGGGACACAGTGTTGTGTCACATAGTGAGACATTTTAAGCAACAACATGTGTAGCATGTTGACACAAAGACAAAATTGTGCTCCAAAGGACAAGTGCTAATAGTGCAAATTTGTCATTTCAATTGGTCCTTGACAGCAGAGTGGCCCTGGGGCAAGGGAGGGCGGCAGGGCCTGCAGTAGGACCTGGCAGAGCAGCCCAACCAGAGCAAGGTGCAGTTCTGCTGCACTGGCAGGCCTGCCCTTGGCACAGAGCAGGTGGCCAGGCCAGCTGGGACAAAGAGCTGAGCCAAGCCCATGCACAGCCCTGGCAGCAGGGAGGGCAGAAGCATGAAAATACGCATGTTGTCAGCTCTTGGCAGATTGCTGAAAACAGCTTTTGGGAAGTCAAGGGCCTTTGGTGGTTTCCACTCTGTTTTTAAGAACTGTGCCCTGGGGCAGCGAAGAGGATGAGGTAGTGAGAGCCTTTTTGCTTCCCTTAAATTAATGAGCAAACTGCCCAGATGGCATAAGTGAGGCAGAAGAAATCCAACACAAACAATTTGTTTAGACTGTCTAAAATGAAGACATCCTTTGTGTGGAACAGAATAGTGACCAAAAGGCATTTTCACCTTGCGTGGCTTCTCTTTTGGGAAGAGCTCTCTGCAGATTGTTCAGGTCTTGCTGTAGAAAAGAACTGTGCCTGCAGCGCTCCAGATGTGTATTTCCATCCTTGAAATAACATGCTGGTTTTCATAGGCTCCCTACCTCTGCCACCAGTCCAGCAGCCTGTGCAGAAAGGGCAGGTGCTGCCATGGTTAGAGCCAGTCAAGTTCAGCATGTGCTGTACTGTCACTTTGCTGGCAGGTAATGCAGTTTCTTCTGTCCAAATTTCTGTAGTCTACATGTTGTGCTGGAGTTGCCTCTTGGAAGATTTGACATTTATCAGATGTGGCAATTTTTAACTTTAGACACAAGGAATTGCTGTTAATAGGGTAGAAAATAGCTGCAATTAATTTTCTCAGGCTGGTCATTAATTTTACTTAAGCCATCACCCATTTTTAAAAACAATCTGTTTGCCAGTACCTCTGTCAGATTTCTTCATCTGAATAATACAGTCAAGGGGGTTTTTAAGTTTTAAGTTGTACTTGGTACTGCTAGCTAGGCAATAAGTCATTCCAGATACATTCTGTCCTGTTTGCACTGAAAATGCTAACAGTAATATTATCCCTTTTTATTTTATTATATCCAGAATATAAGTCTTAAAAATGACTGTGTGCTGCAAGCATTGCATATGTGGCCTCTATGGTAGTGCCCTGTACATGAACCTCGTTGGTGTATGGAGACATTACTGCCACCACAGAAAAGCCTAGCAAGAGAAAATTTCGAAAACAGATTTAAAAAAAAAAGTTACTCACAGCAGATACATATGGAAAGAAACATGTAACAAAAAAAAGGGCATAAATAATTTTTACTGAATTTATTAATAGTAGAAATAAAAATAAATTCATTACAAGCAGATTGATGCTATGTTTTATATTGCTGTGTAATCTTTATCCAGATTAAACTGCACATCTGCCTGGGATTGAAGTTAACAAGATTTGGTCTGGACTTCAAAGCCAATCTGTATTGTCTTGCTGCCTGCTTGTAGAGATACTGTAAAATAAGTTACCTTTGTTTACTCGCCATGAGAAATGTGAACAGATCAGCATAGTTTTCTCTGTTTCTCATGTGCTAGTGTTTGTGTCACTCTTTGTATATCCAGGCAAGAGCAGAGTGCTGCCTTTAGTAACAACCTGCTAAGGAGTAATACTTGATAAGTATCAGCCTTGCATGTACCAAACCTGGAGAAACAGTAGTGCCAAGTCTGGTGACAGTGGTTTGAGCTGCATGTTAGTGTAGTCCCAAAAATAATGCTGCATTAACCATGCACACTAACTGCATGGTTAGTGTGGTCCTATAAATGATGTTTCAGAGAGTTTTAATAGTAAATTTTCCAATGAACCACGTGGAAAAATCAACTCTTACCTCACAACACTGTAGGTGGTTTTTTAAAAATCTCTTGAATTCAGTGAAGTGCTTTAAAATTGCATTCTCTCTCTTCTGTTTGTCCCCAGTGCATTAAACTCCCCATTATTTCCTACAAAATAAAATTACATTTGCAACCTAGGAACAACCTGTGTTCCAAAAACTTCTATTTTAGTAATTCCTTGTGCTCTTACTGTAAAATGAATTTGCCATTTTTTTTTATGCTGGAAGTTTTTGCACTGCACTTGCAGCTGGAAATCCATAGCACATCAGACCTCATAATACACAAGCCTGAGAATTGTAGAAATTTGTATTGAAATAAAACTCCAGATAAAATTCGTATCAGCACGCCTTCTGCTGAATTATAAAACAACTCTTCAGGAGCTTGCCTCATGCAGTCTGAAGATAGGGTATAGATACAAAGTAAATTCACTCTTCTCAGCAATGCCATTGAAATTCAGACATTTTTCCTATACAGGGCTGAGTACTCTATGCTCAAAGAGGAATGTAATTTAAATTTCTGTCCACCTTGTGGACTTTACAGAGTTTTTGAAATTGTAGATCTGTTTAAGCGTTTCAACTCTTTTTTTTTCCCCTGCATATCTATTGTGCAATAGGTAGGTATGTATGCAGAAAATCCCACAACGTGTGAGGAGGTGGTTAATGCAGTGCTGTATGTAAATGTAGACAACTAATGTTGAAAGTGTTAATAAACCCACAATTTCCATGCAGCCAGGCCTGTAGAGCTGTGGATTTACTTACCTCATTTTAAAGACGGGAAAATGCAGAAATGCTTAAGAACATGAGGAACGAAACCAGCCCAGTTTCTATTTAAAGGTTATCCCAAACATCAGCTTATAAAAAATATCTGCGTACTGTTTGCACCTGAAAAATTAACTTCTTTCTTACTGAGTATTTTTGATACTTTGAAATGCAGCTGCTTTTTGCTGTAGATACAGGCTCTGTGTAAGGACATTGTCCACTCTTCACTGACTGCAAAGCTAAAAATCCCATTAAAAGCCCAGGAGGTAATATGATTTTTTTTTAAAATGTTCAGGAAGTGCACTGTCTCTGCATCAGTATGTATTTTCATGCATGGGGCTGAAACCTTTACTTGATGACTTTCAGTCAGGTACACATTGAATCTCTTTCTCCCCTTTTACCAGGATATTACAGTTTCAGTGTGAATTTTTGAGCAGCTGCTGTCTATTTTGTGGTACATGTATGCAGTGTCTTGATCCATTAACACCTGAGTGGTTCCATTAGCACAGATAGAATGAGACAGGTACCTCAGCAATTATTCCACCTGACTGACATCTGCAATCAGCAGTGCCTGGGGAGGCACATATCTCCCTGTCCCTGGCAGAGCAAGGAATTACTGCACACCCTCTGCAGAGCCACAAAAGTGTTGTGTTTAAAGAAACCATGCAGCCTGATCCAGCTCCTGCTGCCAGCAGTTCATACCATGTATTTCAGATTTTGGTATGGTCACTCCTGCTTTCCATTGTGTGATGCAGAGCAAGGTTTATACAACACCTTGTTTCTTTCTTCAGAAAATAGGCTTTTGCAGGTATTGCTAGTTAACATTCCTTTAAGACTCTTTTCTAGTTTTATTTCTTTTACTAATCAAAAATTATTATTTGTCTTACATTCACATAAGAAAGTACACTGGGATCTAATATCATAAAGACTAATTTTCCTTTTGTGGCTTTAGAATCATGATGAACAGCTACAGCCTATAACAGCTGAATGCCCAGGGGCAGCATTATATTTTCTGCAGATATTACCTGTGTTGCTTGACTTGACTGTTATTTTTTTACTGTACTTTTTCTTCTTATGTGAAAATATCATTATATCCAAATTTAATTCTGCTTCAGCAGAAGCTTTATTTAATCATACATGCATCTAACCCTTCTTCATCAAATATCTTTCTGTTATTGTCATATATCTAGCAGCTTGTTAATAAACATGAAAGTTTTTCATATGCTGTAATTTTCTGTATGAAAAAACTAACAAATACCTATTTAATATCTTAGAAAAGCCTTCAAAATAATCTAGTACATCAAATAATTATTTCTGAGTATATCAACCAAATTTGTCATTTTGTCCAAGTGTATTTGATACAGTTGGCTTCAGATGTGGCTTTCTGGGTTCCTGGTATAAATCCTGCTCTTCTCTCTGGCTTCTACCAAGATACATCAGTTACAAGAAGCTTTCCAGCATGGTTAAGAGCTGGAAAGCTTTCAGTTCTTGACAGCAGGAAACATGACATGATCTGACACTAGCAGGGTTGGGAAGAAGGCAGATCCATTCCACAGCCTTCATACCAGGGGGTGTCTGCCCTTACCTTGTTGGTTGGCATTAGCTATGACACTTGCACAGTGTGATCTCTGCAGTTTCTCTTCAGGGCAGACTACATGGCCCATAGTTCCACATGTAAAATTTGGGGGAAAGGGTGTGTTCCATTTTTTAATAGAACTAAAGGGTTTGAGCAGTTAAGTTGAAAATAGTTCAGATTACTTTTAATTAACTCCTTAATAAACAGTTTGCAGACTAGCTGTTTCCTTTAATTTGGTGGGGGGTTTCAAGTGGCTATTTTTGAATAAGCTCCAGTAGATAATGATGGGATATAAAGTATCTCCCCTTAATGCAATACATTAATTTGATCTTCTTGCTACTTTCCAAAGAAAATGCTAATTTAATGTAACTTTATTTTCTGCATCATGCCTAACAACTTTACCATCCCTGCCCACTGTCTGCCCTGTTCAGCTCTCAGGGTTTCATCTGTTCCAAGTCTGTATAAGGATCTTTGCCTTTTATCTCTGTCTGGACACACAAAATGCGTTTGATGCATAACTTCAGCTTATAGCCGTAGGCATGCTCTAGCAATAGGGGCTTGTGTCCAAATGAGTATTTCATAATATAAATTCAGAATAGTGAGGAATTATGCAACCACTGATATTTACTAGTCAGAGGTAAGTAGTTCAATGCAACCAGGATAATCCTGGAGACCTTCACATTACTACATCTAGATTACAGAGTGTCCAGCGAGAGCCCAGTTGCTAAGACATGCACTATTTACACACAAATGTGCCGTGGTTTAGCTTTACTAATGAGAGTATTTCCACTTCTTTATGTGTAGGGCAATAAAATTAAGAAAGTGTGTTGGGTTATAGAAGCAAGGAGGTAACCATCAGCACCTGCAGGTTTGCCAAAAATAACAAAACACTACATGAATTTAAAAAGTTTTGCCCAAGGCTTCAGTCATAGGATTACAAGAAAAACCTGTTATGTTGATAGATGAGAAGCCAGCTCTTCATTACATGTGTTGCATGTAATCTCACCCTAATACCTCTTAGGGAGAACATCCCTTACAAAACTCAATATTTGCAGCCAGAAATGGAGGGACATGATTTGCAGCTACCGTACAGCACTTAACCACACTACATCCCCAAAGTATATTTTCTTTCTGGATTTGGGCATCTTTCCAGATGTAAGACAGACATGAAATGCTACCTGTGTAGCATAAAGCCATAGAAGAGGTTTGGTGTGGAAGAGACCTCTGGAGGTCACATAATCCATCCCCCCTGTTCTGAGCCTTTTCAACAAGGTCTGGTTGCTCAGGGCCATGTACAGTTGGATTTTTAGTAGTTCTGATATTGCTCATTGCTTTTAAGAATTTATTCTTTCTCACATATATTTGAGTTCTAATATTTTTGAGAAATGCTGCAAGGATTTTTCTGTTCTCAGTTCTTTACTTCAGTCACTTCTAAATCTCTGAGCTGAAACTAAGCCAAAATATTCTTGTGTAAGCTATAGTCAAAGGGGAAAAGATTATTATGAGTTCTTTAATAGTAAAACCAGACATTATAACTCTTTCTCGTTGTTGCTATATTATTATTCAAAACTGCTGTATTATAAACTTGGCAAAGCACTGGTTTTATTGGGAGTTTTTGTCCAATCTTGTTGAACATGTGGATTTTGGCACCCATGAGAAAATAGGTCTACATCTGGAAATAAATGCCAGGAAGTCTCCATTTTTAAGTGCCCATTCACAAACATTAGACAGCAGAAGCCACTGAAGATTGTGTTTTGGTTCTGCATTACCTTTTCTGGGATATAAAATGAGGAATATCACCAGCTGAAGTTCCTGGACGCTAAGTTCTTCTGATATCATGTTCAGTTTACATTGCAACATGTCTTGTGGGTAGGCCAATGCCTAAATTCTTCTGCAGGCACCATCTGCAAGAAGATGTGACAAAGACTGCCTGACCCCCACAACTCAATATACAAGAAATCATTGACCTTACGAGGTAGGAGGGTGTTGGCAAAGTATCCACATACCTGCACATGTGGATGCCAAGCTTGAGACAAGTAAATTACCTCAGCACCATGCATGCTGTCATGCCTGACAGCCTCAGGCAGCAGCTCTCAGTGGTCATGTTATGTCTGACAGTCTTGTGGCAGTTGTAAGGAGCAAATCCACCCTCTTCCATGGGAGTGCAGAACTGCTCCCAGGGGAACACGTCCCTGTGGTTCATTGTGAGACTTGTTTTTTTTGTAGCAGGCTCAAGGGCAGAAGCCTGTTGGGCTGCCAAGGCATATGGCTTTGCAGAGCCTGCATGCTGGTTGTGTTTACTGGCAGCTGTGCTTTGGGACAGTGGATCAGAGGGATAGTTCATCGTTCTGTGAATTCATAGAGTATGGAGACTGAACACAGCATACAATAAATCTGGCAAACAAGGCAAATGCTGCATTCTCATCCATCAACACTTCAGGAACAGCGGAAGAAGACACAGCCTGGTAGGTTGTGGGACAGTACTGCCCTGCTGACATGGGCTGACCAGTAGAGGCTCCACAGTGTCTGGGAGATGGCTACAAGGGAGGTACTCCAGCCTTTCAGGGCTGTGGAACATGACTGACAAAGTCCATTCAAGTACTGAAACAGGCTCTCAGCTATTGTATTTTGCAATCCAGTACATTTAGAAGATTCAGGGTGGGGCTGGCCTGTGCATGTGGAACACAAAAGCAAAATGGCACTGGGTTGAAAATCACCTGGATGTTAAGACTATACATATAGCCATGACTTGGTTTTGTCATAGTCTGCAACTGCAAAACTAGACATGTTATACTGATAACTTACAGATTTTTAACATTCTGCCTTTTGGTATTTTTTTTTTTTTATTTGAGCACTCCTGGGATGAGAGCATTGTTAATCTTTATGGAGTATTTTGTGCTTAATTAATTGTAAGGACTTGGGTAGCTGAGGGCTTTTATTTTTCTTTACAGAGTAAGATATCAACTAAAATGTAAATCTTTACAATTGCTTTCTTTGGGACATGGGGATCCCTATAATTGAGCTGTGTAGATTACTCACTGTTTTCAAGTACATAGCTGCTCGTTCTTAATTCCTTACAGTTAAATGGACAATACTAAGTGTTAAAAACAAGTAATGACTTGTCTGCATTTTGTCAGTGTATGCAAAGGGGATTAAAATAGTTGTGTAGTTAGAGTAGCTGATTGATAATAACATCTAACAGTCCCTATCAAAAAGACATGCAGCCTGTATGAACAAAAAGTGATGTAAAATGGAGGAGCTTCACTTACTTTCTCATCCCTTCTCATTTCCTTTTCCCTTTTGCATCTTTACTTGAACATGTGATGCAGGGATGGCTAGAGGCTACCCAGATGAGACTTGTTTCTCCCCTTCATTTGCTTGAGCTGTTCTCCTTGGAATTACCTTCATACTTCGGTAGCAAAAATGTAAAGGCCAATGTAAACTCCCTGTTAAGCATCTGCAAAGGCAGGTTTGCAGTGAGAATCATCTGCCTCTCGCCAGAATGAGGTAGAGATGTCAGACCCCCACCGCAGGGTTGTGTGTACTCATAACCCTGTTTATGAGCTTCTCATAACAGGATCACAGAGCTGCAAGTAAACTCCTTACTCCACAAACCTGTGTTAAGTTCTCTTCTGTCCTGCTTTTCTCTTCTTCCTGGAACACAGCCTCTCTTTTGCCTCTGTGGCAGTGTTCCACAGCTCTCTTCCTAAGCCCACACCCGGGTAGCAGCAGGATGCTCAGCCTTCTGGCAGCACAGCTTATCACGCAGATCTGAGAGCTCCCTCCAGAACCCATCAGGCTAGAATTCCTTAATAAATGTGCAAGAGAAGGAATCCTTCCAGTAATACTTCTGTATGTCAAGATGTAGGGTTAAAACCTTCCTTCCTTGAATGTCAAAGAACAGAAATAGTAATTAAACATAACAGAATGCTCTGAGCAACTACAAAATTAGATTAGTATTTTCCTTTATTTTTCATTGAAAATTCTGAAATCCAGTAGCAGAGTGAAATCCAGTAGCAGTGTGATATCCTACAGATTTTTTACGTCTCCTTGGAATGGAAAAATCTGAACCCTCTTCAGCCTGAAGAATTTGAATATGTAGTTCTCAGTAAAATGCCTAATCATGCTATGAAATAGGCTACAGCAATGTTCTCCGTCTGCCTTGTTGAGGCAGAGCCAGAGTGCAGCACACTGCAAGATTAATGGGACCAGGGAGAGCGGACAAGCTATAGGGGACCTATGTGTAGTGTAGCAAGATGAGGACTCCCAGCAGTTTATGAGTTCTGGAGAGTTTTGTTCCTTGGCTCCAAATTACATGTATGTATTTTAGCTTGTGATGCTCAAACAAGTAGGACTTAGAGCAGATATCAGGGCTCTTATCCCTTCACTTAAGGCTTAAAAAGAACCATCTTCATCTCATCTGTGCTTCCTTCTTCATTTGCATTACGAGTTTACTTCAACTTTAAATGCTCCTTGCTACAGTGAACTGGAATTATGACTGCCTTCCATGTGATACTTAATACCACCGTCTGGCAGAATGAAGCCTTTCCTTTGCAAGCTTCAGAGTGGAATTTGTAAGAATGTTGCTGATTGCAGTCTGTACTGAGAGCAAGGCATTCAGTGTGTGCTTTGCTTTCTTTTGTCAGAATTTAAAATTTTGAAGCAAGAGACTAAAACAAGAAACAAGCTTTTCTCTGTCAACAGAAAGATCTAAGTATAAAGGCACCCTTAAGTCAATATTGTCATGGTTTATCCCCAGGTGGCAGCTAATCCCCCCAAAGGCACTCACTCACTCCCCCAGTGGGATGAGGGGACAGTTGGAAGAGTCACAGTGAGAAGACTCCCAGGTTGAGATAAAGACAATTTAAAAGGTGAAGCAAAAGCCATGCACACCAGCAAAGCAAAGCAAGGAATTAATTCACCACTTCCCATGGGCAGGCAGGTGTTCAGGCATCCCCAGGAGGGCAGGGCCCTGTCACATATAGCAGTGGCTGGGTAAGACAAACACCATCACTCCAAATGACCTCCCGTTCTTCCTTCTTCCCCCAGCTCTATATACTGAGCAGGATGCCCGATGGTCTGCTGTATCCTTCGGGTCAGTTGGGGTTAGCTGCCCCAGCTGTGTCCCCTCCCAACTCCTTGTGGACCCCCAGCCTCCTTTCTGGTGGGGCAGTGTGAGAAGGGGAAAAGGCCTGCTCAGCAACAGCTAAAACATCCCAGTGTTATCAACATTGTTTTCAGCACAGATCCAAATCAGAGCACCATACTAGCTACTGTGAAGATAGTTCACTCTATCCCAGCCAAAACCAGCACAAATGCACAGTATATTTATGTCTTTAGTCTCCTCTGAAGTAATACAAAATGCCAAAATTCAAATAAATTTTTAAGACGCTGTTTTCTTGGGTTTTTTTTTCCCTTGGTATTTATTAGTTTCTGTACTTTCAGTGGGCTCTGTCTGAATGTTTCTTCAATCTCCTACTGGTGATTCCATCTCCAGGTCCCATGCACTACCATGTCAACCTTTCTAACACTGTGCACATTTCTGGCCACGAGCAATCTGTATGCAGCTGCAGTCTCTGCTACTGAAGTGTTTCAGCCCTGTGTCTTCAGCTGCAGTACTGGGCCCACTCAAAACTTTGGGCTTGCACCACTGCAAGCTGTCTTGGTTCCACAGTGATCAATGTTACAATGACACTAGAAAAAAAGCATTAAGCCAATGCTGAAAAAGCCCCACGTCACGGGACAAAAAGTACTGCCCATTTAATTTTCTTCATTGTTGTGGATAATCAGAAAGTCTTGGGAAAATTAAATTGTTTTAGATTTTTGCATATAAAATAGGTTTTAAAATAATGATCATGGTATCTTACGTGTCTGACTCTGCTCCTTTAGACTGCAGACCTGATAACATAACTAATACTAAAAATGTCTGTTGATTAATCTACACACCTGTAAGAAACTGATAGCACCTTAACTGGCTAATGAACAAATGTCTGATATGAGCAGGACTCACTCACAACTGTGTTAAGTCACTACAAGACAACAATTTGGAGTTACAATTCTGTTGCCTGCTATTTGTACTACTAATTGGCAATTGCTACGCATGCTCCATCATGCCACAATTCCCTTCCCTTTTCCACTTCCTATTAGGGCACAAGCCTATTCCTTCTCATCCCACCCTTGCACACCAAGACTTTTGGACAGACCTAATGAGGGTGCAGGAGGTTGTTGTCTTAGGGGTGTTGTCTGCCATCCTGAGGGACCTGAGGTCACAGAATAGCTTTACCACTGGAGGTGTTCACCCTTCTAGAACCAGAATATCTCATCCCTCTTTGTTCTCCACAGGAATATACCTAATGCCTGTTTTTAAAATTACTTCCTGGGCTTTTTTTTCAGAGGTAATTAATTCCTAGTGGTTATTTTCCTGAACCTCCCTTGTCACCAACCCTACACTTCTTTGTCTCTGCTTAGGGTCCTCCCAGACAAATAGGACCTATTTAATGACATGCTTCTAATTATTTTTTCCTCATTGGTCCTAATTCTGCTACATCCATACCCAAATTTGGTGTTTCTAACACTGTTATCCAGGAACTTTTGATACAATATGGTATTGCTCATACTGTTATCTAGATAGTCCCAAGACTGCCTTTCGTTCAAGCTGGTTACATTTCCTCTATACCATATGCTTTTTGAACAGAAATATGTTATCTTACTTCATTCTTGACTTCCCTACTAGTTTCTTGATTTATGCAGGGACATCTTCCATACCAGAGCAACAGAATAACCCATTTTGTGCTTATACAATCTCTTTGCCCTTGAACAGCTTCATCTACCCTCCAGGTTCCCAAGGTGGCATTAGCTGGTTCTGAAGCCCAATGCTGAGTCTCTGGCTCACAGTAAGGATGTAAGGAATGTCCTTTGAGGAGCAGTTGAGTACTTCAGGTGCATCTATTTTGGAGAAAAGGCTGAAAGGTGACCTCATTGCTACTGAGGAGGGTAGTGGTGGAGGAGACTCTGGTGCCTTCTCCGTGGTATCTAGTGATAAGAACCCATGGGAATGGTTCAGTGCTGCACCAGGGGAAGTTTTGACTGGACATTAGGAAGCATTTCTTTACTGAGAGGGTGAGAAAACACTGGCACAGGCTTCCTAGAGAGGTGATGGATGCCCCCAGCCTGTCAGTGTTTTAGGGTTGTTTTCGCAATGCCTTTAACAATGTGCTTTAACTATTGGGCAGCCCTAAAGTGGTCAAGCAGTTGGACTAGATGTTAACTGAATCTGAAATTGTCTATTCTGTTCTAAACAACCCCAGAAGAGACTCACTAGTAAGGAGATGTGCCTTGCAGCAAAAAAAACTTCACTGATGTCAGCAACCATATCAGATCTTGTTAAGAGTCAGTTTTTCTTACTAGGGAACACAGAGCCTCCTGTTACTGCCAAAACACCAGGCTGCATTGCCAGTTGCTCCTTTTCACTTGATCTGGCATCTCACTTCACTTTTCCACCAAAACCATCACCTCTGAGCTAAGACCCAGTCACAGCTCCCTGCCATCTGCCAGTTGCCATTTCCAGCCCTACACAGTCTTGTCTCACTGGGAGCATTCTGCAGAGGCATGGCTGCACTCACCAAAGGTGTGCCTGCTGCTCACACAGACAGCACCTGCACAGCCACGGCAGCACTGACTGCAAACCCGCACTGCCCTGCCAGCACGGGAGTGGTGCAGGGTCTGTGCAGGGCCACGCCACCCCAGGCTGAGTGATGTGATTCCCAGATTCCCAGGGTGAGCTGATGGGGTAAAGACCACATGCATTTGAGTCACAGCCCTGGCTGAAGGTAAGAAAAGCTCCACAAGTGCTTCCCAGTCCTTCTGCTCCTTGACAGTGTTAACAGGGAAACTGCATCATTTCCATAATTTAGGCATGAGGAACTGCATTAAAGACTCATGATAACATGACCAATTTTAAAACCTTCAGATTAAAAGGCAGCAATTCTCAAGTCACTGGGAACCGATAAGGACAAGGACGGCACACAGTCACCCTTGGGGAAATGGCTAAGCTAAGGCAAGCTGTAATATAAGAGACAGCGAGTGGGATTCATGTGTAAACTCTGGACACCTACAATGTGCAAATGACTCATCTCAGTTGGAAGAGAACATCTATGTTTGGTCACATGAACTGCACTGTTACATGTAGCCATTTATCCTCCCACATGATTCAGGTATAGTGCTCCGGTGCCTTCATGTTTGAAAAGATAAATCTCACACCACATCTAGAGGTAGTATATCCGGTAAATTCTAGGTGCACAAGTGCCCCTGTCAGAACATGAAATCAATCTTAATTTTTCTCATTTGCTTTTGAATTTCTGAACCTTCAGAACTGGAAAAAACAAGACTTAAAAAAGACCTGCACTTCACCTTCAATAAGCAGTATTTTCATTATGATAACAAGTGATTTATTGAAACCAAAAAGTATTACTTCTTTTTTTGATCTTTTGTTAGAACTAATTAGAATTCCTTTGCATGACTTTCCACTTTGATCTGTAAATCAATTTTTGACCCCACCAGCAACTTGTGAAATATTTATTAGCACAGGAATATTATCACAGCCTGATTATTGTCTAGATCGCCCAGCAGCATACATGCCAGGATGTTATTACTGAGAAACTTAATTGTGGTGTTTGTCTGTAAATTGTGACAGTAATTTTCCATGTCCCCCTCGGCCTTACTACAGGTTTTTGTTTACCCATGTTCTGGTCTGACCAGCACCATTCCATCTTGTCTCTTTGCATTGCTGTACAGACATAATCTTGCAAAGCAGGATTACAAAATCAATATGATTAAATTAAATAATGGTATTATTATGAAGCAAGCTTCATAAGAAATTTTAATCACTCGTGGATGTCACATTTATTTTAAAAGCAGAGTGTCTGATTTATGGTTCGTCTCTATGCCTTGGATATTAAATGTGGAACTATATATCATTTAAGATGTCTAGAGAAGTATATGCATCATGGAAAAGATGGGTAGAGATTGATCTAGGTATGTTCCCACAGGCCTGTCTAATTTGATGATTTGATTACATTTGAAGCAAACAGATCAAGGTAGGTTCGATACAACAGGTTGTAGGCCTTTGGAATTCCTTAATAAAGAGGCTGTGGATGCCAGAAATTTACATAGTCCCAACAGGAGACCAGAAAAAATACCCTGAGATCTTTTGGGGGTTATCAAACCACCACAGGCTCAGGAAATTCCCTCAACATTGTTGGAAGCTGGGACACCTAGGGAAAGGCATCAACACAGGCTACCTCATTTTAACACTTCCTTGATTGACCAGTTGCAGCCACATTTGGAGATGTAGGGGACTAGATGGCTGCTCCTAAGTTCATAAAGTTTGTAGATGTTTAGACCAAGGTTCCTCAGAAATGGTTACTAGAGCTGGCATTATTTCTTCGTGGAAAAACACAAGCAAGCATCTAGAGTCAGCATCTAGATTGCAGATGAGTGCTAAGGGCTTAGGTAGGGGAAAATAGGAAAAATATCACAGGTAGTTTATGAAAATGAAAAGCAAGCTGATTGTTTTGAATAAAGTAAATGGATGGGTGAAGGAGGATTCAAAAAGAAGATGACATAGTGAGAATTGGAAAAGTCTTTCAGCTGCAGTCTCAAGGAGCAGGACAAGACTGTCAACAGCAGACAAATCATGGGGAAACAATTACAACGTTGAAAGTCTGAGCAAAAGTTTTGCAGATCAGCTGTGCTGCTTCAGGCTGTCAATGCCATGCTCAGTATCATCCCTCTGGCAGCAGCAGTAACAAGTGCATAAGGTATTTTGGTTCTTTCTTGTTAAAGTTCTTATATTAGAGGCTGATACAATACAACTGTAGTCCAAATGCAGCTAGAGCAAGAGAAATTGATGCATCTCCCCCTCATCATAGATATCTGGGATTATTGAGGCTTGAAGCCCAACCCAGAAACTGTCCCCACTTTTCCTCAGCTGTGGGAACAGCACAGGCTGTACTCTGTTCCCAAGTTCACTACACCAGGATCTTCACTGCCCTGCCTCCTACCTTGCCCTGCCTGGGGTGCAGCTGGTGACCAAGAACTCTCTGCTGCACTACATCACAAGTACACATTGTACTTGGACTAGGGGGTAAGAAAAGGGTACTTCTCCTCCCTGCCTTCTGCCTGTGAGGCAGATACTGCGTGTCAGTCCTTACAGAAAACCAACAGAGGCCAAGCCCATGGAGGATTAGAAGCAGGGAAAATGAAACTAATGATAGTTACAGGTTCAGGTTGAGGGTCTATTGCCTTCTGATCTTCAGTACTCTTCAGCAGCATGTGGCACCGACAGCTTTGTGTCTGCTGCCTGGGATCCTCACTCAGTCACCATCAGGACATCCCTCTTGCCTTGCTCATTATCTCCCTGCCTGGATGGAAGGACCCCTACCAAGAAGTATTATTTAAAGCTTGCACCCAATGTTTAAACTTGAATAATAAACACAACCATCATTCTGTTCACAGTGACCAGGGAAATGAAAATTTCAAGGCAAAGATAAAAATCCCTGTCTCGCTCATGTGAGTTGCAGATGACAACTACATATCTTTGAGAGAAATATCAGCAATATTTATCTTTTTTTTTTTTTTAATCTAAGTACTGCCAAATATAAAATCCATAAACAAGAAGCAGGATCTGTGACCTGGAGCTTTTGTCTGAACACCACTGCTGCAGGCTGTGATGCAGCACACATGGCCTCCTTGGATGCTGTGTAGTCCAGCTTTTTCCCAATGTTAACGGTGCTCCGTAGCCAGCCTGTTCCAGAGAGGGACAGCAAGGGCTGGCCATCTCTGTGAAGGCAGGTCTGGACAACATCAGAGGCTGTGGGTGAGAGCTGCTCTCTGCACGTTCGGCAAGTCCTCTGCTCTTAGGCTGTTTTACCAGGTCTGGCCGACCCCACATGTGCTTTTAAAAGACAGCATCTGGAAGGGCTTTCTACCGGCAGCACTTAAATCCTGACGCGCCCGCAGATCCAAGACCTTCAGGGCCCGCTGAGATGCGGGTTCCCCTCTCCCTCATCACTCCCCTCTCTATCCCTAAGCCGCGGGACCGCGTACCCGGACCTGAGCTGCCGTGTGCGGGCTCCGGGAAGGACAAGGGGGGAAGCCCGTGCCCGGTGCTGCCGGGACCGCCGTCCCGGTGCCACCGGCGTCCCCCGGGCCGGCCCGACACCTTCCCGGGCCGCCCGGCGCATGCGCGGAGCCGCCGCCGCGCAGTGGCTCCTACGGGGACGCGGGCGCCGGGGCCGCCGCCGCGACGTGTTGCGCTCGGAGCCCGCATGGGCTGTGCCGCACCGGCTGCCGCGGCCGCGCCGCTCCCGGCCGCCCTGCTGCGGCCGCGCCCGGCTCCGCAGCCTCCAGCTCTTCGCTGGGATGCCGTAAAGGACCTCTGCGTTCCCGCAGTTCATTCCGGGCTGCTCTCGCCTCCTCCTCTTCCTCCTCCCCACGGCTGCGAGCCCTTTCTTGAACTGCTCCGCACGCTATCGCTGCTCGGGGCAGGCGGGCATTTCCATGCGAGCGCCAGCCGCCTGCTGCTGTAACGAGCATCAGCACATCATCCACCTCCCGCTCCGAATCCGGAGCGATTTCATTACTTGTGGTGGTGCAGGGACCATTTTTCGGCAGGAAGGTCCAGTGTAAGTTTATTTTCGGCTTCTGCTCTTCAGTACCGGTCATCGGTTTTGTTCACCATCCCCCGGGAGCCGAGGGAACCGAAGTTGCCAGGTAAATGCCCCCTTCCTTGTCTGCAGCGCTTCGGGAGGCGGCTCCGGTCTGCCTGGTTGCATGGCTGCGGCGCCGCTGTTGTACCGCACGGGTTGCGGAGCAGAGGCAGCGCTTAATGGCACAGCTGTCACCGGGCATCTCGTGTCGCCGCCCGCCTCTCGTGATAGGGCTCCGCACGGCTGCGGGCAGCGGGAGGCTGCGGGCATCGGGAGGCTGCCGTGCGCCGCACAGCCGCCGCCGCTGCCGCCGGGGTCGCTGCCGCTGCCGCCCGGGCCGGCGGGGGCTGTGCGCGGGCCGGCGGGGCCGGGGCGCGCACGGTGCCGCTGCGGCAGCGCGGCCCCGCCGTCACCGCTGTCGGTGTTGTCCCCGCAGGCCGGGCGGGCGCCGCCCGTCCCCGGGGAAGCCCGGCGGCGTGAGGCCGCCCGCCGCCGCTGCTTATGCAACACATCATCGATAACCACCCCGACATGGCCACGGCGCTGCTGGCGGGCGAGAAGCTGAAGGAGCTCATCCTGCCGGGGCAGCAGGATGACAAGGCGGGCGCGCTGGCGGCTCTGCTGCTCCAGCTGAAGCTGGAGCTGCCCTTCGACCGCGTGGTCACCATCGGGACCGTCCTCATCCCCATCCTCCTCGTCACCCTCGTCTTCACCAAGAACTTTGCCGGTAAGGGCGGCAGGACGGGCAGGGTCGTGTCCCAGTGCATGCTGAACGAGACCGCTGGTGCTCAGCGATGTCAGCCAGCCCTGCCTTGGCGGGTGGGGACAGCGGCAGGGCGGCAGCGGCCACTGCCCGAGCGCCGCTTGCGCTCAGGAGGCGGCCGCTGCCCCTCGTCGTAGCGGGCAGGACGGTGGTGCTGCCTTGGTGGGCAGGGCAGTGGTGTCACCATCCGGACCGGTCCCTGACGGGGACAGCTGCTGCCTCTTGCCTTGGCTGGCAGGCCAGGGGCGGGGAGGTGTCCACTGCCCAGCAGCAGGTGAGAGCTGGCGTGGGTGACAGAGCAGGTTAATGCTGGAGGTAGATCCTGGACGGATCCCGAGCTGGACCCTGGCTGATGTCAGGCATTGTCCTGATCTTACTTCAGGCGTCTACAGCGTGAGTGATAACTGGCCTACCAGGGAGAGGCTGATGCTTTCATGGAGACTGATACTATATATGGAGCCCCATGCAGTGTGCTTTGCCAGATTGTGACCGTGGAAATCACTGGTGTCTGTTTCTGCCGAGGGTCATCTTGCATAGACTGGTAACAGTTTGAAAAGCCTGGTTTGAGTGTCCATCACCACTAGTCTCAGAAGGTCAAGTTTTGGTCAGCCTTGAAAAATTACTGATCCAGTAAGCTGTTATGACACCTTTTGGGCCACTAACACATTTGTAAAATTGTTTTGCTGTGTGGATTGTACACTTGATGAGTGTAGCTGCCAGTGCATGACTGCTTTTAATGTCCCTTGAAACGCCATACTGAAAATCCACGGGAAACTAAATAGATACTTTTTTAAGCTTGAGTTGAAGAGCTCCAGGTTAGTGAATTCAGTTCTCCTTCCACAGAGTTCAAGAGCAAAACTTAGATTAATTTTAATATGATCTTAATCAGATGTTCCTCTTTTAATGAAACAATATTTACTCAGCCTTCTTTACTAAGTCATGCATGTCCAGAGATACTGACTTTGGTAATAACAATAGTTCAGCTGGATTCATGCTTACTATTGATTCTACAGTTTGTGTTGTTTCAGCCATACACTGTCACCAATCTTGAAAAATATCTAACTTTGTGTGCTTTGGATACTGCTTCTTCTGTGCGATTTAAAAAGGAGCTATGCAAGTACAAACTTTGCTGATGAAATTGAGCAGGGTGCCTATTGCCCTTTGGTTTTAAATATCATAATAGCTTCCGAAACTTTGCTTTAGGCCCTTGTGGGCTTATCTGATACTTGCCATTATTCCTCACTCTGTTAATGATATCCAGTGCAAGCTATGTGAAGATACATACATGCCACTAAACTGAAAACAACCTCCTTTTCTGGGGTCTGTACCATCTTATTTATTCAGTAAAGCTTTGGTAAGGCTTTTGGAACAATGATGTGTGCACTGGAGACATGAAAATGTAGTTGTTTAAAAGCA
The DNA here is from genome assembly GCF_048771995.1 of Taeniopygia guttata. Classification (NCBI taxonomy): domain Eukaryota; kingdom Metazoa; phylum Chordata; class Aves; order Passeriformes; family Estrildidae; genus Taeniopygia; species Taeniopygia guttata. Next base: position 19,373,824 of record NC_133025.1, read on the forward strand.
GTGGTTTCTCACAAATTTTTTGCTGAGGATTGGAAGAATGCTCATGATCAGTGGGCACAGGAGATCAGAGCCTCATATCTAGTTTGTGTGTGTGCAAAGCGTAGCTAAAAGTCAAGACCAACTGTACAGTCTGTCCAACAAGTCTAGAGAGAATTGGCCAGGCAGGGTGGGTGTCCTGCCCTGGGGGTGTGCAGGAGGCACCCCATCATCATGGGAAGCCTGGGAGTCCCCAAGCAGCAGGAAGTCTTCTGGGGCCAGAGGCTGCAAGGAAGAACGTATGAAAGCAAAGTTCAGCCCTACAACAGAGGACAAAGAAAGAGCATGGTGTTTATTTAAAAGATTGTAATTGACAACCTTAAAAATCCTTGTGTCCGTAGTATAATGTATTGTATACTCTATTTTGCCTGTTGCTGCCGATAAAGCTACTTAGTTAATTATGTTGTTTTAGTGCCATGGGCAAAGTCATTGTTTAGGTAAATGCATGTGCTTTTCATGTAAGTGATTTGTTTGCCCTTGAATTGGAGTGCTCTAATATTTACATTTATTTTAAGTAATTAAATGACAAATTACTGTTCTAGTAGCATAAGAGGCAAGACCTAATTGTTTAGCAGATACTATGCCAATATTGTGAAAAAATCACAATTCATCTGAACTTAATGTGTTACAAAAGACTTTAAATTAATTATTGTGCTTTTCTTCTATTACATGTATCATAGAACAGTCACAAAATGGTTGGAAGGTGCCTTAAAGATCATAGTCAAACTCCCTGCCACAGACATGGATGCCTTCCATTAGACCAGGCTACTCAAAGCCCTGTCCAGCCTAGCCTTGAACAGTTCCTTGAAGAGATGGAACATCCACAACTTCTCTGGATAATCTGTTCCAGTGCCTCACCCCCTCACCTTAAAGAATTTCTTCCTTGTGTTCAATCTAAAGCTGTTTTCCAGTTTGAAACCATTGTCCTGAGATACAGGCCCTGCTAAAAATCTGCCCCCATCATTCCCAAAGGCTTCCTTTAAGTACTGAAAGGGCTCAGGAAGGTCTTCCTGGAATCTTCTCTTTTCCAGGCTGGACAGCCCCAGTTCTCTCAGCCAGCCGTAGAAATTCTCCATCCCTCTGATCATCCTCATGGTCCCTCTGGTCTCACTTGGCAGATGTTTCCTGTGCAGAGGGTTCCAGTGCTGCACCCAGTGCTGCATGTGGAGTCTCATGAGAGTAGAGTAGAGGGCTCGTGGCCTGCTGGCCACACTCCATGTTGTGAAACCCTTGATGCTTGGTGTCCTTACAGTCTGGCTCAAGGTGGAAAGAGGGGTTATCATCCTTGGTGTGCTTTTGCTCTATAAATCAATCTGTAACATAGCTAAAATGTATTGGGAGATAAGGTTTGTTTCCATACTTCATTACTAGATGGCAGTGCATTTGGGGTGAAATTGAGCTCTCTGCAGGAGGAAGGCAAATGGCAGATACACTACTAGGATGTGCTCCTGGAAGTTAAATTCAGGCTGCAAAGGAGGCAGTAAGAGCTTGCCCATTGATTTCAATGGGGACAAGAGTTCACTCAAATGGTTGAAGTAAGATATGATTCTTGCACTGGCCCCCACTTCCTAAAGGTTTTTCACAGGAGGAAAGAAAGTCATGTAGCTAACCGTCTACAGTGTCATTTCTGAGTCTCCTAATTCTCCTTTGTTTTTCAAGCAAACCAGTGTGATTCCAGAAAGGACACCTCTAGAAAGTTAATTAAAATAAATCCATGAGCCATATTTTTACTGAGCATAAGATCTTCATAAAGTCATCTAGGAGCAATACTCAGCTGCCCAACACAAAGAAAGCCCACATGAGCACTCACAAAAGAAGAAAGAATATTATTTCCCTTTCTAAAACTCAGCCATAAATGGACTTAATATAAAACTAGCATATTCTCTATTTAGAGGCCAATACATTATGACCTTGAGGATAATAAAGCTTTTGAGGCATTTTTCTCTCACCTAGTGGATGGAATCTGTAGTTAACTGTGGGTTTTCTGGTTTTCTGGAGTCAGTGTGCTCTCAGAAGGCAGCACAGGCTACAGGAAACTTCTCTAATAGCAGTGCCTTTGTTGAGGTAACAATGTGTGCAGTGAGTGGTCCCAAGGGAACTTTGGTTTGCTCTGTTTTTTTTGAAAATTGCTTTAAAGATAATGACTAAATTTTTTATTTAAATATGAAGGCAAATGTGTTTGAAGTTCTGTCAGAACAGTGACATAACCCCCATCACACCCTATATAGTCTTAGGCATCTTCTGGAGCACTGGTGCAGATGTGTATTCAGTGCTTTTCAGAGATCCATGCTTGTATGTGACTCTCTGAAAGTTGCATTTCTCATACTGAGCTTTTTATTTCCGAGCAGTTAGTTATTCTTGTGCAAACTAGACGTAAAATGCAACCAGTATGAAGCTCAATACAACCAGCTCAGATTTCATAGCACTGTACTGTCCCAGTGTATGAATAGGTGACTATACCACGTACTGCCTGGTGGTAAAGCAAGTTTTATATCTGTTAGTATAGGTTGTCACTTTTGTGTTTCCATTTTAGCTGTGTTGAACCCTGCTATATTGTTCCCTTTTCTATGATAAAAGTTTTGGGATTCTTTTTATTGGAAGTGTTTCTTTGTTAACCCAGATCAGCCTTAGGTTAATATTTAGTGAAAGAAATGGTGATATACCAAACTTAATTAACTTTTAGAGGGTAAGGATTTAAGGTACGTAGTCTTAGTCCAACTGTAGTCTGTGTTGGTTTTCAGAACTGGTTTTTAGTTTCAAAGTTTCAGATCTCTTGTCAAGTCATGGAGAGTCTGGAATGGTATAGATATAGATAAACATGATTAGTCCATCAGCCTTTCAATTTTCACTTCCTTTCCAAAATGCACAGAATGTGGACTGCCAGTTTGAGGTGGGTCTGTTTGATGTTCCATCTGTTTTTTATCCTTCACCGGGGATACATGGCAAAACCAGGGAGACCCTGTTTTTGCCATGATATCAGTACACACAAGCTGCAGCCGTAAGTAGGATGCTGCTGTATCTGTAGGACAGATGCTGTATCCTCTCCTCCATGACTGGCAATGGTGCTACAGCTGCAGGTGGCAGCCTTTGGTACTGAGTGTCTCATGGCATTTGCTGAACTTCCAGGACCTTGTTCTATCATCCAGTAGATTCAGAGACAGTTGGCTTTCATGAAGTACTGCTTAGTTCTTTTGTATCACTTAATGTTTTTAGTGAGTGGTTTAAATATTCCAGTGTTGTGCTGGGTTGAGAAGCAAGACCATCAGTAATGTCTGTGGGAAGTTCTCTCCATAAGGGACCAGAGAGTGGTGGGTTCCAAAGGAGGTTACATTGCTGGTTTTGTTTTCTTCACAATATTGAAATATTATGGTTTCCAAACCGATGTTATAATGGTATTGCTAAGTCATATCCCTCATACTTTCTATCCACAGTGAATTATTCTTTCCATATTGCAGTCATGTTTGCTTTTCCCACCCAAGCTGTTAAATGCCAGTACTTTATTAAAATAAAGCAAAGCATTCATCCAGTTGATTTTTATACTTTAGTCAAAAGCCAAGCTTTGGCATTGGTTTTCATGCTAGGTTCTTAAAACAGTGCCTGCCAAATACAAAAGAGGTTGCTCAAAAATACTGTATTTCTGTGTCTCTCAGCAATTGTATAGTTCAGCCCTCTACCATCCTTCTGCTAGAAAATTTTCATAAGAAAGCAATAGAAGGAAACAGTGTTTAGTGACTGAAGTGTCAGTTCAAGGTTTTGTGTTTTATTTTCTGATTTGTAATCATTTGCATAAACAATGCTTACATTACTGTGTAATACAGTATACACATGAGTTCAATGTCTTTTTCACTTTTCACCCTACGGTATGTTTGAAATAGTGAATATATATATTTTTTAATTTATTTATTTATATTATGAAATGGAGTTTTATTTTGTATTTCTGGTCACTTTTCTAATTTGTATTTCTGTTTTGAATTGTGTCAGGATAATTACATATGCTTATTTAGGTGACTTACCTAATAGATGGCTTTTGAGCTTACTTAAAATTTTTTCTCTCCAACTGCACTTAAAGAAAGTGGCATTTTCACAAGTGGCTTTGTTAGTGCTAAGAGTACAGAGCCAGATTGTTTAGTGTGTGACAAACTGATGACACCAGTGCAGAAATTGTTTCTGAGGTGATATTAGTAGAGAAAAGAGAATTTAAGGGCCCTTTACACACAAACAAACTCAAGATGTGCTAGATACACAAGATACACTAGCTGGGACTCTGTGAGTTCTGATTGTTTAAGGATTTGCAGTTACACAGGTGAAAGGTGGATAGAACTGTATTCTTGAGGAAATGCATGAGCCATACATCATTCCACTGCAGTTCCTAGGGACTGCAGATATTTTTTCTGTCATAAATTCTATCTCAGACTTCATCAACACACATACATCATCATTTTTTAATCATGTATTTAATGACCCGTTTGCATTATTTACTCCTTCAGTTTTTCAAGTGTCATACGTGGGAAGAGGTCCAAAATACGGATGAAATTTAGCTTACTACATGCTTTCAGATAACCCACAGATTTGAACAGATGGTCAAAAATATTTTTGTTTAAGAGCTACTTAATTTATTCACCTTTGTCAAAAGGAAGCCTTGTGAATAAATAAAGAGTATGGTCAAGTCTGTTTTTCAAAGCTACCCTGAAGTATTTGAGGCTCTTTGTTGTCTTTAAACTAGATAGAAATAATGCATCCATGATGCAGGTGAAACTTCAGCTTGTGTGGTTTCTTTCATCTATAAAAGTCTTCAGGAAGAATCTGCATCGTCACTGAGTTCCTTGGGTCCTTTCAGTATTAAAAATAGCTGCAGTGGACACTGCAGTGTATATGTTTAATTACAAAGGCTGAATAATTTCATAGGTGACCAGCATAAGTCTTGTAGATTTCTTCTTTTTCACATGATACAGGATTTATTCTAAGAAAAAACATTGAAATCAGGACACATATTTACATCACTGGGGATTTTGTCCCAGTCATGTATTATACTCTTGCATGTGAATGGGGAAGTGCAGCTGTTCATTATGATAGCAAGCTTTGGGGATTTGTTTGCTTTTCTGTATCATGCAGTCTCAAAGTTCATGGAGCAGTGCTGCAGCCAGCTGCTGAGATGTGCAGTGTGGTATTTGCAGCTCAGAGTTCAGTGTCTATTTCTGGAGCATTTTAGTTTTATGATTAAATAATTATTTCACATTTTGAGGTTGAGGTACCTTATCTTCTGTGAGATTCTGTGAGATCCATGTTTTCTTCAGGAGGTCAGGAGACCTCCACACTGGAAGTGGCAGAGCCCTTGGGAACCTCGGGTGGCAGATTGTTCTGTCTCTTCTGTGACAAATCAAAACAGTTCTGATGCTTCACAAACCCCAATTTTTCTACACATGGAGGAGCCAGTTTTCCAAAAGCATTAGACCAGCCATCTCTGCCCTCTGAATACTATGTTATTAAATTAATGTTATTACCTAATGAGCTAACTGTTGGTCCTTCTCTTCTTTTGCAATATCAACTTTCCTGGCTGCTGTGTTTATGCCAAGAGGTATTTAATACAAGCCATCTTTTTAATTTCTAGTCATTAAATAGTAATAATTCAGTAGAACAAAAGTGCTGTTTCCTATTGCTTCCTGTGGTTGTACTTTGTACTTGACCCTTGATTTAAGAAGCCACCATGGTTCATTTATCATCAGTTTCACTGGATTTTCATTATTCATTTCATTTCAACATTTATTCTTGCAGTTTACTTCAGGTGTTACTGCAGTCCACGTTATCATACTGAGTGCATGTAGTTGCTTTAGGGTTCCATCTCTGGCGGGCAATTTTTGACCTCTGCAAAACATTAAAATATTATCTTCACACCTTACTACTTCTCTTGTGCAGAAGATCTGTACATGACCGAAATTCCACTCGCCTCCTCATGTAAGCACTAAATTTAGAAGTAAACATTATTCAGATCTCTTTTGTAGAACTAACTGCATGGCTGTATTTCGTTAATTATTTTTAGATTAATACATTCCTTTAAATTCAGATCTAACCTTCCCTCAAATCTTGGCATCCATAGTCCAGTCACTATAAATAAGCTCTCTTTTCAGTGAGTTTAGCACCATGCTGCATGGCCACCACATGGTAGAGGGCAGCTCATTACTGAGGACACATTCCTCTGTAGGAGCAGCCTAAGGGATTTCATTGAAGTGTTTCTGCACCTTCCTAATAACTGTTGCTATTTCCAACACACCAGACAAGCAGGAGTAGGTGTCTGATTTTCCTGACTAACCTGGGCAGGTGCACAAAGCCTTAAGCCTCAGATTGCCACTGACAATGAGCACACCAGCTGCTTTTAAAAGAGCCAGTGTCTATTACAAACAGGAAATCTGGTTCTGTAAATTCATATATGCACTAGGAAAGTGCATTGTTAATTAATTGATTCTATAGATCCAAAATATATTCAGATCAAGCAGCAGTCATGCAAGGTAAAAAAGACCCAAACTGGAAATACAGGGAGACCTGCTGCTCCTCTTGCACTTCAGTTACCCTTGTGGGTGATCCATTGCCAATCAATCTTTGAAATTGCTTATCTACATCTCACTCATTATGACTCATCCTTACAGAGTATAGGCCAATAAAACCTAATAGCAGCAGTGGTTTCCTATCTCATTTTTTTAGGGACTTTTTTTTCAAGATTTTTTTCTTAAACAGGACAAGTGGTTTCAGAGATTGGGCAAAAAAGGCTTACCTTGCCTTGCTGATCATGGAGAAATTTGTACCTTAGGAAGACTTCATGGGCATGGAACCTGTATTCAGACTGGGAAGAATATTCCCTAAGAAAGGTAAAGGTATTGTCTTTTTATTTAAGTAAAACTAGTAGTTCTTAATAATTAGCTTGCTAAGTTAAGGCTTAGTTTGATGGATGTTTTCTTATTTATATGAGTAAACTCAGTTAAATAGGACTGTATGACACACAAAATTAATTTCAGGGATCCATCCTTACACTGTACTAATTTCTAACCTTTAAATACCCTTTAAATAAAATATTTGAAATAAACTAGTTAAATTGAGTTTTTCCTTTTGCTGACAGTTAATTTGGGTATTAGCTAGCATTTTTTAAAATAACTCAAAGCAGAATTACATATTCCTTGTGGACTGTGTGACTGGGATGGAAGGCATGTATTCTGTTTAGATAATATTTTACTTTCTTAGACTACATTTTCAACCTCAGTAAACTAAATGTTCTTTATTCATTTTTTCCAGAGAGAAGAGGATCCAGGACATTTCGTCTTTTCCATTTTAAAATTGCTGAAAAAGTACTAAATAAATTATTTCTGTTTCTAAAAATAAACACTTTGCTACCTGCTTTCTTGTGCAATCCTTTTAGTACCCAAGATGAATAAGTCATGTATGTCAGATTGCTTACATGTGCCACAAAGCAGTATGTCAAGGAATACCCTTGTTAAATACTGGCATTTATTGCTGAATTCAGGGAGTTTCTAATTTATTTTGTCTATTAGAAATGTGTGTACTGGGAAATTATGGGCAGGGACAGTCAGAGATTCTACCTAAATATTGAATTTCTCCTTGGAGACAAGTGGAGAGGACTGCACAAGGAGTGCTTCAGAGATCTTGACTGGATTGCCAGCTTATCTTCAGAGGCAGGTTGGGACAGGAATGAGGATGATTTAGAGTTCTCTTCAAGAGGGCAGAATACCAGTTGCTAGGAAGCACTAGGCTTGTGTGAGTCTGCAGTATATTTAACTCAGTGAGTGTAGTTATCAATATACTTACCTGATACTTAGCTTGGGTCTCCAGCAAGAGTGTTTAGGCACTTGTCCAGAGGCTGGGAGATCCAGCCTGTTCAGCAGCACCTAATCACCAGCTCTGCTGCCTACACCCTGTGTGGGGTAGTGGCAGTCATGCTGAATGTTAACGAGATCCTTGAAGAAATCTTCACACAAGAGGCATACTTACCTTTGCCTTGAATTGAATTCTTGCCTTGCAAGAATTTTCATATTTTTTTACATTTTTATATTATATTTTCTCAAAACATTTTCATTTTTTTCTGTCTGCTGTTGGAAAATTTTACTGTTTCTTTTGCTTTACTCAATTATTGCATTGGAATGCTAAATAATGTGTTTCAGTGGGAAGATTAATGAAGTGTGATTTATTTTTCTAGAGTAAATTGTAAAAGCTGGAGGTCACAGGAAGCATTTACATTTTGTTACATGGTTTATATTTTGACAAATACACTTTATTCCACTGGGAATGCTGCAGGTATGAAAAATCATTTGTCCTGTTATGTAGGAGCATATACTGTTTATTATTAATATTTTCTTTGTTTTTGTAATGTAACTCTAAATGTGTTCTCCACATTTACTTAAATAACTTTTGCTTATAATAATGGGCCTCACAAAGAGGACAGTTGAATGTATATTAAAGTATACAGAGGTTGGGGAACCACTGAAAGGAGGTGGCTGACCTTGGATACAGAACAGTAGGAATGGGAGCATGTGCCTGCAGGAAGCCCACAAGCATTTCTCCAAGCTTTTTCTAAAAGCAGCAGACTTGGCAGCTCCTAACTTCAGTACTTTGATTTCACAACTTTCCATACTGTCTGGATTCTTTCTAAAGAGTTTTTTGAGCACAACCCCTTCCTTTATCCCTCTCCCTACCTTGAGTGTCGTCTGCAGCCATGCACTTTCATTCCCCTGAGGTACAACTTTTGTACCACAGTACCTCCCTCAAGTCACTTCTCTCCATTTCAGAAATGCTTAAAATGATGGGGTGGGCTGAGATGTTGCAGAATGGAGCATGTGAAAAAACCTAGCTGCCAAGGGATTTTAGTTTCTCAAGTGGCATAACATAATCAGTTATATTACACAGCTAAGTAATTCTGTGTTGTTTATTTCATCTTGATTGCATGTCTGAAAAATGCAGTCAGATCTCTCTCATACCTTATCCTAGAGGACAGGTCTGCAGATTTCTAGAAGCTACTTAGGTGCATACTGAGCAGGATTAAATGTAATTTTGTACAATTGTTGAAAACATCTGACATATTGAAAAAAGAGAAATGAAGCTTCTTAGTGTGCATGTTTAGGCTTAAGTTAGTATGAAAAATCATCACATATTACCATCAAAGCCTTTTTTATTTTCAATGTAGTAATTATTAGGAATATGTGTTTGAAGGAGCAGAGAGGCAGATTAATTTTATGGGATTTAGCCTAGATAACATTGAGAGGATGACCAATCCACTCAGCAATAATAATGCTCCCTAAGCTTTTAAAAAAATTTCTTTACAACACTTTACTTCATTGCTGTATTCATTTAAACTGTGGTGTCTCAGGAAAAAGCTGTGTTTCATGGTGGCTGGAATGGCTGTATGAAAAAGGACCTTCACAAACTGCATAAGAATTTTCAGGATGAAAGAAAAGTATCAGTAGAGACTTCCTATATTTATATTTATGAATATAAAGTTAAAAGAAAATGTATTTTGTATATTGCATGATCCAACATCAGAGCTGTGGTTTTAACATCATTGCAACCTTTTTTTAATGCTACTTACCTATCAGGAGAACATTGTAAACAAAAAAAAAAAAAAAAAATCTGCTGTGTCTTCTTGAAACTGCATTAAGCAGAGATCTCACAGCTGAGTTATATGTGTGAGAACAACTTGTTCCTCTGCTGACTTCGTCAGATCTGCAGTTAAGATTCAGCTATATGTCCCTGCCACCTTTCATAACAGGATTAGTTATTGACACGGTACTTTTCATTAATTAATGATGGACACAGGCTGCAGTAGAGAAGAAACAGTCCCATACCCTACTATAGCTGGATCAAACACCTTCAGAGTGTTTGTTAAATGCCAGGTTAAATGCTGCCACTAAGAAGCAGCACTCACAAAAGCTAACTCAAAACCTGGTGTGGATCTGCTTGGCAGCCTCTTGTCAGTGAAGAGAGATAGGTTCTTTGTCCAGGCAATAGCTAAATGAGTCTTTTGCTTTGAATCACTTCAGAAGGGACTTCCTCTCTTGTCAGCTGTCTGGACCATTTTCTGGGGGAATGAGCTTCCAAGATTGGTGCAATGCTTTGGAAGTCAAGTCCTGTGATGAGAGGGTTAAGCTAAATATCCCTGTGGAATAACTTTACCAAACTTTTTGGCATTCTCTGGCAGTAAATATAGCTCAAAGATAATGCTAAGAGAGGTTGTGGCAGCCTCATCCCTGGAAGTGTCCAAGGCAAGGCTGGCTGGGGTTTTGAGTAGCCTGGTCTAGGGGAAGGTGTCCCTGCCCACTGCAGGGTAGCTGGGACTAGATGATCTTTAAGATCCCTTCCAGTCCAAACCAATCTGAGATTCTATGATTCTATATTAGAAAATACTGTTTGAATAAAATAGTGTTGGAACCCCAGTGCTCTCACTTCAATCAGTTATCAGAAGTCCCACTGGCTCCACAGAGGATTTGTTTTTGTCTGAAGGGTTTTGGGATTTACATGTCGTACAATGAAAATCATGCCAATTTTGCAAATATGCAAAGAAAATACTAGACTAGTAGCAACAAGGTACAAAATATTGAGTAAGAGTGGGACACTATGCTCAGCTGGCCAAATAAATTAGAGATGTTTTACAACCTCACAGACAATTGGGTCAGATAAAACAAGTTTAACAGATGAAAAGAGAACAAATTCCTCTCAAGTCCTGTCCCTACGGTTTGGGACAGCCTCATTTTGTAGCCTGTAATGCAGCTGGTCAGTCCAAACTGGAGTTCTGAAGCTCTTTAGACTTTTTTCACCAAAGCAGTGGCAATGGATGAAGTGCAGTTAGTCTCTCAGTGATCTGTCCAATGTAAATGTAAAATGTTAATACATTTTCATTTGTTTCTTTTTCTTAATTTATAAAGGAAAAAGATACTGGATTGTTGTTGTATCTATATGCAATTTTGGCAACAGTCACCCTAGCTTTTCGGTCCCAGTGAAGAGAACTGAAATAACCAATCAGTTTATTTGATAGTAGTAACTGATGCAGAATCAAAAAATAATCCTTCTGGCTGATTTGTAGGAATACTTGCTGCTGTTTTCCCAAGTATTTGTGATGTTGAGACCTAGGATAAATTAACTTATGTATGCCACAGAAAACTTGGTTTCATATTGGAAAGGGATACCCATTCATATTGGCTTAGGGATACCCAATTTTAAAAAAATTCTGCTTATGAGAAACACAGAATTCTGCTTTGCCTTTTTTTACCCCTCAGAACCATTTTTACACCGGAATCTGTTTGGTCTCCTGGGGAATTCTTTAATAAGTCTTTGATAGTAGGAGATTAAATTTTTTGTATATATCCCTTCATGGGTAGTGTTGGGAGACCACATAATTACGAAATCAAGTCAACGAGCATTTTTCTTACATGTCTGTAAGTACACAAAAATAGTCTAAATTGAAGTGTTTTAAGCTATCCTCTGAGACTGAAGTTAGATCATCTTTAAATAGTCTTCAAAAATGATATTAAAGTATTTGCAGAGCTTGCTCATTTTACATTTTGTCTTGAGTAGCAGCATTTATTCTGTCAGCTGTTTCAGTTGGTAGTATTAACTCTCTCTAGGTCACAGAAGTGGTTTATACCTCCACACCAAAGAACTAACTTTTGCTTTGCTCACATGTGAAAAGTAACTGGTCAAGTAAGGAGTCATTTTTTAAGCCAGAAATATTAGGGGGAGTTGCCTGTCTATTAATTTTTAATATTTTATTTATTGTTATCAATATTATATTTTTTGTTTTCATTTTTGTTATAAAGAGTACAGTGCCACCATGCTCTTCCAGGGAGCTGTTCTTGATCTGAAGCCAGAGCAGGCTTGTGTTTTTGAGCAATTCTCAAGTCAAGAGAGCATGCTTCCTCCTATGGGTCTCATTCTGGGAAGTTTTCTAAAGGTGTACCAGAACACTGTAAAATATTTTCTCTTTGTTCTACCTGTCAAAACATGAAAACATGGTCTTCCTTTTGGAATAGGATATCTTCATAATGGTCATTGTTCTTTGGGAAATTAATGCTGCTTTAGCTTTCACAAGTTTTTCTCTCTTTCTTTCATGTATTGCTAGAAAAAAAATCATCATGTAAGAACATAATTTATCTAGTGGGTCAGGACCTTTATCTCAACATTCTGATAATGATGGTAAAATACAAATGTTTTGAAGGAGTGTTAAAATAGACAAGTATGTGGTGTAATTTCCTTTGACCAACCCTTCCATCCTCCAGCAGAATATGACTGAAACATTTTCTGAGAGAAAAATTGCATCAGTGTGAATTTAAAAATCCTTGCTATACTTTGTCTCCTGTTACTTTGTCTGATTTCTTTCTTAATCACCAGTATTTGTTTCTTCCACAATACTGTCTGAGGGCAAGTTGCATTTAATTACACATTGTGTAAAAAACCCAAAGTTACAGTTTCAAATGTAGAATTTAATTTTCATACTGATAAATAGTTAACACACCAGATTCTGTCCTGGTCAGTCACACTTTCATTCAAGAATCTTAGCTGAGAGGGATACAGTTGACTAAATCCTTGTATGTCTCAAGTTTCATTTTTTCCTACCATATCAAAATGAGTTGACTTTGTTAATAATTATTAAGAACATTGCCTTAAGCTATGTCTAACTTTTTTCTATCTAGAAGAATGTTTAGCTGGGATGAAACTTAAATTTCATCTAATTTTCAGCATTTGCATGGAACATTCTCAGCTACTGGCTTCGTAGTGAATATCAGGTCTTTTAGCTTTACAGAGTTCATGTCACAGTTGCTTAGGATATTGTTTTCAGAGAGGTCATTAAACCAAAATACGTATTTCTCGCTGATATTTCTAACTCAGGCTCATTCTAAAACTCTCAGGTAAATAGTTTTGCCGATAGGGTTTGTGAGGATGTGTGCAGCTTGAGCTGGCTAATATATGTGGAGGGCTTAATGGTCATGTAAAGATAGAGTAAAATAAAATTTATATAATTTGAAATGTTTATTTTCCAGAGCTCCTTTTGTAGGTTAAATGCACAGCAGTGACTTTTCTCTCTGTTATACAGAGGAGCCAATATACTGTTACACACCACACAACTTCACCCGCGATCAAGCCTTGTATGCCAGAGGATATTGTTGGACAGAATTAAAAGATGCCTTGCCAGGAGTTGATGCCAGCCACTGGCCCTCCTTGTTTGAGCATAAGTTCCTACCTTATGCACTGCTGGCTTTTGCTGGGATAATGTACATTCCAGCTCTGGGCTGGGAATTTCTGGCCTCCACTCGACTGACTTCGGAGCTTAATTTTTTGCTTCAGGAGATCGATAACTGCTACCACCGTGCAGCTGAAGGGCGGGCACCAAAAATAGAGAAACAGATTCAGTCCAAAGGCCCAGGAATAACCGAGAGAGAGAAAAGAGAAATCATTGAGAATGCAGAGAAGGAAAAAAGCCCTGAGCAGAACTTGTTTGAGAAATACCTGGAAAGAAGAGGACGGAGTAACTTTTTAGCTAAGCTTTATCTTGCAAGACATCTGTTCATCATCTTTTTAAGCATCATACCAATCACATATTTATCCACCTACTATGCTACACAGAAGCAAAATGAATTTACGTGTGCACTAGGTGAGCCTCCAGACAAAACGAGCAGCTCCAAATTGCACATCAGAGTGAACTGTAAACTGCCATCTGTCCAGCTCCAGCGGATTATTGCTGGTGTAGATATCGTTCTCCTCTGCTTCATGAACTTGATAATCCTCATCAACTTGATTCACCTCTTCATATTTCGTAAGTCTAACTTCATATTTGATAAACTGAACAAAGTCGGAATAAAGACCAAGAAACAGTGGCAGAAGTCCCAGTTTTGTGATATTAATATTCTGGCGATGTTTTGTAATGAAAATAGGGACCACATAAAATCACTGAACCGTCTGGATTTTATTACAAATGAAAGCGATCTGATGTACGACAATGTAGTTCGGCAGCTGCTCGCGGCATTGGCCCAGTCCAACCACGATGCCACTCCAACCATGCGTGATTCAGGGATTCAGACCATAGACCCAAGCGTTGATCCAGCAGACATTGATGCTAATGAGCAGCTCATCATTAAGAGGCCAAGGAAGAAGATGAAATGGATCCCGACTACCAATCCCCTTCCCCAGCCATTCAAGGAGCAGTTAGCCATTATGAAGGTTGAGAACCATAAGCCTGATAAGCCGAAGCCTGTGCGGAGAAAAACAGCAACAGACAGCCTTATAGCTCCTTTGTTGGAGTCTGCTGCAAAAACCTCTCAGCAATCATCCGCTCATAAGAGCGAGCCAAACGCCATCCCAAGCACAAGCAGTGAAAAAAAGCACACACGGCACTTTTCCTTGGATGTTCATCCATATATACTTAGTAGCAAAAAACCCAAACCTGAGGTTCAAGCCATCCCCTCGATGCCTACATCAAAAAGCCAAGAGAGTGGATTTATAAACCAGGAAGAGAATGTTGTAGTGCATGTTACCTCCTCTCTCAAAGGTACAGTATGCCATAATGCCCATACCACCTCACAGCCCATAATTTACATAGCAATCTTAAGGAACTCACATTTATTGAAACTGTTTGGCCTACCTTGCTAGATTTGGGGACAGCTAGTTATCTCAAAGTTTGCAGGTCTCAGAAATACAGGTTCTCTCTCTTTAACAGCTGTATGGAGGGTAAGGAATATTACAGGTAGAGCTGTACAAAACAGGCTGCAGGCTGTTGGTGTGGGTAATGTTTCAAATGTGAGCAGGTTTTCACAACTACAGATGTGGTCATGCCTTGCCAAGGAAATGAGGAGTGTTTGGCTTCCATGATACCTTCCTGCTCCACCAGCACCTGGCACGTTTCAAACCTGCCTTATTTTCAAGTCATGTGGAAACTGCCATGGTAGATGACCAATACCCTGAGCAGTAATAGTCCCTTAGGGGTGTGTGGGAGACTACTAATGGCAGTTAAAGCTGCCTGTGGAAAGAAGATCTCTTAGACTACCAACTCTCAGGGGTTGTCATATGTTTGTCATCTAGAAAATCAAAACTCAGCTTGTTGACATTGTTCTTCACACACACTTTAAATTGCCCTGTGTCTTATGTGGGCCAGAGGATGGATGCTCTGAAGTGTGGGTGCTGGTCAGGGATTCAGGATTTCTGCCATTCCCTTCCCATGTGGCCTCACAGGAGATGCCTTGGTTCCCTGTGTGTCTTGTAAAGCCTGTCTCTTTCTTAACTCAAGGGAGTGTTTAAAATATATCAATAATTGGAAGGAGCTAGGATGATGAGGAAAGCCATTTGAACATTAAGAAAAGTGATAGATCAGTAAGTAAACTGATAGACAGATATCTTCTTGTTTATTTTTATAAGCTACTGACATAAGAAAGAAGCACTATGCAGATGAAGTTACAGAAAAATCTGTATGTACTTAAAGCAATGGCTCTCATCTCATTACAAGCTAAGACCTCCCTCTGGGCTTCGACAGACTGACCTCTACCGTCACCCCACTGCCCAGCAAAGAAGTGATTTGAGGTATAAAAGTTTCTGTCACTTCCAAATCCCTATGCTCCTTAGAGTCCTCCAACTCCCCAATGTGCATGTGAGCTATTCTACAGCATTCTTTATCCAGTCACCTGCTCTGATTTCAACTCCTCAAAACTGCTGGGGTTTTCTGGTTCAATTACCTTAATCTAAATTAGTGCTTGAATAATTTAAGGGCAAAAAATAATTACTGGAGTTTTGGGGCTCTGTGACTCCCAATTCACATTAAAAATTTTTAACTTTGTTTTTGAATTAGACCTACATTGCAGTCCATCAGGTAAGGCAGACTTACAAATTCTGAAAAGAGACTTCAGTTTATGACAAATTGCTGAGTTCTTTCTAAAGACAAGTGGCTTACAATGTGTAACCACTATTTTTTCCCATTAAAAATATCAATGCCTTTTGTATTCATCTTTTGAATTTCAATAGTCATTGCATTTGTCAAAACATTAAATCATACTGTTTAAAAAACACTGGCCAGATTGTAGAGGGGAATAAATATACTTTTCAGTTGTTTCTTTTCTTCATTTTACAAAAATACCATTCACATAAGGAAGCATGAGCATGCATAAAAAAGAGTGAGATTTACAAACCCCACTTCTTGTTTGTCCCGTTTCCCTGAGCTTACTACCCTGTTGTTTTGAAACGGTCCTGTTTGGATTTCTCAAAGGGTCCCAAGACAATTCAGTTTGGGATCCTCTTCTGATCCCACTGAAATCAGTGGCAAGACTGCCAATGACTTTTATTGGTTCGGGGCACTCCTCGCTGATGGACTGGAATGGTGAAAGACTACCTGTCCTTTATCTGTGTGGTTTGTTCTCTTGTAGACACCCCTCATCCTGCAAAAGAGATCCTGTACTCATCTGAGACGTGCAGAACTGTGCCTGCTGCTGCGGCTTTTGTCACGTGTAACCACAACCATATAGCCACCACTGCTGCTGCCACCAGTATGGCTTTGAACCAGGTCAAGCCAGAGCCGACCCCTGCACTGAGCTGCAACCCGGCCCACCCTTTGCTGCACATCAACACGCTGTACGAGGACCACGAGGAGGAGGTGTCCGGCATGATGGACAATGGGATTCACTCGCCGCCGGACCCCGGGGAGATGCTCTCCATGCCCACCCCGAAACAGATCAGGCTGGCCACGTTTGACGAGCCGATGGCGATGGTGAGCTCGGGGGAGTACTGAGGGCCCGGCCAGGCCCAGGAGCAGCGCTGGCCATGGTCCCCCAGCAATGCAACTCACTGCATGAGCATGGAGAGTTTTCTCACAGACTATAGCTTCTGGTAATAACACCAAACGGTTTTTCAGGATCACATCATAAGCACTGTTCAGTCATTTGCAAAATAGAATAAAGAAAATCTGGTGGAAATAGACCTTTAACACTAAGACAACCATTAGCTCTAACTCCAAACAATAGCTTCCTGATTTAAATGGGAATTAGCACAATTTATGAACATTAAGAGTCTAATGGCATGCCACAGCAATTTTAGTGAGTGTTTAAATCCTTTGCATTCAGAATCACTGATTAAACTTAACATGGAAGTGAGGTATACTTTTTAATGGCAGCAGTTAAATAAGAGTTCTTTTCTAAGCAGGGAGGATTTTTTTTTTAAATTCAGGATTATGAAAAAGTTATATGCAAGCAAAATTTGTGTTTGTTTGTTTATTTAGCTCACTGATGTTGGGCTTGATGAAAACTTAGCTGAAAGGGCCTTACTACCACCAGCATTTAAGTGCAAAAGATTGATACACTCAATCTCTTGCATTTATAAATGAAAATACCTGAATTATGCCCCGCCCTTTAACATGCTTATATGTTTGATGGAAGATGATTAAATTAAGAGTTTATTTTTTTAAATATATTTTACCATGGAAAAAATTACTTTAATAACTTTTCAAACCAGGTGTTACTTTTAACAAAATGTGTAGAAGAGAGTCATTGTAGCTGCTTATTTTTTCATAGTGTATTTATGAACCAGGTTAGAAACTTTCATGGGTGCTTCACTGATACAAACAATCTTACAGAGGTCATTACTAAATATCTTACAAAATATGAAACCAGCAAACCTGTTTTCAAATAACACACAGTTAAAGTCTATTAATTCAGTTCTACAGATCTGGCTAGTCCTTGATTCAGCAAAAATTAAGGCCATGGATGACACTGAAACGACTCATGTCTAAAACTAAGCACACACTGAAATGGCTTTGCTGGATCTGGGCTCTAGTGAAGGCAGACAATAATGCTTCAGTATGTGCTATCACTGATTCAGTATTTGCCATCCTTGGCTCAAAGCACATCTTCATGCCCATCTTCCTATAATTACGATATGTGTGATCTAATAGAAAACTCTAGTATAACTAAAAGTCTATTAAAAGTGTATCATGCAATAACCATTCTCAGCAAAATTATAGTGAAACAAAAAGTGACTGTGTAAAACAATATTCCTAGCTGCATTCAGAATTACAGACTGTGTGTGTTTGCTTCAAAATTATGTATAATGGTAGAAAAAAGTATGCAGCACAAATATGGGACTGAAATCTTGAGTTTATTTTTAATTTATTACCTCAGACATGGATATATTATGCCAATATTTAATGAAAATAGTACTGAAAATAAATGCTTATTATTCTGAATATTTTAATGTGTACTACTTCCTAGATTAGTATTACAACCCACCTCTAAAACAGGGAAACTGAAGTTCTTGTCAATAAAAACAGGGAAACTGAAGTTCTTGTCAAGAGATACCTTGGGGTGGATTAGTGTGAAATGACACTGAATGACCAGTGTACATTTTTGAGGCAAGTTTGTTTCAGAACAATTTGGTTGCACTGGAAAGGAGGTATGTAGCCATTTTGGTTCTTCTCTGTACAGTTGTAAAAATATTACAAAGAAAATATATTAGAAGAAAGAAAGAGAAAGAAAGGACAAGAGTAGATAGTGGGGAGGAAAGATGTCACCGCCCATGGATTCAGCAAAAAGACTTGATTGTTGCAATTTTGATGTCCATAGTTGGAGTCATCATGGCAGTCTTGATCTCTTGGGGCCAGCATCCACACAACAAAGTTTGACAGCTTATATACATTCAGGCTTATGTGGGAATGCCCCAGTACTTCCCCCAGGGAGGGGTTTTCTTTAGGGGTCTTTTGATGGTTTGTGGCCCCTTCCAGTGACATGATTGCTTCTTTGGCCCTGTTTCTGACTGTGCCAGTTGTGCCTTGTTAGGAAGGAATAGCTTCAGGCCTCTGTGTGAGCACCCAGCAACCTGCCCTGGGAGGGAGTTTTATGCTGTCAGCCTTACTGGGGGAGAGGAAATTGATATGATGAAAAGCCTCATCCCTGTAGAATAGGTTTCTTAACAGTCTTTTACCTTATCTGGCATTAAAATGCTTTGTTTAAGACATCAGCCCCACATTATGAGGGAAACAAAAGCAAAGCTCAATCAGCCCATCCAAGTGAAGTTCAGTCCATCACACAGCATTACACACAATGGGGATTTTATGATAAATGATATGTGGGACTTGCAATTTACATAATGTAAAGCCACCATTCCCCCTTACATTAATTACTTCAGTTGTGCCCAGCTGCATGGCCTCTTTGGCCTGAACAGCTCAATACCATAATGGCAGCAAGGCACAGGACAGCTCCTGCCAACAGGGCAGAGGGGTGGGGACAGCTGGAGGACCTGGCTGTAACACCCCGAGGTCTCAGAGCTGATGGGGGACATGGAGCTCGGCCCTGGGCTGCTGGGAGATAGGAGTGCAATGGCTCCTGCTGGCTTGTCTCCTTCCAGCCCTGGGGAAAGGCGCTGGTGTGACTTCAAATAACAAATCTACACCTGCATAGCCCGGGTCTCATTCCACTCAAGGTACTGGAGCGGAGCACTGTGACAGGACTGCAGGCAAGGTCAATGCCTGGCCTGATGCGTTACTGCCAGTCACTCAGAGTCACCTGAAAGCAATGGCACATAGCTTCTGGAGATGAGTCAAATCCCCACTGCAATTTTTTTGATGAATTAAAGCCATTATAGTTCAGAACTTGTTAGACACCAATAAATAAGTAGGAAAAAAAAACCCAAAAAAACCCAGAAAATTGCCATAAGACTTGCTACTAAAAGCAAGGTGAAAGAATAGGACCCTGAGGCCAGTTTTAATGTGATGTAACCCCCTTATGCCACTGTACTTTCAGTCGTCAGTAGGCAGTGTGGTGAATTTCTTGCTGGCTGCAGCCACTCAGCTGACAATTTTCACAGATGTGTGGGGAAATCCTTGAGGCTGCCCATTCACTCTCCACTTGGTACAGTTACATAGATCAGTACAGGTCTGGAGTGATACACCTATATATGGAAGTACCAGTGTCAGGCAAAGCAGATTTTCTCAAAACTAAGGATCTGAACTTTGTGAAGATTTTTGAAAGAAGCAAATTGGATAGAATTTCATTATGCAGAAAATGCCAAGCTGGATTCTCAGGCATATTCCCTTACTCATCTGATGAGGGTGGTGTTTCCTAGGAAGAGTTGCCCACAAAGGTTCAAAGGTTGCCTTTTCATTCAAGAGCAGGACTCAAGTCTGTGTGGACCGTCATTCTCTGGGATACTGCTGGTTCCTATTGATTTAGCATCTGTTGCTGCCCTTGTAGAAATCAGTATCAGACTGGACTGGACCTACTTAAAGAAGGAAAGGAAACCATATACTTTTCCTCATCCCTGGGATAAGCTAAACTCAGAGAACACCCACTTTACTCATCTTTGCGTGTTATGTTCCAGCAGGATTGCACCAATGCCTTTCACAAGCTGGAGCCTGCTGATGTCAGGCACCCAGCTCAGTGTTAACACAGTACCTGCTTGCTGAGGGCAGGGTAGTGGCCCAGACAAGGAGTTTCACTGACCAAAGTAGCACACAGCAAGTGTATATTGGCTGATGTAGAGGTAGATAATTGATGCAGGCACATAGCAAACCCTGCTTTGCTGAACTGAAAGGAAAATTTTAGTGTCCTGCCCACCAAAGGGGACTTTCAACTGAATGACCAAAGAGGAGAAAGATGAGACAATGTCGCATTTTTAAAATGTCTGTTCAGCCTGAATTGCATTTACATCTCCATCTGCCTTGTCTCTGCCTAGTGGTTTCAGCTTGACAGATCTGATGACTCACATTCTTCAAGGCTGCTTTCCCATGTACTTCACAGGAAACAGGACTGCATGTTGAGAGCACAGAAACCCCTTTCTCCGAGGTACTCTTACTCAGAGTACATTTGACAACCAAAAAGAGAGGCAAGTGTGTCAGAAACATCTTTTGAGCTATATTTAGGCTGTATAAACCCAGCAGGAGATCAACCATTTTTGTGTCACAGCAGCTAGAGAAGTGCTTCTGTGGGGACTTTTCTAATGCAATAATGATTTTAGTATTGATGTTACTAATATTCAGCTATACTGAGCAAATGTACACACACACAAATATACATTTTTATATGTCAACTGTACACCTAAAAATTCTATATATATATGTAAATATGCATCTTGCATAGGAATGTTCATCTTATGTACTTCACTTGGTAAATAAGCTATATTTAGTAATTTCTTTTCCCTTTATTTCCCATTATCACATTAGGCCCAACCCATCTGGTTATGTCTTGCTGACTCCATTGGCATTTTCCAATGCTGTGCCTCACCAGCTGGTGAGGATGCTCTGGTCCTGCTGAGCTGATACCGTCAGTGA
Source organism: Taeniopygia guttata (assembly GCF_048771995.1). Taxonomy (NCBI): domain Eukaryota; kingdom Metazoa; phylum Chordata; class Aves; order Passeriformes; family Estrildidae; genus Taeniopygia; species Taeniopygia guttata. The sequence goes on from NC_133025.1 coordinate 19,395,146, forward strand.
TTCAGGCCCTGATCATGGGAGCTTTTCTCTGCATTGCACTTGCTTTGACTCCTTGGCACTAAAACCCAGGGCAGAATTTATCTCTGTGCTGGGGGCACAGTTACTACAGTTGACAGTCACTTTGCACATCCTTTGTACTTCCAGAGCTGGCTCCCAGAGCCAGCATTGGACCAGAGGAAAGCAAAGCAGAGATGAAGCTCCTGTCACTTTGTCCCAGCCACCAGGTTATCTGCCATTTAAAAGTACAGCAAGGCTGGAGCTCACAGGCTGTAAGAGATGCTACACTGAGGGAATTGCATCTCCAGCTCAAAGCAAGCTTGTCACTGCCCTCTCAGGCTTACATCAAAGGGAGCACTAATGAAAAGCTAAGTCTGAGAGCATGAGCCCAGGCTCCTAAGCCACTGACTGAACAAGAACTGAAGACAGCCTCAAACACACTTGACCTAGCACTGCACAGGGGAAAATTCTCGTCTTTATATCACAATCACTGAAGAGTATTAATAGGAATCGTGAAAACTCATATTTAACCTTTCAATCAAAGGGTTCAAGAAGCTCCAGAAGAGCTCATCCTTATTATCCCTGACTTACAGTTACAGACACTGAAGCACAAGAAAGTAAAACAATTTGTCCCAAAGCTACTCCAGCTGTGTCTAAACTATTCAATTTAAAGCTGACAATATGCCATAGGTAGAGCACTACCTGCCAGCAAAACATTTAGGTTAGGATGGTTTTTGGTTCTGCAGGAAAGCTCTCTGAACTCTCCTCCTACTAGAAAAAAAAAATTATTTTTTTTTAATTCTGCCAGAATCATTGTGGAATATTGATCAAGGAATGTTTCATTTTGAAGATACAACATCTTTTCTCATTAAAATCATTCTGCTAAAATACATGCCACAGAGTACATTGGGAGGTTTTAATAGTAATTTTTGAGACATCTTCCAATATTTTCTGGCTTTTAAAGATGAATATTTCACTCTGTCTGTAAACAGACAGTAACTAATGGCAAAACATCCTGTGTATTTTATTTACAAGAAACAAATCTTCAGCTTTTGCTATTTCCCAAGATGTTAGCATTTTTTAACTGGTTTACAACATTGTACAAGCAAAAATAATTATGAATGACTGCCATGCCATTGAAGATCTCAGGGTTCTGCAGGTCAGATTCAAGGAAATGCTGGCCTCCCAGTCCTGTTGTCCTCAGTGGTTTTGGATGCTTCTGTCTTCTAATGCTTCACTGATTTGCTGTTTGTTCACAGAATGGATTTGCCTGGTGTCAATGCCAGCTTAAACTGAAAGAAGTTGTTGGGCCTCCTGCTGCTCTCGAGAGCAAAGAAGTTTACTGACTCTTGCTTAACTCATTTTGCTTTATAATCACAGGGCTCATAGCAGTCACCAGTCTAGCTTTCCACAAACACATCCAGGGACAGCAAAGACTACAATAAATCCCTGAAACAGGAATGCATGATTCACAAGCAAAATTTGACAAATTGCATGAAATGAGACAGAAAACCACCACATAACCCACTCCACTGCAGATGGGTGTCTGTAAAGAAAAATTACACACTTAGAAGATTATACCAGTTTTTTGCTCTTGGAGCTTTTATACCATGGCAATAACCCCATGGCAGTTTACCAGTTCCTGCTCTGGAATAAAAAGCTTGTGCCCAGACCCTGAGGCACACAGCGGAGGAGACAGATGGGTACATTTTGTTGCTGAGGAAAAGAGTTTCTGAGAGCAGTTCAGGAACTTCTTTTGCAAAGTGATGGATGTGTTCATCCATGCAAACTTGGAAAAAGGATGTGCCACAATGGGGGCTCAGAAAACCCTGTACTATTTGTCCTCTATGCACAGTCCTGCAGACTTCACATTGACAGATTTATCCTGTTATTGGAAAGGCTTGAACAATATAAAGAAGTAACTAGATGTCTAGAATAAATTAATAGTCAGGAGAAGGAAAGGCTCCAGGGAGATATTATTGTGGCCTTTCAATACTTAAAGGGGATTATAAGAAAGATGGAGACAAAATTTTTAATAGTCTCTGTAGCAATATGACAAGGAGTAATGGTTTTAAACTAGAAGAGGATATATATCTAGATTCAGAGTAGCTATAAAGAATAAATGGTCCAGAATAACAAAGCTGAGAGTCTGGAAACCTGGTATCCCAGGTTTTTTCATAGGATGCTTCACATGAGAACAGAAGTGACAGAAGAGTCAAAGGAGCTTCTGTGAGAAGCTTAGGGAACATGAGAATTACTCCAAGGAAATGAGGGAGAAGACATGAAGGGTCACAAAGGTGATGGAGGTACTGGACTGTCTCGCCTATTAGGAGAAGCTGAGAAATCTGGGACAATGGCTATAGCCTGTCAACTAGACAGATGGTGGCTGAAAAAGGAGTGGCATTGAACCTACCTAATGCCTCTGTCCCCATGCAGTTCCCTGGCACCAAGTTCCCTCAAAAACTCTCCATGTGACCATGTAAAATCAAGGAATTCCCCATTATGGAAGGAGAACATCAGCCAGCAATACAGTATATCTACAGATAGGTACCTCTCCCTCTATATTTAAGATCTTTCCAAAAGTCTATTTAAGTCTTTTTACCATAAGCTTGTTGGAATGTCCCCCAGCAACAGTCAAAATGTTTCTCTGCAAGTCTGTCTTTACTTATAAGTGTTGCTGGCTTGGCCTGATTTGCTCTAAATCCTCAGTTTCTACTCAGCTGCTGGGGAGGCCTGGTCTCCTGCCATAAGTCTTTGTTTAAAGAGTTTTGTATTAAAGTAACCGCAAGATGAGGACCAAGGGCAGACCCAAGACTAAAGTCTTGGAAAGAGACACTCGGACCCAAAGCTAGAGCTATTTATTTTAATATTTTCCTTTTGCCATCTAGATGTGGGTTTATGTTATACTGAATTTCTGGGTAACAACAGAGGAAATGTGGGCTGACAAATGAAATTTCCCCTGCAGGTATGCCCCTCATTTTCCTAGTGGACCAAGTGTCTCCTTTGGAGGTTCTGGCTCTGGACTTGAAACAGTTATAATCAAAACTTTATGGTCTTCTGTTGTACTGCTTCCTTGGCAAATACATGTTAAAATAGGGATGTCATTTTCACTACAAATGACAATTGGATTTTTGATTTTTACCATAAGCGTTGAAACAAATCCATACAATTTGATTCAATTTCTTCAAGTTTAAGTATTAAGTTTTGTGAGTTATGTAGTGAATTAAAATCTGTAAATCCCTAAGGGTTTTATAAATGCCTCATATTTGGGCTAATAGTGAATTGCAAGGTACTTGGTGAAAGATTTCGTGTGCAAAATCAAGGCAGAAGTCTTCTGATGAGATAACTTGCTAATTTAGCATGTTATTTCCTAGTGTTTGGACAGCAGCAGTGCTTGGGAGCTGCTGTCATAGAGCAGCAGCACCATGGCTGCTCCAGCCAAGCAGCCAGCGAGCCCAGAGCCTTTGCACTGCTCCTGCCCAGCTGGCTCTGCCTGCCTGGGCTTACAGCTGCCCCTCCTCGGAGGGCTCCTGGGCGAGCACTCATCATTTTGGTCAGTAGAACACACTCTCTGTTCAGGAGGGTCACCCACTGCCTTGTTTCTGCAGGCCAAAACGTTACTCAGTGAAAAATGAGGCCCAAGGATATGCAGCCTTGGCTGTGCAAGGCATGGGGACACAGGAGGGATCACTTGACTTACTGACTTCTCAGGAGAGCTGACGAGGAGCAGAACACGGTTGAGGCAGAGCCCAGAGCTACCAAAGGCAACAGGCATCCTCTGGTAAGTCAGACACAGCCAAAGGCCATGGAGACAATGCTTATCCTTAGCTGGGTCACTGACTTGTCTCTGCTCCCCTCCCCTTCACCAAAGTCCACAGTCTGTGACACCCCTGCCTGCTGAGCCCTCCTCTGACATTCCACTCTGTTTCTCTACTATATGTCTCTTTGCACATGAAAACTGTTCTTCTCAAGGCAATTCTTACAGATACTGTGCCTGGGTTTCTTACAGATACTGCCTGCTTCTTCATTAACCAGTAACACAGTACCATAGCAGCAGATCAGTAAATAGAAGCAGTTGGTGCTGATTTCTTCACTGTTCCAGCATCTGTGGTCTGGAAGTTTAAATTCAGATGACATTTAGTGTGCTATCCTGGACCAAAAATTCCTGCCAGGCATATATCTGAGACTTGTCATGTGTCTGAAGTCTTATTTCTCTACCAGGGGCTGGTTTGAATCTCCACATAGCGATTCTGGAGAATCTCTAGCTCTGGTAGAATCTCCAGAGCTGTTCTACACTGGGAGAAACTGCAATCATAACAGACTCACTCTGCAGCTGCCAGGTGCAACAGGCAATTTTGTCCAGAATCACACTACTCATTGAAGCCAAACTGCCAGATATGATGTTGTTATACTCTTGTCTCTCCCCCAGCCATCCTCATAACACCTTACTCCCATGATCTGTAGCTCTTACTCCCAGAGCTACAGACCTTGTAGTGGTGGGAAGCACCTTGCTCTGCCTCACCAAAGCCTCTGTCTGGCTGCAGCTCATCACCACAGCTGCCGCAGAAGAGGCTGCAGAACCCTCCCAGCAATGAGGAAAACAGGGAGAGCCAGCAGTTACCAATACTTCATCAGCTCTGGAGAGCCAAACTGAGTGGAATTTATCAGCTCACATGCAAGGTGCATTCTTCCCAGAAGGTAAAATTGTGCTTATGCACCATTGTCATCTTCAGCTCTGCCCACTGAATGTGCTTACCTTCAGCTACTGTGAAGTAAATTCAGACTAAAATTTGCAGTCTATTTACTACCTCTGTGTGACAATTACATGCATGTCCTTACTCTTGCTTCATGCTAAATGTTACATAAATCTCTCATTTTCACTGAAGAGGAAGCTTTGCTTTATCATAGGATGAACACAAATACGAGACTGCCTCGTATTTCTAGCCTCCCCCACCATTTTCTTGTATTCTCTGGAGTTGACTCCATTAGGAAACTCCTTAGAGACAGGAATACTAATGTCTTCATTAGTCTTCATTATAAAGTTGAAATTTTAAATGTTGTTGTTTCTGCTTAGGAAGACAGAGACCATGTGATAAGTGATACCAAATGTGTCCAAATAAGCTATGATTGTGCTGAGCAATCTATCAGGTTAGAGTAATAAATGATTCCACAAACAGCTAGCTTTAATGATTCCTCCTCTGCAGATATATAGTAGAAATAAAACCCCAAAGCATTTGCTTCCCAAGCAGCACAGACAAGACCTGTTTAACATGGATGTCTGATACGTACAGACTTTATGGCATAGAAGTTGGTACACCTGAATGCAAACTGAGGATTTTATGGTATCATTTCCATTTCCTTCCTGCTGCATGTTAATAAAAGCAGCAAATGTATGAATAAGATAAGATTGTTTCTGTTAGCAGGCTGGCAATCAGCTAACTGACTTTCTATGTGCACTAGGTAATTTGTATGTGCTGGTCCAATTATGTCTTACTGCTGGAGAATAATGCCTAGTATTTAGCAGAACTGTTATTCCAATGACACATTACCTCCAAATATTTCTGTTAAAATATCTTCTTCTTGATAGCTTCCCTTTATCACCTTCTGAAATGTTAATATGTATCTACCCTTGTGTTGATATATTAAGAGAGTTCAAAGGCAGAAGCTTTACAAATGAAATTGAGTCAACTCTCCTCTACATTAGCCTGGGCTGTTTATTTTGCTATCACTTGGGCTGGACAAGGAGCTGTTCCTGCTGGCAGGAGCCCTGCTGGGCTGTCAGGATGGGCCCACTGGTCTTCAGCAAGGCAGAGGCAGCAAACTGGCCTTTGTCTTCAGAAAGGCCGTGACTGAAAGGCCACCTTCCTGCTGAGTGTCCTCCATCACAGCAAACTTGGTCAGCTGAAGCCTCTACTTCAGGGGCACAACCAAACCACCAATGACAGACCATAGAAATTCAGGGGGAGTTTAATATGGACTGCTTTATTCAGGCACAGGACCTTTTTTTATAATATGAATTATTTTCATAATTTAGTTATTAAGGCTAGCCAGAGAGTTCTGAGAGCTCGTTACTTTAGTAACGAGTGAGGAAAAAAATATAGCTAGAGTTGTAAAATATTTTCTGACTTATTGCTTTTTTGTCTCCTGCAAAAATGTTGGGATGAAAATACATGACACATATACAGGAAAACAGATGTACAAGAGGGAAATAGAGATGACAGCGGATGCATATATGAAATTAGTAAATGAAAACTCAGAAATAATATAACAAAAACAGCTTTGCAATTTTGTACAGGCAAGCAGCCTACACAAAGTTGTATGTTTGTACAGGTAAAATAAAGACTGCTATGCCTAGACTAAATGTCAAAGTCAAATGCAACACTACACTGTGAAATAAGTTTTCATTGACCTTCCTGTATCACCTCTTTACCATGCTGCTTTCAACACAGTGATAAACACTGTGGATAACAGATGCTGCTTTGGGGAACAGGATTTGGGGGTAGAAGCCCCAGTGTCTTTTGTTGGTATATTAAGATTGTAACTTGTCTGATTTTATTATTAATGTGTCTGTTGTCAGCTGAGTTACCATACACAAAGACATTAATTTGGGCAAGCATAACCTCTCCTTTTCTGAGGGGTTTCACATTTTTTAATTCAAAGATAGAAATACAGGCTGAGCATACCTACACTCTGCATCCCGATTCTTGAGTTTTCTTCTTCAGCTAATGGCTTATACAAGCCTGCCAGCTTATAAGACATCACACTCCAGCCAGGCTGCTTCAGGATTCCACACCTGTCTCAGCTTCAGGAACCATTCCAGCACTATCTGAGGCCACATTAAAAAACACACAGTTCTCCACCTCTGACACTTTCAAGGTGGACAATATGAGTACAGGTGGGCACACCAATTTATTCACCAGTTGCAACAATTCCACTGCCTTTCCATGGTGGTATTAAGTGAGGAATTCAGCTCAGTCCTTACATTTCCTAGAAAAATATCAAATTAAAATGTATTTAGCAATTTTGGATCAGTGGGTAAGAACTTTGAAGTAGACAGATTTTCTCCCCTTTTCCTAAGGTTCAGTGTTCTGAAGTGGGATGCAGTTCTTTGTCTCAGCACCAGCACTCCTTTACTGTTTAAAGTGTCCTGTTCATTAAGAATCTTGCAGTAAGAGAGATTCTTTCTAGCCGTAAGTCTGACACAGTAAGACTACACAAGAGAGCAAGTAGAGGACCTGCTGGTGTTTGAAGTGTGTTGAGCTGCAAGGTGCTGTTCAGTATTCATTTGTTGCCTGCTGGGAGCCAACAGCTCTGCCCGGCAGCGCTGACAGACCAACGCTCTGTGCAGGTGATGAGTGCAGGAAAACATTTCTACACACAGCACACAACTAGCATTTCTAAACAGCTCATGCCAGCTGCTCCTGCTCCTCTCTCCCACTCACCAGGGGACAGACCTTAATAGTGTTTGTTAGACAGGAGCTGCCTTTGGTACACACATAGAAATGTTTCCATTAACTTCAACATAGGCATTGGTCACAGTCATAAGCTCATGCGGAAATGGAAGGTTCAAAAAGGAGCCAGATTCTATTCCTTCTGATAAATTAATCCAAAAGGTGACATTTTGTATGTTAAACCAGTTCTGAATAGATCATTGCATGTCCAGTTTCTCTGGCTAATATTCACACATATCCATTATTAACATCATTCAAAGAGATAAAATATTTTAATTTGATGCCATTATGTGTCATTTTATCATTTGGTTTGATTTAGTATGATAAGTATTTGTAACAATCTCAGCCCTTATCCTGGTATCTAGGTTTAATGACAGGTTTCCTAAATGACCTATAAGAGAAATTAGTCCTGCATATTATATTAATTATGCATTCACCCGGTGGCAAAAATGAAATTTCAAGCCTTGCCTGAAGTTAGGCTTAAGAATCAGCAAATCAGTTTTAACAGTTTAAAGTTAAAATCACCTTTTATGTAATTTCTTATTGAGAAATAATCATAGCATTGGTCTTGCAGGTAACTTGCAGACACAGGCATTAATCTGATTTTTTTCATACTTTTTTATTACCATTTGTTATCAACCAAGGTAACTACACATCTTTGCATGTGTTGTACAGTCTTTTCTATCAAGAGTTTTATAATCAGTTTCTGGAAGAAACTATAATTATATTGCAACATGAAATCTAAAACTATCGCAAGTGTAGGTGACAGAAACAGAGAAGATATGTTTCCCAAAAGCTTATGTAATATGATCTGAATTAATCTCAGTGATGGACAGGGAGTAGAAATTCTTTTTACTAAATTGTCTGGAAAAAATGCCCTCCTAACAGTAAGCAGCAATGTTTGTTCTTTCACTGTCATAACTCATATGTAGCTAAAAACATTAATCCCTCACTTGTGAGCCTTCCCTCACAGCTTTGATGAATAACATATTAATATTGCACAGAAAGAACTTGGAACATTTTCTCATATACCTGTCATGTGTGCTTTGTGTTTATGCTAATTTATTTTATGGGATTAGAGTGCTCCCAGTGGTACTGCAATGAAATCAGCGCAGTTACTGTAATTTTATGTACCTTGCCAGAGGAAAGGTCAGCTTTCAAAGAAGAAGGAATCATTTCACCTTTCCCTTCATGAGCCAGACTCCTCTCTGATGTGTACATATAAAGCCTAAATTTCCATCTCTTTTGTTGATTGTCAAATTTACTGTATTATTTCTGAGAAAAATAAAGAACCTAGAGGAACTCTTAGCTGAAAGCATTTTCAGGCTGCATTTAAAAATCACTTTACTCATTTCTGAAGTGCATACACCCCAAGTGAATGACTTTTCTAATAGGAAGTGGTGTCAGACAATTTCAAAGCAAAATTTCAGGGGGAATGGAGAGAAGTCAGGCTGTAATTACACCTGGTGAAAATTACCCAGGACTGAAGGCTAATAGAACATTTCTTTTTTAAGTCTCATGGGATTACTTCAGGGACAGAAGGCAGCAAAGAATTCTCATCACAGGATAGGAGCAGATGAAGCAGAACAGAGAGATAAGAGACAATCTGTTGAAGACAGAGATTATGTAAAGGATTTGGGCAGTCACCACACAGAGAGTGGGGCTGGCTCTGGGTGAGCTACCTCCAAACTGCTGAGCAGGGTAACCACTCAGTGTGGAATGATATTGCAGTTTTGGGTTGAGCTGTTTGGAGGCTCAAGCCCATCTCTGTGAAGCCCCATGGGTCCCTGTTTGCCCACATCAGCTCAAGCAAGCACTTATTCAGGAGATTCCACATCTCTGTACACAATCTGTCACATCCTCATGCTCTAAATTATCTGAACAAGTACATTCAAAAATATCCAGGGACCTTAAAAGTCCCCAGGGAAATTAAACAGCTCTTTCTAGGCAGGCTTTGTGGAAACTAAAGTTAAACTCCTTTTTGGAAAATACTGGTTTTGCATAAGCAGAATTTATACCATTGTGCTGGGAGGGCAGTTTCACAGCTGGCATTCCATGGATCCAGGTAGGATAATGGAGTGCAGCTGGCAGCCCAGCCCATGTGCAGAATGCAGCTGCAGTGTGCAGCAGCCACGCTGCTGCTGGAGCCAGTCTTGCCCTCAGGGCTCTGTCTTTCTGTCTGCAACAAGGATTAAACACGTTTTATTTGTACATTTTCTGATGGGCAAGGTCAGTCTCTGCAAAGATGGGTACTGGATCGTGTCATGCCTGAATACGGGCGTAACTGACCCATGAAATTAAAGGACGTGTTTTGCTATTCGCTCAGGACAGCCCAAGTTCCCCAAAGATAGATCCTCTTGGAAAATCCTAGCTAGAATGAAGAAATTGTTGGTAGATGGAAAAAACACCTAAACTAAAAATATTTTAGAATTACATGTGTAGCTTGAGTCCAGTGAAATGGAAAAATGGTGGTGGTTTCAGCCTGCATTATTTGGGGCTGTTTTACATCAGAGTACAAGATACAAAACAAGGAAACAAAAATAATCCTAGAGATGTACTATATCTTAAAATCTTTGAGGAACTAAAACTGTAACATAGTGATTAGGGCAGCTTATAGGGCACATCAGAAAAACAGCACCGTGATATCTGCAAGGATCTGTCTGTTGCCAGGCTTTGGCAATTTGAGTCCTCTGAGACACTGTGAGGGGGAAACAGCCTGTGAGGAATGCTCTCTTTCCACAGCTGTGGTCACAGAGTTTATCCTCTGATCCTCCCACTCAGTATGTATTCTGAGACTCTTTTCTGTGAGGTCTTGGTGACACACAAGTCTGCTGCCATCCATACCTGAAACCATCTAAATTTGGTGATATGGTGAGTGAGGGTCCGCATGAGTGAGTTGCAGTCTGCCTCTGTTATACGTAACTTTGGAGGGGCTTCCCAGAAATCACAAATAATGTGACATGGAATCCAGTTGCATAATTTGTCCCCTGCTAGTTTGATAGACACTAGCTTTTGAATATGTCCATTGTAATGTTAAAAACTTCCTGGAGTGTCTCCAGCTGCATACGCATTTCTGTCTTTTTAATAGCACTAATACATTTTCAGAAAATCAATATAACAGCTACTAAGAGACCAAAATTTCTCAGTCTGATAGTCTCTAAAAAGGGAGACAAGAATTACTTTTTGAACACAAAAATTGCAGATGACTGATGTTTGCATCAAGAAAAAAAATTAATGTCAGCTTTCCAATGTCTAATACAATTATGTCAAGCACTGACTTTTTATTACGTGTAAAGGGCCCTCTATGAAAATGTGTCCATGCACCATTTTAATCTGAATGACAAGCGGCATTGCAACCAGTGATTTCTCCAACCTACCACACCCTGCTTGCTATTTGGGGCCACAGTCTTGGTATCAGCTCAGGGTACAAAGCAGAGATTTGCAGGAGAAAGAAAAACTTATCATGAAACTATATAGTACAGTTCTTTTTGCCAGAAATGGTGTTAATACCTGCCCTGTTGAAAAGCAAACATATTCTTACATCAAACTTTATAAAACACTTAAGATAATCTGCCCAGAAATGAGATGCCTGGCAGCAAGGTAAACAACTGGCTTCTTGTCTGTTCTTTACATAAGGCACTTTATGTGCTCTACTTATTGAAAAAGTAAAATTAAGGGATTTTAAAGCTAGCAATTGCTTGCTTTAATTGCAAGTGCTTGTTTAAAATACAGGCAATAAACCAGGAAACCCTTACATAAGGGCATTATTAAAAGGTTTCTGGCATTGATAAGTTACATGACATTGATATTGATGTTTTCTTGGGTGTTCTGTAACAGTGTTTTCAGAGAGATGTTTCATTAACCTATTGAATTACTCTATTTGATCCAAACTTTAAATAGTTAGCTTAAGCAGTTATCTTCTCCTCCTTCTTATTTTCTAAAAAAAGAAAAAGTGCTACCTGGATTTCACAATTCATATTTACTCATGCTCAGTGAATGCAGGGCACTGTCAGACAGTAAAGGAAATAGAAATATGGTGGTACTTTCATCTGGTTCCATTTTGGAGCATCCCCAGTTTTCAGACCCTATGTCAGGTGACATATCATCAACAAAAATGAGTATCACAACAACTCTGAATTCCAGTAATCTTTTCATCTCTCCCAAGGAGATCTGTGGCCCACAACAAACAAACCATTCCCTCTTGCATTCTCAGCACCTCCTCTAAGTCCAGAACAGTTGAAGTTTACATGTTCAACACTGTTACTCCCTGAATTTTTTTGCAGCCTACACTGGCACAAAGGGTTTCACTGAAAGGAAAACTTCCCACTGTGCCTGTAAAACTCCTATTTCCCAAAAAGCATTGTCCCAGCAGGCAGTGTACTGAGGGTACAGAGTACCTAAGGATACCTCCTGAGATGATACCTTTGGTCTTCTGCTTTCTAAAATGTGTCCACATGAATAAAAGTACCAGCTATAAGCTCAAGGCCTACTGTTCAGTAAGTACAGGACCATTAATGTAACATCCAATCATTCTGCAGAAGCTTATTGTGAACAAAATATAGCCGAAATGTTCCAAAATGCATTGTGGCACATTTTCAAGATCAAGATTTTCTTAGCAGGTTAAAATTTATAATGTATTTATAATTAGTTTTTATCCTGGCCCCTTCAGAGTACAGCACATTCCCATTATACAGAAAATAAAAATGCAGGATTGTGTTTGGTTATTTCTGTTACAAAAACTGCTGCATGCCGAGGCAAGGCCTCAAGAACACTTGACTGGCCTGTCACATCTGTTAGCACTCGGTGGCTATTGTTTAACATCTGGTTATATTTTTCAAGAGTTTTCATTCAATTCTTCTATGAGCCAGCATTTGACTGGTGTTCACAATGGGTATACTCTTCCAAGCTGGTAACAGCAGTGAGTAAACCCCAGAAGTGACATGCAGAGATGCTTCAGTCAGCTCTGTGGGAGCCATCACTGCAACCAAGAGCAGGCAGCATGTGCTCTGCCCCAGCTGGGCAGATTTATATGAGACTCACCAACTGAGATGTCTGTCCTCTATCTGGATTTCTGCTCCTGGCTATGCCATAGTTCTTCAGCCCTTCTAAGCTGAAAACATCCTCAAGAATGGGTGAGAGAAGGACAGCTGCACAACAGGAACTCATACCCCTTCAATCCAAGTGCCTGCACTCAGCACAGCATCAAATCAGTCAGTGCAGCTTGAGAATAGGAATAGAAGATGAATGATGTACAAAATCTCTGGACACAAATATTAACTGACTTGTCCTGAAATTGCTGGACAAGACAGTGGAAAAAGATCACTGTTTCTTGTCTCTGGCATAGTGGAACTGAAATTAAGCATTTGCCTTCCTTGCAAAGAAAGACATATCACAATGCATTGGCTACCATGTAATGATTGTTCTTTCCCCCTCAGTTTTGACTCAAACCTAAAGTGTGACTTACATGCATGTCAGTTCCTACAACTGACCACTGTGTGATTAAACACAAGAATGCAGCATCTGCAAATGTAGACAACTCTGATACCCAGAGAACTGCATCTTGGGCATATTAAATCATGCCACAAGAAATGTGAAGACAGCTATTTGATGACCCCCCAAAGCCTTTTTGTCTGCAGGCTGAACAAACCCAGCTCCAACAGCCTCTCCTCATATATCATGTTGCCTAGCTTCCCAACAGGCTTAGTGGCCCTGGGCCAGATAAGTCACAGTTTATCAACTGTATCTTGTCCAAAACTGGACACATTGCTCCCAACACAACCTCATGAGTGCCAGAGAAAAATAATTAGTATTTTTTTTGATCCTGCTGGCTACAGCTCTGTTAATACAGCCTAGAATGTGGTTGGCCACCTTTGTTGCAAGAGCACCCTGGTGACTCTTTTTCGACTCAGCCTCCACGGCTGCCAGGTATTTTTGTGCAAATCTGAGAATGGAATAAACTTCCAGAGCCTTCAAAAGTAATCCCAAGAAGAACAATTTAATGTTTCCTTCTTGTGTCTAGAATCTACACTGGGATGAATTGATACCCGCAGGTAACATTCCCATTTCACATTAGCTCCTTACTGATAGGATTGCTTCAGGGACAGAAGACAGCAGAGCAAACAGCCCCTACAGCACACTGCCAGCACAGCAGAGACAGCATTGCACTGATCCATTCCGTAGGAAACTACATGGACTACAGAAACACATCACCACAGGCTGACCACACTACTGCCACAGTCCCTGCATGAATCAGCAGGGATTTGGGAGCTGTGATGAGATGGGCTGTGAGGTCTGCCTGCTCCCATTGCTATCCAGCAGATGGGATGGTCTTCTTTAAGATCATCAAGTCCAACCATTAACCCAGCACTGCCAAGGCCACCATTAAACCATGTCCCTAAGTGCCACATCTACATGGCTATTAAACACCTCCAAGGATGGTGACTCAATCACTTCCCTGGTAAGCTTGTTCCAATGCTTGACCACCCTTCTGGTGTATAAAATTTTCCTCATATCCAATCTAAAACTCCCCTGCTGCAACTTGAGGCCATTTACTCTCATCCTCTTGCTGTTGCATGGGAGAAGTTGTTCTCAAATAATTTTTAAATCTCATTTGAAGCAGAATAGCATACCTTGAAAACATGTACATATAGGATAGAAATCATATGATAAAAGCTAAGAGGAAAGAACAAAAAAAAAATGAAGTTCCAAAAAATGTAGCAACTAAGCACCTGACCATTGTACTACAGTATCATAGTTAAAAGCTGGAGAGGAAGCAGCAGCAGGGGAATTACTTTAATGAAGCTTAGATGGTACAATTGAGTAAACTCTGAAAAACAAATGGCTTAAAGGGAAGCATTTTTTTTATTATTATAGTCTCTGTGGACAAGCTGATTAATCTGTGTTTTGTATTATAAATCAGAAGCAAACAAGACATTGAACAGTGCAAGCTCAGAGAAAAATAGTGATGTCCTTTTTTAGGGGTGAAATATGTAGGAAGCATAGGAGAAATCTTACTGGATCCACCAGCAGGGACAGAATGGTTCTTCAGCATCACTGCTAAGCCCCCCGCAAAAGGAAAAGAGCATGATGAGTGTCTTAAGGCAAAAACTGAGTAAGAAATAAATGTGAATGTCATAAGCACACAAGGAACATCATATAGAATGGAAAAAAAAGGATGACATCCCTGACATACTAGAAGCATGACATGTACAACATATTCTAGAAAGCTGGCTTTGTAACAGCACTCACATCTGACTTCTACTTGTCAGCTGTATGACCCATGCAAATGTCTCAATGCCCTCTACCAGGAGACTAAATTATCTGTATTCTGCTTTTAAGCCATGAGACTTGTTTTCTGGGACCTTCATTTTTTTCTCAACTAAATGCCTGATAACACATTTATTTTCTGATGAGTTTGTTCAATGGCACCTTCTAAACTTTATTAATCAAATTATTAATGTAATCACTAGAGCTGATCAAAACCCACTTATTTCCATGTAAAATAAATAGTTTATCTTCTACCTAAATTTCCCAAATTATCATTTTAACAAAACAACAGCAACAACAATACCATCAAGTCAACAAAGATGATATATGCAAGGGGAGTGGAAAGGGAGTGTTGCTTTGCTAAGAAACAAATACCTAATTGAAAAATAGCTATCTGAAACTATTGTTTAAATATGACTTTCTGACAAATTTTTAATATAATTATAAACTACTAGTGCTAGAAAAGTGCTGTTACTAAAACAGGCAGATCAAGGGGCTTACTTTCAAAAACTTATCCAACAAGGAGTTCAGACTTCAAAGGACTGCTTGACCTTGGGGTGGGAAGATAGAAAATAAAGGAATTTGTTCAAGGGAGCCCATAATGTAGCAGAAAACTAATAATGAGATTACAGATAATTACACTCCCAGAATAAGAAGTGGAGTTAGAGAGGTAGGCGGAAGGGCAAAATGGATATGAAAGTCTGAACATGCCACACTGGTGGGAAATCTGGCAATACTAATGGGTTTCCAATTCTGCTTATACCTTCCCACAATCCTGATGTTTTCTTTACCAGCTTCAGTGAACAACTTTTTCCAAATTATGAGATAAGTATATTTAGCTGTTGGATTTGTGCTTACCTACACGATTATTTTGCCTGAACTCTGCACTGAAACTCAAGGTGCTACTGCATCTGACAAGCCTCCACCTCTACCTCTTCTGAGAGTTTCTAGGCAAGAACGGCAGTACCTGGGATTACTGGGACACCAATACACTATGGCAAGGAACAAAATACTCCAGCACAATTACTGAGAAGAGAATCTTGTCCTAGAGGTGGCTTTTGGTGCCTACACTACACAGTGCTCTCTGACAAGTCAAGGACCAAAAGCAGAGAAACAGCCCAGGAAGATGCCCTCAGAAGAGCAGTAAAGCAGTAGAACGACTGTTACTGATGCTGACATTTTAACCAAGATATTCTCAATCCCAACTCTCCAGTCAGTCCTAAAAGAGGCCAGATACTCTCAGCACCCCATCTCTGTGACCTGGAAGAAGTGAAGATATCTGAAATTATTAACACTAAGCATGAAAGATTCCTTAGGTTTTGAGACCACACCACTGCTCTAAAGTGCTGATACCTTAAGATGATGCATCTCACAAAGACAGAGAAAAGCTGTAGAACTATTCTTTTGGGAAAACTAGAAACATGAATTATCAACCAGTATTTTATCTATTTATTGTAGTGTTAGGATGGAATATGATAGTCTTTCAGGAATCATCAGTCCCAAGGAGTTGTCTTTCTTGGTCAATATGGGCATTGCACTTCCCTTTATTTTGTTGTGGCCTTGCCTAAGACTCAAGATACTGTTCAAAATCAACAAATACAAATGTTATATTCATAATGTATCTGAGTCATATATACATATATAATATATACATATATGTATATATATGTGTATGTATGTATATATGTATTATAATTAGTCTGAGTACCCTAATATGACAAACCAGGTATAACATCTACAAAATGGGAATAGTCTAAGGTTGAAGTTTCAAATGCTACTTAACTAAAAACTCATCCAACCTTAGAGTGACTCTAGACATAAGGAAAATGAGTGTACAGGAGATGCAAAACTGCACAGAAACCACTTCAAGCAGATTAGAGAGATCTTTATAGAACGAGACCATTTGAAATACTGTTTAATTTGATAATTTTAATTCTGTAGCTCAGATAAGATCCTCTAATAAATTCAATTTTGCAGATTTCAAATCATTAACAAAAGATTTCCTCCTTACAACAGAGTACTGTGTGTTAATTGCAAATCAAAGGTAATGTGAAGGACAAAATAGATTCCCTAGTTTGCTTCTTTTTTTCTGTCTCATCCACAAGCAAATCTATATATATAACCAATAAGCTTCTGACAAATGTGTATGTGGGATAGTGTTCTCTTTGACAGCATGGGACACTATATCCTTTTATATTTGCATTTTACTGGCCCAGAAAGTAGATGGGGACAGTAGGGGGCATAACAAAGCAGGACTAAATTGTGATAATTGTGATATTTTAAGCAATTTCTCAGCAAATTAAAATGATATTTTGAACAAAGTGAAATTTGTGGGCTTGAATCACATAGAGTTGAGTAGAAATACGGATTTCTACCATTTTGAAGCACAATGGGTGCCAATTCACTACTGCTGTCAAAAGACTTACCCTACAAAGACTGAAACAGAAGGAAATAGAAGAATCACAGGAGATCCTACCACTAGATTGTTTTGCCCTCTAGTTTGCTTTGAATGTCTTTTCATAGTATCATCCTGAAAAGCTTAAAATTCAAGGAGGCAATGTGACTGCCATTAACTTTTCAAGTTGCACAAAGTAAACAGTCGCATTTAAAAGTGAACTCTGCACACATTGAAAGGCTAATTGTTTAAGTTTTCTAACCCCAGGATAGCCATCTATTATTTAAAATTTTACCTGTTCTTATTTAAAAATTCATCTGTTGTAAAAGTCATTATTAGTTCTGGTTTTCTGTAACACAAAGTTTAGCAACAGCAAATAATTCACATTGGATGAAATATCCAAGCACTTTTGGAGTTTGAAAGATTTATATTCTTGGCATTCTAGATCAGCATTATAAAATAGTCCTTGTTTCATAACAAGGGTCTAATCTTAGCACACTGTTAATCCTAAATCTCACTTTGTCCAAACAACAGAACTGTTGTTTCTACAACCCCAATACAGCTTGCTTCTTGATTTGAATAGCCAGTAATGTTAAAATTTATATTGCCTTTTGTAAAAAAATGGTATGATCTTTCATTAAAATATACCATTTTGATGAATGACTTTAAAGTTTAAGCAGATGACAGAAAACAAACACGTATTCCAGCAAGGGATAGATGGTGCTATCAAGAGTAACATTTTCCAGTTACAGCCATTTTGACCATCCGGAACAAAATGAACCTTGAATCCAGATAAACTTTAAAACTTAAAGTAAGATTTGGTCACTGAGCACAAAAAATTCCAGAAAACTGAAACGGCTACTGGGAATCTCTTAATCTGGAAATTAATTAGAGAATAATGTAATTTCTTTCTTGCAATTACCAAAGTTAATGTTGCTAATTCTAGGAACTGGAAATAAACATTTAACTAACACTCACAGCCAGTTCATTAAATCTGTGGTGATATACATATAGTTAGCATTTACATGGTCATTGCCAAGGTTTATCCTATTTTAGTGAGGCCAAGAGTGTAGAGTGATGATTCACATTTTTAATTATTCATTATTCAGCTGATGTCCTCAGATTCAGACCCAACCACCATATAAACATACACTGGTATGTTTCAAACTTGCTCTTATTACATATTCTTAGCAACTTAAAACCAGAACAAATTCACTCAAGTGCATATTTACACTATGACTGAATGTGTTTTAACAGAGTACTTCATTTTGATCCACTGCTATGTGTCACATAAAGCAACAAGGGTAAAATCAGAAATAATTTCAGTCACCAGTGGAGTAAGACTAGAGCAATGTCATATTCTTGTAAATTTTCAGAGCCTATTAAATAAAGAAAATCTTTTTATAAACCCAGTGCAATTCCATGTCCCTCTCTTACACTCTCCACAATGCCTGTTTTATTGCATCTATAATGGATCTTTTGAATAATAATTTTTAAAACCCACAACATGCTTCCATCTATACATTTCAATGTACACTTCATTTCACTTGCATGTATTGCACCTTGTGTCAACATTCAGCAATGCAAATTCTCTGAGTTGATACAGTGACCTGTTTTGCTCTTAGCAGCTGCTAAACTTTATTTCTCAAGTACCATTTACCATACAAACTATACTTTTTGGCCATTGTTAAAATTGTACAACATCATCTTGACTTCCAGAAAATAACAGGAGTTCCACTATTGCATAACTAAAAAATATACAGGGACATTTACAAGCAAAAATTTAAAAATACATTTTGTAGAATAATAAACATCAGCCCTCAAATATTGCTCAAAAGCACTGTTTTGCCTATAAAGAGAGATTCCTAACATATTTCCAGGGTCCACCTATGCAGATGAATACCCAAATGACTGTGAAGACTGGTCACACTACACTGTTAACTGGAACATGATTATCATAGCTAAATAGCCACCTAATACATGAAAAAAGCATTTCCCCCAAAGTTGCTCTACTCCTCCCATGAAGCTACCAGTCATCTTCTTTACTCATTTGACCATTCTCCACAGCTTTGCAAGTCACATTCCTAAGAGATGCCACGTTCTGGAGTTCCTTTGTGGTTCTTTGATTCTATTATGAAATAATTCCTTCCCTGTCTTGCTGGTTAAGGTGGGTATGTCTTTGTGCTGCGAGGTAGAGAAATATGTAGAAGTAGAGACCACAGGTTTTAAGGAAGTGGAAAGAAGCCAGAGTTAAGCTTTGAAAGTTCAGGACTCTCTGAAGTGCGTGGCTTGCTTTTCTTCAAACTCCAAATGCAAACCCAGATCTGTTGCAAAAAAAGCAAAACCATAAATCTACAGACCCTTGCAGATTTATATTGCTGTCTGACCTGAATACACCCAGGGCTACACAGCAAGTCTTGGGGATTCTCCATTTACTCTTAGGTTGTATACAGATCTGGCTTCAAAAATGCAAGTGGGGGCACACTTCAGAGACAGATCCTTTGAGAGAGGAAAAATGTCAGAGTCTGAGGGCTGTTCTTCAGAAACCCTTCTATAAAACAGTCAGCCTGCTCCATTCATCCTGATATTAACAGTAAAAGTCCAAAGCAAACTTCTGAAGGGCAATGAACTTTCCCTCCTCTTGCCATCCCTCATCACATCTGATTGTACAGCTTTTGCCATCTTCTTGTACGACAGGGTTTTAGGTCTTTTCAGCTCTGCAAAAATACATATAACCAACCACACACTGGCTAAGAGGACAGGCATATCCTGAAGGAGGGAGTAACACTTAGAGCTGCAGCTCCACCTTAAGACAGAAATCGGCATTGGAAACACCAAAGCGGGAAAAGCACCCGTAGCAGCTGGACAGCTTGAATACACTCACACCGAAGGGAGGGTATCTGCGGCAATGGGATGCACGATGCTGGACAGTCCCTCAAGCAGCGCCCCGTGTCAGCGGCTGGCATGGCTGGCTGGATGCCCCTGGACCAGGCCTGCCCCTCATGCACTCCAGCAGTTTTCCAGTAACACCATTTGCCAGTCTCAGAAGAATACTCAATGCTGTAATGTCAAGAGACACCTCTCTTACTCTCCTAGACCCTCTAATCTTTCCTGGTCCATATTTAGGTACCTTGGTGTTTACATCACCCAGAAAACCGGTCAGCCTTGCCTCACATGTCCCTGCTGCCTCAGAGAGCCATGTCCGTCCATGCTGCCAGCGCTCCCTGCCGAAGTGGTTCAGAGGCTCCAGCGGGGACCTGCTGCTCTGCAGGACACATGGGCAGGCCGGGAGGCACCTTCCCTTCTGAAGGACTTGAGATGCTCATAGCACACCTAACACAGGCTCCAGAGGAATGGGTCCTGGACAAGGTCGCTCGAGTGGAAATGGTGAATCTGAAGGACGGATATTCCCAGTGGGGTGTACTCAGTTATGTGGGAAAGAAGAGAGCTGGCGGGGACAAGGGGCAGCAGCGGGGGGACCTCAGGGAGGGGTGGTGGTGCCCAGCAGGTGTGCAGGGACGCGGGCAGCCAGCAGGCAGGCCAGCACAATACCGACGAGCTGCAGCAGTGCCAGCCCCAGGGCAGCGGTGGCAACAGAGAACATGTTGCTGCCGACGAAGGCGGACACCGTGCCGAAGCAGCCGGCGCGGTGCAGCCGGAGCGCGTCGGGCGGGCTGCGCCGGCAGCCGCGGCGGGCCCGGCAGCAGCTGAGGGGCACCGAGCCGTTCTGCTGCCGCCCCCAGGGCGAGGCCAGCCAGTCGCGGTAGCTCTGCACCCCGCAGCACGACAAGGCGCGCTGCAGCGCGTCCAGGGCGTCCGCCACGCCGTCGTCCTCCCCGTAGGCCAGCAGCGCCTGGCGCAGCCCCGCCTGGAAGCCCTGCGCCAGGGTCCGGCGGTACAGCAGCGCCGAGAGCCCGGCCGCCAGCCCGGCCGCCAGCACGGCGGCCAGGAAGGCGCAGTAGGCGCGCAGGAGTCCCCGGTGCTCCGTAGCGGCGCCGAAGCATCCCAGGAAGCCCCAGATGATGACAGCGACGCCGGTGGCCAAGAGGATGGCGGGGGCGCTGGGGTAGCCGCTGGCCGACAGCGCCAAGTAACTGCCCAGAGACACCTTGGCCCAGAGGCCGATGATGAGCATGGTCAGCCCCGCCGCCCAGAAGACGAAGCTGAAGGCCATGAGGGACAGCTTGAGCAGGGTCATGGTGCCCTCGGGCCCTGCTGTCGTGGGGAGGGCGGTCACGGTGAGGGTCTCCCGCGGCCGTCGGTGCCGCCGGGCGGTGCGGAGCACGGGCACCTCGGCGTTGTTGGAGGTGCTCTCCGAGCAGCCGTCGGTGCGGCCCGGTGCAGCATCCCCGCGGCAACCGGGGAAAGTCCCGCCGCTCCTCCGCCCCGTCCCCCTTTTGAGGGCGCGGCCCGGGGCGGGCGGGCGGTGCCTGGGCGCGCTGCGGGGCCCGGCGGGGGGAGCGACCTGCCGGAGCGAGGAGTGCCCGGAGAGAGGAGTGCCCCGAGCCAGCAGCTGCCCGGCCGCCGGCCCCGGGCTCCCTTCACGGCTCCCCTCGCGAAGTGCGTGCCCACAGCACTGCGAACCCTGTGCCGAAAACATTCTGTAACAGGAAAGCTCAGTATTAAACTTAATGGGATATGCTGCAGCCCAGGTTTACCCTGGGCGAGGGACTAAATTTTTATAAGCACTAGGAGTAATACTTAAAACAGCACACAGAAAACGCACAGGAAGCATAACGAGAGGTTTTCTTTTACTGCATCAATCTGTACTATTAGGACCCTTTGTAGAAATAAGCATAAATCTGTATCTGAATATTAACTAACTACACATTCAGTCAGTCACTCAGTTTAGATTTTCCCAGTTGGAAACTATTTTCAGTGTGGCCTGGCCCTGTTAAATATTCATTTGAATTTAGCCCATGATAACACTGAACCGCTGAGAAGGCATTAAATCGTGGCAAGGTACTGTTATGTAACTAGTGGCCCAGTAAGCTGCAAGAAGAGATTCCATCATCAAAGTAGTCTCATTGCAAAAGAGCAAAAGAGCTACTCCTGCAAGTCAGGTTAAAAAAAAAAAAATAGTAGGAAACTGTAAATGAGACAATGTCTCAGTCATTAGAATTATCATCTCCAGGGCTTTAGTTTGTATGTGAAACAGTCACACCAAAAAAACAGGCCAGAGTACCCTGTGGTTCACATCTTTATCAAACCCTTTTGGGACTGAAATCTGATGTTTACTTCTGTTTCAGTGGTAACATTTTCTTGATTTCTTTCTGTTACAGATTTAGGGAGGGAAAGGTGGTGCTTTTTGTGTCACATTTTAATGCACAGGTTTAATGTGCAACCAGAAATTCATAGTTGTCAAACCATTATATAGCATAATCATAACTGAAAAATCACTTGTTCTTTCTTAGAGGCCTTGAATTCCGTCCATTCTCACAATCCATGCTCCTGGAACTGTTTAGGTAAATAGAGGAAGTAGGATTGGACTTCTTGAGCTTATGTGAAGTCATAAATCATGAAACAGCTTCAGTGTCTGAAAAATAAACTTACTAGAATAGCTTGATTTTTAGACATTGGCCAAATCATAAATTATATTTACATCTTAGTAAGAAAACAGTTAAAGAATCTCACGAAATCATACAAGTGAATAATTTTTTATTATATTACATGTGATATGTGGACTGACAATGTGATGAAAGAGATGTTCCATTCCATATTATTTTGGAAAGCAAAGTGTTGTGGAAATACCAAAAAAAGGGAGGATTCAGATGTGCCTAACCCACTAAGTCAGAGCAGCAATATCGATTATCAAAGAGTGGTTACAAACTTGGATAGGAAATACACTGAGATTGACCCTGAAACATGCAAACTAGACAAAACTGGTGCTTAGTGACAGCAAGAACCTGTCTGCCAAACTGTGCATCTGAAGGCCATGTGGGTGATGGGAGATACCTAATTAGGCAGCACTCTGCAATACTATTTGGCAAGGAAAAGGCGTCTGCTTGAAGCATGAATTTTCCTGTTTCCTTACTCTTTTGGTCTGGTAATATCTTAAGTGTTACATCTTCCTGGCAGATGCATGATGATTTTGATTTAAAGTGATCATCTTGACTTCCTATGATTTTTTTTTTTTTTTTTAATGTTGGAGTTTACACTTTAAATTCTGAAGTGATTATTTCCCCTCACTCTGTAACAGAGGGGAAGAACAATGTAGGGGTTCTTCATGGCTTTTCAAAGAAACTGAGTCTTTTTGTGGTTCTTAGTTCATGACTATTTAAGGTATCCCTGGCTAGAACAACGAGTGGCAGCACTGCACAGAGAGCCAGATCAGGTAGTTAGGAGCTCTACCACAAAAATATGGGTATCACCAGTAGCTTTAAAAAGTATTGGTTTAATGTTCTCAAGTGTATTTTCCTTAGACACCTTAATGAGATTTTCATGTCATGATTTACAGAGAGGTAGTATAGCTGATAAAGTACATGCATATTTACCTTGGGGAAAACTAGAAGTCCTATGATACCAGCATAGTGTTCTGCCGGTGTTATACTAGTGTACCTTCGAGTTGTAACTATTCATTATTGGTAGTTTATTATCTGGCAACATGCTTAAGAGCTCTTCCCATGGACAAGATGCCCACAGGACAGGTTCCCTGTAAATACAAAAGTGTCTCCTACAGTAAAGTCTGATACTGCAATGCTTCATCATGCTGAGTGATTCCTTACACCATAAATTCAAGTCCATTGAGTTCAATAGAACTGTTACTAGGAAAAGCAGTGTTTCAGTATAAGATAATTCCAATTGAAATTATTTTTATCTAAAACTGAAAGTTATCTTTATTTTAAATAGAATCAGATGAAACAGAAGTCATAATTTTATAGAGTCCCAGGGCTGTGCAGCATGGATGTGGTGCAAGTCCAGATTGAATAGGAAAATATGAACTTGGGGAAAGAGAATTTCCCCTTAATCTTTCCATTCATTCTGGGAAGAAAATTTGTGAACATTTCACAACAGAACTCACTTCCAGTTGCAGGTCCCTTCAGAAAAAAATTAATAGATCATGAAACTCCACATATTATTTACCTCATCCCAAACCTTTGGTCCAGAATGAAATATTGGATAAACTGCTTCTGCTCATCAGCAGACCCAGAGATGCAGCCTGGTTAGAGGCATCCAGGTGGGGTTCCTACCAGCTTGCACAGCTGAGCAGATGTCTCCACCTGCAGCAACTATGATTCTAAGGAAGAACTCAACCTGCTGATCCTTGGAATGTACTAATGTACTTAGTTAACTAACTGTACTATAAATATAAATATAGTTTATAAATAGCACAAGTGCTATTTTTTTTTTCACAGCAAGTTTATTTTAGGAACTCAAGTGTATAATCTCTGCTATATATCAGTTACTTTGCTATTAATAGCAATGATCAGAGATGCTTTGAATTAATGATTTACTTCTAATGTGTTTTTTAACCTTAAAATAAAGCACAAAATTTAATTTTAGCTGTACCTTCACTTTAACTAGAGGAAAATATGATCCATGCCTTGAGCAAGTATCTCAAGGAAAAATTCAATCACTTTCCACTTACCCCACAGAAAATTATTATATGCTGGACATCAGATACATTTCAACACTGGTATATCCAAATAGCATGCAGGCTAGGTTGGTGGTAATGTATCAAAATAACATGTCAAAGGAATTTTAAAAAAGTAGATCTTTAAACTTTTCAGGGAGCAATGGGAGAACAAGATAATATTAAACATTGGCAAATTTTACACTTGATTTTAAATATATTTTAACATTTCCACTTGTTGTATTAGGAGCTGAGGGTATTAAGCATTTCACATACGGGATCTGTGTCATGTGCAGAGTGACAGCAGTTTAGTGTACTTGGCAAGTCGTCATATAACACTTACCTACACTTACCAATACAGATTTTCATACTTGAGATTTCCAAGATCTGCAGCAACAAAAATTGCTTCAGTTTCTCACTTGGTATAATTTTCTATCACCTTTGCTGGGTTCGAAAGCTAATGACCTTATTCCTTTATAGCCCCTTTCCATGTCTTATCTTAAACAAATGCCATGCTACTAATTGTGGAGTAGCCCATCCAAAACAGAGTAAATTAGGAGTCACATTGCACAGCACAACCACTCCTCCGTTTAATTTCATCACAACAGTGGAGGCTCCAAGTTCACAAATGCTGATTCAAGGGAGAAGACTGCTCCTCTCTGGATGCATAAAACAGACCCAATGCACCATGTAATTTTATTTTGTTATGTAATCAACAGACAGTAGACTTTTTAGTGATATTGTAAATGTAGCTTTATGGAATGAACATCTGTCATTGCTGATTATATAAAAAAGATAATGCACACAACGTGATGTATAAAGGTGATCTAAATGTTGCCTGTAACATGTTTTTATCAAAACATATCTATCAGTACTCTCCTGCTTCCTACTGGTGCTTGGCACAAGGTTAGTGGGGAAAAAGAATATTTGTTTACAAGCAAGGTTCATGCTTTCTGTGTCCCAGGGTGAGAGATTGGGAACTCTCATGGATAATTGCACAGCTGAATCATTTAGCAGAAAACAGGTCCAGTGCAAAGGTAGGTATTCCACGTGTACCAGCTGATTCCCACCTGCACACGTATCTTCTTTCTCTCTGCTGTACTTCTGTCTTTTGGCAGGTCTTGCCATCACAGGGGAGGACAAGGTGACCGCACACACTGTGTATGGGCTGGTGAAAGAGCACCACTCTTATCCTGGGGTCACTCAGACCCATGTCCTTGCTGAGGTGAATGGTCACAGCTTTTCTGTAACCTAATGGCAGTACAACAGCAGAGGTTTTTCCAGCCTTGGGGCCTTGATCCATGTTCTTTTACAGCTTCCTTGAATTGCTCACATGAAGTATACTGTCCTCAAGCAAGCATTGCTCTTGCCTGCTGTGAAGGTCAGGAAAGGCTTATTCGAAGGAAACAGCCTGCATGCAAACAACACCTCACACTGGCATCATTGCTTTAATCAGGACAATAATTTGCCAGCCTGCCTGTCCTCTCTGATACTCAGATATTAAGAATCTTGTTTTCACTCTCTTATGATGATAAAACCTTAAATATTTTTACTACATTTTTTTATTACAAATGCCTGTTACATTATTCATTCTATAGCTTGTCTTTAGACAATAGAGCACTAATCAGCACGGTAGAAACAGGAAAATTACAATTAGAGTTTATAGTCCTATAGGAAGGATTAGAAAGGATTGCTGAAAACTTTCTTCTTTTATTTTTGTGAGACATTTTTCATATACTTTTGAAGTTATTGATCTTTAAGGGATCCATGAGGGAAACATCTTGCTTAACTAACTTAACTTTCCTTTAGGACAAAGTCACCCATCTAGTTGACCAAGGGAAGACAGTAGATGTGTGATTCTTTTTATTTTGGCAAAGCTTTCAATACAGTCTCTCACGGTATCCTTCTGAACAAAATGCCCAGCAGACACAGCTGGATGTGTCCATTACACATAAGCAGTCTAATTTTATACTGTTGTAATTTGGGGCTCTTTTCTCAAGAAAAGCAACCCATTTAAGCAGTAACCTGTCTGGGGACTATTCAGGTTTTCAGATGGAAAAATTTTGTTGCAGGGCACAGGTAGCCCTTAAGCAAGTAGCTTGGGAAGTTATTGCTGTTAATTCTTATATTTTCACCAGAGATGGAGGGACAGATTACAAGAGTGCTTCTAGGCAACTGTCATGCCAGATAGGATGGATTTGCATATGCCCTCCCAGGTTCACTAGGGACACTAAACTCTGATTACAGGGTGATAACTCTTTAAACCTCTTGACCAGGACCACAAGGGCAGGTGAGCAGAAGCTGTTCTTTGTGACCATGTGTCACAGCATAGGCCACAGCACATGCCACAGTCAAGACAGCCACAGTAGACAGAATATTACCATGCAATTCCAGAAGGCTTTAAGCATTTGCCCATACAGAATAACACCATACCTCATCAGAAAGCTTCAAGTATCTGCTCTTCTTGTTCTTTAGCCCAACCTTTTATAGTCTTATGTTTCTGCATTGCACCTGCATGTCCCTTTGGAGATTGGTCAGTGCAGCTCAGCACTCCATGTCCCATTGCTTTCAGTACTGTTCACCTGCCTTTCACAGTTGTTGGGCATTAGGGATGGGGCTCTGCCACAGCTGCACTCCATATTACTACAACCATGTGGTAATTTTGTTCTTCCCTTTTGTTCCTAATAGAGTCCTTTTCAAACTTGTCTGCATTTAACCAGTAAGTTCTCCACCTTCTCAAAAATCTTGAGAATGTCTTCTTTCTCTTCACTCTTACCTTTAAGTGTATGCCCCAGGAATTTTGCAGAAAATTTAAACACATTTAATTTCTTGGAAATTCCATCTCTTTGTTCCAAGATCCACTAGAGGACACAGGCATGGGAATTAACATTTTGACTCAAATCCATGGGAGGCAATTGAATATTCTGATATGTATAGGTATAATTTTGGATTTTAGGTTCTGATTCTGCATTGTGCAACTACTTCCTCCTACTGAAACATGCACATTAACACAATGTAACATTAGGGTGCCTTAATGATTTTATTAGCAACTTAATTATTTTTTCAGGAGAAATGCATTATGAAGGGACCTTTCATGTGTTAAGCACTTTTCCGTCTAATCTATGAAGGCAAAAGTAGCTGGGATTTGTGAATCAGAGTATTTCTAGATATTAGTAAGAAAGGGAATGTAATCATGTGACAGGGTTGATTTTTCTTTTAATTGAATTACACAATTAAACTAATACAATACTAATGGTATTGAGGCTCTCCATCTTTAGCCCCCTTACAGCAAGCTCCTGGAGCCAGGTCCTGTAGTCACTGAAGTGAGAGAGAACTTTGCCAGGGATTTCAGTTGTGCAAGCTATGTCCTCAAATGAATGCAAGTACACATAAGGAGTCTTACAGCTCATGCAAATAGGGGAGTGATGCGTGGGCAAGTCGATTACAGCACTTTCACTGATTCCACATATGGACGTAGTATGTGGGAAAATGTTTGCACCACCTGCTCAGATTAACTTAGTGTTCTTTGCTTTGAATGAACCCCTGGGGAATCAGTGGAGAACAGGAAGCACATAGCTCTTTCAACCTCCAGTTCAATTTGTTGTAGGAAAAATACGGCATACATATACAGCATACATATTATATATATAGTGTATATACTGTATATGTATGCTCCAGGGCTTTTGAGAACAGAGGAATTTAACAGAAAAAAATCCCATTGCCAAACCAGGGTTTTCAGTAGAACTTTAAACCAAGTATCTGGACCCCTCATTCTATTTCTTGTGTCCACATCTCACATTGATATGAGCAGTGATTTTCAGTGCTTCATTAACTGGTCTTTATCTTCAACTCATTTGTTTACTTATTTGTAGGGATTACAACCAAAGATTCCCATGATGCCATACAGCTTTCAAATCTGAGGCAGACAAGTGTGCATTATGGATTGCAAACTGGCATTAGCCCGGATTTTCTGCTCTGTAGCTCTAATCCAGTCTGTTATTAGTGGAAGACAGCACTGTGCAATTTAATTGTTCATATGTAGGAACAAGACCACGTATAATAGCTCTGTTGCCTCTTCTTGTCTTCCAAAGCTTATAGGGGTTAGGCTTTGTTGTGAGACTTGTGTTTACCTCTGGTGAACAGAAAGATTAATTTGTGCAATCCTTGGCTTCCTCACCGGGGTACATCTGTGTACAACCTGTTTTGTCTTCTTTTCCAGCCTTTCCTGTAGAGAAGCGCAGACTAATTTGCCTCCTGGGCAAGGAAGGCCCAGAGCAGGTGTCTCACATCCACCTTGCTGTCACAGCAATGCCATGTTGCTCGCTCCACATGCCTCCCACACAAATGATCTCACAAAGAGCCCTGTGCCGATGCAGCTTCTGTACCCACGCTGCGTTACCCACAAGTACTAGGAATGCTTCTGCAATGCACTGTGCTCTGCAGGTCTGCTACAACTTTAATGGAAAGGGGGAGAGCAGAGGGTGGGGATGATGCAGAGGAAGAACAAAGGAGCTGCAGCCTTTCCACCCCGTCTGCCATCAGCACCATCCTCCTCCACATGCACGCAGTGGGCTGCACACCTGCCTGTGCCCATGCCACACAGCAGCTAGGGCTGGACCCGGGCTATTAAAGCCTTGTTCACAGTCATCAGCTTCCCTTCACAGCAACCACTCATTATGAACTTTCCCCACATCTCACACAAATTTTAAGGGAAAACTGTAAAGTTTAGAGACAGCTGAAGTAGTCCTGTGTGTGGTTGGTTCTTCTGATTTACCAAATCAACTTTGTTGGAGCCAGTTCCAGCCACATACAGCAGCTCCGTCATGGAAGCAGTGTAGAAGGAACATCTCCTAGACCTTCCAGCCTCAGAAGCAGATACACCAGTGCACAGAGGGCACTGGGTCTGGATGGCACTCTTGACATGGCAGGCTGCCACGTCTGTGCTTCCCGAGTGACAGAACAGCCGTATCCCTCCTGAGTGCAGCAGAATCACTCTCTAACTTCCCTATTAGCATGTTTAGATGACGCTGTTTATGAGCAACGTGAATACAGGCCATACTCTGATCCGAGGGACTGAAGCACGCCGGAGGTGGCCCTCGGGAGCTTTTCTGAGCGATAACAAACATGCAGCGAGTGAGACAGAAATGACAGAAACATGCGTCTTCTCCAGGGAGGACAGTCAAAGCAATTCCGCGAAGCTGCTAGTCATTCTGCCTGTCTTTCTTCTGCTTCGCAGTCTGAGATGGATGGTGTCTCCCAGAATCACGCCAGAAAAGAAGACTGAGGGAAGGGTGCGGGGGCTGTGGGGGCTGTGGGGGCTGTGGGGGCTGTGGGGGCTGTGGGGGCTGTGGGGTGACCCCGGCGCCGCGCGGGGCCGCAGCATCCCTGAGGGGCGCTGCCGGAGCGCGGCCGCCAGGGGGCGGCGCAGCCCCGCGCCAGCGCCGCTCCCACGGGACCGGCCCCGCCGTGTCCGCGCCGTGTCCGTGTCCCCGCCGTGTCCGTGTCCCCGCCGTGTCCGTGTCCCCGCCGTGTCCGTGTCCTTCGCCGTGTCCCCGCCGTGTCCCCGCCGTGTCCCGTGTCCGCGCCGTGTCCGTGTCCCCGCCGTGTCCCCGCGCTCTGCTCCCGCCCCCTGTTCTCCGCCCTCTGCTCCCCGCTGCTGCCCCAGCGCGCCCGTGGAACGCTCCCGTCTGTATCCCGACGAGCCACGGTCACACCGCCCCGCCTCGCTCCCGGGCTGGAAACGCAAGAGGCGGTGGGGAAGGATCCTGCTGATCTGGGGGTGCTCAGCAGTGATGGGTCAGGTGAGTTTTCCAGGCAGTGTGCAGTGCCAACCCCAGCCAAGTATCCATGAGGCTGAGACGAAAATCTTAAAACTCTCTAATCTAGATAAAGCAAGAGAAGACGTGACAACGTTTAAAGAGGTGAAGGCTGTTACAAAGGGAAAGTTGTCTTCCATTACCGCAGAACACGAGCTACTGGGCTTGGATACAAGCAAACACCAGTTTAGGTCAGATTTTTGAATAACATTTCTAATGCTCGAGGGTTTTTGTTTTGGGTGGTAGTGGTGATTTGTTCTTTATTACAAGTTCTTAAAAACCCGTTGTGACCTGGACAGGCACATGGCCATCCCGGAAACAGCCTGGTACTTTCCCTGGCAATGTGCTCAGGCGCTGATTCAAATGTTGCACTGGGTCCCTATTTGCTGCAAACTAGGGATCACTGAAGACAATCGAGCTCTTCTGGCTGATGTCACCATTACTCCTTTCAGTTCTTAAGAAATCTTATGTAAAAATAACTTGTTAAGAAAGAGAAAGAAGAGGGCAGAGTGGATGGAAGATGAAGGCAGGAAAGAGGGAAGAAAAGATGGAAAGAGAGGAAGGGAGGGCAAGCAGAAATGTACTTAGCTTCCCCTCCTCATTCCTAGCCCTGGAAATCCCAAAAATCCCTGGAAATTTCTATGCCCAAGAACAGTGGCATGCTTATGAGGAGCCTTTCTGGCTCATTACACAACAAACCTACTTCAGATGTACTGCGCTGTGACTGGTAACCATTCCATGAGGATCAGTTTCAGTACTAAAAAAAAAGTACATTTTAAGTAGTGTTGAAACACTGAAGAAATCCAGGAATCATCTACCATGAATCATCTCTCTTCACTACTGGCATTTGCCATTGATTTCAAAACAAACCCACATCAAGAGCAACATTTAAAGAAGATATTCAATGTATTAAATATTAAGAACACGATTTACATGTCACATTAGGCTTCTCAGAAAACACCAGTGACTCATCTTGCAGTTGCTAATTAATGGTGTATTCAATTACCACAACACTCTCATTCATTACAATGGAGCAGAACAGAATTTACAGTCACACAGGCTCTTGCAGAGACACCACAGTTGTCAGATGGATTCCTGGCACAAGGGAACCTCCTGCTGGCACAGGTCCTTGCTTTTGATATACTTCCTCCCATCTCACCCCCCCTCTCCACTTTCAGAGGTATTGCGCACCACAAACCAAGCTGAAACAGCACAGGCAGAATCTCCAGCCACATGGTTTCATGTCAGTAGAGACCTGCATCTTACTTTAGTCCTTGTGAAGGCACGTTCAGCCACCACAGCTCTTGCTGAGCCAGCAAAGGAAACACTGCCTGAAGTAAGTACACACAAAACTACCAACACTGTTGACATAATCGGGGTGCAGTTATCACGAGCTAAAATCAAATCAGGCCAGCAAGGTTTACAGTATTTCCAAAAGCACAGGGCTTATCAATCAGGTGAGGTGAGGGCTTTCCTGCAGGCTAGGCAGTGCTCCCATGCTCTGACAAAAAAAATTATTGAGGTTTTGCATCTGAAGCAGTGGGAAGCTTGGGGACAGACCTGTAGTCTGTCAAAGGGGTCACAAAGTTTGAACAAAACACCACTGGTGGTGTATTAGGAGGAGCTGCAGCCAAAAAAATGCTGAACTGTCACTCAGTATCAGTGTCAGCTTGAACCAAACACATGACACTGCAAATAGCTGGGGTTTGACTATAAGCTTGGCACACACTTATAGTTGAGCAAATCTGAGGATAAAATCTGTGATCAGCTGTGTAAGGGACACTACTGCAACTTGATATTCAGGCTGCTGAGCATAAGGGCCTGTCGTGTGCTGCTTAGCCAACATTCACAGGGCTTTACCTGCTACAGGACAGCCCTTTGCTAGATCTGGCACCACAGAAAGCTTGTGGCTGGGCAAGGCTGATGGTTGGAAAAGGTGGGATTAGAAGCAGACTCAGAAGCAAGCAGCTGTGGTCAGGGGGGGCAGCTGCATCTAGAAATTACACTACTCAAAGGGCCTATGTCCTTGGATGCCAATGAAGCTATCGGGCATACTCCTCAAAAGCATCAATCAAATTGTTCTGATCTAGTAGAGTGTCCCATTTTTCTTGGGGGCCTTCACTCACCAGTTGTGGGGAAAAAAAAAAGTCTTTGGAATCACTGTATGGCGCTAGATTAAAATGCCTAAAGTGAAATTTTCTTCCTTTTATGTCAGACATTGGATGGTTCTGCCTCAGAATTGAAGGTCTGCATAGCTTGCACTTTATTTGATTCATTGCGTTTTGATCATTCACACACGAAATGCCTGCTCTGTGCTTTTATAGCAAGTTGAAACAGGAAGTAAAACTCCCAACTGTCTCAACATGTCTGGACTTGATTTCCACATACTACATATTTGCAAAGCTCAGCCTAATCCTAAACTAACCCAGGATGTGAAGTAAGAAGAGATCAGAAAACAAACCAACCTTCACATCTGTTCAAATGAAACTGTATTTAGACAACAAATGTGTGCTCAGACTAAACGGGTGTTTAAGCCATACTGTCACTGAACTGTGACTTATCAGAAACAGAAAAGAGAAGCAGGAAGAGGGCAGAGACAATTCCAGGACACAAACAGTTGTTATAATCAACTCTTGACACATCTTTCTGAAAACAACTTTCTTGACCAGTAAAATATATGTATATGTCAGCCTAGAAATTTGGAGTATCACCAAATGCCCTTTGTACTTAGAGAGGTGGTGTAACACTGATTTTTCATGTTTTGTGGGTGAAACATTTAATTCTTTTCCAGCAGGAGAGGCCCACTGCAAAAAAGGAAGATAAGGGCCAGAAGAGCAGTGAAAAGCAGGGCTGCGCATCGAGGAAATCATGGATAAATTCAGAGATGACGCCGTTTGGAGTGTGATATATCTGCGATTTCACTCTTTATTAGACCCACGGCGCGTTCTCACGGGCACACCCCATGCAGTCCCACCCCTAAGGGTTCCCTCTCACTCCTTCCACTGTACACGTTTCCAAACGCCTTCCAAGGACGGCCACGCGTGTGCCAGCACCCACAGCGGGCACGGACACCAGGGCAGCTGCTGGCTCCCAGTCCAGGTCGGTGCCAGGCCGGACCTCCTGCACCAAGCGGGGTTCGGCTGACAGCGGTGCCCGTGGCCGCAGTTGCTCCACCGGCACGGAGAGCAGCAGTCTCAAAGACGTGGCTCAATTCCCTGCCAGAGGCCCCCGCCCCCCACGGAAGCTGAAGGCGCCTGGAAAGGCGCTGCTGGCACCCCCGCACGCTCCGCTCCGGGGCTCCCACAGAACCCCGATAGCCCCTGGCGCCGGCACCGGCTGGAGCAGCCGTGGAGCAGCCGCTGGAGCAGCCGCCGGAGCACCGCGCACACGGGGCCGCGCGGCTCCGGGCCGAGGAGCCGCGCGGGGCGAGCGAGGGGGGAGGAGGAGGAGGAGGAGGAGGAGGAGGGGGCCGGCGGCGGGCGGGCCCGGCGGCTCTCGCAGGCTGGGAGCTGTAGTCCGCTGCCGCCCGCTGCCGCGCAACCGGGAGCGGAGGAGGACTACAGCGCCCAGGGTGCCCCGCGGCGGCCCCGCCCCGCGCTGACTCGTGCAGCACGTTGTCCGGCTAACGCGCCCCGCGCCCGCTCCGCCCGCAGCGCTCCGGCCGGCGGCGGCTCCGCCGCTCCCATCGCCCAGCACGGCAGGTCAGCGGGGACGGGGGCGGCCGCGCTGCCGCGTCCCGCCGGGCTGGGGGGCGGCGGGGCCGTGCTGGGGCCGACCCCGGTGGTGGCGGGTGTGTGCAAGGGGAGCGGATGGGGGTGTCGCGGTTTTCTCGGTGCCCCGCAGGAGGGGAGGGGGCTACGAGCGGCGCGGCCGTGTCCCCTCGCTGCCCGCCCTGGGCACGCACCCGGCCCGGAGGTGCTGCCGGGCAGGGAAGTGGCCGGGCGCGGCGGCCCTGCTGCTCCCGCTGCTGGAAGCGTTCCCCGGGCCTGGCGGGAGAGCTGCAGCCGGGGCCGGGCCGGCTGCCCCGCCGATGACCCCGCAGGCCGAGGGGCCTCTCCCGGCGGCGGGCGGGCTCCGCCTCGGAGCGGACGGGCTGAGGCGAGCGGCCCCGCTGGCGGGGCAGGAGGAGGCCGGCAGGCCGGTGCCCTCCCGGGGCGGTCTGCACCGCCCTGCCCTGCCCTGGCGGCCGGGAACTGCAGCTGGGCAGGAAACTTTTGGGAAAATGCGACTTTGGGGCCCTTTGTAAGGTCCCGGGCCCGCGTGTCTTCAGCTCCTTCGTTCCGGCTGCTCACCGCTTTGGGGCTTCACGGACGTGGCACAACGCTCCTGATCCAGGTGTTGGGTGATAAGAGCCTGGGATTTGTTTGGTTCTGGCGGAGAGCTGCGGAAAAGCCGAGACTGACAGTTCTTCTTTTTTTTTTTTTTAATCTCTAAACAGTTGTGTTTTTTTCTGAATCCACCTCTTAAAATAGTTCAAATTAACCTAGCTCTTAAACATAACTCGTATCACAGGCATAGCTTGGGCTTTTCTCTTGAGGAAAATACTTGTACTGATGCAGATGTCTATACAGCAGAGGTGTTTATTTTTCCTAGCTTTCAGGAAGAAAGAGATTATTCTTCTTTGGTAAAACTTTGCAAAAAATTGCAACTAATGGGTTGGAAAAGTGTGAGAACGGGATGGTCTTTTACAAGTTAGATGCTGTTTCACAATGTGGTGGCGACAGTACTAGTCAAAAGAAATACCCAGGATGTGTGGAATGACACTTCTCCATTTTGTAGAGTTGTGTATCTGTGCAACTACTGTTTACCTCATTAATGGAGGTATTCCTTCTTAGAAAGTTAACAGAGTAAAGCAAAAAATAATTAAAAAACCCAAACCAAACAGATTCCAGGGGTTTTTCTTCTGTATTTTAGTGGGGGATAGACCTTACACAGTAGGGGAAAAAACATGTCCATTTAATTATCCTAAGCTAAATGAGTTTATTAATTGAAAAATCTGGGTTGGGGCTGTGGCACTGGTTTGTGCCCTGCTGTCGGTGGCAGTAGACTTTCAAGATTCACTAACTTGAATTGACCATTGTATTGTAAATTTAAATTTTAAGTTGCTTATTGTAAATTTTAGTCCTCACAGTGTCTGACACTCTGGCATCTTAACTGTACACCTGGATATTGTGTAGCTTGGTGCTAGAAGAGTTAGATTGATTTTGCAGTATAGTCTTTCTTCCATATGGTAAAAATGATGAAACACTGCTGCTGCTGCCACCACAGCCGTGAATGAACCACGTGGTACTGTCGTCTACTTGTGGGAGTCATACGAGTGCTTTTCTAAAATAATAGTTTTTGGAAAGCATCTTCTTTTTCCTTATTTGATATTCAGGAAAAGTGCAGAGAGAGATTTGGAGCAGTCTTTGAAAATGTAGAAATGAGAGCAGGCCAGAGATAAGTGTGCTCCAGATTTAATGGAAGTGGTGTGTAACTATGTCTGTCTGAAGTGATATCACAGCATGTGCTTTGCCAGCCAGTGCCGGTAGGAAAGAAGAATTCTGCAGCTCTCCTTGTCCTGTCAGGAGACAGGACCCTGGCTGTCTTTCATAGATTATTTAGTACAAAATCTGACCAATGTATTTTCTTTGTGATGGTTGTTACTAGATTAGAATCATATTTGCAAATACCTATGTGACTTGAATCTGAGGTCAGACACCTTCAGTTATTGAATGCTTTTTTATGAAAACGTGCATGCACTCAGTGACAAGTTCTCTTCCTGTACACTTCTTTTTCTAATAATAAAAAAAAAGTAGGAGAGCTCTTTTCTACTCCTGCCTCCTTCCTTCCCTTGCCTTTAATTGACCTGCTTTGCAGTTTTAATTGAAATCACTGAGGGATGCAGGATCTTAGCATGTCCACGTGCAAGAATTTGAATGTCCTGATGACCCTGCATATCAAGCACTACACTGGAGCTCCAGGAGTCTGTCTTCCAGTGGGTAAGCCCCTCAGGCTGTCTGCTAAATAACTGTCTCTACTGGTAGTGCAACATCATGCTCTTATGTAGAGAAGTCTGTCCATCTCAGGAAGGGTATGCACGCTTTTGAGAGAGAGCAAAAGCCTACACCACAGCTGAACAACACCATGACTGCTGGTGAAACTGAAGAAAGTGTCCAATCACCACTGTACTGCATCTGGAGATCCTGGTCTTGCCTTGCTAGGGTGCATATCTTGCATGTTCTTGTAGAACTCCATACACATGCAGCAGCTGTACTATTTCCCTTCTATTCTGCTTGGGAGCGTTTTGCGGAGAATTTTCCGAAACCAGAAGTATCACTTGGCTCATAGCTTTACATGGCCTGCAGGGAAGATGTACTGATGTCTTCCCCAAGCTGCTGGATACAGGAAAGTCTAATACAATTATTTTGGTTCTAGATCTTCGCTGAATTCACATAATTCACATTAGAATGTAATAGGAAAGTGACTTGGATAGATGTATAGGTTCTAAAAAACTGTCAGTTTGAGTGCCCGTCCAGACTTGAGCCACATCACTGTGGTCTTTCTGTCTCATGTTTCTAAATTTAGCAGTATCTATACAACCTCAGCAACTTCTTAAAAGAATAAGGATTTAAGCTACTGTTTGTTCATAAATCTGCAATGCAGTGCATTAGCATCCTGATTCACCTCATACTTACTCATTTCATCAAGTAGCCCCAGCCAGTGTAACGTCAATAACTTGTAAAACCACAGAGCCTATGAGAATGCCTTCTTGTCTTTCACCAATAAACGTGTTTTCAGTGTCCCAGGCCACATATTCTCATGTTTCAATACCTTTCAAGCAAATGAATGTAGTTGTCTTTGACTTTTATGTTTTAATTTCCAAAGCATGCACATGGACATTTACTCTAGTGTATAGGTACTTGAGTTTAGTCTGTGTATGTCTGCACAGTTCATTTTGTAGGAACACCTCATTGATGCTCAGAGGGTAAAAATATGCATTTTGAAATTTGTGAACTTCTGAGTCATGAGAAACCAGAGGCATGCCCTACAGCCCTCTGTGATTACAGAACCACTTGCTCAGTTGAGTTTCAGAGGCGTGGGTTTGTGTCAAAGAGATAACATGCAATATGTGGAGTAGGTCACCTTTGTGATAATTTTGAAATACATTCCAATTTCTGAATTTGTGACTGTTACATTAATTGGCAGACAGGTTACCACAGAGGCATCCTTCTGAGTATGAACAGGCTATCAACAGAGTAGACACCTTTTGGAGTTGATGATTGTAAACATTTGTAAGATTTCTGTGCATAAGTGTGGAAAAAGCCTCATCAATCTCAATTACTCTGTTTACGTTGCAGAGTATGGTGCTGAGAGGGTATCTGTTATTTTGGTTTTGCCTTCTTAGTAGGTTAAATGTTAAGCATGGAAGGTGCTTTTTTAGGTATTTCAGACAGTGAGTTAAGACTGCAACAGTTTGTCAGTGAGAGAAAAGTTTAGTCTGTTTCTTCTGAAGTACTGACATGCCTCTTCTGTTTACATAAAATAAGTGATCCTGTTAAACGGTAGCAGTATTCAAATGAGATGAGCTTATGCAGAGTATAAAACTATATAGGCTATACCAGCTAATTCAAATATCCATTGCTAGTGAAACTGCAGGTTTAGAGGATGAAAGGAACACAGCACTCAATGCACATAGATGCAGGTGAATTTATATTGCTGCATCTTATGCCAAGCTGATGGAAGCCGTGTTCTGGCTGGAGATACTGGTGTTAGAGGGCTCGCACATGAGTCTGTTTGTGACATAGTCAAATTTTGTGTGTGCCTGTGGCTTATGTCCAGTTCAGGTCAGTTTTGGCTCAGTTGTAGCATGACCTGTGTGAGGTGTGCTATATTCTCACTGGAGGACTCCCACTTTATTGTTTGACACTTTGTGCTCAAATTCAGTCCCTTAGCCTGTCTCTTGTCTTTCCCACAGCAACTTTAGAGGAACAAGGATGAGTGGTGGTGCTTTGTTACTAGGAGGAAGAGGTGTCCTGTGGGGTGGATGGAGATCCTCTAAGGGCCAATGATTAAAAGCAAAGGAAAATTCAGATTGCAAAATTGAAATGCTTTGAAAGTTCCATGAGCCTTCTAACAACTTGTTTAGCTACCAGAGGTCAGATTTGTAGACGTATTTAAGCATTCATATACCTCAGTTACTTATTTGTGAGCAGGAAGGTTACAGAGTTAACACTTTGAGATTAACACAAGAGATGTGGGTACCTTCTGCAATGTTAGTGAATACTGTACCTATCAAAAGCTCTAATATATATATTTAGATTTGTTTGTTGAGAGGATCAAACACATAAATTTTTTTCTGTTCCTTTCAATAAAAGGTGGAACAAGCTGTAGTTTGGTGACTCCTTTCCTAGTTTCTTTATTAGCTATTCTGATGTGTATGCAGCACATAGAAAATATAGAGCAATTGTAAGACTATGGACAACTTTTATTTCCGTCTTGTAGTGCCAGCATGTTGAGGAAACAAAGTGCTGCTTCTGAATTTCTGTATAGCTCAGAAGGAGGAAAACATCCAATAAAAATCTTGTTAAAAAGTAGCTGAATATGTTGTTTTATGGGTAGGAGCATGAGAGATTTTTTGAGAGCTTTTTTATCGATTCAGTTGAATCACTGTCTGAAGGAAGCAAATTTAGACAAGACAGTAGAGGAACAAGTTTAACCCTACTGTAGGAGGATATACTGTAATGAATTGTCTGTGGTGTTTGAATTTTCTCACCGAACTACCTCGCTGAAATTAAACAGGAAAGGGCCTTTTGTTCTTTAACTTGCCTTGCTAGAAGCCGTAATTTGTGAGTGCGTGTGCATGTGAGCCTCTTGTGTTCTTGAGACTGCAAGCTAAGAGAGTTTCAGATGCCTAAATATGAAGCTGGAACCGAAACACCTTGGTTGACTAGGGCTATCAAGTATGAAAAATGAGTTCAAGGGAAGATTTTGTGCAAAGAAGTGCTGCTGAAGCTGATTTATATTAGGAAAACTGGAGGGCTGATGTGAAATAGCATGGCAGGGAGTTGTTTCTGCTTTGCCAGCATCTGTGCAGAGTAAGTAAGCATTTCTAGAAGATGTTGAACTTTTCTGTGTGTTCCTTTCTGAACTTGCTATTTTGGGAGAAAGAGAACAATGCCCATGTGCATGGGAAAAATACAGTCCCTCTTTGGCAGTACTTTTCTCAGTAGCAATGTCTGTCCTGTGTGTGCTGTAGGAACAAGAAGAGCTTGGGAGGAAATAGGTGCCTACCAATAGAGATAAGTAATGGCTAAATTCTAGGTTTGCAGTTTATTTGGTGGTCTCAAAAATGCCTGTTTGGTTGCCTAGGTATCTTAAGAGTTTGCAAAAGGGCTTCATTTCTTCACATATGTATACATAAACAGCAATTTTAAATGGCCCAATGAACTGTAGGTCCCCTTGGACTAACAAAGATGCAATAAGCACAAGAATCCCATTTGCCTGGAAAAAAGGTGTTTGAGGTGGAGAGTCAATCATATTCAATCATCAGTCACCTCTCTTTGTTTCTTCTAGCTCCAGGAATTTTCTTGGTAGTACTTGAAGCAGGAGAATGAATTCCTGATTAAGACAGTCTCCTGGAAGTTAGAGAACAGAAATGCTTCCTAATCTCTGATCTTTATGAGTGCCTAAAAGCTGCGTCTCCCAGTGCATCTGAAAGAAGTGCACTGTCATGTCATGTCTGAGATTTTCAGTGTATGATAGATCTCACAAGGGGCTCTCACAGGCCTTTGAAGAAGCTGAGCAGGGGAATTTGATTGGTTTCACATGTTCATGCCAAATCTCATGGTAAGTAGAACTTGAGGTTATGAGATATTGCACTGTACATATTATGGAACGCTGTAAATAATATATCCTAACATTTTTTTTGCCTGTGACTTTTCA
Source organism: Taeniopygia guttata (assembly GCF_048771995.1). NCBI lineage: Eukaryota > Metazoa > Chordata > Aves > Passeriformes > Estrildidae > Taeniopygia > Taeniopygia guttata. The sequence continues at coordinate 19,435,568 of NC_133025.1, forward strand.
ATTTGGGATTGAATTTTCTTTCTGGCAAGTTCTGCTGACCACCACTTTTTTACATGCACCTCATCTAATCTTTGGTGATATTTTTCTCCTGGAGGAGCAGTGCTGTGTGTTACACCTCTAAATGACTGTGAGACTCTTCCCTGCTTGCCAAAATAGTTTCAAATTAACGTATGATTGAACAAGCGCAGACAAATAAGATGCCTTGTTACCTTGTGTCATTTTCTTTACGAAAGTAAACTTAAAAAAAAAAAAAAAAAAAAGAAGAAAAAAAAAAAAAGCCCAAAACATAGGTTGGAAAATTAAGCTCAAAGCATGGATGTAAGTTGTTCAAATGATGCCAGAATTTGACCTGAATTGGCCCCTATTTTCGCTATTGGACATGGTGAAAGGAAGTGCATACAGATTTGTGAGTTTCAGTTTGTTATCTGTGTAACAGCAAGGTTCACTCAGTCTTCTCTCAGAGGCTTCAAATTATATTTCAAATATCATAGCACTCATATTTTCTGTGAATACATAGACGTACAAGGCTAGTGTCTTTCACATGGATGAGCTAGGTCAGCCTGGAGTCCAAGGTATTTGACTAATTCCCGAAATACATGGACTTTGCCCAGTGCTGCTGAGGAGGATGCTGCTAGCTGAGTACCCAGTCTTGCCTGTACTCTGGTGAGTCTAGAGACAGGTCTTCTGCTTGGAAGATTTCAGCTCCAGTGTAACTGGAGCAGATCTAAGCACCTGAAAACAAGAGTATAAAATCCTGGGTATGAAAGGATCTTCAAGATCATCTAGTTCCAGCCTTCCTGCAGTTGACAGAAGCACCTGTAACTAGACCAGGTTGCTCCAAGCTCCATTCAGACTGGCCTTGAACTCTCACAGGGGTAGGGTGTCCACAGCCTCTTTGGGCAACCTCTTCCAGTGCCTCAACACCCTCACAGTAAAGAATTTTTTCCTGATATCTGAATCTACTCTCTTTCAGTTTGAAGCCATTCCCCCTTGTTCTATTACTACAGGTCTTGTAAAATGTCCCTTTCTGTGGTTTTTGTAGGCTCCCTTCAGGTACTGGAAGGCTGTAATTAGGTCACCCCAAAGCCTTCTCTTTTCCAGACTGAACAACCACAATTGTCTTAGCCTTTCCTTGCAGGAGAGGTGCTCTAGCCATCTAACCATCTTGGTGGCCTCCTCTGGACCCAGTGCAACAGGTCAGTGTCCTTCCCTTGCTGGGGACGCCAGAGCTGGATGCAGCACTGCAGGTGGGGTGTCACCAGAGCAGAGGGACAGAATCACTTCCCTTGCCCTGCTGGCCATGCTGCTTTTGATGCAGCCCAGGACACAGTTGGCTTTCTGTGCTGCAAGTGCACATGGCCAGGTCGTGTCCAGCCTCTCATCTATCAGCGCCCTCAAGTTTAAAAATGTGGGAGATGGATGGTGGGTGCTGCTGCCTAGTGTCTGTTCCCAAAAAACCTCTCTTGTAGAAAAGCAAGTTGGGTAAACGTTCAGGGAGCACAGTCAGATCCACACACCACACTCATTGCACCTGTCTCAGCGAGAGAGGCAAGAAAGGCTCTTTTTGCAAGGTTTTATTCCAGCGAGGTCACATGAAACTGAAGGAAACCCAGCAAGAAAGGGAACCACCACCTGCTTCGGGCAGCCTAAGGAGGGGAAGGGCTGGGGGGCGGAGGTAAGGGCTGGGCAGGGCGCAGCCAGCAGGGGTATCCAGGGATAGGGAACAGGGAAAGGAAAAACCAGAGGAAGTCCACGTGGGAGTCTGTCTTTTCCCCTCAGGAGGACTATTCCATGGTAGTCACTGGCGTGGACAAGGCAGAGGACTTGGGAATTGGCTGAGAGCAGAGAGTTCATGGGATGGTACACAAGTTCTCAGCAGGGCTGTTCTCAGTCCCTTCATCCCCAGCCTGTATGGACAATGGGGGGTTACCCCAGCTCAGGTGTAGTATCTTGCACTTATTAAACCTCATGAGATTCCCATGGGCCCACATGTCCTAGAAGTGGGCAGACTTACCTGTCATTGTGGCTGCACATTCTCTCATCTGGCCATGGAAGTATTATTCCATGGATTCCCTGCAGAGGCTGGAGCTGGAAACTGCAGTGAAACAGTGAGCTGGAAACAAACAAAGGTAAAAAAACGGTTAAAAACCGGTTAAAAACCGGTGTTAAAAACCGGTGCTAGTTAGCTTGAGTAAACTTCAAAAATCTCTCGCACACCCCCACCAATATCAGACATATTATTTAGTTAGTGGTGAGAATGCGATGATGTTTTCTAAAATGTCACTTAGTGGGAAAAAATACCATGTAGTGTTCTTTATGTGAATCTGTTTTTAAAACAAAACTTGCAGTTCATTAGTTTGTAGAGTACTCTGTAGATAAGAGACATATTTTCAAATGCCAGCAGACCTTAATCAAGCTTAGAGCTTTCAGTTGTTATTTAGGGCCATCTGATTCACTGGCAGAAAAGCACTGTGGTATTTTGCACACAAACCAATTGAGAACCAAGCCCAGGGCTGAGCATCAGAGTGTTGGTACACTCGGAGTGATGCTGTAATTCAACAAGTATTTTCTCAGAGGACAGTTGGTTTCAACATCTCTGCTTCTTGCTGTTCCTCAAGTTGTGGTGCTGCAGTTCTTACTGCAGCTCTTTGATCCGCTGAACTAAAAATGCCCTGGTAGAGTTGGGGGGGGGGGCAGGGAAAGTGCTTTTTTTTTTTAAACTGAGCCTGCTTTCCAGTGTGGTTTACTGCCTAACTCAACAAGTAGTTCAGCCAGTCTACCAGAGACAGGACAGCACAAAAAGAGGTACTGAGTTTACTTAACGCCACAAAACGGACAGACTTTCTGGAGTGAGGTGTCTGTGGGCTGGTGTGTCCCATTCAGGTTGCAGGTCTCAAGGCAGGGCTTTCCTTCTGCTGTACTGCTTTAGATCTGTCCGCACCACTCGTAAATTGTGGAAATACTGAAACAGAAGAGCAGTTCAGCTTCACCTGCTATTTCAGTTTACTCTGACATCCAGGTTTCCTTGACTTGACTCCTTGGAAGGCAGGAGGGTCCTAGTTTTAAAATTATATTGTGCCTTGTAGCACAACTACTGGAGTGCTTATGTTGCCTGTGCAGACTTCTTGCATGTTTTTGAATAGTTTGTTTTAATGAACCTCTTGGACTGTGTGCAGTGTGTATTTTTTTGTTTTAATGAGGTATTTGCCTCACAGCTCAGGAGTTGTGTCTGTAGGTGTTGCCTGCTCAAGCTATGGGAATCTGTTGGATTTCATAGGGATTCTGCGCCAGAGACCATGCAGAAGCCAGGATTTTGGCCACTCTGCTTTTTTTCTTGCCCAGCCTGCAGCTGTGATCTCGGGTTTGCTGGCTCACCATGAGCAGTGGACAGCAAGAAGGCACAAATTCCTGAAAACCCTTTTGCATGGTGGGAGATATGCCAGGGGACAGAATTACACTCACTTGCTTCATACTGCCCAGGCAAATGCTCTTTTAAAGAAATGTATTTTAAGCAAAGATAGAAAGCAAAATGGCTTGCTAGAAATGGGAATGCAGAGCGCTAATCCGACTGCAGTAGACTTTTCTATTTGGGGAAGGGGGAGGCTTGCCATTGCCATCACATTTGTGTGCTGAAATATGCTGTCAGGCAGATGCCAGCCAGCTTTTCTCCAGCCTCATCTGACCATAGGGCAGGAGCCAGACTTGTATGTCCACTCCTCAGAGCGGGACTGCAAATGTATTCTATGAATAAGTTGTTCAGGATTGCTCTCTATTTAATAAAATAAAACTCTGATCACATGTACTGGGATATAGCTCAAATGGAGTTAGCCCAAAATGCTGTAGTAAAGAGGCAGCACTTAGAGTGCTTCAGTATTAGTGGGATGGCAGTGAGCATAAGCAGAACAAGCACTAGTCATACATGCAGTCTTGTGTAATGGCCTCAGAGTACCACTTAAGTCCAATCACAGCACTCTGCCAGCTTCAGGGAGAACTTTGGATTTTTATGATTCCGTCATCACTATTGTTAAACTAAAACTTGGAAACCATTCAGCAAGGGATTGAAAACGAAGTTTCATGGGTTTGTCACACAGATACTGGCTGACTGATCTTCTAACCCTGGCATATTTATAAATATATGTGGTTACGTGATAGAACAACGTGTATGGCTATAGTTGAATATTAAGATCGTGACTGCTCTCCTACTCTGTGCAGCAGTAAAGTCTTAGAAATATAGAGGATTCCTAAAATCTGCCTAAAAACTCTCTTGATGTAGTCGATGTGAACTAGACAGAACTACTGACTAAATTGAGCAAAGTTTTTGCTATTGCAGAAACTGTTCTCTGGCTTGAGCCGCCTCAAGAACCGTACTGAAACAGGCTGGTTTTATGTTCCACTGGGGGAATTGCTGGTGGCTTGTTCTGGTTTTCTTAATGGCAGTAAAGAGGTGACATTTGTGCCTCTTCAGTTTGCTGCTTTTATTACTTCAGCCTTTATTAGAGACTGCAGAGACACTTTTTTTTTTCCCCAGACAGTTCTTGAGAAAGTGTTCTGTGTTATGCCAATAATTTTTAATTTTCTTCCATCTCTTTTTACTTCTTGCAGTTCTTGTGTGGTTGGTGAAAATAAGTCTGCGCTGCAGGAATGCAAGAAGAGCAACAGCCTGAGGTAAGGCTTGGAAATAAAGTTTGTATCTCAGTACAATTGCAGGGAAGGTCAAGACTGAATCAGCCAGGTTCTTCCCCTTATTTTTGGGCAAGTTCTTCAAAGTCTTACTACTGAGAATGCCAGTGTGAGACCCCTTTTAAAATGGAGATGGAGAGCTGAGTGCTATTGTTCTTGATACATTTACGTTCTTTTCAGATTCTCTTTCCCTCCAGTTGCAAAAGCTTAAAATGGGTCTTTTCTATTATTCTACTTGCAAGTGAGGAATTGCATGAAATCGCCTAACCTATGAGATTAAACCTTTAGGAGGAAAAAGGTTTTGTGATTAAATTACAGAAATTGATTCTATACAAATAATCTCATTGTACATGGCCGAAGTTCCTTGCCAAATTAAACTGAGATGCTTTTTCTATCCTTTCTGTTCCTTTTCTTCTTTCATATCCATGTATCTCAAAACTTTTTTCTGGTATAACAGGTGAAGCTCATGAAATGTTTATTCTGTGAAGCATAAGAATGTTGGTTCTTTTGTTCTGTTAATTAAAAAAAAAAAAAGAACAGCAGATTCCTAATGTGGTGTCTTAGTGCTGTGCTCATTGCAGTGTTGTGATGTTGTGATGACAAAGCCAGCATAAGTGATAGGATTAATTCCAAATGTTACAGATGGATAAATTTTTCCAAAATATTGTTGTGACTAGACTTAACGTATGCAAGCAGTAGTCAAGCCATATGTTGTGATCAAAAGCTGAGCTGGTGTTAAATTAGATTTGTGAATGTAATTGCAATTTGCAGTGTAATTGCAGTTTGCAGTTGTCAATTAACAGACTTCTGCTTTGTACTGAAAGAATGATGTGTTGCTGTGACTATTTTAAACTTTGCACTGTAAAGCTGTTGTACTTATTGAGTTTAGTCCATGAAATGTATCATAAATTTTTCCTTGCCTTCAGTAGGGCCACGGTGAGACACTCAGGATTTATTTTCTCAAAATTCCTGTCTGGCATAATGGAATGCAAGAAGAAAATAATTGCTCTTATAGAAAGCTCTTAACATTTGGGTGTGGACATTTGGTACAGCCTTGCTTTAAACTTTACCAGGTTAAGTACAAAGTACATAAACCAGTCATTTTAGCTAAAAAGCTGACATCCATCAGGAGATCTTGGCTGCCTGCCTGCTGGCTCATTAGTATTGTCTTTGGAAAGTACTTAAATGATGATGGGTTATCATCCTGACTCTAACTTTTTGACTTAATGTTGTTCAGAAATTCCAAATTATTCCAATAATCATCCTGATTAAACTTTGAATTAAGGTAGTTGCCTATAGGTAGTTTATAATTTAGCTTTCCCTTATTCCTGAGTCTTTTCTGCACTAACTCTGCCTCTCTGGCTTGAATGACATTGGCTGAATGGCTGGAACTGTTTGAATTCTATGCACAGGTTTTAAAACTTGCTGGTTAATTAAAAATAAGAAACATTTTTGTTAGCCAAAGACCTGTATCATATACTTCTAGGGATAATATTGAAGAGTCAGTCTTCACAAATCTTTTGAATTGCCTTCTTTTCCTTTAGAGAGCAAAACTGTGCAGATGCCTTGTATCTTTTTGACTTGGATTTCTGATATGTATAGAGTCAACATGCACATGAACTTTCTAAGATTTCATGTGCATATTGTGTAATTGCCTTATTCCATCAAATACTTGACCTGACTCTTCTAGAATGGATGTGTTTAGTCTTCTGGGTACTGATTAACTTTGTCAGACTCCTGACAGACTAATGCTGACTGGTAGTTGAGTCAAATGGTATAAAATAATCAGTGCACATTTTAGTTTTCAACACAAAGTGCTGTAGTTCCTGTAATGCTGTAGTACTGTAGTAGTGATAGAGATAAATTTTTTCTTTTTATCTGGAATCCCATTTATTTTAAACCTCCATAGTCCTGTAGTAGTGATAGAGATGAATTTGTTCGGAATCCCATTTATTTTAAAACTCCATGTAAGGTATAAATATTATCTCTTAAAATTGGCATGAAGTAGACAGTTTTTAACATATTCTTTCTCATACGCAGGCAGCTAGGAAAAAATAATTGTAAAATCACAGATGTTTTGAACTGTGACCTTGCTTATATTATTTACTTGCTTGAATATTATTGGTAGGTTCAAATCGAGTAAACTCACAAAAGGAAAGATGTATTGAAACATTTCATTATAATTCCCAGCCTCCTTTTGAATTTGTTTCATACAGGCTGCTGCAGATCCAATGTCGTCCTCTGATGCACCAGAAGATGGCCCAAAAGAAACGTCAAGTATTTCGCAGAATATCTGTATGTTTCTGGTTTGACTGGGGAGGGTGTATCATAATGGAAGGGATATTCAACTAAATGTCCTTGCCTTTTCCTTACCTAAAAAGGACAGGGCTGTTGGCAAGAAAGGGAGTTATAATCTTGATTTGTTTCAAGGCCCAGTTGTGTAAATCAAATTTAGAAAGAGTAATGACATATTGATTGTCAGTTTGCTGATCCCATACTTTCAAAAGTAAATATTTTTAGATTTAATAGATACACTCAGCTATTGTTTTAAGCTTAGCTATTGCTTTCTAAGCCAGTGATGCATGAGTATGTGTTTGCTTTGACAGTCTGGCATCTAGTGATATGATGGTGCTGAGTTGTCCCAAGTGGAATGCTTTGCCCATGCTACCATGATAATGATTTGGCAAGCCTGCAAGATGTGGCAATAGAAGTATTCCAACCAAAACTGTCTTGTGAAGTCCAGGAAGAGTATCTTTTCTTACCTGTTCTTGGCAAGATCAGATTATGACAGGCATTTCTTTCTCAAGAGGAAAAAACAAAAGCTTCTTAGGATTTGCTTTATCTATTTTGATACACTGTTATGCTATTAATATATCCAGTGCTCATTTATAACAATAGGAACATTCAGATTGTGCTTTCTGGCAAATAATAGGCTCTGAACTACCTCAGGGCAAATTAGTGTGTAATAGTAACACTGCTGAATAATTCCTAGGGATCTCAGCTTTCATGGGAGCAAACAGAGCCTTGACTAAAGCTATGGGAGGTGTTTGCTTTTTTCTTCCAGACATAGAAGTTGTTTCAATAAAAACCATAGCTGCTCCTGAGACTGTTTTCCTTAATTGTGTCCTTAAATTATAGCATCTGGTGCTGTACCACTATCACATTTTTTCTTCATGTGAAACATTATTCAGTCCAGTACTGAGTATATGTGTGAGGTGAAAGCTTGAAAAATAAATAGAAATTACACCCTTTAAGGGTTACCAAATATGTAGAAACCACTTCCAGTTGGGGGAATCTGAACCATAAATGGCTTTAGGCTAAGAAAGTATTTGAGGCAGGTATTACACATGCTTTCCCATGTATTACGCTCTCTATTAGGCGTCCGCTTTTGACCATAATGAGAGGCGAGATATTTGCTTAGGTGGGTTTTTGTTCATCTTCTATGGCTGCTTTTATAATTATGTGACTGAGAGTGCTACAAATGCAACAGCCTTACCTCTACTTCCTTTTTCAGTCATGTTTTTCTTACCTCCTCCTCAGCATCACCATCTGTTTTGGCGGCAATATTGTCGTAGCTCAAACAGTACTGGTTGCAGCACACCATGTTCTTGGGTATTGACCATGAAGTAGTAGGTTGCTAAAAAGGATGTTGAAAAGTTGCTTTTAATTTGGGTTTTCTCTTTTGTTTGGTTGGTTTTCTTCTAATTTGTTGGGGTTTTTGTTTGTTTTTGGTTTGGGGTTGTTTTGCCACACAGCTAAACCAGATTCATAAAATGAATGAATGGTAGGAGGCTGTAATTTATCTGCATCTTTGAAATCCTGCCTACAAACTGTTCACTAATCTTTTTTTTTTTTTTTTTGTTCCCCTGGGCTTATGATCCTATTCCAGGCTTCTGGAGACCACTTGAGACCTCTGCTAACTTGTGCAGCAGCTTGCCAGAGAAAGAGAGTTGGTTGGAAACAAAACTCTGCTTTCCTGCTTGATACTTTTTTTCCCTAAGATGCATTACAGCTTTAAGATGAGCCATTCAAAGTGACTTTAATTTCCCATCGATGTAGAGTTAAAGTTTCTGTGTCTCAGTCAATGAGGCTATCTGGCAATGAGCATCTCTGACAGAGCTGATAGATCCTCCTATTTTCCATACAGCAAGCTTGACATAGAGGAGCTAAACTCACTTTGTACCATTTTGATATTAAATAGTTGTTCAATCTAGGGAAGAATGACTGGATTCCTGACCTAAATACCTCTTAAGGTTTACTTTTCCTTTGTGTACTGATCCCTGGTGTGTTAATCACAGAAAAGGCTAGGGTTGGTACTGTAGGTATCCTATATGTGCCAATATGTGGAGGTGACTCTGCCATCATAGTCACACCAGTGGCCACGTATTGCTGTCTTTTATATAGATAAGAACCCCAAAATGGAACACTTTGGGTTTAGAATTTTAAAAATGCTTTTTTTTTTTTTTTCTTTTTCTCTAATTTAGTGTATACCTTTTCTAAGTATTCTTTGCTTCTCTGTCCACCTCACCTGCCACACAGCTTCTCTCTTTCCCTTACTGAACTGCGTGGACAACCTGTCCCAGTGTCCACAGGGTAGGAAACCTGGACTGAGACCCATGCTTGGAGGCAGCCTCTCCAGTGATGGCACTCTCAATGATGTAGCTTCAGAAATGAATGTAAGATTACAGTGGTAAATCCATGGCCTTTTAGCTCTTCTCTGCTGTTTAGTGGCGACATTTTTATTTTCTGTCTTACTCACCTGCACTTTATATCATGTGTGCTTTTCTTTTCTATTTTTCTTTACATTTATAGCTGATGCAGATGCATTTAAAATTCTCCTGGAGATGAAGTTGCAGAAGAGGCAGAAAAGGCCTGCTTTACCAAGCACTGTGACTGAGCTTGATACTGAGGATGGTTCTAAAGTATATGTGGTTGGAACAGCCCACTTCAGTGACAGCAGCAAAAAGGATGTAGTAAAGGTAAATACTCAGTGTGAGCCCTTCAGCAGTATCTTTGTAATATTTCAACTTGGCACTAAGTAGAATGAAGTCCAGCTCTCTGACTTGGTTTTGTGCTGTAACCTTCAGGCTCTGTTTTTCTAATTGGCTGTTGGAGGACTAACTGCACTATGGGATAAGAATCTGACATGTTACAGTAATAATTTTTGATGCAATATATTGCTCTCCCAGGTCAAATATTTTTATTTGCCCCTCAATAAAAAAGACAGATAATACAGCATCAGTGTTGAAAGTAGAAATCTCACTAGTGAAGCTTACATTGCCTGGATAGTATTGGGCTGTAACAACATGCTGCACAAAACTTGGATTCCATTCTCAAGCTGCAAATAGGTCTGAAGCCCTAGTGCAAGTAGGAACTATTTCATATTATACCTCCTGCAAACTCTGCAGTTTAGAGTGCCTTTATTCAGGAGCTAGAGGGGGAGGAATCTTGTAAGAGCCAGGGTTGCAGGTTGACCGTTCTGACACAAAGCGTATTCTAGCTCAGATGGCAAAATACCACAGAGTACAGTCAAATTAATTTTGTGAACGTGAAAACTTTAACATGAAGTGTTTCTTCCGTGCTCCCCTCCCAGCACAATATGTTCGCCATTATCCTGTCCCAAAGCATCCAGTAACTAAGACATTTTGCTGTCACTTTCCTTAATATTTTTGTCAATGCATAGTTATTTAGAGAACTCTTATTTACTATTCTACTGGGTTTTTTAAATTGAAAATTATTATTGGAATGTGATCTTAAGGTCTTTTTTCTCTTTAAAATGTTGATATTGGCTGCATTTCTGTTTATTCCTTCTAAAGCAGTATAAATAAATTCATCTCTTTCAGACAATACAAGAAGTGCAGCCTGATGTAGTTGTAGTTGAACTGTGCCAGTACAGAGTTTCTATGTTAAAGATGGATGAAAAGACATTACTAAAAGAAGCCAAAGAAATAAATCTGGAAAAACTTCAACAAGCTATAAAGCAGGTATGATTCCTACAGTGAGAATTAAAGGTTTATGTTGAGCAGTTTGTCAAGTTGCAATCAGAGCTAGTGTTCCCCAGAGCTGGGAATCTAATACGGTTGATGTAGGTGAGAGTGCTACTACAGTGGCAAAGCTAGGTTTGGGTGTTTTTTCTAATTTCAGATGGAGCATTGAGGACTTTCTTTTCACAATGGGATTGGTTGGGCAAATTGTTGACCTTGACAGGAATCCTCTTGCATTTAACAGCTGCTCCATTTACAGGACACAAGTCTAACTTTGCAATTGTAATGGTCTGCTAATATATTTAAATTTGATTATTATTCCTGCAATCTGCATCTGTATCACAGCTATTTAAAGAGCACTTAATTTTGTTTAGATGCATTTCTTCTTCATCTTAGTGTGTTGCTCTTTAATTCCTACCTATCCACTTGTCTTTGGAGTAGTTTCTAATTGACAATAGGCCCTGAAGGGAGATTCGAAAAATTTGAGCTAAAAAGTAGAGGATTCTAATTATAACTACTCTAATGTGGACATGTCTGGATGTATGTGCAGAAAAAAAGTCCTGTATTTTTTCAGTTCCACCTAGCTAGCTTGCACTTGGGTGATTTTAAGCTAGGCACAGTGCAATGACACAAAGTTGACTTAAAAATGATGGGACACTTGATTAGAATGGCAATGCGTGGTCAATAGTAAAGGCTTTCAGTGTCCAGCTGGATGAAGAAATTCGTAGATTGTTATTTTGATTGTGTGCTGCTAACTGTATATTGTATTTACGTTATTGATGTAATTGGGGAGTTTCCAGGATTGTACTGCCCCCCCATAGGAATATAATCTGCTTGCATGCAGAAGCACTTGCAGTGGCTCAGGGCTTTGCTCACACACAAGGTCTCAGAGCTGGCTTTCTGTCTCACAGACTTAGGCAATAATGCATCTTTCCTGTTTTCTTTATTTACGTCCTATCAAAGGAAAAGACACTGCAAAACACTTGCATATTGCATGAATTGCTGCATCTATCTGTTTATCTTAGGTAAGGTGGATTATTCTGATGCATGTAGCCAAAATGAATGTTCACAACAACTGGAACAGCATAGCCGGGTGTCTTCTGATCTTGTGAAGAGGCGCAGAAACTTTTTTTCTTTATATCAAAGCGAAATCCAACAGTTTATGTTGTGTTAAGAGGAAAAAGATAATGAAAACAAAATAGCAGACATTTTTTTCTCTGTGGTGTAAAGTCACATTGGCAGCTTTGCAGTTACCACTTCCTACCAGGGCTTGAAGTGATCTTGCGTGCAGACAGTAAAAAACACAGACTCTATTGGCTCCAAAGTCAGAGAATACTGCAAGGATCCTTTCTATTCTTATAGCTCATATTAGTCTCCTTTACTTTATTTGCAGGAATAATGCAGATAATAAGATTTGAACATTGGGCCTTTTAAAGAATGTATTTCTCTATATGTGGTCTCAACCAAAAAGTAGCCCAGCCTTTCCCTCTGAATCACTAACAGTATGGATTATATAGAAAAAAACAAGAAGAACAGTCCAACTGTCTCATGCCAAATTATAGTGTCTTTGTTTTTCTCTGATAAAAATCAGACCAGTTGGTAAGTTACTCAGTTATACCTTAGTTGCATCCTCTCATTGACATGAGACAGGCCCAAACGCTACACTAAAAGTCAAAGCTGCTTTCAACTTTCATCCTTAAGATTGGAAATGAGGAGAAAAAAGCCCAAATGGTGTCTTTTTATAATCACTTACATAAATATTAAGCGCTAAAATTTTATTTCATTGCTCTTAATTGAAGCTGGAAATTTAGCAGAATGTTAACATGAAGCATACATATTTGCAATGGATCACTGGCATCCACAGCTTATCAAGTAACTGCTGCAGGTTAAAACCAGACTTCCTTTAGCTCCTCCTTGAATTTCAAAACCCTTACAGCTGGTTGCAGAGAAGTACCCGTTTGCTTTCCATTAAGCAAAGCAACATGGTGCAGACTGGTATCTGGCTCAAATGTGGATAACCTGGAGATGTGCAGTAAAAGTTGGCTTAAACCAAACTGATAAGACAGGTTTTTTCTTATCTCCTCCCCGTCTTCCTGCTTCCATTCTCTCTTCTGTGTCCATACAATGGCCCTGTGATAGTTTGAGTAGGGCTTGGTTTGTTGCTACATCATCTCCCAGCACTGTAAGATTGCTTCTCTTGGCACAGAGGGGCAGTTGAGAAACCTTGCTCTGGGGACAGAAGAGAAAGTGAGCTAGAGACAGCAGAATCATGCCTTAACCTCTTTTTGTCTAAAGTTACCTGTGGAGGATTATATTGTACTGTTGGTTCTGGCTAGTGAAAAAAGCTCACCTTTTGCACTATGTAATGCAGCCCTCCATGTTTAGGTAACCCACAGGGATAGTCCTCTTCAATAAAATGGATATAAAATGAATTGATGGATGATACGTACATCCATATGGATAGGAGCAGGCTGCTGTTCACTTGCTACCTTCACTTGTGTTTTGAAATCTACCCTCCAGTGGTCTTGCAGCAGTAGGAAAACCAGTTCCAGGCTCCAGGTGTCAAGGTTCTGCTGCCTTCCTTCATGGGAATTTGGGTTTTTAAAAGAATTGTGAATGAAACTACACATGGCTTGTTTCTGCACTTGGTGCTGGTTCAGTGACTTGTTATGCAGTCAAAGAGTAGCTCCAAGGCCTCCTGCATAGGCTGTGTTCCCATACATAGTATAAGTGTTCTTTGCCTGGATATTGCTCTTCCTGCCATTTTCACTGTCTCTGTGCTAGCTGTGTGTCCAATAGTGTACGTGCTCTCAATCGTCCTGTTCCAAGCTTCATGAGTATTTATATGTTTAATCTTTTCTCATATGTCTGGTATTTCTTTGCACGCTTTCTAGTCAAAGTATCTGATTGTCAAGGCAGGAGTCTGCTAAAGATCGTACAGCAGTGCTTTTATGTTTTGCTATTGTTCCTTTCCCAGTAATCTCTCTTATTCTTCTTGCTTTCTGACTGCTATTGAACATTGAGCTGATAAAATTGGTGGTTTGCTTTCTCTTTCCTATGTGCCAATAGCTTTGCATCCCTCTTCCTGCACAGTTAAATTTCTTTATACTTGTGGATTGCTATGTTTACTTATGGCTGTTGCATCTAACCTACACAATTATTGCCATCCACTCATGATTTAATGTCCTTTTGTGGTCAGCTTTCCTTTTGACAACACTGAATAATCTAGCATAGATAATAACCTCCTTTGCTGTTTTGCTCTCATCATTTTTTGTACATTTTTCCCTTTATCCCCTGACAGTATCTGGCTGGCCAGTTGTTGCTGGTTGCTGCTACATACAGCTGCTTGTCACCCTTTATCTCCTTCATGCTAAACAAATATGCAAGGCACTAAGTTTCATGCAGGTTAAGAGCACAGACAACTTGGAAACACTTCAAAGATGCATCCCTCTGTTAGCCAAAAGGATGAATCTTCCTGTCACAGTGTAAAAATACAACTTCAGGTGCATCAATCCTGAAAGAGAGATCTGCCAGCAAATAACTTCAGACTACATTATCCTCATTTTTTGGCTGGGGGTTGTGACTATGTTTTCTGAACTTTGGGAAACATTTGTTGCTCAGTCACTTTAACTGGATCTCAAGGATGCACACTTCTTCTCGTGTTTCTTCCTTGGCTCTCCCCAGACGCCCAGCACTTGACTTCCTTCCTTGCTTGCTACTTTGTAATATGACAAGGCAGGTAATGAATTGGCTTTGAAAATAACCCCTCTCTTTTGTCAGTTCTGGTCCTCAGTGACTGTTGAGTCCATTTAATGGCACAAACCCACCCACAGCCTTTGGAGAGGTCTCACAAACATTGATTGGATCTGGCACAGGCTGGGTCATTTGAGCAAGGAATGGAGACCAGGACCTTTCCCTGGTAACTTCCAGTATTAAGTCAGGCTTACAAAGCCTCATCTGCAGTTGCATGAAGAGCATGATATAGCAGGAAATTAGCCTTTGTTGAGGGAAGGGGCAGTGCCCCTTTTGGCAGAATTATGGACTGATGGCAAATTGGAGGAGATACTGCACCAAGGTAATGTTGATTCGTTGAGTCCTAATTGTAAAAATAACTTGTTGAGGACAGCCAGAGATGGACAGAAGGGTCGCATTTGAGATGTTCTTTTTGATCACTTTTAAAAGGTCAGGTAACGAAATTTTTGCTTCAGTACATATAGGAGAATTCTTTTGTTTTTCAAGAGAAGGGGTTTGATTTTGAGAATAGTGCTCATGCTTCATAAAAGCAATAGACAGCCTTCAGTCTTCTTGTGGGCCTGACTCATACTCCAGACTGAGGTCTCTTTGAAGATCTTGTATGCTGCAGTCATACACCGCAATTTCTTGTGCAATCTTAGTTTCTCCGTGTTTCTGCATCTAACCAGTCCTCAACCTGGTGTTTTTCACTATTGTAGACATGTCTGGGATTATACCACTGGCTATTCACTTCAGTATTTCTAGGACATGGCATTCACTGCACATTTAATGGAATATGTTCCTGTGGTACCTTTATTTTATTTGTATCCAGATAGGTCAAGAAAAATTAAATGCACACTATGAACTGTTTAACCTTTGAGTTATTCAGACACTTTCTACAAGCAGACAGAGTAAATATAGACTGAAATAAGTCTGGCTATCCTTTATTTTCTTAACCTGCTATACATTTGTGATGAAGGGTGGAATACTTTGGCCACACAGTGAGGTAAACTAATAAAAACTGAAATATAGGCTGTGTTGATCAGTGAATTGGCTCCAAAATGTAGCTTCAGTGCTGTTGCTTCTTCATTAAATTAATTAATGTTTTTTTCACTTCTGTGAACAGTGCATTTTTCAGCCTGTTTTTTTACATGTTTTCTCCCTCTTCTGCCAGAACGGAGTCATGTCTGGACTGATGCAAATGCTGCTTCTGAAGGTTTCTGCTCACATCACAGAACAGCTGGGAATGGCCCCAGGAGGAGAATTCAGGGAGGCTTTCAAAGAGGTGCGAACTTGAAATGGCTTTTCTGAGGTCAGATTACTGGCCTTTTGTTTCCAGAGTTGAACTCAATAAAACCCTTTTGTTATTGCCTAGAAAAGAGCACTCTGGCCATACCTCTGCTGAAGCCAATGAATAGTAAAAATCATGTTCGACTTCAGGCCGTACCTTAAGGTACAAACATTTGTAGACATAAGTGTAGCAATTCAAAAAAAGGCTTCAAATAAGGCTTTTTCCTGATGATATTTGTGAAGACATTTGTTTTCATTAATAATTTAGTTTCTTTTAAATAATTGTTTTTGAATTCTGAATATTGATCTTGGTCCCACTGTTGGTGGCGTCAGGATTACAGGTTGTGAAAACCAGCTCTAAAGGAATAATGAGATCTGACACCTTCCATTCATCTACAAAGACTGGGGAAGTGAAATATCTGACTGGTCTGTTAGTCCTATATAGTCTTTTAATGTCACCTTTTGTACTACTGCCAGCAGTGATACTGAATTAAATAGTGGCTGTGTTTTACACTACTCTTTTTTTGTCTAGGAATACTGGGACACTATTTTCTGTGTAAGCATCCATCTTGCAGAATGTATCTTGCTATTTTTGTGTAAATTATGTACTAGTAAAGAAATCCAAGACATATTGCTGATAAACAATCTGGAATAAGTTGGCTATATTTATCCTTAATAAAAAGAAAACTTCTTCAAGGTTTATTTTCTTGAGCATTCTAGACCAGAATGAAACATTTTAAGTGTTTCCCATTTTAAGTGGGAAAGAAAAAAAGACTAGCTCTGTCCTATTCTAAAGCAATTGCTGGAAATTTTTTAAACAACTAAGCACAGAAAAGAATTTTCTAGAAATTCTGTACTGTGCTAAAATTTGTCAGTGTGAGCTACAGCCAAGTCTGACATTATTACGTGATATCTGGCATCAGTTATTGTCTCATAAGCTCTTTCTTTAATATATTTTACCACGACCAACTGTAAGGTTGATGATCCTGTCAAATCCTAGGTGAAAGTAAAATGATGGCAGTTGGTTCACCTCAGACTTTGTTCAGGCCCAGATAGACACTGGGCCCCATTGTCACCTATGTAGTAATAATCAGAAGCTTTGTGCTTCTGTACGAGTAACCTCGAGGGTGTGGCATTACAATTTAATGGTTTTACTGTAATACCTGCTGCATTTTGTAGTGGATTTATTCCTTTATGAAGTAATCTAGTAGTATATTGTAAATTCTATTAACTGCAAAGCCAAAATATTTTTTTTGTTGGAGTATGACACTACTTGCTCTTCTTTAAGATACCTTGTATAACACAGTAAATCCTTAACGTTCCTTAATAAGAATGTGCTGTGCTGCAGTATGAAATGTTGATTAGTTATTTGTATCTTCTCTTTCAGGCCAGTAAAGTACCTTTCTGTAAATTCCACCTCGGTGACCGGCCCATCCCTGTTACATTTAAGAGAGCAATTGCTGCACTTTCCTTCTGGCAAAAAGTCAAGCTTGCTTGGGGCCTTTGCTTCTTATCTGACCCCATCAGGTATGAATCAGCACACCACGTGTTTTATGTTTGGGATGGATTATTCAATTCTTCAGTTTGACTTTAGTATGAGGGTACCCAGCCTGATACAATGAAATATGAATGAAGGATAAATATACAACTATCCTGCAATAATACGTATTTTTGAGGTGAATGCTGTCTTTCTGATCTTGTGTCAGGCCTTCCTTTGTCTTTCAGTGCAATACTTCCAGGTGAAGTGTAAGATTTGGTGCTGAAGAATTCCTAGTATACTTTAAAAATGTCTTTAAATTATTATTTTATTGTTTTTGTGCAGAAAATCTTTCCCACCACTGTGTGTGGATATTGTAAATACGAGAGAGTAAAAGCCTCAGTACAATAATTTGTATATTCTTGAGTTCCACATCCAGCCATCAACATGAGATTCCATGGAGAATGAAGTAAAAATTCAACATCAATATTGTCAATCTGTTGATGTTTCTGTGTCTGTGTTGAAAGCTAGCATTTTTCTTTTAGCTTGCCCTGATGTTTGTAGTCTTCTTTTCATCTTGGAAACTAAAGGAAGCCTGTTTGACACCATTCTTTAATAGACAGTGACGTCACACCAGATAATTTCATTGCCACAGGCTATGACCCACACCTAGGGGTGCTAACAGAAGGGTTTATAGCACCTATGAAAAGAGCAAAAGCTCATTTAATTTACTTCTGCAGTTCTTATTTGGCATTTCCTACCTGTTTTCTATTTTTCTGTTCTGCAAATTGGTTTATAACTGACATCCCTGCTAAAGACCTGTGATTGACACTAGGAACCTGCAAATCTTTGTCCATGCCCTCAGACTGTGCATTACAATGTGCCTTTTTGGTTCCTTAAGTAGAGTCTCTGTGTGTTCAGCGATCAGATCTGCTTCCTCAGAAGAGCTGTGTGTAGGCTCTTCTAAGCTTATTAACGCACACTGAAAATGGGGCACCATGGTAACTCCTGCCTTTGAAGCCTTAGTGGTTTTGCAGAGTTGAGTTGTCAGCTTTTACAGTGGGAAAGGAGAAAATCCAGTTGAACTGGCTAAAGGCAAGTGACCTCTTTCCCTTTCCTTCACTGCAGAGGCATTGTTAGGTATCAAGTTCGACAGGTTTATGGAGATTATTTTCCTTCTGGAGAGGAAAACTGGGGGAAGAGAACTGTAGACTGTATTTAGGTGTAATGCCCAATTGTTTTGAGCCATTGTTTGTTTGTGTTGACCTTTAAAAGTGTAACAGATACTGAGAAAACCTACCTTTCTTTCAGTAAAGATGATGTGGAGAAATGCAAACAGAAGGATTTACTGGAACAGATGATGGCAGAAATGATTGGAGAATTCCCTGATCTTCATCGAACTATTGTCTCCGAACGAGATATTTACTTGACCTACATGCTGAAGCAAGCAGCAAAGCAGATAGAGCTACCTCGAGCTTCAGAAAGTAATTGTTTTAAAGCAGAGATTATAACCAGCAAGATGTTCTTTATGTACTGGTCCAAAGTTCAGTTCTCAGGAAATCTGGGATGTTCTGTTCATGAATGCTACATGTCGCATAAGATACAATGCTTAAAAAAATTAAGAAGGGGTATTACTCCTCTGTTAAAACAGCCTAGAGCAGTAGACTCTAAATTATGTTTCTTTTCTCATTGTGCTGTTCAGAACTGTTAAGTACTAATTAGCCAGACAACTATTTCAAAAGGCAGGGATCTGGTATGACAGCACAGTATGGGACAGTCATCTATCTCGCTTGCCCTGTTGTCTCACCAAATTCATTGTTGTCACTGGCTGCTGAGGGATTCATTTCTTGATAAGTTAATTCTCTGATTTCAGTACTCTTCATAGATTTTTTTATAATTACAAACTGGGCTGCTAGGAACTTTGATCTGGCAGTAATAATCATATGTGACTGCTGTTTCAGCAAGGTATAGGCATATAGAAAAATAGTATTTGTCTAATCTTTGAAGTATTCTGCTGCCATATGTAATCAACATGCACTTCCTATAGATAAGCATACTGAAGTATATTACCTCTTACTTAATATCTTAAGAAGATAGTGTTTGTCGTCACTTTAGTGCAGATCTGTTGTAGTTGCAGTTCTGCTTTAGAGCAATTCTAGAATAGACCGAGAAAAAGAAAATTTAGAAAAAAAACAGTTTGGTAAATATGTATAATAATTCAAGTGTTTTCAATACAGTTTTATTCCATTTTGAAGTAGGCTGCTCTTCACATGTTGACTTTTTTCCTGGAAAAATCAAGGGTGAATATTTAAAGCAAAACAATGGAACTTGTATTTTATATTTATGTATTATGTAGAACTTTCCACATAGGAAGGCAGCCTGATTATTATTCCTTAGAAACTTTTTGTGAGTTATTTTTACTATAGCATGGTGCTGTATTTTTCACTGGGGAAAACTTCCAGAAACCACGTTTTAGATGTTGTGAAATATGGGTGGTAGATGGGAGGTGAGGGTGAGAGCTGGCATACGTTGCATTGGTCTGATGGCTGCTGGCTAACTGGCCTGGGTTTGCTGTTGCTGAGGCCATGTCTCTGACAGTGAGCTTTAGAGAACAGGTGTGATCTCAAGCGTTGTTCTCCGATTGTGAGCCCAAATCTTGGTACACTTTGTGTGCCAGGTGCCACTGTGCAAAGTGGCGGAGAAAGTTCTCTGTTCGGGAGATAGCAAAGAGCAGGAGTGTTCCTCATAAACAGCACAGAAACATGACCTACACAGAAAAGAAAAGAAGTTAATTTAGCTTGCTGAGCCCGTCACCCTGAGGCTGAAGTATTAGCACTCGCCAGGTCTATTTATTAAATAAATGATTCCTGAAAATCTGAAACCATGCTGATTTTTTCAGCCTTTCAATGAAAGAGGCAGTAAGTGAGATCAGTATGCAATAGGGTTTCAGTATGTGGTAGTAAAAGCCCCTGTATCTTGGAAAAATCAATTTTGTAGTCTCACAGATTGGCTATTATTTATAGCTTGAAATTAGTTCTTTTACAGATATGTTCCTTTCTCTTAATTTCTCTTTTCTCAGATGAACCTAGAAAATATATCCCATCTGTTGTAGTTGGTGTTGTTGGCATGGGTCACGTACCTGGGATTGAAAAGAACTGGAATTCTGACTTAAAGATCCAGGAAATAATGAGGTAACAGTTGTGCTTTACTACATGTTGCTGTAACATCTTCTTTTGCTAAAAAACAGCAGTTTCTTTGGAGTTTTCTTGGTTGATTGTCACAGCTTGAAGAAGCATCTCTGCTGTCATCCTGCCCTGTCAGCTCTCTGACTTGCTGTGCAGCGCTTGCAGATAGTGCTGACAGCAAAGAAAAAAAATCAAAGGAAAAAAATAAATGGTTGAATATGGAGGGAAATAGAGATGAAAATATACCCTTGTCTAGAAAGAAAATTAATTGGTCCTCATTTAAGTCTTCTAAAATGAAAACTCAAATGAGGGCTGTTGAAGATGGTAAAAACAGAACAAAGCTTTTAGTCTAACTTAGGTAAATATAAATAATTTGATGTAAAGCTTTTGTTTTGTCAGGACACTGCTGGCTCTGGCAAGCTTAGTGTCACAGTTGCTTGTACCCTATTTTAAGTGTATATCTAAGTAATTACTTTTTAAAATGTGTATATCTGACTAATTATGAGCTGGTTTAAGCCATTTACCTCGTGAACTCTTGCTTTGAAGTACCTATTGAAATAGATGTATATGCTTTGTAAAAGACAGAATTGAAGAACCAAAGCATTCAGACTATGTGTATCCCATAAAGCCAAAAAGGTCAGGACTTCAGAAATATAGGAGAGATTATAATACTGCCTACTAGTATTGGTCTGTGATGCTTTAGGATTATGGAGTCTTTCAAATATTCACACTTTCCTATCACATCTGTTTATTGTGCTTATGTAACCACCTCACCCATCTTTTCAGAGGCTATGAAAACCAGAAAAGACTGACATCCACATAAATGGTATATTTAGACATCTAAAATATGATTTAGAGAGACTTTTGTTGTCTGGATTCAAGAATGCAAAGTATAGAAGCTCTGCCTAGCCATTTGTAACTGTCTTTTAAGGCTAAGCCTCACCTGGCATCACAAACTAGACGTCCATTTTCCTCTGCACCCTTGCAAATAACCTGTGTAGTTGTGTGGTGGCTGTTGGTCACATCATTGGCAGCACAGAACTGAATAGCCCAAACACCAAGTGCTTGTCTTCAAGCCTGCATGGAAGGCTGATTTGACTTGATTGTCTTTCCCATGCCAGTGCCATAACTGAGCAGAAGAGTTACTAGTGTCTTTCACAAGACATTAATATTGCATTGACTTGATTTTCTGAAATAATATTAAGCAAGTGGCACTCATAAGAGTGCTATATTTGCAACTTATTTTTCTTTAAAATTTTTTGCCCTTCCTGCTGTTACACTGCAGTTGCAGAGCAGAGTTAGGGCTTTCTTTTGTGTGTTTAGTGTTCATCACCACTCTAAGGTGGCAAGTTTTTAAGACTTTCACAAGTATTTAATTAAATTTTAGAAGTTGGAACATGAACTTGAAAATCTTCTGGATAAAAGCATACATATGTTTCTAATTTTCAAGTTCATGCATTGAACCTGACTCCAAGCAGACCTTACTGTTTGCCACAGAATATTTTGAGTTGGAAAGGATGTACAAGGATCATCGAGTCCAACTCCTAAGTGAATGGCCCATACAGGGATTGAGCCCATGACCCGGGCATTATTAGCACTGTGCTCTGATCAACTGTTATTAATCTTTTTTTTTAATTGTGGTGAAATACTAGAATTGAGTAAGAGTAGGTGGAGAAAGGTGTAAGAACATGTAAAGAGATGCCTTTACACCATTCTAGGATCAATACATGTGCTTTTTTTAAACTCTCCTGTATATTGCTGTAATGTGCAAAGTCTTACTAGTAATAACTTTTCCCTAGTTTGAGCACATGGATTTAAACTCAGTCTAGTTGTTTCCTAATTTCAGCACATTTAACCTGCTTGAGAGCACCCAGTGGTTTTGCACTATTGTAATTGATTACTTCTGAATACATAAGAGACTTTTTCTGGGTATAAATAGATGATAAGTTGAAGCTCCTTTGAAACAGTGTATGGAAACCTCTGAGTTGCTTATGAGAGGATTATGAGGTGCTGTGGGTGTAGAGCCAGCTGAGCTGCTGCAGAGCCTGTTAGTGAGGGTGTAGGGCTGCACGTGCATGTGGCTGTGCTCTTAAAGTCAGCTTTATTGGGAAGGTAATATTTACTGCTTGCTTGATATGCCCACAGTGAGACTGCTTGAATGTTGGGCAGTAGACCTGGTGTGCCTGGTCTTCTTCTGTCCTCGTTCAGGTGGCCAGTGCAGAGACTTCCAAGCAGCTCTGTGAAAAGCTCAATATTCTCTTTTAGTATTCTTCAAAAAAGTCTGAATATTGACTTAGTTATTTTGGCAGGGTGATGGACAAGTAAAAGTTCCTAGCTGTTAAGAGTGGCATAAGTAGAAAAGGCTTTGTTAGTGTTTATTAATTTTTGTTATTTAATTGTATGTAACCCTTGAATATGAAAGAATACGTTGTTCATTCATGATGCATCCATTACCTGAAAATTTCCTACACTATGGGGAAGAAGGGGAGAAAATATTCCTTTTTTTTTTAATTGGAAAATTCCTACTGTTTCCAGCCATGCAAATATTAATATTGTTTTCTATATTTTGTTTCAGTGTGCCTCCTCCATCAGCTTCAAGTAAGATTTTCAAATTTGTTTTAAAAGCAACATTTTTTGGACTGCTGGGATATGGCTGCTACCGAATAGGTCACAGGACAGTTCAGTTTGTTCTCTCAATGCCAGCAACACAGAGCTATCTTCAGAGGCTGACAGAGGTGCCTCAGCAGTGAACAACAGCAAGTAGAGGCTCTGTGTGAAGAAGGTGGCAGAGGAAAAGGTGATGGAGGCAGCGCATGAACTGAACTGAAGGATGAAGATTCTAGTCAGAGCTGATCGATGCTGAGCAACACTCAATCACTATATAATAAAAGAGTTGATACTAAAGTTACACCAGCTATGATCTAATTAATAGTTTTGATTCTTGACAGGTGTGTTGCATGAAACCAGATGATTCCAGTTTGAGGTAAAAGAAATGTGTATGCAAATATATATATATATATTATATATGCATACTATATACATGTATACTATATATATGCATTATATATAATATATATATATACATATATATAAAATTGATGATGTAGTACAGGCAGCTTAAAGAGTGTTTGTTCATGGCTCCTTTTCCAGAGAAAAGAACAACACAAAGTAACCTAATTGACTGCATCTCCTCTGAAGTTCAGGGACACTTGAGTGATTCTTTGCTTTCTTTCTTAGGTATAATAATACCAAGTGTTTGTTTCTGGTGCCAGACACTTTTACACATAATTTAAAAGGACATCTTCTCAATGTATGTTTTATACCTAAAACATTTAAGCTTTTTTTAAACTTAAGAGCTTTCCAGAAAATTCAGAATTGTACAGGCTGTCATACGTACATGGCTCAGATTTTTTACAAGCCTTACTGAAGAACAGGAATGTTGCCTTTAGATTGCATCCCTTGTTACCACCATCAGTTGAATTGTTTTTCTCCTGCATAGAGAAGGTATAGCCACCCCATCAGAATGCAATGTGGTTTGTGTCAGATGTTTACAGGACACTCTGTTCCTTTAGATTAGCTTATTTAAACTATACTAATTAGCTAAATCCTGCTGGTTCCAGTATTGTAAATTTAAGAGACTAGAACTACTGTACAATTTACTTTTGTTTTTCAGACCTTTCATATTTGGCATAAAAAGCCTGGAATTAACCTGCCCCTTGTTTTTGCTACATGAAAATATTTTATTTATCAATGTAATTTCTCGGTGGATGAATATTTTAATCTATTTAATAGGAAAGCAGTGTTCAATTTAGTTTTTCAACCAAATGTAGCATTTTATTTGGATTACCTGCTATTTATACATAGAATTAGGGGTACTACAGACTGCTGTTACTTTTTTTTTTAATTATCTGGAACAGTCATCCATCATCAATCTATTTATTTCTTTTTTTGTTGTTTTTCTTTTTTTTTTAATCCTAAGTTCATATTTCATTGGAATTTTTTGGTACCTTCCCTTTTTACAGGATTGTCAGTGATTGTAAAATGCCCTTGGCAATCAGCTAGTCCTAGTTCAACAACACGGGTAATACTGTCATATCAAAGTTAACCCGATGTATTTGAATGGGGAAGTCCCATTTGCTCCTCAGGCTCATATACAGTTGCTCATTGCTTAAAGTGAGATTTTTATCTGTATTTCTTTTGGGAACGAAAGATGGGAACCAGTATGTGAGGCAGGAGGAGGAAAAGGTGATGATGTTTTGTGTTTCTTTGTGGTTTTTCAGTTGGTTCAATAAAATCCAGAAACCACTTTTAATAGGGTATATTTCCAAAGGCTTGTGTTGGAAATAGTTCCATACAGTCTTTTATTTGCTAAAAGTATGTACATCTATCTTCTGTGCAGTGTAGTCTTTTTTGAGCTTTTAAAATTAAGGTTCTGATGCTCCTCTCTGTGATGGCATTGACTTTGCTGGGAGCTGGTCTGTCCATGCAACCTGATGCTTTTCTGCCTTTCTCTTTGAAAATTGTATGAGTTCCAGTGCAGCAAATTATTAAACTGCATGTTTATCTTAAACCTTACTGAATCTAACCTGATTCTGCAGAGGTCTTAAGATGATGCTAGGTGCTCTTCTTGGTCTGGGCCTTACAGGTGTCCAGGGAATAAACCTTAGCAAATGCAAATGACAGCAATTAATGCTTCTAGGACACAAAGTGTAAATGATAATACAGAAAATAGTGGGGGCA
Organism: Taeniopygia guttata; assembly: GCF_048771995.1. Taxonomy (NCBI): domain Eukaryota; kingdom Metazoa; phylum Chordata; class Aves; order Passeriformes; family Estrildidae; genus Taeniopygia; species Taeniopygia guttata. The sequence goes on from NC_133025.1 coordinate 19,460,656, forward strand.
GGTCCTTTTATTTTCTATTTTATTAGTCATTAAGAAACCACCAGCCATCTCTAGCAAGAGGAGAAGCCGCATTTGTAAACAATTTATAGAAGAGTAGAGTGACTGCCTAAATTTTGATTCCTGTTTTTTAAAAACATTTAATGTGTTGTTTACAATTAAGTAGTCCTATTTGAATAATTCTGTTACATTTTATGTACATTTTTAAAAGATGAAAGAAAAAGTTTAAGCTCACTCTTCTCCTGTCTTTACTGACATACCAAAATGTTATTCTGTTGGTTATTTTCTTGAGAATATTTAGCTGGTAGAATAAAATATATGGATATTTTGCTTTAAGTTATCTACAGATTTTTAAAGTATCTGCAGGTATTTTAAAAGCTCTGTAGATCTTTGATATCTATGCTCAGGTAATTTTACACAAAGGAAAACAAATCTAAGGTAAATTTTAGATAGGAGCCTTAATCTTGGGTGGGACTAATGCTAAATGATTGTCATGGAGCATTCTTGCAGACTTGATGCTTTATGCTTTTTAGTCAAAAGTGATTACCATCTAAGGTGTCCATTTGTTATTCAGTTATTCCCTCCAGTCACTACCTTAAGTCTGTTGGTTCAATTTTTTTTTTTTTTTTTTACAAAGCATATCAGCAGATTCTTCAGAGAGCCTCTTGGAGAATTTGCAATTTATCTTCCCACTGTTACAGATTGGCAGATCATATGCGTGCACTGTTTATTCAGTGGCACTGGAAAGTGATGAATTTGCAGAACTAACAATTCTATGAATCCATACACAGATTCTTGATGTTGTGTATTCAATGTGTTGTACTGTTTATAAACATAATCTGTGTTTTAGGTCCATTCTTTTCTGTTCTAGTCAGTCCTTTCAGTGTTAGCAGCATCCTGTAAAATTTAAATATATGTTGAATTGTCCCAGCCCCACCTCAACCTTATGAAGCCATATTGTATTTTTTTGGTGACATGTACATCTGTTTTATGCATTTGTACATGTGATGTAAATTTGAAGTATTTTTAACAATGTGTGCCTTTAAAGTGATTTAAAGTAAACAGCAGTTATGTTCTATTATATAAAAAATAAAATATTTTAACCACCATTTCTGTTGAAGGTATTTATTTTCCTAATTAACCAGTATTTTTATTAAGAGCAAACACTGGTTAGCTAGATCTAGTACAGGATAATTCCACCATCTAACACATTTTCCTGCTGAACATTAGTTGAACTAATTACATCCTGATGAGGGGAATCTGAGTGTAATGCTGAAGCAGGGGAACTAGTTTACCTACCACATGTAACTGGTTAAGAAGAAAAGGATGAATGTGAGAACTTAAATTCAGAGTTCATAGTTAGGTGTGGTGAGTTGATTTTGTTGTTGTTGCTTTTCTTTTCATGTCTCCAGTGCTCAGTTTTGCAAGGAGCTGACAGCTATAGTCCCAGTCCAGCAAAGCACTCCAATGTTGGCTGTACATCAGGCACAGTCATTTGTATTTAAAGTGCTGTCCTTCGTGTGAGAAATAAAAATCCTTTAGGTGCAAAAGATGGTGAATAGTGACCAAATTGACACAGGTAAATCAATATGACCATTACTTAAAAAAATATATTAATACAAAGACTTGTATTAATATATATGATATGCTGTATTCCATACAGATAATATATAATCTGTGTGTACCCTTTGTCAATCTGTGGTCCATCCTTTTTGGTAGTGCGTAAAGCAAAATGCAGCCTTTTTTTCCTTGACCAGGCAAAGTTCCCTCCAGTTGCAATTGGAGCTGTAGCTGCAAAGAATTGCTGGTTAAACCATTTAAGTGGAAGTAAAAGCTTAGAATACTGTAGTCCTGTACAGTCCCTGGGAGTGGCAGAGGACGCTGCCCAGCAGCTGTGCTCTGGAGCAGTGCTGGGTCAGAGAGGTTCAGCAGCAGCTGCCTGCTTTGGGAGTGTATCGCTCACCAGCATTACATTGCTCGCTGCTGGCCCACGTCACGTTTGAGGTGTCCTTTCTATACCAAATACTGAACAAAATTTTAAAATTGACTTTCTGAAGTGGATTAAAATGTCTGTGTTTCCACTGGAAGCTGTATTTCTGTATGTATAGTAAAACATCTAAAAAAGTTACAAACATATCAAGTTACCTCAAAGTGCCAGGCAGTGGGAGCTACACACGGAAAAGAAACAGCACATTATCACTTGTGTAACTCTTAAGATATTCATGTATGTATTTCCCTGTTTCTTTTTAAAACTGAAATAAACTTTAATTTTTAGACTTGAGTGTTTTAAGACTGACATTTTTGTAAGCTTTTAAGTATTGGCAGGAGAAGGGTCACTCGTGGGTCTGACTGATGGACAGACTTCAGGGGGGTGCCAAGCACATGCTGTGGAAGTGCACATGGAAGACATCAAACACAGGACAATGTAGCTCCAAAGATACACACCAGAATCAGTTTACTGACTCTTCAGGTGAAAAAACGCAGCAGCTGTGTACATCCTCACACCAGCAGGTCTCGTGTGTCCGTGTGTATGGGAGGACCCCAGGAACAGCTGAAGCAGCTGTCCTGTTCAGCAGCTCCCAGCTGAAGAAGCTGGCTGGGAGTTGTGTAATTATCCCCTCCCTCTCACTTGCCTTGTGCCTGCTGCAGAGTGGAGCTTTCTGTGTTCCAGGGAGGCAACGGCAGCAAAGATGGGGTTGTCCTTACCCTCCGTCTCAGTAGAGAAAAGGCTGGGAGCTGGGCAGGTGTGTGCTCTTTCCCATCACAAGCCCTTGTCCTTTGAGTCCTGACACCTGACCTGCCTCTGGCTTCTCCTTGGTAGCTCCCCGCTGGGGGTGACTGTGCTGGAAAGTGAGCAAACACTTGCTTTTACTTGTTGGGTGTTTTGTCTGTTGATTTGTGTAGTATGATACAGAAAAGCTCTAGTGATGATGGGGGGCAGGGGGAAAGAGGCACACAACTACTTTCACACTTGCCTTATCCAAGATACTTGATATTTGTGTATCATGACTGATGCGTAAGGGAAAGTGGAAAAAAATATCCCAGCGATGTAACATTCTTTCAGTGGTAACATGTCCCTGATTCTGGCTACAGAGATGATTTACAAACTGGACAAAGTAATGAAAAGTGATATTTGATTAGGATGGGCTGGTTATTGTTATTAATGTGATATGTCTCTGCAGCAACTAAGCTGCACATCTGCTTTCTCCAGGGCCAGCGGGAGAGCTGTGTAGACAAGGCTGCTCAGGTTTGTCCAGCTGCAACAGGGTTCTGGGTGTGCATCACCTGCCACCGGGCAGCTCCTCTCCCTCTCCCTGCTGCCATCACCATGTTGTCTCTCTGTCATGGTTACACCCCAGTTCTTTAGAGCTGAGACTCACGACTGAGTTTAGCTGGAAAGTACAAGTCATAGTAATAATTTAGTGCCATCTACTGTCTGCAGGTGGTTTACCTGCTATGTCCAGGATTGAGTGGAGGCATCCACTGGACCCTTCAGAGAAAGTAGGTGTGCGCACCCTGGAGAGGCTGGGTCTTGACCCACGGCTGAGGTAGCTGCTGTTAACTGAAATAACACAGAGCAGGAGCATTCTGAGTAAGTTCTGCTGGCCGGGCTGCGCTGCTCGGCCCGGGGCCAAGCTTTACCCGCGGGGCGGGCCGCGCTCTCACTCTCCGGGCGGGCGGCCCGAAGGGCGGGCCCGGCCGCGGCCCCGCCCCGCCCGGCGCATGGCCCCGGTGCTGCGCAGCGCCCGCCGCTTCCCCGCGCTGCTGCGGGCGGCGTCGGGCCCGGCCATGGCGCAGCCCGGGGGCGGCGGGGGCTGGCTGGGCGCGCTGCGCTTCGACAACCTGGCTCTGCGCTCGCTGCCCGTGGACGCCTCGGAGGAGAGCGGCCCGCGGGCCGTGCCCGGCGCCTGCTTCGCCCGGGTGCGGCCCAGCCCGCTGCAGAGCCCGCGGCTCGTGGCCATGTCGCTGCCGGCGCTGGCGCTGCTGGGCCTGGAGGCGCCGGAGGCCGACCCGGAGGCGGCGGAGGCCGAGGCCGCGCTGTTCTTCAGCGGGAACCGGGTGCTGGCGGGCGCGGAGCCCGCGGCGCACTGCTACTGCGGCCACCAGTTCGGCAGCTTCGCGGGGCAGCTGGGCGACGGCGCCGCCATGTACCTGGGCGAGGTGCTGGGCCCGCGGGGCGAGCGCTGGGAGATCCAGCTCAAGGGCGCGGGCATCACCCCCTTCTCCCGGTAAGGCCCGCGCGGGACGGGCCGGCACAGCCGGCGCGGTTCGGCCCGGGGCGCCGTGCCGGGGGCACGGGACGGACTGGCCGGCCGCAGATCGCACTAGCGAGGGGCTGGTGCCGGGCTGAGGGTCATTCCTGAGGAAAGGTCATCCCTGAAGCCCTCGTGTTTATTTGCTTTTTGTTTAACTTTGGCAGCAGCGAATTTAACGCTTAAATGCCAGATCAGAAGGTCGCAAAATTTTCCGCTGGAAAGCAAGAGTGTAACTGCACCTCAGTGCATTCAGGTGGCACGGTACTTCTGTCCCTGGTTATCCTCCTGGGCGGGTTCCCCCCTTTGAGAGGATCCAGGCCATCCACTTGCATTTCCCATATTTTCTGTTCCAGCCCTACAGTCTTGGTAACACTTTAGTTTCATGTATGTGGTCCTCTGAAGGCTTTCTTCAGATCTATGAGGGTTAAGGAAGTCTCAGTGAAAATCCCAGATAACGGTGGTAGCTTTGTAGATCTGCCCTGGGCAGCTCTCCTGCTTGTCTGCAGTGTTGGAAGTGCCGAGAGTGTGGGCTGAGAACCGCCTGTATCTGTTCCATTTGTTTAGTGTCTGCTAAAAAAGCTAGTTTGTTATCTGTTTAGGTGTTTGGATTTTTTTTAGTGCAGCTGTTGTGCATGCTCATATTTAGGACCCCATTTCTGGATTGCTTATTCAGAAAGATTCAAAATGGCATTTTTCATCATATTTCATTTAACTAAAAGGAAGCCATTGATTTGATATACAGTAAATAGCTATAGCTGTCCAAATATTAAACTTTTTTGAAAGACTATTGCATCAATAAAATAAACATAGTTAGTGATTAGAAGGGATATGTGTACCTGGAAGGTTTATTCTGTTGTGTGTGCTCTTCATTGCAAATTGTTATGTCCACCTAATTGAAATTTAACAGAAGTTTGGAGGTCCAGCCTTTCTTTTCACATCTACCACTACTTTGTTTGTGGGACCATGGACAGAGTGTGCTACTTCTAGGCTTTCATTTCTCTGCTGCTACAGAGGAGACAGGAGTTCCTGCCTATATAGCCTAAAAACTGTCCATGTCTTTTTGGTGCAGACAGGCTGATGGTCGGAAGGTCCTGCGGTCGAGCATCCGGGAGTTCCTGTGCAGCGAGGCCATGTTTCACCTGGGAATACCAACAACACGGGCTGGCACCTGCGTCACATCTGACTCCAAAGTCGTTCGGGACATATTTTATGATGGGAATCCAAAAAATGAAAGGTGTACGGTTGTTCTGAGAATAGCCTCTACATTTATAAGGTAGAAGCCTATTTTGTTGATCAGTTTTGTTTTGTTCTTTTTCCCTTTAAAAATAAGTAATCTTCTAAAGTATATTTCCCTAACAGCACCGTTTGTGTGTTTCTTGTTCTGGAGGCTTGAAACTTCTTTTGCTGGGCTGTAGGAAGCTGCTTTGGTTGCTCAGCAAATGGGATGAGCTGCTGTCTTTGCACTGAGACAGATAAATACTAGGGATGCTGGCCTGCTAGAAAGAGGAAGTAAGTTCTGCGGACTTAGGAGATGAGATTTTTCATGTTTATTCCTCTACAGAATACATGATTTTTTTTAATAGCAGTAGTAGTGGTGAATTATACCTCTATCCTTAATTCCAGTTCTAACGTAGTTCTGTGAAAGTTTGGGTGTACTTACCCTGCCTGAGAAGTGTGTGAGGTTCCTGCTCCAGCAGGAGCTATTAGGCAGCAGAAGCTATTTCAGGAAGTTGCATTGCTTCCTCTAAGGTTACAGAATGTTAGAGGAAGGTGAGGTATGAGGAATATGCGCTTTCATATGTATGTGTATATTAGTGTGCATTCCTGTGTGTTTACATATCTGGAAAATATATCTGGTATGCTTGATGTACAGTCGAGTATTTAAAATAAGTCCAACTTCTACATATTTGCAGGGCAAAAAATTTTCAGTAGAAGGAGTTTTAAGAAACTTTAACGAGCTGGTGTTCAGTACTGGCAGGGTTGGTCCGTTTAGTTACATGTGGGTGTAGGAGCTTCCTTTCACCAAGTCACTGAGCCTTGCCACGTTCAGTGTAGGGATCTTGCACGTCTTTTCCCTCAGTCACCTGAAGAATTGATGTTAAAAGATGATGGTGCTGTTACTGCAACAACAGTAAATATTTTTATTACATGCAATATCAAATTATGTTAATAGTTTCAGATAATTCTCAAACCTGTTTTTATTTTGAAACAGATTTGGCTCTTTTGAAATTTTTAAGCCCCCCGATGAATACACAGGACGCAAGGGTCCCAGCGTTAACCGGAATGACATTCGAATACAGATGCTTGATTATGTGATCAGCACTTTCTACCCTGAAATCCAGGAGGCTTTTTCAGACAACACTGTTCAGAGGAATGCTGCTTTTTTCAAAGAGGTAAGGAAGATCAGATTCTCTTCTTAAATCCATACCAGTCATCTTTAGGAAGTCCATCTGCAAGCACAGATGACTGGGGTCAGGTAATACTTCGTACCATTCTATTGTCTGAACTCTTCTTTGAGGAGAGCACTCTTAGTAGACCCACTTCTTGATGAAAGCAGTGTTGATATTGATCTAAGCAGTGAAAACAGTGTAACCTTCCCAATGGTAAATCACGATTTCCCTGCTTTGGGAGAGCTTCTAAAGGCTTGTCTCTATTTTCAGGACTATCTTAGACTGTGAGAGGGGGTTCTGGCTCTGACTGTCAGATGATGAGTTGGTGGTGCTGAGACATCACCTGCAAGGCATCATTTTGTAAAATACTGAGATGCTGAGTCTCATTTTCCAAATTACAAACAGGAATGTTGTCTGCAAATCAGTTTAACTTCAGACTTTAGAACTGAAATGTTTCAAGGCAGTTGAGCATTTTTATAACTAGCTAGTAAACAGAGTAATTAAAAAATACCAGTGTCTAATACTTCACTAGTCTATCTGAAAGCTATTGTGGTGCTTTGAAATCTGAAATGATCTGGTATGGACTCAGGGAATGGCTGCAGCATGATGCACTTCCGTAACAGACCAGTAAGAGGTCAGAAGCCAGACTTGATGGCTGACATTCTGTGGTTTGGTTTCTTGCCCTTTTTTTTTTCTTTACCACAACCTGTGCATACTTGCATTAATTCTTCAAGGCAGGCTGTGGCTTGGTTCACCACTGTGTTCCAAAGAGGTTAACTCTGCTGGAAAAGTCCTTTGTGTGTGAACAGTTTGGGTTGATGAGGAGAGCTGTAGCTTGTCACTCTGTTGTGTCCAGCTCTGTAGCTGATGGCATGTTTGCTCCCTGATGGCAGAAAAGGCACAGGACTTGGGGATCTTTGTGGATGTGTGTGTGTGTGCCCGGTCCTGCCTGTTTTTGCTTTTGGCTGCTTTTCCTGGCCCAGTTGCTACTGGATTCCTTCTCCTTCCCCCCACCCCTATTCCTGGCATCCTTTTCTTGTTTCCCCAGATCCATTTTTCTTTGTTGTACTCCTCATGCCACTGCCTGTCCACACTCCATGTTTGTGCTATCATTGCCTCCTTATGTTTTCTCTCATCCTTAGTGGAGACTTTTTAGACTTTTCTCTGTTTGAAAATCATTCCAGTCCGTTTTTTCTTGAACAAATACATCCATTTGCAGGGAACTGCTGTTACTTCAACTCTATCTTGTTTTATTGTTCTTTCTGCACTCTGGAGGAAATTAAGAAAAAAGTACAGGTGACTGCATTTCACAGCGCTGTCTAGAACGCAGACATCATTATCTGTACTTCTCAAATAATTTGTAGCTGTTGTTTGAATTTAAATGAGTATGTCCTTCAGCTGACAGTCTTATTTATATATACACCATACTTTCCTTCTAGTTTGGCTAGCTGTAGAAAATGGTTGATAAAAAGTAATAAGGTCAAAGAAGATACAGGGCTTTCTCTTTATTATCAAGATACCCATCTTTGAGTGGCACCCAAAGTTGTTTTTGGGCACTCTCATCAGGGGGATTACTTTTCACCAGAACCCTGGTGGTGTGTGATGCATCCTTACAAGGACTGTCTTACCACTGGAGTGCTTTAATCTCAGCCCTGGGCCAGGACTTTTTCATTTTTAAATTTTACATTTTCCTGGCACAGAGCCATTGTGCAGGGTGTGCCTCTCTTACTGGGTCATGGTCTAGGTAATCAGTTCTGGACACATGTAGCGGGCTGCTGCCTTCCAGCTGCCCCATGAATCAGCGTTCAGGAAAAATGTGTAAGGTACCTACCATGAGAATATTGGAAAAATTAGCAGTGTGGGATCTCAAGGTAGACCAAAAGATTGTGTTCCATGCATTATTTGTGTAATTTTTCTTCTTTACTTGACTGCATATGTATTTAAAAAAAAAAAAAGGTAGGAAAATTCTGGATTGGAACACAAAACAATTAAACAATTAATTAAACAATTCGTAGATTGCTTTTTGAACCTTAATTAGATACAGTTACACTGCAGCATGAAGCAAGTAGTTGTTTTGAATTTCTGTGCATTGTTAGCTATTTGGGAAGAAAAATTATTTTATCTATAAAAATAATTTGATTTTAAAGTTTTAGTGAATAGCTATGCAGAATTTTTACTTATGGCAATTTAGTAAAGTATTTGCAACTAATTTGATTTGAAAACCATGTTAGCTTCCTGATTTTTAGTGTTGTAGTTGACAGGTGGATTAATGTATTTAAATAACTAGGACTGCTTTAAAATATTATACTATTTATTTGAAGGATGGGGCACATGCAGTAATTTTAGTCAAGTTAATAAAAATAGTTCTTATTTAAGCCGTGGAAAATTACTGGTGAAACATGCATTTGGTGAAGAATTGCATTAAAATAAAATCATCATTCTTGCAATATTTTTATTTAATCTTGTAGCCTTATTTCCACTCTCAAAACATGGAGAGAAACGCTTATCAGTGCTAAAACCTGTTTGCATGGAATAGTTTTTTTGTGTCAGCCCTTTACCCTCCCTGTAAATCACCCCTACATACGAGGTAAACCAAAAGGCTACACTTGCTTAGGTGGTTTCCTGCCTGTAGTTACTCTTTAAAATTAATAATAGGCAAAAGAATATATTTGTATAATGACTAGACTAGTATGCAAGTCTGATGTCAAACAGTTTACTTTGTTTCAGTGTCCCGTTTCCAGTGCATTTGAAAGCTGTTCAATTGACTGGCAAGTCAAGCATGGAAGGAGAGAAGTGGATGCAAATGGAAATGGGAGGCAGGGAAACAGAGGAGTTAATGACAGGAGGAGAGAGGCAAAGTATCCTTAAGATGTTTGTGTGTATGACATAGTGCCAGAATCTGCTTCTGTTGGACCTGTGGAAACATCAGTTCAGACTAGGAAATACGTGAATGTATTGGAAATACATTGTTGTGACGGCAAACGAACAAAACATCCTTTCTTTCAGATAACCAAGCGGACGGCGAGGTTGGTTGCGGAGTGGCAGTGTGTGGGGTTTTGCCATGGCGTGCTGAATACAGACAACATGAGTATTGTTGGGCTGACCATTGACTATGGCCCCTTTGGGTTTATGGACAGGTCAGTGTGGCATCATTGTTTGGAATGTGCATATGTTCTTGCTATGTAGGACAATCCTGGCGTTCATGGTTGCTTTAATATTTTGACTCTAAAGTAGACTTCTGAATTATCTTCATGGCAAAGGAGATCAAGGTAGTTCTAGTTGTCCTGTAATTCTTCTTGTCGATGTACTTTAAACTGTATTCACAACATCTCTAGCTGTTAGACTGTTCTTGTAGCCTTTGGCTTTGGAAAAAGAATCAAGGAACGTGTCCTTTCAAATGTTTTAGTTCCTAGAGCAGACTAAAATAATAAAAGTACTGCTTCTCACAATATTGGTATTTAGATACTGAGATAGAAGAATGCTAACTATTTCTTCTCTTGTAGGTATGACCCTGAGCATGTTTGCAATGGTTCTGATAATACAGGGCGCTATGCTTACAACAAACAGCCAGAGATTTGCAAGTGGAACCTGGGGAAACTTGCTGAAGCTTTAGTTCCAGAGCTGCCCTTGGAAATAAGCCAACCCATCCTGGAAGAGGAATATGATGCAGAATTTGAGAAACACTATTTGCAGAAGATGAGAAAGAAACTAGGCCTAATCCAGCTGGAATTAGAAGAAGACAGTAAGCTGGTGTCTGAACTGCTTGAAACCATGCATCTCACAGGTTGGTGAACAGCACAGAAGGTGCTTATTTAATAGCCTATCAGAATCTATTGTCAAATCAAAATACAATTTATATCCAGACCTTAAAAGAAAATAGCTTGTGCAACTACATTATTATCTGGAAGAACAAAAGGCTGAAGATAATTACCTTATTGTGAACTGTGAAGTAGTTGTTGCCTTATGCAGGGCCCCGTCTCACATTTGCACTCTTACTGAGAGAACACTTTATTTGCCTCTTTAGAATGGTGACCTGTACTGCTGTGGGAGGAGACAGGAAGGAGGTATGGGAACTGCTTTCCTGTTGATTTTCTAGTTGCATTACTCATAAAATTAATTTTTTCAGCTGGAGACTTCACAAATATTTTTTACTTGCTGAGTTCATTCTCAGTAGACATTGATCATTCAAAATTTGAAGATTTCTTAGAAGAGCTTACAAGTCAGTGTGCTTCTGTGGAAGAACTGAAAGTTGTTTTTAAACCACAGATGGATCCAAGGTACTACTCTGCTTAAATGCTTTTCGTGTTTGCTTTTAGTTTCCTTGTGACCATAATGAATTCTGCATGGTATGTAATATTTCACTAATTTTAAGATTGGAAATGTCACTGTTAAGCAGATGCACCATGATATACAACAGTGACTTTCAGCAGTTGGCTCTTGAGTTAAAGTTGGTCTTGGTCTTTTTTTTTTTTAATTTCATTCCCTGTCTCTGCTGACTTGAGCAATAGGAGTACCAAATAATGAAGTGATATGGAAGTATTTTACAGAAGAAATGGGTTTGAACTACAATGCTACTGTGTTCTGCTGTCAGCAAAAAGCCACTTTCAATTGCCAAAGTTCTGGCCTAAGGATAGATCTTTGGACTAGTAGACTGCACCACTTTAGGTGGTAGAGTCCATGCCCCATTTGTTCTGCAGTCCAGCTGCTCTGAGCATGGAAAAAAATGACTCATGTTCAACTGCTGCAGTGACTACAGCAGTTTTTCACTTTTTGGAGATAGGGGAAAAATTAAAGGTATTTTGAATATACTTCTCTTCCTCCCCACCCTCTTGTTTAGTAAGTGCTACCATGAAAGTAATGAACCCACCAAATTTTTCAGCTCTTGCTGTGTGTTGATAGCACAATACAGAGATAGCTTGTGTGGCAGAGATGGGACAGTATGTTTTAAACACTGCATTCAGGACTAGAGAGACCTGAAAAGTAGCTATAAGTCATCATGATAGGGATGTGACATTTTGGAGGGGAATAATACTGTATTAAAGTGAGTGCATTTTTTAATCCCAGCACTTGGATATCATAGATCTAGGCATATCAGATGTGTACATCAGATCTGGATAGTACTTTATATAAATCCAGAAATCAGAGCACCTGGCTTATCTCTGCTGACTGAAAAGTAGGAAAATATAACTTGATATAATGAATTGTTTGTTTTGAAGCCAGGAGAAATGTTTCTTTTGTCCTTTGCTTAAAACAGCATTTACAGAGGAAATAAAAACACTTCATATTTTGATATGCTGCAACTGTTTGGGTTTTTATTTTACTTTATGCTATGCTGTAGTTATTAATTCAGGAAAAATAAAAGCTAGCATGATACTGGAAAATAAGGTGGAGCTATTGTACAGCACCAGCTAACACAGTGAAATATGAAAAAATGCAATCTTAGTCAAACTTGCAGCAAATTAGTCTGGATATTGTTTAGAATTTATTATCAGAAAGTAGTTCTCAATCTGTGATTTAGACTGGCTAACTAAAAAAATCAAACACAGTGTTGTCTCATGTGACTTAATTGAAGTATTTTTCCCCATATCATTTAGGGTTTTATTAGTACTGGCAAAAATAGTAGGTGTTAAAGAAATTTCAAAAACCCCAAACAACATAACCTATGACTGCTATATTATCTTTATATCTAAATAAGATCAATTTTTTTTAAGCTAATTCCTTTCAAAGTTCAAAGGGTGTTTTGATGAGAATTGTGCAACTAAATTAGTAATTTTCAAAATCTACTTAATATACCACAAAAATCTTTATATACCACAGGAATGTTAATTAAACACACTGTAGAAGTAGGAAGAAACAGTGAAATTAGGATCATTTATAATAAAAGTTGTTTTATTAATTATGAATTTCTGTTACTTAACCTCTCTAGTGAAATCTCAGTTTGTTGTGAATGTTTTTGTATCTACTTTGATGGCAGAGAGATGGTTCTTGACGAGCAGCTCAACTTTAGTATCTAATACGTTTGTTCTTTTTGTTCCCAGACAACTGTCAATGATGCTGATGTTGGCTCAGTCTAATCCTCAGCTGTTTGCATTAATTGGAACAAAAGCTAATATCAATAAAGAACTGGAGCGCATTGAACAGTTCTCTAAACTGCAGCAGTTAACAGCAGATGATGTACTTAGCAGAAATAAAAGACACTGGAAGGAATGGCTGGAGAAATACAGGTAAGGTTTCTCAGTATTGGTAGCACTAATATATTTCTGCATTTTGAGAACGATGTGCATGTCTTAAAAAAGACACCCTGTCTCAAATATAGATTAGGAGGGTGGGGAGGGCATGCAACTCAAGAATATTATCTACTGCCCATGATCAGTGTCTCTCTTGCTGTGAAAATTCAAGGGCATCTTTTTGCTTCCTTTACTAAATTGTGAGGTAGTGTGAAGATGTAGAAATCACCTAGCATCAAACTAGTATGAAGAGTGCTTCACCAGTGTTGATGTTGATTCTGATTTAGACTAATTCCAGTTGTGAACTTTTGCTCAGTAACTACAACTGACTGACCTCTAACCATTCTATCCTTTGAATTTTTTTTTTCCAAAAGAAAAATCTATATGTTAATACAGAATCAAAGAGTAAAAACAGAAATCATAGCCAGGAAAAACGAATGTCCAGACTGTTCTAAAACCTAAAAACTTAAGTGTTAGCGGGAGATTTTTTTTGTAAAGAAAACCCCTGAATAGAGCATTAATTTTTTGTACTGTGTGGATTAGGGCAGATCTTTCCTCACCTGGGTGCCTGTGATCTTGTTCTTCAGCAGGGCTGAGAGCTTTAGCAAGTATTGCTGATAGAAAGTACCTCAAACTGCCTCAACTCTATTGCATCCTCGTGCCTTTACCAGAACAGCAAAAGCTTTAACCAATAAACAGTACAGAAATATTTGAAAGACAAGACCTGAATGTGTCAGTCATTGCAGAGCAGTGTAGAACAGACCATATCCTGTGTCTCGATCTGACTTTGGAGAACAGAAAAGCTGTGCTGTGCCACTTCCTCAAGCTCTATCAGGACCTGCTGACTGTCCCTAGTACTGCTTTTAAACTAAGTGGTGGTTTATATTCTGTTGCCATTCTGCATTTTATAAGCAGAGAGGATTATAGATGATATAGTAGTTTTTAAGAACTGAAAATCAATTATCTCAAAACACGAAAATGTGTCAACTTCTACATGGGATTCTTGGTAAAAACCAATTGTTGTAACGTGCTTTATTTCAGAGTCCGTTTGCAGAAAGAAATAGAAAGTGTTGGTAATGCTGATACCTGGAACACTGAGCGTGTCAAGGTCATGAATTCAAACAATCCAAAATATATCTTGAGAAATTATATTGCCCAGAATGCCATAGAAGCAGCTGAAAATGGGGATTTCTCAGAGGTATGCTATTATTGCTCTCTCCCTCTCTAGGCTTGTGTGGATGTGTAGTGGTGCTGTCAATGACTGACATTATATCAAGCAAAATTTATCTGGAATCTTGGACAGTAAGGGAATTGGGAATTCACTGTTCTGGAGATCTCTGTTGTTTTTATTGTAACTGTAATTTTAATGACTGCAGTACAAATAATGGAATCAAAACTCTGAATCTGAACTTCATCAGTTCTTGTAGGCTGACCTCAGGACAAGACACTTACAGTGCTTTTACTGTCTTGAGAATGGCTTGGAAGGCAGTTGAGGATTAATTTATACTTGTTCCTTTCTGGAAAATGTTATCTTTTAAAATTTACAGCTTTCACCTGTGGACTTCAGCATGTAGAACATTACATACAGAATATGGGAAAATTAATCTATTTTGAGAAATTAGATAAGAATTTGTATTTAATATTTGCATTTCAAGTGTCTTGAGCCTGAGTCCCATAAAGATACAAACTCAGCCAGGTACAGTTTTACAGTTTGCATCTTATGTATATTATTAATCTCTCTAATATTTGGCTTGTGTGAAGTTCATGTATTAAATTCAATATACTTGCTCATTATTTGGCATGAGGTTCTTCTCCATATCATTTTGCCTCCACTTTCTAAATTCTTAACAACCATGCTGTGTTTTTGCACTAGGTAAGAAATGTACTGAAACTTTTAGAACATCCATATCAAGAAGCAGAAGGTTTCCAGGAGGTAAAGGAAGATGTAGAAGAGGAGGGAGCAACTGCTACAGCAGCTGTTTGTTCTCAAGAGACCAGAAGCAAACAATCATATTGCAGCAAACCTCCGCTGTGGGCTTCGGAGCTCTGCGTTACGTGATCTTCTTAACTGCCTTGTTTTGTGTTCTGCTGTGAACTGAAGACTCTGGTCCTCCTTCAGCAGTGAAGAATTCAGCAAGGCAAACATCGAAGTGCTGTTAAGTTATTGAAACAACACTACATCTGGATGCATCTGCAGCAGTCTTCAGCTGTGCTTAATTTGAAGTAATTGTGGATCATTGGAACAAACCAGTGACAATCACATACACATCAGTAATCTAAATGTTTAAAAAACCAAAGTCTTTCCTTTATCCTCACTACGTTGCAAGTAAAAAGCAGTATTTTATGTTGAGGCAGGCTGAACTTCAGTCATCCAAATGGAGTTGTTGTTACGTGAAGACAAAAACATCAAGTCAGGAATCTGATCTGTTTTTGTCTGATGTCTTAACTAATAGTACTTCTAATATTTACTTACTGCTTTCTCTATGCAGAAACTTTTAGTCTTCTTTAATGGAGGAACGAACAGATTCATTGTTGCTTGTTTGAAGCTATGTTTCATTTAATTAAGTAGTTCATTTCTTGTGAACCTTCAGATTGGTATTTAATCATTATCTATTTTCTGAGAATGTGTGTGCCAGCTAGAATTTGGGGGGAGCAATTTAACTTTTTTAAGAGCAGAATTAAGAGAGATTACATTTGCACTTGAAAACTTGGTGGTGAAGTTTATTCAGGTTCAGTATGTTTGCACACAACACCCATAAATATTCACTAAACTCAGGAGTGCAGTTTGTAACCCAATTGCCTTGGGCAAGATCCGTTAGCCAAATTAGCTTGAGCCTTAAACTACCCCAGCACTCCAATCCAGGTTTGTTGTGGATTTATTTCTGTGCTCCTAATAGAGTCTGCCTGTTTGGGAAGTGTGCAGGTCAGGTACCTGCTCATCACACCGGTCAGTGGGGTTCTTCCATTCCTTCTCTACTCTTTTGCCATTTAGTTTGTTTCCATGGTCTGTGAAAATCTTCAATCTGGAAGTTGGTCATTTAGGAATGTGATATCTGAGCTTGGATAAAAGTTGATGGAGGATGTGGGAAGAGAAGAGGAGCTGACTTGCTTGCAAGTTACTTAAAATGTTTCAGAAGAGGTTTCAGGGGAAGGTTGGTTGCCATTACTGTCACATCATCAAAAGAAAGTTGTTCTGTAGGTAGTTGTTACTTAGCTTTCTGAGTTTCTTTTTGAAGAAACTGTATTACTAGTTCAGACATCTGAAAGTGTCCTGAAAGTTCAGACACCTGAAAGCAAAGGCTTCTGTTTCCAAAGAGGCCACTGTCTCACACTGTGATTTACGTGTCCTCAAGGAAATTCTTCTGCTACCCCCATGCAAACTTGTTATCAGCTCGGGTTGAATTGTGGTTTTTGAAGTCTTCCTCACTATGAGCTGTCAGCAAACACGGAGAACAGTTGGACTGTTGCTTATCCATCTGTACTAACAGTCAGTTTTTCCTCCTCACTGTCACAGGACATAGGGCATGCTTTGAATGTAAGCATTCGCTCTGTCTTGGAGCTGGAAGAGCTGATTTGTGATAAACTGTGATCTCTGACAAGCACAGCACTTTCTGCGCGATTTGGAGTCCTTAAAGAAAAGGACAAACTAGGTGTGTTCTACCTAGCCCATGGAAGAATGGCGTAGTTGAAAGGTTAAGCTTTCATTGAAGATTATCCTTCCTTTATATTTGTGTTACTGGAACCAAACCATTTGATAGAAACTTTAGCAGAAAGTCAGTGCTGGGTAAACAGGACTGCATCAAGGGAGGGAAAATGTGTCTGCAGTTTGAAATACACTTGAGACATCCACTTGCAGAACCTGTGGTCTCACAGTGTTTGTAGGGCTCCCCTGGGACTGTCAGGGCAGCACAAGTATGAGGTGGGGGCAGCTCCTGTCTGGGACTTATCCTTCGATGTTCGGATTTCTTGCAGTCAGCTTCCTGCTCAGGGCCACAGGACCCTGAGAGCAAACATCGGCTGTTTTCCCTGGGAAAGAAAACTCACCAGTCCAGGTTCCTGCTGTCAGTTTGTAGGGCTCCCCTGGGACTGTCAGGGCAGCACAAGTGTGAGCAATGAGCTCCACAAGGGAGCAATGGAGCGGGGAGAAGTTGCTCCAAACTTACCATCATTACTGTGCTGATTCTGTTTCTCAGTTTATATCTTTTCTTTTGGACACACAGGGGAACAGAGTTTTAGAGGAGTTCTATTCAAGCTTTTTCTTTCCCAAAATGGTGTAAAAAGTAATGATTCTTAATCATACCTAAAGGATCAAGTCTTCTCAACAGCATTCTGATAATAATTTGGGGGGGTTGAGTAGGTCTCTATTAATAGTCGTATTGAGAAGGAGAATAATATTCTAACTGTGTGTTTGTGTGTTTGGACATATAAGAATTTGGATTAACTACCAAATTATTGTGCACCTATATTGCCAAAATCATAGAAGGAAATACTTTGGAATAATTTTCAAGTAATGATCCTTAAAAGGGAAAATGAATATTACAGTGAGAAATGCAAATGCAGTGGTATTTGCTGCTACATATTCTATTCTTTACATGTCAATCAAATGCAAGCGGTCTGGCAGGGTTGGAATGATTAATGCAGCCCCTTGGTGTGCCAGTCAGTAAATTTGTATGTATGATAGATGTTCACCAACAGGTAGAAACTGGGAAGGCTTTCACATGTTCCAGCTGCACTGACATCCAACTGCTCAGTTACTCAGGGCATGCAATAATATCAGTGCTTTGTGTTTGAAGAAGCATGATGATCCAGAGCCAAGAGGAATGCTTGTGCTCTTCCAGCACTCTCATTTCAGCAGGTGGGTCGTAGTCTGATGACAGTGAGTTTCTTCTGTTCTTGTTCCTGGAGCAATGTGGAAGCAGGAGGTTGAGCAGCAGCACAATTAGGCCAAATTTTGGCCAGATTAGAATGTTATCACTTAGCTCAGTTCTTCAGAGAGAAGGGAGTGGAGCTTCTAGCATTTGGGAATCTAAATACTTGAATCATAATTTGCTTGTTGATTTTTACTGCTTGTATTTGCAATAGGTTCTGAAAATAATATTTATTACTGGTCAAATATTCTGCTTATATAAAAGCCATGGAATTGTGCTCAAAATGAAGTGGTAACTCTTCTTATCAAAACCTTTCTGTGGAAATAAGTGATTAGACTTAGCCTGTGGCTATACCATATATCCTAAAGTACACTCATATAAAATCAAGAGGTACCCAGATTACAAAACTGAAATGAGAACCTATTGGAGACTGGATATTCTCACATGATAGTGGGACTCCTTTCATGACTTGGTAAGATTTCACCGTAACTCTGCTTCATGAGCTTGTAAATCTACAGTTGCAGAATGTTTTCAGGTCAACTCTTATTTTGGAATGTTGTGGGGGTTGTTTGGGTTTTTTTTTTTTTTGTTGTTTTTTGTGGGTTGGGTTTGGGTTTTTTTTTCCACGTAAGTTCTACAGATCTGATTATTAAAATTGATAAAAATTGCAATTTTAATATTTTTGTTAATGCCTGTTTCCTGAAAGTTTTTCTGTTAACCATACTGATCGCAGATGTGAATCCAACAGGAGGGTTTTGCAATGGTGTCACATCCAGTGTATCATCCCACAGTCTGAATTCTAAACAGTGCTGCCACTACCTTGCTAACATAGTTACATCTTGTCATTCAGCCTTTTGCTTCCTGTGTTGACAATGGGAGGTTTTTAGTGTGCAGTGACAGTTCTCAGTTCCTCTCACCTGTATACAAGTGGGCTGTGATAAAGCTCCAGACAGACATGAGTACAGACTGTACCATTTTTGTTCGTGCAATTCATGCAGCAAACGCCTAATTAACAGGGGAGCAGAAAATCAGGGGGAGAAGTCAGGTTTTCTAAGTGTGCAAAATCTCTTTGTACTCCCTAGATAAAAAACATATACCCAAGGCTTGATATAAACTTTGATAGTATGTTTAATTAACACTGCCTATATAGCCATAAAACAAACCATGAATCCATTGTCTAGACTTCAAGGTGTTTCTGTTCATGGCTTGTTGCAGAAACGATAGAATTGCAGCTCTGTGAATCATCAAAATCATGAATGAAGACTCACTTGAAGCAAAAAAATACTTTTTTGAAATGTGATTGTAAGTTTAAATGTTGCAAGACCCACTCTCATGGAGCAGGGAGAGCATTTTTGATGTGGCTCTGAGAATTCCCCTAAAACCACAGCTTCCATACAGTATCCATACAGCAGCAGATACCCAGCCCAGCACTTGGCCTGAAGTTATTCTCTGAGTGGATATGCAAATTCACAAGGTTGATGTTGGGTACATTATGGTGCTACTTTTTGTGCCCAGATCCATCAGAATAAGCAAATGAGAATGCCCTATAGGCAATTCCTCTTGAAACTGTTCTGTAGGAATCATGTAAATACATTTTTGGGTTCTCAGAGGTGACTTTTCTTGGGCAAATACACAGGTCTTCAGGAGAGATTCTCAAACATCTAAGATGTAAACTCCTTTATTTAAAACATTCCTGTAGGCTCCCTGTGTAAAAGAAAAATAGGGAAATGGAAAAAAATAGCTCCTTTCCAGGCAGTGAGTCACCTGATACTAGCATAGATGTCTAAATAGAACATGTAACTCGTGCCTCAGAAGTGTCTTTTTCTCTCCATGAACTATAAAAAGAGTCTAAACAACTGGCTCAGATGTAAATGTCTGCAGTGTAGATGATCAAAGCAAGGTGAGGTATATCCACCACTGGAGCATGGGAAGGTGCAGACAGGCTCAGGGTCTGGAGCACACACCACCAGCTCATGGCTAGTTTCTCGTTGTGCCTGTTCTGGTGTAGCTAATGCTCCAGCCTTCATGAGTCCTTCCTCTACCCTTCCCACAGTGAGTTGCTGACAAATAGTCAAAATGGTCTTAGGAAGTCAATCAACTCTGTGCCAAGTACTTAAAAGTGGAAAATACTTAGAAAAATTTAGTGGTTTATTAAGAAGTTATATACCTAGAAAGAAACAATTCTGCAATTTTTTCCTAAAACTTCCTAGTTGGAATGTCCATAGTCTAAATCTTATTTGGCAGACTAACTTAAAAATACTTGAACATTTGAAGGAAGATTAAATGAGCAATGAATGACAAACACCCAGCAAATAATTTAGAATCAGATAAATTTTTTTTTTTTTTTTTTTTTTTTTACCTCTAAATACTATTATATTGCTTTGTTACAGATTTTGTTCGTTTGGGTGGTTTGTTTGTTTTTTTTTATTTGTATTCAACACTTTAGAAAATAAGGAAATTTGCAAATAATTGCAAATAAATGGCTGGAGTTATGTAGGAGGAGAAACTGATGGGAGCTCCAACCCTGTAGCTATGCTATTCATTTGCCATGACAGAAGCACATGAAGGCATCCTCTGACACCCAGTGATTGAACCCAGCACTCCCTGACACTGAGAAACTGCCCTAATTTCAAACATGCTCCAGGATGGCTTTCACTGCACGTCTGTGTTTGCATCTTAGCTTGGACTGTGATTTTGATGCCTCTTTTCACCACTGCCCACCACTGGGATTGGGCACGGAGCCGCCTTGGACCAGAGCAGATCAGCCCCTCGGATGAAGCCAGAACAAAGCTGTGCCCCAGCTCCAGGGAGCAGCCAGACCTTGCCACCAGAGCAGTCCCAGTCCAGGGGACACCCCTGGGGCAAGGCCAGTGTGGACACAGGGCCCCAGTGCCCACGCCATGGATCTGCTCCTGTTGTGCTACAGGACTTGCTCTGCACAGGTTCTCTCCCTCTCTTGTGCAGTTTCCTGCTTCAGGTCAGAAAACACCCACTGGGGCAGAGAGTGTGCTCAGAGCCCAAACAGATGTGCTGACGGGAGGTGAGAATCTGTCTTTTGCTCAAGCAACTCGGGAGGCTCTAGTGATAATGCTGTAGTTCCCTTCAGTTGCAGGAAATAATTTGCTATGATGCAACAAGGCTGTGTATCTATTTTGTGGTTTCCACCCAATCCCTGCAAGTGACAGAAACCTCATCCTACCCTGCAGTTATAGCAGTTTTAATTGCCAAACATGCCAACAGCAGATTCTGCAATTCCTGGGCAAAAGCTGTTGCTTCTATTTGCATGTGATTTCAGACAATATTCCAGTCACGAACGCTATGGTCGGACTGAAGATATCTTTCTTCTTCCTCCCACAACTGTAAAATCACAGTAAGAATCCACAATCTTCATGTGAGCTTTTATACAGAGGACTCAGCTGCTGCCTGAGGATTCATGTGCTGCAGATATCTGCCCATACCCTCTGCCCAAAGAACTGTAATCATCTCAAGTACCTTCAAAGCTTTGCTTCTGCTAGCAAATGAACACAAGCTGTGTCACTTCCTAATATTCTACAGCGGCCTCTCCCTCCCCACAGATTTCCTAGAGCATGGTTCTAATCACTGACACTGCTCCTCCAACCCTTTTGGTGACTTAAGATGCTCTTTGTATTCATTCATTGGCTCCTCCATGAAGACATGAATTAAAAAGTTCGTCTTTCTGTAGAGACTTCACAAGTCCCTCTCACAAGGTTCAGATTTTAAATTATTTTTTCATTTAGAACTCTCAAGCCTCCATTACCTCAGTTCTTGGAAAAACACTGTGAAATGTGGTCCCTGACTCAGAAAGTAGCTTACAATTCCCTTGCGGGAAAACCGTTTAAGGATGGCAAATTATAGCAGAGCCAAAGAAGCGGGGGAATGCAGAATAAATTACAAAAGCGTTCAGACGGGCATGGCACGGAACGGCACAGCGGGGCGGGCGCGTAGCCACACTTGTAGCTGTTCTTGGTGCTGAAGGAGGCGACGCTCCGCGGCAGGGCAGGGCAGGGCAGGGCAGGGCAGGGCAGGGCACGGTACGGCACGGCAGGGCACGGCATGGCACGGCGCGGCTCCACGTGAATCCCCAGCTGGTCGCGGGCCGCGGCTCCGGGCCCGCCCGCCGCCGTCGGCACCGCCCTCCCCGGCACAGCCGCTCCGCCCGGGGCGCGGTGCCGGCGAACGCCGCGGGATTCCCGAGCCGAGGAAGCCGGTAAAGGCTGAGGCTGTGGGAAGCGGGAGCGAGGGGGACAAAGAGGGGGTCACCGGCGCGGGCCGGGACTGTGTGATGCGGTCTCCCCCAGGGTGCGGAGCTTCCATCCCCATCCCGCCTGCCGCGGGCGGCGGAGTCGCGTCCCCCGCCACAGGATCGATGACACAGGATAAGATTCCCGACGCTCTTTGTCCCGTCCCCGGGTTTGGCTCGCAGCTCGGATCCCGGGTGGCGGAGTTCCCCTTTATCTCCCGACACCAGGCAGGTTTCGGCAGCGCCGAGCCAGGGCCGTCCCGGAGGCTGAGGGACACAGCCGGGAGCGCTCGCCGGAAGGCTGTGGAAGTTTGCCGCGCTCCTAAAGGCTCTGCCCACCACACGAGCACTGCACGGGGATGCCCCGGGCCGGCAGCGCCCGGACCGGCCCCGCGGAGCCGCGGGAGCGCAGCCCCGGCGGGGCCGCAGCGCCCGCCCGGGAGCGCCGCTCACCGCGGGGAGAAGGTTCCACCTCCAGGGCGCTGCCCGCAACTGCAGCCGCGGCGCCGGCAGCGCCGGCTCGGCACAGGGCGGGCTCCGAACCCCAGGGGCAGCACGGCCGGCTCGTCAGGCCCCTGACATCAACCAGATCTTTTCCATCGTCCCTTCTCACCTAGTCTGAACTACTTTCCTTAAAAGGAACAACATTTTTCTTTGCTTCGCTCAGGGCTGTCTCACTTACTTAGAACATCATTGCTGGAAGGAGGAATTCCAAGAATGCTTAAATATGTCCAGCCAGTGCTTCCATGATCATCTTTGTTGTGTGTTACTGCTTGTGTTTGGGTTAAAGGTCTGCCCCAGGCAAACCACGGGACTCAGACAATGTTCAATGGGTCTTTCTACAGGAATAGTGTAGGGCTAAGCAATAAGGTTCCAAATATCAGATACTGCTCCCAAAGACACTGGGTGGGAATTCCGTCCAGTGGCTTCAGGACAAGACATAACTCTGCACCAGAAGCCAGGCCTGGGTGCACATACACACCCAGTCTTGTAAATTCCTGAAAAACAAGTCAGGTAAACAAACAGGTCTCTGCCTCACTAGGCAACAAAACAGCTCAAGTCTGCAAGCCACTTGCTCTTGCAATCCCCTTTTCTGCAGAACAAAAGGCAGAGAGTTAATAAAATACAGCACAGATAAAGAAACAGCATAGAAGATGTATGTTACAACTGTGCATTACCATGTCTTGACACTGACTAGAGTCAGAGCAAAAACATTCAGGTCAGCTTCACAGCTGGTATATTCTGTCTCTAATACTTATTTCTTGTTCAGAAAAAATTCATAAACTATTTTTACATCTTAAAATAATCTTATTCAATAGTCCATAGTAACATGCTAGTCAGGCCTGTAGCTTCAAATAACTGTCCCATAATCAGACAATGAGCTCCTCATGAATATATCCACCTTTTAACCAACCATGCCTTCATGATCTCAAAACCAAAGTACTTCAATGCTGACTGCCTCTCTATAATGTTCTCATAAAATGACATTGAAAGTTCAATTGTCTCTTCTCACAATATAAGCTAAAAAAACGAAGTGGGAAAAGGAAAATTACGCAAATATGATCCTTTTGTTGAAAGCAGTACTTGGAATATATTGGGAATTACAGCTTTATTTTGCCTTATTGATGCTGAATTTCTCTTTTAGGTGTTTTAAATAATCACTACAAAATAAGATGCATAGTTTAAATTAAACGTAAGAAACTAAGTTTGGCACAAGTGTTCCAACAATCACCAAGTGCTTGAATAGTCAAATATTGTATCTCCTAAAAGACCACCTTGGCACATCATGTCCTCTTCCACTGTGACTAGCAGTCTTAAAGAAAGTAGTTACATTTAGATTAACAATTAATATCAGTTCAAAAATAAACCACATCAAATAACAGGTACTAGTATCTGTGGGAACATTTGTAACTCATACCCATCTCTCGACAGTTTTAGAAAGTATCTGTTAATTTATTTCACATACATGTATTTACACTGAAGGAAATTCACACCACTGAAAATACATTTACACATTCACAGATATACAGTTGTGCACTCTCTCCTGTGCAAAGACCAGCCACTCATCTCTGCTATCCCTGCAATAATGACAGTATCAATATTTAGCAGATCAAACAACTGGCAGGTTTAGTGGATTTTAAGCATCATCATGCTCTGTATATGGTGGTTATACTCTTGAAGCTTTCAGACAGCAGATTATTTCTCTTCATTTTATGAAGAAAAATGCCTCCTGCATGGCATTTGCATAAGCTTCTATAAATCATAAGCATATACATATAGTTTCTGTTTTACTGTGTTATCAGTGATCCTTACTCTATAGAGTTCAGTTATCCTTGTAGTAGTTATTAAAGTTAATTCGCAGCAGGAAGTCCTCCAAATGTGGTTGGTATCCTCTATTTACAAGCTTTGTTACCACTGGAAGAAAAACCAAAAAAGAAAGTAAGCTTCAACTAAGATTAATATTGTAAATTCATCCTTGACAGCATCTCTGCTTTTTAATTAAAAAAAAAAAAAAGCATAATGCAGAAATCTGAGAACAAATGTATATTTTAACGTAAGAGAAGTCCAGTATTTCCTTCTGAAATGATAAAATATTTCAAATAAATGCAAAAGAAAGACTACGTGTCAGTTCTAAGTGAAAGTGCATTATTCTAACAAAGCATTTCCTTATTCACTTCACAGAAACAAAGAAATCATAGAATCTTTCACAATAAAGATGGTGTGTTCCTATCACAATTTCAACTGACCAGGAAGCACGTTTAGGTCCTCAGGAGACCTCTGTGAAAGAAGCAGCTCTGCCGAAGTTTTCTTGAGCAAAGTCCATTGTGAGAGAGAAAACCAAACAGAAATTCCTAGGACAAACCCCTCACACTCTATGAACAAACACTGACTGCTCTAAACATTCTAAATTACAAAGGAAAAAAGCCAAAAGACGCTCCCTAAGCTCACAAACATCCCATGCACCAATATAAAGGAGATTAGCAAGCAGCAGCAGCATGCAAGGAAGAAGGGGAGGTGTATCATTAGAAGTTAGGGACCGAGCCAAAGCCATTGAAGTCCAGACAACTTTATATTGGCTTTCAATGGATTCTGGATCAACCCATTGTGGAATGAGAGCATTTTACAATACATGGTGACTGAGGTACAAGTGGAGATGAACAAACACGTATTTGTTTTGTAGTGCTTAATAAAGAGGGTGTAAAAAACTGGGTCACTCATCAGATTTCCTTACGGAATGGTCTATTAATCTCTGTCCATGAAGCAACCATAGATCTCGTAGTATGGGCTTAGGTGACTCCCACAGGTGTTCTGACTTCCTGTAGAATTTGGAAGCAGCCATTCTAACTCATCCTGAAATATCTGTTTTTGGTCCTTTGATACCATTTTTGGACACCCTTAAAGAATAAAAAGGGCAGCTCATTTCCTGAAGTATATAGTCTGAATAGATCCAAGAAAAGCAGTTGCACCTCCTTCAGGAATTCAAGCTTTTCTAAGAAAAAGGAACCCAGATCCCACAAACCACTTTTATACTAGATGAAGGATAAGTAATATACTAAAACACAATCAAGATCTGAAAGACAAATGGAAGGTAACTATTTCAGCACATTTCAGCACTGTCAGCCTAAGCTGACAGTGAGATGAAATTTTATCATGGTAAAGGAAAGAACATTTGGCTAATGACCCATGTAGTTGAAAAACTTGCCTGGAGCATGTGCTGGGAGGCTCTCTGAGTTTTAGTCCAACATGGGAATCAGAATTTCCAAATCTCATATCAGTGGGAAAGCTCAACTATTGCATATGTATTTAAAATTACTTCTGAGTGGTATCTAACTATCTGTCATTGCTGCCAATAAAAAGTTTCAGAACTCAATTCCAGAGGAAAGAAAAAATGTATGCACACAAGTACAGCTAAATACCAAATGCTTATTTTGTAAATCATCAAAAACTTACAGTCAGTTTTGAAATATCTGTTAGATTTCTTGTGTGGACATCTTAACTGCAGATCTTGACAAACCACAACAATGCAGTTTTCATTTGAGAACTGTATTTCCAACACTCCCTAAGTATACAAATCTTCCTACTTTTACATTATGCTACCAAAATATTCCAGTTTCCAGTTGAACTTTTATTCTATCTAGAATTTATGCAATTTCTTACCTTTGAATAAGAAATGGGAGTAATACTTGAAGGTATTGTACGACTGCTGCATCAGACCAAAATTGGGATGAACAGCCATTTGCTTCCCTGCATCGAAGCTCCATGACTGAGAGATGAGCTGGCTGCGGAACTTCAGAATAAGGCTGAAGATGCTATGTATGATGTTCATCACAGGGGCTGCCTTCTCTGTCAGCAGACCCCTAACAAAACAAAAACAACTTCAGACATTAGTTGATGTAATATAGTGGCTGTAAGACAAATACAAAGGAGTGACAATCCTTTAGGTTAAAGACAATTGCTTAAAAAATCCCCAAGAACTGCAGCCAACAAAATTTAAACAAAGTGCCAAAGTACTTGCACTTCCAAGAAACTTGTATTTGCCTTAGGGTATCTGATTTCTAGAATGACACCTGCCTTTGCAAAAGAGATGACATTTAACAACAACATGCTCTTGAGTTTTCTTAAACTTTAATCTCCTCTCATCCTACCACCTGCTTTCCCAACAGCAGCTCTAGGCAAGTCTTTCCTGATTAACACTCGAAAAGAGAGACATGAAAGGAAAGACTTCTCTTGTTTATAATTTCTGTTCCTTATCATCTCCTTCCATCTCAACTTCATCATTTCAGTGTACACTCCTCAAGAAGAAATCAAATAACTCTAGCTCCTTTCCGTCACACCACCCCTCTGCCTCACATAGAGTAACACTAAGGGGCTAAAAGCTTGTGATTCCTAAAAGACAGGTGTCTCTTGCACTGCTTATGTACCTAGACAAATCTTTTTGTCCTTTCCAAGTCTAGCCCTGGTCACTGCACATGTATTAAAAGCACATACATTGTACAGAGATGCATTTTACATCCTTTAGCAAGGCTTACTGTGCACACTACTCATGATGAATGAAACAGCAGTAATTTACAAAGGATGGAGTAAAAGAAAAAGAACTGTGGAATGTGTGCCCTCAGTTTAGGGCTCTTAGTTTAGAGCTGAACTGAGCAGACTGAAAGCTTGCAGAGGCATAGCATGAACAGGAGTGGGAGGTAACTCAAGGAGTCCAGGGAAATGAAAATGATGGACAGCTGAGAAAAAGTGTCAAAGTATAGCTCTTGTAAGATGCCATGAAGTTTGTTTCTTACATAAGAACACTTCCATACATAAAGACTACTTAATGTGTCACGTAAAACTCAATTTTGCACAAATACATTAGGCTAGGACTGACCACTCCCTTAACATGTATTTGAAGTAAAAATAAGTATGGTAGCTTGCCTGAAGATTGCTTTGTTGAGGTATTCAGCATGTGTTCTGTGAATTTCTTCTAGGTTGCCCACAGAAGACAGTTTGTTTCCAAATTCACACCATGTAACGTGAAGAATCTGATTAGCAATGTAACCTTGAATTACTTTCACAAAATGCTGCATCTCATGTTTATACAGCTGGAGCTGTCGAAACTGAACAGAATTTGATGCACGACTCACTAAAGCTGAAAATAAGAGCAGAAATATATTATCAGCCATAGAGACCATCTAAAATCAGAATTTTTTAAGGAATGAGGATTTTTATTAGTACAGTCTAATCCTGTTTAAAATGCCTTCAGCACCCTCTGCTAGACAATTGCTTATATACAGTCATGTCAAACTTCAAAAGTTACAATTTAAAAAAAAATTTTCCTTGGTATTTTAAACAGGATGTTCTCTCGTTCACTAGTCACACTTACCAGTGCGCTTTAAGTGAAACCAAACATCTTTGAGAGTCCACACCATGTGCTTCAGCTGAAGCAAAAAGGAGAAAATCTTGTTGTATTTATTCATGCAGCTCTCAGTAATGACAATGTTCAGAGGCCAGTCAACCTAGAAGAAATAACAGTGTTGATCATACTACATTTTCTGTTAGAAATTATTATTTAAAATACAAGTATTTCAACAATTAGTATGTATTTTAATAATGTAATGCAATGGTCAGGGTAAGTAAATCCTGTAGTTTCCATTACACATTATTTTACTCCATTCTTACTAACATATTCACTTTACCATTGTGCATAAGAACCATGGCATAAATGTAGTATTCTACCTTGCTCCACGCCTTCTTACCTTGTACCTGAGCTCTAAGCAACTCAGAGCATCTGGTGCATTGGGCTTGAACATTTCTGGGAGATACTTGAGGGCAAAAGAAAGATTGGAAGCAAGCTGGGTGTCACCATGAAGACTGTACTGTAGCGCTTTGTTTAGGATAGAATTAAGAACCAGTGGATTCAGCAATTCACCAGGTGTTTGTCCTGATCCAAGCTAGGGATAAACAAAGAAAATCCTAATTATACCATATTAATAAAAAGTCTTGGCTCTTCAACACAAGTGAATTAAAACACAATGGTAAAGTGGTGACTACCCTGCGTTGATTTACTTCTGCCATAGGGATGCATAAGGGAACAACATAAGAAGCAACTTCTGAACTATTTTCTGTTCACAGCACAAAGACTAATCTCATACCTACACTGATTTATTTTTGTATGTCTGCTGTGGTTCAGGAGCTGCTACAAGTTCCTCCTCCAGGGAATAGCATCTTTAGAAAGCCAGGCACACAACGAATTTATCTGACTTGAACCTGCCTATCTCATCACCTCAGCACTCTCAGAGGTTTACAAATAAAGCTGTTCATCAAGTCTAAATGCCCAAGTGCTTTCCTAATTTGGTCTAAAGCATTTTCAGGACTCAGAGAAATGCATTAGCTCTCCTACCGCTGCCTGTCTCCATGGGCAATCATCTATATCAACCCAGGCTATCTGTCCTACCTTGCTGTCTTCCCCATGAACACAGCAGTAAGCCATGAAATACTGTCTCATCAGACGGCCCAGCACTCTTTTCACATGGCTTCCCTCTGCTCTCAGAGGATATTTAAGGTTAAGAGTAGGTAGCTTGCAACACAGGCCTTCCCACTGGGTTTTAGCAAAATCCTCTTTCAGCCTTGCTGCCAGCAGACAGAAGGGGACAGCAATAGTGCAGCAGTTTTCACAGGAAAGCATGAAATACCCTTCCATGAGTGCTTATCTGTCCAAGACCTTTTTTCTCCATCCTTAGAACATTAACAGAGTTTCTTGTTACAGACTTCTTGATAGAGTACAAAAGAGCCAGGATTCTAATTCACACCATTCCCTCATTCCCATCCAAATCGACTCAGAGGCATCAAGGTAAAGCAGACAACCCAAACACTGGGGTTAAGACAACAAAGCAAATACCTTCTCAAACAACAGGTCACTGAGTGACTGAGCAAACTCCCCGTCTTCCATTAACAAAAAGTGTCTCAATGCTTCAAAATGCTTCTCTACGTTCAGCTCCACAAAGTAGTAATCAACTATTGCTTTGTTCACAAGAGAAACACTAAGAATAAAAACACAGAAAAGGTATTACACTTACAGGCAACTCCTTCCTTACTGTTAACATTCATTACTGTGGCTACATCACATTAATGCCCCAGTGCTTAATTCTGCTAAAGTATTATTCATATAGGCAAAAAACATGAGAAAAAAAAAAATCTTCATCCATTATATACCAGAATTAAAACTTACCACTTCAGGTAATTGGGCTCTGAAAAATACTGGGGAAGTATTTTAAGACTGGCTAAATTCAATGATCTTTAGAATATGCTGCTGGACCTGGATCAACATTTTATCAATAGCATTCTGATCTCTGTTACCTACACAAACTAAAAGACTATTAAATCCCCAGTAAGAATATAATAATTGAAAAAACTCTGACGCCAGACATTAAGATCTATACTACAGTCTAGTATCTAGATCTATACACAGCCTAGGTATTCAACCAAGCTTTGAATAATTTAACTTGCCTATCAGGGATAGAGTAATTCTGGCAGCACAAAAACTCAGGCACAGTTTGCTAAATGTGTGAATCTGTACACAGATGTTTAAAATTAAGTTAGACAATAATATCTTTCTACATTGCACCAGGCTTTGAGTATAGCATACTCAGAG
The DNA here is from genome assembly GCF_048771995.1 of Taeniopygia guttata. Classification (NCBI taxonomy): domain Eukaryota; kingdom Metazoa; phylum Chordata; class Aves; order Passeriformes; family Estrildidae; genus Taeniopygia; species Taeniopygia guttata. The sequence goes on from NC_133025.1 coordinate 19,490,789, forward strand.
CTAGCAGATGGAAACTTATAGGAAAGCAGATTCTCAAAAAAGTATCTGTGAGCAATTGTTTGCATGACAAAACCTAATCTTGCACAAAATGACAAAAACTTTTATTTAAAATATTATTAGATATATTAATGAAACTGTCCAACATGTATGTGATTTCTTTATATATCCCAATAGTAACAAGATCAGCTTCTATTATTATACATCAAAACAGCCTTGAAACTGGAGTTCCCATAGAAGCATGAAATACACCCTGATCAATATGAGAGTTCAAGTAATCAAAAGATTTTTTTACTCCCTTAGTTTTCATCTTTCAAATATAAACTAGCACACATTAAGAATATACCTGCTTTTTAAAAGAACAATGAAACTAATGGTATCAAAATCACTATTGCATAATCTACAAGACCTTCCTCTGAGCACTTATATTCCAAACAGACATTCAAATTTTTAATTTGCACATAAACATCTAAGTTTATGTTACTATTTATCACACTTTTTAATTATTAATGGACCATTTACTGAATTACTTCTAGGACCTACGAGGAAATTTAAGACATCTATGTGTAACTCCTGTCTCAAAATAGAATACAACATTAAATGCAAAATTAATTGCAAAATACCTAACAAATACTCACTGAGATACAAGTGGAGCAGTAATAGAACGTTTCATCAGCACTGGCAGAGACAAGAGCTCACTCAGCTGTACAGCAGTTTCATCTGTTGCAGACTGCACCGCAGGATCCACAGGAAACGTGTACGATCTTGGAATCACGTGATGCAAGAGATGAGAAACTGGTGGTTCTGCTACATTTAAAAATACACAAACATTTTAAGTTATTATATTTAAGAAGCTTAATAACATGCTCCTATTAAATTCTGTATACAAACACCTCTAGCTTAGAAAATCGTAACATGTCAAAATGCATTTCGCATCTTTGCGCACTGGAGCAAATTGTTTGGCTCCTGCACTTCATAACATTGGTAATTTACTGGTAAGTCATAGCATTCAGCTTTCTAGCTCAACTTTACCACATCTTATAGTGATCTACTGTTCTAACAGTTCTACTCACACATCAAATCATAACTATCTTGATACTTTTCAATACAATACTGATCAGATAAGGCTTTCAAATAAGCTTGTTCTTTTGTCCATGTATCTTCCTCTTCGCCTTCTCTCTCCTTAGTTGTGGGAGCATTAGCTTCAGAAGATAAAGTTTCTTGAGACACAGTATCTTGTGAAACGGCCTTTTCGGGTTCTTCTCTCTAAAATTCATAAATGGACAAATTTTATGAGAGATGCTGGCTTTGTCTGCTCAGGTTTAATGTGTTCCTACAGGTAACTGCCTAGCTGTTCCAAATGAAAAGAGAAGAGCCTACTCACCTGTGTGGTCCAGACATGTAAAAACAGTATGATTTTACAGTGACTACTAGATTAGGAGAGAAATTTACTACCTTAACGATCAGCTCAATTCTACAAAAGAAAGTCCTCTCAACAACCACTTTTGTTTCTTACCTGTAAGCTCTGCAAGGAATCTGAAGAAGGGTCCTTCTTGACAACATCTGCAATTACTGCAAAAAAAATTGAAGCCAGCATTTACTTAGACTTACTTATAATACTTAGTTCATACCTCAGATCTGCTCCTAAAGTTGTTCAAAATTCCTGTATAATCTATAACATAAACAATCACACCAGTAACAATAACTCCCCATAGTCCCACTCAGGCAATTTGATGCATGTTCTGTACTTAAGGACCCTAAAGATCCTGTTTCACAAAATTTCAGGCTAGAATTTTTTAATGCTCTGTTTCTTGCATGTAGGAGAGAAGTTTAAGCTAAAATTCTTTCCTCTGAATTCTAGCACTATATGAAAAGTAATGCAAGGAATTAAGTGGAATAAGTAAGAAAGTACCCATTTAGAAAATAAACATTCAGAGTTACTTTCACAAGTCCTTAAACAAATGCTGACTGAATAAACTTAATTTTATTTTACCTTCTTGCTTATTTTCTATTGTATTTTTCTTTTTATCATCTTTAATATCAGTATCGGGAAGGTTTGTAACACCGTCAGATATCTGTGACAAAGTCTCTTCCTTAACTTGTGATGGTTTTGCTTCCTTTCTGCTCCCTTCAGCAGGAGGTAACTCTTCACTGTACAGAAGTGTCTGAACTGTGGAGTCGGATGACGAACCCGAAATGGTTTTACGATGAGGTATGGGATCATTTTCTGTCAGTGGGGCCCACGTCCCGATTTGGATGCTTGACTGGGATGCGTGTCCGAATGGGCTCCAACGGGTTTTCAAAGGCTCTGTATCTGAAACCAGCTCTCCGATTTTGATGTGTGACTGTGAAGCGTGCCCATGGATGTTCCAACGAGGTCTGGCTGAGGCCACCTCTGACACGTTTTCACCGATCTTGATGTTGGCATCAGATGCGTGACCATGGCTGCTCCATCGAGGCCTCGTAGGAGCTACATTTGACACATACTCTCCAATCTTAATATTGGCTTCTGAAGCATGACCATGGATGTTCCACCTAGGCCTTGAGGTCTCTGTCTCTGAAGCATATTCCCCAATTTTAATATGAGCTTCAGAAACATGCCCATGAATATTCCATCGAGGTCGCCTAGACTCAACTTCAGAAGTATAACTGCCGCTTTTTATATGGGAATCGGAAGAATGCCCATAAGGACTTGAATGTGGCTGGTAAGTGTCCACTTGAGGTATATATTCTCCCACTCTAATGTTGGCATCAGAGGCATGTCCATGAATATTCCACTGAGGCCTTCTGTCATCCACATCAAATACATTTTCCCCAACTCTAACGTGTCCCTGCCAAGCTGCAGTTGCTCTGAGAACTGTATTAAAATCATACTCGCTTTGCTGATGCAATGGTGCATTGTCTTCTTCTGGCGCTCCTCTCAAGACAGGCTGACTTTCACTCACTTGCAAAGTCTCAGAAAGATCTGAGTTAATATCTTGGAATGCTTCATCTAGCAAAGATCCTTGCATCCTGACAGCAACAGACTGTTCATCTTGTGACTTTGATAAGAAATCTTCTATATTCACATTGGATTCAGGCAAGGACTCAGCACTGTATAGAGAACTGCATGCTTTCTCTGAATTTTGGAGATTGCTTTCAGATCCTGTTGCTTTAGGCTGAAAATGCTCATCAGCACTATTATTTGCTGGCTCTGGCACAGGCAGTGCTTTGTCAGCAGAAGCAGCACATCCCTGCTCAGGCTCAGATTCTTTTCTGCCAACTGTCTCATTAGAAGGAAGAGGTTTCACAAAAGACACCTAAAAAAGAAATAATTATTACACTGTATGGCTGGTCACATATAAACCTACTAATTAAGGTACCACTTTATTAAAGGATTAATAATTTTCCAATTTTTCTGATGTACTATAAATGATAACTACTTACCTTGCTGTTACAGTGAACCTTGTGTTTACTGAACTGAAATGAACCATGAAATTAAGTCCCTTTAGGGAAATCTGGAACAGCAACTTGAAGTTTATGTAAGAAAATAAACTCACTTGTGAAGGTGGATCTTTCTCAACAGGATTTTTATCCAAAGCCAACTGGCACTGTTTATAAGGAATAATATCTAATTTTCTCCTGTAGTTTCCATCTGGAAGTTTTTCAAGCATTTCCTACACGTAAAAAAAAAGAAAAAAGTCTTTAAGTATCAAGTATCAAACTTTCTAATTACACTTCTTAAATCTTTTTAGGAAGTACCTCAATGCGTTTTTGATCTTCTAACAGAAACTTAAGACGGGCTGTTTCCAACTTGTGGCGCTGGATTTTCCATAATGTTCTTTGTTCCCTACGGGCTGCATCATCAGAAAGTTTGCTATAATGGTCAATTAGTTCCTGCCTAAATGAAGTTAAAAAGAAAGCTAAGTTACAAGCTGAGAAAGCTAAGATTTTTGCACACTGATTTTCATCTTCCCATCTAAAGAATGAGATTTTTTAGCACTTCAGAACCAAGAACTGGTTCTTAAAATGTAGAAGGCAGAGGCTTCAGTCACAGAGAATAAACAGGTGGAAAACACAGGACAGTATTTTTAGTCAACATGTATTTCTGTAACTATTTTTAGTAGGTCACTCATTTGGCTTAAGTAATTTTAGATGAAACAGAAGAAAGTGAAATATCTAGCTCCCACTGCTTTTTACTTCTGCTTTGACATACATGCGACCATTTTTGCTGTGGGCTCTGCTTTTAAATTTTAAGACACAGTCAAATTTTCTTCCTGAAGTTTTGATTATAGCAAAACCCAGACTGGATAGGGTTGGCAAAAATAAGTGGGTCCCAGAGTTTTTGGCCACTAACCTAACATTTTTAACAAAATTGCTCACAGATTACCAAAATTCCTTACATCCATCTTCTAACTGCAAATATTACCCTTGTAGAACAATGTCTGTGAACTATTAGTACTGTGAATTTTAAAATACAATTATTTTTTCCTGAGATCTTTATGATAGATAAAGATTGAAGACAACTTAGATACATTTACCTTGCCTTTTTTTCCAGTTCTTCTTCTAAAGCTTTCAGTCTTTTTTCTCTCTCTCTGAGCTCTCGGGCATAGCTGAAATCATCATCAATCTCCTCCTGCTTTATCGCAAGACGACGCTGCATAAATATTGAACACTTTTAAAAGCTGTTCCAAACATCAGCTCCAACACACACATCTACAAGAAGTTCTTATTTGTACACCATGAGCTACTAATTCAACTTCAGTACAACATATCTATTTGTTTATTTGCCTAAGAAATATAGTCTACCTCTAGAAACACAGTGAGATACCTCTTGGTCCTTTGCAAACTGTTCTTTCAGCTTCTGAAATTGTTCCCGTTTCTTTGCATCCAAAGCCATCCGTTCTGATATTTGCTTGTCTGTATTAAAATAAAGACACTGTTAGTTTACATTAACAAACCCACTAGAAAACACATAAAAAGCCACTGTAACTTACCACTAATGGTTTTTAGTACTTTGCTAGCAGTTTCCCGAGCATGAACAATTAATTCTTGTTTGGCTATTTCCATGCGCAAATCCTAAATTAAAAAAAAAAAAAAAAAAAAAAAAAGAAAAAGCCAAGGTGGAATTTTTTCTATTATTTCAGACTTGAAATGCACAGTTGCAAAAACAGATGCACATTTTATAATGGTTATTGATCAATGACTACAACAAAAATATGAAAAAAACAAGTAAGTAAATGCAAAATCTATAAATTAGTATAGGAAATTAATACTCCAGATTTTAAAACAAACCAAATCCATCTGATACATGAACTAAATTAATGGAATCTGAAGGCTAGAAATCTCTTTGAGGTTAAAATGTTCTTAAAAAACAATTAGCTATGGAAATTACAAATAGTTCTTTCCATTAAGAGACTTCTCCTCCTACTGAAAAGTGTTTGATTCTAATGTAACAAATGAGATAAGCTAATTAATAATCAGATAAGACTAAGATCGAAGTCTAACACTCATTTAATATATGAAAAGGCCAAAAAATGTCAACACACCACCTACACTTTTAAAAACTATATTAAGTAATTTTATTTGCTGCAATTAAAACTGCAGTTAACCCATGAAAAAATTCTGACTATAAATACAAACTCTTTAGAGGTTATAACAAAAATGAAAATAGACTATTTAAAAAAAATCATAATGAGGTATTTGTTCTTTTATTCATTTACCTTTTCCTCCTTGCTTATGGAACTGTATCGAGCAATTCTTTCCATTCGACCTACGTACACTGCACAATCTCTCTCTATTTCTTTCAGTTCTTCAAGCGAAAAAATAACTGAAATCCGGGGAACAGGTATATCTGACCAACATATATAATGCTGAAAAATGAGAAATTTCCTTTTACATACATTTACTAAAGTGTAAAATTTTATATTATGAATTCATATTATACATTTTTTTAAGTTAGTCATGCTTCAAGATACTGACACAAAGCCCCATATGGGATCTAAAGCTTTTATTAGTATAATCTTTTGGCATTTATATAATTCAAAGTAGGAGACAAAGGTACAAGCCTAAACAACTTGGATCACAGTTCAAATTCCTAGAGTTCTGTCTTTGCTGCTGAAAATCTAATACATACATTTATACAAATTATGTTCTAAATGTCTCTAATTTTCCTATTCTGAATATCCAATTAACTGAGCATGAGTAACCCAGTGCTGAATGTATTTCTCCTATCAAAAGTTAGGTTTTGCTCACTTACATCCTACAGAGATCCCCCTCAGTAGGAACTCCCTAAGACAGAACTAACACCCCTACAGGAGAGACCTCTGCACAAGACAAAACTCTCAAAACCATGGCCAGTGCCCAACACAGAGAACCTATTCTTCAACTATACCCGGTCTTCCTAGTCTGCCTCAACAGCCCTAAATCTCTGAAGCTATTCTATTCAGTGCACAAAACAACTGAGGGAAACAGATAACTTGAAGGAAAAAACCAAATGAGTGCAGAAACGCACTCACACTGGATTCCCCCCGTCTAATGGTAAAAGTCAGAAGATGGAAGACCAGAGCTGTATTCCTGGGAATTTATTATCCTAAACAGAAGGCAAGACCCAGATCTTGAGGGCATTATCAAAAAGGGATGAAATGTGCCTGGCACTCTCAGACAGATGGAAGATGATTGAACCTGGGTGCCGTATGACCTGGGGGAAGATACTGCATTAGTGATACATAAAGCTGTAACTTATCATGGAAGTGATGGCTGACACTTTATAAAGAGCCCAGTACTGCTGGCACACCTGAGTCATGGTCTGGGAATGGTTATCAGAGCAGACTCAGGACAACTGGCAGAGGGACAATTCACTTGAGGTATTAGGCTTATATGCTGATTATACCTGATACTACATAGCTGATAATGAGCTGCTCTGCTCTGTCAACACTGAGCAGCTCTGATGGCAAAGAGAATACTAGCTACCTGGGAATGTCTACAGACTTTAGACACCTCCCTGGTTGTTTTATTTTTGGATGTATAGAGAGAAGAGGGAAGACACAAAGTAGTTGAACATGTTTTTCTTATCACAGACAAGAATCATTCTGCAAAATACTAATAAACAGAACTATTTAAGCACTTCTTGAAAATGTACTGATACAGCTGAAAGGGCTATGCAGAACTGAGCCACGACCTGGTAAGTGAGGCAGCTTTAAACCAAAAAGGAGTAGTGCAAGAAGTGGAAGGCACTTGGCTGAATGTCTAAAAAGAAAAGAAATACAGCATGTGCATTATATACAATAAATCTGATGGTGTTAAAAAGTATATTTCTGCAGTAAGGACGTAGCAAGTAGAGTGGATAATCAGCTCACAGGTATCTGAGAGCAAGAAATTGCCTTTCATGATCCTACTTACGTAATACCAAGTTTTGATAAAGGAGTGAACTTGCTAAAATTCTAGACTCTTGCTCTAGAGAGACATGATGTCCTCAATGTAATAGGAAGGAAACAACCCAAAACTTACCCTAGGACAGCACAACTTCAGCAAGTTTATAGTTTTCCCACATATGTATACATCATTAGCAATATGTTTCAGAAATACAGGAACACAGTCTTCTACTTCTTTTGAAATCAAAACATAACCGTGAGTCCAGTAATGTTTATCTATGTAACAAAAAGATGGAAGTATGTATTTTAGTTATTTCATTAACAGCACAAATCATATAAATTAGAAATGCTCCATATATATACTGTACCTCTGAAACAAAGATAATCCTCATTCACCTGAATCATAAATTCTCCATAAACATCTCTGAATACACCACTGTATACCCAATCATAGATAAATCTGAAAAAAAAAATTGTACAATATTGAAAATCAATCCTCTTGCATTCTCTCCTTTACTATAACCAAAGAATCAGTATGCTCTTTAAAATCCCAAAAGATTTAGGCAGGATAAAAAAGCCATCAATTAAATGCTGTGACACTGACATTTAAATATACACGATATTGTGGCTCTACACTTTTTTAAACTATTCTAATTGAATATTTCACTGATAATTTCTTTAGATAAGAGAACAGTGCCTCAATTAAAACAATGGTTTTAATCCTGCATATCAATTTACTAAAGATATATATAAAATGTAGAGAAAGCTTTGCAGCACCTCAAGGGCACAGCAAGAGAAAAGCAGAAAGGATTTATTTTAAACAGAGGTAATTTCAGCAGGGAGAAACTAAAAGAGTATAAAACAAAGATGCAATACCAAGCACTTTTTCCCCAGACCCAGAGGCATTTTTAATATACATGCAATGATAGAAACTACTATTTTAGCACATTTATTCATGCTTTTCCTTATTTTCTCTGTGTCAGCCAAACTTTTGAAGAAATAAAAATTCCACTATTTTTATACAATCTGAGGCTATAGATAAAAAGGCTCAGAGGTCCTGGAAGTTGTTTGGTGTTTTTTTTAAATTTTTACTTAACACTGTGCAATAAAGAGGAAGCATTTAACACAGCAACCACTGGTCAACTTCAAGGTTCTAAGTAAAAAGTTAAGCACTTTTAAATTATTAAATCTGATGCGTCTATGATTTATTTCAGTAACAACTTGTATTATTTAATTTCTTTCAGGTTAATAAATGAGTAGGTAACAGATAACAGAGGCTTCCTTCCAGAGTAGTCCTGATCATGTATAATTGATTCTTCAATAGATCCATGCAGCAAATTTAGGAATCAATACAGCAATCCAGATTTTTTCAGGTTCCATGTGATGCCCTTGGTATTTCAGAAATCTGACTTTCTTCTATAAATAGCAGGGTAAGAGCTGTGAAGATATTTCAGTGAGGCTTCTGGTAAATCTGAAATTAAATTTCTCTGAAGATCATTTCATGCAGATGGAAGAAAACACAAGAAGGGTGGCCATGGGAGGAATCTTAAATTTAGAGCATTTTGACAGACTTCTGTTTTCTCTTCTAAGTATTTTTACATCTATTATGTATCATTGCAAAGTGATGATAGACTACAGCTGTAATTCCTGTAAATAGCTATTAAAAAATTTACTGTCTCTTCAGATGTCTGCAAACTAATAATTTTTAAATTGATGAGCACTGCTCAACAAAACTGTTGCAAACCAAGGAACTCTCCTTTTAATTACTCCTATTATCAGTTAGTTACATGTACTAAATGAACTGTAATTTATTTATTAATTTTTGCTTATTAAAAATCCCAAAACAAAAAGGCAGTAGAAAAAAGCACGAACTTCCCCAGTTTGTACAATAAAAGAAACTTATCAGTTTCCAGTTTCAAGATTTTAACTGAGGTATGAGAAAAAAAAAAAAGTTTATCCAAATCCTACATTCCAGTACGAATTTCCACGACCAGCAGCAAGCATTAAGTCTCATTTACATATATTTATTTACTAATCTAGCCACACTGAACACCTCACATTGTTACTGAGCTAAGAGTGACAGAACAGCAAAATTAACTAATATACTGCATATAGAGACATGTATTTTTTCTGAAAATATTAGAAGCCATTGTTAAACAAGCAGAGTTAGTCTCCAGATTACCAATTCATAATTTTTAAACTCAAGTATGCAGAGAACAGTATGGACACACCTTGTGTATGGTTCACAGCTTGTCTTCAACAAAGACAGAAGAACTGGATAATGCTCATTGCTACAGTTGTTGAGAGCCTCTTTGTACAGATATGAAAGCAATTTAACACCCTAAAAAATGAAAAATATTTTAACATTAGGCAACACACTTCACAACCCCTTTAATAACAAAAATACATGGCTTGATGTATTTCACTAGACACAGAAGGAAGGATTCATGTCATTTCCTCCATCTATTTGCAGTTAAGATCACTTTATCTGAGCAAGTTACCTCAAGCTCACTTTATTATCTCTAGAGTAAGACAGGTATGTTTAGAGTTGGATACACATGAATAGAAGGTTTATTTTGAGCCCTTTGTTTATTTTAGGAATTGAAAACCCTGGATAAATTTCCAAATGTTTAAGTATCTGGAGAAAGGACTATAGTGTTTTAACTGGAGATACAGGATCATAGCTTTGCTAGCAGAGAGACCAACACTATCAGGTAAAATCCAACATATTTGGAGAATATTAACATTGCAACCCAAAACAAACATAAAAATATAAACAAAAATCACCGTAGGAAATGAAGCACCAGTTCCACCACTGATCCCCAGTGCCGTCGTTCCTATGCCACACAGTTCAGCTAAATACCTAAAAAACAGTATTAAAACATATACAAAAATTTCAATCAGGAGTCTTCAAGATCAGTGATGAACTTTGCTGAATTTGAATATTGTACAACAATCACACTGTATCTGCTGAATGGTAACAGGGATAACAAAGAAACTGAGTATAAAGACCTTGTATGTTTTCCCTAGAATAGTCTGGATATAAAGAATTTATATGTAAAACAGAGGAAAAAAATACTGATATGGTAAATAAGAATGCCCATGTAATATGGTCTTTTTTAGTGTATATGAAGAGATTGCATTTTTTTCTGCTATGAAAAGCTTAAACATTTAATACCATTCTCTTACCTCAGCTGACGACCTAATTTTCTGAATAGAAAGCTGATTGTTAGCAGACTTAAAGTAGGAGGTGTTGACAAAACACAGGCTCGATAATACTGAAGATACTTTCTCAGTCCACTTGTGAATGCCTGGTATGAGCAGAAAATATTTAAAGTCTTACTGTGAAAGTTGTTAACAGTCTTACCACAATTGCATCAGCATGAAAACAAACCTTTTAGTAAAATAAATGGCATACGCAGGTAAGGGGGACTCGTACACCAAAGTAAGGGGCAAGTGAGGGTCCATGCAACTTCAGACATTCCAAGGAGCCTAGATGACTCCTCTATACTCTTCACACATCCAGTGCACAGAGTCTGTACCCACACACAGTGAAATAAAGCACCTTGGTTCAAATTATTTGACTTGTCCTTTGAGGAGCTCCTCATTCTCTATAATACCAACCCAGGAAACCTGTTTCCTTACTTTTATGCCTAAACTGGTTACTACAAAACACGTATCTAGAACTTCATCTAACAAAGAGACCTTCTAAACACAAATTGAGTAACACTGCTGTTAATCAAATATTCAGAATGAATACATTTTCATAACTAATCCTTATCCATAATTTAATTCTATGCATTAGGAAGAAATTAAATCACCAAGTATAACAGAGAATGCATACAGCTCAACATAATATACACAGGACTGAACGGAAAATTTGCACTTAATTTTGAACCAAGGAAAAGTAATTAAAGCTACTCAATACCATATTTTTCTACCTCAGTCTTTATTTTTGAAAAAAAATTTATATGTGTATATATACATATATATATATATATATATATATACACAGCGCACTAAGGAAGTTCTTGTATTTTTATCTTGTACATCTTTCTGTATAAATATGTAATGTTTTTAAAGCATTTCAAAATTATAATTCTTTAGTCCACAACAGAACAGTATGACTAAACAAATCACACTTCAGGTAACAAAGCCATTTTACTTCATGCTCCAGCACAAGCAAGCCCTCAGCACAGAAAAGAGTTGTGATTTAAATACAGCAGCACTGTTCCTTGGTGACCTGGGATAGAGCATTACACTAAAAATACTCTGCAGTTTTACAGAATGCAGAAATTCCAGCTTTACATGAAATCACTCACCTTCTCTACCTCAGATACTTGGCCCATTAAAGCTAATTGATTTACTGCCATTGTTTTACCTGAAATACAAGCCCTTTGCTGTATGAGGAATCCAAAACAGGCTGAAGAGAAAATCGACTTAGCCGCGTGTAATAGGTTCCATACTCTGCAACTTCCGAGAGCAAGTTATGCATTGTCTCTGGTGATGTTCCAGATACATACACCCCCTCCTTTATCACAAATGACTGAGCTGCCTAAAAGGATATAGGGAGAAAAAAAAAAAAAGGCAGATTCAACTATTTCAGAGCTGTATTCTGATTTAAAACAGCAAACACACACAAAAATAATAGCAGACAAATTCTCAGCTTAGATACTCAAGTGACAGACTATATAGCTAGGACAGTGAGATAAACACTGAATGTTAGCAAAATTGTAGGAGTATGAATGATGCCTTCAAATATACAGAATAAGACTCTATCTAATTCCTTAAAGAAAATCCAATCTACAAAATTATTCATAGATCTGTTTTCAAGTACTCATTAACCTATTTTCCCTTTAGAGAACTACAAATACTCTTAGCCTATTCCAGTAACATAATTACTGCAATATATAAATACTGCCCCATTGACATTAGGGAACACTGAACTTCTTAACACTAGCCACAACTGCAAGATCTCAGCAGAAATAACTGTATTGAAGAGGAAACCTCTATGAAGGAAAAAACAAAAAATATTTTACTAGGAAGGGCAGATAAAAATCTTCCCTACCTGATTGAGTGAAAATGTAGTGGATACCACACCAATGAGGACATTCAAGACATCTTTAACTAGTTCAGGTTCTTTCACTAGCACAAGCTGAGGGAGCTGAAGTACAGTATTAGTAAACAGTTGCAAATCCCCTTCTCGAAGTTTATAAAATTTGTCAAAAGCTTCTCTCCCAGCTTCAGTAAGATAAGGTTCCTCTTTTTTACCAGGTGGGCTGTGTCAGAGTAAACACAACATTACATGGTGATTATGTGAAAATACAAAGCAAATACATCTCACACAGGAAGAAAAAAGCATTTCAGAGTTTTGTAGACAGAATTCCTCACAGAAAAATTACTAGTAACATACTTAATAGATATGTTTTTAAGGGAATGTGCAGTCAATAGCTCAAACTCAGTGCAGAGAACAAATATGTAGATTATTTGATCATCAGTTCAGAGACAGAATCCTTTTTAGAGAACTACCAGCTGCTTTTATGGCCTTCCCTGATGCAGTTTTCACACTAGGAAAATGAGGCCAATATATGCCATATTTCCCTGGTTCCTTTAATGCTAAAATTCAAATAAGTTAAAGAACAATACGCTCAAAGTGCTAGAATGAACTTCTATTAACACATTTTACCTCTTTGCAGTGAAGACTACTATCCCCTCCAAAACAATTTCTATTTCAAATTCTTCCAAAAACTCTGAATTCTAGTAGCAGGTATTACACAAAATCTATCAGGCATATGGTCTATATATGACTCTTAGAGTCTAAATAGCAGCAAGAAAAAATATTGTGTTCTAGGAAAAAAGCTCAAGTGGGCTCCAGCAGCTTTGAAAAATCAGAACAGGGAACTTCTGAGCTTCTAAGGCTCAGAGAGAAAAAGACACTGCTTAACAATGCAATACCACACTACTAGATTATTATTTAAAATCACAGAAAACTTATAGAGCAAAGCTTCTCAAACAATCAGGCACAATACTGTCCATCTGAAATATCCAGGACACCTGCCGTACCTGCCTTTTCTTTTACCTTCCATTTTAGGGGAGCCAGGAACCCTTAACAGGACTGCAGAGAGCTTTTTCTCAGGAGATGCATCTTCTATTCAAGAGCCAAAAGAACTACAAGTCTAACTAAACCACCAAGAAATCTGTTATAATTTTCTGGTTTGTCTACAGGATGGGGAAAGGAATATAATACAATACTGTGAGATATTTGTTTAGTTCTTCTACTGCTCTACAATTACCACTTTCTCTTTTAAAACTGAATCACTTTAGACTGAGACAAATTGCATAGCATATAAGGAGTCAAAACAGTTAGAAAAATGCTGCATTTCACACAAACAGTGTTTTCCTAAGCCCTTTTTTTTTGTGACAATGATGATTTTATCTCTTCCTATGAAACTCTTGCACTCTTAAGAACTAGTTTTTTGAAGTCACACAACCTTTATTCATTTATCACTATTAATGCAGCGTATTGAAACCCGTGAATTAAACATGCTCATTTCACTATTTATACTGAGGTTGTGTGGAACTAAGATGCAATGCACCTTCACACATTTGCATATGGTATATAGTAAGTTTACCAGTAAGATCAGACACATACTACCCAATTCTTTCCCAACATCTTCGTTTGCTGGGTCCATATGTAAGCACTGCATCCCACAAGTCTATGTCTGGAGTTATGCTTGGCTCTGACTGAGAATCAGGAGTCAGATTGGATGCTGACTGAAATCCCTCATCTTCTGACTGGTCTATACTTTGGGGAACCTGTCAGAAAGAGTTCAAATGTCAAATATGAAAACATTTTACTGAAGACACATTTATTAATGAAAAAGCTGTTTTGCTGTCATTCGTGACCAAATGACTCTATGTGACCCAATCTCTGTTACCTGCCCTCCCTTTATATCAATTTTAAATTTTTATTGTAGGCACTCTTTTAATTTGATGAACCTCTAGAAGTATTAATGCCCATACATAAAAGACAAATCACCTTCAGAATAATATACTATGCTTGGTGGTGTTAAATTTTATCTTTAAAGTTCAAAGCAAGCATATAGTTCTACAAATGGAGAATCTCTGGTATGGACATTCAGCAATATGTAGCATTAATACAATCACACTGCTCTACCATTTGTTCCAGGCAAATATCCAGGCTACAAATCTTCGAATTTGTAAAAATTTTGTTAACTATGACTAACATAGCTTGTTCCCTAATTCATATGCAGAAAATCTGTAAATATCCAAACAGTGTACATGCCACATCCTCAACTCCCACTCAACAGGAGACGCATGTGCAGAATTGCCCTCAATTTTAGTAAAAGGCAATCACACCCATATAAAAAGCAGCATATTCCTCAAGAAATTGCAAATTTTCCAGTCTAATGGAAAGAGTTCAGCACTAACTCAAAAAGATTCTACCTCCTCTAGGTTACAATTTACATCCACATGTGAGCACTGAATGGCACAGGGTTTTTCTATTTAATGTGTTTGCCTTCAAGTTTCAATTCAGACCCTAAATTAATGGAATTGCAAAATCTATCCATATGTTAAGTAAAGGGAAAGATATGACGATCTAAGGGTAGGCTATAAATAAGCCTGCCTACACACAGTAAAAATGGAAAGAAAGAAGAAAAACTCTGAAAGTGTATCTAGTACTTCTACAAGAATAAGCCAGCAAAAATAAACAGAATGGACAATAAAAGGGGAAAAAAGATACAGTAGAAACTCTACATACTGAAAAGGTAATAGGACAATAGGAACCAGGCAATTCAAAAAAAAAAAAAAAAAAAAAAAAAAAAAAAAAGAAATGCTTTAAGATATAACAAGCCAAGACAACAATACAGCAAGTTAGGTAATGCAATCTGAACAGCAAAGCACATTCATTCAGAGAAGGATGTTCAGGCAGTCAGTCTGAGCACTGACAAGCAAGCAACAATGCTGAGGAGGTCAACAGATAAAGCAGGCAAAAATGCAAGCAAAAGGTTGCAAGGGTGGGGAAGGTATGGATACAGCTGATGGCTTAAATTCATAAAACCTGTGGCCACATGGTGGGTTTTGACAAAAGTAAAGTGCAAGACCAAGGTTTTTGTTATCATACATCTCCAAAAAGCTTATCTGGTTCTCTACAAAGGAAAGGATCCCTGCTCCATCCTAAATTCCAGCGCTGTATGCTTCTATCACCAATTAAACTATTACCTACTTTTAAACTACAGTTTCAAAGTGACACATGAAAGCGTGCATGCACTAATTAGTCCAAAACAGATGATACCGTACTTTAATTGCAAGTCCAGACAAATCCGCATTGTCAGGCACTGGCGGTAAATCCAGCTTGATGTCCATATCATAGGTACGGCTGTGGACAAGAGCACCGAAGAGTGAGACACGTGTTTCCTTCTCAAACCTGTCCCCAGCAGGACAGCACTGTGAGAACAGCCCTATGGCAGGCAGCCCGGTGCCAGGTGCAGCCTCCATTATCTGAAGCGTCTGTTGAATTGTGTCGTTGAACTGACATTCTTCATTTGTTATCAGAGACTGTATGTCAGCTTCAAACACACTTACATCATAATAATCATAGCCCTGGTATTTGACATTCCTCCCAACATATTTGTTGTTCAGAAAATAGTCCTTTTTTTGTGGTACAAGCTGAGGAGGACCTGTTCCAGCAAGCTGGACTAAAAGATCTAAGACAGAATTAACTTCAGTAAATGGCAAGCATTCAGCTGTTTCCAGTTCCTCCACAAGATTCTCCAGTCTATCCGCCTGAGCACCTAGGCCAGCGACTCTCAAGTTGAAAGACAGCATCAAAATTTTGTTCTTCACTGGGAGTCTAGAAACATTTGATTGCAGCTTACGAGCCTCATCTTGAAAAAGGTTCATGAACAGAGCATTATAAGCAACCCTTTTCAAATTTTGCTTAGCCCTTCTCTTGCTGATCTTCTGCCTGCCTAAGTGAACCTTCCATGGCAAACCTGTCAAGTGTGCTTCACACAAGTCATTGAACAACTGTGTAATGCTCTCCATTTCAAATGAAACCGTCAGGTTTTGGCAAGTACAGTCTGGGTGTCTGACTTCATGGGAAAGAAGACCTGAAAAATATCAGGAAAAGGAAGAAATTCATAAGGTGTATAAGAAATTACTGAGTATGCTTTAACTTGAACTGAGACAGCCCAAAAGAAAAGGTAACTGACCTCCCACATATTTAGGACATGATCTATAAAAAAACCCACTTTAACTTTTATCATCAGTGAAGCAATGGTGTAGGAAACTTAATTCCAGATTCCAGATTTTTCTGAACTAGACTGAAATAAAAGAGAGAAGATTGACTGATCTAATCCCGGGTTCCTGCGGGAACACCTCTACCTTTCTCCCGGAGACATCCACCACCTCCCTCCCCACGCGGTGTCTGCAGCCGCGGCCGCGGGCAAGGCGCGGCCGGTGATGGAGACCGGAGGCGGCGACAGGGCCGGGCTGCAGGGCACCGCCATCCCTGGGGCGCTCCGCAGCACCCACCCAGGAGCGGCGGGCTGTCGGCCTCCCGGGGGAGCTGCCGGCGGCGGGGCTCACCCTGAGCACCCGGCTGGGCCCGACCGCAGAGCACCAACCCCCCCGCACCCCGCCAGCAGCGGAGCTGCCCCCGCCCTTCCCGCCCGCCCGGGCCGTACCTGCGCGCTCCGCGGGCGGGCAGCGGGACCGGCACGGCGGGACCGGCACGGCGCCACCGCCTCCTCCCGCCGCCTCCCGCCGACGTCACCCGAGCGCGACCGGGCCCGCCCCGCCCCGGCGGTGCCGCCCCTCAGCCCCGGCAGTACCGCCCCTCAGCCCCGGCGGGGCCGCCCCTCAGCCCCGGCGGGGCCGCCCCTCAGCCCGGGCAGTGCCGCCCCTCAGCCCCGGCAGGGCCGCAGAGCGGCCGCGGCAGCGACACGGAAAGCGCGGCTGAGCCGTTCATCAATGTTAAGCCATTCCCGCGCTACTCACTAAACGCTGTCGCACTCAGCTGACAAATACACAACACCACCATAGTGCCAGAAAGCAGTGAACCAACAGTACACCATTTCCCCTCTTAATGAGTGCTTTAATAAAGACTTACAAAAATACATATGAAAATGCAACATTAATGTGATTCACACGCTACACATTCCATTGAATAAAGGCAGGGAAAGAAGAGTTATTAGTCAGAAAATGCTTTTTCATTGAAAATGCTGAGTTTAAAAAAAAAAAAAAAGGGAGGGGGAAGAGGAGGTGTTTAAGGGAGACGGGAGAATGGCAAAATGTCCTTTAGGAAACTAATTTCTCGTTAGGAAAAATGCTGAAGCTGAAGTTTGGCTATTGGCCCCTTTCCAATTTAAATACCTTTTTGGACTTCAAAGGTCAGTTAAAAAAAAAAAAACTCTAAACTGAAACAGAATATCTTAATGCTCTTCAGCTCTTGGTGAAAGATCTTTCACATAGCTTTTATTTTCTTTTGAAACAGATTTTAATTTCAAAATGTTCAAGGATGGGTATTGTTTGCCCTCCAGCAATATCTGAAAACCAAAACAAATGTGAAGGGAAGCACTGTAAACAATTAAAAAAGACAACTGCAAAGACAGATTTAATTATTCCACGATATAAAGTTGAACCCAGTAGGAACACCAGTATAAACATCATTTGAAGTGTCTGAAATCAAAAGGTCAAATTATTGAAATCACAATAAGAAAAAAGTACTCGTGAAAATGATCCCTAAGTCATACCTGGAATACTACAAAACAAGGCATATAATGGCTATTGCCTTGGGATGTTTGTTTAATTTTGAAAATTTACATGATGTGTCTTTAGGCCACTACTAAGTCTCTGGAGATGTGGAGTTCTTATTTGTTATACTGAGAATTTATGCTTCAAAAGAGGGCAGAGTGAAGTCCTCATATTTTCATTTTCTTCTTTTTTGTAAAATGATTCTGAAGCGAAATCAATTTCTGGAAATCCCATCCTTCACTGAAAAGAACAGCAGTAAGAAAACCAGTTATTAACCAATATCATACCACAATTCCTGACCCTACAAGAATATTTTCTTGGAACCAGACCCCTGGTATTGGGCATTTCTTCTGAAAGGAGGGAATGACATTTTCTTTTAGAGATGCTCACCTTTATAATTGCTTTTTTTTGTTGTTGAAAACCAGAAGTCATTCAACAAAGAAATATTTCTAGACAAGTATGCTTGAAAACATACATACCTGCCTGGCCTGATTCCTCTACAAATGCAGTGCCTGATCTTCAGCTCTTTAACTGTACTTGCACCATGACTAATCATTATGGAGTTATGCGTGGACAAGTTAAACATTTAAAAATATCACCTCGTTTTTCACGATATTCAGAAACCACATTAGCAATCAGAGCCAGGGCACATCTTGTTACCCATTCTTTAAGCACATATTTTGGTAATTTCATTCCAAAATTTTGGAGTAACAGTATTCTAAGTCCCAAGGGTACAGTTGCTATGCTATGGAATTCAGTGCTTTCCAGCTCAAGTGGCAGAATTAGAAGCATTCAGAGTTTCACCAGTTTCACATTAGATCAGTCTGGTCCCAATGACTTTAAATGTCCCACTGACTTACAGGATCCAGCTGTATTTATATGATCTTTTCAGAAACTTACAGGGTTAAAAATAAAATCAGGCAACTTACCTGAACACTGAAGCATTTTCCATTCCTGCTGAAATTGGTCCCTCAATGCTTTTATTTTATTTACTTTTTCTTGGGTAGGAGGTACATAAATTCCAAAGGAAGGTGTAGAAGCACCCACTAATGCTTTGGCTATACTTTGCATTAAACTTATCTCTGTGTCCTAATTAGGAAGAAAAAATACCCCTGTGAACCAACCTCTCTTTGTTTCAGTGATAAATGAAGTATTTTAAAACAAGCTTTTGTAATTAAATTGCTAGCATTAGTAGCAAGAATGAGCAATCTTCCATTTTCAAATAAAAATGTGTCCAAACTGAGTTTTTTTTCTGAAAACTGTAAATTAATTTTCATCTGTCGTAAAACTTGTTTTTTTCAAATGGAAAAAGAATCCAACTTTTCCCTTTATGACTAAAAAGAAATAATGCTGGGTTAAGGACAGAAAATATTATGAGGCTAAGGGGAGCATGCAGCTTGCTTACTTCATGCATCATTTACCTTCTATGAGTGGAAAATAGTAATATATTTTGCTTATTCAAGAAATCTTTTTGAATTCTCACAGTCTAAATCAGTATCATTTCCTTGCAGAAATTTGATTTGAAATGTTGATGCTATATGAAGATTATATTTGGAAGACTGTAACACTTTTTTTAAGAAATAAAAATCTTTTTTCAAGTACTCTAAAAAGCCATGTACATGCATTAGAAAATCATGATGCTGTTATGGAGCTACCTGCAGAATACCAATGTAAAAGTATCAATCACTTTTTTAACATGTCTGCCTAATATCCTTTTATTGTCAGAGTTTACACTTCAGAAATCAGTAATTCTTTCAATTTCATACTCCTAATTAGCAGTGTGCAAATACATTATTTATGGATACTGCATATCAATGTACAAATTATTTTAGCTTAGCCAATTTATGTATCAGCATTGTAAATTAAAACAAATAACATTGAGAAAACTACAGAATAAATTATGTCAAAATCCACTTAATTGGCAGCTTAATGAATAGCATGGCTTTAATTGGGTACTTGCTGGAGAACAGATTAGAGTAAGCATACATGAACAATTTTTTGTTTTTTCTCATTGTTGAAGAACTAGAAGGCACAAAAGTAATCAAAAGTTACCGTTTCATAGATCACACAGAGAAACTGTGTTACTCACAACCACAGGATGCTGGAAAGGCCAAGAGTGGAAATTGAGTTCTTTATGTGATTATACAAATTCATGGAAGATACACTCACTGACCACTGCTCTGGATACAGCCTCCAACTCCTTAATTTAGGCGTTCTTAATGTGGTAGCATATGGAAAAAACCTAAGGAAAGTCCCTACATTTTTTATTTTCTTTCCCTGCTCTCTACGTGAAACGCAAAGCTTGGGCACTCTGGCCCTCAATTATGTAATATCCCAATTAAGTTCACTTGAAGGATATGCGCCCTTGTGATTGATGTTCTGCAGGCTGGAAGTTGTGTGTGACAAAGCACAGCACCCAGGAGAGGAGAGGAAATTTAGTGGCCTGTTATGAACAGAACAGTGGGCTGCTTTCAATCACATCTGATGGAAAGAGGCCAGATGATTTAACAGGCAGGAACTGCCTCTTTCCAGGAGACAACTGAGCTGTGGATCCCAGATAAAAATGGAAGTTGTGGCAAACTGACAGAACATCTATGGTTCACAGACATAACCATGCGTTATGCCTTGAGTTCATGCCTCGGCTTCTCCACTGTGCAGGCTGCGACTGCTGCCTACAGCCTGGTGGGCAGCTGTGTCCTGTCTTGTTTTCAGGACAGAAAGAACCTTGGGCAGTTTGTGCTGTGAATTCAGGGGTACCAAAGACAGCCAGTATTTTCTGCTGGGAGGCTTGAAGCAGTTCACACCAACATGTCTGCCAGATGTACCATGGCTTAGCATCACTTCTTACCTCAATCACAGCAATAATTCGAGACTCAGCTAATCCTCGTAGTAAAGCAACAAGCAGAGAAATCCCACTTATTCCAAGGCTCCTGTTTGGTCCAACAGCTATTACTGTTAGGTTTGGTTGATAACTATATGCTACAGGAAGAATGAATCCAAGTACAGCAGAAAAGAAATCATTTCCTTCAGCATCCTTTAACAACAAAAACAACAAATTAGTTAGCACAAATATAAAGATCCAAATTCCCAGATACAAAATAAAACAAAAAGGCGACTCTCATAAAGCTTTTGAGTGACGTAGAAAACAGGATACTGATCTATTTTCTCAGCAATTTTTATATTAAACATGCAGGATCATTCATCTTTTCCTTAGTGTCTTTGTAGTGTAAGTCTGCCTTACTAAAGATGAATTGCAGCAACTATGGAATGTTTCCTCAAACCTATGCATTCTAATACATTCTAAAGCTGTGGGAAGGAGTAGTAACCTGACAAGGGAAAAAAAAGGAATAATTTTCAAAGGTCCAAAGTGGAGTAAGGTGTGTAATTCTTAATGTAATTTTATAAATTCCTAAGTATATTCTATTATTTCTGTTTAAAAAAAAAATCTCCTATATTGTTTCTAGAAGATGACTCTTACCTCTTTCCAGTTTAGAGAAATGTAGTGTTTGCAGCTGGTCTTTCTAGACTGTTCTTTCTCACAGATGTTTATGACAAGCATTTTTCTGTAAACAAAAACCCCACTTGAGTATTTAACCAATTATTTCCTGATGGGATATTTTCTTCCATCATTCTTTAAATACTAATTCATAATACAGGAACAAATAACTATTTGTATTAGTACATTTCAAAATGTAAATAACTACATCTGAAATACTTTTTATGGTATTTTTAAAAAGATGATTAAAGACTATTGGCAAATTGCTTTTAAGAAAAAGGGGAGGTGGAAAAAATATATATATAAGTAAAGAAGACTTTCAATAAGGAACTCTGCATCAGCAATATGCCTCCTGCAGTTATAGGGGAGATAGGTCTCCTATTTAATGAATAATGTCATTGTATTTTCAGTAACAACCTAAATTTCAATCAATACAGAAGGATTATACTTCAAACCTACCACCGAATGCATGAACTAGCATTTAGAGACAATCATTTTACTTTGAAGAGATATTTGGGGATATTTTGTATTATGTCTAAAGCTAAACTTCATAAATGTCAGCCCATGACTGATTCCTTAGTGCAGATTTCATCACATATACAGATCTATGATATAAAGTCCTTGGGACTGTACCCCCTAACATAAAGGGAGGTCTCACCCATCTTCTGTGTTTGGTATCATCTGCATGTCTCCAACAAATACACAAAGCACTCTGCAGAAAACAAAAATTTATATATATTTACAAGTAATTTTTTTTTTCTGTTAGTGCAATTTATATAAAAGTTTGCGTGCAGATTAGAAGCATTAAAAAGACTGTATATTGAATTTGGTCCATTAAAAGTAGAAATAAAACACATTTAGGGCAGCTCAAGGGAACCCCATTTCTTCCATCAAATACTGGGGAGGAAAAAAAAAAATCAAGAAACAGTCCCCAGGCCAAAGCCAATTGAAATCTGATAAAGAAGGTGTAGGCTAGCACAGCCATCATCCTTACAATTTTTTTGCCTTTGGAAAGGCAAAAGGTTGTTGCTGGTGTATACACTATTACCTGGATTACATGTTGAAAATGCTATGTGTGTGGGCATGCTATTTATTTTAAAATCAAGATTTCACAGGCAATTTGCCACACTTAATTTTTAACATGTTGCTAAAGGGCTCTAAATGCAAATATAAAAATTCACCTTTGAAGTCCAAAACGAACAGAATGTCTTAGTGCAACAGCAGCAGAAAGAGCAGCTGTGGGTGATGCTGCAATTCCATTACACACCTACAAAATAAATTTTTCATTCAGAAGCAATGCTGCAAAAGATCACAATTGTTTAAGTGTAACGGCTGTATTAATTATTTTCTACAGAAAGGCCATATTTGATTATTATTCCATAAACAGCACTATTGTTTTAAAAGTAAGCGTACCAGAAGGCAACTGTCAAAATAACTTTTCTGGGGGAAGGCCATGCTCACTGGGTCTCTATATAGTCTGAAAACTGCACAGAAAAATACACCCAATGAAAAGGAGGTTGTTTCTGAATATTCTGATTTTTCCTTTAACCTAGGCAAACTATTATTTTCTGGAAAATACAACTGCCACATTACTCAGTCAACCCTTGAGTGTTCATTTGTGGTGTGTGCTTTGAACACTACATAAATGCTAAGCAAAAAGATATCTTTCCCTCTCATTCCTCCTCTTTGTCAGCACAAAAATTTAACTTACATCTGCAATTCATTAGAAGTTCTATTTCTTTTTAGCAGTAACATTTCTTAAAATCTACTTATAGGCTCTCCTGGAACTATGTGCAGTTTATAATGTCAGAAATTTGTCCTGGAGATCTTCACATGTGACTTCTAAGATCAAGATGCCTTAGAAGAAAGAGACCATTGTGGTAGTTACTCTTCCTTATAGGCCTGGTACCTTAAAGAGAGCTTTTCACTCAAAGGAAGAGTGACTTATTATGATGTAATATTTTAAACTTGTTTTCAGTTCTTCTTGTATGCTCATCCAAGTTTTTACACATAAATACGGATATGCACCCTCTAAGCCTCCCATCTCTTCATTCCTGACCCTGCAAGAATCAAAACACTGAACTAGAATTACTCTGTTCAGAATCTGCGCATACAACAGAGCTGTTGAAAATGCCACCATAGAGTATGTGTGTGCATGCACTTGTAAGTCAAAATTTACCGTATAAACTTTGTACATTGAGACAGGAAAAGTATTGACATTTCTTCATATCTCTTGCTGTTGCTTACTGGTGCTTGATACAGCAACTTCTGCACCCCTTAACTGGAAGACTTAATGCCTGGCTCCCTTGTGAGTCTGAGAGCAACAAGTAAGCTCTTAGGGACTCGTATTCTGTTAGTACCTATAGAAAGTCTGGACAATGAGTTGCCCAAAGATTATTAGAAAGATGGATTTGGGTTAACAGCTATCCTTAAATAGTAGTTTTCTCATCTTCCATGCTCACTCATAGCTAAACACATTACAGCTGAGATTAGTGAACTTGGAAGATAAATAATAACTAATATTTGGGTAACAATATAGTAGAAGCAAAAAATCAGAGGAATCCCACTCCACCCCTACCCCCAAGACCAAGGCAGTATATTATTACCTCCTTCTTAAGTATTTTATCTAGGATCACAAACATACTGCCAAGAGAGAGCAAAGTTTCCTCTTTCACAAGGTCTGCATAAAAGCCACTGTAAAAGAAATTACATGAAGAAAAACTAGGTAAGAGGCGATACTGTCTTCAAAGAGGACACTGATAAAGTGCTTTGCAGCTAGTATTAATGGGGTACATTTTGTATAGGTGCTACACATTGATTCTCAGAAACCTGCTCTAGCAGGAAGATGACAACACTGGTGCCTGACAGTCTTCATCTCCCTAAACCTGACTCCATTCTGCACTGCAAACAAAAATGTCTGATGATATTCAGGAAACAGAGTCCTGTCAAAATTAGATGAAGACAAGACAAAACATTGCATTTCTCAAATCAGAGCAGTTTGGTATTTTTCCCAGCTAAAAGTGAGTACAGAGCTTTAAGACAGCTTCCTAGCAAAATCTCTTTCTAAATTAATACATTCGCATTAGCTGTCCTATCTCTACTGAAAGAGTTGTAGAGAAAAAGTATTCTGATTATTTCTTTAAAGGATTTCAGGCTATGAGTGCTATACAACACAAATGACTTTATTTATAAAGGAAGAAATTCTGGCTGTAAGTGGGTAGACTAAGGCCAAAAAGATGACCATGGCAGACAAAGAGCTAGATGACAGTCTGTATACGGACCTCTCATACTCTGGGGAAAATAAAAAAAATAGGACCAACCTGACAAGAGCTTTTATTTCTGTTTTGTCCATTTCCTTCACCAGCTGAACATGCTCAGGAAAAAAATGTTCTGAACCTTCAGAGCCAGTTGCTGCTGTTTTGATGGGAGGCATTGGAAGTAGAATATTTTTCATGTGCAATTCCAAAAACCTTTCTACTTTGACGGTGTTGTTGTTGTTAGTGATCTGAGATTCATCTTCTGTGGAGGGATTTGAATTAGCCTTCTTTAGTAAGTGTGATTTAGTGCTCAAATTTTGTAAAAATGATGTATCTAGAGAAAAAGAAAGAGAGGTTTCACAGGTATTAGTTTCTAAGCAATGTGTTAATTTGGATATATTTATTCACAGAATAGAATACATCAGTATTCACAGTATGCATATTTACTTCCATGCACTAGCTACAATGTTTCCTGACACAGATGTTATTTTTTCAGTGCTACTACATTTGTTTTAATCTAGTGAAAGGTCATGTATTGTAATAAGGCTTATGCCTATATTTTTGACACAGAAAACAGCATCCTCAAACAAAGATACCAAAGTGCTACTTTTTGACATGATGTTTGCCAGCTTCAGAAAGCTCTTTTCAGACCAGCTGATGACAAGACTTCAAATGAAGCCTCATACTGCTTCATCAGTCACTTGATGAATAACTGCTTGTTCAATTAGTTTAGTCCGCTGGTATTAATTTTAATAACTTTCAACTTCTGTATAAATCCATTTATCAACAGCATTTTCTTGAATTAAGAGAAACTACCTTCATAAGCCAACCATTTCCAGTAGGGTTTATGAGCTGCTCTCACATTTTGAATAGATTCAACAGCACTAAAAAATAAACCAGATTAACAGTATTAGCAATAATGAAAATCATAACTTACCTCAACCAAAAAAAAAAAAAAAAATCCAACTGAAAATGAACAAACTCTGATCTCTTCCAAGAATGCAAAACAGAACAACAGTCAATGGGCACATTGCTTGAAAAGATTAGAGAGTCAAAAAAGAAAACTGAAGAACACATACAGAATGTACACACATTTACACAGTGAGTGAAATCCCAACCCTGTTGGAGGAAGCACACCTGTATGAGTTCAGGAAAAATTTCTCCTGTCTGTCAATGTTTTGCCAAGAGATTTTATCTACACAATGTAAAGATTTAATTGATTGACTCAAAAGCAAGACAATCTGTTCAGGTACTAAGTATATCACATACCCTGCTATTCTTTGTGTTGAAGTCTCCTTTTTATTATCACTGGTATTTGCAGCACTATGAGCAAACGGTCCCACTGCATTAGCTGTCATACAAACATAATTCTGGTTGTGTTAAATCCAGAAGAAAATCCGTGTACGTGAAGATTACTAGTAAGGTGTTCAAGAGCTGGACTGATATGCTGGATAAGTATGTAATTAACTATCTATGATGAAGGATTACGGCAATATGAGATATGACAGCTGGTAGAGAATAAAAAGAGGACACAGATGGCTTATAGGATGTACTAGGAGCAAAATAACCAGTTTTGCTCCATCAGTTTACCAAATGCAACTCAGCCCACAATCTATGTATATCCACACTGTTTCCCTGACTGATTCAAGCCCTGAGCTTTAACTAACACAGCCAACTACAGGGTGCTGCCACCAAAGTGCATGAGAAGCACTTCTGCTAGAAAAAGCACAGGACAGCTACTGAGCTGGGAGAAAGATGGAGGACAGAACATGGAGATGTGGAGGAGACAGCGCAGACAGGTAGAGAGAAAGACACTCATTAGATGTGGGACTGATTCAGGCCCAAGGTTCAGAATGCTTTCCTAGGTCAGATTACACCACTGTACAAACACAGTCTTGGTGTCTCTGAAAAGAAGTTAGACTTGAAATTTAATTATCTTGGTACAGCTCTACATAGTCAACTGCTTTTTCAGCCCAGGCCTTGATGCTCCAAATTCCAGAAACACAAGTATTCGTCAAGACTGGCTTGCACAGCATCAACTCTCACTGAAAGGTTTGCCCCAGCTATTGCTGTACTACAGTGACTGAAGTGGCTCTGGGGTCTGAAGCAGTAATCCTTGCAGTTGCATACATTGCCAAATAGTGGCTGTAGATAACTGGTATTACCCTGATTACAGCAGGATTATCGCAGCCTGGAGTGAGATGGATTTCTATAGGATAACAAGGCCTAAAGATAAAATGGCTTATAGTTTTATGCTATAAGATCTCACAATTTGAAGTAATTTCAGAAACAAAAGTATATAAAACTGTACCTTGGAGGACTTTTTAAAAATGCAAGTTATCCGAAGTAGAAAATAATATATTATAAACTACAATATTAAAACCTTACTTCAGCAAAATGTTCAAAGCATGAATGTCTTTAGTCTCGTTGAAAAACACATTAGTTGTTCTAAAATTCTTTATATGCTTACCTTAGACAAGGTGCCATTTCTCCAGTTATTTGAGGTACAGGATCTCCAAGCAAAGTTTTTACAGTCATGCACACTGATTCACCCAATGATTTCAAGTGGTATCCACCCTAAAAAGTATTTTGTGTCAACTAAGGCACAAGTACTTTTAATATGTCTCTGAATTTCAACAGAGAAAATAAACTATCCTTTTGAAATGTATCTGTATTTACAGAAACAGAAGATGATATGCAAGTATATCTAAGTCAATGATTTTTCAGTATGAAAACAGTAACTTAGTGGCCAACTGCTGAACTTCACTGGCATCCCATGATTAGACTCACTTCATCATAGTTCAAGTAACTTCAGAAATCAGTCATTACTCTGCCATTAAAAAAATGCCTTCTCCATTCCCATCTACAACATGCCATCTTCAACAATCCTTGTGGAAGATTCCTGAGAAGGCAAATGCTATCACTAGCCTCTAAAATGACTGTACAAGAGAACTCCCCCACACTTTTAAGAAGTGGTTGCCTAATAGTTTGGCAGAATCTGGAGAACAAGATGGATTTAAGACGGGTAGGTGACATGCAGGAAGCCATCTATCACCTATGGAGCAGTGACACCACCTGTGCTAGGAGTGAATGCTTACTTGCACTTCAGCTAATAGACAAAAATGTCTATAATAACCTGCTAGAAGAAAGGTCATGCAAAACACAAGGTCAAGTGAATCAATTAATATACAATTCACTCAGCAATATTTCCACACACTTATTTACCTGAAAAGCCACTATTTTTCTAACATGCAGCTGAAATAGGGGGTTGAAGTCTAGATTTCAAAAGGAGAAAACATTTTAATTGTTAAAAAAATAATAAAAAAGAGCTCCTAAGGAGCCTGCATACAATCATTAAATCAAAAAAGAGGGAATTTTCTTAGTGTTCCATTACTAAGTAAGAGTATATTTAGGTTAAAAGATTTTATAAAGTCTCCTGGACTAAGATACACTTGTAAAAACATTGGTATCACAGCTTATTCACTAAATACATTTTAATGAGTTTGGGACTGTCAAGAGAAGTAGACTAATCACTGTTCACAAGAACTGAACAGTTCTGTGGAAGATATGTTTTTTTGAATGATGAGCATATGGCTCCTTTGTTTCAAAACTCTATAGTGTAAGAGCAGTGTAAAATCTTAAGTCATTTAAGCATTCCTGGTACTCAATAGGAAGATAAAAATAAGAAATTATTTTGTTAAGCAGTTTCACTTCCTAGCTTCTAGTTTGCCCTAAATGCCTCTAACACAAAGACCTTTCCCCTAGGAGTACATTTCAAAAGTCTTTACCTCTAGGATGACACACAGCTTTCCATTAGCTAACTGCATCAGGAAATGGGTAAGGTGGGCAAAAACCTCAGGAGTGGCATTCATCTGACCCTAAACCAAAGAAAAAATTTTAAGAGATGACACCTTGATTCAAAAACACTGGTAAGAAACTCAAACAAACAATCTGAAGTACCCAAGTCTGAGATAGAATACCAGAAGAGTTGCCTCTCGTTGTATCAAACAGAACGCTGAACCAACTTCATTTAAGGAATGTGAAAAAAACCAACACAGTAATTACACAGATGGAATAACCTGTCTTTATATGTCTTGTTGTAATGTTTAATGAACTTGGGTCAGGCTAAAAATTCACGCATGTGTTTTTACCTTGATCAAAGTGAATTTCACTTAGCAATCACAAGACATTAAAACAGCAAGAATATTTTCCTAATCGATTCATGACTGACAACACACAGACCACAAGTTACTTACCTCAGGGTCACCAATTCCAGAATCGTATCCAGAGGAGACAATAACCAGTTCAGGATCAAACTGTTATAAAAGAGAGATAGTTGCAGCACATCTTTATGTCCTATTTTCAATTTTGTACAGCCTTTCAACTGTACCATGATCAGCTGTTATTTCAATTTGAATATGAAAACAAGTAAGGATTCTCCTTGAATACATTATCCTTTTACACTATTTTTGTATCTGCTGGAGAAGTTGCAGATGATTCTGTTGAATATTTAAAAACTACAATTCCATAAATACTATTCAGTTGATCAGGGGCAACGTCATACCAGCAGAATAAATATATTAACTATGCTACTGGCAATTACTGCATTTCTGTAAAATATGCAATGGTACCTGCTTAAGAAACACTTAGGAAGTGCTCTTTGGCAGTAAAAAATTACCTCAAAAGCCATCGGAAGCAACACATGGAAAAATGCAGCAAGATAATCTGAATTTCCCATCCCAACCTGAAAAATTAAGAGAAACACAGGGCATGTTTTCCAATTGGAATGATAAATTTTCTAAGGTTCTTCAAGACTTTAGGGAAAGATATGAGAAGTTAAAGATGAGGCAATCTTATGAAGTACAGTAAAAAATCCTCTATTTAAGTAAAGTGCATAAATATCCACCCTTTTTTATCTTAATGAGCTTCAGCTCTCTGCTAAACAAGGATGGATGTAACCACCTCCTGAAACACTTTTTGATTTGATGGCCAGACAAGACATTCAAGTAAAAATGAGTGTGTAAATTCTTCTCTCCCTTTTAGTTTTTAGACATTATCACATTCTGAGCCATATTTTTCCAGCAGACCTTCCCGACAGGAAGGATATACACTGTGTAAGACATTTGCCAAGCAAGTGAAGCAATGCACTTACTCAAAGTGTCATCCAAAGGATGAAATACAAAGTTATTGCACTTGCTTTGCTGTATTGTAAACAATATTTACCTTATTCCAAGGCAAATTTATGTTAAAACCTTTTCCTTTTCCCAGACCTACAGCATCATAATCGGATTCTCTGAGTGATGGCCAGAACTCCTGATGTTCATAGCGATGCCAAGAAAAGTACAAAACACTGGGGAAAAAAAAAAATCCAATTTGACAAAAATGTTGTGGAAATGACTTTATATCCTCAACCTGATGACTGCATTGCCTGAAAACAAGAAAATAAAACTATCCTATCCTTTCTCCTTAGTTCTCTCAAAGGATTTAGACTGAAAACTGGTACAGTAGGTTCTATATCAAAATTAACCTAAAAATTAACATGCTAAAAATGTCTTGTAAGTATGCGCTCTACACAGATAAAATACAAGGTTTTTTCAGAACAGCAGACTTGTTTCTAGAACCTACGTATGTTGCTCTTCCAAAAAAAAAAAAAGTTCATATATTTTATCCAACTATTACTTGAAGACTTTAACTGAGAGATTCACGAACAGAGAATAGATGTACTACCACAGTAGTGGCAAACCAAGGTAATTACATTACTTATTTTGTTTATTATTCTTTAAAGTAGAACAGATTTACATTTTATTTTGATTTAGATATTTCCTTCTATTTTGTAACAAATGAAAACCAGAGAGACTAAAATAGCAAGGTGAATGTTTCACAAGACTCTAGTTTTAGAAGTTTAAGAAATCTTACTCTCTAGAAGGGCAAGCAATCTTTAAACAGCTGACATTAAACAAGAAAAAAAAAATCCTTCAAACCTTGGATCTTCTTCAAATATATATTGAGTTCCTTGCCCGTGGTGCACATCCCAGTCAACAATTAGGATTCTGTACAGATCAGTAAAAGAAAACAGAGGAAGAGCCACAGCATCTTAATCTACAGAAGGTTTAAAAGAAAAATGTTTTTTCTGAACCAAAAGGAACTTGACACCCAGAAAGCTCTAGACATTAATATAAACTAGTAAAATGTCAAACTGCTTACATACTAGAGTCAACCATGCACTTACCTCTGCAGACCATATTTCAGTTTTGCATATTCTGCTGCAATAGCAACGTTGTTGAACAAACAAAACCCGTTAGCTGCATTTCTCTGGCTGTGGTGACCTGGAGGTCTGAACCAAAATTTTATAAATTATTCACAACAGAAGGAATTTTGCTAAGTGAAAACTTCCTCACGTATTTTCTTACCTGACTAACGCCATTCCATTGTGCACTTTTCCTGCCATCACAGCATCTACCAGCTGCAACGCTGCTCCTACTGCTAGTCTGGCACAGCGGTAAGTGCTCTGAGAAAGAGAAACTCATCAGCTTCAACACGGCACCCATGCCATGCTTTAGCATCCCAACAGCAAACTGGCTTGACAGAATTCTACCCCACTGAAGCTATATGAAAATATCTGAAACAGAACTTTACAACCCAGGTTCCAATGTGCTTTCCCCTATGACTACCAGTGATCACCATAATCTTTATAAGGATGCTCTCTGTGGAGCAGTTAAAAATGTGAGATGGATGTATTGAGTGGAATACCATGGCATCTTTGAAAATAAGGAATGAAACCGTACAGAAACATAACAGAAAATTTAATCTCAATTTCATGGCACAACATTTAAGAGCAATTGTTACCAAAGTGTGATTTGCAGGTTATTAATGGTCTACAGTGACAAAAATAGAGCTAAAATTTGAGTAGTGCATTATACTGGTGTGATACAATTACAAAATAGATGACAGAACACTTGAGCAATTTAAATTACAGCATTCTACTAAACTAGAAACAGAAAATGACAATATCATAAATAAACATGAGACTACATAAGTAGCAAAAAAAGTATTTTTAATTTTTCCCCTTCTTAGAAAAATGCCACTCTGGTGCAGTAACACAAATAGTTTTAACTCCCAACAGAGGAAGCGGTTTAACTTACACACCGGATGAAAGAAAAAAGCATCGTAATTTTTGGAGACCCTTTTCAGCTCCTCTTCGTTCATTGTCTGAGTGCTTTTTGCCACTTCCAAGTGCTCTAAACTGCAGGAGAAAGAGATTAACACAACACTTAAGTAAGCAACTATAAATAGTTTTTAGAAGTTTACTTGTATTCCTATGTATAAATCAGCATTCATTGCTTAAGACCCCACAGAGTGAGAATGTAGATTTAGGGGAATAGCAGATTCATAATTCAGCATTCAACATTGTGACACATTTTCCATTGAAATTGATGGAAGCCATTGAATTTTTGAACACTCTTTTCAAATAGATCAAAATATAATCTAGAGGTATGAGATCTGCTGTTTCATTGAATTAATCTAAATGAAAGTTCAGTTTCAGACCTGTGAACCAACAGGATGTCCTCCTCGCTTCCTTCTCTGGCAGGCACAGGGACACACCTTTCCACAAGATGGTAACTTCTAAGCTGCTCATAGGAGGAGGAAAGTCTTTCTGGCACTTCAATATCACAAATGGGACTAAAAATAAACAATAATTATATTCCTGTAATACTATACCAACACAAGTACCTAATACACTTCATAAAGCCTAGCTTTTAACTCCCCATTTTAAGCAAATTCATTACCCTAAAAGAGAGATACATGAGAGTAAAAATGGGAAAAAAATCTTTAAGTATTTTCTGTTTCGGAACTGAGTCAGAAATTGATTCTAAAATATGTAAGCAAAAACTAATCTTAAAAAAACCCTAAACAAACAATATAATAGCATCATTTTTTTCTTTCTTCTCTCACTGGTAAAAAGTTGCAATGCTTAGCTACAGACACAGGAATGCTGCAATTAAAAGCTGTAGGTTACAATGAAGGTGAACAGAGAAGAAGCAGGTGTCGGAGAGAAGACAACAATGGACTGTTACTTTGAGCACTGCAAAGGAACTTTTCTAATTTATACTAATTTAAGTAATATACAAATTTCTAACTGAATGAAATTGACATGTTTCAGCTGAGTGAGTATATCTACACACTTTTCCAAGGTCAATGATACTTTAAGTTTATAAACAATTTAATTAGCCTAAAACACATTATTTAGAGGGCTACTGAGATGTCTCATCCTAACAAGTCTTTTTAAGGTCTCCCAGACTGGATGCCTGTAGCTTCTCAAATCCAGTTTCAGATAATCATTACAGTATCTAGACACAAATTGTGAATAAATTTTTTTTTTTTCCTCTTAGAGTTACGACGTTCTTTTTACTTGGAAATTACAGGAAGTACCACCAGATACTTCCTATTACATTTACAAAAAATGCATTTATTTGGTAGTGCTGTCACAACTCCTAATAAGAATCCAAAATTAAAAACGATAGCAGTGACTTACTCATTCCAAAGTAGTTTGTGAGTGGTCATCTCCTCATCATAAATCAGTGCTGTTCCTGAAGCCATTGCTACAACCAAACAGAATAAGAACACCAAGACACTTATTTCACATCATAAGCAAACTTAAACCAGTTACTATTACAATAGATTGTCAGAATGTAAGTACAGAGCATACGTGCTAGCATGACGATTTTGTACTTTACACTTTGTACTTATAGAATTTACAGAGGGAAATCAAATAAGAACATTAAGGACTCCGATTCTGACAAAGCCGCGCCCGCCGAAACGGGGAGCGGGCGGGCAGGGCTCACAAGGGCCGGGCGGGGCGCACAAGGAGCGAGCGGGCAAGGCTCTCAAGGAGTGGGCAGGGCTCACAAGCGCCGGGCAGGGCTCACAAGCGCCGGGCAGGGCTCACAAGCGCCGGGCAGGGCTCACAAGCGCCGGGCAGGGCTCACAAGCGCCGGGCAGGGCTCACAAGCGCCGGGCAGGGCTCACAAGGGCCGGGCAGGGCTCACAAGGGCCGGGCAGGGCTCACAAGGGCCGGGCAGGGCTCACAAGCGCCGGGCAGGGCTCACAAGCGCCGGGCAGGGCTCACAAGGGCCGGGCAGGGCCCACAAGCACCGGGCGGCGGAGGCGCCGAGCACAGGCCGCCTCCTCCCCCACGGCACTCAGCCTTACCTGCGCGGCGAGGCCGAGCAGCCGCGGGGGAGAACCTCAGCTACAAAGGCACAAATAGGAACAACAGGATTTCGTACACCACGCGCAAAGCAGGGGTCTGTTTGGTTTAGAACTTCATCGGTCTTTCACAAACCCCAGAGAGACGTTGAAGAGAGATAAATAAGCCGACGGGCAGACAGCGGATGCGAGTACCCCGGGCCCCGGGTGCGCTCCGCTCCGCCGCTCGGCCCCGGCGCCCGGCAGCGCCTCACGGGACCAGCGCGGCCCCGCCCGGCGGCGCCTTCCGAGGGCGGGGAGGGCGCGGGGGCGGCGCGGCCCGGGCCCGGCTGTGGGCGCGCCGAGCGCAGCCCCGCCCCGGGCGCGCCGGCAGCGCTCTTTGAGGCGCGGTTCGAATCGTGCTTGGGTCGCGCTGCGGAGCTCTGCGGCCCGGGCAGGCGCGGCCACAGGGCCGTGCCCGGAGAGTGCAACCTCTGGAAGGGTTTTAGCGTGAACATTTAGCGTAGAACTGACCCAAGAGCAAAGCAACCCCGAGCCCCGGGCTGTGCGTCATCTACTGGCATAATGAAAAATAAAGTAAGAGCCTGGGCTACAGAGGTGACTTCTCCGTTTCCGCACTGATGCACCCGGGCGCTGGTGCCTCTCCGGCCCGTCCAGCCGGCACGTGTGTGTACACAGCTTCTCGATTATTGACCGCTTCTTTGCTCGGTTTCCACCACTTTCCCAGTTATTTCCCAATAACGTGATACAAACCTGCACTTCTGGGGAATGTATCAGAAACCCAGATCATTACTGGTGCGAATTCTAGAAATCTACTGCCCATAAACTTTCCTCGTATTTGTTTCAAGAAAATATAATAATAGACATTGTATTATTGAAATAGTTTCTAATTTATGTGTTGCCAGCTGTTACTGTGTTTATTATACACATTTATGAAACTAAAATTAAGTCAATTTCTGTCCATCCTCGTGTAGTCTTTAATGTCAGTGTATTGCACTGACCATGAGGATGCTAATCACGTGCCTAATGTTTTGTTTTTGTTTTTTTTTTAATATTTTGACTCCATTAGTTCCCTGCAGACCATTTGGAGAACGGGTAAATTTTATAAATTAACTTTTGTAATGTGTTTGAAAATGAAAAGGGACTTTTCAGTAGCAGGGATCTGATTTATGACACCCAGTAAATAAATATTCTTGCGACTGGGGCCAAACATACCGGGTTAATTATTCTTCTCTTTATTCCGCTCTGATTCCGGCAAAAGAGACCAGCAGAGGGCTGTCTCCTTTCAAAATACTCCAACGGGAGACAATGAGGTGGATTCATGAAACGTTAGGCAAGGGAAAGGTTAGGTAACTGAAGAAAATGGTAGAGCAAGTGGTATAGACAAATACACTGAAAGCAGCTGGATTTGAAAGTGGTTTATGCTGTTTTTTGCACATATTACATTTTTTTAAATCATAACTCAAAGAAGCATTTATCCCTAGCTGTCCAAGTTCAAACAGGATGAGCTGTAAAACTACCAAAAGGAAACTTGATAATAATGTGGTTTGAGTTCAACTTACAATACAATTTAAAAGGAAATGAAAGCTTTATAGTCAACTTATAATACATTCCTATTTACAATATAGATTTGGCATGAGAAATATAATAATCTTTTTACAAATAATATGATAAATATTTACAAGCATTTATGGTATCTCCACTTCTGAGTGGCCAAAGTCAGCTGGGAGTCCTTCCTCTGCCAGCGATAAATCTGTTTTACTAAAATGATGCCCTCTTCAATATTCCCCACAAGGAGATACACCATGGGACGGTGGGTTGGATTCATCCTCTCTATACATTTTTCATTAATTAGCAGCCACTGTTGTATCATGCTCTGAGTTTCATAGGGCAAGAGTGAGCCCTGGGTAATGAATTCCACCTGGCATTCAATGTTATACTCTTGGTCCTCAAGTGCTGTTTTCTTCTTGGACAGCTTTACTTTCACTGCTAAGGAAAAAGGAAAAGGAAATGCAAGTCAGACCATTTTTCAAATGCAATAAAAAATAATACCAGTGAAAACAGAAAAATTCCTTAAAAATATGATCATAATTTATGTTGACAGAATATGGTGAAGCCTTTTCCAGCCAAAGTTTAAAACATTTTTGAAAAATAAATTTTATGTAGTAAAGTTTGTTTTTTTTTTTCCATTGAATTAGGTGACTAGGAAAAAATATTTTCACAAGTGCAAGTAATTTATTTTTACCATCACCATATTATGTCAAACTTCAAGTAATTAGATGTTGTAAGCTTTTGGTCTTATTCTTGTATCACAAAACTGCCCAGCAACTGCCCAAGCAATCTTCCTGAAACTCACCTTGTCCATGTGTGGAATCCCTAGGCAAAAATGGTTTGCTGATACCACCCTTTTAGATATTCCCTTCTCATTATAGACATCTACCTACCCCACCTGACTCCATCCACACTTTTTAGCAAGACATTTGTCTGTATTTCTTGATCTAATGCTAGCCAAAGTCGCTGGAAGTCTCTGCAGTCCCATTAAAGGGCTTTCCAGGAAGTCTCTATGGCAAACTCCACTCATCACTCCAACAAGACAACAGGAGATAAGAATTCCTTCTACTGATATGATTTTCTGAATCTCCTTCTGAGTAAGTTAGGTATCACAAAAAAACTCATTCACAAAAGTAGCAAAGATACACCATATACTTGTAAAACACCAAAGCTTTACTTTCAGTTTACATGCTAATAAAAGGCAAACTTGCTTATTTGGCTGCTTTTGGCAGAAATATTTTCCATAAAGCATGTTGTAGCCAACTAGACCAGAACAGATATTTGGTTGGAAACTAGATCATTGATAAATCTTTCATGCACAATAAATCCTCCTTATATTTAGATTAGAAATAACTTATTCTGAAAACCAACCTAAAGCTAAGTTAGCAGCTAAACTCTTAATCCTTTGAAATCCCTGCAGAAACTGTCACTAATTGTAATCCTACTTTTAAAGCATTTAGAAGAAGAGTTGTTAGTCTCTTTTACACCAGGTATATTAGCAAGGACTTACCAAAGTTACTGTCACAGAAAACTTCAAGAACTCTTTTGTGTGTAAAGAATTCTTCCACTGCTGGACAAGTCTGGCAGGTAGGCTTTGGTAGGACTGATAAGAAATTACAAAGTCTCATTGTTATCTTTTAGAATAATTTGTTTTAATTTTCTGCTGCCAAAGCTGAGAGCCCACTGTTTAACCACAGGAATGACAGCCAAAATACACATCAAATACAGAGCCAGTGATAATAGGTAAAAAGCCAACACATTTCTCTGAAAACAAGGCTAGAGATGAAAAGGAGTTTCATTTTCCATGCCCATTCAGCCCTTGTTTTGGCTGACAAGATCAATTATCAGCAACAAATAAGGTAACAAATACAGTATAATTTTTAACACAACTAGAGTGGGTGTAAGGGGTTAGGTGGCCGATTCTGTCAGTCACTCTGGATTCAGCTGTGCTAAGCCTGTGAATATACATGAATTTGGGTGTGCTAGCAGCAACTTAATCTTGCTCTTTTCCACAGAGTTATGAAGTGTGAGTGCATTTGAAGATTTGAACATTAATGCCAAGATAACTAATGCTTCTTTAAGGAAAATCAGATAACATCATCCCAATTTTACTAAACTGATCTGAAAATAGCTTGTTGTATACATAAATGCATCTGTGATAAGGGCCATTGATAAGTCTATAAAGAGACCTCAAAGCAATTCAAACACGGTGTGCTGCTGTGTGTAGGACACTGTGCAGGGTGATAAGTGCTTCCTCCGTACCGCAGCACAGCCTCTGCGCTGCTGACTTGCAGCGCTGCAGGTCTGCTGCAGCTCGCACTGCCAGCGCTGGCACCCATCTGCATGAACACGTACAGAGCAAAGCTAACCTCGACTGCACTGACAGACCCGCAGAAATGTCTGGGAACAGAGTCCCCAGTATCTCCTCGATTCCCAGGAACGCTGGGTATGGCCACCCTCCCCTCCGCCACCTTGGAGCTACCTTTGTGCAAGTGTTTGTAGTCCCTGGTGAGAGGCGCCAGGCACATGTCCTCGTCTGCAGGGAATCGGTCGCAGGCCAGGCTGGCCGGCCAGCGGTGCCCGTGGCACAGGAGCGCGGGGGCGCAGCTGTCACGGACAGCGGCACACATACTCCTGCAGGGATGGATGAACCTGTCGTGGGAGCAATATCGGCTGAGTCAGCTAGCTCAGCGATAACAGAACCTATTGCAACAGTGATTTCTGTGCCAAGTACATCATCTTTGCCGACATTTAACATCCTTCGATAATAATACAATTCCAGAAGCAGCAGCCGTGCAAATTATGCGAGCAGTCTGTGTAAGGACTGAGCTTACAATGTTTAGTTATGATTTGAAAAATGCGTTTATGGCAATCTGAGAAAACCTTCAGTATGAGCCTGATTCTATTCACTGTAGGTGCTTCAACCCTAAATGAATAAGAATAAAGTTCAGCTGTAACAAAATAAAACATTATATCCCTTGACAACACCATTCATGTTCCCAAGGCAAACTAAAATTGAAGTGGAACAAGTTTTCAGTACTTTTTTTTATGATGAATACAAAAAAGCTAACAGAATTACTTCAGAAAACGTGGAGATCACCTTTAGATTATAATAAACATGCATTTGATTTCATTCCTGTTCTAGCAAATAAAGGCTGGAGTTTTGTACTGTGCTGTGATACTTACGTATCTAAGCAGATGGGCGCAAACAGGGAGCACAGGAACGTCCTCAGGTGAGGGTGACAGTCTGTGTGTACAAGGTGCTGCCAGGTGGTGGATTTTAGGATAACCTCTGCCATGCTTGTGTGTCCCATCAGGTTGGGAAGTCTCATTTCAGAGTATCCAATGTTGTGGCACATGCCCATCTCCTTGGGTATCACTACACATTTCGTGGATAATCCAATGTCCAAAGCTGTTGCCAATCTTTGGAAAAAATTCACGGCAAAAAGAAGTATTTTTGCAGTCAATAACATCTTCCAGTGACTTCTGGGCTGTTGAACAGGGAGCTGTCAAACCGCTCAAGTGCAGAGGCATGCTGAAAACCTTGTGGCTTATATATCCCAAGAGCTTAATGAACTGTTGGTTATCAACTGCTTATCAAATCACTGAGACAAGACCAGGTCTTATTGCCTAATGAATGGATTGTTGTGACAGCCAGGGAGGTGGAGAAAAAGTATAGCTGTATGTTCCCCAAGGACGCTGATTTGGGTCCCACGGTGTCAGTGGCTGTAGTATGCTATGTAGCATATTAAACTTTGACACCTGGAAGGTTCACCGTGCTTTCAAAAACAAATTAAGAGATCCCCCAGAAACAGGGTTGGGCAGACATGCCGTCTCCTGGGGCTTCTGTGTCTCCTTTGTTTTCAGACACTGCTGACGTGACAGAAAAAACCAGCCCAGATTGACTTATCAAGTGAAAATGTTTTGCTTGTGCTAATGGCCCATGTCTCTTCCACTGTTTTACAATGGAGAAGAGGCACTTTCTTTTGTCAAGCACTGTAAAAGAGACAGACGTCCGCTATTAACCAAGTATTTTGACTGGAAATTTGGATTCCTATTCTGTGACATGCTAAAGGCCTCAACTTTTATTAATTTTAATAGATGCCTGAAAATACAGAATTGAATTTGTAGCACTGTTGTGACTATCAGTATTTATTCAGGAAAAGAGCAGTTACACATTTTTATTATTTTGAATAAAGTGGTCTACATTTAAAAATGCTCAAGTAATGCAGCATTTCAACTATTTATTAATAAATTATGATTGCATTAAAGTGTATGAAAGCAAATGATACCAGATTGTGTACATTTTCTGTTCATAGCACAAAAAAAACTGTGTTATCACTGTTAGTGCAGCTCTTTGCTACAGAGAAGTTGGAAGCCAATCAAAATGAAAGAGGACCCATCTCAGTAATGCATAGCTTACCTATTATGAATAGGAAAGTCAGATTATGAGTTTTAGAAGCTGAAGATCTAAACAAAGCATCTTGTTGAGATTTTTTTATTTGATGAAAATACTTTTTTTCCAATTAGTTATGTGTGTTACTTTTTATTTCCACACCTGGTTATATGATTTATTAGCAGAAATGTTTAGCTATTAATAATTTGTTTGTGGATCTACTGTAAAATATGTCTTGGGTATTAGGCTAAAATAAGTATGTTCATAATAGTCTATCATCTAGCATTACTGATGCTTGATTGAAATACATTTTTTTAGAAACTATAGCTTTTTGTCCTTATACTGAGATTTAGCACACTTAGACAATGCATCACACATAATTTACATGTTTATACTTAAAGGTTAGGTTACTAATCCTAGCATCTTTGAAACCAAAGACAACCCCCTACTGATTTGTCCTTAGCTGCCTTCTTTACTCCAAACTCCTAGTAAAATTACAGTATCTGTTTAAATAAGTAGAAAAAAATGACAGCATGCAAGGTCCCAGCAACTAAAAATGTATTTAAAACAATTGTCAGTTTTTCTTCTCATGCTTTGTTGCCAGACTTGGTGTTTTTTCCCAGCAAATGTGGCTCCTCTGTATCCCTTACCTCACCCCAAAGCAGAGGAACGGAATACCTAAAAAGGCTGTCTTAGGCCTGATGATAGCTTCCCTTTGACAGGTGCTCCAGGCATTTCTTAGGAAGTTAGAGCCTGCAGTAAAAGTTCCATCCTTGCTAAATCTATGCAGGTATGTCTGCAGGCCACACTTTCACACAGCTGCTCTTGCTACCATTGCGCAGTGAAACGACTTCACAAAGTTGCTTAACCCAAGAAGGGGCAGGTCCAGGCTGAGCCAGCTACACAGTCCTTTGTCTTGTAATTTTATGAAATTCATCAAATTCCTCTGTCTCCAGTGATAGTCTTCTGTAATACTTCTCTCATCTGATTGCTATCTGAAAGTAGCTGGCAATATCTCTGTAAGAAGCCTTTCTCTTGCATGTGGAGCATGGTATTACATGCAGATTTCTAAATGATTTCTATTACATGCAGATTTCTAAAACATAGAGTATTTAAGAGAGAGTAAGAGTATCATAAGAGTATTATAAGAAAGAGTATTTGGTCTCTCGATTATTTAGATGTTTGTCTCTCTGTTTTTCTCAGTGACTGTTTCACAACCTGTAAGAAAACTTGATTCATCTTAAAACCTGACTCAGCATTGTTAGTCCAGCTAAGGAAGGTTTGCTGAGTCTCTAGCTGTGCCCTTGGTGCTGCTCTGCAGGAGGAGGGTGGCTGTGCCCTTCCAGGAGCCTTAAACCAGCCCATGCCTCAGTTGTGCTGGGCTGAGCTCTGGCTGTACCCAAAACCTTGGGTGCTGATTTGAGAGGTCCCCTAAATCACGACTGATGGACAGAACAGAAGCTAGCATAATGAGAGCGTGTGAGACAAAGATCATCTAACATACCTATCCTGGCAAACTTAGTCTCCATAGGAACTGTCTTAGAAATAAATAATTGTGTATCTCTGAGTCAGTTTCCTGCCAGGCTTCCCAGGGAGGAGGTGATTTATGAGCCACTGCAGAGCTGTGCTTTAAAGTTTCTTTTAGCCTCTTAGAGGCATCCAGCTATCGTTTGATGCTTTGGTTTTGGAGAGCTGACTTTTGGTAAACTCAAGGGCTGAAGAATTGCCACCGGTTTCAAGAGGAAAATATGCCTAAATGCTATTGCTGGATGCCCATGACTGTACTGGGTCCAAGGGTGGTTCTGAAGCGAGATTATTATCCATAATTCAGTAATTTTTGATAGCCATCTTCTGTCAGGAAAGAGAATAATTTATGGGAGCTTTTGATTTTCTTCTAGAAGTGACTTGGTTCAAGTAGGTCAAATTTCTTACCCTGTGTTTTTTTCAGTGTCATAATTTATTAAGGAATGTACCAATTTGATATCCTTTTCACTCCTGGGTCACTTTTAAGTAAGGGACAGGGCTTTGGTTCTGGCTCAATTATTTTGATGTTCTTCATGAGCAGATGTTACCTTTGAACTTGGTTTGACAGGAAGCCATTATAATTTTAATTTTAGCAGGACTTGCAGAACAGTTATTAAAAGTGAGCATGCAGAATAGATTGCCATTGGTTGGAGAGTGCTAAAGGTCCGCAGATGTTGGCAGAAGCATAACCTGCAGCACCTATGTTGCTGTGCCATAAATTCTCAATTTCTTTGCAAACACTCAGCTGCTCATAGTGGGGAAAAAACATCGACCAAATATACAAACAGATTGATTTTGTGAACACAGTAAACTGTTTTACTGTTGCCACACTATCACAAACATTCAAACTGCACAAAAACTGGTGGCTCAGTATTTCTGTTTGTAGTGATATATGTCTGTAGAGGGTGCTTGAACAAAGACTGACTGAAGTGAAAAAAAAAGGATTATCATGGCAATTGCAGTGCCTGCATACAGTTAGAGATCTCAAAATCTGGAGTCCAGCTATTGCTCTTTGAGACTTCTGAAGAAAGCCGTGTGGTGGTTCCCTTAGCCACAGGCTGTATTTACTGTTCCTGGATATGAGCAAAGGACACCTGCTGATGGAGCGTGATAAGAGGAGCAGTGGCTCCCTCCCTGCCCACCTCTGTGTCCTCTCCTTTGACTGTTACCAGGGAGACAGACAGAGATTAACCAGGAGCCACCCATCAGAGCCCAGTAAGAAACAGGATTGAAATTTTCTTCAAAGAAAGCAGGGGGTTGAGAGCAAATTTGCAGATGTAAGGATTTTTTTTGTTTGAATCTAGACATTTGTTGCAATATTTGGCTGGAGTCATTTTTAACTGGAGTCAATTGCAGAGATGCAAGGCTCCCAGACAAAGATCAAAGAAGGCAGCAGAGAGGTGGTCCTTATTCTGATGAAAGCTTTGCTGAACTAACATCTTTAGTCTGCAATACAGGGTTTATTTAATAACATTTCCTTTGCTTTATTAAAAAAATAATTAGGCCACATGTGGTATTTGTAAAACAGCAGAGATAGAGTCATGGATGCTCTGGAATGCCTTTGAAAAAGCCCCATTGATTTATTTGTCACAATGGTTTAGCATTGGTTCAATTTTTAAAGGA
This sequence comes from Taeniopygia guttata, assembly GCF_048771995.1. Taxonomy (NCBI): domain Eukaryota; kingdom Metazoa; phylum Chordata; class Aves; order Passeriformes; family Estrildidae; genus Taeniopygia; species Taeniopygia guttata. The sequence goes on from NC_133025.1 coordinate 19,533,971, forward strand.
CAGAAATACTATATTTCCTTATAAATCTGTAATGGAAATTGTTTCAGGCTCACTGCTTTGGCATGTTCTGCACTGCCCTTTTTACTGTCAGCTGATTAACTGAGAGGAAAGTTTGTTTTAACAGTGAAAGAGAAATTAGATGTTTTGGGTGACCCAAACCTAGTTTCTGACTGCCACATTTCTTCGGGAAGCTTTAACCCTATTGCACTGTCCTCCTGCACACACAGATTGTCCTGGTTAACAATGGTGGGGGGGATGCTGGAGTTAAACATGTTCAAATATGAAGTATTCAGATGCTAAAAGAGTGTGGAGAGGGCACATAAATACCCACACAGATCCCAGTGTATCACTCAGAGCACAAGGGTGTTGAATACTATACAAAAACTGGGTAAGTAGCATTTTCTAAGTAGGCCAAGTCAGCCAGGGCCAAAAAAAAGGACAGAGGGAGATGAGGTGACTTGCTAACCAGCTAGCAGCTGGCACAGGCATACAAATCTGGGCTTTGACATCACAATGTTCATTGACCCATGCAGCTTCTGGAGGTCCTGCCCAGCAATATTTTCTCAATGCAGAGCAGGACAGTCTGTGTGAAGTGATTTTAGAGGAAGAACTGAAATCCAGTACTGACTTACTAGTGGCACACTCACAAAATTGCATTAGGCCATGTCCCCGGTGCTTCACATCAGGACCTTATGGTGAACACCACATTGTTAAATGCTGTGTGAAGCTATTTGCTTTCAAGGTGGATGAAAACAGGAAAGAAATGCTGGCACGGTTGTTTAAAAAGTGGACTTCTGTTTTTAAGCCATAAAAACCATGGCAATAACGTTGGTTTTGCTCCAGAGGTAAGCAAATTCCAAATAAGGGCTTCCAGGTGGGAGCAAAAGACAGTCTATCTGAATTTAAGTACTAGTGATCATGTACCAGATGAGCACCTTCCACAAACAGTTGGTAGTAATAGCCATTCTTCTCTGTTCTCCCCCAGGTAAAAAAAAATTAAATGTCTTAGGGTATTTTTATTCCTTGGCTGGTATTGGTTTGCTGCTTTGACTAATATCTTTCTTTTTGGTCTTGAGTCAGCTTTACTGGATTTCAATTTCGTTTGGCTCTGATTTAATTTTGTGAAAGAAGGACTATTTGACAATCGGAGTATCATGTATTTCAGTCACACTTTCTGGCACAGAAAAGCTCCTCTTTTCTTTTAGACTTAGGCAGCTTTTGCAGTCTTTTGGCAACTGGGCTGATGCTGGTTTTCCCTCTATTAAATTTCTATCATAGCTGTGTCTCCTGTCATGCATTTTCTGTCACAAACAGCTCCAAATGAAATAAAAAGTGAAGTTAAACACAGAGCTCACCGAATTCTTTCTAAACCTCTGTAAACATAAGGGGATACAAGTAGGCTCGAACTCTTTCATAGGGAAACAGGGCAACAGCTGTTTGGGCTACAAGGAAACATTACATACCAACTATTTGTAGTCCATTGAGAAATTAAAACACCGTCACCTTGTCTATTCCCCCTCCCCGATTCTTTCTTTGTCTGCGGTCTGTAGCCAGCTAGTGATCATCAAGATAAGACAAAACCACATTAAGTCTTGAAAAGCGTGTCTGGCTTCTAGCTGCCACTGGAGATAGCTCTATCAGTTAAACAAGTAAAACCCCGGGAGAGTGCTCTGCTGACTCCAGCACGCCTGGAGCCCATCCCTTTTAAGTCGCTTGGCAGCATTTCGCATTTCACTTCTGTGTATCCCAGCCACCCGCAGGAAATGCTCTTGGCATCTGACGTTTTCACAACACGTGGCAGGCCAGGCTTGATTCACTTTAACACTATGGCAAGCAGCAGACCTGAAGCCCCTGTTTAAAAGGCAAGCTTCAGCCTAAATGCTTTGTTGAATAAGCAAAATTTAAATAATTTCTGTAACATTTCACAAATACACATATGTGCTTCAAATACCTGAATTAGATATAACGGCCAAATCTTCTCTAAGCAAGAGTCCCTCTGGCATTTGCATAATTTTTCTCTTGAATAATGTAGATTCATAAAATTATTCCTTCATTCATAAAATCATTTAAGGTTGGAAAAGACCTTTAAGACCACCAATTCCAGCCGTAAACCTAACACCGCAAAGTTCCACTACACCACATCTCTAAATGTCACATCTACATGTAGTTTGAATACTCCCAGGGAACACAACTCAACCACTTCCCAGGGCAGCCTGTTGCAACACTTGATAACTCTTTACATGAAGACATATTTCCCCATATCCAGTGTAAACCTACTCTGGCACACCTTGATGGTATACTGCAATCTCATTCCAGACACTGAATATGTATTTAAAGCTAAATAATCAAAGCAAATGTTCCTGTTGCAAATGTTCTTGGTTAAACCAAAGACTTATCAAGAAATAGTCAAAGTAACACCCTGGACATGAATTTCAGCTTCTGATCATTAGAATCCTGGCAGCTTATTTTCACAAATTTTTGTCCAAAGCAGGATTCATACTGTTTTTAAGACTGTAGAATGGAATTCTAAAATTTCAAAAAGAAAATATATTTTCTTGATAAATCCTAGCTTTAGGTTTCTATGTTAGTGTAATTTTGGAAATAAATTTATTATTCTGGACTTTCTAACAAAAAACATTTGCAAACTCTTTAATTCAAGTGCAGAGGTGTGTACTAAACTCTATTCAAAACAAATAGTTGTGTCCTGAACTCTAATGTGTATATAGACAATATTCAAAAACTTCTTGGGATTCTGAGAAAAAATATTTTTAACTGTGGCAATTACAAATTACAAGAGTAACTGCTTCACAAATGAGTGTGTTTCCATTCATAGAGTATGGTATATAATTTTCACCTGACAGATATACAACTATTATATGGGAATAGTTCTTTTCTGTTCTGCACCATGAACTATGTGCTCAAAGACTAAGGACTGCTCACTGACAGTGTGAATAATTTTTTTCACTCTACCTATTTTAGCTATTACCTTACACATACCTTTTGGACAAGGATGACCTCAAAAGGGAAGCCCTTAAGGCACATTCCTATCCTGACAAAAGACAAATTTGCTATTGCAGATGCCACTAATCTACTTTTTTTCAGTATTCCTCATATATCAAGGAACTCGAAACATTTTTCAAGGTTCAATAAATGAAGAAACTGGCCTTTTGTGTAACCTGTTTTGACTACAAATGCTTAGCCAAATCACACCTCTGTGTGAGGAGTGAAGAATTTGAGAGACAGCAGGAGGGCAGCACTGCGGCAGACAACTGGCAGGTCCATACCAGGCATTAGGTGTGCAGGTCTAGATTTCAAATGTGATAATGGCTTCACAGACACTACTTTTTTATTTGAAACTTTATGATTTTTCTCTTTGTTATCATGCAGGGATGGTATATCTTTAAATACTGTCTAAGTCTTTTTGTCTGTCTGAGAACAGTTTTGTAAAAGTAAGTGGATTCTGCATCTTGTATTCTTATTAAATCTTTTTATATGCACTTTAATGGTGAATGCATAGTGCCTTCCTGTAACACTGATTCTGGGCCTGCACAATCTGTAAAACCTCAGCAAGTGTTCCTATAAAGACAATTCATATTGCCACAACCATTCCCACAGCAAGCCTGAGTGTTACAGAATCAACCACTTCATCCCCTCCCCTCTGTTTTGTGGGACAGCCCCATCGGTATTCATTAAAGTCTTTAAATTCTCTGCAGACAGGGATAATTCAGTTTGAAAGAACCAAAAAACCAAAATCCAAACAAACCACAAATCAGTCTTTAAAGAGAAAGCATAGATGCTATACACTATACAAAAAGATAGGGAAGAAAAAATATCTTCTCTTTCTGAGCCTTGGGGCAGCTGGCAGACTCCTCCTTTTTCTCTGTGATGGCTTATGTTGCACACATAGCCTCTGTTGACATCAAAGACATTGGGTTTCTATTACCCTATCTCAAAGAGAAATTCACTGATAAAGGAGTCTTCACCCTAATGATTAAACTCTATTTGGATTTCAATACCTGGCAGAGCCCCTGAGCCAGCAGGCCAGGATTAGAGGGTCCGAGTCTTCAGCGCCCATTTGCTAATCTGGGTGCAGACTGTGGGGCCTGCCTGTGAAATGTTATGTCACTCGGTCTTCACACCCCTTTACCTTCATTCCAGGGCAACCATTTTCTTCCACTGGAGCCACTGGGAAGTGAAATGGGTGAATCCATCCTAAATAGCTACACAACAAGAAGAGCTGAGTAAATAAGAAAAAATGTAGAGCAATAATTTAGAAATAGCTCAAAATCAAACAGTACCTAAATGATCTCTAAAGCTATGGTTTACTTCTAATTAGTATATGAAGCTCAGGGGGGCATAACCAGAGAAATAATTCAATTTACATTTAGACAGAGGCTGATGACTTTTTTTAGTCTTAAGATCCATTTTCATTCTCTAAATAGCATTAAGGGTTTCATGCTGGTTGCAGTGATCGAAGATTGATAACTGTCTCCACAGGAGACTCCTTTCTTTATGGAAACCATAGAGGAGCAAATACTTTAGAGGGGAAGGTATCTTGAAATTAGACTGGAGCATCCAGAGAAAAAGGATTTGTGATTGCAGCTCTAATTTCCCACCATAAAAGGCGCATGTTTGCCTGACAACTTCCTCAGCTTTCTTCTTTTGGTCTTACATCTGTCTGATAAAAAATGATAAAATCTATTGCCATTCCCCATAAGCCTTGTTATATCTACATCTATACTACAGCATTACTAATGTTGAATGTACTGGGACAAGAGACCTTTGAATTGTTTGGTGAGAGAGAAAACTACTTTTAGAAACACCCACAGAAAATGCTACGTGTGTCTCTCCATGCCAAGTAGCATTTTTCTCCCTGATATTCTAGCAAAATGAAACAGAGGTACTGGAGTTACTAACAAACAGGTTCTGTACCTAAGGAAGGCAAAGACAGTTCCCATAATCCATGACTATACCCTGGAAGGCAATATTCTGCCTGTTTTGCTTATGCTGAGTGTTAGAATCCATCCTATTGATGTCAGTGTGTTATGGCAGACCTTTATGTGAGCAAAATTGGCAAAGGTGGCCAGCATATACAGACCACTCTTTCACTCTTTTTGGTGAATTATCTTTCACAACATTCTATAAAATGTTTGGTTTTGGTCCATGATGTTGGAAAAGCATTCAGTATGGGAGGTACTTTCCCTGCCATAGGGTTTGCTCAATAAAGCAACCTCATCCTAATATCTTGGCTTCAGCAAGGGATGCTGCAGATGCATATGCTAATCTTCAAAGGGAACAAACAACTGCTGTCCCTGTGCTTACTGAAGTCATTACACAGCAATTCTGTCCCAACACTCCAGTAGGAGAAGTCAGCTTGGACAGGAGAAGTCAGCAAGGACATTCACTTGGCTACTTTTTGGAGAATTAGCTATATTTGATCTTCTTGGTTGGAATACTGCTTGAGTAGATAAAACTAACACAGAAAAAAGAGGGGAATTAGTGCTTCAAATTCTGCCTACTTCCAAGTTTTCATTTTTCTAAGAGAAAAGGACCATTTGTGGTAGAGAACCTTCTCAAGCAGCCCTACTGTCATGTCCATGTTTACTAAGGTCTAAGAAGAAGAGAGAGATTTAATCTTCTTTAAAATTCCTAGCTAATCACAAAGGATGCATGAACCAGCTGATAATGTCACAACACCATATTAGAGAAGATTTTATTAACCCTAAAGAGCCCACAGGCATCCACTGGTATGAATTTGATACATTAAGGCAAGCCAGTGTGTGGGACACAGTGATGTTCTCTGCTTGCTCAGCTCAGCTCTTCAGCCTTTCCTGAGCATTTTCTCATGGGAAGTCATGCTTACCCCACTGCTAAGATCTGAGGTTACAGCATAAAGGGAATTTTCCCTGTATATAAATAGTTTACATCTCAAATTACTCTGATGATGAGCTTGCTCAGCTCAGCTCTTCAGCCTTTCCTGAGCATTTTCTCATGGGAAGTCATGCTTACCCCACTGCTAAGATCTGAGGTTACAGCATAAAGGGAATTTTCCCTGTATATAAATAGTTTACATCTCAAATTACTCTGATGATACCAAACACTAGTTAAACTTCTGGAAGACATACAGCAAGTTCATAACATTAATCATATCAAATCGAGGTGATCAAAACTGCTAATCCAGCCATAAAGCATAAGAGTCCATAAAACCCATTGAGAAACCTAAGGAAACATAGTTAATGTTCTGTTTTAAAGACTTGGAATGACAATACTGAGTAGAAAAAGAAATTATAGTTATAGTGAGCTGCTCATTAAGAGAATCACATTTCATTGAGTCTCAAAATATTCACTCATTTTTGTATGGCCATAGTTTCACATGTGTTCTGGAAAATTCAGCAATCTGAATGTAAAGCATTACCCGTATGGGTAAGCATGAGTCATGCTTGAAGTCTGTAAGGTGACATGAGACCTAGAGTTTATATGTGTGCCTGGTGACCTAGACCTCCCACTCTGCCAGCAGGCAGGACTTGATCTCAGTGTTCACAATATTCTCACTGCTGTGGTTTTACTTTTCTGATGAGTCTGATTGTTTATTGACAATATTAGTAATGGCTTCAAAAAAATCTTCCTGCACTGTATTTTCTTTCTTTAAAGGAAATCTCTGCTCTCTTCCAGAAATTTTCTTTCCTATCTAATACCTTTTGGATAATGCATCATGTATGAAAAACTTCATTAATAATGTTGTCATAATACTTAGTCCAAACGGAGACTCACAGCAACTTACAGTAGCTTTGCTAACAGCACAAAAATATGTATTCATTCCATTTATTAGAGCACGGCCAACAAATCTTTTCAACTTGACCCTAATGTAATGTAAAGCACTATATCTAGGTCAGGGCAGATGGCAGGGGGCAACTGGGGACAGTCCTAGCCCTGGGTGTGGGGCATTTCCCTGGGGATGGGGACAGGCCGGACCGGGACATCAACCTACAAGTGGAGGTGGGACCCGTGGCCAGGGACAGGGCTGCAGGGCAGCGAGGAGCTCCAGCTCAGGCAGGGCCAAGGCAAGAGCCTCTGCTGGAAGCAGCTCCCCCCATCAGGGTTTGCCCCCACAGGGCCTGAGAGCCTCCCCATAATGTCACCATAGTGAAGGGGCCCCCTTGCTGCAGTGGCTCTGGGCTGGCCCCAGTCTCAGCAGCCCAAGCTTCATGACCTCCTGCAGACTCTCTCATAGCCCTTAGAGCAGGGCTCACCATCAGGCCTCCCCAAACAACCACCTCACAAAGGCTGCAGAACAGACAAGCGATGACAGCCATACGCACCCAGCAGTTTGGCTGAGCATTTCCCAGGCACTGTTGGCTCTGTGGCCATGTCAGTGCTAGTAAATGAACCATGCCTGCAGCACTTTGCTGGATCATTTGCTTTAGAGAAAACTTGAGTGAATGTTTTTCTGATTACATTTCTTGGCTGTATTTTTTCTCCTTACAATAGAGCACTACCATTTTTATGAAAAAAACTTGGCTCAAACCCAAAAATAAAAGGAGCTACATAGGAACAGCAAAATGTCTGGGCACATGCCAAAGTGTGCTACTTGTCAGTAGGAACTATCACGTATAAACGGGACTTTAAAAATGCATAAAAAACCTGTCATGGCCCAGGCCCCTGTGGACTAAATTCCCACGGTTTTCCAGGCAGTACAATTTTGCTGTTATGAGCTGTGATATAACAATGCTACAATAATAGTGAATTTCCCATCAGTATCAGACTGAAGTGGATTAGGTGTTGGTATTACAAGTATCACTCTAACAGGAGCCTCACAGCTGCTGGCACCATGCAAATACATAAAGAGACTTATCTGCTCCCCAGGAGCATGTGCTCCCAGGACACTGAGTGGTAAAACCAAGAACATTCTCAAACAGGACCTGAGCAATTCCATTCCTTGCATTTCATCTGTTTCACTGGCAGTCTATTTTGCTTCTCAAAGATAACAGCCTATTCAAAATGCTTCAATGAAAGGTGTAAAGAGCTGCATGCCTGGATCACTCTAACTTTGCTGGGAAATGTACCTCATTGCTTACTCGTGTAGCAGACCACAAACTAGAAAACTCCTGGCTAGAAAAGTAACAAGGTAAGCATAAAGGAGCTCCCATTACAGAGTAAAACAGTAGCAGACAAAAATGATGAATCATTAAAACACTTTCCTTGGCCCCACTCACCTCCTTGTGGGATGCTGTTCCTGGTAGCTAAAAAGCATACATTAGTCCCATGCCTCAGAGCTGCAGATGGTTGCTAGATGAAAATGCAGTTTTCAGATGCTTCTACTCCACAGGCTACAAGTGATCTGTGCACAAGAGCTGCTCATTAAGTGGTACTCCATGAAGTTTCAAAATGTCTGTATGATAGAAGTCCTCCACCCTTGATCTTTCTCCAACTCAGGCTTCTGAATTCTCGTGAAGACTTAGGAGGAGATTTTAAGTGCTGCTGTGCATTAAACTGCTTCTGGTATTGTTTGGCTGATACAGCCAGTTGTCACCAGTGTATGCAGGAGATGGAGAATTAATCAGCAGAGACAGCAGGTGTTTTGAGCCCCTATTCTCTTCTGTGGTCCCTGCAGGGACCATCAAAATACTTGGCTATTTTATACCAAGATATAGTGAATGACAGCATCTAACAGATGCCTCATTCTTTGGGAACCTTAGCTGTAACAGACCACAAGCATCTGGAATTCACTTCTGAACAGCAGATGAGAAAGTAGGAAACTCAAAGAATCCCACCCAGCTCATATGCCCAGTAATTCCCAATTGAGAACAAAGTGCATTTTCTGAACACATTCTGCAGGGCACATTAGCATGCACCTCACTGATATCCTATTTTAAAAAAGGAAGATAATCAAGAAAGGAAGTTGTGAACCACATCTGGCCCACAATAACACTTTATCAAAAAGTGACATTTAGTGAGTCTTCAGTGCAACAAAGACTAATACTTAAATGAACAATCTTGCTCTAAAATAGTCAGGGAGCCCATGCGCCCCATACATCCTATTGGAACTCTATTAACTCAAACTTCCCTGTCCAACTCAAAGATATATATATTTGATGACAATCAGTCTGACTTTGGCTTTTAAAATCAGGCTGAGAAATGCAACTGCATTTAAGAACCAAAATCCTGTCCTTCAGAACAAAGCAGAGATGTATGGTAAAATCCAAGAAGCTTTTAAGAAATAATTTGGTGCAGTAGTACAGTCAGATCAGCTCTGTGGCAACTCTAGGTTCAGAAAATGGGAGAAAGATTAGCATCTGACTATCTTCCAAAAGAAACTGTATCAGCAGCTAGTATTACATTAAATGTACCTACAATACTAGTTTCATACAGATCCCTTTACCAAAAATAATATTTTCAGTACTGATTATACATCTGGGGAAAATAAGACCATTATTGTGTAAAAAACAAACTCACAACCTTTATTTGTCACAACACATTTCATACACATGCAGAATATATTTACATATCTTTTTTAAGGCAAACAGAAATTGTGTTCTTATACCTGAGTTGCTTAGCACCAGTAGGAATAGCAAATAAAAACTTAGAACTGTTGTCTCTCCCATTGGAGTAGGAGCTGCTTCCGCTGCACAGTATTTCTGCTTTCACCTCACAGTTCTTTTAATGATCCCTACTGCCACTTGGAGCCATTTCTGCAGAATTCAATCTCTTCACAGAAACTTCTTGACCAACTTGATGTTGCCTTTGCCATTTGCTGACAGCACAGCAGTACATCTGTTTTTGCTGAAATATGCATCAAGGTCTTCAGTTACTTTAAGAGTTCTGTATTTCTCCACTACCAAGAAAAGCTAAAACTATCTTTTTATGTCTTTCTCAAAGGTGCCAGCTGCTTCTCCAATGCTAAGTTAAAATTAAGAATGGGAAAAGTTCACCTCAGCCAATGGAGGATTTTAGGGCTTGACTTTGTAGAAATGCCCACTGAAACATTAGCCTTTAGGAAGAAAATGCAAAACAGTTTTTCAATTAAAATTGCTCCATCCTAGTCTGACTAACATTTGAGCCATCTGCATTATCTCCAGACTTTAGGTGTTCGCTAGAATTTAGGATGTTGAAATCCATTTAAAATATAGAGGCAGCATTTTCTAGAAAGTGTCTGACGTTTTTCATTTCCCATTGACTCAGACTCTCAACACCACTAATTCCAAGAGGCACTTTTCTCTCCTACAACTTTTAAGAAGACAAAAGAACATGATCCTAAGAGAAAATATCTATTCTGTAAAATATAAAGTTTCTATTTAACACAGAAGTGTAGACCAAGCAGAAAGTCCATAGTGCAAAATGGGTTATGACTCTTAAGTATGCCTTCCTCTGTGAGAAACCTGTAGTTTGGAAAAATATTTTGATTCAATATACATTCTCTGCACTTTTTTTCATGCAATCCTGAAACTATAGTTTTTAATGATTTGTCAAATACATGAATTTAAGGTTTCTGTTACTATTTAGTCTCTCTAAGTGTCCACCTCAGCTAATCAACTCTCATCACAAACAATTTTTAAACAAATGCTAATACTTATAGGTGTTAATATCAAACATTCATTGAAAGAAACACAGTAACTGTGCCTTTATTAAACTTATGATTTATATTGGATATTAAAGCAAAAAAAAAAACAACCCAACAATAACCCACATGCAAACAGTCAACTGTGAAGATATTACCTTTAAGAAAGACAAGCAATTTCATACAGAAATTCTTCACAAAGGTTTGCCAATTCTTTTTCCCACCTCTTGGAGACCCTTACAAATAAAGCAACTAGGAAAATACAGCAACAGGACAGTAAGAGGAACTCAGGAAGCATCTAACCAATCTATCCCATCAGGAAGCTGACTCCTTCTGCTAACGTACCTCTCAACAAAACGTCTGAATGTTTTTCCAAGTGAGATGAGTTCAAATGGGTAAAAAAAGGGAATAATTATTATTCTTCACCTGGTAGCAGCTTTGTACACTGAAAAAAAACAGCTTGCTGCAGGTATTCCCAACAAAGAGCTATACTATATAATTTTGGTCCTCATTTCATTTTCTATAAAGTGACCCACATGCAGCTTTATTTTTAAAATCAGCACTGCTGATTGTCTGAGATAATTTCAAAACTAAGATGCTGGAGAGCTTACAAAATTTTAGAAAATATGAAGAATTTCTCCCTGTAAATCCTTGATCCCTAGTCTACTATACAAAGAAAATGCACTGTATTTAGGAAAATATTATACAGTAATTATATATCCAGTGACTGGTCACCTAGTGAATTTATGAAATCTTGTCCTGCTATGCTGGTTACTTTGAAAAAAAAAAATCTAGGACATCAATACTTCTGAGGTTCTTTTCCACTCACATCAGACAGAGGATGTAGGCACACACTTGGGCTGTGTCTCTGCTACCCACTGCAGTCCCTGAGGTAACAGATGATGAGTGTTCCCAGGCATCTCAGCAAAGTGAAATATTCCAGAGGAAGTTACATGAATACTTGGTGCATTCAAGATGGTTCAGTGGCCTTGGAAAGCAGTCGCAGCACATCAGACATCCTGCGTTCTCAGCTTGCCTGGGGTGGTAACTTGTACTCTTCTGATCTCTGCATTGAAGAATTAGTCCTGCTCTTTTGAGGATGGCACCAGGTTATTGCAGTCTGAGTCCTTTCGTGCAGAAGGAAGAAGTTTGTAGGCAGAAATAAGTTTATGGATATTTTTGAAATGCTATGCCCAAAGGCACCAACCTCCACATGCAGAGTAAAGGACATCGCTTTCTTACAGTGCAGATGAAACAGATTACATAGAGCTTATTATAAGAAGTTTTATACACCTGAAATGTCACAAACATTTACAACTTTTCTGCCTTCCTCAGAGTTCTGAAAATATTGAGCCATACAATTACACTGCTGTCTCCTTTGAGTCCAATGTTTGTGGTGGCTTGAAGTTCAAAATCTCTTTATATGTAATGCCTGCAAAACAACAGAATAGACATATCATTGCTGTGGTCTAATCAGAAAAGGAGCTGCACAAACATGAATGAGCAAGGTGCAACCCCAGCATGGCTGGGCTCTGATCTAGCTCAGAGAGACCTCTTCAGGCAAAAAGAGAGGAAAACCTCTTCAGGCAAGAAGTAAGTGAATCAAGGATGACTTTTCACCATTTCAGATTTGAAAAAGTAGCCCAATACTGAAATGGTATAGGTGCTTTCAAAGGCATGCAAGCACCAACTTTTGAGTATAGTGGGCAATATCCTCAGCAAGAGCTACTGAGCACATTAGACTTAAAATTTAGGTCCTCACTTAAAAGCTAAACAACAAACCTGACTTTACATTAAAACAAGATTAGACTTAAATCTCTGATGACACAGATATGTTTTTTCTCCCTCAGAGACTCTAACTTAAGGGCAGCAACCACTGCAGTCAAACAATCTCTTCACCGGCTCTATCCAACTGAAAGGCAATTTACAGAAATGGTTTCTATGTTGCAGAAGACGGAAGGACAGAAACATCAGACAAATGAGGAAAGCCTCTGTTAGGAAGCAGAGAAGAAACCTTTAGAGATCCTTCCACGAGAACTTGGTAAGAGGAACAGTGGCTTATCAGTAGCATTTCTCTTAATGCTGTCTATTTGATCAAAAGCAGAGGAGTTAATTTGTAAGGGGGAACATTTTTATTTCTGCATGGCCTTTCAATCTGGTTAATTCTGAAAACATCAGAAAATTAAACTCACGCTTCCACTCATCTAGTGGAAGATCCATGTTATCAAAGGTGTCGTCGTATTTCTCAGCTTCGATTTCTTCCTCGGGATCATGAATTGGTTCAAAGTAAGGATGCATCAAAGCCTCAGCTGCCGTGACTCGCTTCTCGGCATCCAGCACCAGCATCTTCTCCAAAAGGTTTACAGCTATTGCACAGAAAACCATCAGTGTATTCAAATCACACACCTGATCCCACCTGTATACAGTAACACTGCCCTGGAGGTATTGCAAATAAATACATAGAGTAATAGAACAGAATCATTGCGTGTCCATTATAGCCAGTGGGGCCTCTCTGCATGACTGTTGTGAGTAAGTTGCGATGAGTAAAAAGCCTGATGCAATGCAGAGGTGCTCCCTCACTTCTGTATACAATGCCAAAAACATCTCAGCTAATGACTTCCCAGCTTCTGGCTCCAGGACCACTGTGCCTGTGGCTTTCCCAGGTGTCTTTAATCACTGCCACTCATTGTGGTACGTCACCCCGACAGCAGCTGAATGAACAGTGAACACCGAATGAGAACTGCGCTCTGCGTCACCAAATCCAAACCAAGTACACTCTGAAGTTCACTAAGACAGGTCAGTTGTTCATACTCAGAATCTCAAACTTTATCTGCAATGTAGTTTTGACCTCAGCCAAAACAACCCAATTAATTCTGCACGTTCTCCTCCTGTGGATTCTGGATTCAGGCAGCTAGACTGTCAACGTGGACTAGTGTAAACAGGTATGACAAATGATTCGTTTATTTTCTGTTTTTCTAGCCTGAAAGGATGTTCTTGGGTTTGGAGCAGGTGAAAGGAAGCAGAGGCAGTGTGGGAAGTGATGATTCACCCCAAGAAGTGTGGGACAGGATACTTCAACTTCTGCTTGCCATGTTGCATATTCTCTTTAAACTCCTATTCCAGACCAGAAGCAGCCAGATAGCCACAGAAACAATAAAAGACAACCTAAGCACTAAATGGAAATGTGTAGGTTGCTGTAGCTACCCATCAGCTAACCATGCAGTAAGGGTAAGAGCTGTTTATTAATCAGATTTATTCGTACTGTAGCTGAACCTAAAATTTTAACTTAAATTGAGAAAATTCAATTATCCTAATTAATATTCTAATAAACTGGCTTGTTAGTGTTTAGATCATTGGGGAATTGATAATGCTTAAGGAGAGTAATTTCAGAGCTCTGCCTGCCTCAGGTCATGTCACAGTTATGCACAGTTGGTAGGCTCTTCTGGCTGTTAATATCTATGGAATCCAAGCCATTGTTTCTCAGGAATGCACAGATGTTTCTCAGGATGTATTAATTCCATTACGAAAATGTCAGCTTTCCATTTTCTTGTATTTCAACTGCAGATCAGATTGGGCTTTCAGAATTGTAGTTCAAATACAGTATAGAGAAAATTTTATTACATATACTTAATATGCTAGGGCTCTTGAGAAAACTGGTCAAGTAAAACCAATATGCAGGTGCTAGATTGAAACCCAAAACACAAAATAATAATTTTTTTTGATGCTTCTAAGAAACAACTGATTCCTGGCAGGGTTTAAACTTCAGTTGCTACAATCAAAATTATGAATTATGGAAAGCAAGACACTGATTAGCCCAAGAACCACCACATCACCTATCACATGACTGAATTATAATGCAGCTGCCTCCAATGTAAACACAAGAACAAGGGGCACACATCCACACAAAGAGCCTTACCCAAAGGATTTGCATACTTCAAGATGGATGCAAAATCTTTCTTCTGGACTTTTGGGAGGCTTTTTATATAGTTTTTTGCCTTAAAAGAAACATGGATATTAAATTAGATCTTTGCCACCTTTGTAATGAGACAGTGTTAACTATATACTTGATACCTTTCTCAACAATATTTTGACAACACATTGTAGAAATGCATTTCTTTCTGCTAATATTCACCCCCTTCCTGAATGGAGTATTTTTTTAAGCAAGCTTTAAACGCATGATTTAGAAATTTTAAGCAAAGCTTTAATTATTAGTGCTCCACATTTAATATATTCATTCAAATAAATATGTATGAATTATTTGAAAGAACATCATAATGACTTTACAGCAATCTCTAGAAGTGAATCTTATACAGTAATTCCTTTATATTTAAATTGAACAGTGACTCTAATGAATACATTTATATTCTTTATGGTAAAGGCATCAGGATTCTAGAAGATCAACATAAGGACAGAAAGAGACTTTTGCAAACTGGGGTTTCTGAATATCTTCATGCTTTTAGTACCTTTACAATAAAAGTTGCCATGTATCAGCTCAGCTGTTTATATGGTACACACTGGAATCCTGAAATATTTAAATAATGTTCTGACAATTTTCTGTCATTCCACCCCCCCATCTCCAGTAGCTATTGTGAGTGCACAAATCATGTCAAGGCAGAGAAGGACCATCAGGGGCCGTATCAGTAGTCAAGACATATTACCTCACCCTAAGAGCTGAGCATGACTCAAAGCAAAATTAAGACATGGAAAACCAGTTGACAAGTCAGAATACTCACATCTTGACTGTGCAATTTTTGAACAAAATCTTGAGTTGGTGTACCTGTTATTTTCATTATTTCTGTGAGTTGGTCCAGATCTGAATACCAGAAATAAGGTACAAATTCTTTCACTATTAGGAAACTAAGTATCCTGCAAAAGTAATGCATTTCTTTGCTGTTGGAGAATAATGCAAAAATCTTAATTCAATGACTGAACTGAAGATTTATAAAAGATGAAAGTTCTCAATTTCTCTTAGAAAAGGCAAAGAAAATATCCTGTAATTTGGGAACAAATAACTGAATCATCTGCAAAATTTTCTAATATTATCAGGACTGTTCTGTATTGTTTGGACAAAAATCAGTCCAAAACTATTAAGAGTATCTAAACAATCAACACATGCATGCACTAGGAAAAAAATAAATATGGCTTTTCTATTGTCACAGAGCCTTTTACTTGATGATTTGAGGTGAGATTCAAAATTCACCTCTACTGAAAAAAATATAATGCAAGTTTTAATTGGCAGGTGTGCAAAAGTGGTACAGATATGAAATAACGATTTAATGAGAAAGCTGCAAGCAATTTTACTATTAATTTCAATTTATACTCATCAGTTTTTGAACAGACTTACTGTATCACATAACAACCTCTCATAACTTTCTTACATCAGTATCATAAATTCACTGAAGGATACGATCATTTCCCTTGAACAGAGGTCTCCCTGTTATCATCTCAGCCATTATACAGCCCACAGACCAGATGTCAACTGAAAAAAGACCAAGAGGCACATTAACTTGTCTGTTTAAATGTGCATAAAGTATAATTAAAAACATATTTTAAGTAAGTATAAAAATTACCTTTATAGTCTGTTATAAAATAAATGTGTGCCTTGCCAAGTATGATGAACAGCACAGGTAAAACTACCAGACTTTCTAATGAGCAAACTGGAGATAATCTTATAATATGCAGAATGAGTTTCTCGGTAACAGGCACATAGGAAGTAAATTTGCAATACTTTAAAAAACTTCTTTAGTGTTATTTGAATTCCCTCCATTTGCCATTTCCCTCTGTCTGCTCAAATTAAAATCAGCACACCTTTACAGGAACACAAGAAGAAAGACCAGATTGTCATGTCTGTATAATTTAAATAATTTTTTTCCAATCACCCTGGCACTTTCTGTTACTCTCACAAAACATATATTAAAAAAAACCCAAACTGACCACCACATGATTACCTGCAATTTATCTACAAGGAAATGTTGTATAATTATATTGTTATTTCAACCTCCAATTTCTTGTTAATTTCAGAAACAAAGTCTAGTTCATATATCACCTGATCCAGTGAAAGCTTTAGCTCGGTTAAGATGCTTTTGAAGCGACACCCACCTGTCTGAGTATAATGCATCCAGTTAAGTATGACCTCTGGGGCTCTGTACCACCTTGTAACCACATAGCCAGTCATCTCACTGTCTGTATGCCTTGCCAATCCAAAATCCAGGATCTGTAGTGGAAGCAAAAATCATATTCAGATCAGATAGCTGGCTATCTAGTTCATACAGTTCTTTACAAGTGTAGGGAAAGAAAACTGGAGCAGTATGCAGAGATTAGTTTATTTTTGTATATTTTTCTCATTGAAGTGTCTTGCATAATTTTAAAAATTAGGACAGATGTAGCACAGGGATTTTAGCAACTTGTTTTCAAGTTACATACTTCTATGGCACCATCAAAAGCTGTAAAACCAGTAAAGAAAATAATAAATTGTTCACTTATTAATTAAAGAGATACTGGACACATTTAATGCAAAAATTCCCTGACCACAGAATCACTACTGTATCAAGTTACAGCTAAAAGAACAGCACCCATTTTAGCCACTGTCCATTGCTCTCATATCCCGGATGGCACAATTATTCAAGAGTGTGTTCCAACAATATTATGAAGAAAGAAGGTATTGCTATTTTTACTTTCTGAATAACTCATACAAGGGAACACTTCCTCAATGTCACACTGAAAACTGGCAACAAGAGTAGGGAATTACCATCACGTAGTCCCATCAAGTCTTCTCCAACCTCCAGCATCAACTACAGAAAAACCTTTTGTAAGAAAGGCAACATCTGTGCAATTTTTTCAAGTGCTATGCACAATTCAGCTTATTTCTAAGATTCTCAGATATTTCTCTCTAGATACAGCAATGTGACAGCAGCAAGATTAAAAATGAATGCTATGGCCTTTTGTCAACTTCTAGATCTGCCTTAAAAAGGCCCACCTGTATGGACCATCAAAAGGTACAGCAGACAGCAAGAAAATTCCACTCCTGGAACAACAATCACTTCGTATTTCTTGGGAAGTTCATGCTTCTAACAAGAAGCGGGATGCACAGGTAAGTGAAGTTCTATTGAAGACAAATCACAGTCACACACAGGTAACTAAACATGAAGCTTTGCATGAGCAGCCACAGTTTGCCATGTGAATCACACTGCACATGTTTATTGATAGGACAGGGGTTTTAATAGGGACACATGAGCATTCCTAAAACAAGAGTCATGTTTTTGTAATGCTCTCTGCAATTAAGCATTCTAAAATACTTCAGGATAGTTTCATCACTTCTGGCACTAACAAAAAAGAAAACTGTATTTTCATTTACAAATCAATACTAAAAAATGTTATGGCTTATCTTTATTGCCATACTGGAAATATAATTTCTATGTTTTTCTCATAACTGCTGATTACCAATCAATTTAAAAACAGGAATAGAATGCAAAGGGAGACATTTTTTATTCATACCAATTAAGTGGCTGATTCTTTGGGTAGTGAAGAATGACTAGATGCAAAATTTTTGGATATATAATTTTTATATAAACCTTTATATATGGCTTTTATTGTACATATTCAGCACACATTACATTTTCCCAGTAAGACAGCAGGGAGGGTAGAAGAAAGAAAAAAAAAAAAAAAAAAAGTAACAGGTCAAATCCAGATGTGGTACAGTGTATTCTGTCACAGTTTTTTAGGTATTTTATCTACCAAGGCTTGTGACATGTAGAACTGGAAACAGCTAAAATATAATTTGGTTTTGTAGATTTGCAGAAGTAGAAAATGACAGCAAGAATTTTTGTGTATTATGCTTTAACCTCATGATTTATTTTCGTTTACATTTCATTAAGCTCAGGGAACAAATGTATCCTATTTGTACTTAATATTAGCATGGTACCATTTCAACATCTTCATTTAAAACTTTTATTCTTACACTCTAATCTTCAACTTTTCGGCTGGAACTTTCACAGCAATTTTCAAAGCATGTGTGAAAATCCTTTCTATAATTTATGAATTAGGAAAGAATGATCCGGTTTCCCTCAGCTCCTTAAGGATAGGTCTCCTTTGACTCAGCAAACTTAATTTTCCCAAATTGCTTCAGTAACTAACAAAAATAACTTGTAACTTTGAGACTACAGAAAGGGCAGTGATTTCCCCTTATACACTCTCCACTGTCACTTTTCTGATACCTATGTAAGAGTTGAGAGCATCAGATAAGGGGAAAATGAGCATCAGAAAGCTCATTGTGAAAAAACTGATAGCTAATTAATTACCCATTGGAAGAATTGTTCCAACTTGCTTACAGTGTCACCATCACTGGAGCTGACACAAGGGAAGCTGCTGAGTGCAAAGACATGGGGGAAAATTGTTGCACTATTCCTGGCAACATGATCCTGTGCCTGCATAAACTGACTTTGAGAGTGTGCAGAAAAAAATGTGTTAAATAAGTAGATACAGATCAGGAGACACCTGGCCTGCATCTCAAAATATAATAGTACAGCTGGGGGTATGGGGGAAGACATCCATGTACAACTGTTTTTTCTAGACTCTCTTCTTTTCCCAGTACCTTGGGATCCACTCACCATTTGTCCACCTACAAGCCAGGAAAAGCCAATGGCTTTTTGTATTATATAGGAAAACATTAAAATTACAGGACGCTGGAACATTCGGGTCAGTCTTCAAAGACCAAAATTTGTATTACAGTGGCTACGTGCAAGTACATCAAGTATATAGTTTGCATGTTGCATTCTAAAAACCACTTTTGTACTGCTTTGTATCACCTTTTATTTTATTCAATTAAGGAAGTTTTTCATAACCTTTGATCTTCTGTATCTCCCAGCTTGTAGAATTAGACTTTTTCTATTTATTTAAAGTTGAAATTCTCACATAACCAAGTCACTCCCATCAATTCTTACATCTCTTTTAGGGATGAAACCTTGGTCATAAGAGCTGATGTGTCCTTACACACCAGGACACAGAAGTTCCCATTCAAATTTCCTGTTGTTTTGTGAGGATGGACAGGCCAATTGTGATTCAGAAGCAAAAAGCCTGGCCCAACACTGAAACCAGCCAGCATGTCCACAGCTGCTGCACCTGTTGTCTTCTGTCTTCTAATATGTCTGTTTTTTCAAATAAACATACCTTACCTTCAATTCACAGTCTTCATTTACTGCCAGGTTTCCAGGCTTTAGATCCTGAAACCAGATTTTAAATGAATGTTTTGGATTTTTTTATTTTACAGCAAGACAATAAAGTACTTTTTTTGCTGTCTTTCTTTCTTGTTTTATAGTTTTTATGTAACTATTTTGAACAGCAACAGGTAAAATGATATCAAAATGCAAATAACACAAACAAGGATGCAAACTTGTATGTTTGGTTTTTTTCCAGTCTATTTTCCCTCAAATAAATTTTTTTTTTTTTTCTGTCCTCAGTCAGGACAATACTTGCCAGTGAAGGAATTCACTAATTTTTCTATGAGAGGGGTTTGGACATAAATTTGTTGCATTTAATACTAACACCACAAGGTTAACAATTCACATATATAGCTCTGGACTGTACATGTTGCATATGAAAATATGCATTATAAAGGTTCGTTACTCTGACAGACTTAGAAGGAGTACTGAAAGAATCAAACAAGATTTTACACAAAACCCTATGCTCTCTTCTGTGGAAAAATCAATTTCCTAAGAAAGTCAACACAACTGCAATATGAAAGAACTATTCCATTAAGTCTCTCAAGCCACCTTAGAGACTTCTAATGATCTTCCACAGTTATAAAGTTTAGCAAAGGGAAGACTGCTGGCAAGAACTAAGGTAATACTGCAACATCAGTGACTCATACATAATTAGATACACATTTTCCTTCAGCTTTTTCAAACCTTTGTTTGATACACTTTAGCACAAGATCTTTAGAAGGAAGTATCTTCTCTCCAAACTTTTTAACTGGGATCCACCCCTTTTATACAAAGATCTTTTAAGAACAGAGGGCCCTTGGAGAGAAACAATTTGATGCAAAAAATCATAATGAAACCAAGGAGCTCAGGGGTCATCAAGAGAAACCTTAGAAGAAAACTAAGCACCGGTAACTTTAGACCATGATCCCAGCAGTTGCAAAAATAAGAATATAAATATCTTACATTATGTCAGTTTTGTAGTTACCATGTCCAGCTTGAACTACTATACAACATGCACTTTCTGTGGTGCTCCTGACACTTTATTAAAAATAGACAATTTCTACTGCTCTAATGCAGTTTTGGGGGAAGATATACTTCTTGGTACCACAAAGGCATCATTCAGAACTCCTTCTTCACAGTGCAGAAGTGATTTTAAGTGGATTTTATACAGAGAAGGGATTCAAAAAGAAACAAATGCTTAATTTCTCTCAGAAAAAAATTGAGGTTCTTAAATATCTATAATTTTGGACAATTTTTTTCAGTTTCTACAGTTCTCCCAAAACTCTGAACACTAATAAAATGTTTAAAGAAAACCTAAACATTGTTTTTAAAAGTTTCATCTTAATTTAAAAAAAAAAAAAAAACAAAAAAAACCCCCAAAAATCCCAACTCTTATGTATCTGAATTTAGACACTATTTGCTCTTGTGGAGACTTACAACTCAATTTCACAAAGTCATCTAGGCACCCCAAATCTAGGCTGTATTCAGTGCAACTTGAGTGGCCAGCTTACACTGACATAACCATGCACCTTTTGTTCCCATTGCAGAAGAAATCAAAGGCAGCAACAAACTGAGAAAAGCTATAAACAGAATTTCAGACATATTTATAAGCATGCTTATAAACAAACATCATTCACATTATCAAAATAGAAACAACTTTCATATTTTTCCACTTACCCTGTGAATTATGCCTGATGAGTGAATATACTGTAAAAAGAGAAAGCAATTTTTTAGTCAAAGTCCTGAGTTTAAAAGTAGCCTGGAGCAAAAGAGAAAGAACTTTTTCATGGTGCTAAAGTAAACTGAAATTAGAAAATGTTTATTTTATTGCACAGAAAATCCCTTTAGCTATGGTTTTAACGTTCAGATAATTATACTAGCATTTTGTCCTTTCTCTCCCATAATAAAGGGAATCCATCGAATCAGTTTTGAATACTGCAACTGATATATATCTGTATCTATATATATATAGATATGAATGAAACATGCTATTTTATACATCAGAAATGCTCTTCTGTAATAGGTGCCTCTGGTGTGCCATCATAGTTTAGATTAACATCTTTCAGCAGCACTGGCTTTTAAGAAATCATTAAGACTGGGATGAAGTGTTTTATCTGAGAACTCTTGCTACATGCTTCAGTATTTCCTCAATGGAAAATGCAAAGGTCAAGTTCAAAGACATTCTCTTTACTTGAATATTTTCATCACCCATTCAATGACCTATTTAAGGACTCACAAAAGCCAAACCAGCAAACTGAACACCCAGGACTAGTTCTTTTGGGATGACACCTGATAAAATATAGATGTTCAAACCCGTGACTGTCACCAAGTGCTCCCCACTGAGGTATGCAGTTTTTCTCACCAGCTGAATGATACCCTAGAAGAGACTATTTTCATCACAGTCAGTAAAAAGAACTTCTAGTAACTAGTTCAGATATATGCATCTCTTGCAAAGACTGAAATGCAGAAAGTTGTTCTGAACTGAAGACATGGTTTCCAAGAGCAGCCTGGGATGTGCTAGTCCCTTCAGGGGTGGGGAACTGATCTGAAACCCCCACAGACCGTACTGGTGATGCTAAGAAACACGAGAACAATAAAAGCTTTTAAACAAAAAGACTTGAAAAAAAGATGATTAAGATGCAAGTCCTCCATCTTCAGCTGAAGAATTTCCATTTTATTTCACTCTGAAGAATGGGACAAGTGACAACAGAGTCACTGGGAACTAGCTGGCAGAGCCAGAGATCAACCAGGAATAGTCAGTATAACATCACAGAAATGCACAGAAGAAAGGAGCTTTGCAGGATAAATGCAAATCAGCCACAGCA
The DNA here is from genome assembly GCF_048771995.1 of Taeniopygia guttata. Taxonomy (NCBI): domain Eukaryota; kingdom Metazoa; phylum Chordata; class Aves; order Passeriformes; family Estrildidae; genus Taeniopygia; species Taeniopygia guttata. Next base: position 19,556,548 of record NC_133025.1, read on the forward strand.
ACGACCATCTTCCCCAGGGCCCTCAGGATGGGCAATTAACTTCATAAATGCAACAGTCTCTCTGCAAAAGGCTCCTCATAAACCAGCTGATGAGAAACACCAAGACAAAGCAAATCTACAGAACAAAAACCAACTTCTTCAGACAGAACCAATGTGCCTTTCAGACTTCAATTTCTGAACTTTAAACCCATACAACTTAAGCAGCACAAGATCTGCACTTAGGGCACCAAGCTTTTAAAGCAGTGACTGAAAAAATCTCTGACAGTTAGTCCTCTCCTACACCTGACCAACCACACCAGATGTGGTCTCAGAGGTTCTGAAAAGAGGGAAGGGAGGAGAAAAAAAGCCCCCACTTCCTTTGACCCTGTAACCAATGGGTAACTAATCCAGCCCAGGCTGTGGTGGGCCCTGCTGCTGCATGGCCCCCCTGCTGCTGCTGACTGCTGCGCCACAGCCCAGCCCTGTCCTGGCATCTGCAGTACACCAGTTCCTGCTGCAGATTACTTGCAGATTGGGCAAGGCTTAACATCACCCGTAGGAAATGCCAAAGCCCTTCACAGGATTTCCTGGGGCTGACACAAGATATTGAGGGTACATGGCTGCTTCACAGAATGTTTGCTGTAAAACCACTACAGCAAACACAAAACTACAAAATGTTTTATCTGTCATTGATGTGCATGAAGTGAATTGGGATGGGAGGAGGAGGAAGTTTGTCAATTGTATATGGAGACCATATGCACTCTAAAAAATAAAACAACAAACTCAAACCAGGAATGTAACTGTAAACAGCTAAACTCCCAACAAATTAAGAAAATTATGTTCTCTGTCATTGCTATCTTGATCAAGGATATCACAATATCTATTTGCATTCTAAATTATTGCAGTATCTTCTAACTGAAGCCTCTTGATTTTCCAGAATAGATGCTTAAAATATTCTATAGTTGGTGTGTGTTGCTAAGACTGTACACAGTAAGGAAATAGCTGGTAGACCCATGCATTTGGCACCTAAGAATGTAGAATGTAGAAATAGGAATTAAAAGTTCTGCATCCTTCACAGTTTCAGTTAATCTCACCTGTTTGGGGGGAAGAGTATGGTTTTGCTGTCATTCTCAATCCACTGAAGATTTTATGAGTGGTCACAGCACCAAAATCATGTTAACACTTTGGGGAATGTTTTCCCCTTAGGAATGTTTCCCTATGTTTTCTGAATGATCCTCTTAACATAACACTACTGAGATTACATGAAATAGGAGTTATTCCTGATTGTAATGCACACATCAGCCTTTCTGTAAGCTGAAATACTGGTGCTGTGCTGCAATGTTTCTTTAAAAATAGCAGTATTTTTTAAACTGCATTTCATAATCTCTTGACAGGTAGCAACACTGCAACTGTGCCAGTCTTCATCCAGGTTATCCATTTCTGTTCAATAGCCTTCTGAAATGGGATCCTGTTCTTACTGGTTCTCCTCTTTAACTTATCCATCTATTGACAGATTTTGCATTCTTACCATGGCAAAATGATTCAGAACAGAGTAGACAAAACCTTCACAATGTTTCTACCACTTCACCTGAACTATATTTGATTCAAGAACCCAGGTAACACAAGTGAAGTGCCTTGGATCACAGGAGCTCTGTGCATTATCCTAAAGACAATTTTGATAGCATGCATAAATCCTGGAATGCAAGCTTCAGATCATGCTAGAAAGTCATCCAACAATCATCTAAATTTTAAGCATTCTTTTCTTTCTATGTAATCTCTACACAAAATAAATCTAATCAAAAGGGAATTAGCAAAGACTCAGAAGAATGTGTTCTAGGCAACATGCAAAATGAAAATGAAAAGCATCTTGGTGGGGAAGTAAAAACTGAAGAGGAAATTATTCAGAGGGGGAAGGGAAAGCAGAGAAACAGAAAAAATCCAGCATAAATGTGAACAAAAGGCAGTAGATACAAATGAAATAAGGGCAGAACTAGAGTAGTATATCTTACCATAAATATGGCAAAAGAAGCTTGAACAGGTGTTTGTATGGCCCAAGAGATGTCTGTCCCTTCTTAAACATTATGAAAAAAGAGAGGACTGACAGCCACCTCCCTCAGACCTCTACGAACAGGAGCCCAGCTGGCATTCCTGCATAACAGGGACCCAAGACTGAAAACTCCAGTGACTTCCCACCTACATATACAGACATTTATGTTTAACTTGTCTTCTGTACTCTTTGACAATACACAGCTTTTCTGTCAAACAATAACAAAAAAGAAATTATCAAAGCCCTTCCAAGATGCAAGCTCATGTGTAAGTAAAATTTAATGCCAGGCTAAGACTTGACTACACAACAGGCAAAGCAGAGGTACATCATTGTTTTTAAGTGGTGTCGCATCACAATGAATTCTGATAAATTACAAGGCTCACCAAAGAAAGAAAATGAATATTTCATTCTGTGTAGAAAAAAGACAGTAAAATGATAAGAACTAACAAAACCCACAAAACTGTACAGACTTGCACAGCAAAGGCTGAAGCTAGAAATCTTCATGAATTCAGTCTTGACCTCAATTTATACAGGTTTTTTAAAATCAAGGCTGTTGAGCCCTTTGTATACAACCAATCCAGAACCAGCCTACAGCTAAAATGTAGAAATTAAGCCTGCAAGGAAACAACTGGGGGACTTAGCAAAAATCTCCCTTATCCCCTCATAGTACATTAGTCATGCAGAGTTTCCCCTTAAAGGAATTAAACAGTCATATGTAAAAAGGATGTTACAGTAGCATATGCAATGTGACAAAAATGATGAACAGCCATCTTGCCTTTGACCACACAAAAATACAGATACCACAAAATTCTTATATACTTTAGAAAGAACAAATGCATATTGCATGCTACATCTTTAAGACCAAACCCCCCCCTAAGAATAGACTCCAAAGTTAAAAGGTGAAAAACAAAGTCATCATACAAAGGAGAGGCTAAGCTTGAGAAGCTGAATGAGTTTTACCACAAAGATCTACAGTGGCATACTTCCCCTTCCCAGGTGTTGTAAGCATTTTCCCCTTAAAATGCCTCTACTGAGTGCTAGCAAAGTATATGTTTGCTCCCCATGCCCCGCGGAAAAAACCAATCCAAGTAAACACAGATGGGCTGTCTTTAACCCAGATACAGTAGACCCTAAAAAGTTCAAGATTTTCATTAAAAACTTGGCTAACCCTTTCTTAAACAGCTAATTTACTGGTACCTGTAAAAGAATAAACAAATTACTGACTCATTTTCTTTCTTGTCTGCATGTTAGCAACACTCCTTTCATGTTTCTTTGCACAGACAGGGCTACAAGAATGTGCCTCAAACACTGGACCATTCCTATTTCTTAAAAATATTTTCAGCTAGGTGTGTACTTCAGGCAGAAATGGTTCAATGAGAATCCAAAATTTAATGGAACAGTATACAGTAAAGTCTGTTCTCCGGAGTTTTCTGTGTAATAAGAAATGACAAAACAGTCTAGTAGCTAAATAATATTTTATTTCTTTCTGGTAATTTTGAGGTAAGTACAGTTTTACTCTCAAAAACATGGGGTAAGAAATTATTCAGGTAAACCACTACTTACAGAAGATCTATCACAGTTACGATCTCAGCATCCCTGCTGGTAGCTGATTGCCATGTAACTGCTTTTATTTTTATGTTCCTCTGACAGGAGACAGTCCTTCATGAACTCTTTCAGCATGTGTTCTTTACACAGGATGCAGTCCTTCAGGAGTGGACTGCTCCAGTGTGGGTCCCCCAAGGACCACAGGTCTTGCCATAAAACCTGCCAGGGGCCTGCTCCAGCACGGGCTCTCCATGAGCTGCAGCCTCATTTAGGCCACATCCCAGGGCCCCAGCATGGGGTCCTCCATGGCTGGTGTGTGGGTATCTGCTCTGACGTGGTCCTCCACAGGTTACAGAGGAGCAACCTGTGCCACCATGGTCTTCATGGCCTGCAGGGAAATCTCTACACCAGCACCTGGAGCATCTTCTCCCCCTCTATTCTCACTGACCCTGGTGCGTGCAGGGCTGCTTCACATTTTCTCACTCCCCTCTCACTGCTGCTGCCAACATTTTTTTACCCGTCCTTAAATGTAGACCACAGACGTGCCATGAATATTGCTGATGGGCTCAGCTTTAGCCAGCAGCGAGTGTGCTTTGCAGCTGGCTGGAACTTTGTTCAATATGGAGGCACTTCCTGGTGTCTTCTCACAGCAGCCACCCCTGCAGCCTTCACTAATAAACAAACCTTGCCACGAACCTGCCCAATATATCCTCATAAATTCCTGCTGTTTTCTTCCCATGTATGTCAACCACACACAGTTGCTCCACTTGTCTTCCACATTTACTGATCCAACAGACTTCAGCTTCAACCCTTGGGGCCACAAGTTCTGTTCTGTCAGCCTCTGTTATACAGTGTATGTCACTAAGACCAGAATATGTTTCTAAGCCATTTCACCACAATTAAATTAATTATTCATCCTTTCCACTACACTCAACCTAAGCTAATTCTTTACAGTTCACATATTATGCTTGTCTGTAAAGTCAGCACAAATGTTGTTTTTCAGCCCTGGTGAATAACATGCCTCTCCCAGAAACTTGCTTCCCAGACAGTTACCTGCAACTTAAACAGACCACTCAATTTACACAGTTCTTAAGACAACACTTATTAGGACATGGCTTTGTGACTAGGGATCTAATTACAAAAGTGAAATTGTAATTCCACATTTAGAATCCAGATTAGAGGTGAATTTCCTCCAGTTTAAACAAAAGAAATTTCCCCAAACCTGGGTTTAGTTTACTTGACTTTAGCTCCTGCGTTTGTAAAATGGGAATTGTAGCACTTAAATGCATAACTGTAGAACACAAAAGATAATTACTTAGCACATGTAAAAGGCTATGTGAGCAAAAATCAATTAAAATAAGAACACAAAATCCAGGGTAGGGTCAGGACTCAACGAGAAAATGTATTTATTACATTTTGTGATGGGAGTAAAACAATTTACTTGCCCTTCTGTATCTGTTAATTGCTGAGGGACAACAGAATCGTGGTTATGCTGTTCCTGATGTTCTTGTCCAGGCACAGCATGCTGTCCTTTTATTGAATTATTTTTAATAGCGTTTGGCAATGCAAGTACAGATCTGCATGAATCCACATGCTGATGGAAGTGCCAGATATTCCTGTATCAAAATTAGGTCTGTATTTCCACGGCACAAGCACACCCCTACGCTGACTTCACTTATCTGTACAAGCACAGAGGAAATTTCTACCCATACACTGCGTGTTTACAGGACCGTAAAACCAAAACTGTACAGTGCCAGCAGCAGCCAAAGAATGACACTCAATTTAAGACAGTGCCAGTCCATAGCTTCCTTATGTGTCTCCAGAGCAGCAAAGAGAATTAAACAGCCTTTTCTGCAGGAGAGCCTGGATAAAGCCTGCAGACCTAGGTCAAGGTTTTTCTTCTCTTGGAATTGTGTCACCAAAAGAAAAAAAGTAGTATACCCAAAAAGTAAACACAGTAATTTAAGAATGTAGTACTAATGTAGACCAAGAATCATTTTCACATCACACTAATATAGATTATAGATAAAAACAGGGAGCTTAAGGAATATCTTCTTTTTGTGTTGTAAGACATGAATTTCAATATACACAGTCCAGTTTTTAAAAGACAAACAGTAGAAAAAAGGAATATAAAAAATAAACAGTATTTAGCAAAAGATGAGGAAGAATAGCATGCAAAGTACATGACAGCTAATACATTCAGAATTATTCTTGTGAGAGTCAGTAAAATTCAAGATTATGTTTTTATGTTATTTGCTATAGCTGTAAGCTCTGCAGTCCACAGAAGTACAATATCTAAGAGATAAACCAGAGATAATATAAACATTATTTCTGAGAAGGAATGGAGGATTAACAGTCAGGCTTACTACGTGAAAAGAAAATCATGAACAAGACCAACTACTAACTTACACATGGCATTTGGTTATACGTTTTATTTAAGAAAATGATACATCAAAATCATTATTCGTCCCAAGACTTACTGGAAGAGCTACAAAATGAAGCTTTCCTACACAGTTCAAAACTAGACAAATCTGCATGGTCCGTTACAGTCTTCTATGAATGTTTTCCTAATTTCACTATGTAAAACATCAGCACACAGTAAACAGACACTAGTTAAGTCAAGATCAAGCAAAGGTGACAGGAGGCAAGAACTCCTAGGGAAACAAAAACATAAAAGAGCATACACGAGATGGAAGCAGAATCAGGTCACCCTGCAGGAATGGAAAGGCAAAGCCCTGTTGTCCTGAGTCTGGGAAGAGACACAAAGATCAACATGAAGGGCTTCTACATGCAAACTGGAAGCAAAAACAAAACTAGGGAAAACACAGGTAATTGCACCAGGGGCATGAAAAAGCCAAGGTACTCAATGCCTTCTTTTTATCCATCTTGGTAATATTTGCCATATCATATGTCCCTGAAACTGCTGGAAAAGTCTGAAACAAGGAAGACTTTACCCTCAATGGAGGAGGATCAGATAAGGAATATCTGAACAAACACAAATTTGACATTTAAACAAACAGCCTGATGGGATGCACTCATGAATTCTAAGAGAAGTTGGCCAATGTCATCAGGAGTCCACTTATGTGAAAGGTCATGGTGATCAGGACATGTCCCTTACCATTCAAGAAAGCAAATATTGCTCACGTCTTCAAAAGGGTATTGGAGAAGAGGATCAAGGAAGGTCAGTCAGCCACATGTCACTCTCTGGGAATGCGATAAGCAAGTAATTCTGGAAACCATTTCCAAAAACTACACAGACAAAGAACTGATTGGCAGTAGTCAACATGGATTTACAGAAGACAACCACCCTTGATAGCCTGTTAGCCTTCTATGATAAGAAAACTGGACTGGTGGATGACAGGAGGACAAACAGTGCTGTTTACCTTGTCTCTTGCAAGGCTTTTGAAACTCTCGTAACACCCTGAAGGACAGCGGAAATAGGAGTTAGATTAATGTACAGTGACTGGGCTGCCAAGATCAAAGCTGACTGAACTACCTTGATCAAACAGTTGTGATCAGTGGCAAGAAGTCCAGCTGGAGAACCATCACCAGCAGTGTCCCCTCCAGGGCTAGTACTGAAGTCAGTTCTGTTTAACATTTTCATTACTGACCTGGATGATGGGACAGAGGGCTCCCTCATCAACTCAGCCAATGATGCAGAACTGACAGTAATGTTGACACACCAGATGATTGTGTTGCCATTTAGTGAGACCTCCACAGGCTAAGGAAATGGGCTGACAGGAACCCATTAAAGTTCAACAAAATCCTGTGAGGGAATAATGCCATGCACCAGACAAAGCTGGAGAATGACCACCTTGGCAGAAATGGACCTGTGCCCTTGCACCAAAGACAACCAAAGCCTCATGCATTAGGCAGAGGATTGCCAGCACCTTGAAGATGATCCTTCCCCTTCTCTCAGCTCTGATGAAACACACCTGGACTGCTGTGCTCAGCTATGGGCTTCCCAGTTAAGCAGAGACACTGAAGCAAAGCCAGTGAAGCTTAATGATGATGACTGTGAGACTGGAGCATCTGATGTAAGACGAGAAACTGAGAGAGCCAGGATTTTTTAGCTGTAAAAATATACTTTATATAATAAATTAATATAATTATTTTAATTTAATATATAATTTTTATTATACTAGGTGAGATGAATTTTATCCTGCTATTAAATTATAAGTACTTACAGTTCTCCATATCAGTTTACTAGGAAAAAAGACTGTGAAATAAAAATAGTAGTAGAACTGGCAAACCTTTAAGCCTTTCAACATCTGATATACCAGGAACTGGATTCTATCTTCAGTTAATTTCTCATGCTTCATTATTTTACTCAAGTCTGTTCCCATAAATGGCATGACGAGGTAGCTTAAAACAAAATAAAACAAAAAAAGAGAAAGAAAACCCAACAGATTAACTTGATTAACTCTGTAATGTAAATGTAAACATAATTGTATGTTATAGTTCAATTACAATATTAAATTATAGATCATTCAATTTACCAAACAATTCCTTCATCATCCTTCTACCTCCAAGACTATCTGTTTTCATCTGATTGTCTTAAAGAGGTATTGCCCAGTTCTGTTATTGATTATGGAAATTTGCTAGTTATCAGAACTAGCTTAGAAAGAAACTAACCAAAAGCCTCATGGTATTTCAAAGACAGCTACCCAAAAAACTAAGACATTAATGCAAGGCAATGTATCTCACAGTCACGACCACCTCATTGAACAAGTAAAATTTTAGGGTCTCTTTTAAAACATGTGCATTTAAAACATGTGCATTCTATTACATGTGCTGTGTAAAATGCTAGCACAATAGACAGTATGGACAACATTCCTTTTGGCTCAACAATCAATATGAACACATGCTCCATGTTTTCTGTACTTAATTTTCTACATTTTTTCTGTCAGATAGCTTTCTTTGTTAACATATAAATACACAAGGTTGTTTAGGAAATGTAGATATACTAGAGGAAACCCAGAACAGTTCTACTAACACTGGAAACCTACATTATGCACAAAAGGATTTCTGGGCACTGTTTCTCTAACAACTCTAACTCACCAGAATTGTAGCAGTAAACAAATAAAACAGCAGATACTTAAACATCCTATGTTTGAGAAGGCATCAAAAGGTCAGGGATATGTGGTAGAAACAACCTGTATCAGGCGCTGTTTGGACCACTGACTGGGAAAACAATCATGAGGCACAACAGAGCACAGTGCAGATAAATACAAAAGAATTCAGCAGCACCAACACCTTTTAACTGATCCTTGAATTTGGATGGATCCCACTGAGAAATGCCACATAGTACAGGTAATTTTCAGCCTACTTGATTGGGTTAAGAATTGTCCTACCATTTGAGCAACCTGGGCTTTAGGGTAAGGAATAAGTATTTGTAAGGTAGATTAGGGAATTCACTAAACTATCATTCATTAAGGGCTGAAAGACGGGAAACTGGTTCTGATGACAGTCTGAGAACTCCAGCCCACCAAAGCTACATGTCAGAGTTATATTAAGATGAAACTCAGAAAAATAGTCCATGAAGCAACAATTTTGAAATTCTCTATTTAAAAAGCAACATCCTTACAAGCAACAATGCTCTGCTCCAAAAAACAAACAACTTGGAACTTACAAGTCATTAAACTTCTCCAGTGTTACATCTGGTGTGAACACATCCAAAATTCCAATGACCTAAAAGAAAAAAAAAGAAAAAAATTAATGGATGACTTGACACAATAAAGCCGAAATTGCCTAATAAGTGAAAAAATATAATCCAAAACATATTGAGACATTAGCTATAGGCATAAACACAGCATAAAGTAATGCCAGGATTTGTTACATGTTCAATTTTACAACTCAGATGGCAGGTTTATCCTGTGACAAAAAAACCCGTAAGTACCTACTGGAACTAAAAATTCACAGGCTAACCATTTTATGTAAGAGGAGACAGTATTTTATCACTAACTACTGGCGTGTTGAAAATAAACCAGAAAAAAACAGTCTATAATGTGAAGCACTACTAAGTGCTCTCCACCTAGCTGGGCCTGCTGCTTATCAACGAAGCACACTTTAAACATCTTCTCATTTCAGTAGCAGGGTAATTTAGGTACATAGACTACAATAGCTTCTTGGTAGTACAAAGAAAAAAACCAGAATTCAACTGTTTTTATTGAGAAAAAATTAGCAAGAACTTTATATGATTTATTATGGCTTATACCTCAGGTTCTCCAGATGTCAAACAAAAGCATTCTATCACTGAACAGAGAAACAATAACCTAGTAAAATGGATTTTCCATTACGGCTTTTCCTATTAGTATGGATTTTGGGAGAACTATACAAACTGACTGGGTGCATTACACTAAATACCAATAAATACTAAATGATTCTTTTAAGACCACTGAACACCAGAAAATTAAATACACAGAACTCCATGCTCAAAAAGAAGTAGCTGGAGTAATCTCAAGTCAGATTTTAGTTTAGATGCTGCATAATTCAGGCAGTGCCTAAATAACACAGGCTTTTAGAGCTGCTTCTTTTCTACCTCTGCTGCCAATTCATGACCATTTCTCTCTGTTCAGAGGAAGACTCCCAACCCTCAGTGCTTGTGCTGTTTTCCAGGTGCAGGCTGCTATGTCACAGAATCATAAAATATTCTGAGCTGGAAGGGACCCACACAGATCATTGAGTACAACTCTTATGTGAATGTCCTGTACGGGGACTGAACTCACAACTTTGCTGTTCTCAGCAACATGAGGCTGTGCAGGACTTTGCCAGAAGCAAGCTAAAAGACTAATAAGCTTTATAACCTTGTTCAACCCTATCTTTGTGGCCATACAGACATTAGATCATACATCAAGAACTGTCATCCAAATCAGGTATCTTTAAAAAAAAAAAGTGAAAATAAAGAGAAGCATAAGCAGAAATGGAGGGGGGAAATACAAGGACACCTTCCTTTATTTAAAGCTTTAAATGCCCAACCATGATGAAATCTTTATTGCACATATTTTCAGTCTTCCCACATTAAGGGCAGACTATTACAGTTAGACTGGATATTACCAAAATGTCAAAATGATGAAGATAGAAAAACTAATAAAGATGAAGGCAGAAAATTACAACTCCCTTTCTCTGCAGATACATGTATCTTTGAAAAAAAGTCACTAGTAATATTTATATGAAAGTGTTATAGGAAACTAATTAAAGAAGAAAGACTACTATAAAATAATAATTAAACCCACAGAGGATGTGGTTATTATTTGAAGTATTACATCTAGAGGTAAATTTACAATAAGAATTTTCTTTTTTATGAAAGTTTTACATAACATTTTCCTTTTCTCTGTGGAGGTAGCGGGAGAAGGGAGGAGGACAGGATTACAAAGACATACTTTGCAACAGTGGAGCATAACGCAGCTCCACAGGCACTTCCTAAGGCAGTGTGTGTATGCAAACACAGCCAGAAAAATTGTGTGCTCTCTTCAGATGTACAAAGATGAAGAAGGAAGTTAACATTTTAGCATTTATTTAATATGTATCTTCCCTTATCAAGCCCCACTTTCTCAAAAGTCTTGCTTGTTCTCCTCAACAGAGTTCCTCGTATTTACTTAATGCTGCCTGATGTACATTATTGCTGAGGTAAGGCTGCAAACTTACAGAGACAAACCTATCACTGCTGCAAATCCTCTACAGTGAATGAAGCCACCAAGACCAATGCTCAGCTCCCAAAGAAGGGAATTTTAAATAATGAACCAGGAAACTCTTTAAATATGCTAAGGTTTTCACAATAGTTCTTCTCTTACAAACCAGGTTTTCTAAAAATCCTGAAATCCATGTTACTGCCCAAAATCTTTATTTAATAGTTGTGGTTTGGGATTATTTTCCTGTACTGGAGCAGTCATTCATATTTCCATTTAGGCCAGAAATTTTTGCAGCTATATTAAGCACAAGGAAATATCGGATAAAATAAATCCTTTGAAGAAGATACAACTCCAGCCACTTGTTCAGGAAAAGGGAAAGAAATGGACAAAGTGTAGTCAACTCCCTCCTTTATAATATGATGGAAAATCCAGTTTTTCTGTTTGAAACCAATAAATTCAAGACTGTATTTGTAAACAACTTTATGATGTTCCAGCACTAAAGTAAGCCACCATAAATAATCACAGAATAATTAATTTTTCCATCATGTTGACTATATGAAATGTAATAAAGATATCTGTGAAACCTTCTATAAATATATTTTTGGTGTTAATCAGCACAATTACTGACACTATCAGAGACGGAAGCCCAGTTGAGGAATGAACACTGTACACTCTGCAATGGCAATGAAAAGCATCAGTGGAAATCAGCAGCAGTGCTGCCTTTTCAGGGTCTTATTTTTATCCTGACTAACCCTGCCAAGAGGCAATTTCTCAAATAAATAAGCCCACAAAGAATGCATCTACTGTACATTTGACTGAAAAATAACCTGGATTTCCTGAACCTGCACTGAAGTACTTTAATAGCTTTTATCTCAAGGACAGGGTGTAATACTGCGTCACTTCCATAGAACTACAGATTAGTTTGGGTTGGAAGGGATCTTTCAGCTCATGTAATTCTAAACCCCTATCACGGGCAGGGACGCTTTCCACTAGACCAGGTTGCCCAAAGCCCCATTCAACCCAGCCTCAGACACTTCCAGGGATGAAGCATCCACATCTTCTTTGAACAACCTGTGCCAGTGCCTCATGACCCTCACAGCAAAAAATTTCTTCCTTATGTCCAATCTAAATCTACCCTCTTTCAGTTTAAACTATTTTCCCTTGTCCTGTCACTACACATACTTGTAAAAAGTTCCTCTCCAGCTCCCTTGCAGCCCTCTTTGTGTAGTGGAAGGCTGCTCTAAGGTCTTCTCCAGAGCCTTCTCTTCCCCAGGCAGAACAACTCCAACCCTCCCAGCCTGTCTTCGTAAGAGAGATGCTGCATCTTCCTGAAGTGCAAACCCACAAAGCTACCCATCTACTGGTTTCACTTGTTTTCCACAGGTATGCTTTCAGCCCAATATATTTACTCTGAAGCCAGTGGGGAGTGGGTAGCCTTTCTTAACCCTACTGTGTGTGTCCCCAGACCACACTCACCAACTTTACTATTGTTAACAAATAACTAACAGGCTCACATTGGTACGGTGGTTTCTGCCCTTCCCTTTTCAGCTGCCTTCTTCTCCTAACACTATTCCAACAGCAGAGCACAATGGTGAATAGCTCCTTATCTCTGTTCTCCCCTGTACTTTAATGTATTGGATTACTTCTATTCAAGGATTGACCCATTTAATTTCTGAAAAAGACAGTTTCTGATGTAAGCAGCAGTACATCAAGGAAAGACCTGAACCTAGTATAAATTAATAATGTGCGTTATGTGTCTCATTCAGTAAGTGCTGCTTTCTCTTGCAGATGTTATGCATGAAAACACAGTGCAGTTGAGTGGCTTTAGCATTCAGGCTAAACATGCAAGTACATTTCTTAAGAGAGAGCCTTGCTGAACTATGTATTATGTCACATTAAATTTTCTGCAGGATTAACTTCATGTTCCTGTCTGTTCTCATCATGGGCACATGTATTCTTTTATTTTACTAAAAATTCTCAATATTTAAAAAGTTTTTACTATTCATGCCAAGACTTGTACCATAGTCAGTTCTCTTCCTCACAGAGATGAGTGATGCCTGCAAGACCTCCTTTTCTCTTCTCCTGCCGATCAGTACACTGGAACTCACAAGCCATACTCTTGAACATAATCACACTCTTCCTTCAAAGGATTCATGTGTAACACTGGACAGAATCAAATCCTGCAGACAGATTCATCTTCATCTCTAGACTGGATGGCAATCAAAAGAGAAAGTTTGGATTCTAGTGCTGCATTTCTTATTTCCATTTCATGGAATAAGCTCATCAGCCTGCTTTATCAGTACCCAAGGCTGGGTGTGAATAAATGGCTATCAGCTGAAGCCCAGCATACATAAAGCACCTATTAGTCAAGTTAGGAAAATAGGCAGAAAGACAACAGATACCCCTATGCTGATTTATTGACTTCCAAGTACCAAAATAAAATTAATCCAGTGTCCTGTTAGTTCCCTAGATGTGCTAACCTTTCAGCCTGCAGAAAGGCAGACAAGAGCGCTTCTCCCTTACAAATTTTTGACAGCAATGAACTGTCCAGTTATAACTGTGTTTTTGCTTTCATAAGGACCAATAAGGAGATCTGCCATTTCCAGACAGGAAATATACACACTTTACTGGCATGTATGTACCCAAAGAATGTGAGCTTCTAGCTGGTGCAATCCTGCAGGACTTGCTGCAGGAAACCACTTCTAACACAGTGAGCACACTCTCATCCATTAAAGCATCACTCATCTACAACTCCCTTGTTGGTCTGAGGACACTGTTGCTTTCCACTGTTCATGTCAGGCTAGATGAACTGCAAAAGGTGACAGATTTAAAATTTTTCTCAAGCAAGAACATAGCGTGACTAACTATTTTCTCTGGAACTAATTCCTTTCCTGGTTGACACTCTGTAGGTGAAAATAAAAAGCTCAACATTTTATAAAATAAAAAATAAAACAGAATTCAAAAGCAGCCAAGGTAAAAGTGGATCATCCTCAGAAATATAACTGTAGACAGACAGATAATTTGGTGTCTATTGGATAGCAAATTCCTTCCAAAGGGGGAAAAAAGCTACATGCTTCTCATAATGCAAAACACACACTGGTCTTCAGATGTGGGAATACACCAGAGAATAATTTCCACCCTGAGCAATGAATGAGAGCATAATATAGAGTACCTTTAAACAAATACTGCCGTGGCCTCTTACATACAGAGTTTCCAGGAAGGGAAAACATCTGTAGAATATTAACTGACCCAAGAAATGTTTAATGGGCATTTGTCAGAAATTTTACAGCAGAAACACATTCAGACTCTAAGTGGTAGAACTGTGTCAGAATTCCCATGGGTGCCTATATGTACACATTGGTACGTACATATGTACAAATGCCACACTTTGATAAAATCCACACTCTGTTCTGACACGAGCCACCAGCATAAGCCATTGTTCTTCTCTTCCTTCTCCAGTGCAATCTCCCCTTGCCAGCTATTCTGCACTCCTGCTTGAAAATTTCTCGTAACAAACTGGAGGTGAGGAGAGCACCAGGGCTGGACCACTGAAAGCAATTGTCCACTTGTTTCAACAAAAGCAGTATCAAGGTATCACAATCCAAATGTGTAACAAAATCTGAATTATCTGCCAAAAGAAACAAAAGGTTCTGCACCTTCACTTACTAGTCTGAGTTTCACTCTGCATACACAGACATCTCCATTAACTGCAGAAGAATACAAAAATATAGAGCTATGAAAATGTTTGAGAGCTAAAGCCAGGGCCAAAGTTAGCACGCTGGCCATATTTTCACTGGTTTTTGGCTCTGGTTTTAAGCCAGAGCCATAATAGGTAAATTTAAAGGTCCTCATTTCAAATTAACTCAAAATGGACAGAAACATGGAACAGAAGTAGCACTGCTGAAAAATATTTCCTAAAGGTAAAAAGAGTGTTCCACTGTACAAGATTCAGCAGATGTAAAGTAAATAATCAAGAGCTGCTAAGGCTGTAATGGGATGAATACTACAAACTAGCATGATTAAATGAAGGAGAAAAACAACCCCAAAAAGCACTTTCTTCATTCTGCCTTAGCTGTGTTTATTCCTCATTTCCATACCATGTCCTTCCATAAGCCAGCTATTTATACAGCTACAGAGTGATCCAGCACCTTATCTCACTGGAAACAAACTTTTCTTTTTGGCAATGTCTTAGGAATTTATCTGTGTTAGATTGCTTCTTTAGTAGTAGAAACAGCTTACAAAGTTTGGGAAACATCCCGTGCCCTCTCAAATTAAAAGGCCTATCCAAAAAAAAAGCATATCGGTGCCATCAAAGACTGATTTACCTCTCACAGGCAAGTCTCATCCCCTTCACACACAGCCTCTGTCCCTTAGCCCTCAACAGTCCTTTGGATCTGTTTGCAAAGGGCTGATGAGAAGTCCCATGTGATCAAGTCTGCATTGTTTACACAGGAACATTCCTCGCTACATGGTCTATATAGAAATATGCCTCACTACATTTACTTGAGAGACCTTACGGAGAGCAAAGCTCTAGTGAAAGATGCTGCAATCAGCCACTTCCTCTTGAAAATGCCTAAATAGACAAGCAAATTGACCTGTGACGTAGCTTCCCTACAAAGTAAAATACAAATCCAATAAAATTCAGTAGAATTACTCCTGTATTTGCTTTTACAGGACTTCTGGTCATCCTACAACTGTTCTGCATACAAAAGATGAGCATAGTCCTCAAAGGGAATATAATGGAGGTCATCATATTAAGCAGTATCCATTTTTCTTCACTGACATGCTGATGAATTATATCACTGAAACACAGGTTTAATGGTATCTTCTGCTATCTTAATGGAGGATTACAGCTGCTATTTTTAACAAAATGTGTCAGACCATTACAATTTCTTTCATCATTCTGAATACAGCACAAGGTTAAATAAACTGTGATAATGTATTGCTGCATGCTTAACACAAGAATTCCCTGAAAGCTATGAGGGGCAGAGATGGTCCATTGAGAGGCAATCATAGTCAAAAAAATAAAACATCACACTTTCCATAAAAGCCAACATCAGTTTCCTCATAGTTACAGAAGTAATTTTCAAATAAAAGCAGGTAAGAAGAGTGAATTGGATGCAATTTTAACTATCATATAAACAGAATAAAGTCTTTCCTGTGAGGGTGATGACACCCTGGAACAGGTTGCCCAGAGAAGTTGTGGACATCCCATCCCTGAAAGTGTTCAAGGTCAGACTGGATAGGGTTCTGAGCATCTGTTTTACTGAAAGATGTCCCTGTCCACAGTAGAAGGGTTCATATGAGATAATCATTCATATATTTTCAATGCAAGCCATCCTGTGGTTCTATGTTTCTATGAAATATGCAAAAGAAGCTCTTTAACAGAACGATCATTGGTCAATGGGGTTGGGCTGAAAATCATGATGAGAAGCACTATTGCCATTCTGGTTTATTTTTGGATGGGTGGAACAGCTAAAGGAGTACCCTTGAGATCAGCTCAGGAACTGAAAATCCTAAAAGGCATTGCTGCTGCTTCTAATTCACCATGGCCAACACGACTGACAAAAGTGAGTGAGGCTGGGGTGGCAGATAGGAATTATCTTCATGGCTGTACTGCCATGTCACTCTTATCACAGATGGGTGGAACAGTCAGTTCCTACCTCCAATCCCTGCAGGATCATTTATTCAGTCTTTGTTCTCTAATGAGTAGATGATTTTAACAATTCACATTAAAACCTCTCCTTAGTACACAAACCTCTTCTTTCTGTGGCCCAAAGTGTTTCCTAAGATTGTAAATAATTCCCTTCCTTCATATATATTGATTTGTAACTTTACACATTGTGCTCAGGTTCCCCAGTGAGCATTTTCTTCAGAACTCTTTAATTACCAACTGAGCCCACAGGGGAGTTCTAGAGTATTATTCCACAGGGCATACACTGTACAAAACCTGTTAGGAGTGGAAAATGCTACCCAACAGATTATTCTGGGAAATGGAAGAAAAATAATCTCAAAATTCTGGACACAGTTAGGTGCTTGGCAACTGCGCAGGCTGCTCTGCTCCCAAATGCTCAGTAAAGAAAACGCTGAGAGCATTAAGCCCATACACAGAAGTTTCCTGCAAACATTAACTCTTAAACATACGGAGCAGTGGTTATGAGACAGTTACTTTGAAGTAATCAGATAAAAAGATTTAGATTAAAACAAGTAGACAGTTTCTTAAGCCTACAAAAAGCTCTTTTGCCTTCTGGACTGTCAGGATAGCCTACAAATTATTCTTCAAAAGAACCTAGTTGTACTCACAATATTAGTATTATAATGTTAAATGGCAATGACTAGTTATTGTTATTCCCATTTTCTGTCATCCTCGCTTTTGATCTCTCAGTTTTTTGTGAAGGCACTCTGAATGGAGGTATTCTCTAATCTTCCACATCAATTAACATTTTAAACTATGTTCTTATGCATAATTTTAACAACTCCCTCCAAACAATAAGAGTTTTTTATCCTATGCATTCTTCATGAAAAGCACTTAAAAATACTATGGTAACCCTCCAAGCCCACCCTGGGACTCTTCTCACCTGGAATCCATGCTTTGAGACTCTGTAACAACTTTTTTTGCACAAACTTCTTTATTTTTTTCTTAACTCTTAAGCAGTATTGGGACCATAAATCTTTCTCTCAATCACACTTTCAACACTTCTTTCTACAGCTGTTCTTTCATGTTACATGGGAATTATGTGCAGAATTATATTACCTATTCTCTGTTTCACAATAAAGCAATTTGTTTAGTAATTTGTGGACTTTTCCTGTTTCCTATTAATATCAGCCTGAAAGGTTCAAATGCTTCATGAACGATAAAAAAGGAGACAATAAAAAGAAATAAAAAAGGAGAAAAATGCTAGCCCCGCCTCAGAGATATGCATGTGTGCATCTTCATGCAAGCTCAGAGGAACAAAAAAAGAGAAAAAAGATGGAGACTGTAATTTCTGGTCTTTAATCCCTTTCACTAGCACTGAGCAAATTGCACTGTGGTCCTAACCTTCCCCACCCAATTTTTCCTACGTGGAAATTAAGTGGTGTTTCCCACAGGATATTCTAGTTTGTGTGAACTGATGTTTGTAGAACAGGCAGACAAAAAAAACAGGCTGAAAGATTCCATAATTCCATTCAGCTAAACATCTGCCCTGTCCAAATATACATATTTTCTTTGATTTAGAGTGTCTAAGCTGCGGTTTTGAGCTAATGACTCAACTCACGTTTTCATGTTTCATGTGTTTCAGGAGACGCAGTTCTCGATAAGCTCGTTTGGCAAAGAGTTCAGACTGAAACGGGCGGTACAATTTCTTAATAGCCACTTTGGTACCACTTCTTCCATCGACGGCTGAGCTTTAAGGGAAAAGAAAGAGTTCGGTGAGGAAGGACCGAAGCCAGTCTGCAAACCCCAGCAGACGCGGCCAGCACCGGGCAGCGGCTGCATCCTGCCCCATGCTGCCGGGCCCCGGGCCCGCAGCCGCCCGTGCCAGGGGCGAGACCGGGTCCCCAGAGCACCTCTGCCACGAGACATCGTTTAAAAGCCTGCCAGATCCTGTGATAAAATGTAGACAATTATCAAAAGCTTTAAAGAGGAACATCTGCGGAGTGGGGGAAAATTCCCAAAGACAAAAAGATCCCACTAAACACACAAACCCACCACCAACGCAGAGCCAAACTGAGGGGCGGGCCCGCCTCAAGCGCTAAAACACCTCCCGCTTCAGGGATCCGCTCCGGGGTGCCGCGGGCTGGGCTCGGCAGCCGCGGGCAGGGCTCCGGGCCAGGGCCGGGGCAGCGCTCCGGCTCCGCTCCCGGGCAGGGCTGGGGTAGCGCTCGGGCTCCGCTCCCTCCAGGGACGGAACACCCGCGGCTCGGCTCTCCCCGGCGGAACAGCCCGGCCCGGGGCGGCCAGGTGAACAGCGGGGCCGCCCTCTGCACCCGCGGGGCCAGCCCGGATCCGGACAACAAGCGGGAAAAGTTGGCAGGGACCAACACGCCAGAGGCCCAGCCCCGGTAGCATCCCCCGGGCCGGGACTGAGGCCGCCGCCCCCGCCCCCCGCCTCCGGGCTGCCCCCGCAGCCCTGCTCACCACACGGCTCCGTAGGCGCCGGACCCCACCGGCTGCAGGTCCCGGTAGCGGTCCCGCACTTCCCAGAGGGTCTTGGTGATCTCCTGCCGGTAGAAGCCATTCTTGGGGGAGGACATGGCGCTGCCGACCCCCGCCGGCCCGCGCCGACAAAGAGCCCGGGCCGGGGGAGCGGCGGCGCCGCCGAGCCGGGCTGCGCCGAGGGGCCGGGCCTGAGCGAGCGGCACCGCCCGGCCCGCCCCGCCCGGTCCCGACGGCATCACCGCCCGCCGCCGCGGCTCCCCCGGGACCGGCGCTGGATCCGCGCCGCCTGCAGCGCCCTGCCTCCCTCCTGCCCGGCGGCGCCCGGCCTCCCTGCCTGCCTCCCTCCTGCCCGGCGGCGCCCGGCCTCCCTCCTGCCCGGCGGCCTGGGGCTGCGCTCCGCGGGGCGCGCAGGGAGCCCGCACACGGAGGCAGGTGCCGGGGCTCTCGCTGCCCGTGCGAGCCCTTGCAGTGCGGACCAAACCCCTCCCGGCCGGCTCTTCCCCGCCACGGGGCCCCCTCACGCCTGCCCTGTTTTGCCTTTGTGCTCAGGTTCCGGTGAGGTGCCATCGCTGGGAGTACCAAAAGTGAGCTTTTGGATAGCCTCTGCCCTGAGACGAACTGCTGGGGTTCCCAGACCATCCCAGAATGACACTACAAGTAACAACAATATTTCATATAGTTAAATAAAAACACACACACTTGGTTCAGGTGCTCAGAACAAGTGGTCCTTCACATGGATGAAGTGAACTGGAATGGAACTGTTGCAGCAGTGGTTTGAAATTATTGCAGTGTTGGAGTATGGACAAGAGCAACCTTCTCAGTGGCTCTGTAGTAAACAGGCCTGGGCCAGCAACACGTGTAAGGCTAAGACCAGGTTTAAAATATGTTTTATGTGTTCTCTATGTGAATATGATTAAAATTCTTGTCCTCCAGGGTCTGGTAAAGCCTTTGTTTTTTTTTGACTTCACCCCTGAGCAATGTTGCTGAGGTTATATGATTTCAGATTTGCTGTCACTGGTGTTCAATTTGTGGTTTAGCTCTAAAGGGACAATCTGGACAAGTTTCATGGCCATTTTGGTAGTTGCCAGGGGCCCTGCCCTTTTGGTGCCTGACTACCAAATGCGGAAGAGCTGCCCTGCCCTTGCTCCTCCCGGGGTACAGGAGAGCAGAGCCTTCCAGCTGCCAGGTGTTCCAGTGCTGCTCTCTGCTGACCTGTTCGAATCTCTGTGTTAGTGAGAATGGAGAGCAACCCTCTGACATTTAGCGGTTAACATGAGGCTTTGTGAGAAGTGTTAGATCAATGGTAGATATTTACTTTTAAAAATCCACTGTCCCAGGAGATTATTTTTTAATTTGTGACATCCCTTCTATGCTGTTTGCCATTCAGATGTTAGCTGGTGTGATATGTGGTACAGGTAAGGTGAAGGCTAAAGTAGCTTCCTCTTGTTTCGAACTAGGCCATTAGTTAAATTACTTTTATGTACCATTATATATGCTTCTAATAGAGACAGGATTAGTTCTGTTTGTCATCCCTCACCTACTTTTCCTTGATCTAGTTGTGACAAAGTGGTACTTTTTTACTGCTTGCTTTTTATCAAGGCAGAAATTAGGTTATTTTGATACAGTAGATAAAAGTACTAACTTAGCATCAAGAGAAGTTCACTCTTGTGCAGAAGCTGAGAATATTACAGAGCAACATTTAAAAAACATTCTAAATGGACAAAGTTATCCACTTCTGGTTTTCCCATGTTTTTCCTTCAGTAAATATGTAGGCATACTTTGCTACAGATGGATGAAGTAGCCGTGTAGGTCAAATATAAGACCAGCTTTCCCACCAGGTCACACATATAGGAGACGAGCTGGTAAATTTACTGAAAAGACTATGAAATTAGCACTGTTGTAACAAGGGAAGCTTTGTCTAATAGACCATTCAAAATCTCTATGAAGGGAATAAGTCAAGAAATTTGGGTCCATCCACAGCTGGTAGACCTTACAGCAGCGTCACAAACTGCATGAGTCTCTGCATCCTGCTAGGCTCAGCTGGATACATGGTGATGTGTTTTCCCAAAGACAATTTGTTGCCAGGGGACTGATAGATGCTACAGCCATATCTTATCCTGGGCAATGTGTGCTTGACAGGGCAATGTGTGCTTGACAGGATGGATTTAAAAAGGAGTGCTATCAGATGTTCCTGCTTCTGGCATACATCTATTGTAAAGTTAATAGAAAAAAGGAATCTTCTTCAGACATCATTAACAAAAAATAATAAATGCATTAATGGTGCAAAAATTGCACTCTGCTAATGCTCATCCTACAAAGGGAAGATTTAAGACGTATCAGAATGTGGTGGGGTTTTTTTTAAGAGCCAGCTTTTGATGTGCTGGACAGTTGCCATCAGCTGCAAAGCATATGAGGTAGATGGGATGGGTACAGTACTTTTTCTAATCACTCTGGGAACTGAGAGCTCAATTTCCCTCCAGCCTGGTGCTGGAGCAGAAGCTCTACAAGCAAACAGTGAGAAATCCAATAGTTTTTCTGAGAAATCCTACATTTATGAAGTCTGGTGAGAGAGTTTGATGGCAAAGCTGCTCACCACAAGCTGTCACTTGGAATGATAAAATGGCACAGCCCTGTTTGTCAGGAGCTGAACTGTGGGTGAGCTGCTGGGCCCTGGGTGCAGGGAGAGGGGACTGATGCTGATCTCCAGACCAGGCACTGGTAACATGCACGAAAAGAGATCATACAAAATCCTTTGAAGAATCAAACATCTTCCCACCTTTCTGCCTGTTTATATGTCTGTCTTTCATATGATCGTTTTATTCTTGATACACTAATTCACATATTAATAATTTGGCTGTGTAAAACATACCTTAAATGTCAATAAACATAAAATCTTGCTGAATTGTCAAAAGCTGATTCCTAGAACATTATTATTTTTTAAGAAGCTTTCTATATGCCCACCTTCAAAAAATACTCTGTGCTTGCCTACTTAGATCTGTTGCCATGGAGGAAGTAAGTTCATTCTATTTATTACAACA
Source organism: Taeniopygia guttata (assembly GCF_048771995.1). NCBI lineage: Eukaryota > Metazoa > Chordata > Aves > Passeriformes > Estrildidae > Taeniopygia > Taeniopygia guttata. The sequence continues at coordinate 19,578,928 of NC_133025.1, forward strand.
GGAAGTAAAGTTTAAAAAATAGTAATTAAAAAATCTCAGTTTTAATCGGAAAATATTCTTGTGCTATTTTGTCCCCACCCTTCCCCACTGGAGTCACTGCCAACTATTTTGCAACTTTTCTGATTTTGTCTCTCTGCCCAATGAGCAGGGTGTTTCAGTTCTAGTTCTGTAACATGTTGCCCTCCTGGGGGCCTTGCCATGTTGCAAGGTCACTAAGCCATCAGCAGAAAGGAGTAAATAAATATACACACTTAAGTGCTTTTTTATTTAAAAAAATAATTAAAAGTATACATTACATTTTTTTCAAGAGGTCAAGTGAGAACTTACTAAGTAACTATGTACTACCCCATTATCCCTGCTTCTTGGAGGTTGGTAGAGGAAAAGAGGCCAGTTGTAGAGAGTAGTAGACACCTATATGTAAATCAACTACTTTTAATGCTCTCCTAACTTTTTCTCCTCAGAATCCACCAAAAGGTCCTCTCCTACAATAGATTTGAAGGAGTTTAATTTTTAAACTATCACAGATTGTTGCAGTATGAGATGCTATGGTCTATAGAGCAAAAAAAATAAAATCTCTTCAAGAATTTCCCAACCTCAATGCAAAAATCATATGAAAAGAGCATTAATGGATATCACTGATAGATAGCTTTACTCATTTAATATGTGACAATAATCGGAGCTGGGGGACTATGGGAGTGCAAAACAAAACATTTGTATGTCTGCAAGATTGAAGCCTAGTTGAAGAGTTTTGCTCATTGAAATTGAGTGAAATTGAAATTTCTGGTCTAATGGATTAAGTCTCTGGTTGGAAGATCAGTGTTCACATAGAAAGCTCACAATATATTCTGCCACTGTAGAGAAAACTTAGACCCTTTTAGGTGTATCAGTTCAATATTTTATTTTACAGCAGAAAGAAGAGCAGTGGCAGCAACACTAATGTAGCTTTTAAAATCTCTTGGTACTAGTGCCTTAAAACCCCTTACCCAGACTCATAGATTAATGACACTTGGTACTCTCACTTGTGCTAGTGTGCTGATTTTCTAAGAACCAGTGTTTGCATCCACAAACACTAGCAGCAGTAGCAGCAATGTGTGAGAAAAAAAGCAGCTGCTCTTAAAGCAAATGGAAGTGTCGCTATTAATTCTTTCCTAAGGAGACTGATCTTGACATGGTTGAATCCCTTTCTGCTGCTAACAAAAGACATAGTTTACCCAATCTACAACACAATTCTCTTTTCATGAGAGCTAAATCTTTAACACTGCTCATCTGTCAGGGATTCTTGGGCCAAGTCAGTAATTTACAGATGTAGCAAAGGATCCTTAAGTAATTTGTGCTGGCTGCTCTGTATGGTACTTTTTTGGACAGATTCATCTTTGATAGGTCCCAAGAGTGGGGAAAGTGGAGGTCTGTTTTCTTGTTATGATCCAGGAGCACATGTGACAGGAAGAAAGGAAGGAAGTAACTTTTGTATTGACTGCTTCCCACCTCTGTCAAAGTTTCTTTTGCTGCCAACATTTTGTCCTTGAAAGGGTTGTTTCCCTCCTGACCCTTAGGGTGAGCACGCTGTGTCAGATCCTGCAGCACAGGATCCTGACCCTCCTTCCCTCTTGCTTTCATCTGGTATACCATATAAAAAAAAAACCACCAAGAGCACAACATAGAATTCTGCAACAGTGCTGTCTAAATAATGACTCTACCTACTGATATTGATGTATTTATTTTCATATATCAGTATTGATTACCTAATTTCCTATTTTTCCCCTTCTACAAATTTTTGAACTTCTTAGTAACCCTGCTATTTCAGACTCAAGTAGCCACTTTGTATCTTCAGGGTATGGCACATGATATCCTCTAAAACAGTGTTTTCCTCTAAACTATCCTTGGTTTTTCTTTCCATTGGTCCAGTGTAGATTAAAGGTTTTTTTATTCCTGTCTGCTTTGGCTGTGGCCTATCAATTTCCTGTTGCTGGGTTTCAGTGCTGATGAGGTAAAGAGATTAAAACATAAAGTTGCAGATTCTAAAAGTATGGCGTATACTTAAGCATGTCAAAAGACCGAGATGCATGCAAAAGATTTTCCTTTTGCAAGACCTTTTGCTGCCAGTGATGATTAAATTACTAGACTTGGGGGTTACACTCTGATTATAGAGTGAGATAATACTAGAAGTGATTTCAATTCACTAGGTGGACAGACAACAAGCTCTTGTGACTGAAAACTGAAATGAGATAAATTCAGACTAAAAGAAAATTGCTAACAATGTTGGTAATTGACCAGAGAAAGCCTTGCACAGTTGTGTACTCCCCACTGGAAACCTGAGCTGCCTCCTCCATGAGCAAAGCCCAGCCACGCTGCTTTGTGCTTTGCAAGTGGCAAGGGATGAGATCCTAAATTAGGATTTTACCCTAATTTAGTGTGGGCTAAAACCCACTCTGCTCTCCTCAAGCATAAATGCAATGTACAGGGCACCTACAAAGGCATGACTGCTACTGAAAGTAACAGTGCTGTCAGGAGATTAACCCCCCACTGTTTAAGCAGGAGCCACTAAAAGTTTTGCAAATAACATTTGGACTATGTAATCAATGCCTTCATTAATGACATTTTTAGCAAATATTTTTTTATAAGAGCTTTATATTTACGTACTCTTTAAAATTTACTTTCAAGCCATCTGCCTCACCAAGCCTGACAAAGCCCTCACTCCTCTATATTTACCTCCATCTGCCTGTTTGAGTTGGTAGATAAATGTTTTCTTCCATCTGTGTTCAAATGATAAGCATTGTTAGTGCTAAGCCTCCCACCTTTCTGTCCCATTGGGGTACTGGCTTTCCAATTACCCTCTCTTGCTGTTGTAAACTGATAAAGTTATCAAATTACAGTCTCATGTTGGATTGCCACAAGGGAGCTGGTTACCAGCTCTAGAAAAATACTTTAATTATTGGGTTTTGAGGTCTAAGTAATTACCTTCATTTTGCACATCTAGGAAAAAGATGTCTGTCTCCCTACTGTTTTTCTTTACATTAAAATGAGATGATTTACAGGTTTTGATGGTAATTAATTAAAAAGGGCTGAGCTATTGTTGCCCATTACTGTCACCTGTGATTATTTTAAATGTGGCTATGACCATGTTCTTCCTACATAATTTATCTCCTGGAAAAAAACTGCATCTCTGAATGTCAAAGAAAATATTCAGAGGAAGATTCAGAGTTGACAGAAGAACAAATTTTAGAAGCAACATAAAACTTCCTTTCTACCTGAAGCGGCAGAGCTATGGCAACCAGTTTTATGCATCCTTTGAAGCATTTGGCATTGGCCACCCTCAGAGCCAGGAACCCAGATTTAACAAATGAAGGGACAAACCCCATAATAAATTAATTACTGTCGGACATAAAAAGTTCTTGTGAAATCTCTTTACCTCCTCTTTGCCCTTCCAACTGAAATGGAGCTGCCAAACAGGCTTGTAAACTCAATATCAGATTCCAGAGAAAATAAAGCAATGAGTAATTTTAACTGGCAAACAAATTAAAAAATGTTCAAGATATGACTGATTGAATATTTTCATTATGTAGTTAGACAAATAGTATAAAGATGTAGAACTTTTTCACCTATTTTAGTCAGCATGAAATTCAGTCATTGCATGATAATTGCAAGCCTCATCCAGCTTCAAGGAAAGCCAAAGTAACAATGACTGACAGCTCTTCCACGGAGCCACAAGAAATTCATGCAGGCATTTACTTTCAGATTAACATGCCCTGGGGAAAGTTGAATACAAGTGGCTGCATTTCACTGGATGCAAGTATTGGATAATTAGTCAACATTGCCAAAACAGTCTATCACTTAGGCCACAAATCAGAAGCATATCTTATAGATGGAATGCCTATTTCTATTTCTGAAAAAAAACAAAGTTCTTGGACTTGATTTTTTGTTTTAAAATCTGTTTATTAAGAAAATGCCTTTCTTTTTACATAGAAAAGATACAGAGGAAAGTAAATGCAGTAGAACCCATTACCTTATATAACTGCTATACAATTGAGTATCAATGACAAAAGTTTCAGAAAACCTAAATATTATAAAAAGCCACCTCCAAAATAAGACTCTGACAGAGCAAGAACAAGACACAAATTAAACATTAAACAGCTGTGAATCACAAGTGTGTACAAAGACACAGCCAATACAATACAAGAGGTCTTGTGCCAAAAGGATGTTCCTCTAACAGTATTCTACCTGTTATGTTCCTGTATACAGTATAATGGAGGAATCAGATAAATTTAATTATTTTAAAAAATCTTGGTATCTATGTGTCCTGCAATTTTTTCTTTTATTTTCCAACTTTTCAGAGTTGGAAAACCTTTAAAATTGTGCTTAAAAAGAAACTCAAATGAGAATGTGGCAAATTCTTGAATCTCTTTGTTTTGTCGTGTCTTCCAATGGCAATTACTAGATTACTTTCCCAAGGATTTTGTGAAGGAAAATAAGACAGTGTGGAATATTTAATTCAAAGTTGTGAACTGAATTGAGCACTCCTGCATTGCCATCTGTGACAGCCTTTGCTGAAACTTGCAGAAGTCGACAGAGCTCTGCTGCAGTACCTTCAAGGCACCTTCCTGTAAACCCAGGCAAATTCCCCAACAGTCCAGCAATTGGGAAGTAAAACTGTCTCACAAATGGGAACTGTGCAGATTAAAAAAATAGGTGTGGAAAATAATGAGAACAGACACTTGAATGGCAAGAGAAGAGAAAGATTTATTTTAACTGACTTTGAACTGGTGTTAAGATTGCTTGGGAGACATCCAGTACATGTGTAAGACCACCACAGATATGACTACATATGCATATTCTGTCTATCTCACTACCACGCCCTCTCTTCATAAAGGCACTAACTATAAATAGTACGAAAACGGACAGATTAAATGCCACAAAAAAAACCAACCAAACAAACAAACAAAAACAAAAAAAGGATTGCTTGTATGGACTTCTTGTTTATGTTTGTATACATTCATGCTTTAAATGTACAATTTTAAAATTAATTTAAAAGGTCACCTTTATTTTGGCAATACAACTGATAAAATGAAACATGCAGAACACACGGCTTGACAAAACTCAGTGCATAATTTTGTCAGAATGAAGCAGTTCTTTACCACCCTTTGTGAGTTGGGAATACATTCATGTTACAAGGCAAAAATACCCCCACCCAAACCAGACAGCATCTGGATTCTGTTTAATGCATTTGTTTTTCCACATCTCCTCCAACATCTTTGGATAGTAAGATCTATATCTGACCACAGGTTAAATTGTATGGTTATATTTTAACAGTCTTCATAGTGCAGCAGGGCAAGACAGAGCTGCCTGTATTCACTGTTCTATTTCCAGGCTGTCCATTTTTAAGTCGGGTGGTTTAAAGCTATTCACTTCTTCATAGGTAAGTTCTGTAGAGGGGGTGTAAAGAAGAGAGAGGAATTAGGTGATATTTTCTCCAAAAGAAAAATATTCCAGACAAAACAGTTCTGCAGATACACATGACTTGTAGTTTATTTCCAGCCTCTTTAATGTCCAGATCCAAAAACAGACTGAATTCATTAGGAATCCTCCTCTTAACCTCAGATTACAAATCAGACTCTCAAATGCTGTTATTGTACAACAGGACTGTCCCCTTCAACTAATTACTAAAACACACAGGCCCTGAAATAAAAACATCAATTACACTGTCAGATGACCTACCAAAATGATGTAATAAAAGACAACATGTAATGGAAAATGGAATCTTTAAAAGTACCTAGATAAGATTTCAAAAAGTACACTTTTTACTGTGGAGTATATTCTTTATCATCTCTCAGTTAGTTGCCTTCAATTATGCATAATTTGCAGTTCTGTGCTAATTCCTTGTGATCCTGGCTTTGTTTGGATTTTTGGTGTTTTTCTTTTCTTTGTGTTTTTTTTTTTTTTAATGTTTTATTGTAGCTGACTTAATTTTATGGTACTCTGAAAAAAATTTCTTTTTGTCTTAGAAGTATGTAACAGCTTTCATCAGGAAATTCTATATTCATCAATAGCTAGAAACTAATGGGTTACTTGCTATGTTACCCTGCTTTGGGAATAACCCTTTATCTTTTCACGCTAACAGTCATGTCCTGTTTTCTGCCTTGGACATTAATGGAATATGTTGTCAGTGGCTACCTCTTTCATATTTTCTCAAATTAGATGCTGCTTTTTAAGGATGAAATCCTGTTTGCATATGGCTAACTTCAGGTTAGGGCATTACTTCAGGTTCTGTTCTCCAAACAGTGATGATATCAATCTCAAGTCTATTGGCTTTTTTATTAAGTACCTCTGTCTGAGACAGCTGCTATGCCTGCAAGTGTACCTAGGACTCCTCTAAAAAGCATGTAAAAAATCTTGGGACTGAATCTTGCTTATGCTCTGGTTTTGTTGTGCTGTACCACTGTGTACAGTTTCAGTGAGGGGTTTCTGTGAAGGAAAGGTTCTGTGTGCAGAGCTCCAGGCATCAGAGGATATGTTAAGTGACTTTGAGTGACTGACTTATGACTACTACATAGAATTACAGGCAGCCAGGGAGCAGCTACAGCTGACTGAACTTGGAGAAGTCAGTGTCCTCACAAATCGGACACCCAGAGCTGTATTAGAAATTATTCTCACTGGCTGTGTGGTTTATGTTTATGAAGCTCTTTACCCACACCTCACTGCACCTACTCAGCAGAGATAACGTGCAACTGGAGCAACATCTAAGGAGAGAATGTATAGCATTCAACTCTGAATAGCATATTCTTGGCCTCTAAAATTTTAAAATATTTTCTAACAGATTAAACATGTCAGGAAGAAATCTGTGAGCTTGGGTTGTTAGCCTCAGCAGTGTGCAATGGAGGCCAAAAAAACTCCAAAGTGCATAATATGTAAGACAAAAAGTCTGAAATCTTGTTTTACTTTGGTGCTCAGCCCCTTGAGATCAGGCACCACTGATTTTTAACTTCAACAGAAAAAGGGCAGGAACGTACCAACGATATCTTGAGATATTGGGTCAATATTTCATCGACACTACAAACATTTTATTTCATCTTACTTAAATGTGCACATGCTGTACTTGAAAATAAAAAGTTTATTCCCCAAGAAAAAAATATGGCCAGAGGGAAGAAGGAACAGAAGCAAACCTGCTGTGCAAGTTTGGAGATTTTTCTCTCAGGCCTTTTTTTAAACCTGAATAAAGAAGGAATTTGACCTGTAGTTCTGTCAAGGTCAATTATGTAAAAAATGATACATGAAAATGCAGTGATAAATATGATACAGCCCTTCCAAGAGAAATCACCTTCATGTCCTCATTTCAGTTTAGAAAGTGTTAAGCTGTTAAGCTAAGATCGTTCCTGAAATAATTTCAGTGGAATTTCATCACAAACAGAAATCCGCTTCATGACTCAGAAATTGTTAAACTTTCCTGTTAAAGACTCAGGCAACTGAAAAAGCAGCAGAAAAAAAAAAATCACCCACTTCTAAGTACAGCAGCAAATGAATGCAGCTCTCAACAAACAAGATGTATGGGTGCTGCTGTAGGCTGCCAGGTTTTGCAAAGGAGAGCATGTGTAAAGAGTAAGCGATGCCAGTCAATCCTCCTTGTTTGTATAGACAGTCAGCTTCTACAAAAGCCTCTCCAGGGCTCTAGGAGGTTGATTTATTGTAGAGAGAGCCATGAACTCACTATTATCTATCTTTAAGATACATTTGCTGTAGACAGTCTGCTTTCTCCCCTGTAATACCCAGGATAAAACATGGCACAAGTGGATGGGCATGAGTAAGACATAAGAGTATTTTTCGTCATAAACCTAACCACTATGATAATACATTTTTATCAAATTTTTCCCGAGTAAAAGTTACAGAAAATGCAAATAGAAACAAAAGAACATTTATTTTATAGAAGACTTATTTCCTCTTAAGCCAAGGAAAGACCTTTCTTGATAAACAGAAACAATTACTTTTCTACAACATTATTCTCAATTTAAAACCTCTGCTAAGGAATTTTCAGAATAATATGTCCTCATTAGACAGTGGTGAAATTGGACTGTACTTTTCAGAGTACTTGCAGTCTAATGTTGAGCCACCTTACTTCTGTGATACTGCAGTGCAATCTGATTGTGTTGCAAGCATGGAAGGTTGTTGCAGTATTTACCAAAGAAAGGTTTTGGGGTGTCACTCCCAAGTAAAATCATCAACTATCATCTCAAACAGAACCAATAGCATGGTGTAGTTATTAATCAAAATTCCTTTGCTATCTAAAGAATTATTAACAAAATACACATCTATGTGGATAATATTACTTTCTGGTTCTGGTCAGAACTACACCAGAATCCCAAGTAGTGTCACTTGCCCCAGGACAGTTATTTCAGCTGCGGGTCTGACCTAGAAAACTAAAAGCAAAACAGAATGTGTAATTACCTGATAGCTAGCATCAGCTTTTAGTTAAGCTTTCACTGGTACAGGGAATCTAGTAAGGAGATGATAGAAGTGGGGGAGTGGGCAAAATCCAGAGAGGAAATATAAGCTTTTCTACCTGTCTGCTCCCACAAGCACGCATATGAACTTATCTTGTTTACCTGAGGCTTAAAAGTTCAAATTGCTCTGGCTAGAAATGGAGGAAAACTGTTATTCAACTAAGGCTTTTTCCTGCTACATGTCTTAACTAGTGCATGCAGTTCTGATACCTTTCCATTCATCTATGGTTCGCTCCTTGTTCTCTATGGACTCGTCATACAGCTCAGCCTCAGGTTCATCATCCGGATCGTGGTACTGTACAAAGTAGGGATGGGCAAGTGCTTCTGATGCAGTGATCCTTTTATCACTGTCTAAAATAAGCATCTTCTCAAGGAGATCTACAGCTAAGGCAAAACAGAAATGTAGTTAAAAGCCAGAATAGACTATGAGGAAATAAAAGAAAAGGCAACTGTTTACACTCCATCTATTCTCACTCACCTTAAACACAATTAATATTACTGGCAAAATTTAGGCAACATAACAAGTAGGCTTTGAAGATTTTGTACTGCAAGTACAAAAGAGTGCTGAAGGAAGCTTCTGGTTTGCTTGTGACATGCACAAAAGTTCAGTATAGTCAACTGGAGATCTGATTCACCTCTCTGGATATCCAAGGACTTAATCCTAAAAAGACCCATGTGTGCTTATAAGGTAATATCCTGTGTTGGGCTTTGTATGCTTAAGTTTGCACTGATCAGGACTAAGCTAAGTTACTTGTGAATAATAAAGTGTGAGATTACACCTCGAATAAGCTGCACCAATGAAATGATCAGGTGAAAAGCCCAAAGCAACTTCAACAGGACCCAGCATAAACAAAATACATTTGAAGTTGACATTTGAAGTATACCAGAAATAAGAGAGAGTTGTATGGCTGAAATTAGTTTTTAATTGAAATGTTATCATAACTATTTCAAATACTACTTTTTTACTGCTTTCATATAAGCATTGGCATTAATTTGCCTTTATGCTATTAATATGTAGCATGCTCTCATGTACTTCAGGCAAATAAATCCCATTTTTTAATATGAAAGTGTTCCAAACTACTTGTATTTGTAAGAATAAAATTTGTATTAATACACAAAATTAATTCAAACCATTTTTACTCACATTACTTCCACATAATGGAATATATAATTCCTTGATGGAACTCATCTGGTACTGCAGTGAGATGACTCTGATGACTCAAGTGTCTCCTTTTTATGTCACAATAAAAAGTTCACAGAAACATCTCTTTTGCACAGGGAGAACCAATTGATTAGACAGAAAAACAACTATACAGGATCAGATCAAAGGTCTGCCTTAGCCCAGTATCCTGTGTCCAACAATGGCTCATATATTCCTAGGAAATAATACTCCAAAGGGTCATTCAAACAGCTGTACTTCCTGGTACATTCTTTTGCTTGCCAGTGATTTACAGCTCATGGCCTTCCTGAGCCAGAAGTTCTGTCTCTAATCTAGACCCAATGGCATTTTAATTTATTTTTGCTGTGTACAGCTGGCTTTTGCTTTTCATCTATGGACCATTTCCCTTTAGGAGGTTCTTGTAATCTCCATCAGAAACAAAAGACACAGGCTTCTGAAGGGGAAAACAGTCTCAGGAAGAAAGGTTAAGCAAGGCTCTTCTCACTGGTCTGATTATTATTATTATTATATGGGATCATATAGTAAGGAACACAAGGAATGCTTGAGTCCCTATGATAGTGAACAAATTTATCTGTGTCAGTTTGACTTTCTTACCTAATGGATTGGCACCACGAAACACTGCTTTCAAATCCTGCTGAGGCATATGTGGAAGAGATTCGATGTATTTTCTTGCCTAGAAATAAGTCAATATACATACCATATCCACAGGGTTAACTTTTGCTCAACAGTAACCACATTAACTCTAAAAAACCAGACATTTTTTAAATCTTTCTTATACATAGGAAATCTCTTTACATAAAACCACAATGTATGACCTTATTTCAAACACTCACTCCTGTACACTGGACAATAAACAAGAGAGTTTTAAGCAGGTGCATTTTGGTTTAAGGGTTAGCACTTTAGCTTTCACCTGTGCTTACTGGTTCATTGCAGTATATCCCCAGGGAACACATGCATGTAAAGCTCAATCAGAAACTGCAGCCTGAATAATCTTTCAGTTACCCTCAGCAAAGTGGTATAATTCAATCTGCAGCCTTCTCTCCTCTCTCTTCTCTGGTGAGACGTAGCTTCACAGAGCAAACAACAAATTCTGATACTCCATGCGAACAGATTTTCAGATGTTTAACAGAATTTAAGAGCTTGCCTTTTCACTGTGGCTGTGAAAGGTTAATTCAAACTCAGCTAGTAAAAGCCTGCCTTGGTATAGGATCCACAAATGTCAGCCTAATAGTACATCAGCTACAAATTTTTAGGCTGAGGTAGGTAGGTTGGCAAGAGAAGAGGTTGAATACTTGGATCAGACAGAACAGGGAATTCTGAAAAGGAATTGTCAAAAAGGAAGCAGGTAGCTATTCCCTAAATCCATTAAAAACCTCAGCTGGTGTTTGGACAAACCCTAACCCTTTTAAAATGTCTCTCAGGATTTAGCAGTCCTGTTAGAAGGACGCTATCTGAAGGCGGCTAAGCAAGCATCCTTGGCCCATGGAAAACAGTAACTAATCAAAAACTAATCCTAACATGACTGAACAAGATGCAGTGACAATTACCTCCAACCTTGCCCAGAAATCCCTTGGAAACAACACAGACCTATCAAAGTGCACTTACTAGCCTGTCCCCTCTGCTTATATACTCACCTCAGAAACCTGACCAAGAGAATCCCAATGTTTAAATTATTCTGAAATGCAATTACCATTTAAACTCATATTAACATGAAACACTGACAAACACCTCATAACTTGTGCTGAAATATCCAAGGAAGTTAATTTATTAGTTTCCAGTTCTTTAATCCTCTACTTATAACTGAAAATAGGCTTGGCATTTCAGCAAATTTCTGACATTGCTGTTACAGGAATGTCAAAAAATTGTCTATGTCTGCAAGCTGCATTAAGAAATAACTAAACAATAAGGCCAAACTACATGCTAAAGAAGAACTAGAATGAAGAAATTCCCTTGCAGCTGGCAATTACCTCCAAGCAAAGTATGCATCTCATTTGACATTGTTCCTCTAATCAGGCAGCAGCAGCCCAAAGGTGACCTAGCAGCACTCCTGTTCATTAACCTGGTTTTTGTATTCTGCCTTTGCTGTAAAAGTATAATTAGCCCAAATAAAATAGTTTCAGGATTCCTGTACCTCACTGAGCTATGTTCTGAAACACAAGAAATTAAAAGAACAAAGGACATACTATTTCCAGTAAGTATTTAAGGTGTTACTCTCATGATCAAAAAGCTCACTAGTTGAGGGAACAGAACACATTTGTATACACTACTGAGAATGTGTTACAGCAAAACCTGTAGGATCTTAACAACACATGAAGGCTACAAAAGGACCTATGAGACTATACAAGGACCTATGCTTAGGACAGCACAGTCTGAGATTTGTTGGTTGATGAAGTCCTTGGCAAAAGGATGGATGCTTAGTTAGTCTCCTGCCCCAGCCATTCCTAGGCACTGGGTAGCCAAAAACTCTGGGACTGTGTATTGGTCTGTGATGATGAGGTTGCATTATACTTGGACCTTCCAGAAATACAGGGCTGCTCTGGCTCTCCTACTGATCCTGCTTACTTAACCTACTAGTGTATTTATTAGTAAGGTCAAAGGAAACCCATCAATATATACACAAGGTGAGAAATAGCCATTCGTATTAGTCTGAGATGTACACAGAAGAGGTTTAAGAAAACAGCTGCAGCTTAGGAGATATCTGTGTGCTGGTGTTTATCTGAACTCTTACACATCACCTACCTTTATCAAACAATACTACATCTCATTCCTCAGCTTGCTATCCACAGTTACTGCTTACAATGAATCTTTTAAGTGTCACTTTAGCAAAGAAACTAAGTAGAAATTGTTCATTTACTAGATTACTATTTAAAGAAGTCACGTGGAAAGTTAAAAAGCCCACTCTTCATGAATGTTATAAAGAAATTGGACTTCACACATGCATTTAGAAAGATGAATAAATACGATTTTCAAATTAGGAATCTAAATACAGCACTCATGCAGAACACACGTTATTTGATTTGGGTACATCTCTCTTTAGAAACCTTACAACAATGTAAAGCATACAAATTACAGAGCCATCAGATTTAATAGCAACAATATAATGCTATGAGCTAAGCACCAGTTTTAATTTTTTAAATTATAATTTAATTATAAGCACTTTAAAAGATCATTGGGATTAATGTCTTAACACTTTGCAAAAACTGAGTACATGAGAACAAGTATCAAAATTCATCCAGTGATAGTCAAGGTATCTGGATGCCTCCAAAAGCATATTTTTTAATGGTGGCATTCTAGCAGCAAAAAAACAGAGATAATTTTAAGGAATTTGCTCGTTTACTAATCTGAGTGCCCATGTAACACAGGCAGTGAATAGAATGCCAGTTGGAGAAGGAATGAGGGAAAGTCAGTTAACTGAATGAAGCTGTGAACTCACATGTTCTGATGATATCTTCTTCAGAAGTTCTGAACTGGGCGTGCCCACAACTTCCATTATTCTCTTCAGTTGATCGATATCTGCATAGTTTCAGGGAAATAAACAGCACACAGTCCTTCTGGGTTTAGACAATTAATGAGCTTCCCTACATGCAAACAAGATGTTTAAAACCATTCAGCAAGACAATTCCACCATAGCTCCTAGAAGGATATCAATTCATATCTGCTTAAGCCTAATCCTGGAGTACCAAATTCTCTATTGTACTATATTAACTTGTCAGGTATGTCAGCTGCATGAAAAATATTGCTTTTCTGTCCTAGTTCCCAATTTAATACATTCTTAAGCTTAATATTAATAGCATATTTATGTTTCAGCGATCTGAGGGATTTCTGAAGATCAGTTTAATATGATACATAGCTCATAGGCCTAAATCACTAATCTGAAGATTGGCAAGTGAAAAGTTATAATTTGGTGCCTTTAAAAATTTGTTTTATATAGGTCTCAAGATTAAAACCTTTGAAAATGTTAATTTTTCATTGCAACCTGGGACCTGTAAAGTATATTACATTTTTATAGAGACTCAAGATTTACAGCTTTATTTAAATTGATATAATCATATACTTGCAGACAATATTTTATAACAACAAAAAAAAATATTTCTTGTGAACTATATATATTGATTTTTTAAAAATACCACATATCATGAAATCAAACAGTCTGAGGACAGTCATCTCCCAATGATGAAATACCTGGAGAATGCCTGTGGTTAAAATAGAGGCTACTGATGCTGAGCACAACAGGAAGGCCAGTGGGGAGATTTGGTCTCAGCACTCTTAAGATTATTTCAGGCAATTCTAATGTCATAATGCTTTGCACCCAGAAACAGCTTAGTATCAGCAGAAGTACTTGGTTTTGGACGGGTTTCGGAGTAGCAAGAAATGTCAATATTCAGTACAGAAGAATGTGTTCTTGTTTCTCATAATAAAAGCTTGATGCAGTTGTTTCCTCATTCCTTATTATGTGTTTATCTTCAGTTTTCTTTTATTATTTTACTGCTCTCCTCAGAAACATCTCTTTTTTGCTCCTGCCAGCAGAAGAAACAGCAATGGAAATCCCTGATGCTCCATCAGGGACCATAGCACAGAGCTGCAGTGAAGGAAGGGCTTTGTTGCTCCTGTGGCATTTCTGGTACTACTGGCTTCTTTTACTATAACAGGACACAATAGATCTGTTAATTCACTTATTGTTTAAAAGTTAACTCATTTGCATTTTCTGAAACTTTCAGCCTAAAAGCAGTTCTATTTTGTTAAATCATATTAGCTGGTGAAAAAATGATGCCTTTTCTCAGCTGCAGTTTTAGCATACGTTATTTCAGTAAGATCCACACATGGAAGAAATCTACCCTGTTGTAACTAGGTTATTATTTAAATACAGATACACAAAAGAATAAATGTAACTTTTTGTTGCTTAGGAACATCTGTTACTGGTTTTTATCTTACCAGTGGGTCTCATTTTCAGTTGTCATACATCCTGAACTGAAAGATTAGCAAATTGTTTATACTTTTACAAGTTTGTTACCTCAAAACCATGTCTATAGAAACACTCAAGTCCTTAGGGAAAAAAAAAAAAAAAAAAAAAGGAAGAATTAGAGAGTATTTTTTAGTTCCATTTTAAGTTTTATATTAAGGATACAATCATTTCCTGGAAACAGAGCCTTTCCCTTCAATAGCTCTGCCATGATGCATCCAACCGACCATATGTCAACTGCCAAAAAACAGAGACAGAAATGTGCACAATGAATCAAAGAGATCCTTAAACACAGCTACTTCTTGGTTTAAAACTATCACTATATCCAGCTGTAGCAAAATACAAGCCTTCACAGCTTACCTGTTTGATTGTAGTGCATCCAGTTTAACATAATTTCTGGAGCTCTGTACCATCTTGTTGCAACATATCCAGTCATTTCATCATCAGTTTGACGAGCTAAACCAAAGTCTAAAATCTACAGAATAAAAATAAAATAATAATTTTAAAAAACTCCTTTCACTTTTGTATAGGTCCTGATTTTCCCATTACCCATTACTGAGTTTTCTGTAGTCCCCTACTATTGGTGAAGTAAATCAGCAGCACTCTGCAGATGAACTCATCTGCTCTTCCTGCTGTATCCATGCAGTCTCTGGTGCTGCATAAAGATATTTCCACTGCAATGAACATGGTGTTTTGTTCTCCACAGCAGGCTTTATATTTTGCCTTAGGTTCAATTTTCCACTGACATTAATTTACTAAAAATAGACACTGTTGCTATAAAAAATGAAATATTATAATCTGAGAGTGTTTGTGTAAAATGCTAACAGCAAGTGCCAGTGGCCATTTAAAGACCAAATAAGCTGATCACAAATCTGCAGAATTTCTGTTGTCTAATTTTCTTATGTCTAAGCATTTACTCAAATCACACATTATCCTGATGCCACTAGGAGAGAAACGTATATCCTATGTAACAATGTAAATTTATATCCCACCCCATTTGTTTTCAGTAGAACTTGCCCACCAAAACAAATAAAGGAGCTCTGTTTACGTACAAAGAGGCTTGATGGCAAAGTGTTCCCCTCCAGATGCTTTTCCTTGCTAAGTTTACATTGATGGGAAATTATTTCAACGGAACTTTCCCAGCTAATTTTCTTGCTTTCTGTTCTATTCTCTGATTAGTCTATGTCCCATTGACCCTAGCTCTAATAGAGACTGCCTTGAAAGGGTACTGTCTGAGCCTCAGTGCTGTTAAGTCAGTCATCTGAGCTAGCCAGCATCTCTTCACATAAAAATGTAAGATCATTGAGTATCTCTTGTGATGACATCCAGGATTATTTATTAAGCTGATGGCTAATCCTTTCAGAGGGAATAAGAAAATTGCAAGAGTATAATTCAAAATTCCTCAGTTATAATCCAATTAAAAGATCTAAAAAGCCTAAAGAAAAATGTTAAGATATAAATAATTCATATCTTTACTTCCAGTATAGTTTAAAAGCATAATTTATTTCTTAAGTGAAGAAAAATGCATGAGGCAAACAAGCACAAATAATGGTGTGAAACTCAAACAGTAATGGCCTTATTTTATAAGGATTTTGGCAATATTTTTCCTTAACAGATGATCCCTTCCACCAAATGTACACACACACACACACACACACACACATTTTCCTTCCTTTTGCTTCTGTTTCCTTTTTGTTAGTACTTGGAAATATCCACTAGTTTGTCCTATTAAAAATAATTTCAGGAAGTAAAGCTATAAATATAAACAAAGCAGAGAGCAGTGTAACAAACACTAGCCAGGGAGGTGCACAGATTTTATAATAATAGAAAAAAAACCAGAAAAGTCTCCTTTACTTCCAGTACAAAAATACAGTACACATTTTTAGAGTACATGATCAAACACAGATGACCCACAAAATTTCATGCTGAACATACATGCCTGAAGACATTAAAGAGATAATAATGAAACTTGCTGAACATCTGCAAGTGTTACTAAATCAAACAGGAACTAGTTTCTCACCACAGATCTGGGCTAGTGCAAGAACCTAACTGCACCGTTCTTACTCATTATTTTGATTTTTTGCTGATCTTGTGGTATTTGGAGTCTTTTCTTAAATCCCTTGCAGCTGGAATAAAGTGATTACATCATAGTCTTAGAAACAGGAATAAAGATGTTTCTGGCTGTCATGGAGAAATGTTTAACTTCTCATTCTTAAGCTTAAAAGCTTAGAAAGCTACAGGACATCTTTTCCTTCTCTAGAGTCTCCTGCTTACTATGTAGCATATCACACAGACACACTAAGAGTTGTATTTATAAATGTGTACATCAAAATAGCATTTGGGAGGCAAGGATTATAGGGTTCTTTTTGGTTGGTTGGGTTTTTTTGTTTGTTTTACTGCCTGTAATTGGTAATACCGATTTATTTTTTGCCACCATTATTTAATTTAGCTTGTATGTTCTATAGATACAAAAATGAAAGTTGTTATAAGGCATTTATACATGGCAGATGCAGATAACATACCACAGGTCAGACTCTCAAGATATACTCAGTTAAGTACTCACTCAGGGACCAAACTATTACCTATTTACCATCTGTGGGGTACATAGGGATTTTGCAAAGATATTTGTATTCATATTAATTTAACATTTGGGAGAAAACATATGTTCACAGAAATGGGCAAGTAGCAAACAGATGAAATTAATGGAATGAGCCATAAAAATGGAAATTAATGTTTTCTTATAAAACTGTCATATTGAGAGTTTTTACAGCACTCTTTGTTACAACAGCATGATACCCACCCTCAATTCACAGTCTTCATTTACAGCTAGGTTACTGGGCTTCAGGTCCTGTAGCAGAACACAGAGTTAGTCAAGTACTACTTCAACCTTTTAAAATGTATTGTAACTATGTCTTAGTAATACATTTGATGCACAGAAGGACACACTTAATTCATTTTCATTACCTCAAAGACTGAACTCACCCGATGGATGATTCCAGCTGAGTGAATATACTGTGAAACAAAACAAAACAAAAAGGATAAGATTTCAAGTTACAGGTGAAGGGAGGTTGAAGGCACTTGCCTTTTTTTTTGCTTCTGAGATTGACTGTTTTATATACAGAAAATACTTACGTCATACCATGTTTAGAGATCAGAAGTATGTCAAACTTCAAAACCTCCGTTTTGTCTTATCCAGAATTGCATATTTCAAGAAAGATAACCATGAAGACTAGATTCTACCATGAAAGGCAGCACTCACAGTGATTCTTCTGTATAAAGTCTCTTACCAGTTTGGAATTTGCTCCAAAAAACCTTCCCTGGGTGTCCATGTTGATCAGCTGGTGGCTAGTGAAATCAGTGGCCTAGAGAGCAGCATGGTTGACTCCTACACAATATAAGTCACTTTCCCATACTGTGAACACTGATGTGGATGAAAGCAGCCAGACCTGCACTCTGGGACAGGTCAGTTACCAAAACACCTACCTATGCCACAGTATTACTTCAGGTCCACTTTCAAAGTGGTATTTCAGTGGCTATTTTACATAAAACATTTAAAATAAAAAAAATAGAACAGCTTACTCTGTCATTGCCTATTGTTCTCTAATTAGAATTAACAGCAAGTTTATCTATGATCTTATCAACCAGCATGAACAGGGCCTTGAAAATCTTCTATTCTCTAGAGGTGAAGTCATGTTTTTTAGGAGAAGGGATTATACACAAAACCTCTATAGCAACTGAGAAAACCCAAAGAGAACACAAGGGCATTCTTCGTGTTCCAGACCTAAAAACTGTTTATCAGAAGGCAGGGCCACCTCTCAATGTTCCTCACAGCAGCTGCAAGCAGCTGAATGAAGAGGAAGCTAAAACACTGCTATCAACAGAAGGAACTGTGTCCCTGCTCTGCTGAGACAACCACAGCAACTCCTCCTGGTGCCACCAAGCAGTCATATATAGGATCAAATGTTCTTTTGCTAATGAGACATGAGAATTTAATGAGAATTTCAGTTCCAGAAGAGAGGAGCCACCAGCAACCTCTCCCCTTTGAAACAGAGCCAGAAATGCACCTGAGTCCATTTCTGAAATTAATATTCACTTAAGAGTACAATTCTTACTATTATTTAGCTTTGACACAACATGGACTTACATTCAAAACCACAAGCAGGATAATTAATGCCAGAATCCATCTTCCTAACTAAGCTATTAACTCACGTAAATGAGGCAATGCAATTAAGGGATCAGTTGTGCAATTTTTATTCACTAAAATCTGTACTTAAAGTGATGGAACCTGCATGCATGAATAAGAATTACTGTCTCAGGCAGAAGGTGACTTGCTGAAAATCATGTAATAAATATATTTCAGAGCCAGTATTTACCATGGCTTGCTTTCAAACATATATTATTTTTCATGTTTAAAATATAAATTACTGTTATGTTAGCCAGTAAAGCTGCTGATGTCTCTCTTTTCTGTTTGCTTTTATCTTGGGAAAATCCATACTGATCTGAGAAAAAGCTTAGCAGCTAGTAATGGGAAGCATTACCTATCTTCTGTTTATAGTCACTTACATATTAAACATCAGCAAAATTATATATATTTTGATTCCTTTGGAAGAAATTTTGCTGTAGATTCATTGCTAATTGCCTGTGTTATTAAAGTGTATAAATTTAAATTGATTTGATTAAAGGAAATAATGACTTTACAGGCAGACTAAGTCCTACGTGATTGTAGAATCGTACATTGCTGGGATAAATTTCTACTTCCTGATATTTCCCAAAGGATCCAACTAACTTGGTTATCTCTTTACCCACATGACACTCTATAAAAATCAGGACTGTGGTTTTCCAAAGTGGCTCATGTCTTTCAAAGCACAAATGTGAGTTACTTTTCATATTGTTCTTTATCCATTTAATATTCTTCAGAATTTTTGAGACATCATATAGCATGTTATGGTCCTGCAATAGGAACGGAAACAGACACTGATGTAAAGTTAACTTTCAAGGGGAGTATTCACATGTATTGTGCATGTAAACATTGATGGGTTTGGGGGTTTATTGCTGGTTAGAAAAATCATCTGATAATTTCTGAAATGATTGACACTATTTGTGCACTTTTAAGACATTAAAAAAAAAAAAAAAAATCGTTTAAAGTATGCTCATTGCAACCACCCCGTCCTTACAACATTTAGATTGCTGA
Source organism: Taeniopygia guttata (assembly GCF_048771995.1). Taxonomy (NCBI): domain Eukaryota; kingdom Metazoa; phylum Chordata; class Aves; order Passeriformes; family Estrildidae; genus Taeniopygia; species Taeniopygia guttata. Next base: position 19,598,748 of record NC_133025.1, read on the forward strand.
CTCGTTACTACAACATTTAGACTCCTGGACTCAGACAGTACCTTAAGACCTCGAAGTAACTGATAGATGAGAAACTGTATATGATCATCTGTTAACTTCTGGCACTTCACAATGTTATTCAGGTCAGCGCCCATTAAATTTGTCACAAGATATCTGTGAAAATAAAGAAGTGAGGAAAAAACTAACACAAAATGGCAGAACATAAATTCTTCTAAAAGATTATCCATACAGGCCATGTAGGTTCCTTTTCCACTGTCTATTATCATATTTTATATCCTTTAAATCAGCTGTGAGTTCTAATAAAGCAATCACTGCTATGCGACTTAATAGAATGAAAAAGAAAAATACTTGCAGTATATTAGAAGATTTTATCTCTGTTTTCTCCATGACACAGTACAGCAGTGATACATAGAATATATTTTTGATGAAGAGGAAGCCTTGCCCAGCATCAAAGTGGCAGCCTGAGCCACCAAAACTACAGGACCTGTAAGGCCCTGGAATATCTGATGATGGAGGGTAATATTAGAGTGGTAGAAATAAGAGTGTTTTGTGTAACTTCCCTCTCTGTTCCAACTGGAAGTCTTATTTTTTGACAAATTTTGCAGAAACATTGATTCTTTTCCAAATACAGTGCTGGAACAAAAGCATGCATCTGTCATACCCAATTTCCATTTGTGTAATTTTGCCCCAGAGTCAAAGGGGTTTGGCCACATGTTAATTACTATTTCTTCTGCTAAATAGTTTACTTAAGTGCTTATACAATTATGTAAACCAAGAGGAAATTAGCATGAATCATATGTTTGAGTCACACTGAAATAGACCTAGTTTTATGTTAGCCAGGGGTCTAGCCTAAATTTACATTGCCTCAGTTAACTAACAGAACACTTTCCTTCATTCCTGAACTCTGCTATCTATGTATGAACAAATAATCTACAGTTTAAAAACACACAATTGAACTGGAAAAGTTTTAAGTTAATTGGCATTTATGCAGCACTAAATAATTTATCATTAATCTAATTTAAATAGTTTAAATTTTCATTTAGAAAAGTACAAAAATTAGGTCCATCTCCCTGCCTCCTCTTTTGTGGGAAAGTTGCAAAAAGATTTTTACAAAGCCAACTGTGGCTGAAAGTCTTTTAGAAATGTATGTTCTTCCTTTTTAAAAGCAGAATGGTATTTATGTACTTAGTAACTAATCAGAATGATTTAAAATAATTTACTTACACTTCGTTAAAGTTTTCTATTGATGTTGCAGGTGTAAAAACATCAAGCAGTCCTATAACCTGTCAGGTGAAAGAAGGGGAAGGAAGGGACATTTTATTTTTACAAACCTGTAAAGCAACATGTGATTTGTATTGATAGTGCTCAACATTTTTGGGATGAAACTTACAAAAATATGACATATGGTCATACTGAAAACTGACATAGTAGGTGATATAAAGGTATCACCTCAGCCATCTTAATTACAATCATAATTACAAAGAGTAAACAAAATAAAGGCAGAAGTAATTACAGAAAAGCTGACACATGCCTTATACATTGTTATACTTTAGATTATGCACACCTTCATGAGTATTCTTGGTCTGTTTTTGTTAACTTTTTTATTCTTTCTCTGGGATATTTTTCAATCAACCATATTTTATTCAGGCTTCAAGTCATTAAGCTACCTTTAAGCAAGGGGATACTCCACTGAAATCAACTGTTTATCACATAAACTTAAGACCAGTACTTAGGTATGTGGGATCTGAAGGTCTACTTTCATTTAGCTATTACATTGTTGTCAATTGCAACAAGACTCATTTGCCCCTAATTTCTCAACAGAATTCACATTCAGCAAAAGCAGGTTTGAGGTGTGAGGTCTTTGTTTTCCAAGGCTGATGTTTCAAGATGCTTCAACAGCAGTGAATAGAATATTTTTATTACTTTATTAGAGAAGAGTATGCTGACTTGTTTTGAGTTTCATTAACCTCGCCTTCAAGATTAAATAATGTATTTTTAAAATAAAAGTTCAGCGTGTTACTGAAAGTTTCTAAACTCCAGTGGTTTCACTACACCTAAGGTGGCTAGGTCCATGTACCTTGGGTAGCTAGACAGTTGCATACACCTTTTTGAAAAAGATTGTACCTAAGTGAAATCAAGCCTATATTGTAAACTTCTGTAATGGAAATCCAAAGGCAAGAACTCACTCCACTTACATTCTCATGCTTCATGTGCTTAAGCAGCCGAAGCTCCCGGTAGGTCCTCCGGGCATGGATAAGTGATTGAAAAGGTCTTGAAAGCTTTTTCACTGCCACCTTCTGTCTTGTTTTGGTATCATAAGCCGAGCTGAAAGAGGGGAAAGAAAAAGTCCATATTGATGGCATGTTCTACAGCAAAGCTCTCAACCAGTTCACTGAAGGAACTTGTAGACTCCTGAGGGCTCTTACCCCTTCCTTTACCCTCTTGCACCTTCTACTCAGGGACTGCAGCCAGGGAACTAGTCAGCAGTAACTCCTGAGTATTCATACATAGGTGCCTTGTTTTCCATCTAGCAAATTACTAATGCTTATGGTTCTGTTCAGGACTTATCCCCAGGCAGCCCTTTCCCCAAATGGCAGGAAAAGTAACCAGACAATTAGCTCCATTTGTGCAGCTCCAGCCCCCAGCTCCAAGGCAAGGCTCATAGGGAATATGGGGATTCAAACTGAAGTTTGTTCTTACTGAGCAAATTGGAACCTTTACTAATTAGAGGAACACTGCCTTTGTATCTATGAATATTAATCATTATGTAATCATTAGCTTCATAGACCATAATGTCCCCAAACTGGTATCAAGTTAGGATGCTAACATAATCATGGCCATGCCTTTCCCAACAAGTGAGGAACGGGCATGTCTTATACTCCAGCCCACATATCCACAGCATGTGCTTACCATCCCACAGACAGAGGTGCCCTGCTGAAGAGGACACTAAATATACAGTCAATATTTGCAGGCAAGGGAGAGCCACTCTTTTTTTTTGGGCATTAGAAAGACATGACAAGCGCAAGCCACAAATAAATGATGTCTCCTCTGTGGCACAGGGATAAAAATGATCCCTGCATGTATTACTTCATGACACTACGTAGTACAATTATAAAAAGATTCTGTTTGTAACCTCCTGTTAAGAAGGAAAAAAATTATTTTAGTTGTTACTCTTACTTATTAAGTAATTGTGTTCAATTAAAATACCTCAGTTTAAAGACTGGATAACACTATATGTACTTGCTAGAGAGTGCTAAAATATCAAGAGTCTTCTCACACATTTATCTTATTACAGAACTTTTTGGAATTACAGACACAAAAATTAAACATGAAAAACGCATGGAGTAGAATGTCAACAGTCAGCAGTCACATAAAATGCTATTAAGTTCTTCTGCACACTGTTTTAAACACTCACACAAATCACTGTAGAACACACCTGCTAGAGAAAAAAAAATTAATGGTGCCTGGAGTAGCTTCCAAACTAATATACCGAGCCTACAATCAGCTGCAAATAGGTGGACTCTGACACATATTTGGTGCTATGCTAAAGGCATAGAGAGCCAAGTGAAGAGCAAAGCCTCTATCTGCAGGATAAGCTGGTGTTTCTAACCTGAAGAAACAAAGGATGCAATCAAGAAACGTGTAGGAAGAACAGTGGAATCTGAAAGGTGATTGTCCTGGAATTAACCCAACCTCCATGATGCCAATCCAGAATTTCAAAAAGACACAATAGAAACAAGTAGATTTAATCAACAAGTTTCCTGCAGGCTCTATGGAAGGAGGGATGCACTCATGAGATAAATTATATAGATAAGCTGTTTTTTTGCAAGCATCACAGAAGCAGATCTTCTGGCAAGTTTTAAAGGTGTAGACTGCTGTGGTTCTGCTGAGCACCTCAGAAACGGCATTTCCTGAGCAGAAGAAAGAATGCATAGGAAGAAGGAGAAGACTGGTATCACTCTGATGAGTGGATGGAAGGGATACAGCAGAGAAACTCATTCCAACAGCGGGGCAGGGACAGTTATTCTGGATATGAGGATGCTGTGTGGCCTAATTACATGGAGCAGCTCAAGGAATGAACAGTGTGAGAAGAACTGACAACAGAAATACCTTAAATTCCACATGACCAGCCACAAGGACAACATGAAAGTTACACAAATAAAACTAAGAAACTAAAAAGGAAGCCAATGCTTAGCTTCTAATATAACAAAGATTAGATGTAATTGCCCTGTGTTTAGCCATGGGCAATAAAGCCACTGGAGAACACTGACAAGTCACACTAATGCATACTGTCTATAGTCTTCCCACTTTTTGGGGGAAACAAAATGTTTATCCAGGTAAATAAATAACATTGCTCAAAACAGCAATTTGCTTAACATCTCAGCTTTTCTGGTAATTCACAAACCTTCCCACTCATGCTTGCACCAGTCTGTGAAATACTGTACACATTATACAGGACAGTTAGGAAGAATTAGATTTTAAGCCCGTTTTCATGATAAACATCATTCTCTTCCCAATTCTAAGTTCAAATGTGAGTTTCAGTGGTTTAAAAACCACTGATTTTTAAGATTAATCGCTTTTTATCTTCTGTATGACTCAAGGCTGCAAAGCTTTCAGATGGTACAAAGCACAATCTTTTTAGCTTCAGTAATTCTTATGACAGAAGCTTTTTAGGCCAAAGATAGATTCTCATAAGAAGAGGAAAAGGGAAAAGAAAAAAGGGAAAGGAAAGTTGAGTCCTGAGACCTTCAACAGGAAATAATGAATTGAAGCTGCACAGGCCAGGGCCTGACTTGGTTTAAATGAGTGCTCCCACACTCAACTAACCGTACCAAATTACAATCACAGCTAATGCCTTCAGACTCCTTCCTTGCCTGGTTTACCATCATCATAACTCAAGTATTAATGGTAAAGCATTCAAAAATATGTTTCATGTTATTTGAACAGTCTTGTCTGTCAGATTTAAGGAGGACTTGCATATGTGATCTCTGCAACTGCCTCTGTGATCATATTTTTAGATTAGATCTCTGTATGTTATTATATCATCATACCTACGATCTGGTTTGTCCTCTGGATCCCCCATCAACCACTGAGTAAACTACTAGGTGGCAGGAGTTGCTTCCCTTTCTTTGCGATTTCCCCATGAATGCTCAGCTTTCAGTGTAGTCCCTGGAGAGGACATCTCCGGTTCCAGTCAAAGCAAAAATATAGGCACACCTGTGCTTGGCACCTGTAAATCCTTCCTTGGGGCCTGTAACCAGTATGATTAAAATGACTGAAAATTGTTTTTTTAAAAAAACCCCAAATCCATGCTGTTAACTATTTTGATTTAACAGGAAAGAAATGGGTTAGAGGCATATTGTCATGGTTTAACCACAGCTGGCAACTAAGTGCCACACTGCTGCCTGCTCACTCCTGTCCACCTCCACCTCAGAAAGAAAGAGTAAGCTTTATGTGTTGACATAAGAACAATTTAACAATTGAAACAAAATATAATAAAATTTAATCATAATGCCAAATAACACTACTCTAGATAGACTTTCTAGCATAATTTAGAAAGAATAGAATTACCACTGTCTTTTTAGTTAACAAGAAACAACTTTGTAACAATCATAGCAATAGCTTTTTCAGATATGATCACTCTTGACCCAGAACCCATAAGAGTTATGACACATTTTTTGCTGTCTCTCCTTTTCAAGATCAAGGATAAAAAGCCATTACTCTGCTGGGATGGCATCATTTTCACATAGATTAGAGACTTTGGTTTAGTGCGATTTTCAATCATTGCTTAAATTAGACTCGCCTTTTCAGTGTTGTCAACTCCTATATTTAATGATTCTATTGAAGTTCCACTAGATGAAAAATCAATTTTTAGTTATATGCACATTTTCCCAGTTCTTAAGATTTCAGAGAAAAGTTTGAACATAGGAAGCCACTGCAGTCCAAAAACTCAAGAGGCAGAAAGCATAGGATTTTAACAGTCTCAAGATAACTTTATAACTTTTGATGAAATATGGATTTTGGTAGCTGATGTTTATAACTATGGCTGTATATACAATAATTTCACCAGTATCCATGGAGATTATGGTTGCAGAGCAGTAAAACTGGACAGACACACAGTCATGTGTGCAGCCTGCTCAGAACCATCAGGGATTTTGGGACTAGAAGTACACTATTCACCTGTGGCTACTTAGTCTTTGGGATCAAATTTGCTTCAGCAGCTGGAGGGCTGTTTGTAGGAGCCTGATCTTAAAAACCACACACGGAGCCAACTTGTATCCAGTTTAGTAAACTCCAGTATTCAATGCAGGAAGAATCCTTCCTGAGATCAGCTGGTCCCCTTGAACTACAGCCAGTCCCTGAAATTCCTAATGCTTTGGGCTCAGAGAAGCTTACTAGCTGGGCACAGCACTACCCACAGTGCCTGGAAAAAGTTCATCTTGAATGCAGCGTTCAGTCTACAAGTTCTCTTCATTCCTGGAGCCAGCACAGACGTAGCTGAATGAAGGCATGACCCAAAGCTGGTTGCACATGATGTCAGCGTGATGTCTCCAGCAACATTCCCATTTGCTGTAGGTTACCCGTGTCAGACAATATTCCATGCCCATCAATATTCCTTTCCATCACTCTGGATAACCACAAGATTTTGATTGTCTACAAAGTCTTTCAGAAGCATTAGAGCTGTACAAACTATTTAGGTATATGCAATCTAAGCAACTGATTTAGCGTTAGGTGCAAAACCCAGAAGATTAACTTTTCGGATTTTTAAAAAATATAATTCAGTGACTTAACTTGCAAGCCTGTTACCTTTACATCGTCAGAAGTTTGACAACTGGCTAGACACACTATACTAAAACTTGTAGAGAATGCTGGACACAGCACATGTGACAGTGACAGTGGGTCTGATGTTTCCCCATATTGTTCCAGGATTCTATTTTTGTTTCTTTCACTGCAGCATGAGTTTCTTTTCTTTACTGGGTCACATTCCTCCAAAACATGCAAAAATTCCCCATTGCATATAACTGTTAAGAGAAAGACAACAAAAGAAAGAAAACCCCAAAAATGCAATTCATGCTCAAAGTACAGATTCAGAAATCTGAATTCTTATCTGCAGACCTCAGCACCCTTTCAAGTACCCACTGACTGCTTCCACTGGAGGAGCTATGAACTTTCTCGTGGACAGATGTCCTCTTAATTTTTAAGATCCTAAGTTTCTGAGAAAAACAAACAGCAGCAGAAGGGCCTATGTGAGCAGGAATTGAAGGGGAAAGAACTGAAGAAGGGGCAACACTCACAGAATCTCATTACTGATGGAGGCAGCCCTTAGGGCACCATACACTGGCAAGTAAGATAGAAAAGAGGGACCACAGGAACACTGCCCTGGGACATTTTCTAGTAATTTCATGCAATTTGGGTTCCTAGAACTACAGTGAATAACCACCCTTTCTTGCACTTCTCATAAATGTCATATAAGTGAAAGAAAGTCATCACATGAACAATATGGATTTTATTTTTTATTTGCAGGTTTTAGTTTGTGAGCTTTGTCTTCTAGGATTTACCTATCTTACTCTTCTTCTTTAAAATTTTTATTTATTTTTAATTTAAATAAAAACCTACTTTTTATGGAGATATGGAGTAGTCATGAAAAAAGCACACACAGCATCCATCCAATACTGGCAAATGGACCATATCAGCTATTGGCAGTGAAGCAAGAAAGCAGAAAACAGCTACCCACAGCCATTTTAAGTAAGGCAGTAAAGTAAACCCAGGAAATGGTTAAATTGTTTCTTCTTTATAAATGTTTAGCTACTGTTTTGCAAGTTCATGTTGGTGGTTTTCAGTCCCTAAGAGCTAGCTGTAAGGTTCGTTTGCTGAACTGCACAAATCACAACATATATGGGCATCAAAAGGAAACCATAAAGAAAAATTAGATGGTGGAAAGAAAAAACAGCATGAGGATGTAATGGGAAGCTCTGAAACTAGATGTTAATCTTCTCATTAGACAAAAAACTCACACTTGCTCAATGATGACAGGTTATTGTACTGTAAAAATTACATCCCCTCACTTGGGTATTATTCCAACACACATGAGCAGTAGCATCAATGGTTTTGATTTTAGTACAATGACTGTTAATTCTCTCAGATTAATTTACCCCTAAATCTAAACATAAACCCACAAAATATCTCTTACATATGGCACATAATTGTTCTATAGCAACATAAAAGGATGTTGTTTTTTTGTCTTATGCAGTCATTGAAAATACTAAAAAATAATCATTCTCCACATGTTTATGTGAATACACCAGTTTTCATTCAAGGGAACCTGATCATAAAAGTGCTGTATCAGCCTCTGAATCCACAAGCCATATTATATTTTTTGATCTGTGTCCTGTGCCTCCACAGTGACTTAAACATTTAAATAACTTTACTGAGGAGCAGCCACACTTTTTTTAGGTGAAGCTACAGACAGCACAGCTTATATCAGTGGAAATTATGTATTTAAAATCATGGTTGTGAGAAAAACATACAGAAGGTTTGGGTCATAAGCTGTTAGCTTACTCAGCATGTGCAACCAGCTCATGGATACTAAAATAATCATGTTTTCTACATAGCCTAAGCCCAATGTCAGTAAGTAAACAAGAGTATCAGTCAGCTGCCACTAAGTCAGTACACTGCTAGTGACAAATGTGTTCCATTCAGTATTAAAAAAAAATCAAAACACTGACAGGTAGTTATATACTGTGGGCTTTGAAGCTTCAGCTAGAAGTGCTTGCAGTTAATCTGGATATAAAGTTTAATATGAAAAATATCAGTGCTTTCAAAAGCATTAAACAAATCCATACAGAAAAAAATCTCACTTATATTTTGTCCTTCTTTTTCCTATTCCTCCCCCCACTTCTCCTTCACATTTCCTGTTTCCTCTCTCTACAACAGCCAAAATATGAAATGGTAGCAATTTATTCCCAGGTTACCTAGGGGTTTGAAATGCCCTCCCCCTTCCCGACTGTACGGGCAGAATTATGATATTGTATTTTTGGTATGAAACAACTAAGAGGTTCTGAAATTCAAACAGCCTCTTGTGAAGCTGTACTGAAGCAAGCAACCAGGCCCTAAGACTTTCAGGTATTTGGGATAGGGACTGTGCTCCCAACTGTAATCATGGCTAACAGCAGGACAGGAAAGAAGGCAGCTATGCCACTGCTGCCTCATGTAGTCAAGAAGGTAAGTATCATAAAAAATATATATTGAAGTATGGACAAAGAAGACCTGCAGAGAATACCCTCTGCTAATGTATTCTTACAGCCACACACAGAAGGCTGCCATTCCTCTGTGACCCTTGTTGCCTTTCTGCCACAACTGGTTCACCTCATGCCTCTCATCTCTCTACCATCCCATGCCTCCCCTTTCTCTAAAAAAGATCTCAGTAATCCCCTGTGAAAGAAAACCTGCACAATATGAAGACCCCACTTCTTAACCTTGTATTTTCTTCACCTTTCTTAAAAACATCTCTATCACCCTTCTCACACACATTCTGCTCCCAAGCTACTCCACAAGGTCAGTGACAGCACCCTACATAGAAATCTCTGTCACAGCAATTCTCAGCCTTTCTCATCCTTCTCCACAAACACCTCCTTCATTAAAAGTCTTATTAGACATTCTCAATTAAAATAGGGACCTTGACACCACTAATTACCATCCTGCTTCCCTTTCCTTTCCCAAGTCAGTTAACTACACTGTTCCAACATCTGGAAAATAGTCAGGATGAAACCAGACAAAAGAAGGACAAGTAATCTACATTCCACCCTAGTTTTCCACAAAACCACTCTCAACACACTCCCTGTTTGATGTCTTCCCAGCCAGTGCTCAGAAACACACTTCCTTCTTCCTTCATGTACCTTTCACAAAAATTCCTAAATTTTTGACCTTCCTTGGATTTGTAGATGCAATCCCACTGTGCTTTTATTTCTGATGGCTATTTCTTTATGTTCCTCTGAGGGTCTTTTTCACTCTGCAACATTTTTTTGTTGCTTTGCTTATTTTCATCCATTCACTCCAGCAATACTGCTGTGAAGATCCTCCTTCTAAACGGTAACACTGATCATGCAACCCCTTTTATTTAGTTCTCCTCTCCATTGCAACCTCACCTTCAAGGCCTTGTTTCTAAGTATTGTTATCACATATACTGACCTTTAAGAGCTGTCCTACTTGGAGTCCTAGACTGGGTCTCATATCAGCCTTCATTTCAGTTTTCAAGCAAGTGTTTGAATATGCATAGAGGGGTCCATTGTAAATATCTGCATAACTAAAGAAAGGCATAAGTACTTTCCTTTTGAATGCCACATACCAAAAATAGACAACTCCTATCAGATCTTGGACAGCAGTATTTTAACAATGTTGTGGGAAAAGTTTCCCATAATTATAACCATTTGTAAGATGAAGTTCAGCCCCAGTATTTATATTGGAAACAAAATATTTAATCAGAAAGCAGTCCAAAGGGAGTCCGCTAAAATCCACAGGTGCCTGGGATTGTGCATTTAGCCTGTAAAGATCTACACCATCTTCCAGCTGTATTTACATACAGCAGTTGTGTGTTACTACTAAAGTTTATCTCAGCATTTACTATTTAAAGTAGCATGCAGTGCTACAGTGATACACACCACAACTCCAGTAACCCTATCTCACAGTTGAAATCATATACTTAGTATCACTACAGCGAACTAAACAGAGACTTAAAAAAAAAAACCAAAAAAACCAAAAAAACCAACAAACGAAAAAAAAAAAAAGCAACCAAAAAAATCCACAACCTGAAATCATCAAGTACAATCTTGGATGAAGGAATTTTTCTCTTTGTCAGCTAGATTCAATTTCTAGCAGCTTTTAAAACCCTCACATAATATTGAGTTGTCCTAACATGTCTTAAGAGTTCCCCCATGTGAAAAGGATGGTATCAGCAGTGTTATGTTCTAGTACTGCAAGCTAATGACCTCAAAACATTTGTGAGTACCATTTAACTGGAAGCACAGAATGGGGTGAATGGCAGGAAAGAAGGTGTTAAACTTCAAGGTTAGAACCTTCTGCTTCTATTTTTCCACTTTTACTTCCTCAAAGCAAACTGTAGCCTAAACACCTTCCCCCATTTTTACCCAAAATTAGCCAGGACAAAAACTTTATGACTCTTAAGCATGTGCTTAAAGTTAACAGGATAGAGTGATGTCATAAATTACTTAAGGCAGGGTTTGCTTTCCTGCTTTTTTTGAACTGTGCCACTACACTCTGACTTAACAGGTCTCTACTTAAACGTGTTTGGTCACCTGAGCTGGTGTTAGGCATTGCACAGTCTTAAAAGAGATTGAATGTAAACACGGTTGATGCCAACAGACTCTGAGAAAACCGTGCAGGAGTTTATGGTTGTGAAGAAACTCTGGACTCAGTTTGGTTCATCTTGCAAGGTCTGTTCTTTCCAAAGAAGGCAGAACACAGAGCTTGCAATATGTTAATGGGAAACAACCTGTTGGAGAGATCAGAGACAGCATGCTGCAGAACGCCATCAATCCCTCCCAGGCAAAAATAGGACTAAATAGGTTAGAAGACAGTTTACAAAAGCTGGCATAAAAAGAGGAATACAGGCTTTAAAAAGATCCAAAGAACAGGAAACCAAAAACCTATATATGTTACATAATTGGTGGTATAATAAGACGTCTTTTAAAAAGATGAAGCTCTTTCTCAAGCAGGTAACAATGCCACCTCCCAGAGGAAAAGGTGGTCAGATATCAACCCATAGTGGAACCACCAGGACAACACAGCTGGAAAGCACAGATGCTCCAGGCTAAAGGTCCTTTTTATAAGCAATACCACTGACACAGTTGGAATATTCAAACACAGCCAGAATTCTTATTTTAAAAAGTGAAAGCATAAGGAACAAGAATTTAAAACTCAGTTTGACCTGAGACATAGTCACTTTTCTCTGGAACTAAACAGAAAGGGTTGTAGATTAAGACTACCTTGTAAAAGTAAGGTATCTTGCTTCCTATCTAAATGGCTTAATATAACTTAAATGCTGCAAAATTCTCAATTATTTGAGTGCCTGATCCCTTAAGAGTGAACCAGCTCTTTGACGTCTGTGAGAGGTAATTCAACTATAAAGGCTGGACACCAAATATGCATTCCTTGAAGAAAACTTTAAATTTAACAAAATTTTAGCTTGAGAAAGAGTTTAAATAATTGTCTAACAATAAAAAACTCTCACCTTGATAGGCAAAGCTATAGCACAAAAAGAAAACAATCCCAAACCAAACCAGTTGTGCTCGTAAATTTGATACTTGCCAATAAAACCCAACCCTTAGCAAAAAAGAAAAATTAAGCAAAACATACTGTTGAAAATTCCACTGATAACTTTACCCCTACTCCCTGGCTTTAAACTTTTTTTTCCTAAACTTAAAAAGTCAGATCTGACAGCAGCAAATGACAGAACATACAGGAGCTTGAATGGCCATAGGGAAAAGTTCAGGAAAATTAAGCCTTGCACAGAGCTAAGGTACAAGAGTAACATAAAAAGTACTTCAAGGATTAACTGCTTGAGGGAAAGACCTCACAGTTCTCTCTGTGATTCACCTAGATGCTAAGGTGCAACTCCACTTTGCAGTGCCACTGAGTTTGGAAGATTTCCAAAACCAAATGTTCTTTGTGATATGTCATTAAAAAACTGACAAAAGCAGTAGAGCTCTTTATACAAGGGATGATTTGGGGTTTATACCTAATACCTATTCCACATCTAAATAAAAACAAAAAAAACACCAAACAGGAAAGCACTGTGCTTGGTACAGATATATCTCTAAAAGTGAATCTGTTTTAAACCAGTAGTATCTATCTCCATAGCATATTTGATGCATCCGCAACTAACTCAAACACAAATTCTACAGGACACATGAAATGTCAAAAAATTGGGCCAAAACACAGCCTCCTGACACAAACTGCTCTACTGGTTTTGAGCTGCCAGCAAAAGATACTTAAATGCAAGTATTTACAGTATGTTTCTTATTATCAGTTATCAATTCAGTTATCCAAGTCTATGGGCTATGACAAATAATTTACTGTGAAAAAAGAAAAGGGTAGGCCTAGAGAAGAGTTTCACTGAGGTAGAAAAAATTTTTTACAACAGCTCTCTTCTCATTTCAAAGCCAGCGTTTGGAGTTCAGGACCTTGGCTGCTATTCATTAAAGCACTTAAGAATTTGTTTAATTCTAGTAGTTTCTGTAAGACTTGGATATGTTTTTAGATATTTTACTGAATAGGAGTACAACTATTCACAGAAGCAATATAGCATATTACTCAAGGGAATGGCTGCATCTCGTAGGTCTCATGGGTAAAGCACATGCACACAGACAGAAAAAAAAATCAATTTCAATAGACTCTAAAAATAGATGGCTTTTCTCAGAGAGATGCATACCTTTTCCTCACATTCAAGCTTCTGTTTGGGTTTATACTTCATTGATGTTAACAAGGCTATTAATATAGAGCAATGTTTTATTGCTATATTCTATTTTTAAATGTCTATTTTAGAGTAAACCTTTCTCATAGCATGTTCCAGTTTCCATTTTACATCTTCATATCCTAGGCTTTGCAATTGATAAAAATTACTAGGCTTTCCTTGGCTGTGCAGTTTCAAAAACCAAAGCACCAGCTGTGCTGCAAGTGAACCACGACATGTTTTCACTTCGTTTGCAATTTCTCAAAAGTCTTGATATCTCATTATAAAATTCAGTAAAGTAGGTCTTTCCCTCAAAACTACGTCAGCATAAATAGGGAAAGTAACCAGAAATTCAGTTTCAATTGGAACACAGAAGTAGTTACTCTGCTACTGTATATCCATCCAGGCTCTTAGTTTACTTTCTCCTCTTCTCTTTCACAAACTAAGATTTTTATAGTGTAAATAAACTAAGTCGTTGTGGAACTATTCCCAGCATCTGCTCGGAATAGTTAGCACATGCTAACTACAATGCCAGGTATGACACTCACATGGTATTGGCCTAGACCTCCCTGGTGCAAGCATAAATTAGAAATAATAAAAAAAGAGAAGAATTCAAAGAAACTTCACACCAGTTCTGAGTGTTTCTGCTGATAGTTGGAGGTTTTTTAAAAATGCATGTACCTAGTTTATGTGCAAACTTGGACATTTCACAGAGCTAGAGAATGAAGTAATAATACAAAACTCCATAAATGTTCTCTGGTATCTGACTAGAAAAAGTGAGAACTACTGCATGAGCTTAGAGCATGGCAAAACCCAAAGTTCTAAATAATTTTTTTTTAGTATTTTTATTTGAAGTAGTACTTGCATTTAAAGGCCCTTTATGGATTGTTTTACATATTTCCACTCGCCCAGCTTACAAAAGAAACACGACTCTTTCTCAAAACCCCTTAAACGCCACTATTATTTCCGAAAATTGACTCAAAAGCTTTTATGAGCATAGTAAAGTGTGCATCAAATACTAAAGTAACAGCCCAGCCTGCACTGGGAGTTCCCGAGAGTGCAAGGCTGACGTAGGAATTATCAAAGAAAGATAAACGTTCTATGAAGACATGTGGCAAACCCTTCTAAATCCTGAAGACGCCGAAGCCCTTGGGAGGCAATCTGTCCTAATTTGCGACTCCCCCCCGAAAGCACCGGGTGAGCACCCCGTCCTGTCCCTCAGCCTGCCCCGCTCGGGGGCTGCTCCCATTGTCTCGGCGGACAGCGAGAGCGCTCCCCCGCCGCGGCTGCCCCGGGCCTTGCGGGGTGTCCCGCTCCCGCCCCGGCTGGAAGGGCCGCGGCCGCCGGGGAGCCCTCCCGGCCAGCGGCGGACCCCGTTCGGACAGCCCTTCCCCAGCCCGTCCTCCCCGCTCGGAACCGCCATGACTGTGCAGGATTCCCGGCTTCGGGGCACTTCTCCCTCCGGCGGGAGCAGCACCAGCCGGCAGCGGCCCCGCGGCGGGCGGTCACTCGGAGCTGCCGGCCCGGGGGCGGCCCGGGGCAGCGGCCGGAGGGCGGGCAGGGGCTGCCCCGGGCGGCGGCGGGCGCGGTTGCCCGGGTGACAGCGCGGCATGCCCGGCCCCGCGGGGCCGCCGGCCGGGGCAGCGGGGCGGGAGCTCCGGCGCCGCTCACGCCGGTGCCCGGCGGACACGCCCCCGCCCCGCTGCCGCCGGCGGCCCCGCCGCCGCCCGCACACGACCCCCGGCGCGGCGCGGGGGCTCCCGCCTGCCCCGCATTGTCCGTCCTCGCCGCCCGCCGGCTGCACCTGCCGGCTCCCGGCCCCTCTGCCGCCGCCCCGCACCTACCAGACGGAACCGTAGGCGCCGGAGCCGACGGGGGTGAGGTTCTGGTAGCGCTGGGGCACCTCCCACACCGTCTTGTTCAGCTCCTGCCGGTAGAAGCCGCCGCGCTCGGACATTTTCGCGGAGCCGCCGGCAGCAGCGGCAGCCGCAGCGGCAGCCGCCCCTCAGTCGAGGCTGCACGGCCGGCGGCGGTGGGGAGGAGGGACCGGGAGGGGAAGGGGAGGGGAAGGCGGAGGCCGAAGGGGTGGGGGCAGCGGCCAGGGCCGGGGGAACCCGGGTGGGGACGAGGAGGGGGATTGACGGAGGGGCCAGGATCCCCGGGGCGGCACCCGATGTCTTTCCGCGGGGCCACCCAGGGGGTTGCGGGGAGTGGCGAAGCGGCGATCCCGCCCCGGAGCATCGCAGCCGGGGCGGTGACGGACCGGAGCGGCGGCCTCGCCGCATCGGCCGCCCCTGCCCGAATGTGCGGGAAGGGCCCGCGCCGCCCCCTCTGCTCCCCGCGGGGACGGGCGGACCCGGTCATCCCGCCCTTCGCCTGGTGTCTCAGGCTTCCTAAAGCCTTGCTGACACCTTTCTTACTTTACCACGGCCACCTGAAGTTCCTTCTGGGCCCGCCAGGCTCCCCCCTTCCCCGGCTGGAGCTGCAGCACCAGCGGCGGTGAGCCTCCGCCAGTGCGGCCCCCCCGCTCACTGATGGAGCCCTGGGCAGGTCGGGGGTTTTCTCGGAGTCCTCTGGTACCTAAAATTTCCCCTTACCGCATTGACTCCCGCATGCAGTCATCTGAGTCCTCTTCCTTTTCATCAAGGAAGACTCGAGCCCTCAAGACAACAGATAATCCTGAAAGCTCTGAAAGTCCAAAATTCATGCACCAGTTAAAGGTTCTCTGACTTTTTTACTGTGTGTTTTATTCTCTCCAAAATACCTTATACAATATCTTGATGAGCTCCAAAATCATTGCAGCATTACTGCAATGTTACCAGTTTATTTCTTTATGTATTGTTTCCTTCCATGGCTTCTTATGCTTCTTTGATCACCTGTAAGTAACTTTTACATAGCCTGTTTGCATAGATTCACTGTACTGGGATTGCCTTACACCTGTCTTTTAATCATTGTGGAATATAAATCCTTGCTTTTCAGGACCCTCATATACTATGGAGGGTTTGCTTTGGCAAATAGGTGTTCAGTTTGTGCTAGGACATAATGTTAGTGTAGAGAACACGTATGCTTCAATAGTTGTGAGCATGATGAGACAGAAGACAAGTGTTATGGATGCTCCAAACACCGGATGGTTCAAGTTCCAGCTCTGAAACCTCAGCCCGTGTTGCATGACAAGACTTCCATACTAGGACTGTTCAAGTGAACAACACCAGCAACTTGGCATTTGCTGGGTGAATTTCATATTAAAAAAATACACAAATGGTACTACTATAGCCATTTATCTGCAGCCACCCACTCAAAAAGTACTAAGTGCTCCTAAAGCAATAGTCTAGTTCTCACTTCTACCCCTCTATAGTGCAGCAGACCTCTCCAGTTCTCTCCAGACTGCTCCTTGGTCACGCTTGAATTTCTATGCTGAGGGCATAGTGCTTGAAGGAAGTGAAAAGTGTAAAAAAATCCAACAATACATTAATTTATCTTATTTTTCTGAGCACCACTCTATGGAGTTTTAAAAACGGAGTAACAGTGCAGTGACACTTCACCGAGCCAAGAAGAAATATTTCTGTCACTGCCATCCCCCGTCTTACTTGCTCTTAAAGTAAGTGGCCCCAAATGTTTTCCATTCTAAAATGGAACAAATACTCCTACTTCTTGACTGTTATTGTACTTTGTCTCTAGAGGTGTTTTGGCGTATTAAATTATTTCTTTCTAACTGTAGCCATGATTTTTGGAAGTTGCACCTGTCCATGTCTATCCAAGCTTTTAATTGTGCCATTTCCACAGGAGTTTATTTTTAATACTATTGGTTAATATTGGTAAATATTTACAGTTGGTCTCAATTTTCTATCTTCTGTCACTTTCTGTCAGTTATTTGTGTTGCAGTCATGACTCTTAGACTGTGCTTGATATCGTTTTATTTGGTGCTACGTATATGGTCTTCTACTGTGTGCAATGAGGGAGATAATGGAAAACGTCAAGATGCAAAGACTGTATTTGAGTTGTCTCAGAGTTAGGTAGGATCTAGGCCTCCAGAAGCCTCCCATAAAGCAAGCCCTGACAGCTGCCTTTCCCATGGCAGAATCAGCTCGTCCATCTTTGCCATCTCTGTGAAGGAAGAGGCAGAGACAGCTCCCTTTTCAGCTGGATTCTTCTCTTTTAGTTGCAGTTTTACAGGAGGTGTGAAGGCATGAAGAAAAGATGAGGTCACAGCTTCTGTACATACGTTGCCTTCTTAGGAACTTTCAACGTCTGTGAAAGAAATACTGTTACATAAAACTGAGCCTGGAGCTGTGTTGGGACTCCCACGGACAGGGAGAGCCCGTGAAACTACTGTGGACACTGCACACCCTCCCCACCTTGCCCTGACAGCATCCTCACCAGGTCAAGGGCTGATGGCTGAAGTGCAGTGGGCAGTGAGACTCGCTGCCCTTCACATAGGGCACAGGGCTGGGAGGGGCGCCCATGTGCTGCAGTGGGGAGGCTGAGGCCCCCAGGCAGTTTGTGGGGTGGGATCAGCTGTGTGATCCTCATGGCTGGTGAGGGAGCCCTGGATTCAGGCATGAGGAGGCTGTGCCCCCGGGCAGGGTGGGATGCAGTCCCTCAGACACACAGCAAATCTAGTAGGTACCAAAGGAAGAAAACTTGCTGGCAGAGCACTAACTTTCTTGGGGCTCTTCTCCCACTGCATACTCAAACCCTACATTACTCTCATTAGAATAAACCTCAGTGAAAACAAAGGGATTTCTTATTTTAGCCAGTTGTGAGTTACTAATTTCCAGTTGTTCCTAATTCCTATTTTTTTGAGTTGGACTTGATGATCCTGATGGGTCCCTTCCAACTCAGTCTATTCTATGATTTTACCTCCATTTTTTGTTTGATGTATTGCAGAAAGCTTGCACATCTTTCCTACCCTCCTCCAGGCTCCTTTCAATTATCATTTATTCTCTCTCTCTAGTTCTGTTTTTATATTCCATTTAGAATTTTCAAATTTAAAATATAATGGAGTTCAAAGATTGTGATTTTCATACTAACAATAAACGTGAAAACTCAATGAAAGAAAATGCCAACTTAGTACTGAAAACATATAATTTCCTGGTGGAAAACATCATCATATTACTGTAAACTCAGCACTGATTTTAAAAAGACTTTGAAAAACATAGAACAGACTGCAGATCAGAGGTCAGACTATTCTCAATACAATTGCTGTGAATATAGGATAGTTCTAACTAAAAATCTACCAAGTATCACTGAGGTTGTACGATGAGCCACCGTGGTTCTGTTGCTATATCTGCTACGTACTTAACTTTGTACTTGGGGATGTCCATTAATGGATTTCACCTGAAGTTAATAGCAGTAAACTAAACATAGTAATGCTGTGAAGGTGCTTCCTTTCTTTTGAAAATGTAGGGTACATGTAACATCTTCATAAAAGAAAGATTTATTTTTATTATATTTTTATTAATTTTTATATTTTTAGTATTTTTATTATTTATTTATTGGTTTTATTTGCAGGCTCTTGTGAATTTCTGAAACTACATCTATAAATATGTAATTATAACATAGGAAAGCTGCCACTGTTTATAATGCCTGAAAGACAAAGTGCAGATAGCCGGAAAGGCTAAATGAAGCCCTCTGTAAATAGCAAGTCAATCATTACCTACTCCAAACACATTGGTTTCCATGAGATTGTTTTGCCAGGGACCATGTATCTTTGTGGCTGAATCACAAGACACTTGTTGCCCATGAAATTCTCTCTCTTGTATTTCTGCTATTAACTCGCTGTTGCCAAATGCCTATTTGGAAGGCTTCATAGCACCCAAGTTGATTCAGATGACCTGCTCCAGCCTGAGACTATTTTGTCCTGTTAGGTCCTAGATATTTTTTTTTTTTATCTTAAGAGAACATGAAGGGTCTTGCATTGGAGAAGATGGTTAAAATTTAGTTACTCATTTTGAACCTCAAGTTCAAAGTCCAAGGCATTTCATAGTTATAATGAGGTGTGAAGTCAAATGAGAAATCCTGCTATTGATTGAGGACTTTTAAAATCTGGGTTAAATCCTAGTAATTATATGGCAAGAATAGGTTTCTATTCTTTCTGAGAAGAGAGATTCTAATATGGCTTGAGTTCAGAGCTCAGGCTTTGTTTCCTTTCTTTCCACATTCTTTCTCTGTGGAATTAGGATGGCCACTAGATATCTCTGTGTCAGCTTTCCACATTTATGAACTGAGACTAGGATTGTATTCTTATTTTAAGGATAAATATATAAGACTGATACTACCTGAGATAGTAATAACACTTGCACTAGCTAAGTTTATTGTTTGCAGACATTGATAACAATTTTTCACATATTCCTATCATACTGCTGTGGATACAAGGTCAACAGGATATTTTCTAATATCCTGTTAAAAATGTAATTCTGACCAAAAAAAAATCAGTGTCCTTTACCTGAAATTACAGAGGAGTGTATCTTGGCCTCCTGGAGTCTACCAGATCAGCATGGCAGTGTTTTTTCTTCATCCACGAGCAACGCATGGCTGTTATTCTAAGATCATGATGCTATTAGATTTTTCAATGTGATTGGGGCTGCAGGCATGCTGGCAATTAGTGTCAGAAGTCGCCAAAGTAAATTAAATAAAATGCAATATCCTGCTCTGTCATGTCAACAAAGGCTTCTCAGTGTATGTACATTCAGAACAAGGCCATCACCAGAAAAATAGAGATTTAACTTTAGAATAATTCCTAATTAAGTAAATAAAGGTCCAGATATGAGGAAAGGCTGAGATGGGCTATTCATATATAGTGCTATATTTTCACTTGCAATCCATGTAATTATGTTGCCTGCTGAATCACACCATGATGCTATATTCTTATGCATAATACAGCATCAGTCAAACACAGTCTAATATTGACATATATAATCAGTAGCTGCAGAGAGCCCAGCACTGCTCCCATTCAAGTCAAATTTCATTATGAGAATGGCAGCAAGAACACATTGTTCCAAGTGCATTCATTTGGGCTTCTGTCCTGAATATATATCAGCTGTAAATTTTTTCACAGTGACTGAAGGTACTCCAAAGACAAGAGCAGATGCAGATGTAAGAGCCCAGGTACACCAAGCTCTGTGATTTTCTGATGCACATTAAGAAATCACACTCAAGGAAGACTGTTTCTGTGACTATTGTGTTGTCTCTTTGGCTCCAAAGAACACCATGGGTTCTTTGCATTGTGTATCATGAATTCTTCTAATCACAATCCAAAAATAATTATGTATTGAGGTGTCAATCTGGCTAAAACTGTGCTTATTCTGCATGCAAAGTCAATATGAAGAAAAGTTGTTACTTACCGGACTTCTAAATGTCATGGAGTTGTAGATGTGTACAAACTGGCACCCACACCCATAGGGCACCTCTGCCCGTGAGCTTTGGAATATGGTAAACTCTATTACAGTGCTTTAAAAATATGCAAATATTTGCAGTTGAGGGAAAACAATATGAAAGCAATATCTGATTCAGCTGTAACTCTTAATGAACACTTACAGAAAATTGATACCACTGCAAACTTGTAAAAGCAGAACACAAATTTCTAGCAAATTAGCCCAACTTAGTATGAGGTGCATGTATTCGCATGCCTTCATTTGCCATCTGCTACTCATCTGCAGAATTTCACACTCCAATCTGGTGCTGTTCATTTCCCATAAAGCAGTTACATTCAACCTTGTCATACTGAAAATACTTCATTCTTCTTCATAGTTGTGGTTTTCAGTCATTATTGAGATTTTGTGAGGATACAACTCAGGCAGTTTGAGAAAAATGGTACAAGTTCAGTTGTTCTATTGTATATAATCCTGTCCAATCTATCTGCAGGGTTTTTTTTTTTTTCCATTAGCATAACTCCAGTGCATAGTGGGCTATTCCACAAAGGTGAAAAGTGTAATTTCTGGTTTAATAACATTTTTTCCTCACTGATATTACAATGTCACCTTGGATTTGACTTAATAACCTGTCTTTGGACTCTGCTGAAAAGGCCTTTGGCTCCTCAAAGTAAATGTGTCAATAAGGCTTCAAATAATGGTTGCAATGTGACTGTAGTGTGACAAATGATGCCGCAGATGTTGAGCAGTGTAGACAATAATGGATCTGATGGCGGCATGCCCTCTACTGAGGCTTCACAAGGCTTGATAAACCCAGGGAAATGGCTGCTGTGTGGCTTGGCAGGCTGTTATTGGGCACATTTGGACCCAAATCATACCTTGCTTGCTAAATATCTGTATCAAACTTTCTGATATTATTATTATGGCAGGATGGTAGGACAATAATGTGATGTTTTAAAAATAATTTCAAACAACCATTTGGATAAAAACTGTGATCAACATTCTATTTGGGAGCTGCTATCCATAAAAGAAGACAATTTTTCACAGTTTTCTCATAATTCAGGATGTATTTAATATACATTGGCTTTTTTAGGCTATATAGACCATACATCTACTGAAATCTAACTATAGTTTTATTAATGAACCTACACAGTCCCTATGCTGTGAAAGAGCAGCTTATTACTCCTTAGTTTTTCTTGTACTTACAGGAGTTCTTTTGAACTGAACTACAAAAGCTGTGCCTACAGCTTAACCAACTTTCTTATATATGTACGGCCATCTTAAAACAAATTAAGCCCTAAATCATTGTATGTAGAACTGTGTAGACATATGATATACATCTACTAAAATTTCAGAAATAAATATCAGGTGCTGCCTCAGTTCACCTGTTTTATATTATTGCACTTGAATTACACAGTTAATTTAAATCAATGAATAAAAGCAATGTCAACCATAAGATTTTTTTTGAGGAACAATTAATTGAGGGACTTGAACCCATGGATTTAAGCCTGTTAATATCCCTTTTATAAACTTGAACTTAACAAAGGAAGTATTGAATCACTGTAAAATCAGAGGCTCTGGAAAGGAATGGGGTTATCAGTAGTTGCAAGTAATAAGTGAGACAATTCCTGACTGCAACAAACATATGACCACACAAAAAGGGGAAGGGAATTGTGTTGAAAAGAGTTTTCAAGGGAAGGCTGCTACTGATGAATAATATCAGACTGGAGGCAGCTTCCAGTCATTGAATTATGGGTGCTATATTCGCCATCACAAACTTACTGAGTGCTAATTAATAAGTATTTTCACTGGCCTTATCAGAAAATTAATATTAGGTTGTAGACTACCAGTGAGTATTTGTGATTTTGCCAATGCTGATCTCTGAGCTTTCTTTGGTTTTTCTCTTTCCTCGAGTGTATTTGTAAACATCAAGTCTGTCTGTGGCAACATTAAGTTCTCTGAGTTCTTTTTGTCTCCTGTGGTAAGATAGGCTCACCTCTTGTTTGTATGATTCTGAGAACTTTGTAAAAAATTGTTACAGAAACTGTAACAGCTCCTCCTGTGGAGTTGAGTAGTTTATGAAAAATACTATGTGATAGTTCTCTGTGGCCTCCAGGGAGTTACAAACGAATCCTTTTTTGTACTACAGTCTGTTTAGAGAGGAATTAATTTTTTCAAATTTCCTTGGGGTTTTACTCATCCTGTAGTAAAACACAGACTGTCCTTTTTGCTACTTGCTTACTGTTATCTCCTGCTTCAAATGGTAAAATAATAAATAGGTTGAGATTTTTTATCGACTGAGACTCTCAGACATGAATGGCATAACTGGGCTTTCAAAAGGTCACATCCGCTGCCTTGTTTGTGTGAACATTTAAGTGACAGGACAGTGACCTGTGGCGAAACCTTTTAGATTCCCAAAGTGCATTTGGGGGCTCTTCAATATAAATTTTTCATGCATATCAAGTTAATGTTTCTGTCTGTAGTGGTTTTTAACACTAAAGGGAACCAATGAAAGAATTCTTTGCTGGCAAAGGCAGCACATTTGTTCTAAACACCAGCCTGTTTTACATCAAAATATCTTGTAAGCTAATGTTTCTTAACACTGCTTATCTTCTTCAGTCACTATTTGAGATGGAAGTAGACTGAGTATACCTTGAGAAATAAGGCAAATATGTCCTTAACTGCAGCTTACAGATGGTGATTTTTATGCCATGCCACAGGTGTTCTTGAAATTATTGCAGAGATGGGTGTGAGCCCAGCATTCATTACTACCACAGTAACTAAAATGTTCCATCTTACTCCAATGAGATGAAATACTTCTGTATCTAGTGATCTACCTCTTTTTTGCAGTGTGTGAAACAGTGGATGAGTTTGTAAGAAGCCTCTTTTTCAAAAGTAATTTTAAATTTTATCTGTCCCAATATATTTCTTCTGAAAGACATCAGCCAACAGCATTGTCCAACAGTTTCAACAATTTTTGCTTAGACGTAGAGCTTATATTTTCTTTAAAACCTTGGAATGACTGGAAGCATGGCAATTTAAACCAATTCTCTCTCCCTGTCTTCATCCATCCATTTCATAACATAGAGGTTTAGCAAATATTTTACCAATTTTAGGTAATTCTTCCAGAAAATTCTGTAGAATGCTTTTCCCAGTAGGGGCTTTAGAAGCACCAGGTTTTCTGTAACTTTTCTTCTTTTATTAGTTTTCATAACTTTTTTCTGCCTTGAAATACAGATGCAGCAAACCTTGGATCAAGCTTCATTTGAAAGTGGTTTTGTTATGTATTGTAAAAATCAAGTCCTTTTCAGCTGGTCTCCTGAACTTAATGGATGCCCTTACAGAGTGTCCATTTAGTCCTTCAGCCTAATCTGTGTCTTGTTTTTTTGTGTGATGCTGCTGCACCTACCTGACAGTTTTAGCAGGTCTCTCTGCCATGACTCAGCAATTAATCTATTTTGAGGCCCAAATCGATGTCTGGACTTGCCTCAGTTTGCATATCCTACACTAACATATATTTTGAAATGAGGATTAGCAACATTTAAAGCACCTATGGTAGACTATTTTTTCCTCCAATTTAGATAACAAGCATGTTACCAGGAGCTTAGTGGAATGGTAGTGTTTTGTCTTTATACAAGTAGAGGCTGCTGGGTTTTGAACCCACTGAGATCCCAGTACCTGTGAATGTTGTTGAAATCTCCCCCAAGACACACCATGGTGCTCAGAGTCTGGTTCTGTACCATCTGTGCCATTCAAAAGCCCATGTTATTCCTGCTGCAGTTTCTGCCCCTTGCTTTGGTGTGATGAATTGCTAGCTGCATAGTGGAAAAATGAGGTACTTTCTATTTGATTCTGCTATGGCAGCAGAAGAGATTTGCAATCACTGGTGGTTTTGTGGACAGGTGATTCTGCAAAGTCATTCAATCTCAGCACTGTTTTGTGTGCTGACTTACAGAAATTGCTAGCTATAGAGTAGCTCCTTTAGTCTCAGAAAATCAATAAATTATGTCATTAGCTGTTAGAACCTCCCACACTCCTTATGCAGGTGGAGCAATAGATCTTTTGCAAGCATCCAGCCTCTTTAAAATATTTTGCCTCCTAGATAAGTGGTTTTCTCACACTACAACAGCTGCAACGTCATCACATTTAGGTATTTTTAGTTTAATTCAGCTGGATTCTTCTTTTCCCTCATTTCTAGTTGAGGATTCCAGACTCATTTCAAACTGGCAGGACTCTCACTCTATGAATAATAACTGTTTGTTAAGACTGGACACCATGAAGTCATTCATACTGCAAAGTGTTGCGAAATTATGATTGTTCTAACAATATTTGATGACAATGGGAACCTTGACTTGACCAGTGAGATTCCTTCCCAATGCTGTGATGTTCTTATTGCAAATCACACCAGCAAAAGGCCAAATGGCAAAGAGAAGGAAAAGCTAACTCATGACATACAGACATTAAACAGCACAAGAAATTCTCTGTGAAGGCACAGTCCCCTACCTCAGTCTCACTGTCCAATGGCTCATTGTACCTCAAACTGCACTACAGAATTTAATTACACAAGAGCTCAGATCTTCACAGCTATGTGAAAACCTGTTCAGACTAAGAAACATATTTTTTTTGTAAAAAAATAAAGATGAGAAGGCTGTACTCTCCTTCAAGAGTAGCTATTTTCAGTTATTTATTTCTATAGTAATGCATGCATAGTTGTCAGCAGTTCTGCTTTAAGAGGTAGAACAACTTACCCTAATTATTTTTTTACATTCCTTTCCTAGATATTCACGCCCACCCTTAGTGTGAACATTTCCTTCCTTCCTTGCTTTCTTGCTTGCTTACTTTCTTGCTCTTCTGTGTCTTAGACCAAAGCCTTACAGATATTTCCCACAGTCCCTCATATGAGAGAAGAAGATGAAAAGAAACTTCAGGCAGCTGGGATGGCTTGCATTAGTCCCCACTGCTGTACTGATCGTGCATTCTGTCTCATTAGCTTACCTAGGATGTGGAGGTTTCACCTACTCAATTCTGCATGATCTCTTTCCTCCCTTATATGTACTTTTCACCATTCTGTTGATAGATCCAGGCTGTATGGCTCTAAGGATCCTCCTAGCAGGGAATTTCCCCTCTGTAGTGCAAGCTATGGATAGTGTATATATATGTGAACAGGCTGGAAGGGTCATTGTTAAGAGGGTATGAGAAAAAAATTACTGAGATTTGGCTCAATGACCTGCTTCCATTCATGAGATATGCAGTAATCATAACTCAACCTGTATTAATAATAGTTAGGCAATATTTGTTCAACAAGCAAAAATAACATCAATACCAAAAGCTTAACCATGGTTCACACTTGCTTTCTCAGGTGCAAACTGGTAAAAGTGTAGCTTAGACAGAAATATCAATTTCATTAGACATTTTGATTAAGGTGATGGCCCTTAGCTTTAGTAGTATGACAGGTGATGCTTTAAAGGAAAAGGCCACAGATGAGAATGCTTACATAGTAAATGTTGTAGTTCTCCTGCTTTATTTAATGAAATGACTGTAATCACAGAGAGGAAAGCAGACAAATGTTTCACACATATGGCAGGCTTCAGCAATTCCCCCAATACAATGAATGCAATCTTTCCAGCTCTAGGCCTTTGCCACAAAGCTAATAGCTCTGCTGTTCCGGAAACCAATCACATGCCCCAAGCCTCTCCCTGCAGGTGCAGTTTTCCTGGGCAATCCAACCACAAACGCTGTATTTTTGCACTCTCATATACAGGAGTAAGTTGCAATCCTGCAATCAGGAAATGCTGTGACCAGAAGTCATTACGTTGAATTTTCTGAAGTAATGCAGAGGCACACAGGAAATAGCTTTTCATGATTTAAAGCCTTTTCACATGGGCTACTAAATTCTCAGAAACAGCAACTAGTAACAGAAGACAAGTGATAGGTTATTGCTTTCTCCCCCGTCCTATTTTTCCATCAAAGCAGGAAAGGAAATTAAAGATAAATCTATTTTTATGAAATAGAAATAGGTTTTTTTTTATTACAAATAAATCTTGGACAAAAACAGAGCAAGTGAAAGCACTGCTGTTTCTCTTCTTGGCAGGTAACTTTGTAAGGTTTGGGACAGGTGGCTTCAGGAAGTAAAATACTCCATGCCTCTGCACATGTTTGGTGATCTGTTAAAATAGCAGCTGTCCCACTCTCATCTCAGTCATAATGAGAAGCAAATTATTACAGCCTTAATTATCATTATAGGTAAGCAAACGGGCTTCAGCACAACTTGAATCCTGGCTCTTTTTCTCTTGTTTGCCAGAAGCCACACACTGCTCCAGGCAATTTGCACAGCAAGCAGACACATCCAGTATCAGCCAGAATGAGGAAGGCTGTTGACCAATGTCAGCACTTGCTTAGACTTTAAGAAATCTGGGTCCAGTTCTTGGGCTCACACGGGGCTTTGATGGGATTGTTTTGGCATACCTTTTCCAGCCCAAGTGTTCCTGGAGCTGTAGGCTCTTTGGCTCTCTCAACCCTAACTGTAAACCTAACCCTAACCCCAGCTCTAGTGCTAGTCCCAGCCCTAGACCTTATCCAACTAATCCTATTTTTCCAGATCAGAAAGATATTGGAGCAGCAAGGGAACCTATAGCTTTTGTTTCGTGTTAGGGCTAGGGATAAAGCTATTGTTAGGTTTAGGTTTAGGGTTAAGACTCAGAGAGTCAAAGAACTTACAGCTCCAGGACCACTGGGTCTGGAAAAGCAATCTAAGAAGTTTGCCTTGGCAATATGAACTATAATTCCAACAAAAAATAAAAGATTTCAGAAGAAAGACAATTCCTTTACAGCACTTAACTTCAGGCATATTTATCTCAACCTGGCATGTTCTTGTGTAGGAAAAATTCATTCTGAGGCATAACGCCTTCTCAGGTGCACTGTGTTATTATTAATGTTCATCACAAGTATGCTGCATGTTGGCCATTGCTTTCTGGTGCAAGCATTGTGAAAAAGATAATCAGTGTCCAAGAAGAAACTCTGGAGAATATATTATGATCATCTTCTCTGCAGCTTGTCTTGTTTTCTCTTTTTCCTTTCACTCTCCAGGAAAGATTCATCAGCAGTTGTTACAAGTCCCTATTGCTGGAGACCAATGAAAGCATGGACATAGGATGCGGTCTGTTGCTCAGTGCTGAATTGGTGTTTGTGTGAGTTTGACTTTGTTTTCACTACTGCTAGGGTTGAAAGGGACATATAGCACATACAGCAGGATAAAAAAAAGAATAAACCCTTCATTACTATGCTTCACAGTGTTTGGCATTTGAAATAAAGAGATAATGTTAAATTCTGTCATATTGATTATGCACACACAAAAAAATATCAAAGGCCAATGGTCAACTTGTGACACAGGAGCCTATTCTGAATGGCCCACAGGGCAATTTGGGACAGTGCTGGGAAATTCTACAATTTTAAAATTCATCTGCAGGAGACAAAAGTTTCTAGTTTCTTCTACATCCAGCAAAATAATTGGAATTTAGAGAATTCAGTTTAGGCAGTCCCTGTCCTTCAGAGGCAAGATACTGCCAATTGATTGATTGGGATCACCTTTCTGCGAGGTAGCATCCTTCTGCTCCCATCGATCTTCTACCAACACTGCCCTTAACCTCTAAATTGAGAAAGAAAATACAGCTTGGCATATGCTCTAGAAAAAGGTTGCTTCTCCAGCTTTAGAGTACAATTGTCTTTGAGGATGGTGCATTTATTTGGGCTCAAACACAGTTTTTAAATGAAGCTGTTAGAACTCCAGACTGAAAGTGCTTTTAAAATTTGGTATGTCTCCTATGAATCACATCATATCCTGAGATCTCTATTGTCTCAAGTTGCCTTTTTACAGCTCTAGGCTAAAAAACTTAAAAGCAAAGCATTTTTAAAAGCTGAATGAAAGAAAGGAAACAGAAAGAGACTTGTCTGGCTCACAGCCAGGCCAAGGTTGCTATCTGAAGAATATTCTGAAATATAAATCACTAAATATGGAGACTTACCATGTCATCAGTTATTTTTAGCAGAGCAAAGAAGAACTAACTCAGTTTTAAGAAACATATAAGAGAAAGATGCAGCCTTAAAATTTGGTTTAAGTTTCTTGACTTTGGTTTAAGTTTCTTCCTTGAACTACTGGTATTGAACACTGTGATTTGCATTTTACATATTCCTTGTAGATGTCTGCTGTTTTGTTTACTAGTTCAAAATATACCATGTTTTTCTAGAATAAAAATAGAAAGCTTAAATAAACAATTATGAAGCTAAAACGTAATATGAAAAACAAGAGCTAGAATAATTTGGGAGAAAAAGCAGTTCTACACATTTTTAAAGGCTT
The DNA here is from genome assembly GCF_048771995.1 of Taeniopygia guttata. NCBI lineage: Eukaryota > Metazoa > Chordata > Aves > Passeriformes > Estrildidae > Taeniopygia > Taeniopygia guttata. The sequence continues at coordinate 19,627,939 of NC_133025.1, forward strand.
TGCATTTCTATAGCTCAAGTGCCAGCTAACCTGATACTTTCCTAGCATTTGAAAGGTGATAGCCAAAGACCTACTCATTCAACTAACATCTTGCTATGTTGTTACACCAAATGTATTTCTGGAGTCTGGTCCTAATTCAGAAGACATCTATTGTTTTCAAGTGCTGTAATTCTTAATCTTGTACATGCTTTAAACTTTAATGGATCTCAAGTTGTGATAACATTCATGAAGGTACTTATATCTTATGTAAACACTCATGAGCACGTGAACTAGTGTTCTAAAAGTCAGCTTTGCTGTGAGACACAGAATCAAACCTACTGATGTGGGATGCAAGTAGTGATGACAGCAGCAGCACACAGTTATGCCAGCTCATGATGAGAGGGGAATGACAGTCTGTCAATCTGTTCTAGAGCTGTAGCCCACGAGTTCCCTTGCTTCATCACACTGTAGCCAATGTAACATTAGTTACTCCATTAAATTTATTGTAGTCACTTTGCTGACTACAAAAATCCCTGCAGCTACACAGTCCCAATCTGATTATAAACTGATTTGCTTCTGACAAGTCATACCACACTGTCCAGGATGTTGCCTTTCATCAGAATAGGTATTTCTCCATTAAAACAAAGTAAGTGAAAACTGATGAAGAACCAAAATTCATCCTGGGCAAAAGAGCTGCTCTGTAAAAGCAGGGAAATATTTCTGACACAAAGAGGGATTCCTGATTGCCAAATCACACGTGAGTGTGGCCACCATGTTAGTGGAAGGACTGGGAAGCCACTCCTGTATTCATGACTGGATGCATTTGTTAATGAGTACTAATAGGAAAGAGGAAGGAGGGGAACAGGGATCTACAGTTTTCTCAATTATTTGGAAATTCATACTACTTACAACAACAGTACTCAAAAACTATGTCCCAATATGTATGCAGGTGATCTACAGGCTCTACTGGCACATTGAGGGCCATGTCTTCCTCTCTTTTCCTCACACCAACTGGGAATAACTCAACTGCAATTCATGGTACTGAAACAGGGAGAAGAGTCAGACCTGAAGTTTAGTTTTCTCTTATTTTTAGTGAAGCTTTTCTAGCAAGCTATCACTTCCATGCAATGCAAGATGTCCCCCTTGCAGAAACTGTAAGTGCTGTTGACAGAAATATTCCAGTTTAATTAAGTTGCTAAAAGAGATTGCCACTTTTAATATAGAAGAAGGGGTACTTTCAGGGAGAGATGCAGCAGAAATAGCTGCCTCCAGCAGAAATGAAATGCCTGGGGAAAAAGAAGTCAGCAGTTGTACACAGTACAAATGGTGATTAAATGGAACCGCAAAGGAAGAATAAGGAACAAATCAGTGAAAAGAGAGATGAAGACCTAGAAAACAGAGTATGAGTAATAGTGTTTAAAAAAATTACTTCTTGTGCAAGAGTAATGAAAATGCTAGACTATGTCTCTGAAAATATTTTACTGTGTAAAGAAGTAGTGATCATTGTGGGAAATTATGATTTAGAAACTGGAAGGGAAAAGTGCTAACTTAAAATGCAGCCCACGTTCTTAAAAGGTCTGAGAGCTCAAAAAGAAGCTATTTTTAAAGATTAAATTGGAGATGCACAGGATGAAGGAACTGTGTATGAAGAAGAGTTCAGAAAAAATGAAAAAAAAAACTTAACACCTAAAGCATATCTTTATGGCTTTGGAAGCAGTACTTCAAACTGAAATAATGGGAAATTTCTGAGAAATTGTGAAAGGCTTCTGATGCTATACATTAGATTTCTGCAACCTGCAGTGAATTACCATGTGTGTTTAATAAAAATCATCTTGAATGAGAGAAAGAAGATCAAGCTGATGAAATAAATAAAGAAAAATATTGAAAGGACAAAATGAAAAATGCATCTCTTCAAATTAATATAAGAAAGGATGCATGAAAAAGAAGATTATCAGAGGGGAGATGGAAGAGCATGATGGAAAAACCTGACAGTTCAGATATACAGCTGGTAATTAGGCAGTTCTTGGGTGTCTTTTCCCTACTCCATGATGTGGGGAGGTCAACTCCCACTCAGATTAGTCAAGGATCAAAGACTTCTGAAAGCCACATAAAGCAAATGTTTCTTTCTATCCCAATTTTTTCTTTGGGATACCTCTGAGCTAGTTCTGTGTATGCAACTGGAGTTTAAAGAAGACAAATGGAATGAAAAGACTGAAAAGGACGAAGAGGATTCCTAGGGAAAATAAAATTATTTTCAGCTTTTCTTTTCCTCCAGTACAGTGTCAAAGTGATGAAATGTAATTAATATTGATCCTTTGTGATTCAGAAACTGCCTGTAGTATTTTTGAGTCTATGTGACACTTGCACAGCTGCTGTTGGTTTTCCAGGGTCACAGAGCTGCACTGAGCACCACAAACCATGCAGAATAGTAAAGGTACTATTGGGCATTACTCTGATAGGGGAACTAAGTAGAGGCAATGGTTTTAGCAAGCACATTTAAATAGGTGCCTATTACAGCTTTAAATTGTTAGATGTTGAGAAAGAGTCATTAATTTGATGCAGCAGTTGCTTACATATAAGGCCACATTTGGAACACTTTTGTAGATGGGATATATCATAACTACTCCAAGTTGTGACAGTTCATTGTGAAGTTCATCATCTGTATCACTTGTGTGCACCCTCATACAAGACCTCTTGAAAAACCTGTATCCTGGAAAGCTGGAGGCAAGAAAAGCAGATCCTCCAGGCTGCCAAAGTGCATTGTTGACACATTTCTGCCAATCCACTTTCATGACAGACTCTTCTTTCCAGCCATGGTAAGACACTGCATGCCACTGTCTTCCAGCCCATCTGTCCTATCAAATTGTCTTCTCTCCCTCTGGCTGTTTTGTGTTTCACTTGTGTATGCAGGTTTTAATGCCTCCATCCGATTAATTAGGAGAAAAAACAGTCTTAATCTGACAACAACAGGATAATGCATCACTGCAAAGATAGGATGATTATATTATTGATTTTTTAAAAATTTACTAATGTGGTATACAGCAGAATGCAATGAAGATTTTTTTTACAAGAAACTAAGAAGTTGTCCTGAAAACATACTGGATTTAAGAGTACTTTATGAAATACTGATATCATCCACTAAGAAGAGATATCTCTCAGTTCATTTCAGCAGCATGTTTTTATGCTGATGTTCCTAGGGGACTTACATATCTTTGCATTGTCTTGTTCTTGGCTTAATTTGCTCCGCCTGGGAAATTTTGTAAATTCAGAAAAATAAAAGCCAGGCATACGTTCCCTTATTATACAAAGTAGATGCCCTCCAAAGAAATTTGCTTGTAATTATTTCTACAATGACCTAGCTGAAATAGCTTGTAAATTTCAAGGCTTAAATTGTCAACGTATCAGATATTTGTGTAAACAATTGATTTATGCAGGCCTCACCATTTTAGCTATTGGTTACTGTTTGAGACAAATTAGCTGGGAATTTGGGAACCCATTTTGTTAAATTTTTCAAGTAAGATTATTAGACATCTTCTAAGACATGAAAACAGTAGCTTAATAGAACTTCTTTTTGTACTTTTTCACATCTGCAGGCATACATCTGGTGCATTCAGGACAAGGAAATGCACATCTGGATTATATGACAGCAGTGAGCCTCCAGTCTGCCTCTCAAATACAGAAAACCCCTCCAGAGGTCTCGAACTTCTCTTTTGATAGCCCTCCTGGTGACTCCAGGTGACCACCCACAGATGTCTCATGAGAGGCTCCCACGGACAGGGAGGCTGTGGAGGACACAGGCAGGGAGAAGCAGCTTGTCCAGAGCAGGGAATGCCTGAGGCAGAGCTCAAAGCACACAGTCAGCAGCTGGACTAATTCAGGTGCAGATCAAGGCCATTGCCACTGACCTCAGTCATACTAAATTTGCAGAACTCTTTCCAGCATCTTTAGCTGCTTCTGTTGGCAATATGTCTGCCTTTAATAGATTAAATGCAAAATAAATATATAGTTTAACTTATTTTGCTGAGTCAAGTTGGAGGCTTATGCCAAGGAAAAGTTGAAATCACAGTGAGAATCTTCACAAAGAGGTAAAATCGTGTTATTTGTATATTACAAAGTGAGAGGGGAGAGCTTAGGCAAGTCCCTGCCTTTAACAAGTTTCTGGCAGTAGACAGCAGCTTTATTGAGGTGCCAGCACCCCAAAATTCACTCTCACTCTCAAGTTCTTAACAATGACAACTCAAGCCTACAGCAACATGAATCATTTATTGAGGAGACCAAAGAAAACAGACATAAGACTTTAAACAGACTACTTACTACAAAGGATAACACAAAAAGAGCTACTTGAAGATAAAAATACAGTGCACGATAATAAAGGTACCTATGTTATAGCTAGCAAAGAAATAGTATAGATTAAGAGTCAATGTCACTTACCAGTACATGATAGTGGTGTGCAGAGAATCTACTAATTTCTCTCAATCCTAGAGAAGCCTTTTGATGTGAATGTCTCCACACCAAGGAAATCTTTTATACACTCTCTGAGGGGAAAGTGCCTGACAGCCAAGAGAAGGCTGTTACTGCGTTTCTGGTTTTGTTTGTTGTTGCTGCTGTTGTTGTTTGTTTGCCTTGTTATACATACAAGCTAGTAAAGAACTGTTATTCCTTTCCCCATACCTTAGTTTCAAAGTTAGGGGGTTATATTTTCCTTTCCAATGGAGGCTCCCACGTTCCTTGGCAGACACCTGTCTTTCAAACCAAGGCAAATATCTAAAAGAGAATATTTTAAAGGTTAAAGTTTCAGAAATAAGTAATGTAAAAGACTACATCTATTACAAATCAAAACTACAGATTAATTGTAATTGAATTTACACAGAATTGTAAATGCAGTGCTCCTTTTAAGAAGCTTTTAATAATTGATTCCAATGTAACCTCTTTTTAACAAGAACTTAAGTTTCCCCCCCTCTGCAAAGGAGATAATTTTATGCAGAACATACAAACAGTACTGCCTTGTATGATTTAATTAATATATTCTAATACAGTTAATCATATTTATAGTCTCACCAAATGTTAACTGTTTTGTTGAAGTTTCCTTGTTGATGATCTCATTTGCACTGAAATTTAAATTAGAAAATTTTGTAAAATGCAACCAACTCATATTTTACAGTCACACCTTGCTCTGCCATGGAGCTGTGCTTGTTTCCCAGTACAAGCACAGTACAGTTCTGTACAAGTTTGGTACAGTTCTGGAGCTGTGAGCTGGTCCTGCTGAGTCCCACAGCTTTGCTGACACTGTTCTTCAGTTCTGAATGAATGTGTGTAATTCCCAGAATTATTCACAGCCTCACCAAAACGTTTTAAGAACCCTCTGTGCTTTCTGAGCTCAGGAGAGATATTTAAATAGCCTTTTATTTCCTTTATGCCTGGCAGGAGGTTCTTTCTGAAGGTCTTTGGCTCTCCTGGTGTTTTCTCTCCAGGTTGCTGCCTTTGGATCCTAGTGGTGATGATTCATGTGTTGGCCACTCATGTGCAGGCAGAGAGTGTTGACACATCTGCCCAATGCTGCAGTCACAAATGTTTCCTATCTCATTATAGAACACCCAACAGCATCAGAACTCCTCTCAAGCGTCACAACAACAAAAATTCAAAGCACCCTTTTCCCCATGTCCATTTTCCACATATTGCCTCTTTGTCCAACCCAATTTTCACAGGATGTCCTCTTATCTGAATAACATGGTTTAAGTTTTGGTTTACTTTGAGAGGGCTGGTCAGAGGGTGACTCCTGGGCCTGGTAAGGCATGCAGGCAACTCAAGTATGGTTCCTGAGGTAGAGTCACATCATGTGGCTGGCATCAGGGTCATGCTAGCTGGGAGGTCGAACCCCCCTATGATAGGAAAGAGTAGGTGCAAAGGTACTGCTGAGGCTGGCTCTGAGAGTGATCCTGCCTGGTCCTGTGGCTGAGTGCTGGAACCTGTAGATCCAAGTAACACAGTCTTCTTACTCCTCTCAGCTGCTGTGTCAACCATGGGAAGATTTGACATAGCTTCTGCACAGCCTGCTGGTGTCAGTAATGGCAGCAGCGGGCACTTCATGCTGAATCACAAGCTTTTCTTGCTGCATCTGGGCAAGCTGGCAGTTTCAATGTTTGGACAGGCTGCAGCAATGTTTTTCAGCAGGTTTGAGTGTATCTCTTTCCAAACACTATAGTGTAAAGCTCATACCTGCCCCAGATAGACTAAGAATGATGGAGAAAACACCTGCTTCCTGAGTAGATAATTCCAGGACTTAATTATGCTCAGTGTGAATAATGTGGTCCTATTTCTGTTCTCATTTTATTTGGCTTAGTTTCCAGCTAAAGAATCTTCCTGTCTATTAGACAGGAAGATTCTTGAGCTGGAAACTGACTATTAGAAATCTTCTACACAGATATTCAATTGAATCAACTCTGAGCTTCCTCTTCAACAAATTAAGTAATTTGAAGTCCTGTTATTAGGTTCCCTGGGCTTTATATAATTATTTTAAGTCATTCTGGAAGTCCTTTCACATTTTTCAGAGTTCTCTAAAGAAAGCAGAAGTTAATGTTGGGCAGTGTTCCAGGTACAGCCATAGAGTCTTCAGCTCAGCTGTGGATTCAGGAGTGCCCTAGAGTGTATTGTGCATTCTTGACTTTCTAACTGTTCATTAAATTAAAGCCATTCTGGCCATGATTTTGTCATTGCATAAACCACCATGTAACAGAAATTGTAGCATCACTGCTTTTTCTGACTTCAGTGCTCCACAAGCCCCACCATGTCTCTCTGAAAAGTCACTTGCATATTTTCTGTTTGAATTTAAACAATTTAAAATTCAGCTGATCTCTGTAAAAAAAGTTATGAGAAATCTGACTTTCAAAATTTATTTCCAAGCCCAGATACCTATATGAGCTACAATGTTAATTCTGCTTTTTTTTTCATTGAGCAATTTCAGCTTGTTTGTGAACTGAGTTCATTGGTCTCTGTCCATGTTGCTGTATTTTAACACACAGCATATTCTGTAAGGCTGATGCATTAATCTGGTTAAGAAATCAAAACAGGTATTTCCAGCCTGAGAGGTTTCACTTGTTGAACCCCCAAGGGAATTTAACTCTGTACTGTGGATTTTTGACTGTGTTAATAACAATCAGAATTGTTATGCTGGGGATAAATTTTTACCGGCTTGTTCACTGGCTTATTTGAATGATTACACAATTGTCACACTCCAGGAAATACTTCTGCTATTCAAAGCATAGGGCTAATCAGAATTTTCTCCTTGGAAATAAAAAGATTCTGGATGAAAAGCATAAAGGAGAACAAGGCTATATTATCTCATGAAAGCAATCAACAAACACTAATCCCTTTAAGTGCTCAGTTTTGAAGTAGAATAGCACTGTGCATAGTATAGAATGCAAAAGGATCAGTATGTACTACCAGCTAGACAGACAAAATTAGTAGAAAAATACTCCAGTTTGCACTTTTCTGAAAGAAATGGTCTTTCCTTCTGCTATTCACTATATTGTTATTTGCACAGCTCTTTGTGATTTTCAGTTAATACTGCAAGAGAGAGAGGTAATTATATTTGTTTTAGAAGTAATGTTGTTATGTCAACAATAGTATTTCTGTTACCTAATTACCACTTTGAATTACCATATGTGAACCTTGCTCGGTTATTTTCCTTCCCCCCCCCCTTTTTTTCCTTTATTTTTTTTTAAAATTTTTTTTTCTTGAGTTTGAACAAAAGGTTTATCTGATTACAATAAGTGTTTGCTTTAGTTTAAAAATGTCCAAGAAAAGACATCAGGCTTTACTTGACCACATTGGATTGCATTAAAGAAGACAAAGGAGACCTGGCTGGGGATATTCAATACCCCATCATTCATACAAAGTTTGCTGATCTTTTTTATAGTTGCCCAGCAACAAAGTGTGCAAGTCAGTCCCTTTTAATTAATGACAGGGAAGCAATGGGTTAATAATTAATGCAAAGATATGAGACTTCAGAAGTAAGGTCTTGACAGCTCATGTCTTTAACACATGGAGCTGGCTTTTAACCTAGGTAAATTATTTTTCTCACAATATTTAAATAAATGTCTCATAAGTCTATTGAAATTTAAACTGTGAATTAAATGCCTCTCACTTTCAGATCATAATCAACCTCTGGATGATGTATATTCTACCACGTAAGTTGAAGAAAAATGGTTTTGCCAGATACCTTAAAAATTATATGGATAAAATACTCTTAATGCATGGATTGCTGTATAAAATAGGATTGCCAAGGCATTAACACTGTCTTAATTTTCTCACCTCTTCTCCATTCTGGACTTATACATCCTAATTGATTCTCGGCCATGTGACATCTCGATAGAATGCTCTCAAGTACTCAGGTCTGTTATTCAGAGTACAGCTCTTAGTAGTATTGTAAAATAGTTGGCAGGAAAGCCTTGTCTTCTGAAAATAGGCTGTGACAAGGAGGTTGCAATTGTGTTTGAAAAATTTTGTCAGAAATGTTTATTGGCTCTGGTACTGCCCTCAGTCAGGACAGGGGGATGTTATCAGCGCTCGACTCACAACAGCCATATCATTTAGGTGAAGGCAAAAGCAAGGAGAAATATTTCACAGTGTTACCAAGAGACGAGTTTCCTTGTAAAATTTATTGCCCATGAAAATAATGGATTGTAGATTTAACCTATCACACAAAGAAACAGATAATGTGGCCTCGCTCTTGCTGCTCAATGGCCGTGGCCAGACTGGGGGTTACTGGATGTGGGTGATGCTGAGGTACTTGCAGTTTCATTAAATAATTGCATCAGAAATCTCACGGTTAATTTTTTTTTTTTTTTTTAACAGTGCGAAGATGCACAAGTTAATGTCTTCAAGGTGTGCTTTATTACACCAGGGCTGGCACTACTCCGTGAGCGATGGTCAGGCCCCGGCGGTGACAGAGCCGTGCGGGGAAGCTGGCCAGCCTTTCCTAAAGAGAGAAGCATCCCCAGAGGAATGTCACTGCTGCCACGGCCCCCTGGCACGGCTCCTGAGGGGCGTGCAGGTGTATTCCAGGCGCTCCCTCTGGAATCAGTGCAGAAATGTGGAACACGAAAGAAAAGCCTTCTCCGAGAGACTCCAGGCTACTAGAGGCGTTGTGGGAGCAGGAGACCTGGCCATTAATAAACGCGCAATACGCGGTTTATTGCCTGGTTCGGGGTCGGGCCGAGGGCTCCGCCGGGGCCGCGCGCCCGGAGCTGCTCCCGCCGCTCCCTGAGGGCTCGGGCAGCCCGCGCGCCGCCAGATGGCGCCCGCCGCCAGCAGGAGCAGCCGCCGCTGCCGCCATGGCGCCCGCGGGAGCGCGGGCTGGGCCACCCCCTTAAACCCGCCCGGAGAGTCCCTGTTTGTCTCTACACAGCGTTTAGTATTGTGGCAAATAAAGGCAGTGCCCGGAGATTTCCAGGCAGAGCTCTGTCGCTGCGGCAGCGCTCCCGCCTGCCCCGCAGGGCTCGCTGCGCGCCCCGGCGCCCTTGGCTCAACCCCCACGGCTTCGTAGCGTGTGGTGCGAGCCCGGGCAGGCCGGGCACGGTCAGGGAATGACCACGGCTAAAAGAAACCGCAGCCTGCCGATGATTTCAAGACTTAGCCAACAAACTTTTTTTTTTTTTTTTTTTTTTTTTTTTAATACCAAGACACTACAACAGGGTATTTTGTGCTGCAGTTACATTGCAAAAGGCAGTAAGTTGCAATAAAAGCATTTTTATCCTACTTTAAGCAAAATTTTAGTTGAGTGTGACGTCATTCAGAAATTTTTAAATCATTTGGAAATTTTTATTGTTTTAGCTGGAAATCACTGTACTTGAACAGTATAATCTTAGTAATGTCTATTTTTCAGTTTTCCAGGAGAGAGAGCAGAGTTTCCTAGGAATGCAAGAAGCTGTTTAGTCTACTGGTTTATGGGAATATCCGCTGGTAATAGGCATCAACTTGCAGCATTTTTGCTGTCTCATCTGGAGGGGAATTCTAGCCAGGGAATTTGGGAAGTGTGCACAATTTATTTTACTGTTTGTAATACTTTTGCAAGCTGTGTGCTGTTCATTAAAGAAGAAAAAAAAAAAGTGGAAAATGGACCTAAAATAACAGTATAGAAATGTTCCAGAGTGTAGTAGTTTTAATTTTCTTAGCATTAAACTAAGGCTTCAGGGAAATGATGTAGACTTTCTGATAGAAGTGATTTAGTGTCAGAAAGCTGAGTGTGAGAAAACGGAGTTTGTGTGGGTGGGAAATAGATGGAGCTTTAACTGGATAACATTTCTTATAAATTAGGACAACTGAGCAGAACAGCAGCAAGAATCTACTTCTGGTGGTTATAGTTCTGCTGAAATACTGAGGGTTTTTCTGTAAAGGCACAGGAAAAACATTCTAATTAATTAGATTTATTTGCAACTGCTGGGTTTGGGATCGAAATAATTGCCTTGAGACTGAAGTGCAGCTGCAACACACATTCCAGATGTGAAATGTAACACTGTGTTGTGGCTGACTTCATTTTCTGATTTTAAACCCAGAATTGGTTCGAATTAGTAAGTGAATAAGTTACTGTTGTCCTCTGAATTAATCCAATGCAGAAGTGCTGTCACATTTCCTCAAATAATCAGATGTGTTTTGGGAATAGGCAGGAGAATAGCTTCTTGCCAGATGAAAGGTCACCCTGAAAAAGATCATTCACCTGGGTCTGGGAGGTAGGAAGCTCTCCACCTCCTGGAGCATGCATGTTCACTAGATTTTAATTCGCAGTGCAGTTTGAAGCTAGAATCAGCAACAAGTTAGCATCACACTCCTCACGTGGATCAAGCTGTGATCTTCAAATGGAGGAGTTCACCAGGAATGACTGCCCTGCTCCCGGGGAAAGCAGCCAGGTATGCGCTGCGTCCTGGTGCACTTTCCCTGCAGACAGTGTGTGCATCCTGCTTCTCCTCTTGTTTCTATTCTTCCAAAGTTCAGACTGTTTTTCTATTACGCCACTGAGCGACATCAGAGTCTGTGTGAGCAGCTTAGTGAAAACAAAAAATGACAAAAGAAAAGAACTTGTGGAAAAGCTGAGCTTTGCCACTTTCAACAGGCAGCTAATGAGACCCAATGTTTGCAAGAACATGGAATAAGCGTTCCCTTCACTATTCCAGCTTCTTTTCCAGCATACCATGATGGCAAGTGTCTGTTTGCACAGTAAATTTTGAAGGGTATGCTGTTCCATGCTTAATGCTTATTTCAAAGTGAGAAATTATTCCATCTAATTAAACTGATACGTGTAATTTTTTTCATTCCTTTCTTACTCTTTCCTTATTATAGCTGGGCAGACATATCACAAGCATATGATTTAGATCTGCAGTCTGCTATGATATTTTTACCTGTCAGAAATGATTTTCTTTAAAACTCCATCTTGCTTAATTTTTCTGGAGTGTCTTTTTGCATCTCTTTAGGTGTCTGAGATATGGTGAATAGGACAGATTTTTAGAGGCACAACTGTCTCATTCCTAGGGAAAAAGAGAGGTTCCTCTGAAGCTTTTGTTTTAGAAGCAAAATTCAGTTTTCTATAGGAGGCAGCCTGGGCTTAGGTTGTCAGACAGCAAAACTTCCTACAGCTCATTGGGTTAGGGAAAATGTACAAAGAGCTCCAAAGTTTAAAAAAAGTACTTTATTTTCTCTTAATTTGTCAAACTTATTATAACAGGAAATAATTTCTTTTGGCATAGGTCACTGTACTCTGTCACAATTATGTAAAAATTTCAGTGCTGCCTGAGCGTCACTGAGGGCTTGGAGGAGCAGGAGTTGCTATGTTTGGGCATGGACTTTCACTAGTGGGTTCCATAGTACAGAGCCTGAGAGGGAGCAGTGTCCATGAGAGTCAAACTGGCCATTTTGAGCACTAGCTAGCTAATGCTCCTTCATGGAGAAGAATTCTTCTTCTAGAATTAGTCCAGGTCCTCATGTTACCTACCCCAGCTTATGATTTCTCTTAGTAGAAATCTTAGTAGAAATGTTAAACAAGTTTGAGGTATTCCCTTAAGTGGTTTTAAACATTTGCTTTCTGGCAGTAGCCCAGACTAGGTTGTAAAGTAGTGTACAGTGCTCCTAAGATTCCATCCCAAGATAGACAAAGATGTTATGTAAAGGAATGGCAGTGTCTATCCTTGAATAAACAAGCTTCTTGATTTGCTTCTTCATGTTTCAGAAAGGACATATTGGGGACAACATAGAAAACAGCATAGAAGCAGTGTCACACTTGTAGGAAGTTAAATATCTTCTAGCAGGAGAAAGTGTGAAGTATCATTGTTCTGTGTGAGCTATGGTACTGGTCTAGTATTCGTTTTTCCACTATAAATACTTTTATCATGGCAGCTTTAGAGATAGAACTCAATTAATGCTCTTCATGTAATGTTCTTAGATCTGTAGATAGAGCTTAAGGGCATGAGTATTCAAAACATTGGAATTAGAGTTTACCTGACAGTGACATCAGAGAGTTAGGATGGTTCCTGTGTCCTGTTTCTCTGTCTAGCCTATGTCTGTGCTGCAAGCTGTGTGATTAACTGATTTTCTCAGCCAAAAAATAACCCAAAATTAACATCAGACTAAGAACCTTCATATCACTGTACAGAAAACTTATCCTGGTAGTTTGCATGTCACTGTGCCGCTGCAGCAGTAATGCTCAGAGAAAGCACAAGAACAGTGAACAAACAATGTGAACAGTGATTTCTCCTGTCCTGTTTTCTGAGTCAGAGTTTGAATTAAAACTACTGTTTTGTTAAAAATTTTATTGATTTTTACCAATGGACCAGCCTTCACTGAATTCCTCTGACTTTTTGACATTATCAAGACTTTTGGCCTGCACAGAAGCTGTGACAATATAATTATGCACTGTGTGAAGAAATCCCTGCTCTCTCCTCCTAATTTGACACCTAATAATTTCAGTGGGTGCCCTGTAGGTTTTGTGTGGTGTGACACAGTGAATAATCATTACCTCGTCACCTCTTCAGCACCATTCATTGTTTGTAGCCTTACTCATTTGTCTTTTTCCTACCTGGAAACTCCTCCTCCAGAAGGAGTTTATCTTATACAGAAACTGTTTGGGTTTCTCTTATATAGAAACTGTTTGCTGTCTTGGATCATCCTCACTATTACCATCTCTGCCTTCCAATTTCTACCCTCCCTGAGGGTGAAAGGACCAGATTGCATAGAGAGACCTACCCAGCATGGACAGGTTTTTGTCAAAAGAAACCATGAGACTAGATTACAACCTTGTTTTGATTTGTTTTTAAACAGATCTAATAAAATCAAATCACAAAATGGGATAAATGGTAGTGATGTCCTTTATTTATATATCAGTTGTTACAAAAGAAATGAAATCTGAGTTCAGATCTTTTCTGCCTACCTTTGAGAAGGAAACTGAGCTACAGGCTGATCAGAATAGTCTCTCTTGGTTTTGCTGCACTGGTTTTGCTCAGAGTTATTTCAAAGCCACTGGAGTAGGTACTGAACTCCAACCACTCTGCTTCCCAGGTGTGTGCCTTTATCAGTTGTTTAGGGAAATAGCTCCTTGCTCATGCTCTTCTCTCTATGAACACCCTTTATAGCCATCAGTTTATTTTCTTGAATAAGTTTGAGCTGATGTCCTGCAGGACACATGAGTTCAGAATCCTGATGACTCAGGGCTGTTTTATCAAACAAACAACTGCAGTTGCTGAGGGTGCAGTAGTTAATTACTGAGCTGGTATTACACCAACCTAAGCAGTGCAAGGAGTGGCTGCTCAGGAGCAGCATATCTTTATGGTGAAACAGTCGTGACCCTCACCTCACTTTGACTATTCAGACAAATTTATTTGGAAGTTTGGAAGTTCTATTTCGAAGAGGAGACATGGCTGGAACTCATCTCATCTGCCCACTCACTCCTACCAGCAGAGGTTCTTCCTGTGATCAGAGAAAGGATATGTTTTGTAGACAATATGTAGGCAGCAGTGGGCCTGTAAATTTCTTCTGGGTATGGAGTCCAGGACTTCTGGTTCAAGCAACACACAGCTTCTGTGATATATCTGGCCACAGTGTGAAGTCCTATCCATCCTTCTCCCTGATCTCCCTGGTCTTTTAGGTTTTTGGAAACACAGCCAGAGAGGTCCCTTGCAGTAAGGAAGGGCTTTTTAACCTATTGCTAAGACAAAAGAAAGTAAAAAGGCATGTGCCCTATTTTGACTGTACAAGCCTTTTAGGTAGGTGTAATTAGAGATAACATTATTTGCCTTCATTAATCTTAATTAGATGTGGATTGATAGGCACCTCTCACTCTGGTCAGTACCTCTTCCCCGTGGCTCTTCTTGCTCTGGAAGTATTCAGTAGCAATACCTAGTGCTGCTTTCTGGCCTCTTTTAGGCCTGGAGGTTTTCACAAAATGAAGGTGTTTGATTGCAGTTCACCTCATTAAAAAGGAGCTGTAACTATATTGGCATTCCTGGATGATCTCTGGTCACTCTAGCCAGCATGGAAGGTGTTTGATCTTCCAGTTCTAGTTTTATGTGTCCTCACAGCAGCCTTTACTAACAACAAACACAAATCAGTGTTTACAGCATGAAAAATGGGAGAAATAAAACCATTTGTTTGCAGGTTTCTTTCTGCTTCAGGAAAAGGTTTTTGTTTGTTTGTAAAAATACAACCTTGTCTGCAAGCCCAACCACCAATGCATTATCACGGGTTGTTTGGGGACACAGCACTTTCCTTGTACACGACTCAGGGCTCATCTGCAATGCAAGAGGAACTAGCTGAGATTTGCACATCACCCTGACACATACCCTCTGGACATAGTGATTTATATCTCTGCATTGTCTCTATCATCCCTAACTTGGCACATTCATCTATACAATGTTGAAACATGAATATTACTCTTTTCCTCTCCTAAGAAAATCTTTGGCAAAACAGGAGGTTCTAGATGGTGTATAGGTCAGCAGTGTGAGCTGGTCATCAATGCTCTGTGGAGACACCTGAAAGCCAGGTGCTGAACTTATGACAATTGTTTCTCATATCCTCTTCCATTATTAATAAAAGGCCCAGGCTCTGCTGATCTGGACATTTGAATGTATTCCTTCCCACCAAGTCTGTTTCAAACAGTTGCTGAGAAACTGAAACAAGTACTTCCGGTATAAGGTTGTTAGCCCATGCACAGCGGTGGCAAAATCAGATTGCCAGCTAATACGTGCTGGTTTTCAACCTCCAGAAGCGTTTCCTCTTGTTGCAGGTACACGATAAGATTGGTCTTAGTGAACTTTAGAGCTTGATGTAAATGTCTCATAGGAGTAGAGGTGGTGTGGATTCCTTCTGTGACAAAAGAAGAAGGATTTGAAGGACAGGTCAGATAGACAAATCTCTCTGAATATTCCTGCTTTTCTCCCTGTTGATTGTATTTTCAGCAAAGGAAGCCATGTTCCTGATTTAGTTGCCCTGGCAAAGTTATCACGGTCCTCACTGTTGCAGTGAGCTCTATGCTGAAGCAAGCACTGAAGTATGCACTTAAAGCACTCATACCAAGGTGGCATTTCAACAGAAAGAAAAGGAAATAAAGCGGTAACCATTCTAAGATGACAGATTGATTTGCCTACCTAACAGGCCAGCACTGAGTGCTTTGTAACTGATAAAACAATATGATACAGTATTGCCCAACATGGAATAAAATTATTCTTGTGATAGATAATAGCTTATCTTACAGCTGATACAGTGACATGAAAACGGGCCATGAAAACTTGACACTCACATGAACCCCAGAGATAGAGCAAAGGGAAGGAGGGACATTGAGAAGAGGGGGAAGGAGCAAAGCAGAAAGGAAATAACATGGCAAGTGGAGAGAAAAAAAATCTTTTCAGCTTTCAGCAATGTTGAGAATTTGATTCAGGTTGTTCATATGATGATACCATCCCCACAAGGATGGTGCCTGAGATGTCTTTACTTTCTGTCTGAGCTCATGATAAACATTTACATGAGATATCCCCCCTCCTCCCTGCCCTCACATAAAAAAAACAGAATAGAGAACAGAATGGTTTTATTGATCTAGGAAGTCAAACTACAGACAACATTTAAAAACTTTGTAGAAGAAGTTTAAAATCTACACTGAAGTTATCTTACTCTGTATTTTTTTTTCCTGGACAGACATAATATCTCTTTTCCTGTATTTTGTTGTAAATTCTGTCATTCTGAAAATAAAATACATCAGTTTGGAAAAAATTAGGATATTCCAATGCATAGATAAAAGCTTTTCAGATGGAAAAAAAGTGATATCCTAACCCTTTTGATCCCTAGTATTTCTTGGTCTGAGTTATTTTATTTTACCAGGGGTATTTTTCCATAGCTGTAATCCCTATATATATGTCTGTGTGTGCATGTACAGTAAGTAGTAGAGGAAGGAATCATAAGCTTCTGTGAACAAATTACAGAAGAAAGCAAGTGGTTGTTTACCTGACAGTAGTGCATCCAAGACTGGAAATGCCACACTGGAGACATGACGGGAACACTGTTACTGTGAAACTTTCAATTTGTGCACTGGGAGCAAATGTACTTAAGGTTAGGAAAGACCTGACAATATCAGTTTAACTGCCAGTTTTAAATAAAATTTAGCTGTGGGGAGGGAAGAATGTTCTTGATCACAAGATTGGGGCAGTTGTGCTCTAGGAAGTCTCTTTCTCCATCTCCTCACCCTGGGACTTGTATTAAGACTTGTGGGTGATACATTTCTGAAGTGACTAAAAATCCCAATGTAAATAAGTCAGTAAAAATGGGAATACAAGAAGACTATATGAAAGTAGAAAGCAGTCAGCTTGGGAAGAAATAACATCTGTATCACATATAGCCTGATAATAACATTACCTTTGGTATTGTTACATGTATGAGTATTCCTTTACACCAGCAATTGAACTACTGCCTTGTAGTAATTGCCCTGCTTGCTCTTTGAAGGCTGGCTGTAGTTTCAATTCATTTCCATTCTAAAGAAATTTAATTTTTGAAATAATAAAACAAGCCTACTCCAGGTCTTAGCAGGTCATTTTAGCAGATCTCTGCTAGGCCAGTACTTGTCTGGGATGGACAAATTTGATTCTCCTAAAAAGAGCCAAAGAGGTAATTTAAGTCCCTCATCCAATTCACAGAAGCAGAGCAACATTCTACAGGCAGCTGTGCAGATACTCAGCCAGATACAGTTTTGTGAGAGGACAAAACATACCAAACTGCCTGTATTCAGCTTTCTTTCACAGGTGTTTGTTGTCGTTCTGTGTCTGACTGAGCACTTGGAAGATGGTGGTGGGTAACAACATCCTGCCATCAGCTGGTAATAAACTGTGATGGCTGCTCAGGTTGGGGACAAAAGCTCTGCCTTCCATTAGCAGGTTGCTGAACACCTAAACATAACTTATGGGCTTCTTCTCTCAAAAATGCCTACAGCTGCAGTAATGAGGATATGAACAATTAAACTCAGTGTAGTTTTAGATGGCATGCAGCCAATAAGACCTCGGCAAGAAATGTGCTTTCTGCACTGATTAGGAAAATATATTGAATACCTGGGTGCATGTTCAGAGAAGACTGTTCTGGAAGCAGAAAGGTCTGTGCAAAAAATGAAAATGAAAATATGTGGATGTCCACAGTGGAAAATGGGTATATGCAAAAGCTGCAAATCTTTTTTCCTAAATTGAACCATGCAGGAACTGATGTTGAGTCTAACCTAATACCTTATCATACTGCTGGAAATGTCTGTCACCCACCTGGACATGCTCTGTCCTCCCTCCCAGTTGTAGAGGAACATAAATTCTGTCGAGAAACTTTTAGATAGGTGAAGTTATGTGATATGAATTAGGACTACATTCCAGGAGTCAAATTACTGCTGTTATGAATGGATTGGATTCTGATATTTCCCACAAATGCTGTAGCACTTTCAAGACATTTCTTGGATGTGTACAGAAAAGGTCCTTAGATACCCAGAGTACATCAAAATAATTTACACACTGGCTGCACAGAATGCTGAACTTTCTAGAAATTGGAGAATGGCTAAAATGCTCAGTTTCTTGTAACATTTCCAGGTGAAAAAATAAGGCATGTCCACTGAGACTTGATAACCTTAATTGCTCAACAGTTTGAGCTCTTCTTACTGCAATCTCTCTGTTCCCTTAACAAGATTTTTCAGATTTGTGAAGGTGTCACAAGAATGATGTGGAATGAACGGTAATATATGATTTTGAGTGGTGTCTTTCATTGCTATGAACCTTTAAAATGGGCCCTCTGTGTGTACTTATAGCAATCATAGTGAAGCAGACACAATTTTACCTAAGTAAAATAAGAAAGTAAAATCTAGGCAAGAATTCTTTTCCTGAGTCTGAATTACATTTAATGCTACTCCTTGCAGAGTCTATTTTCACTCTGTCAATAACAGATATGCTGTTTGTAGTGTATGGCTGAACAAATCTATTTTCAAATGTCTCCTTGAGTCCTTCACAATCTGTTGCATTCCATAGGTAGTACAATAAGCTGCTCAGCTGGGAGAAGTATGGAAGATTGGAACAAACTTGACTCTATTCATTTGGAGAAAAAAAAAAGGAGACTTCTGTTCTTTTTGTTTATTAATGAATAAGTCAAATTAGGAAATCTAGTTTTGTAACTTTTGGCTCCAGGAGTGGTGAGCAACAATAATAAATATTAGCTCTTATGAGTAGAGAACTCTCTTTTGATTGCTTACAAGTACTTATTTGCATACACTGTTTGTTTAAATTTTACCCACAACAGAAGTGCCTTTTAAAGCAAACACATATGGTCTTTCTCAAGGTCTCAAGGCATTGCAACATTTAAAATTATATACCACAAATACATGTATTAATTTTTACTTGGCTTAATTATACTAAATCAGATGTTTACTCTGAAAATAGAGAGATTACAAGTTGATAATTAAATAACTCATTGAAATTGACAAGAACAAGATGCAGTGCTTAAAAATGGAAAATACTTTTTGCTCAAGAACATTAAAATTTAAAAGACAGGATCAGTTCCAAGGAATAGCTACTAAAGATGTTGGTTAATGCCAGGTGAGGATGTGGCTAACTTTATTAACCCAAAAATGCAAAGACATGTTTGTTCACCTGGACTAAATCCTGAGGACAGGATGGGTGCATCACTGATTGCAGAGTCAGTGTGGGCAGGCTTGACCTCTGACACTGAGGTTTACTGGGAGGGCTATGTCCATGACATTAAAATCTTTTATTTGCCAAAATGGGTCAGCTCACACAGTTTGCCTCCTGGGAATGGTATGCGAATGCCTGAATTACAGCCTACAATTATGTGGGGGAGTATTTCTTGGCCCTGGCCAGCAGTTTAGTTTGTGTCTTGACCTATCTATGTCCTCTCATCTGCATGCTGCAAGTGGGACTGTATGCTGCATGTTCTGCTGTGCCTCTCAGAAAAGAACAAGGATGAAAAGGATGTGACTTGACCATGCTGTGATAGAGAGTTGCTCGTCAGGCTCCCTTCCAATGCTTGATACCATAATGGTCAAAACTCTCAACCAGCTGCTTGGCCCCCACCCTCAGCCAGACAATCGTTGGGGGAAACAGGAGTAAGAGAGTGAGTGAACTCATGGGTCATGATAAAGACATTTGGTGTCACCTCAGCTATTTCTCACACTTTTTGTTCCCTAATCATCCTTTGCCTGTCTGGCATTTCCTTCCCTTTCTTAAATTAGTTATTGCAGAGAACATAAAACAGCAGTGTTTTGTGGCCAGCAGAAGACAGTTTTCCTGTGCCATATTTTGAACTTCTGCCCTAGACCACAAAGGCAAAAAGTTTCCTCTTCATTTCATCTCAAAGAAAACACCAGATAATTTTTGCTGTGCATCAAGTGACTGTAAAGAAAAGGAACCATGAAGCATGCACTCAGTTCATAAGGTTGTTTTTTTTTTGTACAGTTTATGTATGGCAAAATTTAGGGAAAAACAATGCTTAATACAAGGCTTTGAGCAAATTTTGTTTAACCATTGATCTCAGTACTTCCAGCAACAGTTTGTTGGTTGTATACCTTACAGGACAGGAGAGGTCCTTAGACCATTTTAGGTAGCCTTCCATATATCACAGGTGGTTAAGGATACCCTATATTGCAGTGTTAGTTGTTTCTTTATGAACATATATTTTGTTTTCCACTGAAAGCCATGTTTGAGAAAGCATGTAGACTTAATCTGAAAACCCAAATGATGAAGAGTAAACTTTTTAATTTGGTAATTTGTTTCAAAGTTTAACCATCTGCTTTTTAAAATGTGGTTCTACAGTTTGCCTACCTTACTCTCTCCTGTTCTTCCTCCTCTTCCCCACTTCTGTTTCCCTTTCTTCCTTTTCTGTCTTTCACCACTGATTCTTGATAGTTTTTGAATGCTAGAATTAAAAACTCAGTGATTTCTTTCGTTGAAATGCTTACCTAGCCACTCTTTGGTCATCATTTTGGCCAGCTAAAATGAACCAGGCTTCTTATCTTTTCCACTCCAGCTCTCAAATAATTTAGTTGCTCGATCTGTTTGTTTTGTCAACATTCTTTTTTAAAACAGGCTCCAAAACCCACAGAGTATTTCAGTGTTCATTCACCAGTATCTACAGCACTTAATCAGTTTATTAATCCTGTTCTAACTTCTCCTAGCTTGGTTTTGCTGCTACAGTTTTGGTCTGTTGTACCATCAGTCTTTTCTTGTATCCTTTCCCTTATTCAGTATGTCTAGACTTCCCTTCATCTTTCTAAAAAGGAAGAATATCCTTTGGCTATACCAACTTTTTGAATGGGTTACTCAGGTTACCAGGCAGTCAGAGGCTTTTGTCTGCTCTGTCTTTTATTACAGTTTGCTGCATTTTCAGTCTTTCTCCCTGGAACTGCAATTTCCTCTTTCATCACTTTTGAAAACAAAATATGAGTAGTGAAACTTTTTTTACTGATGCTCTTCTATTGGCAACAATATTACCCAGAATTTGCTTTCTGCCTTATTGCATTTATGTTATATAGCACCAATTTTTAGATTAGTGTAATGTTGTATTAATTTAACAGATCTATATAAGTCAAAGATATTTGTGAAGTTACCACACAATCAAAGTTGTAACATAATTTTAGAAGTAATTCAAGTGTTTGGCAAGAGCTATTTCCCTAAAACCATGCTGACAACAATTAACCTACATTCCTGTCCTTCAAATCTTTTTAAGGTTGAATGATGAAAAATTATATTTACTGATTTCAGAAGGAAGAGAAAAGTTCACAGAAGGAGGTAAGTGGATTCTCTTGGTTCAGGAATGACTGCAAATGGCACTGATGGTTTAGAATAGAGAAATAGAGCAATACTTCTCTAGCAAACTGTATTCTGGTCCTTTTTGCTAACTGCAGGAAAGATTTATAGAAGGTGAGAGCACAGTGATGACAGCTTTTTATTTCAAGACTCCAAAATAGAACAAAAAATCAGAGTAAAGCCATTATCCAAAACTGTTCATACAAGTAAAGAAAGTGTTAAAGAAAAAAAGATAAGATTAGCAAACCCCAAGATTCTCATTACTATCCTCCAAAGGCTGTGTTTGATAATAATAAAAATATGCAATTGGGTATTAATGAACAAAATTTTATGTGCTGCATGCTGGGTCTAGTAATGAAAGCATGAGTGGCTGGGCCTATACACATTTGTGGGGCTGTAAATATTAATGACAGGAAAGCAGATGGACTGAAAGGAGCAAGCTTTATTGTGTTGGTTGCCACATTCCCACCTTTAGGGCTGTGGAGCCCACAGTGACAACCCTACGCCCTCAGAAGCCCAGAGATGTCACCCGCTCAGCCAGCCAGAATCTGGCAAGATCACATCCCCTGTGTCGTTCCTGAATATCCCTTTTTTCAACTTCCTCATCTTCTTTTTTCTCTTTTCTTATCTAGTTGTTTATATCTTTAAAGGAAGTCTGGTTCAGATGACTAAGCTTGAATCCTTTCCAAAGTTATTCTAACTCTTTGGCCAAAAAGGCAAGTAAAAGAGGAACTTTAAACAACCTGATTATTGTATACAACTGTGTCTGATAAGGCTATGCATGCATCTGTCATTCTTCAACAGAGTTGCACCAGAAACAGAGGCAGCATTTGTTATCTCTTGCTTTTATGTGACTCTCTCTAGTTTGTATTCAGGAAAGCCAGATCCCAACAGAATAAAAGAGCAAGATGCCTCCCAGCTCGCCTTTAAGTTTTTCGCCCCTTTCCATTTCCCCTTGCTTCCATACACAGACAGGTACATTCAGTACATTTATACTCTGGACCAGTTACTACTCAGGAAATGAACATGGATTCTTTTTATTGAGAGCTCTCTGACATGTTACCTGGGCGGTGGAAATACTTTTTCGTAAATCACAGACTCATGTAATGGTCTGGGTTGCAAGGGACCTGTGAAGATTGTCCAGCCCAACCTCCCCTGCTGTGGGCAGTGATATATTTTCCTAGATCAAGTTGCTTTGATTGGGCACAATCCAACCTGGCCTTGAACACTGGTGATGGTGCATCCACAGCCTCTCTAGGTAGCCTGTTTCGGTGTACATACTGTTCCAATTACTGTAAAAAATCAGTTTCACTTAGAAGTCTATCAAATTCTATTTTCATTCACAACAGACCTGTGTCATGTAGGACTTTTTGGCCTCTAAATTACTCCAGTTACCCCTTCAGCTAAGTACTGTAGCATACAGCTCTCTCGGATCCAGATCATATTTTCTGTCTCACATGCACTAAGCTGGAGAATTTGGTAGGAGAAGTAGACATCTGTACAAAACAAAGTAAAAAAAATATGGAAATGTGATTAAGTTCCTTTCTGAGTGGGATTTTACTGATGGGCCTCTGGTTCTGTAACATGGCAGTCAAGTAAAAGGTGCCTGTCTAAAGGCTTCACACTCCTCCTCTGATCAATCAGCAAGGCTTAAAATGATCTGCTAGGAAGGACTTTCCTTCTCTGCTCCAGTTTGGTCGCATCCCTCTCTAAAAAGAACAGCAGAGACCACCACTCTAAGAACTGCCTGTTGGAATCAATAAGGATCATCACACAGCTCCCTCATGGGTATCATTATGGTTCACTGCTGTCATTACTTGAAAATACAGCAAAAATCTCATTCTCAATCCTCTTGTACTCTCAGGTAATTTTCTTTCTCTTTGACTGTTCTCTAATGCAAAGCATTCAAACCACAATTGCCTGCCAAACTTCAAGGCACCTGAGTCTGGAGGCAAACAGTGAAAGTGCTTCATATCCACCTTGTACAGTAGCACATGTATCTTAGACTACACTTCATTTCACAGTCTTAGCGCCACAGCAAGCCCAGCAGTGCTGAGAAGGAGGGCAGGGTGGCTTGGGCATAGTGCAGGTTCAAACTAATGTCCCCTAATAATTTGCCTTGGTAGAGATACCTGGCTGTACTTGAATGAGTGACCTGCCTTCAGATCCTAAAGCCACAGGTGCTCATCCTGGAGGTCCTTTGTAACAACTCAGAATAATAGACAGTTGAAGAACGATTTTACTAGACCTCAGAGAAACATGTCAAAAAGAGCTGCAGTATAACCTAAAACAATATCAGTTTGTTGAAGAAGACCCAGCATATATTACACGTCTTCAAAGATCTGCTAGAGAGATTTAGAAGCTCTTTAAAGGACATCAGAAATCCACTAGGGCCAAATAACCTTGCATCTACTCTGTGCAGGGCATGAAAATAGGAAGTGTATGGAAACTAACTCCCAAATTCAGGTTCTTGGTAAAGTTCATCTTTTAAATTTAATTGGTGCCCTAGGGGAACATGAAGGTCAGAGTCAACTCTGAAGACTGAAGTAACTGGCTTTCGGAGTTGACCTCCATAACAATGTGTGAAACCACTACTGTGATTTCAAAGTCTCATTAAGTAGTAAATATAGGGCAAGCCAGAAGTGATTTTGCAGTAAATAAAAATGTTCATCCATTTAAATAATCAGACTCTAGTCTCATTACAGCTGTATTGCATGAAGCATTATTTGTAGAGAATACTTCTTAATCATCCACTTCAGTCAAATTTATAGGGAAACCAGCTTTAGTGAGTTAATTTCAAAGAATAACATGTTTGGTTTTGAATTATTCTTTCACAGCTGAAAAGAAAATCAAAGTGTTTTGAAAATTACTCTGAAAGAACAGAAAATTATAAACAACATTGAGTGAATGACTAGTAACTGCCCATTTGCAAAACAGAGGAAAACAAGATTTGCAAAACATAGCCTGCCTCCAAATATGAGAACCTGTTATATGGATACAGCCCTCTGCCCCTCCTATCCCACAGGAATCAGGCACCAAAAACTTCAGGGTACAAAACCTCAGACATTCAGACCTTCCAGATGGAGCATTTTACTTAAAGAACCTTTTACCCATGAGACAGTTTTGACATTGCTAATGAGAGATGGCAAATATCCTTTTAACTCTCTCTGTGATCTTCTGAATTGCTGTAAACAATATACCTAATAATAGAGAAAATTATGTCTTTGATGCTCTTACTGACTGGGGGAAGGTTTTTGGGTGACCGATGCAGCTTGTAAGATGTTTTGACATTAATATGTGTAGATCTGTAGCCTTAATAAAAGATCTTTTTATTTTCTAAACAGTGCAGACAAGGGAGTGCTCTCCAAACAAAATGGTATTGTTCTTCTAGCCACAGGCTCATCTGGGAGTTCATGAAATGGATGTTGGCCTATGCCTAATGCCTGTTGCCTTTCTGTCATGCCACACCATGAAGAGCCTGGCTCTGTGCCTCAAATGACTTCTCATTAGGTCGTGGGGACTGTCTGAAGGCTGGGCAAGCCCATGTCCCTCAGACTCCCCTCTCAGAGTAAGTGCTCCAGTGTGCAGCTGGCACCATGGCCCTACACTGAACGTGTTCTGGTTCATGGATGTTTTTCTTGTACTGATTGGGACAAACAGACCAGGCACATTACTTGAGGTGAGGTCCAACAGCTTCTGCTGTTGAGAAGGTAGAGAGAGAGGTAATGCCTTCCAGAGGTCCTTTCCAATAAGAATTTTTACACAATCTAATGAAATGATTGGCTAGTAGGTCCTAAAGGTATAAGCTAAGAAGCCTGCAGGAGGTAAATAGACTTCATGTGAGTGTAGGTGGGCTGTGTATTGTGATTGGGGGGGTGAAGATGAAAAGATGAGGTGTGTTAAAGGAGAGAAACTGTTGTTGGGGCAACAAGGGAGAAGTCAAAATAAAAAATTGGAGAACAACTCACCTCCAGATGTTCAGTTAAATGATCCAAGGTTTTACTAGAAATCGTGGAAATCTATAAATGGAGCTGATGAAATGATTAACTTTGGAAGAAAATTCCTGGAACAGAATCTGGTGGTTTTAGGGTATAAGACAATGTTAGAACTTGTGATCTCTTTTCTGTCATTATTGCTTAATTACTCATTAAAACATTGAGAAGAAGAAATGGATGCAAGAATGCCTGTAGTTTTCTTTGTTTCTGGTCATTCTGTAGTGTGGCAGTACTGGCACAAAATACCCAATGGCACAAATGGCAAAAGTTTTTCTTCTTCTCTTGGCTGAGAAGGGAACATGAAACTGCAAAGGGGAGAGCAACAAATGAAACCATTCTGCTCCTCTGAGCTGGAGATCAAGCTTGTCACATCACACTGCATCCTAAGACTCAGGATATTTTGTGTTTTCCTAAGGTTCCAGTTTCTAGAACTGAGAAGTGTGCCCTTGCGGTTTTACTGAGCACCTAGAAAAAATAAAGGACATTTCAAGGTTTAGGGTCTAGAGAGCAAATACTGCCAACCCTCTGTTTCATAGTTTTCTCTTTTTCATTCCTTGTTCCTGGAGTAGTTGGTCAAACTGGCCACCATAAGTGTGTTTCTACCTCCTGGGACACTAATGATGGAATACACAGTTCAGAAAAACCTGTGGTGAACACGAGACATGCTGTCTGCTGGTTTTAAGCTCTCTTTTTACCTGGTGACAGTGAGGAGCTGCGGACACACATTTGTGTGTTACTGTTCTAGGTATTTATTCCTGAGAAGATGAGGAACGTGACACGTCCCAGGTCTGAAGGGTCGTTAGTGCAGCAACCTCCATGTTCTGATTTCAATGATGAATGTGTTCGACCTGAATCATACAAAATCTATTTTAAAAATTCATATTTCCTTTTTCTTCCTGCTCCCAGAGGCTCAGTGTACTTTTTGAAAAATGACTCACTTCTCTCAAAGACCACTTGATATTCAAACAGCTGAACTACTGCTTTTAACCAATGGTTTATTGAAAGATTTCCCAACGCCCTTGCTAGCTCTTTTGGGCAAACACCTTTTCTGCCTTGTCTTGAAGATGCATTTAGAAGTCCCATCAAAGACCCCAAGCAAAAGGTTTCAAGATAAGTCTTGTCAAGCAGCAGAGGTGAACTTTAGGTTGACATCAAAGTCAGGCCAGAAGTGTGTCAGGCCAAAGCCCTGGTGTGCAGAGGGTGACATGTCCTGGGCCAGCCCAAGCATGGTGCATCTGTCTTTTCATGCCATGTGTGCAGCAAAACCACCCAGCTGAAGGAAAGGCATGCTGATATAGTACAGCTGATGGCACTGGAGGGGGTGGGTATTTTGGCTCCTTTGGGTTATATTGTTATTTTAAATAGATGCTTAGGCAATTTTTATATTCTAAACAATGACAGCTGGAGACAAAAAGCTGCTGTGAGTATGTCTGAGAGCTAGTGTAAAAAAGCTGTGATCATACAAAGAAAATTTTATGCCTTGTTACTCCTTAGAACAGTTAGGAGTGGACAAGGTTTATGTTGATCACAAATATTAATAGATTTTGCTGTCTTTCCTGCAATACCACTATCTACATTTGCTTCTAGAAATTATTTGAGATGTATGGCAGGGATGTTAAATTTTAACTAATCTCTTTCTTTCATGATATAGCTGTTCTCTTCCTCATTTATGTCTTGAGTAAGTGTTGATAAATGTTCACATTTGCAGTAAAATTTAGCAGTAAAATTCAGTTTCATCTTGGTTTTGCAGTGACCATATCTGAGCAGAGACTATTAATATTGATCATCACAATCTAATTCAAAGCAGAGAGCAAAATGCAGGGATGTTAAAGCCTTGGGCAATTGTCATAATTTACTGTTAAGGAGAAAACTTTATGGTTAGCTGCCTGGATTAAAAATCCCTAAGAGTTTTCCACAGGAAAGTTTTATTAAAGGCATGCAGTATAGTTAAATGTAGTTATACAACACTCCCTCCTAACATATATAGCTACACGTACATTTATGTACCTGTAAAATCAAATTTCCTTGCTCCTCTTAAATGACATTTTATATAATTTGAAAAAGAAAAAAAAAGTAAAATATCATATAATTCTTAGTATCACTTATGTTGTATTTTTATAATATTTTCTGTTTCCTTCAGCTCAACTAAATGCTTTCTCCTCAAAAAAAATCCCCCAAACCAAATCCAAAAGGACCAATCAGCTTCATTCCTGTCATCATGTCTTCATGGAAACATTTATCCAATCATAGTCAGTTTTGCACCATGGCAATATTTAACTCAGCTTGAGAAAACCAGTTTGATGGCTTCAAACACCAGTTTGGTGCTGTGAGCTGGGGTAAGGTGCTGCGTCCTCGCCCCAAATGCTTGTCCCAGAATCACTCAGCCCTGGCTAGCTCTCCAAAGGGGCAAGTAGGGCAGCAAGAACCCCCCCCGCTGGACCCAGGTGGGCTTTAGGGAGTGCTTCTGTGGGTTCCAAGGATGCCGCAGATCCGGTTGGCGTAAGAAAGGAGAGTCTCTCGCTGGGGGTTTATCCCGAAGCTTTATTGGCTCTGAAGAGCCCAACCGCATACAAATGAAACCAACGAACAAGAGCACCTGAGAGGTGCAGACAACAGATTATATACTGGGAGGGGAGGGGAACTGACTGACCAATAGGGAGACAGTAGGGAGTGGCTCTTGTAGGGATTGACATACAAGCGATCCAATGAGGGAGGAACAAGGGAGGGACCCCAGGTCCTTATCCAATCACCTGGCGCCCTGGATGGAAACTTCCAGATGTAAGGGAAGAGACACCAAGTGATGGACAAGGCACCTGGGAGGGGACAGGGGAATGACTAAGCACTTTTTAGGTTGATGGACACATAAGGGGAGGTGGGAAAACTAGGGAAAAACCAAAGGTAATGCAGGGGTACAAGGGAACGAACCATTACAGAACGAAAATATAATAAAACATAAAAACACAATTCCACAGTGAAGCTTGCCTTGCTGCCTGGGTATCTCTATTTGGTGCACTCAGCTGGCCTGTGAGACAGGGATGCCCCGGGAGAGGGGGCACAGGTTTCCTTGCTGCCACATCCTGGAACACGGCTGTGCTCAGCCTGGACTGTGGCGTGTGATGATGAGTTTTGTCAGGGCGATGCAAGCCGGAGCTGGCACCAGCCCAGAGAGCCTGAGCCCTGCAAATGACCTGGGAGAGTGGCACGGTGCAGTTCTTTGCTCCCTTCCTGAGGTGACACCGTGTGTCCTGCAGGACTTTGCTCAGAGCTGGGGACGGGACTCCTGTTGGTGAGGCTCAAGGATCTATCTGTTTGTGCATCATTGTTTGCTTGGTGCGTAGAATGAGAGGTGTGACTTGTGCAGGTCAGGCAGGGCTGCCCAGGTTAAACATCAGCTGTGAGGAGCCCAGCCAGAGCCCTGGGGGCTGCAGTGGGTGAGGCCAGAGAAGAGCTGCATTCATCCCTAGGCAGCAGCAAGCTCTGTGCCACAGGTGGTCATGTCCAACTGGCTCTCCTCTGGGAATACACACTTCACCTACAGGTGTATGTCCACAGCATCTTAGGTGAGTACAGATGGTGGCAAAGTCACACTCTTTAACTTGTTACAGGCTGGCAGAATTACATCGTACCCACATTTACAGGATGGGTCAGCATACATGCTGAGAAACTCTAAAAACCAGGCCTCACATATCCTTTTCATAGATGCTAAATCTCCAAAGTTTGCAGACTGCAACTTGGGCAAATGTATTTTCAACAAAAATCTGTATATATGTAAGCACAGACCGGAGTTTTTCTTTGAATGATAGATTTTCAGCACATATCACCCTTGCCAGGCTGGTTTTTCCTATTTCCACTTTGTGTCTGAATTTTTTTCTCTACAAAGTCATGGAAAATTGTAGCATGGAGATAACAATTTAGCTGGATAAATTTTAATTTTTCTGTACAAAGAACTGCCGTTAGCAGGTTAGATTTAGGATCCAAGGATCTGGGATCTCAAGCTTTATTCTCAGCCATACAATTGACTTGTGCTCTGACTTAAGGCAAATCGGTTTTCACTTTTTATTTTTTCATTTTTTTGTTGCATCAACAGGAACAGGATACAACCTCACAGATCTTCATTAGAGTTTGTGAAACATTTCAAGGTTTTTGGATGAGGACAGGAGTCATTCCATATGATAATCCTGATGTCTAATAGCCAGCTCAGGGACTGCCAACCTTCTGTGTGCAGAGCAGGCACTCAGGCCATGGTATCAACCTGATAAATGGTCTGCTTGATTCCCTTCTCTCCCTGCCTCAGCCACCTGCATCAACCTCTAGTTTCCTCTCTTGTGCTGATCATGTTAAAGCACTAGCTGTATTGATTTTAGAGCAAATAGAATTGATTTTAGAGTAAATCTCTTAGATATTGCAGGAGAGATTCAGAGTCCATTTAAATGACTAGGCACCCCTGATATGCTTCATTAGATCCAGGGCAAGCAGGGGCAACACCTGCAGCATAGTAATAACCAGATCAAAGCTTCTGCTATGTTAACACATAAGACCATTCTGAAAAGGGAATGCAGATGGACCTGATCCCATCCATTCACCAGCTTCTTTATTGCTTAGTAATTTGGGTGTATTTATTTTCTCATTACAGACATTGGCGATATGGCTGATAGCTGTGTTGTGTGATATGATAGCTGTTTTTGTGTCACATTCCTGAATCTTAGATCCAAGCAAAATACCTAGTAGTTCTAATGAGAACAGAATTCAACTCCATTTGGAGAAATAAAATACTCTGGATTGCAAGGCTAGAAAGTAAAGGAATTTAGTAAAGGAATTTCCTGTAGTAAAAACAAGCCAAACCGAAAAAAAAAAACCCAACCAACCAACCAACCAAAAAACCAACCACAAAAAACCCCAGCAAAACCAGTCATGGTGAAGTGGCACAAAAAATTAAACTATCTGGGTTTGTTATCAAGGAATGCAGATGTCTGGGTTTGTTTTTTTTTTTCCATGCAGATAGCCCATAACAAAGCCCAGCTATGCATTGATGGAATAACAGTGTCTACATCAGTCTCTGTGGAGAAACTTGTAAACAGAGTCACTGGGAAGTTTGGAAAAAAAAACTACTATAACATTCAGCTCTTGTGGAGCATAGTGTGACTAAGAATATGATACACCTCTGTTGTGCAGCCATTTATCAGTGAAGCTAAAAAGGTCTCATAACTTTAGGAAGAAAAGAGAAAGGGGGCAGGAAACATATTTCCTTAAAATTTTAACATGTTTATATTCATTTCTGTAGGAGTACCACAATGGTAAGAGCTTTAGAAATGCAGGTACTTTACAAATTATCTACTTGTGCACCACAGACTTTCTAATATGACTATTGACATTCAAACTTGTGTTTCCCAGAGCTATTGGCAACTGCAAAGAGTGAGTGTGAAGTGGGTTGTTTCTAACAGGATTTTTAGATTAGGTTCAGTTTATACCTCTGGAGTTTAGAACTGATTCTGACCTTTGAGGTTTCTTTATTCCTCTCACCATTGTTCTGCATTGTTTTGACTTTCTGTACTTCAAATTAGTATTTCAACAAGCTGTTTCATCTGGGTGTTCCTAACAACTGCCCCTGTAAGCCACTTATGCCTCTAGACCCATGCCTGGGAGCTGAGAGCACTGTGAGGTGTGTCTGGGCATGACAGTGGCTGTTGGTGCCAGCTATACTGCTCAGCACTGGACATCGAGAGCAGGGCCATGCTTGACCAAGGTCTCCCTATTGTGCATGTGCATGACCAGCCATACAGATGCAGTTTCACTGTGTCAGTGCTGCAGCAAACTCAGTGAAACAATGCTGCCTGCACCAGGCCATGGTGCAGTTCATATCAACCTCCTTGGTAATCAAAAAAAAGATGGAGGTCTTGGAGGTATCTAATGACTGGCTGCCTTATGGCTTCCTTGCATGGCAGCAAGGCAGAAAATGGTGCATTCACAGTGATCCCAGCTGAGGAGAGTGTCCTACAGGTTACTATTGCAGCAGCCAGTGTCCAGAGCAGCTCCTGGTCTTGAGAGCTACATGCCTGTCAAGTCAACTCAAAGCTTGGCAAGGCTCAGAGATCTGATGCAGTCCCTGGCCTTATGACTCAGGCTTCCCAGTGAACTTACTTGTCTTTGGGTTTGCCACTTGCTGGCAGGAGGCTAAAATTAGCATCCTTTCCCAGCAGATAGTCAACAGAAATTTTTTGGCTGCAGACATGCCAATTGGGTCATGACTAGTGGAGCAAATCTTATGATGAGAGTCATAAATCAACTGTCTGCGAGCAGTTTGACTTAAACAGGAGCTAACCAAAGCCGAGCCTGTAATTCATTAGACTCAAACAGTTCCTAGAAAACCACAGCTAGCCCAGCAGGTGGGGAGATAGCTGTAAGAGCCCTGTGTGTAGGGCAGAGCCATCAGCTCAGCTGGCAATCCCTTGCTTACCAAAAGCAGCACATGGGTGCAGGCCCACAAAGAGGAATTGGTTAAAAGTTTAAAATGAATAATTCAATGCTCCTTTGATTTGTTTTAACTACTGCAGA
Source organism: Taeniopygia guttata (assembly GCF_048771995.1). NCBI lineage: Eukaryota > Metazoa > Chordata > Aves > Passeriformes > Estrildidae > Taeniopygia > Taeniopygia guttata. The sequence continues at coordinate 19,659,773 of NC_133025.1, forward strand.
ATGTGTGTCCTGCCACATTACTTCAACCTTGGAATGAAGTACAAATAGATGTGATTCAGACTCTAAATATTTAAAGCCAGAATCTAATCTTAGATACATTGTGTGTACTGTCATCTCAAAAATCCGCTAAAGAGAGGCAATGATGGACAGCACAGATTGAAATTAAATTCAAGCTCTGTATTAAAAAACTTGCCCTGCTAATTGACATTAATGACTAACCACAAAGAAACTTATGTCTGTCAGTGACAGCAGTGCTCAAGTGTTCTTTGTCATCACTGTCTTTGTTAACTTTAGAAAAGAATAGTCCAAAACCACCTCACAGGGAAAGAACGTCACATCCCCTTTCTCCCTGTTTTCTTAAAGAGATGCAGCTAAACTATTAACTTCTTCCAGTTAAATGCCAAACAAAACATTTCTAATCTACTTTTCACTGAAAAGAAAGATAAAATCACAACCGTAACTTAAAGCAAAAGCTATAATAGTACTTGGGCAGTTACAGGCTCTTGCTATAGATAGGCAGGTCAAAGCAATCAGCATATGAATCTTCACACACAGCCAGCAAACCCATAACTTGACACAGCTCTCTACCGAATATTATTCTAAGAGGAGTAAGCTCACCAGGGCATGACCCTATTAAATACCAAACCTGTAGTTCCAAAATAGCACAAAACCTAGATGGATGATCTCATTTCCACCAGTAATGGGCTAGAATACAAATAAAGGATAGCCACTGCTTCAAGTGCACAAGGAAACAAAATAAGGCCATGTTAGAATAAAGGGTAGAATATACATTGACAGCTGAGCAGAAGAACCTGCTACTGCTGAAAATGATGGCAGTCTTTCTTTTCCCTTTGCTGGACATTAAGGCCTCATTACGGGACTTTTGTATATGATAACCATGTAGCAGCCTCCCAAGACAAACTTTAGTTCAGTAAAAGAAGCAATGGGGCTAAACACCCACACCAAGCAAATGAGCCGTGGAAATCTAGCTTCATCTAAAGGCAAAATGATGTTAATGTCTGTCACTTTTGAATTTAGGGGTAGCATAGTACAGCCACCAGTCCAGGGTAGAGCGATGCAGAGTTTAGGTGGAGTTCAGACCAACTAAGAAGGACCATTCATACATCAGAGGTGAATAGTAATGTATGTGTAGAGTATATTATTAACAAAACAAAAGTCTTTTACCTTAGGCAGATGGAGATGTTTTATGTTTCAAAAAGGTTGTCTGCTCTAGCACAGAAAAATCCACTTCTATAATTTTCCAATGAGATGAACCTCATTGGGAATGAGGGAGATGGGAGTGTCTGAATGCCCATGGGGTGCTTTGGAGATGAAAAGTGCATGATTAATTCAGGCAGTGATTGTTTCCTTCCTTGGGCTTTCAGAGGAATGTAGCATTGTGGTTCAGAAAGTGCCACTGAAACACAAGGTGAAAACCCCCACAAAGAAGGATCACATGAAGGAAGATGAGGAAAGCAGCCAGACCCATGATAATAGTATTCCAAATAACATCCTGGAGGCAGTTTTACAATTTTCAGCATTGCCACGGACCTAGATGTAGCTGCAGGAAACATGGATTTAGGTTTGTTTTAAATCCCATGGATTGGAGTCCAGGCTCTGCAACTAGCAAGTATGATCTCTTACTGAATAGGAGCATAGCCACAGGAAAGAAAAGATTAAGAGTATCAAAGGAATACATTTTTTCATTTCACTCCTTTCTTATTACAGTAGATTAAAAGAAAAAAGTGAGTTTTGTTCAACATTCAATTTTGAGAACAATTAAATAAGCCAAAAACATTGTTCAGAATTAGAGCACTGAATAAAGGATTTCAAAAACACAGTGTGAGGTTCATGGTGGGATTTTTATTTCCTTTTAAGATGAACCATATACATCTGTATGAGATCTATTGTCCTCTGTCCCACTGAAAAAATAGTTTCTTTCTGAAGCGTCCAATCTGTTAAGACACATAGGTTCTTTAAAAGCTTAAAAAAAGAAGGAAAGCACTCAAACTCTCTTCTGGTTCAGATGGCAATTATCTGAGAAGCAGCAGAGAAACAGGAATACATGGGTAAATGAAACAGCTTTTGATGGCCTGGCAATGAATGACAGTAGGATTTGTCCTCTTTGGTAATGACATGCAGCAGCAAGCAGTATGCACCAGCAAGACAGAAGTCAGCCCTGACTGTCTGGTACAACTGCAGTGATCTTTCACAGCATAGATGGTTATTACAAGCCTGCACAAGGGAAACCACTTTATTCTCTAATGGATGGAGAAATATTCCTTGATACTGAGGCAAAAGGGGACACCATTTAAAGAAAACAAAACCTTTGAAAATTTCCTTGTAACTGTGGGTCTGGAAAGTCTCTTTTCCTTCTGTTCTGCAAAAACTGTTGAACACCAAGAATTCCACCATCACTTTTGGGCCCCATCAAGACAAAGGCTAACAAAAGAGGGAGGCTAAAAGACCAAATCTAGTTTACAATTCCAGCTTTCATACTCATCATTCATCAACTGAAGGAGGGTTTCTCAAAATAAAAAAAACACAGACTAGGTATGTAGAGTCAGAAAAACACCCCCACTGATCATTATAGCTTGTATGCTGCTATCATTCATTCTCCAGGGAATCCTGTGCTCCAGGCAGATCTGGCAAAACAGACAACTAAGAGAGGAGCTGTGTGTAATGGAGAACCTGGAATGCTTCAGGCACAGAGTTTGACTGTATTGAGCTTGTATTGAGGGACAAAAGCAAGTCACAAGGGCCACAGTGCTTACCTTTCCATTGCATCAACTCTAGTGACTGGAAGCGCCAAACTTCAACTCCTCTGAGTGGAAGGCAGAATAAGACAGGACTCAAGTCAATTGTTGATAGAAAAATGGTAGGTAGACATCTTCCTTTAAACCTCTGAAGTTCACTGTCTCACTGCTCTGAACAGTTTCTCTAGGCAGAGATAAAAAAGAAAAAAAACCCAATTTCCTCTGTACGTTTTTTTTCTAAGAGAAGACAACAGTCTTGGGAAAAGTCTTAAGCAATCTTTGCTCAAGATCAAATTATTTAGAAAGAAACTCCTCAGAGAACTGTTACACCACATGCTTATGTTCATATGGGAACCCTGACTAGAACAATTATCAGGATAAATAGAGGTTTTGGCACCTAGGAAGCATGTAAAAGAAGGGTTTCCCTATCAGATTCAGAGATTGGGATTTTTTAGGCCATGTAGGTACATATCATCAAGGCCATACTATAGCTGAAAATGGTTGTGTTACTAATAAGGCTAGAGAGCCTGGAATGATAAAGTACTGGCCACAAAAACTCATCAGTGCTGGTAAGTCCAGGACAGTTGAATTTCAAACTCAGAGCCATTTTAAGTCTTTATGTAGGCTAAAAATCCTCTGTGTTACAACAGTTTGTGAGATTGTGAATTCCAGTTTGAATTTCTGAATTGCCTGTGTGGTTTTGTTTATAGTGATGACTCTGTTTATTTTCAAAAGGTTACCAGAAAGGCCAGCTTTAGAGAGTGCATGTAAAAACAACTCGGACTCAGCAGGCTGAGAAATGGATCCAACACAGCAGGGTTCAGAAGGGGGTAGGGTGTAACAGACTGATCAGAGAAGTCATCTTCAGGAGACATGAATGCTTCACATATGTGAGTTAGTTGAGGTCCTCTCCACCCATAACCACTTGCTTATAAATCTACAGCATATAGAGAGCAGCAAAAAGATCAAGTAAGGCATGAGAGGGAAACCTGGCACTAAGGAATAGAGAGTGAATTCCTGGCCAGAGACCAAAAAAAACCCATTCTCGTTCAGTTGGGTGAGTTACTACATATCAAACAAGCAGGTACAGGGACCTTGTCCTATCATAAGAGATCTCTATTTGCATGTTTGCTGGTGAGGAGCAAGCAAAACCTTGGAGAGGCTGCTGTCAGCAATGGGATTCACACCTGCTGGCGGTGCCTGTACCACCAGCAATCTTGGTCTGGGAGATGTCTAAGCAAAGGAACTTTGCTCACTGCTGCTATGGAGTAAAGTTTTGCCTGTTTGGCAGCCAGAAGGTTCTTCTGCTTTAAGAAATGCCACTTAGAGGAGCTGTGGAAGGGGTGAAAAGGAGGGAGACCGCCAGTGAGCTTTTTCCTTTTATCTTGTAGATGAACCAGGTGTCAGGAGCAGCAGAAACCAAGTGAGGAGCATGAAGGTTTTTAAGAGTCAGATTGCTAAAATGTAATGAAAACTGAAGACAAAAACTAGCCTGAACAAAACAGAGCACCGGAGTGGAAAAATAAGCACTGGAGAAGCTTAGCCAAAAGGGGAAATAATAAAATAAACGAGCTCAGTTCTTCAATTCAAATTCCAACTTTGTGCTTTCAGGACAGGGGACTTGAAGAAATTGAAGAGCTGGCATTATGTTTCTTTGTAGCTGCAGCTGCTCACAGTTACCTGCCTCTGTGTTCCCTGGCAGGCAGCACTGCAGCACTGATAGCCTACAAATTTCCCAGGATGTGAGAAAAGGGCACCAAGAATGACTAATGGATCCATGATGAACTGGCACATGCCAGCAGACACACATGCCAGTTGTCTCACAGGTAGGATCCAGCTAGAGCACTGCTGCATCCCACAGCTGCAGTCTGCAATTGCTCTGTGTCACTGGTGATGGGGGACATATAATGTTCCCTCTGAAAGCCCTACTTTCTCAAGCAGGGCTTTCTGGTCTCTCTGGAGAGATGCTGCTGCGACTGTATTTTAATTTGCTTTTGGGTCCCAAGATACATCAGGCAAGAGGACCTCACTCTGGTATTTTGCACTACATACTTGCTTCTCCAGAGTACTGTCATTTTTCAGAGCAAATGCCAATAAAAAGGGCATGATGTCAGGCATTCCATCTGCAGGATGTGGGGCGCTCCTCCATTCCTAACCACAGACTGATGGATGCTTCTGCTCCATCCCTCCCAGAGGGAGCATTACAGATCCTTTCAACGCCCATCCCCCCAGTTTCAGTAAAGATCCACTGACACTTGGTGGAAAAAACAACATTGTATTTGATTTACAATTAACAGGATTTACAAATAATGAAAAAGAAACAGATTAGCCATGAAATTAGGATGCCTTTGTAGATGAAAGAATAACTGGCAAAGCACCTCGCTGTAGAAGTTGTATAGCTCAGTCCTAAACAGTATAAAATAAGTTACAGCCCAGGCAGGTTCAGGAATGATTATAGGCAAATGCAAGAAGTCGAGTACAAGCAAACAAAAAAACTGCTCACAGCCTACTGGGCAGGAAACCAGTTCTGGTGAGGCTTTTGATTTTCAGAAACTGAAGGAAAGGCCCACTGACAAATACTAGGAAATTTTCAAAACGGGAGAGAAAAAAATATCAACAGACAGTAAAAGTCAGTATGTGACAACCTACTAGGCAGGGAGAGCTGGGGGCAGACACTGCATTAGCTTGCTGAGAGTCAGCAGAGTCCGGGTGTTTGGCAGGACAATGAACGAAGGAGTACAGATGGCAGCACTTCATTAAAATGCTACTTTACTGCCAAAAACTTGCAAGACAAAGAGAAGTAAAGTTCTCTGATGTGCAATACAGCAATTTAAGAAGACGTACCTAACTTTTTGATTTGTACGGCGCTTACCTATATTGTAAACACACACTTTCTGACAAGGTATTTCAATTTTCTTTGCTATGGATTATAGTGTATATTCAATCAAATGCAGCATTCCAAGGCTCAAAACTGACTGAGTGGTTTTCAATAGTTGGGTATATGATTTTTTCCAATATCATAGTATTTTACATCACAGATACAATAAAAACAAGTGATGGTATTTCTAGGACAGTTCCAAGATTCAAATAAAAAATCATCAGAACCATTCTAAAATAGGGTATTATACATAATCGTGTTAAACAGCACACTCTCGGCAAGCAGCTAATTACAAGCATTCTGCTGGTCATGTTTTTCACACAAAAGTCATTCAATAGCACATAAATACTTATTTTTCTGATCTGCTTCTTTTTACAAAACCATTCATCAGATTCACAGAATTAGTACAAGTAAGGCACATTAGCATATATCATAAAACTCACAATAATAACAAAGAGGTTTAAAGTTTTAAGGACTGATTCCTTCTTTGCAGTGATTTCTGAACCGAACAAGACTTCATCAGTAGAACTCTTCTACACTGATATTATTCTTATTTCTTTCACAGCCAACTGTGGTGGGTGCATCACCATTGAGATAAATAATTAAATTTAGAACCACGTGTGGTAGCAAATCCCATTTTTAGATCTTGCAGAGAAATCAGACACTTTGTTCGCTATGTTCATTATGAGCAGAGACCAAGTTTTAGAGCTCTATGGAAGTCAATTTCCAGTTATCAAAATAAAAGGAGATATTGCATGTGTCTCTGAGTATGTTATTGTTTTCCTAGTACAAATATTGCTTAAGGTAGAAAGGATGCTATGGGATTGAATTTACTTGCATAATGAATTCTAAATGCTGATGTCTCAGATTCTACTAAAACAAATGCACGAAAGGTTTTTCTTCTTCCACCCCCCACCCTGCCCCCAACCAAAGGACTCTCTTTCCCACAGAAGATTCATTTACACACAACACAGCTTTTAATTAGAAGCATAATTTACAGTAAAAATTCTTTACATTACACCTCTGCTATCAAAAAACCATGAAATCTTTCATTTAAAGTTGTAATTATACATTAAAAAATAGAACACTATTTCCTTAACAGGAAGAATGAATTTGAACATCTTCAGATCAGATTTCTTTATTGCGGCTTTTGAGTCAAAGGTCAGTCACTTTATTCTCTAGCGCAGCTGCTATTTGCTGTAAACGGAAGGCAAGCTGCATTTTTTGTGCAGCTGGATCCTCTTCAAGTGCATTTATAATCTGGAATATATAAACACAGAAAGTTTAGAATAATTTAGCTTAAAATGTATGACACAGTTCCGAGACCAAGTGTTTGATACTACTTTGGTTGTAAAGAGTCTTTTGCAATCACTCTGTACCAAAGTCCATCTATTAGGTCTCATGTTCTATTTTTCCACAAAGACAGTAAAAATTATTGTCTCTGTTGCTTTATCTAAGTTGCTGTAATGTTTCCCATTATGTTGGGATATAAGCAAATTAATAGGTAGTACTTTATCTTGTAAAATATTATGTTCCAAGATGGAGCAGGCAGGGGAATCATTTCCTTAGAGCTATTAAAGAAACAGTGCTTTTGCATACAGTGCACCCTACAAAGCTTAAGGATCATTTACCATCAGTAATTATATCCCATCCCCATGAGCTGTAGCTATGAGCAGCTCCTGGGTGGTCCATGCACAGGCATGTGCTAGGACAACGGAAGGTCTCCTGTGTCTGTAGGCAATATGAAGAATAAAGCCGGCAGCTCCCTTTTGGCTCTCGCCAAGAAGTGCCAAGACTCTGGCCCAGCACAGCGTAGTTCAGGAAAGCAAACAGCTCCTCAGAGGAGCCCTCAGCATCCCACAGCCTCTGCTGTACAGAATATATATAAGAGGATATGACTCTTAAGACACAAGGGATTTGAAAACAAGAGCCAGTAAAGGTCAGCTGTTATGAGAAGGTTTTTCTTCAAATAGAGTTTTTAGGGCTTCCCAGATCAAATCCAAAAGGTTTTGAAAGGTTTTCATTTCCACCATCCTTTAGGAAAACTTTCCCACCAGCTATTAGATTTCTCCATTAGAAAAATGTGTTACGTGACGAAACCATTCCTTTTCTACAACTGGCTTTATTAATATAAGTCTGACAGTGTAATCAAGCAGAAACCTTTAGTACTGTTTAAATACTATATCAACTTGCAAGTACAAAGATGGAAAAATGGAGTTTGCCTGTCACTGCCTGTGGTTCTTAATACTTTTTGAACATCACTGACAATGGAGATTAATGCAGTCAGAATAAATCTAGCCAATAATTTCATTTTGAAGGGCTGGTACAGTGTTTGCATTTCCAACACTGGAGTAAATTTGTTTAGAAATAATTATTTTAATGAGTTTGTTTTTAAAGCATGAAAATATTTTTAAAAGACAGACTTAATAAATACTTATTGCAGTATTTAAACTGAGCCTGATTTAATTTTATATTGTTTCCTTAATTTAAACAATTATATCTAGCTGTAACTCCTTAAATCTAGACTAAATAATTAATGATTTTCTCTACTGGTGAATATATCCTTCATATAAATGTGGACAATTAGAATGTACCCACTCAGTCATTGTCAAGCCCTGCAGAGATGCAGAAGGTACAGCACATGCTGGGAACAACTGTGTCAGTAATAAAGACAAGGGCAGCTGCAAAATGTTCCAATTTATGCAAATTAAAACATTTTCATGGAAAATAAATAAGCTTGATTAATTTTACTGAATGGTTCTTGACAGATTATCTCCACAAGTCTGAATTAGCAGCCTTTTCATCAGATGCACCTCATTGTTACACAGTGATGTACACGGAAGGGAAGAGCTGCAGCTACGTACTGGGGTGTGTTGGCCTGCCACTGATGAGGTCCCACAGGCTGGTGGCTCTGCCTGAGGTGTGGGTGAATAAGGGATTTACAGTTCAGCTGTCATTCAGGGCCCTCAAGTGTTTTTGTAAGAGTTCAAACTACGGACACATTTGGGAAGGCACTGAAAGCCAGCTTAGCACTGGTGATGAGGGGTGAGGCAATGCCAAGGGGGTGGCCTACATTCCTCTGGCTACTTCTCCCACTGACCATCATTGCAAGACGTCTCAGGGTGATTTGATTTTCCCTGCTTGCATCTGTTTAAAAGCTGTGACGGGCTGGCTGCTCCTGTATAAAGCAGCTGCAGTGAAAGATGCAACTAACTGTCTTTAGTGCTAAATGTAAGTGAAAACATGAGCTGTGCTGAGGTGCAAGACTAAGCGAATAGAGCTCACATGTACTGTGTTACTTTTTGATTCAGCATCTGTTCTTACTTACTTGAATTCTAAGAGTTTTCTGGAGGCATTCATTTCCATGGAAACCTTTGAATAAAAGTTTCCTTCTCTCTTTTTGTCTTCAGATTAAGTTTGGAGAGCCATAGCCACAGCCCAGCTACTCTGGGATATTCTTTGTCCCCCTTTCCACAGAGTGTGAAAAACCAAAGAAACTTTTTAAACTGAAGCTGTGAGCCTGCTTTTAAATCAGGCTACATTCAACAGTTACTCTGGTTTACTCTAGGCAGGCACTTCACTTGGCATGGCAAAACAGGGATGGTACCATGCATGTAAGTTTAAGGAGCATTTTAACTAATAAAAAGGTCATGGCTCCAATACCGACAAGCAAAACAAGTTTAATGGATTTTTCCTAATAAAAAAGCACACTGTCTTGAAACCTGATATAGCTCTGATGACTTTTTGCTCAGTGACATTGTTATATACTTATTAGGATGGCAGAACTGAAGAGAAATGATTTTTAAAGATATTTATCTTTCAGATCTTGTTTAACTATCCATTAAACTATCCCTACCAAAACCAGATAGCCATAATGAAATTGTTCATTTATAAGGACATTATCTTGACCAGTGTAATTGCCAAGCAGGGTATATTACTGCAAGGATTTTGTTCAGCATTGCTTTTACCTGATTTTTTAGTGAAATCCAGAAGTCACTCCTTTAGACTAATGTCAGCTTTCATACCCTTTTATCATTGATATTAAAGCATGAAAACAAAAGCCATAACTTACCTCATCATAGTATTTGTTAGTGTACTGGTAGAGTTGGTGTAGAGCCACAAGCGTGTTTAAGGAATCAGTATGTGCCTGTTAACACAAGCAGGCAGCAAACATATCAAAATAGGATCACACACAGCTAAAAATTATGCACATGCACAACTGTTGGGTACAATTGAAAGAATTTCCAAATGCAAGCTCTGGGTTGAACTTTTGTTAAATGTCACTTGGGGCAGAGAAAAGGAGTGAGAAAACTTCTGTTTGGTGATTTTTAGATCAAGACTTTCCCTCTGGTATTTTTCCAGCCTGCCCACAACTCTTAACATTGAAGTTGGAAGATATTTTGAACTCTGAACGCCAAACCACAGGCTACAGCTCAAACATCTGTTAGCAGCATGGGTATGAAAAGCTAAAGCATTTACTCAGTACAAGCTACATATTGTTGAGATATTAAGCCCTTTCTCCAGCTGTTTTTACATCCTAAAAATTATTCACACCTCACTACACCAAAGGTGTAATGCCTCAATATCATGTCCTCATGTACATTTGGAAAAAGCCACGTGAAACATGAAGATAGAAAGGTAGGTGGTGGTGGTGGTGGGGGCACATGGTGAGAATAGAGAGAGAAAGGACTTCAAATGAAGTAGGAAATAGCCCTTCCATTACCTTATCTTCCCCCTGCCTCCACACATGACCTATTTAGTGAATGTGCTCTACCTGTTCAAACAGATGTTCTTCATTCAAATGTGCAGGATTCAAGTCTCTAGCTATTCCTTTAGTCTTTTAAGTTAGTTAAGAAAATGGAGAATTGCAAAATATTGCTACTGGCATAAATTATTACCCTAGGGATAAAGCAGCAGAGAAACATCCATCTTCCCTTGCTCTATAAAAGTCACTTTTAGAGCTGGTCAAAATTTGCAGTGTTCAATCACTCTTCCATATTAATTTTGATCATAATTTATAATGAAAATAGAAAGGAAGAACATAGCCTGTTAATGTTAAAACATTATATTGAATTTACTTTTAATCACCAAACATTTTAATTTTATATATATCTCAATTTATGTAATAAATAAAGTGAACTGTAAAATGAAATGTCACTGCAAATGAGTTTTGTAGTGAATGACTGAAAATAGAAATGCTCTCATGAGGATGTTGATCTGCAAAATGTTAGGTCCTAAGGGCACTGAAATAAACAAACCACAAAAAATTCCCCAAACATCCTCCTTACGCTAGAACTCTTCAACTAAATTAAGCAAATGAGCAAACCAGCCGGTAAATACTCTGCCTTCTTGCTCAGGCTAAACAACATCTTTAGGACTGGTGAGGCACTCTCTGGGTTCTCCAAGTTAAATAGAGTGCTTCAAAGGCAAGAGCCTGCCCGAGCTGAGCTGAGCTGCAGAGCAGACAGGCTCTTTCATGACTGAAGCAGGTTTTGTAACGACTTTGTTCCACCTGTCTGCAACTGAAGTCCCAGACAGCAACCACCACACTCTGCTCTTCTCCACCCGAGGTAACCCAAATAACCTACATTGCTAAATCTGCCACTGAGCAAGCACACGATGAACTTCTCACATGTAGCATACAGCAGAAGTATTGCCCCTCTACAGACAGTTCTAAAATATGCTATACTTAATGTCCATGCCTCTTCTTTAATTTCTGGAATCTAATTTTTGCTGTGGTAGAACTGTGAATTCAGTCACTACTCATTTTCAGTATGATCAATGCTAAAAACCCTTTATATGCTGCGGAGAGAAAGCACAGTTCAAGAGTGCTATAATTTTTCCACAATGGATGTAAAAAATCCAAACACTGTGCTCTGTTCTTTGCATAACTCAGATAGATTAGTGACAATAAGGATTCTTGATTCCATTCAATAATCAACATTTCAAAGGTCCAACAGACATGACTACAATGAACAGGAGTATTTCTGAGATTTATGAAATAACTCATCTGATATTTGCACGTACAAAAAACCCTCTTTGTTGAGATAGAAAGAGAAGACAACAAAAAGCAGTGTTACACTTGACTCCACTTTCACTAGAAGAAAATGGATTATATTCTTACCCTAGAAATCTCTGCTAGATGGGTATTCATGTCTTGATCACTCACTGGCACCATCTGACGAATACCTTTGTAATAACTTAAAAAAGATTTTCAGTTAGTAAAATAAAACGAGTCTTTCTGGTAATTCTGCCATTATTTCAAACATACTCTACCACAACAGACCAATGATTCCTTCAGTAATCCTGCCTTCCAACATTAGAACTTTTGCAGTAGAGGTAAATCTTACCTGATTGTACAGGAACGCACCACAGGAAAAAAAAATCTATAATTTTGATAAGGATTATTTTAGGTCTTAAAACTGGCAAGAGTTTTTTTCTGTGGCAGATCTTCCATGATATTAACAAAATTTCCAGTTAGCAAATGAATAAAGCCAGAGACAGCACAGAAAAAAAAATGTTTCTGAAAATGCTTTTAGGATTTGGTCTCTACTGAGTTATGGAAGTGCAGCATTTGTTAGACAGATCGTGTGGGCAGCAACTATGACTGCAGAAAAAAGCATCATATTTTCTCTTGAATAAATCTATTCATCTGTCTGTACAGACAAGAATATGCACTGGGTCCTAATGGAGCTCCATTTCAACTCTGCCAATGCCACCACCAAGGAGATCTTTAAACATTTGGGTGTAAAATTTTTAATATTTGACAACTGACTTTGACTATGTCAGTATTCCCTTTTCCTCTTACATAAGCTTAAAATCCTAACAACCGAATAAGCATGAAAAGACTTAATACTTACTCTTCCACCATTTTCTTATAGTTAGAGATTTCTTTTGCATAAAGTAATTTATTACTTGGAGAATCCTGAAAAATTTAGAATACAGAAAAAATTAGTTATTTAGGAGCATTTAGGAAGCAAAAGAAAGTCAAGAATGTAAGACCAAGCCTTTATATTCAAATACACTTGAGCTTTACAGATCTTAACATTTGGATACTTATTAACATAGTATTAGATTATTAGATTATAGATAGATAATTTCATAAAAAGATGATGTTTACACATGATATTATTGCTGAATTTTACAAACGTATCAATGCAAGGTGATAATAAATTATTGGTAGACTTGAAATAATGAGTTTTTAAACATGCTTTTTATAAAAGCAGTTGCTATTTTTTCTTTTTTAATAGTATCAATTGGCAGACTACATAGAAATACTGACAGTTCACCAACCTGTTAAGTGGTGAAATGTTAACTTCATTATAAAACTAAAAAGAAACTATCAAGGTTGTATCTCCTCAGAGAGTGGGTATTGTCTGTGAAGATGCCCTTTGTCTCGTCAGGCATGAGCATAGTCAGGATGTAGAATGCAAATCACTTACTCTGCTTAATTTGTGCTCTGTTCTTGTGCAAGCATCCATGAAAGTCTGTGCAATGACTGACAAGGACGCATCCACTACTTCGTGAACATGAACATCAAAGATGAAATGGGGATTTTTCAGTATGTTTACCCAGAATCTAAGAGGCAGGCTACAAAGCAAGGAAAAAGATAAATAATCCTTTTTACACAATAAATATTCTAAAACAAGGAAATCACATGAAATTAAGTAAAGGTTTTGCATTTTCATCTCTTCACAACAGTGATGTTTAGTATTATATTTCAATGTTTATACAAGCTTGTCTGGGTTCCATGCCTGAAAACCATCTCTTTACATCTCTCAGAAAAACTCATATGAGGTCCTGAGTGCCCAAAGAGCAAGGAAGGATGTATGCATGGTCAGAGAAACTATCAAGTAGTATGTATGAGATTTTATGATTTGACAGGTAAATCCAGTCCCATTTACCTCTTGCTTTCCTCTTCTCTGAGGAAAGACAAAAAGTAAAACATGGTAAATCTGCCAGTGACAATCCCATAGGTAAACTGGTTTCATTTTTTGCCGCTTCTAGGTTTACAGGTAATCTTTTTCATCACACAAACATAGTATCTCAATTCAAATTCTGAGGATTATAAATGAAATTTATTTTGATTTGCAGTAAGAGTGTTAGTATATACCTGGGAATTATACTCCTATTTCTCTGCAATACACGACTCTTTTCATACCGTACCTGTTTGTTTTCCAGATGTGAATAGTATCTTCATCCTTGATGTCATGTTTTTCTGCTTGCTCATCAAGAAAGTCAAAGAAGTACTTCACAGCTGGTGGCACCACATGGTTTGAGTTGAGCACACTATGAAAGAAGTCATCTACAAATTGCTGAAGTGTACCCTAAACACAAATTTTAAAAAATCAGTTACATTTGTGTTAGAAGCTGAACTCAACATCTTTTATTCCAATGGACATAATCCAATTGCTGTCACTGATGGCCTTTATTCTGAGTGCTAAGAGTGACAAAAAGCAAACAATTTCTTAGAGCAGTGACTTTGTTAACTGCCAACACAGGAAAAACCTTCTAAAGCACAATTTTATGTTCTACACTCAGTGGACTTCACCAGAGATCCTATGGTTTGCACCTTCTACTTGAAGTTTACACCTTCTACTACGTGTACCTACTACTTGACAGAAAAAACAGAAGTTGGTTGCTATGTTCAGGATCGTTGTGCACATAAAATAATTTTTAGCCACTTTTTAATGGTTTTGCAGCTTTCCAGTTTCTCTAACAGCAGAACAGTGCAATTTCTACAAAGAGACTGAGATGAAGAAATACCAGTAAGCATTTACCCTTTTTGTTTAAGGGCAAGCACCTGGGCCTTATCAGACATCCAATCTCACTCAGCTTCATGAGATCCACAGAGCCCAAGGAGTGAGGTGTCCAGAAGAGCTGTATTCTCGGATTCCAGCATCTGCCTGGATCTTAGTAATGGTAACCTCAGAGACCATCCCCTTGTTTTAGAGAGGACCCTCTTGAGGCCAAATACAGCTCATCTCCAGTCAACTTATTGGCCCTACAGACACCTTTGAAGGGCTGCATCCTCTTTCCAGCCATGACTCCAGCTGACAGCCTCCAAACAGGGAAGGGACCCAGATGGCAAGGAGCTCTAAGACATTCTACTTCAGCCAGAACACACAAGTCCCAGGGCTGAGGGGGTAGTTGTGATCTCAGCTGTAATCCCTCACCAACATTTTATGAGTCAGTAAAGCTCCAGACTTCATAATAATCTATAAAATGGCTATTGGGAATACAAAGAAGTGGCTTTATTAACAGAAGAAAGGCAGGCAAGCATCTTTTTGGCTCTTCATCCTGAGTGTATGTCATCTATCTGAAGACTTTCCTTTATATCCACTTCCATGCTTGGACAAGTGGCCTTAGCTGGAGCCAGACTGACTTAATTTTCACAAAAGGAGCCTGGCTTTGTGGTCATGAAACACATTATTCTAAATTCTAATTATTTCTCCAAGGATAAGTGTTTAAAAAAATTATTTTGTTCATTATCAATTCTGCAGTAAAGGCACAAAAAATACTCTAAAAAGACTATTATTATTTGGAAACTTCTTTTTTGGGTTTTACTAGAACCTTGACCACATCCAAGAACAGGGAAATATAACAGAAAATATAGGAGTTTATAAAGCATCAGTACAAAAGAAAACCCAACAAAGTATTTTATCTAAACAGGTGGCACAGAGCAGAATATCCGTGTTTGTCTTGCAAGGAAAATCCTTCTTTAGTGAACACGTAATCATGGCTCTCAGCTTTGATCAGGAGTTGTACGTTATCTCTTTCCCAATAATGTTCCTCATATTAATCACTTGAAGCCTTGAACACCAGCTTGTATGTACATAACACACATTCCAAATTGCCGACTAACACATGACTAAAGTGTAACTACAACACATCTGAGCCCTACCTTCACAGAAAGAAGTCTGGTCAGGTAGATTTCTGTAATAGCTTTGGTCCTCTCTTTTTCTTTCACACTGCCCCGCTTTGATTTACCTTCATCCATTTCATCCACTGGCCGGACTAAATGCCAGACCTTATTTTCATCTTCCAGGAGTGCATGCCCTAGAAGCAGTAATTGCAATAATTATAAAAACACCCAATCCCAAAACACCAACATAAAAGTAATCATATACATATATACATGTTGCCTATCATTAACATACCTGTCCTCTTGCCAAGAGGATTTAGATTACTCTGTTCCTGTCTAACATATACACTCAAATACTAAATGTTCAGTGGCAGAGAGCTGAAAAAACTTGGTTTTATCAAAACCAAAGAGAGAGGAAAGAATCACACAATAGGAAAACTTCTATTTGGTCATTGTCCTGGTTCAAGCCAGGACAGGAATAATTTTTGCAGTAGCCAGGAGGAGTCATGGCTGGGACACAGAGGTTCTGTATCGCCTCATCTCATTGTCACAGGTGGGAAGAGAGTCTCCTCTGGGGAGAAGGGGCTCCTTCCAGTGAAGTAAGTGTGGAGGAGCAGTGGGGTAATGCAAGTTTCAAGCTGGAGGGAGCAGTGGGAGTAGCTTAACTCCCACTGTAGCATAGATAGCATAGACGGAGCAGTCAGGTACTGTCTGTTTTGGGGGTTTCCAGTTGAGCAATAACGTTTCTTTTCTTATATCCACTGACATTAGTTTTCTTTTCTCATCTCTTTGCTGTTTCCAGTAAATTGTTGTTATCTTAACCCATGAGTTTTACCTTTTGTGCCTCCCATTGTCCTCTCCATCCCACTGCAGGGGAGGGAGAGGTGAAGGGGGAAGTAAGCAAGCAGTGCATGGCTTGGAGTGGTAGAAGACTAAATTGGATAATACCTTTCCTAAATCATGAGAGTCATGTAAACACAGTATGTCTATGTTTTGGGGTTCACACAATTAAGTTATTTTCTTCTTTGGGAATTCACAAAGACATGATCAAGTTATAGAATCTTAGCTAGATTTGACCTCATAACCACCACAGAAATACAAATTGCAGCCTAAAAACTCCTGGTACAACCTTTTATCTAGGTAACACCATTACAATTCACATCTTTACCCCAGTTACTGAGGTGAAAGTATGGTACCTCAGTTCAAACCTTCCTTTTATCAGCATTTGATAAGCACCACTTGACTTTGTAGCTGAGTGGAAGAAAAATACATCTCTGAGATGTTATGAACTCCAGCAGCCAGAGATAATAATTGAAGCAAATTAATATACATTATAATAAGATTTTTTAAAAAAAAAATCGTTTGTCAGCATTCATAGTTTAAACCAGAGGGAGAGACTCACATCAAGTCTGTTACAATAAAGGAGAAACAGGAGTAAGCACTTGGATAATAATGGATGGTTACAGTGCCTCATTGTGCTACCTGGGGCTTGGCTCTGCACCCTGGACCAACGATCACACAGTGGATAAAAGCAGTTTTGCACTTTGACATCATATTATTGTTCAGACAAACTCCATGCCTAAAGAGCTTCTGTTACAGACAGCTCTAAAAGAGATGATAAAATTGTTTTAACTTGCCATTAATATTCCTTGAAAAGGATTTCCGTGTCACTTGCAAATCTCTTGGTTTTGTTTGTTCTTCCTTTAATTCCTGAACTTTTGCATCTACTTGGCATAGTGCCTACAATCAATGGTGCTTTTCCAGTGGAAGTTATTGAGCCAGTACATTTAAAATAATTGACATCTTAAAAATATGGAAGTTATTTTTCCCATAAAAATTGTGATTCAGGCCCACTGTACAAATTATTTTGCATTCTGCTAAGTTTTATGCCTTAATATGCACCTCTAACATAACTGAGTCCCAGTTACAGCACAAAATATCAGTTTTTAATTGCATTAACTTTGACCATAATAGTTAATTGCTAAGTTCCTCAACAGTTATATTAAATTTCCCAGCTTGTATGTACATTCAATATTTTACATCACAGGGGAAAATAACATTTAAGAGTAATCTGGCTAAGCCAACACTTTTGCTTGAATCTACTTTATATATTCTCATGAAAAGCATTAGTTATGCAGTCTTCTGGGACATTTACTTCTTTTTAACAAGGTAGGGAAGAAATATAAATCCCACATTAAATCACATTGTCCTTTGAGAGTCCTTAATTCAACTTGAAGTTCATGTGAATGAAGTCAGAAGAAATAGAAGCTATCACTTTATTTTGAAGCAGTTGTGATTTCACAATAGATGCCATTCATGGCAATCAACTGTCTGTACTGTAAGAGTACTGCTGGGCATGAAGTATGGAATTTCTTTTGCAATCCCAGTTATTTACTTTTGGAAATTAAAAGATCAAATCATACAGTTAGACCAGAAATTATATGTCATGCCTTATGTCAGTTGTTTGGTACACTCCTGCTTCCTCCTTTGAATCAAAGGAATTTATTCTCTCTTTGCCCTCCTGATGGTACGTGGTCCAGTTTAACTTTGGACAGAAAAGGAAACTTCTAAAGGGGTTTCCATTGAAATCACTGGCTCTTACATGCAGCTGAGTTTGTTTTATGTTTGTTTAGCAACAGCAGAATTGGTTACTATTGCAATAGTAGTTATTTCATAGGAAAGTAAGGATCAAGAGACTACAGCTCAACCAGATGAACTACTGCAACCTGAAGATCTCACTTCATTGCTATAAATAGCAAGAAAGAGGAAGAGAAATTCAGAATGTGGACCAACAAAACATGTTAGCAATATAGTTGCTAAGAGAAAATAACAGTTCTATGAGATAATATTTTCCTCAATGGGAAAGTAGGAAATGAAGAAAATAAAATATAGGGGGAAACACCTCCTTTCTATCTCCTTAGTCATACTAAGCATCAAGTTGTAAGTAGGAAAAAGATTGTGCCCAGGGTGTCAAATGCTTCTCCCTGAGCTCTTTGTCTTCACCCTTAGGCATTCTTTGGCCAATATAAAATAATTACTGGGGTGCTGGGGAGTGTTAATGGCAAAAATTGACGGTGCTGACTAATTACAGTGGTAGGAACCATGATGTAAACATCGGGCAACGCAGCCCCTTTCCCCTTGTGCGACCTGCAGCAAATTATCTTCCTTCCAGTCTCCCCTACCTCATGAATACTGTTCCATGGAGATGGTGGAAAGGCTTCTCTAACAGATCTGCTAATTAGTATTTCTGATCTGCAACCCTGTGTCTATTTTTATTCATCATTAAAAAAGAAAAAAAACCCCAACAAAACAAACAAAAACAAAAATCCCAAAACTTAATATCAGGGAAAAAAACACCCAAAATAACAGAATGTGTTATTTTGGTTTATAGTTCAGTACAGAAATACTAGTATGAAACCACTGAAACCATTCTCCTTTTTGATACAAATTAGTAACTACATTTATTGTCTCCAGAAGCAAAAGATGCTGCATTTAATTTGTCACAATCTTCAGCTTCCAGTGTCTTCCTGTTAAAAGCTCTAAATAAAAGCAGCACAGAAGCAATGCCAGGAGTTAGAGCAACATCTCTGAACATGGTTTTACATTTTCGGTCGGTGCAAAGCCTCCTTCTTTGGCTGACAGTCAATGGCTTCAGCTGACACTTCTCAGTGCAAAAGGTGCAAGTTAATGAGACTGAATGAAAGAAAAGTCACGTCATCACAAGCCTCATTCATAGTCAGGATAGGATTTCTGTTTATTCAAACCTTGTAAATCCCTGTGCCATATAATGTGAATATGTGGGAGGGAAAGCCTCTGATCCTCTCTCCCTTTTATACAACGTGTCTCACAAATCGTGGTCACAGCAGGCTCTCACTTTGTACCAGCTTTGTAACATTTTATAGCTTTCCAACAGAACAAGTTGGCACCAGATAGCTCTGAGGACCTTACAGGGCTAAAAAAAGCAGGGTAGCTTGGCATGAAACACTGTCATTTCAAATTTGTACACTACCATAGTGCAAGACAGGTGTAGAGAGAAACATGGTGGAAGCTGTTAGCACTTGATACTTGGGGATTTGAATTCTCTCCAGACTTTTCTCTAACATACAAGAGCCCTGTGTAACAGCACTGTCCCCATAAGTCTGCTTTTCTTTTCGATTTAGTATGCCACACAGATAACTAATGAATTCACCTTGGAGTACAGATTATGCTTGTTCAAACAGCTTCACCATACTGAATAATATTGAATGATATAATTGCAGAGAAGGAGGAAAGAAAAAAAACCTAACCCAAGAGAAAAAGATCTGGTCCTCTAGTGCCTGCCACAGGGGTAGAGAGGTGAGGAAGATGAAGATTGGCAGTGCAGACCAGAAGGTTGACCACTATTCTACATCAAGAAAGCAAAGCAAGTTAAGGGCACCACCAGGCTCCATTCACAGTCCACTCCACTTATTTAGGAGTGAGGGGACCATAGCCCCACCTACCAGTGCAACCAAACTGAACAGGGACTAGGAATAAGCACCTGGCTGCACTCCACTGCATTCTATATTAAACTGGATGGCTTTTTAAGTTAACATGCTGAGTTGGCACCTGCTGTGACAGAACAGTCACTGCTTAGCCACCTGTACCAAGCACTTGGAATAAAAGGGTGAGGATAGCAGCAGCAGTGTAGACATGACCATTAGGAGACTCTTCTTTCTGGTGCAAAATAGTCTCAAAAGAAAGAATTCAGGAGGACAGGGTAAAAAGTAAGCAGTAAGTAATTCTGCCCATCTTAATTTCCTGTCCAACACTCAAAACAAATGAAAGTCTGAACCCTTCTGCTAAATAGCCATATATGTCAGAGCTATCAGCTGAGACCCAAGTTTTTGAGAAATGTATATTTCTGGCATATTATTTCCAACCTGTTTAACTGCCTAGCCCTCAAAACGTATTAAATATAAGATCAGTAAATCTGTTTAAAGGAATGAAACTATTAGGTAGTAATGGCCTTTGCAATCAGTGCTAGAGAGAAAAGCATATCAAATGAGTTAATGAGAGGAAGAATGATCTCAACGATTATTGTTCCATAAATCTAACTTCTACCTTATGTAAAATAACTGAATATAAGAATAAAAGAACCCCAGAGAAGTGGAACATCTGAAGTCAGTAAAGGAAATACATGTAACAAAGAACATATATTCACAAGTAAATACTGCCATAAAAATCTGAGAGCGTTCAAGGCTGTAATGGATATTGTGTCTCAAGATATTTTGAAATATAGAAAATTGTTCTAGACAGAATACTAACACACAAAAGTAAAAGCTTTTAAGATGGGATAAGCTAACAGGTTGTCTTCTGTGTTGCGAAGTCCAGCATACTGTAGCAGACAGCAATACAAGAATTATGCAGCAGATGCATTAGTGACGTGAAAGAAACATTACAAGGAAATTCCTGATGCTCACTTACAGAGGATTGAAAACCTCAAAAAGAGCAAAGGAATTGTGAAAAATGGTGCATCTAATAAAGAGACAAAATGCATGGAATGATCAAAGTCAAATAAAAAGCCCTGGGAAAAAACAAGCTGGTGAAACATCACTCAGAAGGAAAGGAGACGCAAAATCTGAAGGTACAGAAATGAGTTTGCAAGGCAACACAGTTGTAACACATACCACAAAAAATTACATCAGATTTATTATGTCACAGATAGGGGGGCTAGTCTCCACTGTGGTTCACTAGAACACTGCATTTAATTCTCAGTCTAATAAGAAGTGAAAGAAATTTTAAGAGGAAATGTGAGTAAAGGCTTAAGAAAGGAGAAAAAGAGATAAAGCTCTGGAAGTTGAAATGTATAGTTTGACTATAGATGTAGTGTGATTGCAAAACAAAATATGGAAGGAAATGTTTAAACAAGAGTGCTTTTTATTAAGTTGGGGTTTGTACTCACAGCAATTATCGTTAAAATCCTAGGGTTTAATACTTTTATAATGAGGGAAAAGAAAACCAGTGCAAGTGTACAGTGGGTAACACACAACAAATAAACCCTATATAGTCTAGTAGGAAATATCTAACTCCATGGAAGTGCTTGAAAAACAAAATCAAAATGGCAGCATCACCCTGTGGTTTTGGACATCTGGTCATCTTGGGAGGTAGGGAAGCCAGAAGACACTTACTTTCCCCTGGGACATCTTGCTGATTATCCTCTGGCTGCTGGGAAATACCCATTTTTGATAAGATGAGCGTGGCACCATCTCGGACCTTTGAAAATAGAAACACAGAGCTATTCTTTGAAAGAACCACACGCTACTAAATCTCTTTCTTAAACTGTAAACTGGGGTTTCTGTGATTGGTTGTAGGGAATCTATGACAAATGCTAACCTTCCTAGGCTTCTTGGGCAACTGGCTCTGCAATTCAGAACAGACTCCCTCCCACTCTCTAAGATCCCATCAACACCTCCTCTGAGATTACTGAAATGTTAGGAGCATCTTCAATGCTTAAGTTGTTCCTCATGGGTGCCCTTTGGACAAAGATGGGGTCTGTCATGAAGAATCAGACCTGCCTGTGTTCTCAGGGAAAACTAAACCAATCTCTTTTCCAATCAGGATTAACTGTTGCTAGAAAGCAATAAATAGCATAAAAATAAAAGACAAGTGGATTGCAAGTGTGTGGTAGAGTGCACAGTATGAAACCTAAAACAGACAATACAACAACATCATCATCTGCTCTCCTGATAGGGCTTTTGAACAAACCAGACCAACTCAAAATCTATTTAGCAGCACAGCAAGGACAAAGACAATTCTCAGGGGTAAGAAGTGCTAGAGAAAAGAAAAGATTAATATGAGACCAGCAAAAAGTTGCATGTTAAAAACAGAATTTGGATTTAGATACTTCAATGTTGAGGAAACCAAGGTACTGGCATTTAGGTTTTGTGTTTTTATATAAAATGCAGAATGTCTAGACCCAGCCTTTCACAGTCCAAACCTTTTACTGAATAGACCCAGACCCGTGTTTTTCTTTTGATTCTTTATCACAGAATCATAGAATGGTTTTGGGTTAGAAGGGACCGTCAAGATTTCCAACTCCCCTGCCACGGGCAGGGACACTTTCCACTAGACCAGGTTTCTCAGAGCCCCTTCTAGCCTGGCCTTGAGCCCTGCCGCGCATGAGGTATCCACAACTTCTCTGGGCAACCTGTATGTACCACTGAAATTTCTCTATAAACAAATAAAGATTTTATTTATTACAAGAAAACAGGTAACAGGTGTGAGCAACATTTTTTGAAACACCTTACATTGTAATGCATTAGTGTGTTGATACGTTTCCATCTGCCATCTCGTTGGGATGTCAAATCCAAGTCTGAGAGGATCTGGGCAGTAGAACCTGGACGCCATTCTAAGGGGTAATTAAAGTGAGAAAAACAGTTTTGAACCATGTGCAAAACTAACTGCTCCAAGAAAGTTTCACAGACCCACTGACACATTGTGGAACATCAAAAGAAGTAATGTCTCAATGTCTGTTTCTTATTGCTTACTAATTTGGTCTTTATTCCAGAAGTTTGCACGAGTTATTCCTAACCATGCATATGACTTCTGATTGTCTTCATTAAAAACTTAAATTCCTTCTTATAGAATTCAATAAATATATATAATAAGATCTGCTATCGGTTCAAAACAGTAGGATTTCATGAAATAGAAAAGACATTTTTAGGGGATTTACTAGGATTTTCTGAAATGAAAGAATTCAGTCTTCTACTTTCACATTAATGCAGTAATGAAAATATTGAAAAAAATATTGGTTGGAGTTTTAGTTCTAAGTTTGCTAGGCCTTTTAAGGAACACTATTTCTTTTTTTTTTTTTTTTTTTGTCAAGAAGAGAACAGCTATTTTGAAAGCCTTCAAGGAAGATGATTTTCAGAGACTAAGTGGTACATCATCTCCTAAAAGTGCAGTTCCTGTAAGTTATAATTCTTTTGAATAACCATCATTAAGGCAGCTAAAAATCAGTACCAGTTTCTGAAATTGCATCATTACTTCTCCATCAGTTAATTATCCATGCTGTCATTATCACATTAATTAGTACCTGAGATACTGACTCTGTCAGACATGAATTCATTTGTGCCAATAGTCATTAACAGGCACTTGCAATGCTGATGACAGTATCCCAAAACTTTAGGAGTCAAAAAAAACAAACTCATAAGAAAGCATTAATTTTTAAAGCATATTCAGATTGCTGCAAAATGCTGTATTTTTGCATTCAGCTGAACATGAATTGAGCTTTAAAAAAAAACACCAAAAAACAAACAACAAACCAAACCATAACCAAGCAATAAAATCCTCTTATAGACATTTTTTCAGCAAATAGTCACACAACAGATCTCACCTGTTCAATATAGTATCACAAGTAACTACATACCAAGAACTACGCTGTCAGCTTTTGGCCACTGAGAACACGGCAGATTTCGATAGACTTGGTCTATTATCTTTTCCTTTACTTGTGATATGGTATCACAGTTTAGCACTTTCACAGGTATAGAATCATTTCCTCCCTCTTGCACATATACATTAACTGTCTGTGAAGAAAAGAATGTACAGTGTTATTAAGGCAAATCAGTGCTGAGTTACCTCTGAATCTGTTCTTCTGGGTGATTTAAATGCAAATAGTATCTGAAATTCACCAAGCAATGATTATTGCAGAGCAAAACACATTTGCAATGGGAGTATGAATTATTTGAAGGATCTTTTGCTGTTATGCAGCCAACCAGCTATCATAAATTCCAGTTAATTTCTCCCACTATGACAAGACAGCAAAGATACAGAGTCGATTTAGTCATGTCTAATATGCTAATATTATTAAGTCTTGGGAGTTTATTAAAGAGAAACATGCAAGAACAAAGCAGTTGGACCACTGACTCACATTTAACCTGATAATCCTAAAATATATTATATACTGCCAAGTATTGCAGTGCCCAAATTTAATGAGTTCCCAATAATAATTTGAACTGTACTTTGTTGAACTCCTAGACTATTATGTGCTTTTGCCTTCCTTTATGCTTTCTTCATGGCTCTGGTTTTAAAGATGAGCAGACTATTCCTGTACATATGGTAATTTAACATAGCTCAGCTGATGAGCAGTGAGTAATTCAGCTCTCCAAACTTTACTTCCTGTTACCAGCTGTTCATTAGACACACACACACACACATATGTATGTACATATAAAAGTAATTTCTATCATCTTCTGTGTTTGAATACCTCATTTACTGCCTACTGTTGTCCTAATAACTCTAATAGCTCCAGGGAATACACCTAAGTACCTTATGCTAGCTCTAGCATTTTAAATATTACTGTTTTCTGATAGTATTAACATGGTTTTCTTATTATTAAAGAGAATTTCTTGAAAGCTTGTCATTTGCTAAATCTAGAATGATTTTTTTGAAAGAAGCTTTGCTATGTAAGTGTCAGTTTCAAAATAGACAAAATAAAATAAGAAAACCATGGCCAGAATACCTTCCCAGAAGGAAAAAAAAAATCAAAAAACCCAAATAGATACTATGAAAAGCCTCTTTCTTTCACTAGCTGAATCAGTATTACAGCTCAGAGCCCTTGTGGATCGTTTGCCCATCAAGTAACTTAGGAAGCCAGGCATATGTGAAGCACTGCAGCTGTCAAATACATATAGTCCTGCCAACCATAATGCCTGAATTTATCACATCAGACCTCAGAAATAAACTTGCATAGGTGGTATTTTGAAAAAGTGAAGAAAAGCTGTGCCATACGGCAGTCAAATTAAACATGATTGCACTGTCCCTTGACAGAACACTCAAACTAATCATGAGATTTCACCTTCCTTTTCCTATTAGCTTTATGGTAATTAGACATGATTTTGCTGCTGGTTCAGTATGCAGCATGTCAGTGTAACCAGTGATGCAAAACAGATTCGTCTTTTAAATAAGAACAATTAGAGAGCAGACAACTGCTCTATGCTGTACTTACCCACCTTGTCTCACTTTCAGGTAGAAGTGAAGGAATTAATTCATGCTTTAACCTACATTGGTGCACAAATGCTCCCTAACTGTTCAGAATTGCTACAACATGATCATCATGCCAAAGATTCCAAAAACTAATGGCAATAGTACCCCCTCTATAATGTTTTACCATATATATATACACACATATACATACATCTCATCAACTTCCACGCATGCACATATATCAAATATTTATTTGATGGGAAATCTGTAAGTCTGGACCAAATACTGCTACTGTACAATGTTATAATGTTTAGTATCTAGCTAATATGTGTGTTGTGCCCGCATCTGATTGCACTCACTAATTTTCTTCTTCACACTGAGTCACAGAGCTTAATTGCAGGTTCTTTTTTTTAATGAAAAGAAACAGACCAAATAAAGAATTATTGCCGTTAAGACTTACATGATGTACAGTGCAAATAAATTTTGTTTTCCATACACAACAGAAATTATAGCCAGCATTGCCAATCAGTGTGTTTTCTGTGGGTGGCACTTATAAAGATGGTACCTAAACTAATCCCCAAAAATCAGGTGAACTTAAAATTTCTTCTTGCACAACACATTCTTCATCCAGTTGCTCTAGGTCACAGTCTGATGACTTCATGAGTGCAAGTCCTACAGAACTTTTCTCCCATCAGCATCCTTTCAGAATACATAAAATGGTGATTTCCCCCCACCCCAGCCAAGGACTTAATAAAGCTTTTTATTAAATTTCTTTTCCATGCTGCATATATGTCACTGCATCTTTCTCAGTTTAAGACAACTACAAATGACTCCTAACATGTCAATAAAAAAGAAGGTAGAAAGGAAAAAAATATAATGAATTTCTCTCTGAAGGACAGTCTGTACATCTTTCATGTTCACTACACTGTACCCTGAAGTAAACCAGCAAAGACTGTCAGAAAGAGTAAAACTAGGTTTTACACTCCCTGAAGAACTAAAGAGTGGGATGCCTGAGTTTTTCCAAAAGGACAGTGATTCTGTGTTCTGGAGCATGCTGGAAAAGTGGTGGAAATTTCTGACAGTGAACAGAATTAAGTTAAAGTAGAATTCATAATAGAAAAGAACTGGACCATGGCACTGGTGATCAGATACGGGGGAGGGGGGGGGGGGGGGTTGTGTTCAGAGGGGGAGTTCCCTTGCCAGGAATGTCCATTTCTTCCCACTTGAAACAACTAACACAGGTCTCCAGAACTGGCTATAGAGGCACTGTAGGGAATTAATTTCCTGAGAGGAAATAAACAACTTTCAATGCCAGTTGGGCTGCCCATGTTCAGGAGATCTTGACTCACACAGAAAAAAAATGTAGAAAGAGGTTCATAAAGTGTTCTGGAGATTGCAGAGCCATCTCACAGAACTGCAAAGGAGCACAATTTGGTATACTAATAAAATAATCTCTAAAATGATATTCAATATGCTGATTAGCAGCAATCACAAGGGAGAAAAACTGAAGTTCAGGCATAATGGCAGTGCAAGAATTCTGCAAAAATCAATTGCCAATGAATTTAGATGAGAAAAGGGGAGGAGCCAAACATCCTGACCACTTTTCACACCAACTGAAAATTTTGAAAGGGATTTATTGAAATGCATTCTGCACTGACAGGACTCGAATTTTACTTTAGAAGATACTTTATAATTCTGTTTTCCTGCTTGGAGACTTGTTTTGGTCAAACTATTGACAATCCTGCCCATGAGCAGAATTTCTATGCAATTCACTGTAGCCCAGAAAACTGTGTACAGGTGTAACAATATAGGAATTAATTGTAAAAAAAAAAAAAAAAAAATCTATTAATCATGCCTTACTTACCAACTGTGTGTACTCTACATCATCTCCCAGTAATCCTGTGTCATTCAGTGTATACTTTGCTTTCTTCAGTACAGCATCCACTGGGCCTTTTTCTACTTGGTGTTTGATAGCCTTGAACAATTTATAAAGAGGCTCCCCAGCATTGTCCTGTGCAAAGGAAAGGAAATGAAATAAAGCAAAATCAAAATACATACTCAGTACAGCTTTTTTAAGTATTACTGATTAGAAAAAAGAACCCACAGGCAACAGACTTCAATTCTTACCTTGAGGTACTGATACAAACAAATAGACATCCAGTTAGACAACATTCTCTCAACAACTGTTTCAGATCTGAAAAGAAAGAAACAATCCTGAATATAGTAAGGGCACTTAATGACAAGGTTAAAAAAAACCAAACCACTGCTTGCTTGAAATATAATATTTTTACATGCTTAAATGCACTCAGTCTCCTAATGCAATGATTTCCCTATAGAGTCTTGAAAGAGTATACTTGCTTTAGGATAAGTGCTTTGTATTGCTCATCATTCCTGAGTAGGTGCCTTCATCTCACTTCTGAAAAGCACACATCCTTTATTCAAAATCTTAAATTGGGTCTATGCTGTGAGAGCTAAAAAATTAACCCAGTTGTGCAGTTACTAGGAAACAACCTACAGATTACAAAACTACAACATACACAGAGCAAGATCTATTGAAATTTATTTGGAATAATGGCTGGGTAAAACACTAGAGCAAGCCCTCACTGAATGCACAATGCAGCTGATTATGTGCGCTCATTATGGAGGTGATATGTGGTATAAATTCTAGATCATTTCGAATAAAGGTAGATTAAAAAGTAAATTAAATGTTCAGTGTGGTATTTCAAAGTAAGTTGGTGTTTCTACACTGCAGTATTTGAATAAGCAGTCCCGTCCAGCATCCTGGTGGTGCCTTCCACAGCTGCTCCTGGTGGGCTTGTCTTGCTAATATGCTTGGGCAAGTTATTTCTGATTTTACAGATAGCCGGCATTTCACCACAGTCACAACGCAAAAGAAACACATTTACAGAAAGCCAGAGACATACAGAAAATATGACAATCATTCAAACCTTCTTAGCATCAGCTTTGGGTTTTTAGCCACAACATACTGCTCCATCAGTTCTAAGAACAGCGTCCTCATGATGTCAGTGTAGTATTCTAGTTTTCCATGTAAAGCGACAGTCAGTAAAGATGCAAAATACACTTTAGCTCGAGCAGAGAACTCCCTTTGGTTTTCCAGCGTGTGAATAAACTGAAAAAGAAAACAAATGTAAAATGAAGTCAGATTACAGGTTTCTGAAGAACCTCAACACTTGTCTGCACTAAGAAGACAAGCAGTATTATTTTGATATTAAATCTCCCAAGCCCTGAATCAAAAAGTTTTCAGAAGTTTGAAGGAGCTTATATGAAAATGTTGCCAAATTTTGATTTTCGATACACAATGTACTGAACTGACCTAAGAAATGCTTATATACTTCTCTTAAAGCTTATTTTAAAAGGATGTGTTAATTAAATGTAAAATAGTGTTCTGTGACAATTTTAAAAGAGAAAATCAACTCCCCTCTCCTCCAAATTCCCATTCCTTTCACATCAAATTACAAAGACACTAATGTAAGCATATCTGTAAATGTGCTCTCATCTTCCATGAACTCTAATTCTACCATTAAATAGTTCAGCGCTAGATTCTCATTAAATAAAAAAAAGAGAAAAAGCTACAAGTCTAAATCTATACTTAGGTGTCTGACAATGAGCTTCAGTTTTTGAGAGTGAGCAATTATAAGTCTCTTTGGAGCAGCTGTGAGCACTCATCAATCTTGTTGAATAGGCCACTTGAGGAGCCTCTACCTTCACTGGGGCAGAGATTCTGGAAGACGGCTGTCCACAGGTGACTCCTGTGAGGAGCCAGGATCAATTGTGATCAGCGCTCTCCAATCACATTTCTTAAAAGGCTAAACCAAATTTGTAACACCA
The DNA here is from genome assembly GCF_048771995.1 of Taeniopygia guttata. Taxonomy (NCBI): domain Eukaryota; kingdom Metazoa; phylum Chordata; class Aves; order Passeriformes; family Estrildidae; genus Taeniopygia; species Taeniopygia guttata. The sequence goes on from NC_133025.1 coordinate 19,689,066, forward strand.
GTTTTTATGCTAGATTTGGAAATACCTCCTTTTGACAACCACTGCAATGTTGACTAACTCCATATTACATAGCCTGGCATAGAAATGTGAGATCCAATAGGAAACTCTGGCTGTGATGCCACATATTTGCAGTGGTTACTGTGAAATCAGAACCAGATGAAAATCACTTATTTTTATTAATTTTTGTTCAGTTGTGCTTGCAAACCTGCTGTCTTGCACACATACACACAGGTATGCCTAGCTAAGAGACAAGGTGCATCTACTTCAGTACTCACGTTGATGAGAAATGATTTGCTGTTGAGGAGGTTGGAGAACTGGTACAAAGCCTGCTCCACGGTCTGGCGCCTGGCCTCAGGAATATCCAGCTTTCCTGTAATCATCACATCTTTCTCTCCATCTTTGGAGGGCAAGAAGAAGACTCTGTCTGTGTACGTTTTGTAGTCTAGTACTGGAATTCCAGCTTCGTTGATATCATTTGTCTGATCCTCCATCTCGATCATTAGATCTGCAATATGCAATGCAGTTTAATGGTTCAGTTTAAAAATTCTGCAGGTTTTTTAGGCAATACAAGCTCTTTGAGTGCCTTGTAATAGTGAAAAAGCAACTCAGCAGAAAAACTTATTTCATCTCACATTTTCTCTTGCTATTTTTAACAATCATCCTATTAACTATAACCACAGCTAATCCTATGGTGACCTGAGGATAACTGCCTTTAGCACTGATGGTTTCCTTGTTATTGCCTAGCTGTAAAAGGGCCTTTATGGTGTCTGAGCGAGTTAATATAGATGAATGTAGGATTATAGTTCAGAACTAGAAAAAGGCATTGCAATATTTTTTGTCTTGTTTTGATTTTATTTTTCTTTTTTCCAAATCCATATTCTATACCCTCTGAGTCTAGTTAGTACAGAAAGTTATTTTAAAAACACATCAATCCAGGAAAGAGAGGTTTCAAGTGTAAAGCAAACTAATTTAATAGAAAGGAAGGGAATGGCAGAAAGGAAGAAGGTTAAATGATTCACTGAAATGGATGGAAATATTTCTGTGGGACTCAAAAGCCTGAAGTTTTTAAAAGGGGCAAAAATTAGAGAATCATCCTTTGAAGCACCTACTCTAGCTGAAGGCTTTCCAATTACCCAATACTGCCGATTGATTGGAACACCATATTAATCAATATAGTGACCTATTGTCTCAGGAGTTTTATTGCTCTTACTCATTCATTTGCCTCTTTATTTTATAGCATTCATCAAAGGTGAGGGACAAAGAATCTTCTTGTTTCCCTCTGAGTGGTAATAAAACTTCCTTCCTGCTGTCCCCTTCCTTGGCTTTGTTCTTGCGTATTTTAGAGAGTTTGCACTTTCTACTGCTGATATTACAGTTTCAGAGCATGGAACCAGAATATGTTTTGACTTCAGTGTTTCATTTAACTGTAAGTCAAGGTGGATGTAGTTTAGGAACTGGATTACTCCTTGGATGCGAATTCTATTCCCCCAGTGCTTGTACTTTGTGGAGCAGAGAGGAAACTTTCAACCCAACAGGTAGTAGGAATGTGTAACTCTCTACTCTTGCCCCAGCAAGAGAAAGGTACCTTATCCTTTCAGAAATGGTAAGATGTGCCCGGGGAGAGGTGGGGAGAGGGAGGGAGAACCTTGATAGATCCTCTCACAGCTCAAAATGCAGTTTGAAATGAAGCCCATTTGGGATTGATTCAAACATTTGCTTCTAGTTTGTGTCCAGAACCTGGAAGGAGTTGGTTTTCCAGAGAAAGCAAGCTTGTACAAATAAAGAACATCCTGTTCCAGAAATACCAGAAAAAACAAGACTGAGGGAGGCTTCCAGCATGGCTGAAATCTTTGAGATGCCCTCAGCTTCTTAAATTATTGTCAAACTCTAACCTGAAATTGCTATTTTATTCAATCTTGCGTTTTAGCCACTGTCAATATGAAATAGTGTTTTCTCTGTAGCAATAAAGCATGTGGGTATCTTTTTAATAGAGATTATTTCAACATGACCCAACAGCAAGTATAATTCAGATAATGAGGTGACATTTCATGGTAATCATTTAGACCAATATTTGCAAAGTTTGCACTCAGATGCCTAATTTAAGTGTCGTGATGAGTAGTCCAACATGTAAAAATGCTGAGCCTTCACATGTCCTGCTGCCTTCCCTGGGATGATGCCTCTACATTTACACAAAACAATTAGCTATCTCCTCTAATCAAGCTTAAGATTTTCCCATGGTGAACATGGTAAAATGCTATTTTTTTCCTGTGAGCTTACCAAATTATCCCTTTGTATGCTAATGACTGCAAATAAATTTTGCATCTCTGAAAACAGCTTTTAATGTGCATACATTGCACACACAGTCATTGTGCTAAATATTAAGTCCACTCTTAGTCACTATAAAACATTCTTATCTTTGTGTTAATGGCCAATCACATTAATACCTATAAGTAACCCCAATCTTAACTAGTTTCTACTCCCAATTTCTAACTCTGTTCTTCCTTTAAAGTAAAATAATAATTTATTTTAATAACCTCAGCTACCTATTTTATTTTATTTACTTCTCTCATACATAATAGCAAAATGCCTGCTCTATGTCAATGCCAGTAATGAAGACTACTAAGATGTATTGATTATTTCTTTCCAGAAGACACTTTTAGTGTTCTTTCAGCATGTCTTGATTGCTGAAGAAGACCCATAGCAGTGAAAATATCTGTAATACCTGTGAACTCCTTCTTGCATCGGTCTCTGACACTCTCCTCCAGGCCTTCAAGTTGTGATTTAATTTTTTCGTATTCTCGTTCTGCTTGTTGGCTCTTGCGTCTTTATGGAACAGAGGTAAGATTAAAAAAAAGTTACAAAATGCAAAAGTAAATAATTTGCAAAAGCTTGGAGAGGAAAGCCCAGGGACTGGAAGAAATTTTCATGGCTTTGATTTTTTAAAATACAGCAGAAAGAGAATGGAGGAGAAAAACAGCACCGGTGGTCTTAATTCCATGTAAAGCAACTTGGCGCTATCATGGGCTGGTTGCTTCAAAGCAGACTTGGCCAGTAATTTAAAATCCAGTAAGAAGTAGCTACAAATGCTTTCAATCATATATCAAGTAGAGGAACTCAGTTTGAGCAAGGATTGCTTGCAACATGTCCTTTACTGGCCCTAAGCCACCCAGGAGAGTGTCTGGGATCAAACTCAGAAGGTTTGATGGAGGTTTACAAGAACTGTACAGCACATGCTTCAGCTGTATTGGTATGTACCATAAGAGTGGAATCCACCCCTTCCTGAAGGACAGTATGAGGCCCTCATTACTAACCTTAAAATTGGACTAAGTAGATTTTAAGTGAAATACAGACAGATATTCTGGCCCTTTATGAAGCATGAATTCCAACATTAACCATGAAGTTTGTGTGTGGGTAATTTAGCTGGAAAAATGAAAACGACCCCTTAGTCAAAACCATCCAGCTCAAGCCTACAGTGCTGACTGAGACAATATAAATGCTCATGGGTATTCATAAAGAATAAGTTATCTATAAGTTATCTTCTCCACAAATGCCACTGTAGCAGCCATTTCAAAAGGGTATGTGTGCAACTCAGTCTGCACTTGTTTACTTGGGAAACCTGGGACGAACTGTGTTTACATATAAAGGAGGGACTGGGCTGACTTGACACCAAGGAATTTGGCATGCATGAAAGGAATAAATTGGTGCTCATACATATTTCCAGCTGTAACTCCTTTTCTAAACTCTGCAGCTCATAAAAAAGATGAAGATAGTTTCTGTAGACTGAGCTGAAAACAATCAGGTAGTACCTTGAAAGCTCTAGGAAAACAAAAGCACCTAACTAGAACTTACCTGTAGCAGATGATAGAAATGATGATGATTACTATCATAGGAATAAGTACCAGTGGCAAAATAAGGTTCAGTGGGATATCAGTCACACGGTTATCATATTCCACCCTTCCAAGGATCCATTCCCGGAGTCCAAATTTTACCTAATTAGATAAAAACAGACATTTGTTTCAAGAAGTGCAAATGTAAGATGGGCCACTTCTCAGTTGCATTCTAAATTCTTAGTAATTTTCACAAGTGAATTTCTAGCTCAAACTTCCAAACAAAAGAAATACTTCTGAATATATTAAACTGACTTTGGGTCACTAGCACTTTATTCCATGAAGTAATTTAATTTTGCTCAGCTGAGGAAGAAAAATCCCCAGTCTGTCTGGCTAGAGTTCTACATTTTGATATAATGAAGGTATTTGGCAGCCTTGAGACTGCTCTTTTTGTGTGACATCTTTTATGCAGTAGGCAGAAGCTGGAGGAACAAAGAACTGCAAAGAGTTTCTTCACAGTGCTACAACAACTTTGGAGAACAAATTACTTCAGTCAAGAGGCACTGTAACAGTGTTATTTATACATGAAACTAAATTCTACAGAAAAGGTAACGTACAATGAATTCAGGAAGGTTATTGATGGTATCTCTCTTCTGCCGTTTCTTTGGTTGAGGCTGTACTTCTGGTGGCTCACAATATAAGTCCGTTTCAGTTAGAGTTTTTATATTGCAAGGCTCATCACCCACAAAAGCCTGGGCCTCATCTATCGTCATGGCTTTGTTCAGGTTACTGCCCTAGACAGAAAATAAAAGGCTGAGTTATCATCACAAAGTCTTGGGGGACAAGAAATCCTAAATTGCAACTTTCCATTTGGATCACTTTCAGCAGCAGATATGATTTGCACTGCAGCCTAAAGAACAGCAGAATGATTGGGATTTATGTGATTCCTCTCCTTTCCTTCCTGGTGTGAGATGAGATGTCCCTTCCAATTCCTAGGAGGTCTATTGGGGAGGGCATTTTCAAATGCAAATGCCAGACTCAGCAGGAGGGGGCATCCTCGGCAAACCCAAAGTGCAGCTAAAAAAGACAGGAACTCTTTCTGAGAAAGGGTGTGGGGAGGAAAGGGATGTTCATCATCTAGCAGAGGTAAGGGACTCTATCAAGAATTTGGGGTATGACACCAAACATCTGATAAGGATTTGAGAAAGGAACGAAAAATTCCATACGTGCTTCAAGGACAACATGAACAAGCACCAACTTTTGACAAGTTTACCTTTGCATTAATAAGTTTGTTGACTTGTTTTTTGATGCCATCTGTGAAGTTTTCAAAAGTTGGGTCTGCAACATATGCAAAGGAGTGGCTTTCATTTTTTACAACCAATTTATAATGATCCATTAGAATAACAGTGGTAATGTTATAGTTTTCTGGGTCTTCCAGTATTGGTGGGGAAGAAAAAACCACTGTGGTTTCATTAAGTCTTGTAACAACCTTTCCATAAAACTGTAAGAAAGAACACAAGAAGAAGAACATGCACATTTTAGAGTCCAATTCCTTTCTGTACATAACTGTTGATAACTTTAGACCATAGAAATAAAATCACTGAATTTATATCCTCTCCATACAGCAGAAATACTATAGTATGAAGTATTTTTGAAAAAGAAGATGAAATAAATTTGATTTGTTGATGAGAAATCATCGATTCACTATATTCCAGCATTTGCCTGCAGAAGAAGCTTGGGCTACGGGTCAATTTCCATTGCCTCCAATATATATGGCTCTTTACCATACCATTGGTATGATATATGGACTGATACCATTAAATTCCTCTCAGATTAGGAAGTTAGGAAGTCACCCTTAATCCTGATCATCTTCTGTACCTTTGAGTAACTTGGGTCAATTCTTTTCTGCCTATACCATATAATACCTCATTGAATTTCAATATAATCATTAAGTGAAATTTCGGAATAAAATTCAACAGTTGTCACTCAACTACTCAAGGTAACAACTCAGTTCACCCATCCTCCATCCCCAATTCCACAAATGTTTTTACCCTGACACTTTCAATCATTCAGTAACATCAACCACAGCCAACAACACTAATAGGAACCCTCAATATTTATTCTATCTCCACCTCTGTTTCTCACTTCATACTCAATGCAACTAGATAGCTTCTCCCCAACATTTCTGATATTGTCACGTAAGTGAAAGCAAACCAAAAGATTAGAAAAGCTGAGTAGTCTTCAAAGTCTTAATGAAGAATGTGTGCTATAGGTAATGCTGTCTTAAGCTAGCGGGTTGAGTGTACATAAGAGGAGGTGTAAGAAATATTGATAAACACTGTCAAGAATGCTAAACAGACTTTTAGATTGTCCTGGGAGTTAAGATTATCAAGATAATTACCTTTTGAAGTTTATACCCTAAAAAATGTAGTCAGTTTTCCTCTTAAAAATCTTTAGGGATAGGGTTCTAATGGATCCCAACACAGCTGGCTTTGGCATACTCTAAAAGTTGAGTCATGCATATAATACAAAACATGCACATTACAAACTCTTTATGGATCACAAGACAGCCTTACACTGAAGAGCCAGCCTTAGAAAGAGTCTTATAATGTTCTTACTGGAAGATAACTTTTAGGTATAAATCATGTCATTAAGTTGTGATCTTCACTAGAAGAAGGGGAGATTGAGACTATTGGTAATGTCAGTTCCTCATAACAGATGTGAAAAGGGTTTTTTTTAAATGTTATTTTTCACAACTTTTTGTGAGCCGTTGCAGGTGGAATATGCATGAAGCAAAAAAAGAGAAAAAGACTTGGCTCATTGAGATGGCAAGAAATAAAAGACACTGTGCAAAGCTGAGTAGTCTGCATTGTCTAGATTTAGATCCTGCTTCAGGCAAATTGCTAATGGCTGCAAGGGGAAAAGGAGAAAGATAAAGAAAAAACAAACACTTCCGAATTCTGAAATACATGTTTTATCCTTATCCATTATGAATGAAATTAATTTTAAAGCAGAAGTTTTCAAATTACAAGCGAATGTAAGGCAAGACGGTAGGAAAATCAAGATCTTCTTCCTCAGGAACACCCTGAACAGACTCAGAAATCTGATCAAACCTTATTTCAGTCCAAGCCCAGTGAAGTCCAGTGGGAAAATTTATAAGCAGTTTTTGAACAGATTTTATGTTGTACATCCAGTGTTACTCCTTTGGGGGAAAAGAAAGAAAATTACCCTTTTTTGATTCATCCTCCCTGCTTCTGGACGCTCTGCATATATCACCAATGAAAAAGTCTGGATGAGCTCAAAACCGGTTCCCGTTACTGTAATATTTCTCCCTCCACTGTAAGGCAGAATGAAAAAAGAAGTCAAGTCATTGGCAGACTACTACAGCTATGTACTGCTTCATTCTGCACTGCTATTGCTTCCACTGAAAAAAAAACCCCTATATGTGTAATGCCTATATGACAATTAGATATCCTACCAAAAAAACTTATGTTAAAGCTATTGATGATGAAAGCACTTAAAAGATCAATGTAAGCTTAAAACTCTATTTAAAACAGCAGAACTGAAAAAAAGTACAAATTGCTTTGCCAGGATTTTTGGCTGTACATTGATGCCAATCTTTGTGTGCTTTACTTCTCCAGTGTTACTATTTAAATCACTCTGCCTACAATACACACATAGAGACAGAGTTGAGAGTATATTTTCCACAGGTCTATAGGGACCTGGCTTCTCTATTCCCTTTTATTTGCAGCACATTGTTGAAAAAATAATACATTCACATAAGAATAAAAACGAATGTAAGCTGCCAGTGGGAATTAAAGTCACTGAAGTGACATGGATTTAGAGGGATAGTAAACCTCAAAGCAATCCATAAAAATAGGCTTTAGTTTATATAGAAGAAAAAAAAAAGTCATTTGAATTCCATGAGGTAAATCACTATTGATCTACCAAAGAAAAATTCCAGCCCCCAAAGTCACCCAACCAAAAATGAAAAGGAAACATCAAAACCAAATCCTATTTTACACAAGTGATTTCTCAATATTCAAGAAGACAGGTACTAACATCTCCAAGAGAAGTCACAATCAAATTTATTTTTAATGTTCTATTGGATCATGATGTTATACTTTTTAGCTTGACCTTCAAAAAGGGGTAAATATTTGGAAGTAAACAGAATACTTTCAAACATCAATTGCAGTTAAGACCACAAGCCCTACATACCTAAATGTGTGCATTGCTAGAGTATAGGAGTTTATTCCAAACAATTATATATTTAATATTTTTATTATCTATTACACATATTTTAAGCCAGTTGTGAAGAAAGTTACAACAAACATTTCATTACCTGCTGAAGCTATTTACTGGCAGGAATTTGGTGACAGTAGGATTCTCTCTGTATGTAAACAGCTGTGGTACAGTAATTCTTGTGCCCCCATAGTGCATTGTGACTAGAACATGTTCAACCTTGTTATTACGTCCTGTAATGCAGATGACCTCGTCTCCAAATTCAGTACTAGATTGAAGAAGAAAAAGAAAAGGAAACATCTTCTGTTACTAACATTATGGAGTTTTGTATTCTTTTACTGTATACTCCAGAACAAAAATACCAGGGTTCTATTTTTGCTAGGTATAGTAGCTATAAGAGGAGAAAACACTTCCATCAGATCACATAAGCTTTTTAACAAAAGAGATATAGGATGTAACAACGAACAGTGTACAAACATAGGAACAATGCAATGTCAGCACACTTAGTGTCCTTCCTTTTTTTTGAGAAAAGAAAAGGGCAGCAATTAATAAAAGGAAATAGAAGGGAGAAGAACAAACCATGGGAGACTAAAAAATTAATATTTTATAAAAAACCACTGAGGACATGCTGAGTGAAAGCATGAGTGGGTTTGAAACAGCCAGTCTAGCAGAGAAAGCCAAAAATGGAGAAATCTTTGGACATCTAAATTCTCCCACTTAAGGTGTTTTTACAACTGCTGCTTCCCCTGAAGCCTCTGAGTGAGTTTCTATCTGAATGTTACATGCAGAACTCCATTGCATGGGAGGAGTCACAAAGATATAGACAAAGGACTTGTTTAATTTATAAGGGGCAGAAAAGGTTGGTGCTTTTTTAGGACACAGCTCTGTATTGTTAGGTACTCAGGCCACGTACACATTGCAAGGCTGGCTACCGACTGTAACTTGAACATCTTTCTTGGAACCAGTGGCCAGATTTATACCAGAGATGGTAAGTCTTGTTCCACCTGCTTGTGGACCACTTTCAGGTCTTATTTGAGTAGGATGAGGTTCCTGCAAAGAGAAGATAGTCACACTAAGTGAGAAAATTAAAATAAAATTTATACCAGTATTATTTAGTTTAATAGGTAATATAAGTTTAATATTACTACCTGAAAAAGAATAAAATTAGAGCAATGACCTATAAATCTTCTAAAATGAAACAAAATCTTTTAGAATTCATGTTAAAATAAGTAACAGATAATGTGAATGCACTTTTTTATTTATTGTATTTTATGAGGCTTTATACCAGTTTCAATTCCCTATCACAAAATGTAGTTAGCAGCCATTAAGTTTGCGAGAGCTTCCTGTTGGATTTCCTGGTTTCATACTTATTTTAAGATTTCTCTCTTCTTTATGGCTGAGTCTACCTTCATCTTTCCTTACCCATTCTTATATTCTGTGTCAGCTACAGGAGACAAAGAACAAGGTTTTCAAAACTTGCACTACACAGAAAGAATACAAAGATTCGCTTTCTCTCAAAAGGCTCTTGATAACTGTGGTAAAATTGTTAACCTATTCTTAGCAACAAACTTGCAAAGAAAGAAAATCAGAAAATGCTCAAATTGTCTTAATGTACCTAGAACCTTGGAGTGGGTTCCTTAAAACCAATTAAATCAAGCAGACACACTTTAAATCGTTATACAATTTGTTTTATATTTATATTTCTCAGTAAGTTCCCTCCTTTTGTTCTCAATTCAGTCTTTGTTTCAATTATTGCATTCTGGGAGCTCTAACAAACACCGTAAATTAACAGTGAGTGCTTTTCATGAGCAGCGTGATTTAATTACTTTGTCACTAAATAGTTTCTGCTTCCAGTTGAGAAAAGCATCCTTATTCAGGACCACACTGAAGCTGCTGAATCAAGAGGATGACCGAAGCTGAGCAAGCCGTGTGATGCGGGGCTCCAGCCGGCTCCGGCTGACACTGCCTGCTGACCCCACTCCTCACCACGCCTGCAGACGTGCCACAGCCCTCGTCCATGGGGCCACAGCTGCTGTGCCTGCAGGCAGCACCATGTCCTGGGCAGGCAGCACCATGTCCTGGGCAGGCAGCACCATGTCCTGGGCAGGCAGCACCATGCCCTGGGCAAGCAGCACCATGCCCTGGGCAGGCAGCACCATGCCCTGGGCAGGCAGAACCATGTCCTGGGCAGGCAGCACCATACCCTGGGCAGGCAGCAGCATGCCCTGGGCAGGCAGCACCATACCCTGGGCAGGCAGCACCATACCCTGGGCAGGCAGCACCATGCCCTGGGCAAGCAGCTGCCCTGGGCATTGCACACAGACACAGGATGGCAGGTGTGGCTGGTGCATTAGGCTAGGACATTGCTATGAGGGAACCTGATCCTGTATTTGCTGAAGCATAGTAGATCAAGAACTTAAGGGAGGCTGTGAATAGGTGATGCCTTTTCTGATGTACAGCTGTACCACTTCACCATACTAAAACAGGCTTTTCTTAAATAAGTAAAAAAAAGTAATAAGCTTATTTCCCAGACTCATGTATATTTGTAAATGACAGCTGTTCTCCTCCTCTTGCATAGTCTTGCAAAAATGGTTGACTGCTAATAAAGTCCAGGCTTGGAGCTATTTCATATGAAGCACATGCAAATAAAGAAAGAGGAATGAAGTTTGAAAACATCCCTTGCTGATGAGGGTTTCCTCAATCACTATCACACAGCACTGACCTTCCACTTGAAGGAGGAAAAGCCCTTCTCAGAGACAGAGAGCAACACATCTGCCTCTTCCTAGTCATGCAGTAAACCCCCTTCTTTCTTGTCATTTTGCTCAGGCACAGACCATCTCTGTGACAGCTTACAGCTACAAAGCCAAGGGCCCACCAATTGCAGGGAGGAAGGGACTGATATACTGCATTTCAGTTCAAAGCTTGGTGAGTCATCAACAGGTTTTTAACAAGCGGCAGGAATCCATAAAAATGCATCCAGCTGACTTCATGGTTACTTTACAAATTTGTTTTATTGAAGCTCAGATATTATAGAAGCATGGAGAACTCTTACGTGTTCTGCTTTTTTTATACTTTCATGTCTAAGCAACTTCCCTCTGAAGGAATGCATCATGGTTCAGCACACTTCACAAATCCACAATGACAACCGTAATTTGCTCTCGAGTCATTGAGCTTTAGGAATATGCTTTAACTAATTGGGTGTCAATTGCTTTTCTTCCCCGAGAGAAATCTGTTTGTAAACCCTTCACTCCTCAAGAGCGAGCATATGACTGCTCTCATGCACTACCCTTTGATTTAGCTTTAATTTAATACATCACTCAGGTTACAAGACTTTATATAGGGAAGTCACTCAAAGTAATTTTAAAGCATTTTAAAAGCTCATTTAGGTCTATATAAGTCTGTCTGTGCATCCTCCTATTTGGATTTAATTGCTCACTGATTTAAGCGAGATTGAAACAAGACACACCAGGGTAAAAAAAAAGTTTTAGGGAGTCAGTTTTAAAAATCACATTTGAAGTTTAAATTAGAATAAATCTAGATATCCACTTTATAGGAAAATCTCATTTGTGCTTCTTTACAACAGAATTTTGTTTCTAAAAAGATTACAATTAGAACTGTATATGAAATATACAGTTTATAAAAATGGGTCAAATACTTTAAGCATAACCTTACCACATGGACAGAAAACCATACCTTTTATTAAGTTCAAATTAAATCCTAATTGCTATAAATTGTTCACCATGCTAAATTTCTGCATTTTCCACAGGAATTATTAGCTGCATAGCATGCTTAAGATAGCTTTGAGATTAATGTTTTCCTCAAGAACTACTAAAGAAGCAGTATAGGCAAATTATTTCTCTAACTTCTGAAAAAATCTGTTTAAAATCTGTAGCCTTTTCCCTAAATACTACCTCCACTGGAAGGTTAGGCTCCAAGGACAGGCTTAAGATGAAAATGAACAAGAAACCACTAAAAGCAAGCCTTTAAACATAGACTAAGAAACCAAAGAAAAAAAGGTTTCTGAATCATCACACACACTATTCTCTGTAACTCAGCATAACAAATGAAAGGAAGCTTGCTAGGAACTTCAGTGGACAGCCATGTTCATTTCTCTTAGCAAAAGTGGGAGTTAACAGCTCCGTTGGGTTATCTGATGGGTCCCGTAGGCAGGGCTCAGCTGTCTCTGTTGCCAGCAATCAATAAATGCAGAGTGAGCCACAAACTTGGACTCAAACCACTCAGCATCATTGTCTTTGAGGGACCTGCTAGTGGTTGCCTGCATTTGTCTCCCTAAGAATAGGGACGTAGATGTAACCAGCTAGCAAAGTTATCTCTGAAAAACACAGCTCTAAGGGGGATCTGAAAGAAATATCTGTTCTGTTTTCCACAGAAACTGGGTTTTTTTCTTTTTCCTTAGAAAGTAATCAACTCCACTTCTTGGAATTTAAAGCTCAGCTACACCAGACAGGAGAACTCACCACCACTCCTCGTGCATCCATTGTGCAGACACATCTCAGTTGCACTTCAGGCTGAATGGAAAAGAACCTCTCTGGGAACTATCACAGGGAGCAGCCAAAGAGAAGGTGGAATGGTTATGGCTAACCCTTATTTTGTCTTTAATTGCTGATCTTGCAGCTGTCCCTCAAAGGACTATTTTAAAAGCGCTTATTCAAAATATTCATATTTAACATATTTAAAGTAATTCTGCAAATACCAGGAGCTCTCAAGGGAACAAATAATGTGGATGCCTCATAAAGATGATCTAATGATGAGAATCTGAATGATGCTTTCTGTGCAGAGAAATTCTTCAGCATGACTGCTAGCACTTTGTTACTATAAACTTGGAAGGAATATTATTTGATTAATTTTAACTTGCTATTTTCTGTTTCGTATTTCCCATCTTTCCCTTCCTCTGAAGGACTTGCCAGAAAAAATAAGCAGCTAAAATAAATTATCAAGAATTTTAACAATTTTAATAATAATTTTCTTGCAAAACCAATGTACTATGAATTAGTTTTATTGCTCCTCTAAAATATTCATGGATGGCTCAAAGAACAAAGCTCCATTGGCCCACCTGGCAGTCTTCTTAAGAGTACCAATAAAGAAAAAAGTAAGGTCATGCAAATGCTCAACCAGAAAGCATTTTTCAAAAATGCAATTAGGTAGATAGGATAAGGAGGAGAATGATACTTTACCGAATGCCAAGTTAATTTGAAAAAATGCCATCGGTGGTGATACAAGACCTCAACAAGAACTGTGTTACCTAAGGAGGAGGCAGCCCCTTCCCATGGTACTCAGCAGTCAGACAGACACATACGGACCCTTGCAAGGTGCCAGGTCTACTCTCATCTTACAGAGTCTTGTCTTACGCAGCCTGGCAAAGCTGCACCTGACCCACAGCCCTATGATGCTTACCAAAGTCTTACATGAGATTCCTTCTCCTTGCAGAGGAAGACAAAGGGCAGACAGTAAACTCTGTGCAAACCTTCTTTGAGGGATAATAAGAATGATGCTTTTACCAAGAGCCCTTTAAATTGAACTCAACCTGAATGTTCAACTGTTACAAATGGGACTGATAAGCCTCCAGCCTCAAGTGCTGCAGTATCAGTGATGCTATTTTGTTCTAAATCCTCTCAAGGATTTCCTCTCTCCTTCTTTCTGCCTTTTTGTCATTTCAGTCTCTGAATCAGAAGTACACCTGCTGTCATGATAAATACCTTGCTTTCTTTTTTAGCCCTCTGCACCTTGAGACCTTTGCTGGCTCCGTCAGAAGATATCTGGGGGAACTCACACTTTCTGTAATATCACTGTAACATCACACTGCAGTGCTCAGTGCAATTATGATGTTAAACAGAACATTTGATAATGTGTCCTGTATGGAGTTTGTAGCAGTCCTGTAATAATTCTTCTGGAAGACATCAGCCCTTGTGAGGACTTGGCAATAGTTCCTTTCTCATGGACACAGTAAAATTTAAACAACCTTGCAAATGATAATTTAACCATTATTTTATAATTCCTTTAAGTGTAGAAAATAATTCAAACCCATTTAAGTTTTTCTCTTATTTTGCTTGAAATGGAGGAATGTTTTTTCAGGTCTATACTTTGTCACCAGGAAAATATTGTTCATGATTTCCAGGTAGTTTAATGTTTGAGCATAAATATTTTCTGCAATAACAGACTACCTCGTTATGAGGGCTTTTTGATAGTCTAGTTTGAAAAAGCCTGTTCCAATGTCTGTCAGCTGTTCAGTGGCCTGGTTTTTGAAGAGTCTGGTAAGACATCTCCCAGCAGAGGGACTTTGTGCCACCAGGACTCCCCACTGCCTTTCATTCTCACGCTCATGCCCTGTGTTTGTAGAAAATGCATTTGCAGTTTTGATAAAACCTGTGCAAATCCACAGCTATGCTGTCCAGAATAAAATTCAATACAGTTGGGAGTGATCTTCAATCACCAGGTGTAACTTGCTCCCTACTGCATGATTTATCCTGAAAAAATTATTTTATCTAAACAGGATTTCTTGCTTGTGGGTCTGACCAGAATGTAACCTGGTTGCAATGGGAAATTTGAGCACTTTATAAATTTTACACATAAATCTTCCTTAAATCATACCTAGATGTAATAATGTTGAGTAAAAGATCTCAAAGTCCACATGCAACCCAACTTTTCCATCTTGTATCTGGGTAAATATTCCTGAACTGATAAGTAGTACTCTCAATGCTTTGATAACTGCAAGGCTATTATCCTTATTGGAAGGATAATAATGTTATAAATAGGTTATCTCTTGTGCTTTTACATCTGTGGTTAGTACCCATCCTGTTGCTATGGTTTACCTGAAAACAGTGGTTATCTGCCCCAAGCAGTGAGACAACAACACTTGTACATTGCTTTTGGTACCTAATGTTCAAATCATGCAAGCATATTTAGTAGTAAATTCATTTATTCTCTTTGTAATACCAATGCAAATGTGGCATTTACATTCCTGTGTGCCACTGTCTTATCCTTGCTTCATCAGCACAGAAGTACTATGAAAAAAAAAAAAATCAAAGAAAAATATTGACAAAAAAGCTTCAGCTGGCCCAAGTATATATGTGACTTCACATTCAGGCCATTTTCCAGTGTCCTGTTTTTTTCATCACAGCCAGGAATCTCTTCTTTGTGTGCTTTGTTTTTATCTTTTGCCCCTTACTTAAAAATCTGTTCACAGAAATGCTGTATATTTTTCACTGTATTTTCATGCTTTCTATATGCTAGAGGGTAAATTATCTCCATGTCTGTTCCACTTATAATCACATTTAGACATGAACTTGCTTATTAGCAGTGTACATGGCTGCTGCTCTTACACAGCTACTGTAGATCCTCTGAGCATTCAAATTTAGCTCTTACATTTTTCATCCTGTTTATTAATCTAGAATGAACTTTTTAATCTTTAATATTTTATGAGTAGCAATTAGTCTTTTTGCAGAGTTAGGAAGGCGATATCTTATTTCTTCAAATCTTTTACTTCTATTTTAGTAAAAGAATACCATTTGTAGTCTGAAAATTCTCTGAGAGAACTAGCATTTTAGATCTCTGTGGTATGCTGGTGTCAAATCAAAGCCCATCTTTTAACTGGCTAGCAGTGGGGTTATTACTTTTTTTTCCTTTTTATTTCCTGTTTTTTCACAATTTTCTTTGCAATTAGAGCTATAGATGTGTTAAAGAGAACTATTCCCCCAGCCTCTTTTTTGCTCACCTATCTTGCATCTAGATTGGATTTTCCAGACCAATTCATGTTCTTTTTCACTCATTTTGTTTGCTCTGCAGCTTTCCTGGTTTGCAGTATCATGTCCAGCCAACTCATTTCTGGTCCCTAATGAACTATCCAAGAACAAGAGAAGTGAACATCACCGAAGTTCTTCATGGCTTCTTTATCTATTTCTCTGCTTTTCCATTTGTCTGTCATCAAGCACAAGCTCATCTATACAAAGTTTCCTTTTCCCAGAAGAATCACTGGACATGACTCTGTAAATAAGGGGTACTGTCTTCTATGGTATTCATCTGCTGTAAGCAGTTTCTAGCCCATGAACTACACCACTTAGATAAAACTGGTGACCCTTTATCACTAATTAAAGAGAGAAACAACAAACCACCACGGAGGCTTCTGGTGGATCACAAGAGGGGCCAGAAATTCAAGAATAGTTAGTCAGCAACAGAGGAGGGGAACCTAACAGAGATGCACAGAAACCTTGGCATGAAGCCCATGCTTCAGAGGGTGATGCTGGAAAAAACACAACTATGCCAGATCACAAGCAGAGAGACAACTGGGAAGAGATAAGAGGAGGGTGTCAGAGTATGGCCCTGTGATGCTGAGATGCCAGCTGCAGCACAAGGGGAAGCCAGCAACAGATGGAGGTGTTCAAACGGACATGATGGGCAGCAAATGGCAAAGCCACTTAAGCTCCCTTCTGTTGGCTCCTGTAGGCACCGACCTCCATTTGGAGGTTTGCCTTTGATGCAAGTGCACTTCTTCACAAGTAGGAATGGGCTCTTGTGCTTCCACACAAGCAGAGAACAGGGATGCTATTTCCATGACCTGATCTGCACACAGATGTGGATAAGATTTTCACAAATGTACAGGCCACGTTGTTGCTTTGCCTTTATCACAGCCATCTTTCCTTCACAAGTAACTCTCCCCTCTCCTCATCCTGGTTCCAGCTGCAGTAAGTTCTGGCTCTTGAAGAAGTAATTTTTTACCAAAATTATCTGCCTCATACTGAAATCCAAATTATTCTGCCAACTCTTGCATATTATGCGCACAAAAATAAAAGGTATAGCCTGTGAAGTGCTGTAGATTCCAGCCAGCTTTTTTGAGGTTAAAATGTCATTTTATGGACTATGAAGGTAACCACAGGAGCTAAATTAAACCTCTGAGTGGGGAACTCAAGCCATTAGGATCTGATCTTTCCCCCTCAACTTCCCTCCTTTCTCAGACTCAAGGGAGCCTGTTTCTTGTTTCTTCAGACAAGCCACCCACTCACAGGATATTCAACCAAAGAATTTCCACTGTGCATTCTTGGCAGTCTGGTGTTCACCACAGTGGCTGACCTGACCCACTAGCTTGCCTCGTCACAGCATCCATAACACAAGTCAGTTGCTGGGTTTCTGCAACAGCAGAGAGATGAGGAGCTGAGTTCTGCCTTTCTGGGGCTGCTTTGTGCAAATCTTACACATGTAAGCTGATCAAATGCTTCCAGGCACTCCAGGTGCCCAGGCAGAGCATTTGCCTGGCAATGTGCATTGTGTACTGGCTGCTGTGGCTGGGACACTTAAGCAAAGGGCTGGTATGTTAAACAACTTATTCTTTGGACTGAAAGCATCTTTTTATCATGAGGCAGACACCACAGGATTTTCTGAAAAGACCACAGAGCTCTTCAGACAGATTTGATGGAGAAATGGAAACATGCATGACTGGAATGTTTGCACTATCATGCATCCAGTGTTTATTGTCAGCTCTCAAGCAGAATCATGAGTACTGCATGGTGGGACATGTATTTAAATGCATGGCTCAGAGGATAGCGAGTTAAGACTAATAATAGCCACATGAATAAGGGCCAACTTCATTAAAACTTTCAGCTGCCCAGGAGTTCTCCTGTCCCCCATGCGGACTGACATACAAACAAGATGTACTGCAAGACTTAAGAATAAAATAAGAACCCCTGGAAGCAATTCCAGACTTCTGTGGATGTGTGGTTTATCAGCATCAATCAATGGCTACAAGCATGTAATTTTCCCCACAAAAAAAACTCACCCAATGCCCCCAGCTACAGTGTAAAATGAATGTATTGAGGCAATGACGCAGGGCGAAAAATCAAGGAGTGAGCTGAAACCCTCCACAGTTAAATTAACTGTGCTGTTCATTTCACATTCAAACTTGCAGTATGGTGAATAGTGGTGTTCATGTTTGTTTTCAGGTCAGGCTCTAATTTATCCTCCCTTCTTCCTCTTTTTGGTTTTTCATCTCATTTAGGTAAACAGACATCCTGGTTTACAAGAAGTCATTTTTTCAAACAAATCAGATAGAGTTAACAACAAATGGAAAAGCAGGACTAGCCTTTAGCCATGTTACTGCTCCACCTGCTCAGAGACCAGCCAAGCTGTCAGTGCTCCAGATGTACCACATAGCTGGGTATTAAAATTTAGCAGAAGTTCATTTCTATTTCACTAAACTGGAGAATGATTATTGCCTGAGCCTGCTTATAGTGCAACAATAGAAATGCCAGCAGAGGATGACTGGGTTATCAGAATTTAATTTCATTGGGACTCAGGCTGGATAGAGAAATTGTGACTGGTAGGGAGACATAAAGCCTTCTTCCCCTGCTGTGCAGCAAATATAGGTATTTACTGTACAACACAGACACTTGTGGGCCAAGGCATTTTTGTTCAGAAATAATTTTAAACTGAAACAATGGCTTCCCTTTTAATTGGATTTTTGACCCATTTCATGAAGGTCTTGCACATTTGTCAGTTCTGAAATGGTCTGTGCTGACAGACAGGAAAGAAGCATGAGTCTGAGCACCAAGTTGTTATGACTATTGATTCTCATCAATCCACCTTTAAAAATAAATCACACTGTTCAGACTGGGTATCAACAAGAGCCAAACACACTATTTATAGAATCACTGAATGGTTCAGAATGGAAGGGACCTTCAATGGTCACATAGTGCCACACCCCTGCTATGGACAGGGACACCCTTCCCTAGATCAGGTTGCTTAAAGCCCCATCCATCCTGGCTTGAACAGTTCCAATAATGGAATTATTATTGGAATAATTGGACACAGCTTTTCTAGGCAACTTCTCTTAGTGACTCACCACTATCATAATATAAAAAAAAATCCTTTCTTATACCAAATCTACTTGGCAAGTGCTTTTTCTGATAGATACTGATCACATGTATGAGGCTGAGACAGTGAGGTACACTCCTGCCCTGCCACCCATTGCATTTACAACAGTCACTATTAAAGATGAAACTATTCTGCTTCAAGTGGTCAGAGCTCACAGTAAAAACAGTAGTAATGATCAGCACAAGGGTATCCATCCCATGTGCCAAAGAAACAGGGAAATACATAGGAGAAAATTTATTTTAGGAGAGCTCTTGGAAAGAAGATTTTTTTTCCCTTTGTATATACTGAGTAGAAGAGGTTTTACACAAAGCACAAAGACTTTGTATGTCTGCTAAAAGAAGTCTGAAAAAAGCACTGAAACAAGACTGCAGCTTTTAAGCCAACATTAGCTGATGCAACTGTCTGCTCTGATTGTCTGTTCTTGAGCCAAAGCATTAATGTTACGCTTGTAGAGGTGTGCATCAGTGTGATACCCCATACTGACTTCAGTCCTACTACAGTCCAAAGTTGGCTTCCTTTTCTTGTGGATTAAGAGAAATGAAACTAGAAACAAATGTCACCAGTTTTAAGGTGTGTATTGTATTACTTGTCAGTGCTTTCCGTATTGTAAAGAGGGTCCAAATGGAAAGTAAACAAAATGCTTTTTATTAAATGCTTTATTTACTGCTCTTGCAGTAAATAAAAATATTCTTTATCAGCAGTTGGCTTAGGCATCTGATTTTTCAGTAACCTCAATACTGGTAGAGACTGACACAGAGAGTCTTGGACTTGCAGGAAAACATCCACCTAGTTAATGCTCATGCACAGCTACTTCTCCCAGAACCTCATTAATAGTAAATTAAGAATCTTTCCCTGAAGTGGCCAAAAGCAGTGGCTCCTTATGTCCCTCTCAGATGGGCTGAGCAGGGAATCACACCAAAACAAGTCCAAAGACAGGCTCCAAAGCCTACGTGGTTCAGGTAACATTTCAACCCACTCCATAATAACTTCACATGCTTTCCATGAAAATCATGGGAATATCTTTATACACAGAAGGATAGGAGAACCGGTGTCAAAATCTCATGTAGGTCTGTCATAGCCTCTGTCCTACAGATCACAAACATATGTGTGGGAGATTGTATGATTGTTCTCTGGTTAGGACAGTAACCTACATTTCCACAAAGGAACACATTATATATTCAAGCAAAAAGGATAGGGTTGGTTTTTTTTTGCAGCAGTAGCACCAGAGGGAAGAGGTATTTGCTTGGAAATTACAGAAACCCCACTTCTAGCCTGTTTTGTGAAAACAAGGATATTCCCTTCTCAGTTAAATGTCATTCTCGACTTATTCCATTGCTGACTCCTCTCCTTTATTTCTCACAAGACATCAAGAATTAATGAGACAGAAGTTTAAATAAGAGAGAAAATAAAAGCCTAACACACAAGTTATGTTTTACAGTTTTATAGTTTATAGGTGTAATTTAAGTATCAGTATGGGGATTGATATTATTTAAACCTCTCAACTATCACATGATTTTATAAAATTTGAAGACCTCATAGATACAGATAAAGCTAGTTGCTGCTAAAACCACAGGCTAGACCAGCTACAAGCTAGAGCCATGTTTAGAGCAAAGCAATTAACACAGAAATGAAATTCTCTCATAGTCACACTGAAAACAAAGCACATCAGTAATATGAACACACATCACGCTGTCTGTGGCTCTGCATGCCATACTTTTGAATGAAATAAATTATTAAAGAAATTAATGTACCTTCATTACTTATTCTTCAGCTGCTCTGCATCCATTCTTCTAATTAAGAAAATTGCCTAGACTAAATATCGTGATTAAAATAGTGCACCATGTATACAGAGAATACCTAATTTTTTGCAGTGCTGACTTTTTTTATTTAATAGTGATACTTCAGAAGTATTATGTCACTAGTGAATAAGTTGCTTTTTTACCACATTTTTTAACTTGGATGGCAAACAACATCATCCTATTTTGAGATTAATCAGAATTGATTTTTGGTATACCTTTTGCATATAGAAATGCTGGAATTAAGTGTTTTCTAATATTTTTCAATGACAGTGCTATTGATGAAACAGTAAGACAAACACAAACAATTCTGTGCTTAAGTTTAACTTATGTCATACACAAAGTATAAAACAGGTCTCTGAAAAAAAATGCACTTACCTGGTACGTAAACAACACGTCACTTGGTGATTTACCTAATTTTCCATTGATGTTAACTTCAATTTGACCTTGTTGTAGTTCGTTCATTGGGCCAACTTGACACACAATCCTAAAAAGAAAGAATGTAAGCTTATCTGTTAGAAGTAACAGCTGTAATACCATGTGAGCTACCACACACACTGCCAGCAGGAGCACCAGCTTTGCTTTATCCAATACTATGTAATCCAGTGCTGCCTCAGATTCCCAGAAAAACCACCCAAGAATAGTTTGCTTGCCTATCTAAAGGCTGGTAAAACCGAAACCTGAGCACTGTACACCACCACTTCAGTAGTCTATTAGTAGAAGTGCCTTCTGCAGAAGACCAAAATTCAGCCCCATAAGTCACTTGAACCTCTGCAACCTGACACACGATTTACTGTGGACATTGTGATGTTAAAAAACCCAAACCCACAAAGGAGCCCTCACCTCCTTGACACAAATATCAGACTGTCAGCTATCTTATAATTTTGTGTGTTTTAACTGCTGATAATTTTGTTGTGCATCTTGCTACCTTTCAGCTTCAAAGCTTTTCACACCTACGATCAATCCCTTCAGAATTACTGTTCTCTGAAAATAAATTCACAGATAACACATGCAAAATCAGAGGTCAAGGAACACTGACCAAGAAAATGCTGCCTTAGAACTAACACTGCTGCTGAGTAATAGTTAAGATGATTAAATTGTTATTTCAAACAGGTAAACCACAGAATGATAGCATGAAAAGGCAATAAGGATTCGACACACTTGAAAACTGGGACAAATGCTTAATGGAGAGCTGATAATACAGTTAGATAAGGAGGTATATAGTGTCAGTTTCATTTAGGCCACACCCTGAGATCACTGCTCATTTCTGTCACTCTCCCTCTAGGATTATTGCTATTCTTCCTTAAGCAGTGCATAATTTCTTTTAAAAACCCAAAGTGGCAAAAAAAAACCCCTTGATGACTCCAAATTACTGGGTATAATGTACTTAAATCAGGACTTATAATAAAAGGATTGTCAAGTCCCTCTGCAGATCACTCCAGACTTTTTTTTCCTGGGTATTGGCAAATGGACAAAATTCTCAGAATTCTTGCATGTCCTGGCATGTGTATGGCTGCCTGAGCCTATTCCTCATCATCTTTCTACTGTATTCTTGGAAGTTGTATCTTCATGTCAGGCAGAAATAGGAAATGGCGCCTTTGGAGGAATTTTTACCATATGTCAAGCTAGGGAAAGCAGTCGGGGGCCCGGGGGGTGTGGGGGAAACATCGTAGCAGGGATTGTAATTAGAAAAGTTCCCACCCCTTCCCAGCGCTGGCATTGCCTCCCTTCCCCCACATTACTAATGGAAAACTACAAAGAATGACTTCTCCAAGGCTAATAATTAAATCACCACAGAGCCAAAAACCACCCTTAAGTGTCTTAAATCTTGCTGTGCATGGAAGCCACTGTCTCCTAAAAAGACTAGCTTTTAACTGCAGAAGGATGGGTGAGCAAGGCAAGGCACTTTTTTTATTATTTTTTAAAATTTAATTTTATAAAAAGAAGGGAATAATAATAAAAAAGAACAGAGGAAGACAAATACAGAAAATTAAAGATATCTATTAGAAGATTTTGACAACTTCTTTTTTAAGGCTTCCCTAGCCAGGAACATCCTTCAAAACCCAATAATTTGTTGATAAATGACATGATGCAAGTTGCATTTGTTATCACCCATTACTACATTGCCAGAACTTAGGAAACCAGTAATGTTGCTATGATACTAGGAACCAGTCATCTCAGTTCTGGCTCCTTTCCATGTATTTAAAAATATCAAAAAGCTTTAGAAAAAGCCAAGAGGATGGGGAAATTCTTGTAAGGCTATGTTGCAATTCAGTGTAGCTTTTGCAAACACTGAAAATAGGGAATGGGGAAAGATGACTGGTTGGAAGTACATGTAAGTGCAGGAGTGATGGCAATACAATTGTGAAGCAGTAAGAAAGAAATAGTTATTCGTTACCTTCTTCAATCCTAGAGGCCTGGGAAGCTTCTAAATGTCTGATCCACACATTGACTAAAGCTAAATATTTTTCAAAAGCTAAAAAAGAATCACTTAGGTATCTTCAAAGTCACTTTCAAAACATGCCACAGGAATAGCAAAAACTTACTGTGTTACACTTTACATTATAGGAAGGCAGAGAAAGCCAAGGTCAATTGCAGCTTTCAAAAGTGAATAAAAGAAAAATCTGTCATTACTCTTAATATTACTACTGAACCTTCCTACTATGCTTTTCATCAGCTAATATCAAAGGGGTATTTCCCTCTTGAAATTAGAAGCTTGATATAATCTGTAGTAAACACCTATCTACCTACCTAGGAGAATTTAAGCCTTCTGTTTTAATTTTTGGCACTGCTTAACAGTGTGACAAGTAATCCACAAAACTTCTACCAACCTGCTTAGGCAATTCAACATCCATGGACTTGTTGGCTTTGAGATGAAACTTAGTCATCTACAGCTAAACCTAAGCTCTGGGCTCCCTCCCTGTCCCCAGGCAAGAAACTCTGTGGCTGGACTAAACAGATTTAAGCTTCCTCTTGTTCTGCCTACTTTCCCATAAATCTTGTATGCTTGGCTTCACTGTGGTTCAGATTTAGCAAAATTTTAATGACTAGATGCACATGCAGAATGCCTTTAATTTAAAAACAAATAGTCTTGATATATGTGCAGTAATAGTTTATGAAAGCTTTTCAATCAAGTAAGAAAAAAAAATTCAGTCAGGAGCAGGATGGTAGTACACCATTGCAAATTTGTTGCTGTATTCAATCTATAATAATTTTAAATAAAGATTCAGACATGTTACTATGAAATATTGCATGTATATCATAGCAATAGTTCTTTCTTCAAATAGTAACTTTTTGTAACCACAAGAAGATCATATTTTCTTGAAAATGCACAGAGGTTCCTTTTTTCTTCTAAAATCTTGTGAAAAGCATCCATCAATTACCTTGTGGAAACAGAGTAGAACTCCTCTTTAAAAAGACATTCCTTGTCTGCCACTGTTATATTTTTTACATCTTCTGCCTTTATTCCCAAATTAGATCCCATTATGGTCAAAAGAATTCCACCACTTAGTGGTCCAGTTTTTGGCTCAATCTGTGTTTGCATAAAGGACAGGAAAAAAAAACAAACAAAATTAAATACTGCAGTGACTATGTTGCTCTACTATATTATTTAAAGCTACTTTGACTTACCAACACTTGAAATGCAGATGTTTCTTGTAGGACAAACAAAAAACATGCTATGCAACTTTTTAATGTTAATTAATCATCTGTTAGCTCAGAACTAGCATTCAACAGCTGAAGATTTCACGTCTCCTGCAGCAGACTGTTATGTAGAAAACTCTTGCCTGGTGTTTATTCTGTTTTAAGTTTGCTTCCTCCACTGTGATTTTGAAAAACAAATGGATTTCACTCTTCTCACAGTTCTTCCACAGAGCTTTTCCAGAATTTTGTTGTTGTGATTTTATCCCTTTAGGTTCACAGCAGAGCAGTGTACCTTCCTAACATACAGTGTTGCCCTGCATAGTGTTTTTAAAAATTCTTCCAGTCCCTTGATTTTCCTTACAGCATCTCATGGCAGTGTGCTGCAGCATGGGCTGATGCTAACCAAGTAATTTGTAAATAAAATGGGGACAGAGAAGATCATGCAGTTGCAGTGGACTGCTCAGGCTGGAATATGGCCCTGACAGGCATTTCAATTGTGAATATTTGTTGGGAGGCTAACCTGCTTTCCTTCACAATGCTTGGAGTGCCTTCAGTAAGACCTTTTCAGGTCTTCAGCATTGGAGGGCTGCAAGTTTGCCATCAAGAAGAGTGAGGTTGCACTTCAATGCCTGCTCCATCAAAATCGGTACCTCAGGTCTAAGCAAGTCTGAGCACAGAGATGTGGCTGCCTCTGCTGGCTGCCTGGCCACTGGCTGTCCATTTGCACTCAACCCATAAACAAACTACTTGAAAAATTACTCCACTGTTTGTCTAGCTCTTTCCAAATGTTATGTGCATATCTAAAGCTAATGTAAGGTCTGAAAACCTAAAGTATTTTAGTATCTTTTTTAAAATCCACAATAATGTAGAAACAGTATCCCAGGTGAAAACGCTTTTAAAAAATATTTTCCTTTTCTTTTTTTCTCAACTCATGTTTACCTGGGCACAGATACCACACAAGCATTCTTCTCCACACATTCTGTCAAACTTCTAGGGTATTTACCTTCCTTGGCAGACTTCAGCTGTTTAACAGCCATTTCTTCTTTGATGTACCCTCATGGCCAACCTTCCTCAGTGTACTGCAGGGCTGCCAGTAGGCACATTGCACCTCTAACTGCACAGTCTCTATGCAGTGTCTCTTTCAGTTTGAGACACAGGTTTCAGACACAGTTTGTACTGAGTGAAACATCCCTACTACAACTCTCAACATCTGTCATACAGTTACCACATTTTGTGATGGCTTGGGATGTGTTCTCATCAAACAGTGTGTCTGAGTTTCTAAGTACTGATACCACTGCTGCAGCAATTTAGATTTCCCCAGTGGAAGCAACACTTTTCTCAACAATTATGCTCATAAAAGCAGCATTTGGCTTACTTCTGGAAAGGTCACGGATTTATGACTTTCTTTGCCTGCTGATCCACCAACCATGGTTGATGATGGACAACCATCTTCCCTGACCCTGAGTGAATGCTCCAACTGTAGAGTAAGTCAGGTGCCCATTTGGCTTCCCTGACTTCCTACATTCAATTCCTACAGCCTTGGATTTGATGCTGGTGTGGACTGAAAAATATCACTGACACCTGGAAAACACTTTGTGACGCAGAAACAATCTGCTCCCTTATTAAATACTATTTAAAAGTCTGGCTTGAAGCCTGTAAATGAACCTGTTATATATTTGTAGTTGCAGGAGCAGTGAACCACGCATTTCAGGTAGAAAGGATGTTATAAGAGAAAAAATCCATGCTAAGAATGCAAGGATCAAATGCCACGTTTTAAGCATGCACTGCTACCCTGGCTTCTGATACATCGAGGACAAGGCTTGAAAAACAAGGAGGCTCAAAGAGTCCATTCAGTCTCTTATTTTGAGTCTTTACAAATCTCTCACACACATCACTACTGACATTATTTCCTTCCAGCTATTTCAGAGGCTTACTCAACATCCCAAGAAAAAAACCTGCCTTTCAGTATGAGCTTGCTTGGCTGCTTTCTCCTGCATAATATCATGCTGGTAGGGAGATAAAAAAAAGCAATCTTACACGAGTGATTTCTGGAGGAGGACACGTGTCAGTGGGGGGAGTGTGACAGAGTTTTTCATAAACGCACTTGCTGGGCTTGCCATCTTCTTCACACCAGACACACTTATATTCAGGCCGGGCAGCAAGGCACAGGCTGCAATCATTTCGTCCATAGGAGCAGTTGTACAGAGTCACTGAAAGATGAAGAGCAAACATATTTAGATGCTTCTCTATGTTCCAAGCATACTCAGTGTCCTTCAGGAAGGAAAACTAACCCTCTGTATAAAGTTCATTGGAGTCATGGAGTAATATGTACAGTCTGTACTTAACCCCTGAATGATGCTGAGAGAAAATTTTATTTTTCCTCTATGGAAAAACCTGACATTTATCCATGTGCAGAGTATGACTACTCTGCAAATATATTTTTGTCACTCAGGCACTGTCAAAATATTCAAGTACAAAGTCCTTACTTTGACTAACTTCAATAACACATACAACTGTTTAAAGATTAATTCAAAAATCAGGTCCTCCTGGAGCATCCCAAGTCAGATATGGATGGTATAGATTCTGCATGGGTGTCAGTAGGGGTAGACATCAGCAGGCATAGGATCTCTGCTAGCTGCAGAATTAAAGGAAGAGAGCTGCCTTTGTAGGCTGTTTCCAGGACACTTGGGACTTTCCATAATCATCACTCATGCCTGAACCAAACACAAAGTTAATACTTCATAAAATGTTAACCTTTGTTCAAGTTAATACCTCTGTGTTTCTTCATTCTTATCGGTTTTCTTGCTTTTGTTTTCCCTTTTGTCTTGAACTGTCACCCTGATGTACACCTTGTTCTTTCTGTAGTGGAGTTTAGTTTTAGCTTTTCTGAGCCAAGAAATTAAGTCTGATAGTGTATCTCTCTTACTCATGAAGCAGAGACCAAATGTGCCAGACACTAAGCTTGTTTTGGCCCCCATCAATCTCCAGCATGATGCACAGTCACTGAATCAAACTAATTTTCCCAAACAGATGCAAAGTCTTGAGATATATCTATCTTCATGGTTCAACACCATAAGGAGAGCCTGGGCTTGCAAAAAAACATATGGAGATGCACTTGAGAACTAGCCCAGAAGAAAACAGAATGAAAAGATGCCACACGTTTCTCTGGGCAATGCCCAGATTACCCAGCATGGGAGTGCTGTGCCTCCCTGGACAGGTGAGATGATTATTGTAAAAAGGAAAATATCTTACTGCCTGCTTTTCTGCTCCTTTTTCCCCTGCTTCTCTCCACTCTTTGCTGCTCTGTATTTCTGGCCACACAGCCTCTCACCCTCTGCCACTGAGGCTCTGACACTTTTTGAGTCTTGTAAACCAATTTAACTTACTAGAACAGCAGAAAGCTTTTTAGGTTTCCTCCTGTGCTCTTTCAAGAGTTAAATGTGCTTGCAGATGGGAATGGGGAATACAAGACAGGGACTCAACATCTTCCCCTTCCCCCTACCTTCATTAAGTCCCAAGAAACAGTAGCCTTAGTGACTTTGGATATTTTTCAAATGAGGTTCATACTTAAAGATGTAGGAAATAAAGGAAAGTAAACAGATGTGGACAAAAGTAAATCCTTTTGAGATGCATATAGTAAAGGTCATTAAAAATGCCTATTTAAAACAAGCTTTTGCACTCAGAGAAGCAGGACTCTACAAAGGACACTTGGCAAAACCACTCTCCAGTCAGCAGCATTTCAATACACTTGCTGTCTTCCTAGATAACAGCAGCAGCAGTAGCTCTTGAAATCTAATTCCAAGAGACTACCATGTCAGATTTCTAGTGAAATGGAAAGTAAAATGAGAACGCTAGTTTTCCATTTTTTTTTCAGCAGTGGCCTTATTCCCCTGCTAGGCATGAACAATATTGCAGATGCTCAAATCTTGGCTAGCCTCTGCCACTTGCAGGAGAACATGTAATCCCATGCAGGCAGTTTTTCTTTAAATGCTGTATGTTTAAAAACCTCAGCATCCAGTTTCACAGCTAGTCTTTAAGATAATAACAGGTCTTTTTCTTTCCCTTACAATGAAGAGTTAATGCAATGATGCAGTCTGATTTTAACCCTTTCTTACCTCTAGTCAGCATATCTAGTATTCAAGCATATCTTGATTCAAGTAGCTTTACAAGCACAAAATCAGCT
Source organism: Taeniopygia guttata (assembly GCF_048771995.1). NCBI lineage: Eukaryota > Metazoa > Chordata > Aves > Passeriformes > Estrildidae > Taeniopygia > Taeniopygia guttata. Next base: position 19,717,637 of record NC_133025.1, read on the forward strand.
GAAGAAACATTAGATGTGCATGCAAAACTGAGTCAATGAGAAAGAGCATCCATTTGATTCAATCTCTATCTTGAACTTCCATAGAACTGATGAGCACAAAGCAGGAGTAGCATCATTTGCTTCATAAACTGAGCACACCAATATAGAAGGCACTGAGCAATCAACATAAACCTAGTAATATTTCCTGCAGTTTGTGTGTCACTTATCCTCTCTGTATGTTGTTTGCAGACACAGTGCTGGGGAAAAGCACCAGACTGACAGCCCATGCATGCTGCTGTTTGCTCTGTGGACAGTGGCAGAAAAATGTTTCCTCGCTGCAAATTGCTTTTACAGGAACCAGACTGCTTTCTTATTCCAGCACTTTGGAAGACTGCTACTGCACAGACACTTGAACAATAAATATTGTTGAACAAATCCTCCCCTTTGCTTCCCAATCCTTGCATTTCCCACCCAGATGACCACATGGCCACCAGGTACAGCATGGGAATATGTTTACTGAATTACTTTATTATCCTCCATTGGCTGGACAGAGATTCTTGTTCCACCTGTCTGTAAACAATGTCAGCACTGCAAAGTCTTGATGCCCCTCACATCCAGTTGCTTAAATGCAATGAAGAAAGCCACGGCCTCAAGGCATTAACTGCTCCCCTTTTTCACTGATCGGCTCATTATATGTTCCAGCAGCAAGCTACTCATTAGATTCAGACTCTTATCCATCACCTTGAGATACCACCTGTGATATCATCGATAAAAAGGACAAAGGATAAAAGGGATATATTGGATTTCACACTGTTCAGAACCCCTGATGGCTCGAGATGTAAAAGTGCTATCATAACTTAGTATTCACTAAGTGTCATACAATGAAAGGGTTCTTTCACTGGCAGGTTCAAAGGTGCTTCTCAGCAGCAGCCATATACCCAAAGCCAATTCTTTTCAAGATGCATAAAAACACATTACGCTCTGGATTTCATATGGCAAGGGAGTCTGAAAGTCAGAAAGAATTTGGATTTTAAAAAATCCCTTTTATACTAAAAAGAGACATCTGTTGATAATTTTTCATTTCCCCTCTTGGAAGTGTTCTATATTTCAATTTGAATGACAACATTTCTTGAATAATTTAGCTACTTTTTTTTTTTTTTTTTTTTAAATGTTTTTCCTTGACTTGGAAAAAAGATGTTGGGAATATTTGGTCAAAATTCTGCTGTTTTAATCATGGCAGCCTCTGGAATGGAAATTAAGACAGTGTGAGATTGTAATATGACCTCCCTGTAACATTCATGCCAGGTCCTCTTTTAAGTCTTTTAACATTGCACACAGAACCATAAGGAAAATCTTCTAAAAACATAGTTCATGTTGCCAATATGAAAGGGAATAAATTTAAATATCACACAGTTGGAAAAATACAGTCTAAAGATTTATTCTGCAGAGGAAATTACTTGGGCTACTAGTATTTTCCTGATGTTGACCCCTTAAGCATGTAAGAAGAGGGCTGCCTCATAGTTTTTGCAATATTCTGCCTTAAATGTCAGTCCAAAGACATGTAAGGTAGGTCTCAGCTCCTAGGTACTGCTCCATTGATTTTAAAGGAGCTTTCTTACCTCAGCTCAAGACTAGGCTTCATTGCTTCATTATTGTATGTTGAAAAGAAATAAAAATTATATTCATAAAGAGATTTTATCAGAGATCAATTATTTGTGCTATAATTCTTAATTTATTTTTTAATAGAAATAAATGAATAGAGTAATGAGCTGAAAACACACTGAATGTTTCTGTGTTTTCTTGATTGCCACCTAATAGGGACTGCAGAACCTGTCTGAACTGAGACACAGCTAAGAGATGAGATTTCAGGTAAAGTCCATATGAGTGGCTGTGACTCATATGGACAAGGAAAGTTGAGGAAAGGAAAGGAAAAGATCATTGGAAGAAAAAATATCAAAATACTTAAGTGTTTAATTTTCATACTTAAGTATGAATTTCGAAGCTTTGCTATTAGGACTGCACTTCAGAGCAAAAGCAATCTTGAAAATTATAGAATCACAAAATCAGAATACTTTGGGTTGGAAGAGACATTTAAAGGTCACCCAGTCCAAATCTCTGCAATGAGTAGGGACATCTTCAACTAGATCAAGTGATTTTTGAGATTGTCCTGTGTACAGCCAGGAGCTGGACTTGATGATCCTTGTGAGTCCCTTCCAACTCAGGATATTCTGCAAATCTATGATTCTGAGATTCTTCATAGGCCCATCGAGCCTGAACCTCAATGTTTACAGGTATGGGGCATCTACATCTCTCTGGTACAGCCCTGTATTAGCCAGTGTGAAGAAAACTAACTCTACCCCAACTGAAATGAGCACAGCAACCTGTGCCAGTGTTTCATCAGCCTCCCTTTAAAAAAGCTTCCTCCTTATATCTAGTCTAAATTTACCCTCTTTCAGTGTAAAACCATTACTCCTTGCTCTGATTCAACAGTCCCTGCAAAAAAGTTTGTCTTTATAATTTTTATAAGTGACCTTTAAGTACTGAAAAATTGCAATTATGTCTCCCTGGAACCTTCTCTTCTCCAGGCTGAACAGCCCCAACTGTCTCAGTGTTTCCTCACAGGAGAGGCGCTCCAGCCCTCAGATCATCTTTGTGGCCCTTCTTACTCTTTACTCATTCCAACAGGTCCATGTCCTTCTTATTGGCAGGCCCAGAGCTGGATGCAGCACTGCAGGTGGGGTGTCTGTCATGAGAGTGGAGTAGAGGGAGAGAATCCCCTCCCAGCTGTGCTGGCCACACTGCTTTTGATCCAGCCCAGGATATGACTGGTTTCTGGGCGGCAGCCACACATTGCTGGGTCCAGTTTGTCATGCCCTGCAGGACTGCTCTCAATCCCTTCACATTCCAGCTTGTATTTCTGCTTGGGATTTCCCCAACCCATGTGCAGGACCCTGCACTTGGCCTTGCTGACCCTCATGAGGTTTGCACAGGCCCACCTCTCATGCCCATCAAAGTCCCTCTCCACCCCTTCTCTCCAGCGTGTCAGCTGCACCACACAGCTTGGTGTCACTGGCAAACTTGCGGACAACACAGATGTTTAATGCATTAATTTAATATGAATAACTTTTGATATGTCAGATCAGTCAGTTTCACCCAAACCAGTAAAACCTACAAACATTCTTATTAACAAGACTCCAAATTATGAAGGAATTGATTTCTGCTTACTGTAATTAATTTCCCTTCAATCCCATATTTCATACTTACCCATCAGTTTGCTGTCAATCTTGACCTTATCTGTTTTTATGGACAAGTTAAGTTGTAGGGTCTCATTTGCACTATAGGAAAACTAGAAAAGATGACATAAGAGAGATATTTATATCTTCATTTAGCAAGGTTATTTCAATGCATTTTCTATGATTCTCAATAATCAGACGTGTGAAGGTATTAGAAACTCTCACAAGCCTTATGGCCTTTTATCATCTTGGGCAGATACATTTATAGAAAAATGTTTTAATGAACCTAATCCTTCACAATCAGAATTTTCATGTACCAAGGGACAGCAATATCTGAATACTTGCTTTTCATTAATTTAATTTACATTTGGTTATAAGCATCAAAGCAGCAAAAGTGCTGTTCAGAGGCAGTAAGTATAGCTGCTGACCCTGCTGAGTTCTCCCTTCCCACACCATCTGGCCCCATTACTTCTGTGGGCACAGCAGACTCGCACCACATGGAGGGGAAATCTCTTGCATCTTTTACAGTGCAGCCTCCTCATTTTACAGCCAAATCACAAGGTTCACATGCTCCAAGACATGAGCTTCTGCTCATGCTGAAAGAGCAGCAATGACAATTGTTGGGAAACAAGAAGAACAAATAAAAATACAGACGCTTGATGAAGCAAATGCTTTGTGCTAGGCACAGATGATGTGTAAATGCTCATTAATTCTCAAAACTAGTTAGTGAGCTTGCAAGATATAAAGTTTAAAGTCAGCATAACATTTATGAGTCAAACTTGGAGCTTAGAAAATAGACCATTTAAAAATAGTTTTTCCTTTCTCAATAAAACAAGCCAGAGTGAAAGAAGCATAACTGCTTGGTAGCCAAGCAACATATATTGTTACCATTCTTACCATTCCCATTTTTACAGATACAAAATGGGAAAGATAATGAATTGGAATGTGGAGAGGAAATTCTTGCATTTTATCCTCAATGATTTCACTAGATTGCATAAAAAGTGAAGAATAAAACAGTAGTAGTCTCAAATTCCTCCAGAGACATTTCAATAATTCCACGGGTTACACAGGTGGAGAAATCAAGGAGAAAGATTGAGGACTTTGAGTGGAGAATTCAGGAGCTCTGAGCCAAAACAGTAGCCTTTGACTTTCTTTTATGGGGAAAACACATATTACCTGTGCAATTCTGGACACATGTGGCTACTGGAACAGTTTAGAAGAAGAACTGAGCATATTTGGCAGGTGAATCGTATTTTCACATTTACCTCTTTATTCACGAATGAAAATTTTCCTTCCTCTGACTCATCAACAGAAGCTTCAAATTCAAACTGGCTGTTTCCAACCACAAATTTTTTACCCTAAGGTTGAAAAAATTTCAGTTTAGAATTTGTACAGAATCCCAAGCATAGCAAAATATCACCAGGCGATATCTGGTTCAGCAATATTCAGTAATCAAATCCAAATGGAGAAGGCTAACTGGTTACAGTCATCTTCTAAAGCAATGCTAGAGAGAAGCTGAGGCAGAGCAATCTGTGACTTTGCTGCACTCCTCCAACATTCATTCATGGTAGGCACACCAAGAAGTTCAAGGAAAGCAAGACAATATATAGCACTCTGTTTTAGGGAGCAGTAAGAAACAGCTAAGAGATGTGAATACTGGATGGCTTCACACATCAGATGTGTTATTAACAGAGCTGTGTGAGTTCTGCCCTTAAAGGTTTTCTTTGTAGGGATTCTGGGCAGAGCATCAATGCAAGAGTTGCATGAGAAACTGGAATGAACATCTCTCAGCTCTTGCTGCCTTTCTCCTGCCTTACCATGATTCCAGCTGTATTTTCATAGGACAGTCTTCAATGGCAGCACTAATTTAAGGGTGTTACTACCTCCTAGACATCTTCTTCCCCTTTCTTCTCCCTAGATCCAATATCTATTGATTCCTGTCTTAAGTCAGTAGCACATATTGATCTTCACTGCACTGAAAAAACTCTCAGCTTGGCTGTTCTGTGATTCAGTCAAAGACCTTGGCTGGCTAAAATCCTCATCCCATGACACCACGACATTGTTTCTGTGCTGGGTCATCATCCTGCCCATAGGACAGACATGCAAACAGCTTTGCCAGAAGAATATTAAAAAGAAGTGAGTAGCAAGGATATTTTCATACACTAATGTTGGTAAAGACTTATGAAATCACAACTCACTTGGGGACAAGAAAACCTTCACCTTTACAGAATTACAAAAATGGTTTGGGTTGGAAGGGACCTTCAAAGACCATCTAGTCCAACAATCCTGACATAGGTAGGGACATCTTTCCTTAGATCAGGTTATTCGAAGCCCCATGCAACCTGGCTTTGAACATTTCTAGGGATGGGGTACACACAAGTATCTTGGGCAACCTATTCCAGTCTCTCACCATCCTCATTGCAAAAGATTTCTTCCTTATCTCTCTAAAACAACCCTCTCTCACTTCAAAAAATGTTGCCCCTTTACCAGGACCTTACAGGCCCTGGTAAAATGTCTCTCTCCATCTTTCTTATAAGCCCTCTTTATATATTGAAAGTCCACAAAAATGTCTCTCAGGACCCTCCTCCACACTGAACCACCTCTACTCTGTCAGCTTTTCTTCAAACAAGAGGAACTCCAGCTCTCACCTTCTCTCTGATCATTTCCGTGTCTCTTCCCTGGACCCATTCCAACAGGTCTGCATCTTTATTGTACTGGGAACCCCAGAGCTGGATGCTATACTCCAGCTGAAGTTTCAGTAGAGTGGACTGGAGGAAGATAGATCACCTCCCTTGACCTGCTGGCCACACTTCTTTTGATGCAGCCCAGGACACGATTGGGTTTTCAGGCTGCAAGTGCACATTGCCAGTTCATATCTGATGTTTCATTCTCAAGTCCTTCTCCACAAGGCTACTCTCAATCCATTCAACCCCCACTCTGCATTACCCCAGGTGCAGGACCTGCTCAGTGGCCTTGCTGAACTTCTTGAGAACTTCATTGTGGAAGTAAAGAACTAGTCCCTGGTTTTGACCAGAGCCATCTGAGTCTGGAGTGCACACGGCAAAAACATAATGGTTATTTGATTCCTCTTTTCTGCTCCAAAGGTTAAGTACTCCTCCAAAAGTATTGTCTCCTGCTATCATCTAAGTCTTGTGTATGCGCATCTTATCCTTTTTATATGTAGCTACTTCTTCAATGTTGGAAACACAGGTACCACCTTCTGGGTCACTAATTTTATCTAATTAATGCAGTGGAAAGCTTTCCTACTGCACCTTCACTGTGACAGGCTGGGCAGTGGACATGAGCCCACCAATGTTTGGGGTTGAGAAGGACAACGTGTTTTAACCAGATAAAGGACCTGACTTGATGCTCTGGGTGGTTATTTTATAGAAGAAAACAAACATTTTATTTCTTCCTTTTAGGAAGCTAGATATAGAAAATGCAACTGACTGAGCTCTGAAAAGCCTTGTCTGAAAATTTATAGCCCATTCTGCCTTACAGAAAACATCTACAAGTCCAAGTTTTAACGCACCTCCTTACAATTTTTTTTTTTTTTAATAGGAATGCTGCCTTGTTTTCCTTGCCCAAAAAATTTTAATATAACATGTGTTTTTCAAAAATGCTCAAATTCTGCTGCTCCTGTGTAAGGCTTTCCTACATGCTTAACAGCAGACGACTCTGGGAGACGAGGAGAGCTTTGGTGTGTGACAGCTGACACCTGGAGTGCATGGAAATCAGGAGTTGCTTACCAGGCTCTTGAGCAGAAGGCAGCAGAGCTCACAGTAGTTTTGGGGCAAGAGATGTGTAGCAAATATAGGAAGCAGGTTACACATCAGACACACATGACAAAGACAAATCCAAATGGGAAATTACTTTTAACGAAAATCTTTGGCGGGCTAATAAGGTTATCTTGATGCCGGTACATCTGTCTCTCCTACTGTGCCAATCTTTGAAGGACTCAGCTGGAGAATGCCTCTCAGAAATTGCATGCAGTATGCCTGATCAGTACTAAACTTCCCTCCCTCTGCCTGTCCTGGATGGCGCTATTCCCACAAGAATTACAACAGCTTGGATTTATCTCTCCTTCTGACTGAAATTCTTTTAGAGGAAGAGGGGCAGAAGAACAGTCAACAGCTCCTCCTCTTTTAGGCTATTCCCTCCAGTGGAAGCTATCACAAGGAGACTTATTCTTTGTACTTTAAGCATTTACAAGTTAAGAGGAGCATAAAAAATGTGTGAGTTTATACTTCTACCCTCAGTGGAAGTATATCAGTTTCTATATTTCCAGTATAGAAATAATTCTTGACATAGTTCTGCAGCAGTCATTTACCTCTCATTTAAGTCATTTACCTCTCCACCTCACTAAGTAAGCTCTTTAATGTTCATCTCCACCTAGAGATGAAGATGTTTATATGCACAATGTTGGATAGTGCACTTAGTCACCCATGGCAAAGCTGGGTGTGCAACACCCCTTTAAGTAAAGCACAGATTAAAATCAAGATAATAGAACCGGTAGTTGAAAGTGACATCACAACATTAATTTTTTGCTTTTTCTAAGAAAGTATTTAGGCAAAGAAAATAGGAGGAAAATGGATATACCAATGTCCTAACCAATAAAGACTTTAAATGTGTTCATAGCTCCATGACTGCTAGCTTCAAAGATGCTGTAATGCCCAGCATATCCTGTGGCAAAATTGTTCCGCATGAGAAGCCAAATGCTATTTAGCATTTGGGCTGTGGGCCAACCCCTACAAAATATCCATCCATGGCTTCTCCTGAGCCACCCTGTTTTCCATTAAATGTTTACCAAAGGCTGAGTGTAAAAGTTATGCCCTTCATTCAAATGAACTTTCAGTCATCAAAGTTACTGCTTCACATAGCATGATTCCACAGGCATGAGTGCCTGCATGATTACAACTATTTCATGCCTTATTTGTCTATTATCACATATATTAAAGGGCTGTGTATACAGCTGTAGTCACTGTGTGTGTTTGTTGAAGTCCTATCACTAAAGGCATTCTTGTTTTGACTTAAAAATATATCTCTGTATCAGGATATATGATCTGACCACATGACAGAGATGACATTTTCACATTGTTCCCACCCAAAAAAAGTTACTCTGACATCATTTGACACTCATGCTTTCCAGCATCTTTCCAGTTTTGGGGCTATGCATTTACTTTGACTTCCTACAGAGACTTGGACTCCTTGCAAGCCTTCCCAGTTCCAAGTTAAATAAATACATTCTGTAGGCAAACTGCTAAACATTGCTACTCATGACAAAGCATTCAATCCACAGGATGTGTCTTTGCATTTGTTAAATGCAATTGATATCTCACAGAATTAAAAAGCCCCAGCAGCCTTTTCTCAATTCCCTTTTTGTTACTAGTAGTTCAGAAAGATTAAAGTGCTTATTCTTAGAATAATAAACTAGATTAAGTAGCTTTTGCATTCCTGCTGCTGTTTCTCCTTGGAGGACAAGGGTCCACTAGAAGTCAAATTCAGCACATCTAGATTATGCATCTGCCCTGAATTTCTCTAGAGAGAGAAAGGGCTCTTCCAATTATAACAAGGGAGCAGGAAACAATTTTCCTCTTGGGCAGAAAAATGGCTCTTCACAATGTTAAGCAAAAGATATACAAGTACAATCTCTAGAATACTTTTCAATTAGCTGTGGGTGTAGCGGAGGTGTTGTACGCCACATGTTGCACACAGCCAGACATCCTACCAGGGACCAGTTCTGGCATCTTGGAGAACAGACCAAACTCACCAAATTAGCATTTCACTGTCTGCATATATTTTAAGGTCTTCAAACAAAAATGTTTATTTTTGAACGTATGTTCTTATAGCACAGTTTTCATAGATGTTTATAGTAGTGACACACATCATGGCCTTTATATGGTGCTTACAGGTTGCTTTTTGCACTTCTCTGAATACCCTTCTTACATTGCTACTTCTCAGGCCCATTGACCCTTTCCCATCCCTTGGCAGGAGCAGCAAAGGTGATAGAAGGAATTTAGAAGCTATACAGCATTCCAATTTGAAAAAGGAAAAAAAAAAAACCTCAAAAAGAAGGGCCTTCTTTCCCTTGATAGATGGCCAGTATTAAAAGAAATCGATGCACTCCCCAGTGCATCTATCATCAATTCACATTTACACAAAGACAACACAGAAACAAAGAATAGAAACTGATAACAATACTTGAGTTATCATCTAAAAATGCTTTTTAAGCTTCATTTTATCCAACTAACAATAACATTTTATGCATTGTCTAGACTATAATGCAATTAAAACCCTGGGGTCTATCTAACTTAGACTTGTAATTTATTTTCTGGAACCAAGTACTAAGAAAGAGAAGCCTTTGCTATGGGTGACAAAATACCTGATCTTCTGGTTTGATGGTCACACACACATACACACACACACACAAACACACACAGAAGCAAAAGATGATATTAGCCATACTAAGAAACATTTAATGTCTGAACGCATTTTTGTGTTTGGAAGGTGAAAAGTGAATTAAGCACACAGGGTGATGTCATTATAGAACAATAGCAACAAAACCCATCAAGTATTTAATTAGAAAAAGATGTGAAACATTGACAATTCCTACATCTCTCATTTCACTACAGGAAAAATAATTGTCCAGTGGTTTAATAGGTCCAGCTTACATTCTTTAAAGTGCTCCCTACATTTTAACAGTTAGAGTATTTTCTCCAGCTTTGATTTTCTCTTGGTGATCACTCTACCACAGTAACCAATATTATATCAATATTGAATGTGTAGCCTTTTTCTTTCTTTAAATTACAAGCAGGATCTCCAAGGCACATGAACTAATGCTTTAGTTTAGGGGTGTGGATGCTGTTTAAGAGTCATTCAAATGACAGCTAGCATTGAATTAATCTGCTTACCCGATAATAATCTAGATGTTTTCCCTCAAAATATACAGTTGTTTGGTACTCCATAGGTATTATTGAAGGGTCAGGGTTTAGAAACTGTGGGCATTCTTCTTCCTGGGGAGAGATACATTTTATATGTTATTACAAATAAAAAATCTTATCACAACAAGCTCCAATGGCCTTTGGACAATAGAATGATTGTTCTGAAGAACTTCATGCTTAAAATACAGTGACAGATTTTATTACACCCTTTCAAATTAGACATGCTAAAAATGACTGCAGCGTATGTCAAAGCTGTGGGTGATTATCTATCCCTGCCTTGAAATCTCGTTCCTCCCATTGAAGCAAAATAGTAAAGGAACAGAAATATCCTTTCAGAAGTTATTCAGACTCACTGCCCCACATCAATCACACCCTTAAATTCCCACCCCCACACTGTCACTAAAAAAAACCTTACACTTCTGGAGTTAACTTTAGAATCATTTTCAAATCTCTAATTCAACCAACTGATATGAGAGAGCCAGCAAACAAAATACTGAAGTGGTCTAATAAAAAACCTAATAACCTTATTTTTAAACATTACCATATTTTGTTTAATCACATCTTGTACTGAAGAGGACTCTTCACAGATATGTCTCTTCCAGTCCCACTGGCAATTCCATCTATTGCTTGCACAGGAATAGCATCTACAAATATAACATGGTAGTCATGACAAATTGTCAGGCTTTTTCCCCCAGTAAAAAAAAAAGTAAATTAAATTCCATATTTATTCATAGAGGGTAGATCAGTCTGTTAGAGTGCTCTTTACTATATTAAGCTCAAAAATTCATAAGAACAGATCAAGAACCCCAAAAAGCTATTTTATGCCTTAAATAAATATTTGAGCAAGGATCAAAAAACCATAGCATTTGCAAAAACTTTGAGATAAAGCCTAACAGAACTGGAAGTGATTTTGATCAGCCTTATACATAGGGATGAACAGAGGGATTGGACTGGCCACACCTGCCCTATTTGAAGGCACTGCAACCCAAAGCACCAAACTACTATCGTTACAGGGAACAAGTAAGCACACAGATGTCCATGTTGCTCACCTGCAGACACATTAGCAGCTACAGAAATGGCAACACAATGAACAGGCCTTAATTATATGTGCCATGAATATTTCTATTCCATGCTTTATATTGCTGGATCACCAGGTGCCCTTCGACCATTTTAAAACTCCATTAAAATGTAAGAAAAAGGATTTGGACACTCGCAAATTTTGAGTGCCAAAGGCTTAATTATGAAATGATTGAGTAATTCAGGTGCCAGTTACCTAACACACCAAGCTACAGAATCTAAACATTTAAGAAGCTGAAGTACTTACGGCTGATTTTCAATAAGATTCATTGCTTCTTCGCAGTCATAAAAAGGGTAAGTATGTGATGCAAAGAAAATCTTGTTCTTTTCAAAGGTTAACTGAAGTGGAACTGAAACATGATCTATCACAAAAGAAAAAAAATTATCCAAGTGGTTGTTGAATTCTTCAGCTCTTGAGCTGAATGATACAATGATAACAGTTCTATCATTTTACAGGACATAAGCAAATATTTAACTATACTGTTAACACTCTGGATCTCATGACTTTAAGTCTGTAAGTTCTGTTTTGTCTTTTTAAGCTTTACAGAATTTTTCAGCACATGGTTCTCAGAAGAAAAGCAGAGAGAGAAACAAAGGGAAGAAGCAAAATTAAGGAATAACTTTGTTTTATGGAAGTGTTTTTCAGTGGTGCTATCTATCATCATGCTATATTTTTAAAGAGTCTAGAAGAACAAGGAAAACTGATTAGACATAATTGAACACACAGGAAGACTTGCACAAGAACAGTAATTTTAAATAAAACATTTTCTTAAATATGAATATGTCTACATATAAAATTACTTATTTTATTTGTGAGTTAAAAATGTTATGTGAATTCAAGCCAGTGATCTTTGTGGTTAATGCCCAACAGTGCCTGCAACAGTTACCACAGGCACTTGTGAGCTTCAGTTTGCCATACATGATTTCTCCACAAATATACTTCTTGTCTGGATTATTACTAAAGAGTGAAACTGTTTGAAATACCTTTTGCAGAATCATTAAGCCCTTATGACAAGCTATTTCACAAGCTATTGAGCAATTTCAAACTCTGCTTTCCTTGAGCAGGTTCTTGGAAGACCATCAGCTGCTTGGCTGAAAGTTACCTCTGCCTGCACTGGGTCCCCTTGAATTTTTCAGACTCATAGGAATTACAGGGGATTTCCTAACAACATGACTGAGAAAAGGCATACTTCCTAGAAATTCCTTTCGGAACCAAACAACCCAGACTTTTCCAACATCAATAGGACTTTTTAACATTTCTGTTCAGACAGAATGAGGAACAACAAGCTGAGACACGGGAGGGTCCATCTGAATAGGAAGACAAACATCTTTACTTTGAGGGTGACAGAGAAGTGGAAAAGGCTGCCCAGAGAGGTTGTGAAGTCTACTTCTCTGGAGACATTCAAAACCCACCTGGATGAGATGCTGTGCAATCTGCTTTAGGTAAACCTGCTTTAGCAGGGGGGTTACACTAGGTAACCTCCTCAGGTTCCTTATATCCCTAAATATTCTGTGGTTCTGTGAATATTTGTATCTGTCTGCCTTCTCCTGGTGTCTGCTGAGTTTCTGAGCACTCTAATATTACATTTGAACATCCTTTCAGATGTGCAACCAACTCAGAGAGTCATATTATTTCTAGATTACTTGTTTGCTCTAATACCTTCTCTGACAGGTTCTAGTCTTACAGTTAACATCAAGATATCACATCCGTCAACCTCATTGCTTTATGTCCTACTTTACAAAATATGTAGGGAATGTGAATTTGCCTTAAATAACAGAGTGCTGCTTTAACACATAGCAGAATCTGATACTATTACATACCCCAGCTATTGTAAAATTCAAAAATGAGATTTTAATGTAATTACTCTCCCTGCAACTATAATTAGATTTTTACCTGTTTCAGCCTTAAGAGAATTGAAACTTATTTTACAAAGTGCTTCCAAGTACCACTCTGACAGTTCATGACTGTTATAATACATATAAAAGAGTTATCCTCAGGGATATGTCTGCAAGCTGTAAGAGCACAATGTTTTTAGCTTGCAATTTCTCTTCAGATTTTTAAACTTGATACATAATAAACAGTGTTGTGGAATGAGTCTCATTCCATGTGTTTATGCATCAAGATGTATGAACTATGGCATGAAAAAAGAACTGTCTAGGAAACTGCACAGAATTATGGCTGGCAACAGACCTTAGGCCTATAATCAGTGGTTCAGAACAATGGTGCAGTCTTTAATTATATGATGAAGCATTTTTCCATCAGGCTTTCTTCTGCAGAAGTTGGAGGACACACAGAAAAAGAGGCAGAAGGCTGGATACTAGGAACGATAGCCTTGTAAAATGAACCAGAAAAAAAGCCACTGAAGTACTGTTGACTGGAGCAAAACTAAGGAGTCAGACATGAATTCCTTCATAGCTGAAGCAGGTACAAATCTCTTCTGTCCCCACAAGTCAGAGTGCTTAGGCTTAGATTAGTAACTGGGTTTTGTTTGTTTGGGACACAGAATAGCACCTCTCTGACTCCATGTCTATGTCTCTACCAAGCTAGTGTTTCAGGTTCCCAGCAGAAACACTGGGAATTTTAAAACTTGCAAATATATCAACAGAAAAAGTTTGAGCAAACTGACAGTTCAGCAACAGACGATTTGGGTAAAAGGACTGGAAGAGGAAAAGAACCCAACTTGTAGGCACCTTATATGAGAGTATAAGACTGGAAACAGCAGTCTATGTTTTTTCTCTTATTATCCATGTAGGTTAGCAATATTTCTTTACCTTGATGTTTTGGTGTTGGAGGAATTATATCAGGGGGATCACAGATAATAACCCCTTCTTTCAACTGAGCAGAATGCATGGTTTCACCAAAGGTACAGCAAACCTTGTCACTCTCAGTCAAAGCTGGCAGTGGACTTACAGTCAGTTCCACCTGGAAACAAAATTTTAAAAGGGTAAAATATTTGGAAGAAATGAGCTAAGATGCGGGAAGACTTGGAAAATTTCAATTTCAAAGGTGATATTTTGGCTAGCATCACAGAACGTGGCTTTTCAATTTTTACTTCTTCCCATCTGTCAATCTTTTCTCCTTAAACCTCTACCAATCTTTCCAGGCTTGGTCTTTGTTGAATCAGACTGAAACCTCTTGTCCTGTCAATGCATTAGACCAGGACAAAATGGTCTGTACAGACACACCCGAAACCTTTTATTCCTGTCCTCAGCATCTAGTTTAGCAACAGTAAACAGAATGGCTAACACTTAAACCCTGACAAAATTAATTAATATTACATTAACCTTAGTTGCTCTTAGTGAATAATGAAAACAGAGCTGGATAGGCTGGAAATGGTGGAGTTTGAAAGGGATGAACAGAAAAGTGGCTTCCTCAAGACTACTCCAGGCAAATGAAAAAAATCCAATACTGAGAAAGGATTTCTGAGTGGTGTTGAGATCTTAGCTTCCTCAGAGAAAGAAAGCATTTGCGAAACTAAAAAATAACAAAATAAGATGGAAAAACTTAACAAGGATAGAAAACAATTCAGCTGAAATTTGGGATGATGTTCTTGACTTAATGTTTCAAGTGGGTTAATTATACAGTTTAACTTTTTCCATGTTGTATTGCCAAGAGAAAAGACAATTATCCCTTTCTGACTGAAAGCAGTTATACTTTACTAATATTTTTATTTAGCATAGTAATGGTCTTAACACAATGCTGTTTACATCATTTAGAAATGGAATTGAAGTTACTTGAAAGAAAGTTTCTTTATTTCTGATTAAGAGGAATTAAAAGCCATGTTATTGATTTTACTTGCTGAACGCTCCCAGGAAGCACTCAGTCTGCATTGGCACGCTTCATTTGGAATTAGAGACATCCTATGACACCCTAATCACACTCCAAAAACTCAGTTTTGTTGCCACAGAGTCATTTTGCATGCATACTTTCTCCATGTATCCGCTGTGTAGGCAAATCCACTGCTGATTTTAAAGCAACACCTTATGGCTTCACTGCTTACTTAAGTTCATGCTCAAGTAAGCTGAAAGGGCAGCATGAAATCTTCCCTACCAATTACTTTTTATGGGTTATACAACACTGTGCAACACTTTCATGATATTCAGGTAAGTGTAAGTGCTTATCATCCATACTAGTGCATCACTTTGGTTTACAGAGGTCAAAAACATGAACTCAACCTGCAAGGACAGCAGGCAAGAAAGAGCACTGAGAAATGACAGAGACTAAGATACCAAAACAGCCTCCTCTTCCTAGTCTCCACTGTGCATAAAGAAATCAGATATTCATCTTTCTGGTAGTCACATCAATGTGTTTAAAGAGTATTTATGGAAATCATCTTCCTGTTATACCTTAGCAGGAGCTCTGCGACTCATATTTAGAGGTTCTGCACTGATGATAGTCACACATGTGCCACTTAGACTCCACAGCCAGTGGTTCTCCTTATCAGCTGTACCACAGTCTGCCTTCTTTGTGCACCTGGAAAAAAAGGAACAAAACCCGAAGCAGTATTACAGCTGGACTATGCTTTCTTTGAACTATGCAATAATTTCATGATTAGAGACTGAAATTACAACACAAGATGACTACAAATTTGTTGTAATATTAACTAGTGGGGTTGCTGTTCGAGAATTTTTAACAAGTGGTGCAATTACTTGGTTTGACATGTCAAGAGCAAGCGCCTATACTATTTTGGACATCACCTTGAATCAGACAACCCAAATGCAGGCAGTGACAACACAGGAACCATGGGGCAGGGGAGCCATCTGAAATCAAGCTGATAATCTTTATTGCAGTATGTAACAACATCCGGAATGTGAGAGCACAGAATGTTTTTTTTTCTGCAGGTCAAATGGCACACACCTATGTGTTGCCATTGATAAGTCCCAAAACTCAAGAGAGCAAGATGCAACAGGGAAGTATTGCTGGGGGCATACAAGCTTGTGGAGAACTTCTGTGTAACCCCAGCACCAGAAATGCTATTTTGTAGGGAATGTTGTCATTAACAACTGCCACTATTTAAGACCTCTTTCTGCCAAGGCAGTGTTACAATTAGGGGAGGACAAGAGCAGTTGTGGGACCTCACCAAAAACACGGAAAGATTTTCCCAGCTCAAGTACAGGAAGAAATGCTGCAGTACAGAATGCATGTGGCTACAAAAGCTTGTTGAGGTGGGGACAGTCTCATGTGTATTCTTTCCATTCTGTGCAAAGTTTAAAAGAAAATGCTGGAGGATCTCTGTCTGCTGTAGCAGAAAGTTGACTATTAACTCATCAGAGGCTTTAATGCAGTGCAGCTGTGTCACAGCTAGGTCAAACCTCCTTTAAACAAATCATTTACATACAGAGTAAGCATTCACATAACATATCCCTAAACACACTACTAAGTGCTGTGTGTGATCATGAGACAGAACTGAAACTTAGAAATTTTTCCTCCCCTTTGGAAACAATATTAGCAAATGTGAAAATTCATGTTTGCCTGTTCGCAGAAACCATTAATATTTTGAGATATTGAGGTCAGTGGTCATATCAGAAACCTGAAGGGAAATCTAAGGAAAATTGCCTTTTTTATGATATATGCCAAAGCCTTCAACTCCCAGCAGCCCAGGAGGAGTTTGAGGTTACATTCCAAATTCTCAGGTTTCATCCACAGCAACTGAAACCCCAGGCTGAAGGAGTTACAGTATATTACATAAACCTACACACACCACATAAGTAACTCTGCAGTGCTCCATATTATGCTACATCAGGCTGATAGGTAACCTAATGTGATAGTTCACATTTTCAGGCAGGAAACTAGAAGCCTGAAATTCATCTGCATATTATAATTAAATAGCCCCTTTGTTCCAACAGCAAGAAGTTAGAATCATGAATTCCCAACCACTCATGCCAAGGGGTTAATTAACTTAGTAGTCAAAAAGAGAACTGCAGGACTGCTCTTCCCTTTCGGCACTCTAATCAATGCAGAGTGTAAAGAAGAGACATTCCAGGGCTGTTCAGTGCTGTCCTAGTTTACATGTGCTTGAATATTCATTCAGTGAACCTCTGCAGATAGTCAGCAAAATGTCACTTTCTGCTCTTCTACAGGCAGGTGAGGGTTCCCTGTAGCTACACATCTTGATAGATGCTTAAGTAAAAACAGCATTTGAGCTACACACTCTGTTTCAGACATTGAACACTTTTTTCTTTTATCTTCTTTTTTACACTTTACTGATGTACTTAAAATACATGCTATAGTTTCTGAATCTGAAACAGTGAGCACTTTTTTTATTTTCTAGGAGACCATGTGACTGTACAATTAAAAGAGTGATAAAACATACAGTTAGAATATGTATAATCTATCTCAGTACCAGCAGAAAAATATATATTTTCCCAAACTAATCAAATCTGAAGAAGTCAACAGGGACTTGTGTACAGAATATTGATATCAATGTCTGTGTGATAAAATTAAAGGACTGTCAGGAGCATAAGGCCGAGTAGGAAGAGCTGGGATCAGCGTGCCAAGCAGTGACCCAGAGCACACGTCAGAGCTGGAGCAGCTCCCTGCCTGCAGCTGAGCACACCTGGCAGCACTCACCTGCCCTCCCTCACGCACCAGCCGCAGTACGGATCCCTCGCCTGGGCACACTTCTCACAGTCCGAGTATTTGTGGCAGTCCTGCACAGGTAATCGGTACACCTGGAAAACCAAAAGCAAGGCAAAACTAACAACCGAAAACAGCATAAGGAGGTGGAAACATTTGTGGGCTTAGCTGTACAGTGTCATTGCCTTTGGCAGCTGCATTATTATACTCAGACCTCAGCCTGATTTTAACAAAATATGTATAAAACCAGTCTGTTCTTTTCCTCCTTAACAAAGTCTAAATTCACATTTTTTTTCTGCATTTTTTCCCACTCCAGTATTATATAATCTGTCTTCAAAGTAATGAAGGACATTGTAATAATAAAGAATTATGGGCAAGCTTTATAAAAATTGAGCTTTTCAGTTCCTCCAGTTATATTACTTGTGGAAATCTGCACCTCAGGACAGAGACTGCATTAGTCATACTCTGAATTCAAGAAGCAGCTACTGCAGGGTGGATACTTTCAAAAGACTAACTTGGTACTGACTAGATCATTTTCTAAAGAGAATATTCTTCTCTCCCTATCACTATCATGGAGGTGAAATTGTTTGGAAATGCACTTCCAGCCAGAAGGCATTTCAGAAAGTCTGCAAGCGTGAGAGAGCCAGGGCATTTTGGGTTACTGTACTTCTCTGTGCATAACCTTCCACCATGGAATACATTCACTAAATAAAATGGAAATAATTATGACAGGAAGCAGCAGGGGAAAGAACATCATCAGTTCTCATGTCTCATTCCCCCAGTAAATATACAGCTTCTAGTTTTGATTTCCTTTGGTGCAGAGAATAAACAACATTTTCATTGGCTCACAGAAAGAAGAGCCATTTCTTTTAGCTATGCTGCTGAAATGAGGCAAGAGGAAAACAGGACATACATCTTCCTGTTTATGACTGCACAAAAAGTGCACAAAAAGTGTAGAAACAGAAACTCTGAGATGTAGGCTTTATAGTCTCATTTTATTATAATGCCAGTCTCATCTCACTGGCAATTATGAAGTTACCTTGACAGTCTGAGTTTGGCCTTTTCTTCATATTCAGAGAGTTAAAGAAAATGACTCAGCTAAGGAAAATGTCAATATTGTGCAATTTTCTTGTATTTATTAATAGAGGTCTTTACCTTTTCAGCATTCTCTTCTTTTTAGCTAACTGGAGCTGCACCACTGGCATTCATTTGCTAACTGGCACCCATAAGTAATTTAATATCCAGTCAATAATTTTTTTTTTTTGACAAAATATTTGTTTCACAATTTTGGCAGGCATAAACAAGCCCTAGAGATTGCTGTCTCTGCAAGTTTTGTGTGACCTTAATGACAAAAAACCCACCAAACTGACACCAAACCCAAAAAACCAGCTCCTTTAACAGCCAATTACAAAATGCAAATAAATTAATTTTAGGGTTTTTTGAATTGGCACTCTAAATCCAAAAGTGTTAAAAACTAAAACAAGCAAACAAGCTTAGTCATGTTAAGTGACTGCCACAGACTTCTGCTTTCCTCCAAATACATTAAGCGCATTACGGAACATAGGATCCTACCAGTGATGTACACTTTGAATGAACCAGCATGAGCAGCACAAGGGTGCTAAACTCCTTTCCAAGTCCCACAGGAAGGTGCAAGGGGTTTCTCCTGCACTCTGTTCAAACTTTAGGAGCAGAGGGGATTGACTGCTGAAAGCATTTGCTCAAAATCCCCCACTGCGCTTGGCACCACCACAGAAGCCGGGAGAAAAGAGGGGAGAAAGGTGAAACAGGAAAGGAAGAGCTTGATTCTCATTATGGATCTTAACCTCTGTATTGTTTTTCCCTGTGTTTCTCTGATTTGTTTTTAAAGAAGTTATCACCTACCACATCACCAATTCCTCTTTGTTCAATGCTCACAGAGCCCAAGCAAATTAATTTCTAAATGCTGGGGCAGTCTGCATCTGCCCGGTAGCTCAGCAGTGTGCATGCCTTTCAGTGCAGCCAGTTGTTCTTTATTGTATACCTTTAACTATTAAAACACACAAATCAGGGTTCTGATATCTCTATTCCCACAATCCAAGCCATGCCTAACCCAGAAGTACACATTTAATCTCTTATTCTTCCCAACTAGCTTATGTCACTTTGTTTCTCCCAGCTCCGAAGGCCTCCATTCTCCTCCTGTCTATCTGCTTCTAAAAGTGGGTGGGACTGCTCACTGTAATTAACTCCTGGAGATGACAGTAATGCAATGCCATTACAGAGCTCCCAACTTTAGCTATTCATATTTAAGCTAAACAGGTTTTGTAAAAGAAAACTATTATTCACATTATTCAGAAACTGCAGTGTCTACAAGAGCTACTTGGAAAAGATTTAAGTTACAGCCTTTCTTCAGCAGAAATTTGCTGTATTCTAAATTTAAATGTTTTGTAGTGATTGATTTTTTTCCCTTGTTTTATTCTGAAAAAAAGTTGCCTGCTCTCTTTCTAAATTCTACCATTTTAAGCTGACTGTCACCAGAAAGCTTGTCTTCCTTCAGTGTTGCTGCTATTCCTTACATTGCCCAGCAGCACACACAGTAGCCTGGTGTGGACCTCAGGGCTTTTACATAATGTGCCAGCTTGTCAAATGTGAGGCCAGGCCACCCAGAGTTTTGTGGACAATACTGAAGCTTGGACTTGTGTTCCAAATCTGAACAGAAGCTTGGAAGCCTGGAGTTGTGTTCCAAACCTGAACAGAAGCCAAATGAGAAGTAACAACAACCCAAAAAAAAAAAAAAAAAAAAAAAAAAAAAAAAAAAAGTAACCCCTCTCTCACACCGTTCACACCGTCATAATATTAAGTGCTTTATCAGTTGTTTTTCTGGCATTTTTTCCAATGTTGTCTCTAGCCTAAAAACCTTCAGCTAGGCTATAACACTCCCACAGCAGGAATTTATATTATCATTTCATAAAACAGTCGTCCCAAATACTCTCCTTTCACAGCCCACTCATTCTCCCTGTGTCAGTGGTGCAGAGCATTTCCATGTTGCATTCCATGTCCCTGGCAGGGCTGCAGATGAGCCTGTCACCCACCTTGTCCTGGAGAGCTGCTGAACAAAGTGTTTGAGGCTGGCAGCTCCAGCCTCCACAAAGAAAAGTGTCAGAAGAGGATTACCCCTGGGGTGGAAGAGAAATCTGGCATCCCTCTCATTTCCTACTTGCTTTTTTCCCCTTCCATTTTTTACAGACCTCCATTGTGCCTTTACCTTACAGCAAAAAGGGGCCTAGGAGAGATTCCCCATGCCTTTCCTAGTGAACTTGGACTTTTCCTACTGTACTCAGTTCTAGAAGAAGCTGAATGAAAATATTTCCAAAATATAGAATTCTCTCCATTGCTTCTTAGTTTTTGACACTAAGACTCACAAAAACAACTAGTGGCTTTACAGATGTGTCAGTGAGAGCATGCCAGGAGAGCATCCTGAAAGGATCTGATGGCAACTACAGCACCCACTGGTACCCCACACATCCCACACTGGGCGCTAGGGCTGCCTGACCCTGAGGCATGCTGGTGCCAAACATCTCCACTCCATCCCTCTCACAGAGCCTGTAGGACAGCTCCAGAGGGGAACTCACTTCCTGAGTTGCTAAGCATCAGGGACATTACAGTTCTCCAAGTCACAACACGTCCATCAGCTTAGACTTGAGAAAGGAATCCATACACACAGAGTAGGGGGAGTCCCACCAAATAGGAAAATTTCCAGGAACAACTGGAAAATGTATAAATCTCAGGTTAAGCTGCAGAGAAAGTGAAAGAGAGCCGGTTCCTTAATGCAAGCAGGACATGTTACCTTGTCTGTGGTCATCACATACAGATTTTCTTGGGTTTGATCAAGAACCAGGTCCTTCTTTACAGGTTTGTTTCGTTCAATGGTAAGAGAGCTGTACTCAGTTGCAGTGGATGACAGGAACACCTATTTTGTGGAAGAAAAAAAAAAGAGGTGGTTAATGTTGCCTTTTCCCCACGATTATAATTTTATCTGGCTATTGCTGTATAAGACAACAAAAATGTTTCTAAAAATATATGAAGAACAAAAGGAGGACAAAGGCAAATCTTCAAGAAAGACATTGAGGTGCTGCAGAGTATTCAGAAAAGGGCAACAGAAATGGTGAAGGGTCTGGAGTACATGTCTGATGAGGAACGGATGAGGGTGTTCAGTCTGGAGGGTCTCTCAGGGGAGACCTTAACACTCTCTACAACTACTCAAAAGGAGGTTATAGTGAGGTGGGCGTGGTGAGAGCATCACCATGTCCACCACTAAATCATGTCTCTAAGCACCATATCCACATGACTTATCATGTTGTTTGGTGGGACTTGGCAGTGCTAGGTTTAAGGTTGGACATTGCCATCACTCTCCTTCAAGCAAGAGAGGTGTTTGGTGTTGCAGTCTTGATATTTTAACATCACAAAGATGTCAAGCCTTGAGCACCACACAACTAGAATTTTATCAGAGCTTCAGCTTGGGCTTTGTATTGCCACCTCTATTCACTGAATGGCCAGAATGACTACAAAATGAAAAGTTGCTCTTAAATCAGTATGAGCTTGAATAGAGATAAGGGTAAAGCTGTTAGATTACCTGAGGCTGTTTACATAAAGCTCTCAGTAGGTATATAATCCTTTGGGAAAATGTAATTCAGGCAATACTAATTCAATCTGTGTATCAGATAGCTGAGGTACATCAGAAATAACGTGTCTTTTCTTTGAGATGAAAAAAACCAAGCTCCATGAGAATTTGCTCCTAGTATGAGATCATACAAATCCCATTTTGACTTTTGCTTCATAACCTTTTCTATACCTTCCAGTCTTTTAATCCGGTTTGTTACCTTAAGAATTTTACCATCCGACGTTCCCAGAAAGGCCACGGTGTGCCCGTTCTCCACAGCCACAGTGACGGCCGTGAGATTCATCCCTTCTTTCTGCAGCACCGCCTTCTCTATAACTCCGTTCCTACTTCCCAAAAGGTACGGCAAGTGTTCGGAGCCACAGGGGAAATTTTTGCTTGCATTCTAACAAGGAATAGCAATACAGAGTGATGTTAAACATTCAGATCACTAATTCCTAGCTAAGAATGAAGTGCAGCCCTAGTACTAGACAATATAATACCCCTCAGCCACTGAAGAGTAGGAAGAGAGAAATGGATTGTCTGGGTATTTGCCCCCCAGCCAACAAGCAGTAATCAGAAAGCAGCCAGCTAATTGAGAACTGCTTCCATGCTTTCACTTTCCAAGAGACACAGGGAGAGAATTTTTTTTTTCTGTTTCATTATAGCAGCAGTTTAAAAATTAACCAGTTGGTTTAATTAAAATGAACATGTCATAGAGACTGGTTTAACCAACTTTGCCTTGAAGACTGCTTTTTTAGTTGCTGTTTTGTTTCTTACTTTCCTGCAATCAATAAAAAAGCAACTCCCTGGCAACTGTCTCATGAACTTCAAAATACTCCCTCCTTGCTACGCCTTAATCTTGGGCAGCAGCAAGAGCTACCAGAAGGAAGTTCATTCACACCTTGCCTTTCCTGCTATATTTGGTAACAAAACCATGTTTCTGATCTGAAATCCACACCTGATTTTTGTCAGGAGCCACAGCCGCTTGTCACATTCAGAATTTCTGTGTTTGGTGCTCACCCCATATGCAGGGTACTGTAGCAAGTCACACTGATGGTTCCAAGCAAAATGTGCAATTTTGACTCATCAGCACTAGTGACTTACTGTGTGGGAGAAGGCTTCAGTCTGACAAGATTATGGGTCAATACCAAAAAAAGGTATTCCCATGCCCCATCTCTTCACTCCCATGCCCCAGCTGTTCACTCCTCTCCCTGGACTATAGCACACCACTTCTCAAGTTGGGCTCAAAGAGCTGCTTATGCAAGTGTGTACCTTGCTTGGATTGGGAAATTAAGATATCCTCCTAAAAGCTGGCTGAGTTATTTTTAAGATTATTCTATTTCTCAACCCAGTTTAGGGTTGGCTGCAGTAATGAATGAGTGGCATGCACAAGCGGGGCTTGAGAATAGAGTCACGTGGGCAAAACAATCATAAAGGCAACAGAAATGCTGAAAATTGCCTGGTAGAGACAGTCACAGGTTGAAGAACAATAACTGAACGGTTGTAACAGTACCCTTCAAAAACCTTGTAGTCAACGTAATGACAGGCCATAAAAGGATGGCTATCATGCTATACAAGTCTTATGAGCCACATCAAAATATGAACACCACCTGAATACAGGAAATCTGGGTATTTCAGTTGTCTAACAATACAAATAAAAGTGAGAAAAAATGCTGAATTACAGATACATCTAAAAGATTCTTAATACCATTTAAGAGCATTGTAAATACACTGATTGAAACTACAATTATCTACAGTGATCACCTGGAAGCCGATCATGGATGCAAAAAAATCCCTGCATTTGACTTAATAACTCCCATACCAGAAGGAACCCTTTAAAAGAAATACATTTAGGAAAGCAACACTTGTCTTTGAGAAAACATCAAATCCTTTCTAAGAGACTAAAAATTTTGTGATTTCTTACTTAACCTAGTCCACAACCCCCCCACATTGCATTTCTATAGTGAATCCATCTACTGAGTTTTCAGTCATCTTAATACAGTTTAGCTCAAAGCCACCCCAAAGCATGCGGTTGTATATGTTCCACAAACTTTAACACAGATTCTAAAACTAATATTTATATTATCCATATTACCAGTCCATGTAATTCACACGGGTTTTCTGCTGAAAAAAGTTTGTAAAATGAGCTGGTATTCTTTTTAGTGTAGCAATCATTCCGGTTTTTTTCCATCTTTTCATTGATCTGCCGCAAGGAAAACACACACATGGCAGATTTGAGAGAGCCGTCATCTTTGTTTACTTTGCTGAAGAGTGCAAGAAGAACTTTGTCATCTGAGGGAGTATCTGCAGGTTGTCCCTCCTGAGCCATGCTCTCAGCCAGTTCTTCTCCAGGGGTAGAGACATAAGCAGAATGACAGTGGTCATAGGCACCATCATCATCTTTGCAACCCAAGTCCATTTCAAAGTAGGAATAATAATGGGCATCATCTTTGCACAGACGTGCAATGAGTGTGCGGTTGTTGATAGATTGTTTCTCTTGTTGATTAAAAATAAAATAAACATAATTTTTATCCTCAAAAACTGCCACAAATTGTTGTGTGCTTGATGAGTGATAAGCTGACTTAACAGCTGTTGAGTCTGTATACATTTCAAAAATGTCTTTCCCATCCCTGGCGTAAAGCTGCCGAGTGCTGATTATGACCCCATTGTCATTTGGTCCATTCCCTTTCCCAACAAACAGCACTTGGTCATTATTCAAGGAAGTGATCAGTCCCACGGTTGATACATTCTCATCGTTGCTTGCTACAAAGGACTTTTCTCCACTACTGTCTACGTAATACTTCTCTTTGCTAATGTTTTGTAGATCTCTGATGGCACAGATTCCCTTAAAAAGGCTTCCACATACCACAGTTGTATTATCCACCTTGTTCAGCAACAGTAATTTGTTATAATTGTCAGTCAGTACGGCCTCTTTACATTGATTTTCATCAATGGGAGGTGTGCATTTTTTGTTGTCCTTTCTTGGACCTGTTTCTACAGATCTTATTACTTCCAGGTTTTCTGTAAGCTGATACAGCGCATTTACCACTCCCAAATAGATTATCCCAGTGTCATTATCCACTGTTAGATGATTTAGCTCTGTAGCACTCTGAAAAAATTTCAGTTCCTCATTTCTGGACAAGGTGATGCAAAAACAACTCAAGATGGTCAGTGTCCAGATCCATAAAGCCATTTCTATGTAGTACCTAAAAACAGAAAGAAAATAATAACATGAAACATATAGAAAAATACAGTTTACACAAAACTGAGAAATGTGGAAGTTTTTCATGACTTAAATATGCTTATCCTTGTGCAGGTGTAGACAGCATGAAGATTATGGAAAGCCTCAAATCCTGTTAATTGCCTAGCAATTTAATCTGTTGGGGAAAGATTTAACAAGGTCATATGTCTAAATGATGATCATATAACCAATTAGATTGATTATATGATTGTGCTAAAGTACAATGAGAGCAGCCAATTTGAAACAACACGGAGTGACAAAATGTGGTAGTGCTTGTTCTGACTGCATCATACTGTGTCAATTATTTACTGCTGAACATAAAAATTTGGAGAATCCCAGTTTCGGGTAGCTCCTCCTTAGGAGGTGTGTGGGGGGAATTTACATAAAAGTGTTGGTAACATTTTGTATTGTGGGCTTTCTCCAGAAAGTAAAAAACCTTCCATTGCATACAAGCAAGTCTGGATCTGGCTGCTGATGTTTTTTGAGAAAGCATTACACTAATCCTTCATCAATGGGAAGCCACAAGATGGTAGACCCCTTAATATGCAACATTGCCTTTTTCTGCTGGTATGCATTAAGATCCAACACTTTCATTCATTAGAGCACTGCAATTTAATAGTTTCAAATCTGTCCTAAGAACATCACAAAATTTTTTGGAGAGTATGATTCTGTTACCCTTTTTTAAATCCCTTTCATAATTAGTTCCCAAGCAGATAACCTGTTGTCTGGAATTAGAGAAAGACCTTCTGAAACTTGTAAGCAGGGGTCTAATTCTAATCTAAGAGTTAAATGAAGAGTCTTGGCTGACTTCCTATGGTTTTTTGGAGAGTATGATTCTGTTACCCTTTTTTAAATCCCTTTCATAATTAGTTCCCAAGCAGATAACCTGTTGTCTGGAATTAGAGAAAGACCTTCTGAAACTTGTAAGCAGGGGTCTAATTCTAATCTAAGAGTTAAATGAAGAGTCTTGGCTGACTTCCTATGGCCTGAACATTTTGTTAATCTTTCCTCAAAGTCTTTAGTTCTGAGAGCAGAAAACAAAAAGTGGCATGCTTGGACAAATTGATGTTAGGGGAAGAAGATGATTACTGTTTGGAGGAAGATCAAATACAATCTATCATATCTTCATTTTCAAAGTCAGCCATGGGGTTCTTTAATCTGATGAGAAAAGAACCTGTAAATTTGCAGGGAATCTCAAGTTAAAACTGAAAATATCTGGAGTGATGAAAAAATAGAAGAGGAAAGGAAATAAAATAGAAAGGAAATAAATAGAAAGGAAACAATTAAAAACACAGAAAAGAGAAAAATTTAATAAAGCAATCTAACAAGCAACAGCTTCATAGAAGGAGGAAAAGAACATGAAATGCTAAAACCAGAAACTGGAAAAAAAAAAAACTTTAAAAAATACCAATAAAGGAACCATGCTCCTTTGTCACATATTACTTACTATTCTGGCAAGAGCAATAGATGCTGGTGGGATGTGAAAGAGAATGGCTGAATTATCATTTATACTGGATAACTAAGAATAAATGCTAACAGCCTGGATGTAAAAGTCTGAGCAGGGAAGGAAGGACTTTTGTTGTGAGCATCTGTGAGCTTCCCAAACCAGCGCAGCATTGCCAGCAATGCGTAAAGACAATGTCGGTCCTCTAGTATTTGAGCATGTTTTGCTCCTCTATGGAGAAAATACACGTGCAATGGTGAGAACAACTGCTCTAAAATCAGAGTGAACTGAACCCCTAAATCCCAAAAACCTACTAAATGTAACTCAGGATAAATAAAATGCTAACTTCTATCTTGTTTTGCTGAAGCTCCTATCATGTACCAAACTGAGTACTAGCTATAAAATGATGCCAAAGACAAGAGAGTACATCACCAGCAGCACAAGCTGGACTTTCTAATGATAGATTGAGCTCCTATGACAGTGACCAAGAAAAGGCTAAGAATTATAGCCTGTTCTCCAGACACACAGACTTTAGCACATGCTTTGCAATGTAATGAAGTGTTGGATCTCTTTACAACAGTTGACCTGCTCTAAGGAGCCCAGAGTTCCTCTGAATTCTTATCTTTTCTTACTGCTTCCAAGGACTTCAGTTTTCCAGCTTTGATCCCATCTTACTTCTCCATTACTAAATGATATGTGATAGTGCTTGTCATCTAGTTTCAAATATTATCCCTTATAGTTATCTGCAATGAAATAAAAAAACACTTGACACACTACTGCAGTGTTTTTTCATACAGTTTTTTACATTTAAATGTTTTTATAATTCTATTACCTATTGAACAAGGATCAAATGCAAACTTGAGATTATTTTGCTCCTGCTTTTCTCACAAGGTAATTATTTTTAGATTATTATAATCTCTGTTCTCAGTCAAAGAAACTCCCATAAATAGCTCTGCTTGTAAAATATGCCTTAAATGAATGGAAAATAATTAATTATACCTTAATTTCTGTACTCATTCCCCTCCACATTCCTGTATTTCAGTGGATCGAAAACCCCCATTTTGTCCATTGGTGGCATGCAGGACACAGAGGCTGCATTTACAATACTCCTGCCATTGTCCCAGAAGAACGAAGAGTCTTGCTGGTCCATGCCAGAACCAGAATAAAAAGTAAATTTTGCATGTCTAAACCAGTCTCTCAGAGGATTAATTAATTCTCTGTATAAAAATGGGTAATGCTTTCTCCCTGCTATTTTCTGCCTTGTTTACTTATAAATTTTTTTACTTAAATTATTCAGAACTACATGCACTCTCCATTAATAATGCCTTATCTTTGTTTGTTTATTTGTTTGCTTTTGTTATTTACTCCTTGCCACTCCTGTCTAATGCCAACCCCCATCAGATTAGTTCAGATCTCTATGCAAGGTAACAGTTCATGATTCTCTGTCCTTATTAGTTTCACTTTTCATCCTCTCTCCAAAGCAAATAGTAAACAAAAATTACATACACTATGAAGAGATTCAGATGTAAACTCTCCTTCGCTTATCAAAGAGCAGGCTTAAGAAAATTTAAAAAGCAAATATCATGAAATGAGATGAACTACAACCACAGGCCACTTTCACCTGTTTTTAAGTTAATTGGGAAGAAGCAGCTGTAAGAATCCTTCTATGACCAGCTGGTGTGTTAAGAATGCCAGAGCTGTTATTAACACGGTTGCTGTATTGAATTAGGTGCTCTGGGAACCTATCAAGAAGCAGTCTCCTGCTGTGAAAAACTTCCATTTTAAATGAACAAGTTGTATAAACACAAGAGAAAAGGTGTAAGAAGCATAGGCTGGAGCACGGAATCCATGATGTTCTGCACAGGAAATGTATTTCTGATGGCTTAGTCACATATTCTATTTACACACAGGCCTGGGTGGCTTACTCTTAAGTCATGCGCTGGTCCTGAGAGCTGCCATACACCCTCCACCCTCAATTTGCACTTAGTTTTAAGCCTTTAGCAGACTCAGGATAAAAGAAGACCAACAGAGCATTTGCTCACATAATTTTTTTTTCTCTTTCAAAGTCTTGTCTCCATCCAACCTCTTGTCCCCACTACTGCTTCCGACAAGAAATATGAAATTCTAGGATTTATGTGCAGGAAACACAAGGCATCCAGGAGAACACTTCATACAGGGGAACTGCCATAAAGTGACACCATGTTGGTAATCACACAACTACCAGAGCTCTGCCCCACAGAGTTCAGTTTCAAACTAAGTACCCATAACTTTGTATCTTTCTACTCATGCGAGACCAATAACCTTAAATAACACCCAATTCTTCAAAAGGCATGCAAAAAAAAAGGAGCATCTACAAGCACAAAATGAGCTTCAAATTGACTTTGCATTATTATAACAGCCCTAAGAACTAGAACTAGCACCATGCTGCCTGGACTTGGCAGGTGTTCTTCAGTGTAAAATCATTTGCTGTGCCTGAACACAGGAACCTTCACCTTTCCAGCCATTCACCATCAACTTAGCCTTTGATATGTCTTTAGCTTTACTCTAATTAATTTCTTAGTTTTGCTTCAGCTGAAGTGAAAGAATACCAAATTTTGCCTGAAACTGGAATAACTGAGAAGTAAAACAAGTGTTATTCCCAAAAAGCAACGGACAAGAAAATCTTCACTGAAGAAACAATCTTGCCATTTTAACTTGTGGGTTTTTTTGCAGAGTATTTCTTTATTACTCACATATATGCTTAATTAAGCCCTGCTACATAATCTCATCCAGACAAGATTTTTTTACTTGAAATTCTGGTCTAGAGATAAGCACTTCTGCCAAACAAGGCAGGTACTGATATGCTTTAACAGCGAGATGCAGAAAACTGTGGTTCTCCCAGCAAACTTCCCCTGAATCAGAGGGACTCCAAAAGAACTACAAAATAAATTTTTCAAAAAAAAATTTGGTAAAAAGGACTCAAAAACTGTGACACGAAAAAGGTAAAATCCAAAGAATGCACTCCAATGACATGGTTATTTGGGGAAAGATGAATGAAAATTCTCTTCTCTTTCATTTTGAGTAACTTTTTAGCTTTTATTAAGTGTACCAGAGGTTGAAAAGAATTCAGCTTTCAGTTTTGGGCTCAAAAGAAGTCAAAACAGAAACTGGAGAATATATGAGAAGCAGGGGATAACAGATTTTCAGTCTGGATTTGAAAGCTCCTACTTTTGCAAGAACTGTAGGTAAAAGTAAACTCTTCCCCAGTTACAACTTTTACTACAATTTCCTAAAACAAATGAGTGATGTATCAGAGAATGAATGACCTGAAACAACACTGCAGGATTCACACCTATTTCCAAAAAGCATGGCAACATACTAGAAAGGTTTTGGACAGAGAGGAACAACTTTGTTGATATACTATGCCACACATCCAAAATTGGTAGAACCAGTGAGAGTAGTGATCACTATAATGGTGTCTTGTAGTTGTGACAGTTTGCTGCTAGCAGATGGGACCTGTGGGTCAGAAAACTGTGGGAGGTCATACTGTGGAGAATGAGAAACCAATATCCTCTTCATTAGATGTTGTGATAGCCCATACTGCTCAAAAGGAACAATTTTCCTTCCCTTTCACTTCTCAAAACACAATTTGCTAAGATGTATAGACTATCTTTATATGGAACAAAAATTCCCATCAGGTTAAACTGCCTGTAAACTGGTAACATATGGACAAAATACTTTAATATTGTTTCTATTCCTGGTGTAGAAGACAAAAGTTTTGCTTGTTTTCACAAGACAGATTTTTATATGTTGTCTTTTTTCTTTTTTTGAGTAACTTTCAATAATATAAGATTTCCTCTTTTTTTTAGTTTTAGTTCTATTTTTTTAGTTATATTGTCACGGATCTTCTGTTAAAAGGACTAGCTGAAAATTACAGATTTGTCAAGGAAATAATGAATGTTACATCCCTCAGTCCCTGTGCATTTTGTTGGTGTTTCCTGCAGTCCCTGGGAAAACAAATGGAAGACACATGGAAACACAAATTCAGGTCACTAAAAACCTGTGTTTCTTATATCAAGAATAAGCTGTGGTGCCCACTAAATCACTCTGTCACTCCATTCTTTGGCTAAATGGCTCGAGAAAAATATGATGAAAGGATCAGGGGTTGAGATAAGGACAGGAAGATATCACTCATCAATTACTGCCACAGGTAAAACAGCTGCAACTTAGAGAAATTATTTTAATTTGTTGCCAATTAAAATCAGAAAAGGATAATGACAACTGAAACCAAACTTTAAAAAACCTTTTTCGCACACCCTCCCTTTTTCCTGGGCTCAATTTTACTCCCAAGTTCTCCACTTTCTCACTGCAAGCAGTGCAAAGAGGTGGGCAATGGCAGCTGCAGTCAGTTCATCACACGTCTCTGCCACTCCCTGCTTGTCACACTCTTCCCCTGCTCCAGCATGTGCTCTATCCCACATGAGGCAGTCCTTCATGGTGTTCCCCAAAGTGATTCCTACCCATGGGCTGAAGTTCTTCATGAACTTTTCCAGAGTGGATCCCTCCCACAAGGTGCAGCCCTTCAGGAACAGACTGCTCCAGGGCAGGTCCCCCACAGGGTGACAAATCCTGCCAGCAAACCTGCTGCAGTGTGGCTCCTCTCTCCACAGGCTACAGGTCCTTCCAGTATGAACTTTCCACAGGTGTTGGGTCCTCCAGGGGCTGCAAGTGGATCTTTGCTCCCCTGTGGTTCTCCATGGGCTGCAGGGGCACAGCTGCCTCCCATGGCCTGCACCATGGGCTGCAGGGGAATCCCAGTTCTGGTGCTTGAAGCACCTCCTCCCCCTTACAGACTCACCTTGGTGTCTAAAGAGTTGTTTGACTCACATTTTTTTACTACTCTCTTCTTGCTTCTTTTGCACAGTAGTTTTTTCCCCTTCTTAAATCTGTTATCCCAGGATACCATCATTGCTGAGTGACAGCCCTGACCAGTCCAGGTCTGTTTTGGAGCCAGCTGGCATTGGCTCTGTTGGACATGGGGGAAGCTTCTGGCAGCTTCTCACAGAAAACACCCTCACAGTCCCCATTACCAAACCCTCACTATGCAAACCCAATATACCTATACCATGGGTTCATCTGTCAAGAATGAGTTTTACTTTGGTCCAAAGAGGAGTAAATCCATATCCTGTGCCTACATCATCATCAGAGGCCAGCAGTGTCTGGGAGAGGAGAGTATGCCCTAGGAAAGGGGCATGAGCAAGAAGATGTTTCCATCACTCTGGAAACTCTCATCTTTCAGAAGATCTGAGATATCAGCAGCAAAAAGATCTCAGATAACTCACTGCCTGAGATAACCCATTAACTCAAGTGCACACTGTGGCATCCCACAGCCTGGTTAACTGGGAGCTCAAGGGCAACAGGATGGATTTGAAAGGATGAGGAAATGTTGTATGAGCAAGATGATCCAAAGGGAATTTTAAGGACTTTTTTTTTACTTTTGCTTACATCCTTATCAGCCTTCACACAAGTTAAAAAGATGAGTTTTGGGAACCTGAACCACCAATCATTTACCAAAGATCACCAAATCCTTCTCACGTCTCAGAGGCTTCAAAGGGGTAGGGCGGGGATTAAACAGGATATGTCATCCAGCTCTAGTACCCTGGCAATAGTATTGCTGCATACCACCAAGCCAAACAGAGATGTTTTCTTGTCCCACCTTAAAAAAGGTTTCTCCAGGCATTGCAATTGTATTAACAGCTGAGGAACACAACTGCCTTTTACAGTAGGTTCTATATCCATCAGCATCCCAGCATACCTATGAAAAGGACTCTCACGAACTCTGCAAAATTGGCAGGACTGTGTTAAAAGTTTGAGGCAAACAGCTAGAAAATTCAGAATTTATATTAATAATTATGTTATTAGCTTCAAGCTAAATTAATAACACTATTAGTAGTTGGAATCAAAACCTTTCATCCATGCACACCTGAACTTTAAAGTATTTAATATTCTGATCCAGATCCAAATTCAGAGCAAGAGGGAGCCATGTGAGCCTGAATTTTTCAACTAGGAGTCACTCAAAAGAGCATTAACAACAGGTAATGAGACTCAGAAAATGAATGCTTAAAATTTTTTGCTATTGCACTCCAGAACTTCCAATAATGTCCTGTTTCTGCAACATCAGCAGGTAAACAAAAGAGAAGAGTAGCACTTTGCAGATTTATATGCACTCTTTGAAGCAGAGAATCTAATGAATTCCCTGGTTCATTTCAGTCAGACCTGGCAATGTTTTGATTTTGAAGATCTTTTACACCATAGATTCTGCAATAGTGCAAGGACAGGTTTTTTGGCGGGTGTTAGGATTCAAAATAAAATTTCTTTAAGTGAAAATGCTTTCAAGATTTTACAGTGCCAAACAGCCTAAAAAAAAGTCAATAAAAACAGCTGCTGTGGAAAGACCTAATCTGACAGCATTCACTACCAGCAATTACAAATTATAAACTACTCTTAGACAAGCTTAGCTTATGCCAGAAAGGTCTCTTCAAATCCTATTTTTTATTATGAAGACAAGTGTTCATATTATCGTCCCAAATCAGAGGGTTGCACATTCACATTCCAGCCCCTGCCCTAATGCAGGCAGGAGCACACACAGAGAAGAGAAACACTGCAGAAGCAGACCTGCATTCATGTCTTCCCAGACCACCACACCTCCCATTCAGTTTGGGCCTCTACATTAATCTTTTTTCCATTCTCTCAGTAGCAATGAAGCACTCATTTTAATGAGGCCTCACTTTCTCAAGTGTTACAAAGATGTAGTTGATCTGTAAAAAAAGCAGCTGAGTGATGCGTTTTAATAACAAGCAGCTGACTTGTCAGGAATCTGAACCCACAGAATCTCCTCTTTGACCTGCTTTGTAATTTTATTGAAGCCATGAGATCTCTTAAAAAAAAAAAAAATTATCTACAATCTCACTGAGCACTAATCCCAGTGATGCCCTATGGACTAACATCCAGCTGAATTAGTCTGCAGTCAGCACAGGGCCACAGGCCACTCCAGGCACTCCTAAAGCCATTTACACTTTTATGCTACCTGATCCTGCAAATGGCCAAATCTGATTTGGCCACAAGGGTAAACACCTGCTGCAGCTGCCTGAGCTTCAAGGGGGAATGACTTCCTGCAGCAACCTCTATACAAGGTGGCCACAGAAGCCCAGCAGAAAGCAGGGATGCCTCATGCACACTCACCAGCTCCATGTAACCCCTAGGTTATTTTATCCCTCTTGCAACCCAGGAAAAAAAATTATTTTCTTTCAGCTGGTGAACCTGCAGAAAATGAGAATCTGGAGCATGGGAAGGAAAGCCGAGGGAGTTAGAATAGTGCTGATTTGCTGGCTTTCCTTGCACTAATAAGGGTATTGCAGCACAAGGAAAAAGATTCATTTATACCAATAGTAAAAGGAGACTCTGTCACCAGCTCCATGCTACAACAACGAATTGCTTGTTTTCAGTGCTATAAGGTCATCTTCAAGGACTGGTTTCGGACTTCCCCTGGAAGAAGCCAGAAAGGAGGCGGATTTTATTCCAGCGTGGGGGAATCTGAGCATGACCATGTGGAAACAAACACAAAGTACTCTGGCTCCTTCCTTGCCAGAACCAGTTCTTCTGTGTAATTAACCTTGTAATTAACCATTTATCA
Organism: Taeniopygia guttata; assembly: GCF_048771995.1. Lineage (NCBI taxonomy): Eukaryota > Metazoa > Chordata > Aves > Passeriformes > Estrildidae > Taeniopygia > Taeniopygia guttata. The sequence goes on from NC_133025.1 coordinate 19,752,437, forward strand.
CATGCACAAAGGAATATTCAAGTCAAAAGGACACTTCCAGCATGTATGAATGCAAATTGGGAGTTCACAGGCAGGCAATCAGTCTCGCCATGCTCCTCAAAGCAGAAGCACCAAACCCCGCTCCGATGTGTGGTGCAGCCGCAGCTTTCGCAGCAGCACCAGCCCCTGTGTGAGCAGCGTGAACCTGCATGTGCCCCTTGCTGACTTTAGCACGGCCAGGGGAGAGTGCAAAGAGCCAGCATTTCCTCACTAAGATACAACTCCAGAACAGCACACAGACATTTAAAGCTATGCAGAATTTTGGCACCAGGCAGAGCCAACATTTTTGTCTTTCTGTTATATTACAGTGTCATAGGGCTTAATAGAAGAATCGTGTATAAACTGCAATGATAATGCCATATGAAACTGACCCTATAAATCAGTGGGGTAAATAAACTTTAACCCATAAATTAATGAAATGCAAATATGGTGAGTAATGAAAAAAAATCCTTTCCTTCTAATTCTACCTCTCACTTGGTAGTGTGTCTGCTGTGTGATTCCCTGCCTCATCACCATGCTGTCTTCTTACTCTTCTGTTTCTCTTTATTTTGTTTTTGTAATTAGGTTTAACAGATCCCCGCATTCTTAATTTTCATGTATTTATCTATCTGTGCCAGTGATTTATCTAGGACTATTGAGACATAGGATAAAAGTTCTATGAAAATGGGAAGCTATTGAACACAGTCAATGGAGTACTACAATATACATTGTACTCAGACAGCTGATAATGCAAGCCACAAAGAGAGAGGGGTAGACGGGAAAACTCTTGAAACTGAGTTTATTGATTGTCAGGAGCTAAGAAACACATAGATGAGGAATAGAGAATTTTCCTATCTTCTGCTACTGGAGATAAATCACAGTTGTCTATCTGGTTTGTCTTTAAATTTTTTAAACTTTTATTTGGACCATTTGTATCCTCACGTTGGTGTTGCTGATTTTGATCACTCTGAGATTAAAGTGAGATTTTTTTTTCTCTCTGTCCTTCAAATTAATGTTCATGACAGTTTTTAAAAAACCTTTTTATTTTTCTTGCCTTACACATCTTTTCTCATTTTCTTACAGCTCCTCTCCCCACCTTCTTAGTTTCTTTTTTTCTTAGGCACAGCCTCCAAGTTTTCCTCTCTTACAGGTGCTGCTACAATAGCCTGAATATTCTTGTGTAAAGTCTCAGATTACAAAGTAGGAGGTAGAAGAAAAAAAAAAAGGGGGGGGGGGGGAAATAAAGGAACAGGAACCTCAGGTGATTTTCAGATCTCAATGGGGATCTCAGACATACTCACTGCCTTATTGACTTCCTATCTCTTTTCAAACCTCACCTGGAAACACCTCTTTTGTTTCTTGACTGCTTTTTCCTACTCTTTTGTGTCCTACTGCTTTCTCAGAAGCAAGAAAAACACAGTGAGACATGCTTAACTTGGTAGCATCTGCTGATACTCTCCATACTCAGTGCTCACTCCAGCTTGGGGAGTGGGAGGGAATGAATGCACAGAAGAGATGGTGCTGGATGAACTGGAGTCCTGCCTCAGGGAGCCATGAAGATGAGCTGATGCAGATGGAGCCACCCAGCAGAAACAACAAACTGGGGGAGCTCATAGACAGAACTCCTGCATCTGAGAGTGGAGCTGGGAGAGGATGGGGAGACACATGACAGCAGGGCAGAAACAGCTTGGAGAAGCAGAGGCATAGCAAGAAAGTGCTATGGTAAATATTTGGTAAGGCTTTTAAGGAGAGATGAGTAGAATAGAATCCACAAGAAAGGTGCCTGCAGGAAATTGAACATGCTAAAATAAACACCATACACAGTGTAAAGAGCTAAGGACAAATACAGAGCAGGCTGTATGTTCCAAGTCACATTTGATCACACTTATTCATTTATCTATTGTGGCTTTTGGCTGCCACAAGTGCAAAAGTAATTGCAGCATGTTGACTTATATTTAGCTTCTCCTAGTGTTTTGTTATTGTTATTTTCTTTTTGCTTTAATAAACACGAGGCTTATCTAAATGAATTGAGTGTCCCTGGCTCTAACAGCACAGTGCTGACTTGTGCTGATCCAATCTGCCTGGATAGACACTCTATACACCTCTAAGTACTTCCATTGTATTGCACTCCAAACTTATATAGCTAGTTAACCAGTAATTTGCATGAACCTGACAGCAGCACCTACCTGTGCCTAACTACTTAAGGGCCTGTCAGCAAAAGAATTGTAAAATCCCCTTTTATGGATGCATAACACAGTCATAAAATGTGTTTTCCTTGTTTCAGAAGTGTCCAACAGAGGAACACTTATTTCAAAAAGGAAGCATGATACAGCATATGATTAAAATGCATTGCTGCCTATTTCACACCAGTCTCCATCTAACCCATCCAAAACAGAGGTCCTTCCTTTAAAATTACAAGTCATCAGTCATGCTGAACACAAAACTACAGTCTCCACAGAATAGCTCTCACACATGTGTGACAGACATGTGTGAATAAAATCAGTCAAAATGTCATAGGTGGGCTCTGAACCTACTCCAGTTGAACTTGCCAGCTGGGCCAGGACCTATCATGCCTGTCTTGAGGGCTCTGGGAGGATGTAGATGATGCATAAACTTACTGAGAATCATAGAATGGTTTGAGATGGAAGACACTTTCAAAGATCATCTAGTCCAACTTCCCTGCTCTGTGCAGGCCACCTTGCAATAGACCAGGCTGCTCAAACCCCCTTCCAACCTGGCCTTGAGTACTTCCACAGATGGGACATTCACAGCCTCTCTGGGTAACCTATTCCTGTTTCCCACCAGCCCCATTAAGAAGCATTTAATTCTTATGTCTAATCTAAATCTATCCTCTTTCAGTTTAAAACTATTGTCCTTATCCTGTCCCTAGAGGTCCTGGTAAAAAGCTACTCCATTTTTTATGAGTCCCCATTAAGCACTGAACAGGCCTCCCCACTCCTACCTACAGAGTGCAATTTTTTTTTATTTGGAAATGCTGCTGCCCAGTAAGTGCACATACTTATATGATCCTTTCTGCCCTGAAAATATCATAAATCTAATTCTCAAAATTTGTCTGTATAATTACTGGTCCCAGATTTACAACTTTCTTTTGTTTCCTCAAAGACTTTTGAGAACCAAAAGTCGTGCTTCTAAAGATCAGAGGATGCAATTTAAGATGCACAGAAGTAAATAGAAACAGAAAAACAGACCGTCCTTTCCACTCCTACCATTAACAACCTGCTGGTTGGAGGATTTATTTATCTGCTTGCTGATTGTATGATCAAACCATTCTCAAATAGTATTGTAACCTAAAACAACTGCAAGATTCAGAAATGTATCTATAAAAAGAAAAAGGAAAGGAAAAAACCCTCTTGCTTTTGCTGTACATAGAGCATCTGGTTTCAGTTTTCTAACACTCAGAGCTGACTCTTCCTAAGAACTGGTAACTCTAAACTCTTTGCCTTTGACTGAGGAGCTGGGCTAACCATGCTCAAACAAAGGAGCAGCAATTTCCAAACTTCTGGCAGCACAGTGCATCCTTAACCTATTGTTTAAATAGATGCTGCCAAGGCACCCCTGTGGAAAAAAAACCATGACAAAAGATGCAAACCCATGAGTAAAGCCATGCAAACTCTTGCTACTTTCTTAGCAGAGGAGCTGCAGGACAAGTTGGGCACAGCATCTGCTTCACACAAAGTCCTGCTTAGGGTGATCCCACTTCCAGACCTCGTTGCATTTTGATGCTTGAATAAATGCAAAAGTATGCCTTGTGAAACCACCAATGCTAACAAGTGGAAAAGTGGCCTCCACTAAAACTACTGCTGCCGAGTACAGTGGAATTCTCATTGTAAGAAGACGAGTTTCTTCCATGTATTTGTACTAGGATGGAGAGGTCACTGCAAGGCTGCTCAGCAGCTGGTGGGAGTATTTTTCTTCTCACTGCTAAGTGCATTTGGATACATGAGTTAGCAGAGCCAATAAGGGCCAGCTACACTATTATGAGGGGAATAGAGAGCAGCGTAAATCCTCCTCCTTGCATGACCAGTTTCATCCCACAAGACTAATTATTCAGGCAACCTCCAAAGACTTCTGTTGGGCAGCTTTCATCATGCATCTTCTGAGCTCTTAGGCTAAATGTTTCTTTTACAGCACCCAGTGATGTGGTTAAAAGGTCTAAGCCAAGTATATTTTATGATTGCTTTGTACATTAGGTACTTTGGTATATATGTTTCAAATTTGAATTTACAGTAGCTGCCCCATGTATTTAGAAATTTTGTACAGTAGATAAAGTCTAAATTCAAACACAGCCTACACTTTCTATTGGAGAATATATATCTAGGAATGTCTTCAAACACAATCACCATATATAAAAACTTTCAACTGTTTAAAAGCAAATAAGCTGAAAATGTATAGGGGTATATTAAGACATAAAGTTTATTGTGCTGATGTGTAAGGATAATAGGAAATATGCCTGAGAGCATGATGGCATTGAAAACATAACCTGCATTCCTACCCAAACAACTGTCAGAATTCCAATATTTCATATATATGTTCTAAAACAATTTGGATAGTCTTATTTCCAAGGAACCAGAATGCATAGCTCAGTTGTTTCAGAAGCACTTCCAAATTTATGCATAGTGCATCAGGAAAGAACAAACTATTATTGCAATAGCTGAAAACTGCAAGTTTTTGTTCAGGCTGCATATTTTACAAGAGAAGTCCATCTACAGACTCAAGTAAAAAGGAACAATTTTATGGGTTAGTTTATCCTGTAAAGTATTCTCCCTAATCCTTGTAAAAATATACTTTGTGCTAATCCTTCTGCCTGAAAGCCTTTTTGCAGACAACTTAGAACATTTCTATTACATTTTGTTAGCTTTAAGCTGATCTAATTTACCTGGTTTTCATCAGGTTTATTAGGGTCTGTCTAGATATCAGATTTTTATAGTTGATCTGGTCTTATATAAAATGCTCAAACTGGTATATTTTAATTTCCCAAGTGGACATCTGTCTTCATCTGTGTCTTGCAAAGTGCTAAATACCTTCCTGGCCCTTAATTAATTAGGAGCAATGACCTATGTATCAGGTAGTAATAGCATCCAATTAACGGAAATGTACAATGTAAAGTATTATCACTCCCATCACCGCAGAGGGGAATTTGCCTGTTTGTGCTGCGTGCCCTGGATAGGCTGTACCAGGGATCTGTAGCCACCACAGAGTGCTAGCACAAGATTAATTCTCTTCAGCCCAGGCTTTTCAATGTGAATTTCTAAAGGCACTCGGAAGCTAATGCTCTGTGCACTTCTGACTGCCGCTGGGAGCATTGGATCTCCAAGCTCGATACACGCCTACCATTGAGCTCATGGCTGTAGGCTAACCATGCAGGCTCCCTGAAGGCTCTGTGGGGTTCTGTGGGGTTCTGTGAGGAGAGAACCTGCTGGGCACAGGAAAGCCTTGAAGCACTGGAAACTTCCCTGTTGCATACTTTACCCTTCCAAAACAAAGCAGTCTGAGAGGACAGAAATCTCTTTTCAACAGTTTTTGCTGCACATTTTACAGAACCTGTGGAGTTACACCAGAGAAGTTTCACTCCAAGTCATAAATGACTTGTATATGCTGCTATGTGCTTTGTAAATGATTTTTTAATACAACCTACCATCAAATAATTATGCAACATATGCCACAGGAAACAACAAAAGTTGCACATGAGCATCTGAACAGATTTCTCACTAGCTTTCTGCAGTACTTGAACGATGACATAAAGACAAGACAGTAGGAAACTCAGCCCCTATTCTCCATTTGTCTGATGGGCAGGCATGAACTGTAACTGTCAGAAAGATTAAGAAATTAGTTACTAAAGTACTGAAATATAAGGATATCTGAGACTATGAGGATAATTCTTCTCATATCTCTGAAATAAGTGTTTGATTGCTCTGAGAAGTCAAGTAAGAGCAACTCACCAAGAACTAGAGCAAGGAAGCTACTGCACCATGAAGCTGAGCTACAGTCTCCAGGCAGAGTACTGGAGTACAGTGACTTAATTCCTTTGCAAAGGATGTGAGACACATGGGTGCAAAACATTACATAAAATGAGAACTCATCTCTTATCAAGATCCAAAAAAACCCCAAAACCAACACCCAGAAAGCTCCAGTACATTGCTAAAATCAGCTGCAGTATTACACTTTCCTTAAAGTTTTGGGTAAATATCTTCAGGCAGAAAAATCCCAAGCACTTCAGACAGAAATGTGTCTTTCCACTTAGCTTTCAAACTGGAGTGTCTGTAAAGGGCAACCACTCCCCTTTGGCTGGTCCCTACAGCAACTAGGAGACGTTCACCACCACCTTCAGCTCTCCTACATTACAGGGAGGAAGATGGAGCCAGGACTCGGCCTCTCATTCTGGTCTCCATCACCACAAGGGTTTACAACTGCAGCCTCTTGGCTTCAGGTGTAACCACACGAGGTCATTATAAAGGGCATGCAAGAGCACTACTCCCATGCTTTTAGGAAGAACTATGACTGTGCAGTAGGGAAAATTAGACCACACTGCTCAGCATATGGCCAGCCATCCTACTCCTCCTGCTAACTTGATGTTTGAAAGCACCCTCTGTCAACAAAATGACAAGAAATTCTTATATAGTTTCACCACTGATTTTATGAAAGCACTGATCTACCACCTCTAGAAAAAAAAAAAATCCCTAACATTTTTTGCCTGAATGTTCATAGATTTGCTCTGCTTTTTCTATGGTGTGATGTGTAGCAGTCTGTAGAAGTATAATTAGATGAGCATGCTTGCTGAAGTTTCAAATTCACCTATACTTATTTGACTCATCTGATTTTTAAATAAGATTTTGAAATAAGGCACATAATACTTTAAAGCCAATACTTAACATTTAGATTTGTTTAGACTGAATATAAATATTTATTTAGACACAGTTAAGCTTACGTCAAATGAGTATTCAGTTAAAATGATATAATCATTCAGTAACATTAAACCAACTTGGGAATTCAGACAAAGTAAAAGCATTACAAGTGCACAAAGATTTGCAGAAAAGAATGAAATGAGAACATGGTAAGTGTAAGCAATTTACTTTTTCACTCTCTAGAGAAACTGTCCCAACCTCTGGGACATCCCATAGCCCAGCACAACCACCCAGAAGACAGAGCTATAGGGAAAATGTCTACAGAGTTGAACTGGGATAAGAAATTACTGTGTTGGGTGCATCTGTTACTTCTTTGAAATAATTGACCCCTGATGTTAAAGATAGTAACACTGGTGGGATTCAAATACTCCAGTCCTTCTCACTTTCTGGCAAAGAATTTGAACTGTCCCTACTTGCACTGTACAGTGCCTTCAGCAAGGGAGAATTAATATTAAAGGACTGTAAGTATTCAAACTGAGGAGGCTGTAATTCAAAGAGCAAAGGAAGGTCACTGTGCTCACCCTCACTATTATGTACAGCATGCTCACTGCCAAAGGAAGAGCTAGGGGAGGAGGATGGATCCCTACTTCCACACAAGAAAGAAAGAAAACCAAACAGCAAGACAGCTACACCACTGATTTCAGAGACCACTGCTCCATCTGAATACACCTGGAAAAAACAGATCAGTCCCCATTAGGTGGTTAAACAAACAGATGTTTGTTTAACCCCCTCAGAAATAGCTGCTCAGCAAGACTGGTGTTTACTTTTTTGACAAAGTTTCTGAACTTGTAATGTCTTTCTCATTTCCTTCCCTTCTAGGACCACTGACAAAGCAGTCGATCACACTTTGTGCTAGACAGTTGATTTCACTTTAGCAGGCACCAGAAATACCAAGATCTCAATCCAACATCTGCAGCCCTGGTCCCCTTTGCACAGCAAGCGACTTCACAGAGCTTGAGGAAATTAACCAGGTATCTTATGGATGACACAAATGTAACATTTTATTAAGGTTTGTATTAGCCTCTAAGCAGACGTGTGAAAGGAAAAAACCTCTTCTTGAAAGAGCCAACCACCTTTGTCTAGATGAATCAATGGTCCTTTACCCCTCCATCACTGCATCCATATGGGATGGCCATAAACCTGTTGTAGATATATGCGGAGAGACTTCATTTCTAGTACAAGTCAGGACTCTCTTATACATTGTGGAGTCCTATATCAATATTAATATAAAATTCCCACAGGGATCTAGGTAGCCTGACAGGGATCAGCACTTTTATTAATAATGCTTTATTTCAACTAACTGGAACTGCTATTTGATTTATGAAGTCCTTTGAAAGCTTCAGAGTGATTTGCACAAAATCCCTATGATCTGTACTGAATAAATTGGGTGGCATAATACCTATTGTCCTACTATCACCAACCCTATCCAACACAACTTTTGACATATGACCTTGTTCAATTAAATAAACAGAGCAATTTAGATAGGCAGAAGGCAATTATTAGGGTTGGATGCTGGCCAGCTAACTGAAGCAGGAGTATCATTTGTTAAAAAAAGCTTTATGTCGTTTAGCAAATTTAATGACTGAAAGCTTTCAAGAAGTGTTTTGGACTGTACTGCATCCAGCTATGAAACAACCAAATGTATGGCGCTCCCTTCATACCACAGCAGGTGACATTTGTGAGGTCTTGTGCAAGACTGCTTCTTTTAAAAAGATGCCTGGAAATAAATAGCTTTCTAATCTGCTCCTGTCTATCCCTGTCTGTATCTTAGCTGGACCCTATTTATTTGAACAACAAATAGGTAAATGAGGAATCAGGACTGTGCTACTTTCACAACTTCTTTTTCATACTGGGGAATTGTCAAATACCATTTCTTATGGAAGGATTTTAGCTGTTTTTCACTATCCTTAAGTTATTTGTCAGGGCTTCTAGTTTTTTAATGGAAGACGGAGTAAGAAGAAAGAGCACAATGAATAATAGCATGATAACACAGAAATGTCACTTCTTAATTGGGACATGACCCTTACTAGCAAAACGATATTCCTGCATGGTAAAGCCTTGATGACAGAGCCCAGTGAACAGCAGAGGGAAGAAAAGGGTCTTGACTCTTCTGTGCAATGCTGGATACTTACAGACATTTATTTTTGTGTATATTAACTAACCTTTTTTTCTGTATAAACACGAGATCTATCACATGGTCATTTCCCACTGAGGCTCTCAAGCAAGCCTGTGCCAGTGCTTCCCTATCCCAGCCACCCAAAGGACTTCACTGTGAAAAGACCCTGACCTCTTCCAGAGAGAACAGGATGCAGCAAGAATGAATGAAATGTTTGTAAGGCCCTCATCCTATCTGAGCACCCTTTCAAATCCCAGCCACCAGTTGGCCCTACACTGAGCTTTTTGTTCCTGGCATGTCTGAAAGGGTCTGAGTATTAGTTTAGCCTACTCTGGTAAGTCATTCTTCAAAAGCCTTTTTAAGCCTGCCTAATTGCATTGAAACTTTTACACTAAACCTGCCAGTGCTAAAAATCTCTTCTAATGCCTTTTATTTTTGACAGGATGCCAGCTTTATGAAATCATTCAATGGTCTGGGTTGGAAGGGAGCTTTGAAGACCACCTAGTCCATCCCTCCTGCCATGGGTAGAGACATCATCCAATAGACCATGCTCTGAATGAGGCTCAAAGCCTCATTCAATATGGTCTAGAATGTTTCCAGGGATGGAGGATCCACATCCCCTCTGGGCAGCCTGTTCCAGTCTCACCATTGTCAGAAAAACATTTCTTTTTCATATATCCAATCTAAACCTACCTTCTTTTACTTTAAAACTGTTTCCCCTTGTCCTGTCACTACAGGCCATAATAAAATGTCTTTCTCTTATGATTCCTCTTTATATACTGGAAGGCTGCTATAAGGTGGCCCTGGAGCCTTCTCTTCTTCAGGCTGAACAGTCCCAATCTTATCAGCCTGTCTTTCCAGTCCTCTGACCATTTCTATGGCCCTCCTCTGGACTTGTTCTAATGGGTCCACATCTTTCTGTATTGGAGACCCCAGAACTGCACACAGAACTCCAGTTAAGCTGCAGTTTGAGTGTTGTTTCCTTGTTTCCAATAACCTCCCTGACCCAGAGCAGAGATGCTCCACCTGTCTTTCCCACCCCTGGCTATCCAAAAAAACACTCACTGACCCTTATGCTTTCAGTGTTCCACTTGCCTCCAAGGGCAAGCCCCCTCTAATGACCTTCTTCCTTGTACACTGAGCACAAATATGGTGTTTTTGTCTATTTGTTTTTTTTTTGTACCCCATGCTGTGAAAAAAAAAAAAAAAAGGAAAATAAAAGCTGGAAGCTGTTGCAACCTTGGCTTCAGCTCTGTGCTGAAGGGAGACAGCCTTTGCTCTGTCCCTGGGCTACGCAAAACCACTATTTTTTTTCTTGTGATAAGACCCAAGGGCCCAAGTGGGATCCAAAACACAGACAGACAGAGCCCAAGGTCAATATGTAGGCAAACCCAGCTTGCTCAGGACTGACTAGCAAATGCCACGTCCCTTGTCCCTTTGGAAACACCTCTCAGGACACACACAATTTCCATGCCATTTCATTACACCCCAGTATAAATTAACAGCTATTATAAGAAAGTATCCAGTTCTACTCCTGAAATGATTTTGGTAAAGTTCTTCTTCCCTCACTCAGCAATGATCTGGGCTAACTGAAGAGAAGCTTCCTGTTCGAAGGAATGGCCCTCCCGCGTCCATTGGCATACCTCGATGTTAATGGTATTTAAGCCATGCAGGCATCATTAAGATTTGAGATTCCATGTAATTAAACATTGATACAAGAGGAAAAGTATCCTTTTAGCAGATTACTAACAGCACACTGGCTTCTGCTGTCCACATGGGATCTTGAAAATTGACTGTCTGCACGGAGCTCAGCATTTTATACTACTGCAGAAATTGAGCAGAATTAGGAAACAATTATTGGTAAGTATGAAACTGTGGCACCATAAAAGCCCCATGTGTAAGACCAATCTAAGGAGAAAGAAATTTTTAGAACTACTAGCTTTCATTTTTCCTTTTTTTTTCCTTGTTCACACAGCTGGAAATTAATTCCCTGCTGTTTCATATTTCCTATACTGATTGAAAGTGTTGCCTACTGCATCATTCTCTTCAAGACCTGGATTTTCTAGGTTAAAGCAAAATTAGAAACAACAGGGCTGAGGTAGTGAAATAGGGGCCAAATTGGAGACTTCTTATACAATACGAGCAGTAAAATGTATTTTTCTCAATAACATTTTATGCATGGCAGAAATTGCTTTTCCACATCAAAGTCAAGACACATTCAAATAATGAGTTAGTCCAAGAACCTCAAGGATAAGACATTTACATTTTTAGGAACAAACAGACTTGCAACAGGCAATACTGAGTATTAGTTTTGGTTAGCACCAAAACATACTTTTCTGGGAAAGGTTCTGCAGACCTTTTTGGCCTCCTCTCTCTGCCCTCAGGAACTGACAGAATCACAGATTGCACATGTCGAGAGTGCTATACATATCAGCACAGAAAGCAATCAGAAGCCTCTCTGAGCTAAACATCTCACTTTCTCATCTATGAGAAACTTGAAAGTATCCACAGTCTCACCATTATTCTGAGAATTCTGTTTAAGGCATGAAAGAAACTCGCTGGTTTTCTACTAGCTTTTTTTCTTCCTAGCAGAGGTAAGCAGTAAATAACTGTGCCATTAACTTGTGCAAAAATGTATGCAATCTAATTTTAGTGAGAAGGGCAAAGGAAGATAAGTACACCAGGTTCAATTAATGCTGATGCTAGAAGTTGTAGTAGGAAGTCAGCATTTCTTAAAACTTTGTTCATACTGAGATTCTGTGAGCTCCCAGTTATTTTATCCTGTTTATGCTAAATATTCTGGCAGAGTGGTGACCGACATAACCTCCACATTTTCCTCTTAGGGTTACAGTTAAAGACAGGATGCAGGTACAAGATTTTTTACTTACAGCATCCCTGTCAACTACATTTGGTGTTCAGGGGTTGCTTATAACCACATCATTACCAGTAAGTACTCTTTTTATACATTAAGTTTAAAAAAGTCTTGATGAAATCTTGGGAATGTGACTTTTCCAAAAGGCACAAATATGCTTTTCAGTCCTGTTTATTTTTTTTTTTAATATTACTTTTAAATAGACAAACAGGAAATGAAAATAACCCTTGAACTTTTTCTTTAGTCAGTCTTAAAGACTGCTGGACTCTGTCAGCATTTACAGGAATGTGTTGAAACATTCAGATCTTGATCTGCTGAAGCTTTACTCTCTATAAATGGATTAAAATATATGGCATCACCTAAAATATAGCTTATTTTTTCAGAGTTCATTTAATTAATTTCCCTTAGAAAGAAATTGGCCAATTTAATGTTAACAGTTACATGTTGAAAGAAACCATTCTCAGCTCTATAATAACAAAAAATTAAAGTAGCATTCCTAAGGTGCATTTGTGATTACCAGAGTGGCAGTCTTGTAGCTTCTGACTATGTATACCGTTAGTTTTCTCTTTCGTTTCCCTCCAAATTCCCCAAAAAAATCTGGATTTCACAGAACATGATTTACTTTGACCTTGTCAGCACTCTGAAGCTTTGCTCTTTTTCTCAAGCTCAAGCCTGTCTGGGGAGCACAGACTAAACATTATTATACTTATCTCCAGTAGAAACACAATCCAGATTTCAAGCATTTGAACACAGCAGTGGAGATCTCTGCACTTAGATGCCAGGGCCACCTACACTCAAAAAGAAACACATGCCCTTGGCTGGTGGGAGCAGAGCACAGGAGCATGTGGTTGATGCTGTGGTGTTTGCACTGCAGCTCTGTAGTGGGAACATTTGTTTTAGGAAATGGGAAATTTCAATTCAGGTTGTTAAAAGCATCTGCATTGCTCTCTGATGCTTTGCTACAGGATGCCTCAGTCTGAAGTAGAGCTTTTTGATTCAGAGCTGTAAAAGAAACAATTCTACATTTATAGGAACAGATGAAGGAAACCTGACTTCTAGGGCACTGAGTTGTGTGGGTGATCTGGGATCCTGGTGCAGGACCACCTTGCGCATTTTTCCCAACGATTAATAGAAAAATGCGTAAGCCATTTTCAGAGTGGGTATATGAGGTCCCCTCAGTTTAACATGGATACTGACCTCTATGCATCCACAAATGTGACTGGAAAACCCCTGGAACTGAAGGTTTTAAATACATTTTTCTCCTAAACATTCCTTGCCAAGTGGTTTGGGTATCCCTGCCCTGCATCCTGCTTGTTCATGAATTTTTGCTCTCATGGGCTTAGCGCTCCCCATGCAATAACTTGAAGTGTAGTACCATTCAGGTACTGGGATGTGGTGCACTTCTTACTTCAGTAATACAAAACATAACTCCAATGTCACACTTACACTGTCAGAATACAACCTACAGCCTCTAATTCTTGTCTTGGAAGTCAATACACTTTTATCCAGTTATTTCCTACTGTTGGAGAGAAGCCATTCTCTCCTAGCCACTGCCATTAAATACTCATCTATAAAATAACTGTTCCTTGAATGTTTGTTTTTTTTCCTTTCCTTTCATTTTGGAAACAGCAGGGATATGAGCTCTCCTCTTTCAAACTCTGCATTATAATTTTTATGACATGTTTATCAAACCAAATAACTTTTATTAAGATAACAACTTTGCCTTTGCAATGGGTTCCACATTAGTTCTGACTGAAAATGTGGAGCGCTAAGACCTAGGAGCCTAATATGAGAATTAAGTGGAATAAAAAAAGGAAGGTTTTACAGTCTGCTAAGGGAAATCTCAGCAGTAGTCTATGAAAATGCTGGTTGTTAGTGCTGTGCATCAGCAAACAATATCCAGAGTTCTTCAATTTACATAGGAAACATTTTTAATAGGCACTGTACAAGCAGCTCTCAGACACTGACTCCTTCCCTCTTACTCCTGAGTAAGTCTGCAAGTCCACAGATCAGTACAGCTCTCACAGGGATACAGCAGCAAATCCTGGCACCTGCAGTGTGCATTTTTCAGAGTGTTGCCATGGTGATCTCCAGTACGCTTATCCCCTGAGAGCTCAGCTCAAAATTCAGAGGGAACCAAAGCAGGACAAAGAAATGACACCCAAGCAAAAGCAATAGGGATATTATGTGTAATTAGCACATGAACATCCTTTCACAGGGAAGATTTCAGAAAAAGAGTTATTCTTAGAACTGAGTGGTCTTTAGGAAAGAAGTGCAGTTTTCATAGTCCCAATTCTAAACCAATAACCATGGAATAAACCCAAGAATTTCTAACCCTGTCTCTGTCTATGGATCACTATTTGGCACAGGGTAAATCCCCAACCTTGGTACTGCAAAAATACAGATTCTTACAGCCAGCACAGAGGAAAAGGGATAATTAAGCAGATAAAAAGAGACAGATTACTTTGATAATGAAGCACTGTAGACCAGCAACAGATCACTCCATAACCGGAATGCGACATTTACTTTTTAGAACATTTTATTTCCCTATTTTATGAGACGAGTTAACACAATTCCTAAGTATTGGAGTAATTTATTTTTTTGCCAATTACTTTACATCATCTCTCAGTCCTTACGACAGTTCTACTCTCTTACTGCACTTTCAACAAAAGGAAACTACATTTGTGCAAACATAAAAGCAACACTCATGTCAAGTAATGTATGATCTCAATATATAGCTGAGAAACCAACTATTGGATGGTCTTTCACTCCTACCATATAAAAGTCCTATGTTATAGGGACCATACACATAGAAATGAACCATCAAGAAGATACACCAAAATTAAAAATCTGGGCCATGTCAGATATGTCACAGTCCAGAAAAATACTAAATGAGAATCAACCAATGTTTTGCCATTAAGGCAGCATGTTTCAGTCAGAGTTTATGACCATATTTCACCAGACCCTTTTGTGTCCAAATGAGCTTGGAGATCAGTTAATCCCACATAGTTTGATGCTCAGTCACTTATGTATGGCAGTTTCTTTCCCCAAAATGATATTCTCTTTGTTCTTATGTGGTTTTCTTACTCCTGTTACTAAGGACTTTGTTTGTCCTCTCCACATCATCATCTATTAGATCATGGAATACTTAATCACATTATGAAAAGCTGCCTCCTCCTGAATAATCATGGAGTTTTTCAGTCAGATCTGCTTTACTTTCCACAAAACCTTTCTGGGTTGGTACAGCACTAATCACTTCAGAGGTTTACTCCATCCCCTCTCACAAAATCTGGTGTGCAGTCTGTTGCTTATGACCAGCACTTGACTTGCTGCCTTTGTACTAATGCCTGATGCTCACCACTGTGGAAGGTGACCTGGTGACAGGATGTTCATGAAGGTTTGGTTTCTTCAGCATATTCAGGTTCTCACAATCCCATTGATAATGGACACAGAAAGGGTTGTGCAGTGTAAACTGTGAGTATCCATTTGTATGATGCACAAACTTTACTCACTACACGTTTCTCTCCTCCCTTATAGCGCTCTTTGCTATCCACTCACTGAGTGATTCTCTGCTATAGCTTTCCCAGGCTATAACCTCCCTGGTTTTCAAATAGCTACAGGCCCAACAACTGTTGGCTGGAGGAAGGGCTGATGGAAAGACCCAGCTACAATCTTTGGTATTTATAATTTTATTTTTACCTCCTCTTCCAAAGGGTGCTGACACTCGCCTTGAGCAGCTTCCCTGTATTTTAAGCTATCTTGATCCCTTTTAACAGTGGATCAAGCAGTTTTCTGGCATACATTGGTATTTCTGCTTAATTGCAGGGAAAGAACTTGAACTTTAACAAGATCCCTACAAAATCACTGATTGCAATAGACATAATACTATGGCTTTTACCTTGATCCCTTCAGGGAAGAGGTTTTATTTACCATGAATAAAGATGAAGACTGACAAGCAGACTTCAAATTAAAGCAAAAGCTAGAAAATCTTGGATTACTTGTGGAGCCAGCATTTAACAGCTTAACGTACTCTCTATGTAGGTATCATACTGCATTTTTTACCCCTTAATGAAAGCAAACTTGTCATGAACAAAATCATCAAGACCACTCACTGACAGACAATAATTTAAGTAAAATTTGCTCTTATGAGATCAATTTGTACTAATTTCCATCTCCTAGGTGCTTATGCCTTTTCCAAGGCTGGTGAATGGCATCCCAACCATCCAGAAAACATAGTTGTATGCTGTAATGTGCATACGCTTAGGGAATTTACTTAAAATGCTCACTTTACTTACTGCAACAGCATGCACTCTACCACCCACTATTTGTATGACAATATTTTACAAGGATACTGCAAATCTTTAAAGCATGGGGACAAATTAAGCATATAGGAGCTGTCAAATATTTACCCTGCCCAAGAATGTTAGATTTATTAGATTAATGCCGAAGATGATAAATGCAGTTCAACTTCAGTAAAGGAATTGGCAGAGCAAGACAAGAAGCATTGCTGCAGAGATGCTCGCTTCAAAATCATGTGTTGCGAAATATTGAATGTGCCTCCTCCTTCTCCCCCCCACCACGTGCCTTTCCTCTCCCCTGCTAGTCAGCAACTGGGCCACAAGGCAGTCCTGTCAGCTGCTTAACAGATGCATAAGGAAGATCATACCATGCCAAACACCTCACTTGGGAAACCTTCTTCTCTACTCTCCCACAAGGTCAATTTTAGTTTACCTAGTGAATATGAAAGTAAGCAGCTTGCCCCTCTCTCCACAGGTTGTCCTGCCATTCATTTCAAAGAAAAATCTTGGGTGAATGTTATACATTGCCTAACATCTGAGCAGAACAGTTAATATATAGCTCATCACCAGATCTGAGCAGAAAATCTCTGCTTTGGGCTGGTAGTGACATGCAAAAGGTGAGGGGACACTAATGAAGCTCTTCTAGCAGGAACAACCTATTTTTCAACTTCTGACCATTTTAGTTTTCAGTTCTTGCTTAGGCTTGAGTTTTGGTTGCAGCCATACTCATAGCACTGATGGAAGTACTAGGGTGGACTGGTACCTAAGAAAGTGGGTGTGTGTATAAAGACATCCTGACACCATTGAAGTAGAAACCTTCAGTAGGTTTACTGCAACTGAAGAAAAAAACCTCTCCCTGTCATCTAGTCAAAGACAGCAGACAGACTTGCTGGGCTGGGCAAAAATGTCATTGCTGTTCAGTCTTCTTTCATGAGAATAAACACCTGCTTTTGTATAAGATTACTATTTTCAGGGTACCTCATTTATTTACAATAATGTTAGCACAATTTTGCTAACAGATATATTTGGAACATTTTCCTTTATATATTTTTTTGTTTCCGTTCCCCATCTACATCATTTACTTGTTCTTTTCCTTCTGGTCTTATATATACTTCAAAGACATATTTTCAAAGAACAATTTCTCTCAGCATAGCTTGTCCCTGAGCTGTAAAAGTTTTGCTCACATATACCTCCCTCAGGAGAGATAACTTCTTTGCATAATGCTCCTTTAGGCAAAATCTATAATCATGCAAACAGGTAGAACATTCCCATGTGGGGCAGCTCAAGCAGGAAGCATACACATCCGGCAAAGCAGAGTCAGGATAGCACCACAAACATCTACATCCCTGAAAAAACCTACATCCTGCAGACTGGACCACTATAAACAAGTGCTATCCAATAAATCTTTCAAGGCAATCGGCTAAAGAATTCACGTATGGATGGATGGCCTGATTCACACAAAGGTATGGAAAGCCTGGCAAAGGCAATGAATCAGCTCAATTGACCACATTTCTTTCCTAGAACCATCCTAGCGTTAGGATCTTCTTGGCTTTGCAGCCAAGAAGAGCTTTCTACAGTCAATTCAGTTACTGGATATTTCTGATCATGCACTAGCAACCAGTGCCACTGCAGAACCAGGACTGAACTTTCCCACAGTCTTCTGCAAAAAGTAATATTGCTTATATTTTCTAAAGATGTTTGCTTTAAGAAGTGCAGGGGAATTTGAGGCATCTGCTCATCGCCCCTGATACCAGCTGTACTCTTATCTTTTTGTGGTTTTGCTCATAACAATGGAAATGGTATTGTGACTCTTTTCTCCAAGTACCCTGAAAACACAAATGGCCAATAGCCTATGATTTTTGGGTGTAAACTGATGCAGAGGATGCCAAGGCCAAAGCTGTGACCTCGCAACTTCAAGGTTGGAAAAGGGAAGGGAAGGGAAGGGAAGGGAAGGGAAGGGAAGGGAAGGGAAGGGAAGGGAAGGGAAGGGAAGGGAAGGGAAGGGAAGGGAAGGGAAGGGAAGGGAAGGGAAGGGAAGGGAAGGGAAGGGAAGGGAAGGGAAGGGAAGGGAAGGGAAGGGAAGGGAAGGGAAGGGAAGGGAAGGGAAGGGAAGGGAAGGGAAGGGAAGGGAAGGGAAGGGAAGGGAAGGGAAGGGAAGGGAAGGGAAGGGAAAGAAAAAGAAAGAAGAAAAAGAAAAAGAAAGAAGAAAAAGAAAGAAGAAAAAGAAAAAGAAAAAGAAAAAGAAAAAGAAAAAGAAAAAGAAAAAGAAAAAGAAAAAGAAAAAGAAAAAGAAAAAGAAAAAGAAAAAGAAAAAGAAAAAGAAAAAGAAAAAGAAAAAGAAAAAGAAAAAGAAAAAGAAAAAGAAAAAGAAAAAGAAAAAGACCCCTCCCCCCACCCCCAAACCTCAAGCACTAAAAACATGCTTCTTATAAACAACAGCAGGTCCATTCATTGTCTGGAAATTTCCAGAGCCATTTTTAAGGAAACACACTCTGTGTACAAACAAGAGTTGCAATGTTTTGCAAAGGGATAAATTCCCAGCAACTGTAATTTGATATTATTCAGTTAACTAGTAACAAGTCACTAAGTCATGCAATTTTAAGGTAAACCAATGAAGATAAACAAGAGTTTTGTTTACAAAGTCATTGGCTTACTGACTGGCAATGAGAAATTTCCTACCTATATGTAGATATTTTTGCATCTTGACATTATTTCATGACATTGTCATGTCAGCTTGATCAAATTGAGTGCTACAGTAACAGTACTCCAGAATATTGTCCAGCTGTCCAAAGGAATGGTTATTTTTAAATACAACGTCAAGTTCATTACATGAATTGATTCAAATATGGTTGAGGCTTGCCTTGAATTTAGCCCTAAAAATTATTAGGCAAGCAAATTGTCTTGGTATTTAATTTTTACTTTTATCCTTGTTAAATCCCTTAATTAAATATAATATTAAATACAACATTAATTAAATATTATTATGAAGGTTCAAGTAATATGTTCAAATGCTTTAAAGGAGGGAGAAAAACAAAACAAGAACTCAAGTTAGGCATATAAATAGATTTCATATAAATTAAAAATTTAGCATTAAAAAAGTAACATTCTGAATGCACGGGGCATTTTTTTCATGTTTGCTAGCACAAAAGTAACAGCAAAGGTTAAGAGCAGTGGAGATGGTATATTCCATGCAAAACATTGCATTAACCGAACCATTTTCATTTATCAAAGCGACAGTTTACCTAAGACAACTGCTTAAACAACATCACTGCATCATCACAAAGTGGAAGGATGCACTGCAGGAATGGAGCAGAAATCCCATACTATGAAGAGACCTGTAACACACCTGCAGCCAGACTGACCTGGCACCAAAGCCAGAGGATCAACAGCATGAAGATTTCAAATGCACTGCTGCAGAAGCCTGGTCTATAAGCCAGCTGAAGAGTGCAAAGCCCTGTGTAGGGAGCCAGGAACAGCAGGGGCTGCTGCTCAGTGGGCGAGGCAGAAGGCAGCTAAGGTGGAGTGGCACTACCCTGCCTCCCCCAAGGAGTTCTCCTCAAAGCCCTGCTCCCTAGGTTCTGTAGGCTCAGAGTGTCTCAAAAATTAATTAGACATGAAATGAACAGGGCCTCCTAAAAACTGTTTGTTTATTAGCAATTGCACAGTTCCTACAGGCATAGCATTCAGAGGCTTTCCCATATAGACAAGCAAACAGCAGCAAGAGCATCAGCAAAAAGAGCAGCAGGACAGTGCCCTTATCTGTGCCTGTTCACACCAGTATTGTTCACACTGGTATTGTTCACTCACCTGCAATTAAGAAGTGAGGTGAGGAAGTTGATTTCACCTATTCAAATTCAACAGTCCCATAAAAAGGCTTGTTTTGTCCAGGTAGCAAAGGTTTATGGAGACAAAGACAATGTAGCATCTGAGAATGACATTAAAAATTGTACTCAAGCTGCACAATCAATGCTAAAGTCAATGCTGAAAACTGATGTGCAACTGTTCCCTCTAAGTCTGAAATGCATTTGCTTTTCTAAGCAGGGACAATTCTCAATTTTTGTTGCCAGACACAACAAGAAACTTGATGCCAATATTCTCACTTATTTGAGAGTACACAATAATAACTTAAATAAGCAATTCAACCTGCTTATTCTGTAAAATTCCACGGGCTGACACATTGATTTGAGAGAGTTATGTTATCTCCCATTCCCATTGCACGCTAGGAGAAGGAAGAAACCTGTTACAGTGTGGGTGACAACCATGCAGGCGTATTCACCAACCTTTCCAGTAAGAAAAAGACAACAGTTTAGATGGTACCTTTGACAGAAATTTGTCAACGAATCTCCTCTTTGCATCTCCCCAAAACTTCAGATTTGGCTTTAATATGACAAAGAACTAACGTGAAACCTTATTTTACTGCACCCAGTTTTTCTACTTGGCTTTGCTAGACTTGGGCAAACTGCTTTTTGCCTTCTCTTGATCTCCTCAGGATGCAGCAGCCCTTGCCAAAAATAATTTTCCTTCACAATTCCCTTGCAGCGGTTTGCACTGTTTTAATGCTGTAGCATCACATATCCTTTTAATCCCTGCCTACACATTTTAACATTTCAAACACATGATTATTTATAAGCAAAATGCCACCAGGGGTTTGATGAGGTAAAGTGGTTTAGTGGGGACTGAAACTGGGGAAGGGGGAGAGGGGTGGGTGAGTCATCATTTGGTGTTTTTAATCCTTCACTCCTCCTCTACTGGGCTTTGTCATTAGCAGTAGCATTTACTCACTTTGTGCAGGGCCAAGACAGCAAACAAGTTCTCTGAATTTGAAAGCCAAACAATTCCAACTCCTAATTCAGCCATGCACGCCTGCTCCAGCCTGTTCAATCCCTTGAGACCCTTTTTGTAGCCTAGCCTTCTCCCTCTTTTAAGTGCCAACTCATTGAGGGCTTTTGGCTAGGGTTTTGTGCATTCCCACCTGCTCCTGCAAGAGGGAGAACAGACTGGGTTAGAGTGACGCCATCCTTAAGTTTTGTGTTGCATTCAGGGCTGGGCATTGCCACACCAAATGGAGCAAACAGGTTACAAAAACTGTTTGCACAGACAAAGCAAGGCACTTGACAATCACCACCACTCCAACTAAAACACCATTTGGAAACAAGTTGCACTGCACACTGAAGGGGAGACAGCACTTGTTCAAAATCTCCTCTCCCTTTCAGTTGTTGCTCAATAGAGCAGCAAAAAATTTGTCCTCCAGCCCAATTATACCACTCTGCTGAAGCTGTAACAAAAGGAGAGAGAGCCATGACAGAAATAACAAGATAACCTGCATCTATAATGGAAGCAACAGCAGGAGGTAGAAGAATTAATTTCTGTCACACACCATTTTTCTTTCCACTTCAGGCACCCTCTCCCTCTCTAAAAACACCTTCTATACAGATCTCCTGCAAAAACAAACAAAAATAATCTTTCAAAAATGATCCTCCCCAGACTACCTATACCTCACACTTTTTTCAGTTCCACTGAGAAAAAACTGTGCCTTAAGGTATGAGTGCAGGGACCTGAGCCCAGTCTGGGAATTGACAATATGTAGGTTCCAGCTCTGGGCTTTTTAGGGCTGCTTAAGTTTGGAAAAAGTCTTTTAAGTGTGGATGGCTCAGGTTCAGCTGCCATACATACCCATGTTTCTGCACCAAAATACTTGCAGTCAGTTTCAAAAGAGTGAGTACTCTGGAGTTCTAAGCATAATTTAGGACAACTAAGAATATGAAGAACCTTTGAGAATTAGACTACTTATTTCAGTAAATTAACTAGGTAGCAACTGTAAAAATGCTGATGTTAGACAGTATTTAGCTTCCTGGGCTATAAATGGATATAATTTTTACTTACCTGACAGGTGTGTCATGAGAATTAGCTAATATTGACACTTTGATCTTTAAAATGCTTTGCCAAGTATTAATTAAGGAAGGAACATTTTGCATTTAAAATACCAAGTATTTTGAAGTTGAATTTTTCTCCACCCCTCTCCTAAAATGGAAAAGAATCTACTGTTTGTTTTTCTACATATTCCCCAGGAGATAATTTCAGAGAGACATGAGAAAGGAAGACTGACATGCGGGTCTGTGTTTCAAGGAGGATGAATGAATACCTCTAAATAAATAGCTGTGTTTTGTTGCAAGAACCTTCTCTCCCATGGGCCTTCTAGCCAAACCTGTAGACTTAGTCAAGTGTTACTGGATTAGGGAGAAGGTCACTCATACCCTCCAATAAACCACATTTTGATAACTAACCTACAATGTTTTTTTACAAGACAAGTCTCAAAGTGAAGTATGAGAAGTACATAACACATTTCAGACATTCAAGTCTGCAACTACTGGTAAAGTGTGGCCTCATTTCTCTATAGAGGGAAAGGTGCCAACATATGGGCAAAACTCTATTACAGTTCATCTGCAGCTAGTGATATGAAATATGTACAAAGCTGTGCAATGCTTTTGTTAGATGGGTCACCCTGTAGGCTTCTGCTAGAGAAAAATGGAGAGCCAAGGCTTGCCTACAGAGCCAGCTCTCTCCTAGTGACTCTATTCTCCATAAGGGCAGGATGAGGGCAGGACTTTCACCATGGGCACTCTTCAAAGATCTAGCTGCAAAGGCATGACATTTGGCCTTTACATGACCCAGTGAATATAAACTCAGATTAGAGGGAAATAAAAGCTTGTATTTGTTAGCATGGGAGAAAACAACAATATAAATAAGTGTGCTCTAGACATCCTGGAGAGATCATTATGCAAGGCTTTCCTGTGGTTGTTAACTCTAGTGGTTACAGCCTGACCTGGTGTCACAGGCTGCTCATGCTGGTAGTGCAGAGATGTCATCTCTCCTGGAGCTGAAGTATTCTCCTTAAAGTTAGCCAGGCAACACAGGGAAGAGCGAGAAGGAGGGAAAGGAAAAAGACTGGACATGGGTACTGGGAGATGCCAGAAATCACATGCATGAAGACAGATGCAACCCATGTGTAGTGGCCTTGTATGCCCTTTAGGGCTTCAGTGTGACAGGGCAGAAATTCTGTTGGAGCATTTTGCAATGTCACATTCTTGCCCACAGCCCAAAGCACGCAGAAAATATGGAAATATTTTTACCCGTTTTGGTGGCTTAAATCTTATGGATCTAAAGATGCGTCTTAGCGGTGATTCTGGCAACTTAAGTCTGATTGATTGTCATATAGATAGAATGAAAGTTCCTTATGTGACTCCTTCATGATAGTCTCTAGAATGGAAGACTTCTTCCCCTGTTTCTCTTCCTCCTTTTATGCACAGCATAGACATTACTTAATGAACTAGTATCTCCTAAATATTTATTTCTCTCCTTATTATCAAGTGAGCCTCTATGCTTTATTTACCTCATCCAAATGTTGCTAAGAATTATTTCTAGCATTCACAATATACAAGCCAAGGTCTTAGAAACAATAATTAATTTTACAATAGCCAGCTGGATCCTGAAACGAAGGTGGACATTTTTGAGATGGACACTGGTTTTGAGAAAATATTTTATAATTCTAGAAGTCTAAAAAGCATCTCTCTAGACCTTCCAGGAAGAACCTGTCTACCAGCTAGCAGAGTTTAGTGACAGCACATGACATGATGTGGTCCTCACCCTTCATAAGGGTGTTTGAATCAGGCTATTTACGATGCCAGTGCACACATTTTACATAAGAAATACTGCTGAGAACAGTGAGAAAACACTCAGTGCTACATTAAGAACTAGTTCCTGGGATCGCAGATTACAAAATGTGCAGTGAAAACCTAATTTTGATATCTAATCAGGGCTGAGTGTTCTTCCTCCTCATCCTGTGCAGTCTTGCCTGTGCTCTACTTGATGGTGCCTGCTCCTGATTCCCTAAGGTACACACTCCCCTTCCTTCTCCTTGCAGTCACTCAAGATTATTTTGATGTATCATCAGCATAATTCAGCACAACTGGCTTTTCATCATCTCCACCAGCCCGTTTTGTGGTTTTCCTTGCTGTTACTTATTTTTGAGTGGAAGAAAACCCTCACTCTCTCCATTTCTTTTCGTCTCTTTGTGAGGTGAAGAAACACAGCAAGCCAACATTTCACTGGGTTTATCCATCATTCCAGCTTGGTCTTTCATTTATTTGAAAGGTCAGTCCAAAATTTCATTGGATGAGAATGAGGAAGAACAAGTTTATTCCACCTTCTGGTTTTACAGGTAACCAAAGCCAAAATTCTACCAGCTATTCCGCCAAAACATTACAATGTATTCAAGCTCAAGTTTCAAATTTAATTTTCAACTTTGACTAAACCAAAATTTTTAATAAATATTTCTAGATGTACTACACATCAAAATGGATAATTATAAGAGCAAGTTCTGGATTTCACAGATTCAGGGCTTTACCTCCAGTTTGTGAGTGGCTGCAGGTAAAGCCACTGCTCCTCTAGGTTCCCATGAGGTCCTCTGATCTTTCCCTTCAGCTCTGCTGTCTTTGTATATGAGAATATCTCCATAGCCACTTTTGAGATACAAAATTAAAACTGCATATGAAAACGTATTTTCTCCTCTCCAAAAAAACTTGTTGATTTGGTATTACTGCAAAAAGCCCAGCCAATGTGAGGCCAATTAAATTTTGCAAATTACTGATGTTTAGAAGGATAAATCTCTAATTTTAATATCAGATACCTGTTAAGAGCCAGATTACAAAGAAAGTTTACATTTAGGAGCTCAGACTACATTTGCACACAATCAAAATATCAGAAAAATAACATACTGGAGATGATATTTATTTTTACATCAAGGACAAAATGCTAGCATCCATCTCTGCAGCAGGATGTGTGTGAAACTCTGCCAGTTTCAGCATCAGCTAATAATCACATTGCCAATATTATACTCCTCAGCTTCCTAAAATACGGCGCTACTTCATGTCTTTTAGTTGTTTCCACACACATACATGAAATGACATTTTAACTGAACAGAGATATCTTTTATAGCTCATCTGGCACTCAAATCGTGCTCTGCTGCTAAACAGGCCCTTAAAAACTACAAAGAAGAAACCAACAATATTCTGCTTATTTCACAAAAAGTGGTAACTAAAGATAACCCTTCCCCAGTTTCCCAGAAGTAACAGTTGAAGATCGAGTGGTGAGAAAAATGTGAAAGCAACTGACAAAAAACTTCTACATGTACAAACTTGTCACACACATGGCAGAGTTCAGGAAGTGTCACTGGCCTGAACAGGGTCATTTGAAATGTATTTTTAGGATCTTGAGGCAACTAAGGTTGTCCCAGTAAATTACTTCAAACTGCATTGTTTTGCTCAATACACATTGGAAGGTTTTAAAGGACTTGATTTTATACTTTATAAACCTACATACATTTCAAACTGTGCCAGATACTAGTAATGGAAAGAATCAACACACTGCCTAATCTGTAAATCTTCAACTTAGGTACAATGTTGTCAAATTTGATGATCTTCATTTCAAGCAATCTTATATCAGTAGACAACATTACATAAACCAGACAGCACTTTGCAATGCTATATGCAGCTCCTGCAGTTTTCAGTACTACTGGTCAGCAGTAATTGTTGAAGACAAGTTAGTAAAACCTGAAAGGCTCGAATTACAACTGTCCCAGCTTGTTAGACATTTAAGACATAATCACTGTCCTCTTTAACGTCTAAGTCATTAATTCTATACTTTATTCAGCATTTGGAAAGGTTTAGTTGTCTGCTTCCAAGCTCATCAGTCAGGCTCTGGGAAAAGGAAGGTGAGATCGTGGGAAAAATGCAGTATGGAAAAACCACTGGAACGAATCTGTGGTAGCTAGAAGTTCATGACTATCACTGCCCTGCACATCAGAGACACTCAAAGTCTCCTGGGGAATGGCTTGCAGAGACACAGCTTTGCCTCATACACAAATACATACATACAAATACACAAGTGCAGGCACAAAGTTAGGGGGTTCACATTATTATTAAATACAGCTAAGGAAGGCAATTATTTTAAGAGAAACAATGGCATATTCGCCAGCAAAGTAACAGTTTCAAGAGGTTCTAGAAAATGAACCAAAGCTCTTATTATTAGAGAACTATTGACTCCAGGTTTGAAAAAGTGACCTCAAGTAAGCAATGATGCACTTAGCCTGGAACTTGCAGCTGCTGTATTTCACTGTCAATTGAATTGCCAATTCACTGTGCAATCTTTTTCTACTATAACCGCACATCTTTGGGGCAAGTATACCAAAAATTACTATATATGGGGTGCATTATTCTGAGTTAGACTAAATTCCTCTGGAAATGGAAAATATGTCTGCATTACTGAATTTAAGAATCCCTGTGGGTATTTATAAGGGAGTAGTGTTTTTTTGTCTTTTTAAGGGCACTTAGCGACAACTTCATGTCATTTTTCCTGCAAATAGTTCTTAAGCATGCAAGTGACTAATAGCACATGGCTCCATTAAAAGCATTTGGGTATATATTAACCTTAAGACCCACATAATAGATATTCTATACCACACACACCCATATGCACAGTAATCAGATTGTGCATTGTTGGCATAATAAAAGTGGCTGCCAATTTAGCATGATTTATAATATGACCAATGTCAATGGTTTGCAAACATAAAAAATTGACACATGCTGTGAAATACTTACATTCACTTTTCCACTAAGTCTTCTTCACTATAATCAAGTTATTTTCCAGGACAGTTTAATCTTCTTACTAAATAAAAGAAGGCAACAATTAAAAATATGTTAATAATGCATTAAATTATGTTCAATAACATTAAATTTATGAAGTTTAAAATATTATTTAATATCATATATAGTGTAATATAAACTTGTAATTTGTTTATATACAGTCAGTTTTATTACATTTTAAACAAAACTTTATCCCACTATAACTTTCCATCCTGAAGCTAAATGGGGCAATGATCTCTATTTCAATAGCTGCTAGGATAGTAAATCAGAGGGACAGTTGCTCACAAATGTACAGCTAATTACAGAAGAACTGAGAGCTAAACTGATGCATTACCCAAAAGAATGACTAGCATTACAGATGGGTTATTGTATGGCTTGGTACTCCTCTAGCCAGAGCATGAACATGCTCTGACCAGTGGCAGTACTTGGCACCTCCCCTGACCAAACATTTAAGAATGGAAGAGAAACAATATCTGTCCCTTTAGGGAAGGATAAAAGACCATCAGGTAGTTTTTAACATCACTGTACATGCCAAAAAGTGATAAAAAGGGTTCATGTAGATTGTTCAACATAAATGTGGAGATGACAACTGTCCTCAAAAAAATATCCCAGACAATAGACATTTTGAGTGTTGTATGCCTCAACCTGTTTCTTACACAGAGTTGTTTCTCAGTTGCTTTTAGCAATGCAAGCAGTGCACAATCAAACAGTTTGCAGCACAAGCCAACACATTTACTAAAAGACCACCACATGGCAATTCCAGGTAAGAGAGCCTGAACACCTGGAAAAATCCACCACCTTTTCTCCAAAGCCATCTCATCTCAACTGAACATGACTTTTAGACTCGCCTAACACTGGCTTTCAGGGAAGTAAGACACAAACATCAGCAGGACCTTTATTTTCCCCTCATGCTTCTTGAGGCCACCCAGTCCTAAACCAAAACTTATTTTGCTAATGTTCCATGGAATTTAATTTCCTGTGTTCATACCCTATATGAAGTTGCTTTGGGAAGATGTTTTATAAGATTATATACATTCATCTCTTTGCAGGGAAAAGCTGTATGAGGGAACAACCCTCACTGGGTAGAAAATGAACATGTATGCTCAGCAAAATTGTGAGATGAGGCATATGGGAGAAGAGCTGGGTGAGATTATTAGACCACAGCTGCATGATACAGCCTAACTGGAGAGTGTATGATTGGACTGAGCAAGGTCATAGTAGGGAAGTGTAAGCAAAGCAGCCAAGCCAAGAGACAAACAGACAAAAGAATTAGACTGTAGGACCAAGATAAAGGGCAGATTTCTTTCTATGTCTTACCAACAACAGGAAAAACAGATCTGGTGCAACTTAAACATGTAAAGGAAAAGAAAATTCAGAAGTAAAAGGAAGTACAAAGGAATGTGAACCATTATGATCCTGTTGACAGCCAAGAAGGAAGGAGGTGGAGGTAGTCAGCAAGGAAACAAGACTTGATCCTGCTGAGAAGTTTGCTTTATATATCCATGTTTTCTCTTTCCTTATGAGCATTTTTGCAAGCACTGCTGAACAGTCATTTAGGCATGTCTTGCACAGTTGGTTCCCCTTCCAGCCTTGCAGATGCCAGAACTGAGGTGCATGGAAATTAGTATTTGTCTGAACCTGGAAAAGTAATCAAATGCTGTCAACCGTAACTGTTATGTCCAGCCAGCTATACTCCCAATAATAAAGGTATTATTAAATGTATATATTTTGCAAAAATATCAGAAATGTATTTATTGAGAAAACTGGTTCAGCCATAACCCAGGACCTGGCACAGAGTAATTTAACTACTTCTGTGGCAGTTCTCACATGGATACACCAGGCATTTCAGTCTGTAATTCAGCTGTGCCAGAGAATGATGTTACCAAATTGTATTCAATTTTCTGTGTTATAAAATTGGAAGCCTTTTTCATAAGAGGCTTGGGACACAAGCCAGAAATCTCGCTCACTGTCTCCCTATGTATTCCAACTGAGTCATCAGTTTTTCCACGTTTCTCCACTCAAGTGGCACACTGCTTTGGATGGACACAGGTGGTACCATCTGCCACAAGGCTTCTTTGGTTTGTTTGATTTTGTTTCTTCCTTCTACCTCCTGCTCATAGCACAACAGCTCTTTTTCAGTATCTTACACTGGATCTGGTTTTTCATGGTATGGGTTTGGCCAACAGTCCAGTCAAAATAGACTGCTTGAACTAAAGGAACTTCAATACTTCAATACTTCAATATTGTTAGCACAGGTCCTCTAACAGCTGGAGGCACTTGCAAACTGACCTGGAGCAAAAAGTACTTGGACAGCACAGAGAAATTGTTCTTGATAACAGAAACCATGAGCACAACAGAGCAAGTGGGTAGAAGGATGGTCACATAATCTAACTCCAGTTTAACAAGGCTAATCTTCCTGTTTCTTCTCTCTCCACTGGCTTGACAGAAATAGTCCTGCCACGGATTGCCTTGTGGAATGGGAATCTATCTTTCCTGAACTGCTTTTTGGAGAGGACTCTCTCTCCCCTCCATAACCCACAGAGGACAGCAAGAGATTAGACTACGTTTAGCTCTTATCCTCTCTCAATCTGAACTAGCTTAATTACTCCCACCTTTCACATGACAAAATTTCTGTCTTTCAAATCAAAATACACCTTTAGGGGGAAAGGATGAAGACCACCTTGTATGGTCAGTGACCCAGCAGAAACAGGACAACAGCGAACAACCTCCCCATCCTGCAAATGCCCTCTCCCTCATGAGGCAATTGCACTTCTGTATTCAGGGTCAAGATCTCAAATAGGTGGGAAACTCAGGCTGATTGGTTGTGTCCAAGTGCAAAATTTTGCAAGCAGGTAACATGCTGCCCTGGCACTGCAACTGCCAGGGAGATAATGGTTTCTGAAAGCAGCAAGGAACAAAGTGTGACACTTGTTCTGCAGTGCCTAAAGCTGAGGCTGCTGTAAGTATGAATAAGAACATATTGAGTTATTTTTTTTTCTTCTTATTTTTTTTTTTTAATGTTTGTTTTAGAGCTAAAAACAGATCATAACCCACTTTTCTTTGAGGAATGATCTTTTTTGTTTGTGAAAAAGGGCAAGCACTGGGTCAGGGATGGAAAGCTGTGCTATCCGGTTCCCAGACACAAACCTTAATCCCCTGAGCCTTCAGCTATATGTAACATATGGAGCAGATACTTTTCATATAGACTTTTACATGCCCATGGAACTTTTATCCGGCTGTTGAGCTAACAAGCACAGTGCCCTTGATAGGATGGAGCACATAGGATAAAACTACACACTGCTTTTTGAGCTTGATTTTGAGAATGGATCTTTACATTTCAGTGTTGGGAATGCAACATTAAAACACTGAGATGATGTCCACATGGAAACAGGATATGGAATTTAATATTAAAAATTTTAGGGTGGTATCAGATGACAACCTAATACTCTAAACATTGCAGTGTATTTATATCTCAAATTAACTTAGAATCACACAATATCTGGCCAATGCATTACCTTCCCTTACTTTTATTCTCTTGCTTACATGACTCTTGGTCATCTCTGTTCTGCCCTCTCCATCTCCTTGACCACAGACACCAGATTTCACTTCTAGCACATGAGGTCCTGACTTTTATTACTGACTTCCTTTCTCCTCTGCTTAGCTTACTGCTATTCTCTTGGCTGGCTCTAGACAGCACTTTGTCAGAATGCGAGGACACTGACATCTTTTTCTGAAGCCTCTCCCTTTCTTTTGAGAGCAAATGAAGCCAAGGTCAGCCACCATGACACATCCCCTCCATGCAAGGGACCTATTTGGGCAACCTGGTGGTCTCCCAGCAATGCAAGATGCTTCCCATGTCATGAGCATCACCTAGCACAGGGCACAGGAGACAGACCAGCATTACAGAGCAGAACAAACTCTTAGTTTTCCAGCAATTCAACATAATCCTGGCATAGCCAATTTTTTAAATTACCCAGTGTCCTGGTTTCATCCAGGACAGCGTTAATTTTTTTGCAGTAGATGTGAGGGGACAGAGCTTGGAGCTCTGTGGGTATGTCTATTCTATACCATCCACATAATCACTGGTTGGGGGGCGGGGGGGGTGTGGGGTGTAGAGAGTTGGAAATAAGGGATTCTTATTCTAGGAAGAAAAGTGTGGCTTCAGGTCACACAAAAGAGTGGCAGGTTGGCCATTATTCATTTTCTCAGGGTTTTGTCACAGGCTGGTTGGTGAGCACTTATTTCCATGTAAATCACCCTTTTTGTATACTTTTACAATTAATATTGTTGCTCTAACTGTTCATTTTTGTATCGCATTGCTGTTTTCAGTAAATTGTTTTTGTTATCTCAACCTATAATATTCCCCTTTTTATGTCTCCAATTCTCAACTTCACCCCTGGAACAGGAAGAGGAAAGAAAGCAGGGTGAGCAAGTGAGTGGTTTGGGAAGAGTCTTGGGGATATGGGGGGCGGGCACTTATCTGAGGAGTGCTGTTCACTTTCTAAACCATGACACCAGAATTCAAAATTAACCAAAGATCACAAATTCAGTTTTCCTTTCACTTTCCTCTTCCTTTGAAGTCCTAAAACACTATTTCTGTTTCCCTCTGTTCTCAATTATCATATAGTCTTCTTTTTCTTTAATCCTTTGGCCTCTGTGGGACAGGGAAGAGGAGGCAAAGAAACATATGGGAAAATGAAGCAGACTGCCATCTGTGTTTGTGCTGACCCTAAAAACCAATATAAACACAGACCAGTTAGACTGGTTCACATTCACCAGCAGTTTTCAAAGTACTGAAGTAGCCCAATCATTTCAAAATACCAGTAAGCATTTCACTGACAAGAATTATTAGGGATCCTGTGTTTTTCTGGTGTTATACAGACTTACAGGTAGCTCTGTGCTTGCCATGAAATATTCTACAGCTGCTGCTTTGGTTTAAAACAACCCCAGCAACACCAACCATCCCCTCTTCACAACACAGTTGTTAATTACTTACTGAAGAACACAAAAATTCACCAAAATTGTTCTACGACCATTACTGTTCAATCAAGGTAAATGGTGCAACATTTCAGAACACTGCTCCAGAGCATCACACCTCAAAACAGAAAATCAGTATCTGTTATATTACATTCTCCCTTTCATCTTCATGTCACTGAAGGCATTCCACAGGCCGTTTTACTTCTGACAGCACGATTTTCTATCAGTCTGCTCTTGCCTGGATTTGAAATGGGATACTACATGAAATTGGATCCTGGCAGCCTCAAACATGCCCAGGCTTGCAGAGGAGGTTAAACAAAAAGGTTTTTTTTTAAACACAGGGTGCTAGTAAAACTGATATTAAACTGCCACTTCATTTCTCTCAATTGAAAGTAATATATTGCCTCTATAAAGACTTTTATTCTAAGTTCTTGAAATTTGAGCAACAAATAATGGTGTGGAAAACAAGAGTAAAGACATAACAGAATGAAAAGTTTATCCTGAGCACTGTAGGGCTTTAAATGCATTCGTACAACACTGAACAGAGAAGAAAATACAGGAAGGAGTGAAGAGATGTGAGTTTTATTTTAAATTTTATTTAAAAAGTAAAAATCACCCAAAGTTCACTCCTTTATCATCCTGAACTGAGACATCCATTCTTCTGACGTGAAGTATGAAAGGATGTAAAGACTACTGGTATGATGAACCAGGCAAGCCTCACCTGAGACCAGCTGGATGGATCAGTGAAGTTTCCAGTGTCTTCTTTGATTATGACTGATTTTTCCCATGGTAGCCCATTGCACTGCAAATTTCATTCTTTTGTTTGTTTCTAAAAGTGGAAAAAGGAACCACTACAAAGCCTGGTTGGAAGATTGAGTGAAATTTCATCTTCCCCACTGAGAAATGTATAAAAATCACAACCTTCTCATTAATACAACAGTGGCCTGTATGTGCCTTTTGCTGAACAGATCAGAAAGCATCACAGCAATCCAAAGTTATAGCAGCAGGAATTTCTCACTTATCCATCAAAATCAATGAATAAGGTGAATCTCAGCCTAATTACAAGCAATATAAGAACACTTTCCTCTTTTAAATCATTCAGAAGGGCTCTTCTCATCTTCAGCACCTCTCAGAGAACCAGCCTGATTCCCTCCACACTCTCCCTTGGTTTTTCTGTGACCTGTCTTCCTAATCTGGAATCTTTCAGAGCTGGGAACTGGACCCCCTGCCTTGCTTCCCATCATCTGCACTGATTTATGTTAGTAAGCCAGGCCAGCTGGCTGCCTGCACGCCCAAACAGCCCAATACACCCTGATACTGTTCACTTAAGAGAAAAACAAAACAAACAAAAAAAACCCCCAAACACTCCTCTTCCCCAACCCAAAAAAGCACAACAGTCTAGCGTGGCTTTGCCTGCCAGGTTAAACCTTGGTCTCTCCTTGTGAGCCTAATATACCTTCCCTGGGTGCAGCTGCTCTTCTGCTGGCTGAACCCCTCTTCTGCAAATATTTCTGAGGTATTTCTAGGCTGGGGAAGGGTACAGACTACTGTTTCTAGTTCACTAGGAAAGATACATATGTTGACAGTTTTTTTTAAAAAGAAACCATTCCAAACAGTGATAGAGCTGTCTGGGGCAGATACTGTCCTATCTTGCAGGGCAAGTCACAGCAGGTTCTGGAATCCCCGGCTCTGCAAACACTGATTTCCCCCCACCCCCTCCACGGGACCTTAACTTGCCCCGTGCTCCCGAGCAGAGGACGCACACATCACATGGGAAAGTACTGACAGGGAATGACTGGGCAAAACCCCAGCTAATTTCTGTTTTCAACCAACTCCAGCTTTTCCAGCACTAACAACCAGTTTTTAAAAATTCTTTGTTTGGTTTTGGTGTGGTATTATTATTATTATTATTATTATTATTATTATTATTATTATTATTATTATTATTATTATTATTATTGGGGGGGTGGTTTCTTTTTTTAGGCATAGTTTTTCTTGGTTTTCCCCCCTGCCCCCCCCGCCCCCCCAATAAAACTTCTGTCTTTCCTGCTTCCATGGGCCATGAGCTACGAGAATAAGTGCTTGTTCAGTTCAAGCACTTTTTTTTCTGCCAGCAGAGCAAACCGCGTTTGGATGCACACGAAGGGAAAGGCAATATTTATAAAGGAAGTTCCCACACTTCCTCTTCAAACAAATCACTTCTGGCTGGTTTTGCAATTACAGACCTACCGTAAAAAGGGGGTGGAGGAATAAAAAAAACATTGGGTATACTATTTCCTTTTAAAGTCACTTGCTTCTGAAAATCAAGCTTCCAGTGAGGAAGGAGTTAAGCACTCAGGACAAACTGTCAAGTTTTCAGTAACTAATTTACTCTTCCTGTAGGCCTGGAGGAAATCCACAGCTGCCACAAATATTCCTTGCTCATTTCAATAGTACTCGTTGTGAAATGGATTTTAATGGCCAAGCAAAGCCATCCAAACCGCAGATGTAATTAAAGCCATGGAACCCGGCTCCACAGAAGTGCCATGTGCCCTACCTGGAGGCACAGGCTGGCAGGGTGGCAGTGACACCAGGACACCTGGCCCCATCCTTGGCACAGCACACAGCGCTGCTGCTGACGGGATGGATGGATGGATCCTGCTCACCGGGAGGGCTCATGACGGACAAGGTGCAGCAGGAGATGGACGGAGCCAGAGGCTTCCTGCAGCCGGGACTGGCAGCTGCCTGTGCTGCCGGGATCAGCGCCTCTGCAGGGCAATGCTGTGGCCATCTGGAAGCGTTTGCTCTCACCCAGTTTTCATCCCATGCCCTGCTCCCTGGGTTACAAAGCTCTGCCACCCCAAACCCACTTGTTTGTTGTGCTACAATGCTAAAAACCTCTTCATCCATGGGCAAACTGCATTTGACAAGCTAATTTCCCTCCAACAGAGTGGCTAAAGTCTGCAACACTAGCATAGGAAGTAAAGATTTTTCTGACAATTCACAATAAATCAGCTTACTATCTGAATTGACATACCTTAATTTGTTCTGCAGTGAGTCAAACTACTAGTCTACCCAAAAGGTTGGCAGCATTCTCCTGGTATTGAAACCTGTATTAGATCCATACCCAGGAAAGGAAAAATAAAGTTTTCCCGAAACTCTTATCCAAAGCGTGGGAGGATGGAAAATAAGACCAGCATACCTTGCTGAAAATAATTCTTGAGATAAAAGATATGATTGCTCTGGCACTAACCTCCCTCCTCCTTTCCTCCCCTTCTCAGTCACAGTGACTTGCAAATGCTTTAGGAAACTCCCTGCCCCAACTACACACTTTTTTTCATGTTTAACCTTAGGTTAGAAAACAATTGAATTTGGGCCTGATTAACCTTTCATGTAAAAAAATTCCCACACCTTCGACTTACTAATTTCATTTGATAACAGCTGCAGAAAACTTACTCCATATTTTTGAAGTTAAATCACTGCCAAATTCTGTTTTCTGGTGCCAGCTTCTCAGAATAAGTCTAAAAAGCTGTCCAAAACAATTATATTTAAATTATTAATTAACACTACTTGGAATATTATGACTAAATTCAATTAGTTTATGTAAAGGTATCTACAATCCTGAAACACAGTAACAGTGAAAAGAGATTCTTTAGTTGATGAATAATTAATACAGCTTTTCATTTGTTTCACCTCATACACAAAGTAAGACAAAAGGAAAGTCATTAATGCAAGTGGATCACAAAAGTAACAACACCGATCATTACACATTTATAACCACTAAACTGTTTAAGTGAAAAGTTTGCAGGACCAAAAAGACTTCTGTGAAAGGGGGGAGGGGGGAGGGGGGAGGGGGGAGGGGGGAGGGGGGAGGGGAGGGGAGGGGAGGGGAGGGGAGGGGAGAGGAGAGGAGAGGAGAGGAGAGGAGAGGAGAGGAGAGGAGAGGAGAGGAGAGGAGAGGAGAGGAGAGGAGAGGAGAGGAGAGGAGAGGAGAGGAGAGGAGAGGAGAGGAGAGGAGAGGAGAGGAGAGGAGAGGAGAGGAGAGGAGAGGAGAGGAGAGGAGAGGAGAGGAGAGGAGAGGAGAGGAGAGGAGAGGAGAGGAGAGGAGAGGAGAGGAGAGGAGAGGAGAGGAGAGGAGAGGAGAGGAGAGGAGAGGAGAGGAGAGGAGAGGAGA
Organism: Taeniopygia guttata; assembly: GCF_048771995.1. NCBI lineage: Eukaryota > Metazoa > Chordata > Aves > Passeriformes > Estrildidae > Taeniopygia > Taeniopygia guttata. Next base: position 19,788,494 of record NC_133025.1, read on the forward strand.
GGAGAGGAGAGGAGAGGAGAGGAGAGGAGAGGAGAGGAGAGGAGAGGAGAGGAGAGGAGAGGAGAGGAGAGGAGAGGAGAGGAGAGGAGAGGAGAGGAGAGGAGAGGAGAGGAGAGGAGAGGAGAGGAGAGGAGAGGAGAGGAGAGGAGAGGAGAGGAGAGGAGAGGAGAGGAGAGGAGAGGAGAGGAGAGGAGAGGAGAGGAGAGGAGAGGAGAGGAGAGGAGAGGAGAGGAGAGGAGAGGAGAGGAGAGGAGAGGAGAGGAGAGGAGAGGAGAGGAGAGGAGAGGAGAGGAGAGGAGAGGAGAGGAGAGGAGAGGAGAGGAGAGGAGAGGAGAGGAGAGGAGAGGAGAGGAGAGGAGAGGAGAGGAGAGGAGAGGAGAGGAGAGGAGAGGAGAGGAGAGGAGAGGAGAGAGCCTCCTCAGCTTGTTTGCTGCAAGTAAGCAGGAAGATCTGTCATCAGCTGTAGGACATTAGGTCCTCTGAAACCTCTGTCTTCAGACCCACAAGATTCATCAAAGTGGCTTCCCACTTCTGGAAGCAAAACACTGTTGTCTGGTCAATTACCTCCATATTTTTTACCATGAAGGCATGTGATTTTATACCCACATACTATTTCCTCTCAGGAAAGCTTCAAAATAAGCATTTTTCTAGTCTGACATGCTCCAGGTTTCTTGGCAAAGCACAAGTCTTTAAAAAGAGTGGGTTTTAGTAAACAGTGTGCAGATTTCCTGGGGATTACCAGAACTACATACCTCTTGTTAAAATATGCTTCCGTGACATGAGATGATGTCAATGGAAGAACAACATAAATCATTATTTGCTGCAAAACTAAAATCTTAGCATGTGCTAACTTATAACATTCCTTAACTTGATTATTCGGCTAGGAATTAGCAAGCAGTTGCCATTATGCCAGTGGTCTGACACTGCTCTGCTTTCATCCTACTTAACCATTAAATCTTTACATCATTAAAAAAAAAAAAAAAAGTTGGATTTGTACATGTTTGTTTTTATTTTCAAAATCACTCAGAGTATCTCTCCAGAGAAATGCCAGAGATTAAAAAGTAACTCATTAAATGTTGAATTACAGCAGAGCACTAAGAAATGACGGAGGTGTTTGATCAAAGAGTTTCCTGTATGCCCTGTTAACAGCTCCTCTGTGTGAGGCAACAATGGGGATATTTTCACACTGTGCAAACACTAACTTTGCAACATTTCTGCTCCAAACGGGAGGCTCACCTCCTTCCCTCAATACACAACATACCTTCTCCTTCCTTATTACATGACTCCGGCTGCCCATTTTTTGTGCTTTTCCCCATGGCCTCCTTTATATCCCATCAGCTGAAAACAGAGCCAGCAACATTAAACTTGAAGTTCCTACCTCCTGACATAAGCAGACTCAAAAATCTAGACAAAACAAGCTGTCCCATTTCTGAATTATCTGTGCACTGATTGCAGAATCTAAAACCCTTTTGCTCAGGAATGAGAAATGATGTGGCTTCCTTCATGATAAACTTTCTCCAAACAAAACTTACCCAACTGTGACACAAAGCTTGCCTTGCCTGGGATTGTCTTGCACATGGAAAAAAATTCCATGAGACTCATCTTCACCTGCCTCTTAGGGTACTGAAAATGAAAGATTTTCCATTCTATGAACGACCTGGTTTCCTTGCAGCACCCCTCCTTACTGGGTCAAAACTTTTACACTCCTCCTAATTCACAAACAACATGCACTGCCACCAACCCGTTAGCACATACTTTTCATATCTTTCAAACAGATGGTAGTTTGGGGATGAATTACACTTGGTTTCACAGCTAGCCCGATCCCAGGCACAGTGTCATCGCCACAGACAAGAGCCCACAGATCTGCTTCATTTGGTTATAAAGGTTTGCTCCATCTTTGCATTGATAAAGTACTTAATGGACAAGAATGTGGCTTAAATATTCCCCAGATCAGGAAGATTTTTTAAGAAGCAGTACTAGCTCACTCCACTTAAAGGGAAAAATGGTCTTTTGGCTAAGAAATGCCCTCTATTCTGCTGTGTTTGGGTCCCTGTGGCTACAGAGCTGCAAGGAGGATGTGTAAACTGAAAGTGATGTTAGAAAGGCAGTGCTGTGGTCTTTCTGGCATGAAATCTATTTTCTACCCTGTGCTGAAAGAGCTCTTGACTTATTATGGTCTGGAACCTGCATTATGCCTATGGCCATAAACTGGCCAGTTTTGATTTCTGGGTCTCAGCAATCGCCAAATAACTAGAAACAGATTGTTTTGCCTCTGCTTACAGAGTGTTAAAGTGAAATGAGATCCTGGGTGAATGTGATGATTTTCCCCTCTCTGTAAAGAAATTGCAGTTTTTCTCAGTATTTCCTCTCTATAGAAATACTGTGCTAAGGAACCACTTGCCCTGTAGGACTTGAAGCACCCCACAGCAAAGCTGTCTCTAATTGGCATGCCTATCTGCCCATCTCACACAACAAAAGACAGCATTAATCCACATCTTCAGGACTTCAATATTCATTTAAGCAGAAGGTCAGACACCTAATGGGCTGTCAAGTTCAGGCTGTCTATCCCTCTGTCTTCCAGGCTCTCCAAGCTCCCAAGCCTTGACTGAAGGTCCTCAAGAGCTGGGTACTTTGTTTTCCTGCCAGAGTATTATGAAGGCCTAGAGCACAGGTGACTGCTTTGCAAATTTAAGTTGGGATGACATATTCTGGCTTCATTGAAAGAGAGAGGGGAAAAAAAACCCAACCAGGAACACAGGAAAGCCTGAGAAATATACTAAGGATGCTGTTTGTCCTGTATTGCTGGCATACTTAGAATGTGAATATATATGCAGTAGTCTGCATCGTGCTTTTTGACCTGAACCTTATTATAACTGCTGTAGTTTTAGGATACCTCACGGCAAGGGCAACTGTGTGTAAACACTGTGTAGCATTGAGTAGTATTACATATTATATATTATATATATATATATATATATATATATAATGCACACTAATCTGTTTAGTAGCACTAAAGGTAGCATGATTGTACACATTTCCCAGGTCTTTTTCAGTGCCGTGAATTATGGAGTGAGCTTGAAGACTACAGTCTGGAATGCAGAAACATTGCTACAGATCCCAGAAATTTCCAGGAGGTACACAAAGAGGAGGGAGCACCTTTCAGATTTGTTGGGACACAGCCCACTGCACATACTTGCTTTTGAACAGCCTTGTAAAACCAAAACATTTTTTTCCAAACAGATCACAGGTCACGTAAGCTTCCCAAGGGATATATTGGTTACAGATGTTTTCATGTAATAAAATATTCCACTCAACTGCAGTATTTCTAACTGATAATGCTAAAACTAAATTACCCTTGTCTAATGGCAATGTCCCCAATGTACTCCTTACCATGGTAAACACTGGCTCATTTGTTACCATTCAGACACATAAAATTATTTTTTTTTATATGAGCACACCACAAAGATAATGTATTTCAAATTTGTAAGAACTACTTGAACTTTTCAATTAATATATACTTAAAATTCACTATTTTTGCATATTTCCAGAATAAATTATAACTCTAAGTTTCAGCATTATCATATAAATTTGTATTTAAAAGTTATCTAACTCTTTAAACGTGAGTGAGTCTAATAATTTTCAAATATTTATTCTTGACCTTGGAATATTTAAGAAAAATCACTCAATTGTCTGAATGGTATAATACTAATAATGAAACATTCAATTTGATGTCCTCCTGGCAGAGTTGTTAGGAAAGGTCATTGTGATGGTATCCCTAAAATGAACGAGCAGTCTAGAAAAAAAAAAAAAAAAAGGAAAAGGGGAGACAGAGATAATTGTCTCTATTCAAAATGCGCTTACAATATAGCACTTATAAAGATGGCTATGAAGAAGGAAGAAAAAAAAATTGAAAAGGAAACAAGCAGTCTTTGACTATAACAAGGAGCCTCCCTCAAACAAGAGAAGCTCATGCAGTTGGATGGGACTACATCTCTATGAAAACTACCACCTCAGCATTTTAATGTACAAGATTAAATTCATTAGGCTTGAGATAGCTAATCATCACTGCTGTCCTTTTTGGATCATCAAGATACTTATACTTGGATTTCAAATTTAGACATTAAGAGCAGTGGAACAAAGTTACTCTTGATGTCCTATAATTGTTATATGTTGCCACTTCACAGACAAAGTCAATCTAGTCTAATTACATTCAGTAAGACTGGAAACAGCAGGGGCAGAGTATCCTCTGTGGAGGGAGACATAAGACACTTAGCACTACTGGTGTTATAGCAAAAGTAGAACCTGTCTATTTTTAAGAAAATGTGTGAATTATTAAAAATTGGAAGTAGGCTGTCAACATTTAATTAAAGAAAAGGAATTCTTCAACTTCACAATGCCACAATCCAGGTATTCACTGCTTTAATGCTAATGTTGACTTCTGAGCTAAATGTAGTTACCATCCTTGATAAGCAATTTTTGCAGTTATCCAATTCAAATGCATACTTGTGCTTGGTAAAGAAAAACGTCACTTCATATTTTTGCAGTGGTCAGAAAGCATGCTTTAATGATGTGCTATAGGGGGAAAATGTGGGAGCATTTCCCTCCACTCCCCCATCCCAACTGAAAGCATAATTCAATCTGCAGCAAATCACTTGAAAAAAATTTAATTCAGATTGATGGAGCTGCTTTCTAAACAAAACATAGCTGAACCTGACCTGAATACAGTGTTTGGAAGAGGAGGACTTTGTTTTGGTTCCAAGCAACCTGCCAAGAAAACTTTACTCAGCTGACATTTTCACCATAGTCCTGCTTATCTGCCTATCACTCTCCTTCTCATCATCATATTTGATTAACTGTGAATTTATTCTGAAGCTGATGCAGTAATTAAGATTGCTTCCATGTACAGGAGGCAACAATGGTTCTCTGATGGCTCCAGCATTTGGGAGGGAGGTTATGCAGCACACGAAATGCAAAGCAACAGCCCTGTTCTGTTGCTCAAGATAACATCCAGGATAGGAACAAAGCAGTGCTTTATGACAAGTCATTTGCTTTCTGACAAAAAGTACAATCCAGTTTTTCTAAGCAGTTGCTCTCACATAGAAGACAGAAGCCTGATCTGATGATATTTGAATTTTTTACCCAATTTAACAGTTTTTAGCGTGGTATGACTAAACAGCAGTAAGAGCAGTGATTTTTGTGCAGCAGTGACTTCACAACACATGAGTCTTAGAAACTCAAGTACTCCTCTCCTCTTCCCTTAAAGAGCATGGTAAGCTGGCCTAATAGGAAAAGGACTAACTTTCTGGAATCAAAATCACCTGGATGCAGAAGTGAACCCAATCTGCCCGCAGCAGCTGTGTTCCTGTTGAGCAGCAGAATGCTGCCCATGGAGCACTGGCTGTCGCAGTACCTTCCATGAGCTCCCCTTTTCCCTTGTTCTTTTTGCTGGCTGCCACAAAAAAAAACTCAGCTGGTTGACATTACTCCCTGGGCAGAAAATCTCTGTTTATTTGTAGTGCATGAATAATGTGAGTAGCAGGAAAGAGCACAAATAAAACAACCTAGAAGATCATCTATGGGAGGGGATGTGAGCAAAGCAAAACTATTGAGAAATTCTGCAACTCCTGACTCACTTAGTAAAACAGATTATTTAAAATCCATTTTTTAGTATGTTTTGTGATATCTTTTTCTTGCCAAGGACAGCACCCAGAATGCACAGCTAAGATGTCCAATAGTGTCTCTTGCTCATCGCTCTCTCTTCCCCAGCCTCTTTACCTTTGCAGTCAATACCATATTCAAAACCACACACTGGCTCCCCTGAACTAAAATTTTTTAGTTTTCAAATAAATGCCCAATTAACTCGCCCTTTACTTTAAACCATTGTATGCAGCAAAATGCTCCAATTAAAAATGGAATGTCTATTAATTGAAGCCCAAAGATTTTGTTAAGGCAAGTTTCATGAATACTAAAAATAGAAATGCATTCATAATTTTTTCCTCACTTTAATTAGGCTTTTTTTTTTTTCCTGGCTTGAATTTAAATATCCCTCTGCAGTATCTTCAACTGCATTGCAGTAGTAGGAACCCTGCACACAACATAAGAGCCACAAGAAGAAAGATAACTTGCCTTTTCCATTCTTTCTCTGAAAGAGGAATGTGAAATGAAGAATGCATCCCACAGAAGTATTTCAGTTAAATAGAAGAAACTTCAGAAAATGAGACTTCCAAAACCAAATAAAACTTCTGGTTGATTTGTGTATAGACAGATCTTGGTCCATGCCTAAACTATAGCGTTAAGTGATGTGGAAGAAAACAGCACTGTTAAGGTCAAGGTGAAGGTGATATAACTAATGGTATAGCAGCCAGACTAAGGGCAGGTCAGTTCAAAGTAAGCTAAAAAATATGCTCTAGGTAGCTCTTTGAATGACATTACTTATAGCAGTCACAGAATGCAAGGTCATGCTTCTTCAAACACAGGTTAAACTTGCAGTGTGCTGAACTAATCTAGAAAGAAGTGACTTGAAGGATGACTTCAGGGCTGGCGTGAGCCACAGCTAAAACTGGCAGGCATGCAGTGGTTAAAATGATGAATGAGATCTTTCAATACCCAAGTTAGGGGAAGACACAAAGTAGGAAGCATCACTGTAGCACTTCAGAGGGGCATTACTAGGAACAGACAAAGTTGAGGTTATCCAGGTCAACCGGGTAGTAAGAAAAACAATGCTAAGTAGTAGTCACAGACCTCTGCCTGCTTTGCCTATGCTGGAGCCAAGCTTCCTCCTGCTACTGCTGGCAGGATTTTTCCATTGAAAAATGGAGCTTTGAGATAAAATTCAGGCAAAAAAAATGAGTGAGGTGTTAGAAATTAATACAAATAAGTCGCTGGAACCTTTCACATTTGCATGCAGTAAATTTGCCATCATTAGAAATAAAAAAAAGAGAATGATGACTTTTTAAATTGGTATTATCTAGCTCAGACAGAACTTCCTGGCTATGTGGTGAATTTATACAAGAGTATAATACTACTAGCTGACCAAACTACAGGAACACTATGTTATAAAACCCATGAGCACATATTTATTTCTTGAGTGGGCCTATGAAATCCATTTTTTTTCTTTATCTGCTTTAAATGGATGCACCAGTTTTGCTGAACCCAATCTGAATTTCTAACTTGAGCATTCTGCTGTAGATGTGGTACACAGCCAGTTTCTTTCTCTTCAGATACTGTGAAGAAGCAACTCAAATACCCAAGACTGAGTGCAAGTGAACACAGTGAATTTGAAGGCAAGATGTGCCTGTAAACTTTCAAGCATCTCCTCTAATCCTGGAGTCTGAAAGCACTGGCATACTGTCCAGGGGCATTTGCAAGCCACCTTGGATTGTTCCAGCATGTGGGATTAGATGGAGGACAGGGACTTAGCACCTAGAGCTCCTTAACTCTGGCCAACCCAGTTATGCTAAGCAGGACAGTATGGGAGGTATCTTATTATTTAAGCACTTTTTGGCCACAAGGCAAATAGTTTCACCAGGACTGTGACAAAGAAGAATTGGGCAAAGCAGGATAGGCTAGATATGTCCAGGTTTAAGATAGTTAAATTTTATGCCTTTGAAATCCACTGTAAAAGTACTATACACTTTAGTTTAATAAAGGAATTAACATACAAGAACTGATATTATGCAATGGCAGCATTTCCTAGCAATCAGTGAGCTTTAGGAATGATACTATTTTGTGGTCAGGAGACAGACTTAAAAAAACCACATTCCCTCCTCCAGTTCAGCTCCTCTGATCAATTGTTTACAAATCCATAGTCCTTTGTTCTCTCTACCACCATGAGAGGTATTTACTGTTTTTATCATCTCAGAATGGAAATATATTAACCCGAAACAGCAGCAACTATTGCTTTTTCTTCTCAAATCTGTGTGGCATTAAGTATAATTACATAAATAACTGGAATGGCAGAAACAGGCAATTACTGGCTTTGTATTGGTATTGGAAAAGATTATACTGTTTTTATCATGTCTCTCAAATAATGGGTATCTTCCAAGTCGACTGTCAAGAATACTGCTTGCTGCTTTAATGCTGATATGAAAATAATCTTGTAAAAATAGTGAGAGGGTCTTTCCACATACTTCCTACCAAGAAAGATTACTTAAATAAATAGTTTAACCTGCTATTGACCTAAAACCTAGTTGCATAAACGTTTTAAAAATTATTATCCGTCCTGAGTAGATAAAAGTAATCTAGCAAAGTCAAGGATAACTCAGGAAGTCCCTTAATGACAGCTGCATTGTCTGCAGCCTCTATTAGCATATGATTTTTCTACTGGCAAAGCAGATTGAAATGAACTATAAGAACACATGTATGTGATAGCTCTTCCTCTTTGTAAAAGACTGGAAAGAGACAGATACATATAAAGGAAGAGTGAAAACCTGCAAAGAGCTCTTACAAGGAGAGTCTCAACTATTTTTGCCCTGTTTTTTCATTATAAAGATTGCTATACCTTCTTCTTAAAACCAGTAATAAAAATTACAGAGATCGTAAGAAAGTTAAATATAGAGGTTGTGTCTACCCATACCTGAGCTATCATCATCCCAAAGTCAGTAAGAATGAGTGCATACAGCATTTATTCCAGTTTTCTGAACAAATGCTCAGAACCAGCTAAGATAATTAATTGGGATACAATTGCACTGGAGATTCAAAGCATTACAGGCACTCCACTTCGGTGGGAGCAAAGAGGACAGTGTGCGTATCAAGCTTTAAAAAGGCTATCTCAGGAAGGCAGACAGTGGCTTCACCTACTAAAAAGTCCCCTGTTTTTAATATCCTGTGTTAGCTGGCACTGCAAGAGACTGCTCCACTCCGTGGTCTGTAATGTGAAGAGTCTCTCGAGCATCTCAACTTTCCTCCCCTGCAATCAAGGCAGTGATGCCAGATGCAAGTTTGGAAGTCTTCAGCATTTTGTCTGACAGCATAAATGTTATGTTTTTTCATGAACAGCAGTCATCTGGTCTGCTGCATGCTTTCACCACCTGCTCATATCAGGCACATAGGAAGGGATGCTTGTGCTTCAGTGATCAAGCTGGCAAGTACCTAAAGCTTTAGCTGCTACAGGATAACCCAACCTTTGGGTTTGTGGTTTTTTTTTTTTTTTTTTCAAACAGATCACAGTTCTGGCATTCCCTTTCCTCAGTTTAAGGAAACATCACCTTTTCTACAGACTCAAACAGCAGCCATGTGGTCCACAGCAGCATGCTAGAAATGGTTAAGATGCTGTTAACATTGTCCATGCAACTTCAAAGGGATACAGCTGCCCTAGGAGGTATTTCCTGGGCATATACCTAACCATATGCTGCAGCATTAAAGACCATATTTTCCATACATGCAGATCTTTATCCCTTCTACTTCCTTTGGGACAGATCTGTTTGGTTTTTTTTCTGATATCATTACCAAATTAATAATCTCACAGCCACACATATTTCCACTTCCTGAAGTGTTAAAAGAAAAAAAACAAACAAGCTCTTGATATTTCTGTCAATAAAGACAGACTCGGGATCAAAGAAATGAAAAAGCTAATTATGGTGCACTATGTAACACCTCTCTCCTAAGCCAAGTGCTCTGATTAAGTTAACCATCGTGCTAATTATAACAGTGTTTAGCACAGCTGGGGCCAAAGAAAAGCCATCTTCTACCAGAGCATGGTTGCTGGCCTCAGAATGAGATTAAGCATATACATACTGTAATAGAAATTTTCCTACGACTCACCAAATAATAAATTTTAAATATTCAAAACCATATTCAGTTTATTTTATAATTTAAAAAAAATTGTGGACATCTAAAAAATTGATGTGGTTTGTTTATTTTTTGACATGAAAAAATGCTGGAGTCAGAAGCTTATTGCACAGGAATTGAGTTACTGTCTCCTAAGGGAACAAGGTACAGCAAGATAACACATCTTTTTGCAATTTAAAGGGAAGCCCACTCCTCTGCATTTTCTAAGTCAATACCATACGGCTGTGAAGCATGCCAGTGATGAGAGAGGAAGGCCAGTGTACTCTATACTTTCATTTAAAGTGGAATGAAGTAGCATGCAATTACTGGCAAAGCCACCTGCCACACTTCAGCAGCACATTTGGATGGAGAATGGGGATGATAGTACCAGTGAAAAATGTCATCAGAGCATAAGTGAAAGTTAATCCTTCCCACCAATTCCATGGAGGAGAGAAAAATATAATAAATCAATAAATCCCTGCAGCTCAGAAAATTGTATCTTCAGTGGATGCTTACAATCCTTGTTCCACACAGCATAATTGGAAGACATTTTTAAATGGTTATGTAGTTATAACCATATATTTCATTCATCACTTCCCTCCTTGAAGAACTCTTCAGCGTTTACTGGCAGTACCTTCCGGTGCATCTGCTCGAAGGATAAGCACTACTTACCACAGAGCTAAAAGGTAAGAAAATTGCCTTGGATTCAGTTTCACTCCTCAAAATGGCTGTTTTGTACTTGCTCAGTCTCCCTGAGACTTTGAGTAGCAGCAGATGAGCAGACGGTTTTTCAACGTGAATTCAATCATTAACTCTGAATTATACAAGTCATCTAAACACAATGAGGCAACTAATGCTCCTGAGTGGATACGTACTTTCCAAATTCCAGGCATGTACACAGTACTCCTGTTTCCCTGCACAGATACAGCAATCGCTGACACCCTTATTATGGGCCACCTTCCCATTAATTTCTCATGCATTGCACTGGCTGACTTAATTATATACACACACATATATATTTTAATAAATACAGCACTGTTTTATGCAAATTGATAATCTGAGTTCCTTACTGCTTTAGTAGGGTGGTAAAGGCTTAAGTGAGTTTAATCCACTCTCTGGGGAGAAAGGCTAATTATTGCTCTGGTTTGGAAGGTAGAGAGGAAAGGTTCCTCAGAGGGAAAACCCAACAAATTGGCTGAGATGTTAAAGAAGGTCAAAACGTGGGAACCCTTGACAGGGTGAAGACTGTGACACAATGGAGCATTATTAAACATCTTGGGCAGGAGTCAGTGCTATTTTGGGGGTTTGTGGACCCTCTAAGAGGGTTAATGATGAATTTCAGTCTGTCACACACATTAAAGAAATATAGCAATACAGTGAAAATTAGGGCATTTTAATCCTCTTCTTTTTCACTGACATCCTTGGATGCATGACCCTGTGATTGAGTATAATTCCATCTGCCTCTGCCTTCCTGGGAGTCACAGATCCTTCTAGATGTGGCTGCTTCACTCCAGCACCCTGCTCTGTATTCCCTTGTATGAGTGAGGGAGATGGGTAAGGCAGGAGAAACAAGGATGGAAAAGTGATCTTTCATTATCTCCCAGTCCCACCCTCTCTCAGCTGCTAATTAGCAATGACCAAGCCCTGTGGAAAGTATTACAGGGTGTAAGCACATACTACAACTGACTGGTGAAGAGTAATGTACAAGACTGGTTATTTGGCACTTAGGATACTGCTCACTGCTGCACAGTTAGGGTGACAATGCTACTTCATTTTGTATACATCCTCCAGTGCTTAGGTAAGCTCAAACATTAATCCTTACTTACAGTTTGCATTTTACAGCAAATTAATTTCCACTCTATGCATGCATACATCTAGGACAGGTGGAGATAAGATTATGCAGTAGATACTCATGTACCATGGTGATGTGCATAATAGGGAAAAATAGTGGAATAATAGAGGAAGCAGAAGACTAAATTGCATACTATAAAATATTAAGACAGATAGTTTCCTGGGAGGACTTTATATGGGTGTTTGCATTGCCTGCACCCAAAATGCTCAGGAATTACGGGTCGCATCCTGCATTACTTTTCCTAAACCCATACCAAAGCACTAAGAACCTGCCAATAGAAAATGCAAAGCAAAGTAAACTGATCTGCTTAGATTCTTTTTGCTGAGTTTTATTACAACGGCACTTTTTGATTGAGGAAAAAAGGTTGCTGTAAAAATCAACACTTACATAAAATCCAGTTATCTCTTCATAATAAAGTAATCAGAGGAACTACTAAAGCATGGTCACCATAATATTTGGATTTGTCTGAGACGTAGAATATTAGTTACACAAACTTTAACTCTTGAAATAATGATCAGCTAATGATACATGCTTCACTTGGGAGTCAAACACTTAAAGAAAAAGCTGATATCTGACAAATTGAAACTAATTTCACACTGAAGTAAATTAAATTAATTTCCCAGATGTTGCTATAAGAAGAGACTTGAGGAGGTGAAATTAAAGTCATAGCAGATGCATTCAGACACTTATCATAAAGCTCCCAAGGAGGAAATATTTTTAAATGAAACTGTGGAAAAAGGAGAAATAAGAGGCAGGAAGTTTACAATCCCACCTACAATCTTCATCGGAGCGACTTCTGGCTCTGTGTCATTTCACAGGGAGTGGTCCACATTTGTGTATGGGAAACCCTAGGCAAACACTAGAGTGAAATGTGTCTTGTTCAGAGGGTGTCGAGTAGTCAGAACAAGCTGCCCCTCCCTTCTGAGTAAGGAGAAAGAAGATAAAAACCAAGGGTTATCTTTAATACTATTTTGTTTTCAGTACCTTGCTGTGGCAAATCTCAAAGTACACCTAGAACCTGGAAATCCCAACTTCTCCCTTTAAAATAGGTTTTCCACTACAGAAAAATATATATAATTGACTTGGGCAAATGTCAAAAGCTAGCAGCATCCTTGCATGAAAACCCTCTGGAATACCTTTCCTTCCTTTCTTACCCAATTACTGCCACTCCACTTAAATTATATCTTCTACCATATCCCAAATTGAGTAAGGAGCCCATAGATCTAGGAGGATAAGGAGGAATTTTACAGTGTGGGGGCATGTATAACCAGATCCCAGAGAAGCCTATGTGCTCACCTCTCTCTGCTGCACTGGGTGCAGACACAGCACTGCCCACACGCCTGCCGTGAGCGCTCTTCCTCCCACGCAATCCTATTTTTCAAATTCTCTGCACATTTATGTCTCAGCAGTTTCTTCATCCAGCCCTTCCTCTAGATTCCTAGAGGTGCTTGGATTACTATTCCCTCCCAGTGATGACTATGTGAAAGAAAGAATACTCCCTCCATATTTTGCTCCATTCTCCAGTATCCCACACATACCAGGGTGTTACAATATGGGTTTGCAAGGCTTGTTTGCATTGAAATAACTGGCTATGGTCACCTGTTTCATTAATGTAATATTTTCCTTAGCTACCTTTTTTTTTCTTTTTGCACGTTCCACTACATTTTCATCCCATAAATTAGGAAAAATATTTGGTGGTGGTGGTGGTGATTATGTCAAGTTTATCTTCTTAGAATTACAGTTTTCTACAATTTACTTAGAAATCTGCTCTAAAGGCCAACTTTTCGTGCTAGACTAAGAAGAGCATCTATTCCATTTTCATTTGGTGACCAAGGCAGCATATCAGAAAAGAAAAATCAAAAAAATACTTGGAAAGTGCAAGGGGGTCCAATTTTCAAGGAAAAAAACCCCACCTGAAAGTCTAAAATGGAATAGCATTAAAGAAGAAGTTACAAAATCCCACAGCAACAATAATCTTTGACAGTTATATATTTTGGTGGGGCTCTTACTGCTGCAACACTGACTTCAGATTCTTGGGACATAGTGATTTTGCTCTCTTAACATTTGAAATAGTGAGAACTTTGTAGATTTAGTAGCTACAAATGGAGCATTATAAAACAGATTGTGAACTTCAGATGTATATTTTAAAAATGTTTTGGTAGAAAAATTGAGACACCGCTCTATAAATATCTTTTCTGTTTCACTTTATCTTTCTCTGAGTATATCCAGTGGTACAGCAGTAAGAACTAAACCACAATGCCAGAATATTACATTAGCCCCTCCCTTTAACTACAAAATAAAAATAATTCTGACCAAGGCCCCTATTTTTAAATATATAAAGCAATAAGAAAAAACTGTTCCAGATGAAGCCTTCACCAACAATTCCAACTCCACAAATATCAGCAATCCTGGCTGGTAGTGCAGGTTCCTCCTGTGAGACCAAACTCCTGGCCAATACTCATTTGTTTCACATTGCTCAAGCATAAATGTGAATTACTGGGGTTTGAAATAAACTGTATCATGGTTCACTTCAATGTTCCACAAAGGGATGGAGGGGAACAGCCAAAATCCTCCATTCTGCTATCCCTCTTTCTTTTTTTAAGGCTTCCGGAACATGCCTCAGACCAACGGATCTAGAATTTGCCCAAATTGAAATAACTGCTTTGATCCACTTCTTAAGAAGAAAAGCTAACCAAGTAACAGTGGGTACACCAGCTTTTTCTTGGGGGATCTCTTTTAACATGTTTTGTCAATGAAAGAAACCACATTGTTCTCAAATATTTCATTCTAGTACAGCAGTGCAGCAGAACAGGCACAAGTCATTTTCTCTAATGCCACCTGAAGCTGAAAAAGCAATTCTGAATTGGAGGAACTCACATAGACATGCATAAGACAGAAGACAACAAGACCCCTAAAACATTTCACAATACTACATGAATTGTTCTGTTATCTTCAAAGTATGGAACACTGGTTATAAGTCTGATTGACTCTTAGTGATGGTTTGAAATGCCACCAATGAACGCAATGAAGTTAACTCAATGAAGTTAAGCCATATATCAAAATACTGACTTTTGTCATTTTAAGGCTTCTAAAAATAGGAGACCTCCCTCTTACCCATTTAGGATAATATGTTATTGCACTGTCTCCTCCTCACTAACATAATTTAAAAGGGATGGAAAAAAATCGAAAAGGAAGATGTTACTGAGAAAAACTGAAATTCACAAATGTATTTTCTTTTAATAGTGGCTTTTTTGGGGGAGGTGTGGTGGTGGGTGTGGATGTTTGGGAATGGATGCATTCCCTTTCATATGGAATAAAGGCGTCCTCTGAAAGTTACTATGAGCACACCACTGTACAATGGACGACAAGGTGACCTTTCCTTGGTAAAGGAAAAAAGAAAATTTTATTCTCTGGTAGCAAGACCTATCAATGCATTTCCTTGCTTTTTCTAAGCTATACAAAGTTCATACACGTAAAGGAAGAACATTACTCTTGGATAAGAGAAAGAAAAAGGAAAGCAAGAAAAAAAATTGAAAACTTCAGTGAAAACTTCAGTCTGGACAAACAAGGGACTCATTTTTACCTCCAAAAAGGTTAAGGTCACCAGACTAGTGCTCACAGTTTCTCTCTATGGGGACAAAAGAGTACACCACAAAGCCAGTAGCGCATGTATCACAATTGGCAGCTGGCTTGAAAATGGTCGAGTTCAATTGACTATGAAGAATGAATTACCCTTATGTTTGAACAAAAAAACCCTCAACCTGATCTCACCAGGCCAGAAGCACAACCACATTCCAGGCGCAATGTGTGACAGCACACAAGAAAGCGAATTTCAATTTATTCTGCACATTTGAGCACACACAAAAGCCTATATGGTTCTCATTAAAATAAAAGATATCTGCAGTCATCTGAACGAGCACAGAGTGATTTAAATTCTCACTTTCAGTCAGAAGAAATAACTTACCCTCCTGTTTGTGCTTCCTCCTGATCTGGGACTTAAATCCCTTATACCACTTTTCATCTTTATAAACAACCACCAGTAGATTAAAGATCTTCTCATACTCATTCCACAGTCTTTTTTAAAATGGAAATTTCTTTGACAAAGTGCAACAAAGCATTCTCTCTGAAAGAAAGAGCACTGCAGATACACACCACTTTCAGAGAGGACATTCAGATGCAACTCCTCAAAGTTTAGTAGATTAGCTTAACAATGTTCTCAAAAAGGAGCTATAAACCTTGCTTGAAGGGTAGCTTTAGTGGTGGCAGAAGTTTAACAAGCTCATTCATTAATGATCAGTGTCTTGGGGTGCTTTGGTGGACCTTCAAGGAGCAGGTGTTTCTGTTTTCTCCCTGCTTTTCATGGTGTCTGGCACATTCTCCTTACATGCCAGGCTGGCCGGTGAGCTGGGCTCATCCACCAGACCCTGCTGAAAGGACAACTATGAACTACTAGACAGAAGGAACAGACCATACAACTAAAAATAATTCACAGGGTTATCTTTTTTTTTTTTTTTTTTTGCATTCACAAGCTTCCTCTTGTGTATTTCTGTGATTGCAGTGTAAGTACATGCAAGGCAAATGTGGCGTAAGATGTTTCATCTGGACCTTGTGTAGGACCCGTTCAGGCACACAGTCTGAACAAAAAGCTACACAGGCAAATGAAGAGAATAGGTATCTATTTATTACCAATTAAGAAAGACACTGAAGAATTAGAAGAGGGCTACAATTAAGAAGTTCTAATATAATCACTTGATTTTGGTGTTCAGACCCCTACCTATGCAAGGCTTTCCTTGCTGGAACATCAGCATACTTTGCAGAGGCTACTGCTTGTGTTTGAGAGACCATCAAACACTTTTCAAAATATTTTGCAAATGTGTCAGAGGGGGCTGAGAGACAGCAGGATTCTAAGAATATGATGAATTAAACATAACTGAAGTTCATGCAATAGAAATCAAGAAACAGTCCATTTGCATCAGCTGTAGGTGTTTATGGAAGAAAATTATATCGGTGTTTGCCATATTACAGGAAGCATTCTGGCTTGATTTGTAATTAAAAGGGAAGCTTAATGCATACAGCTACTTTAAAATTATGTACTTAAATCTTAGGCAAACTACTGTTTTAATTTAATTAAAAGCCAGTGATCTGATTACTTTGCACAGAATCAGAATCTTGAAAAACCCTATAAAATCAAATGAAAATTTGAAATTCTACTTCCCCCAGCAAGCTTAATTCAAACATTATTATTAGGTTTTTGCTGGCATATCATCTAAAGGCAAGACAAAAAGGCTGAAAAAGAGTACTTGACAAGAAGATAATTAGTCTTAGTTAAGTCAGAAGCTACCAAGAATTGCACTCCTAAATATTAAAGAGAACATTAACTTTGTAGCAAATTTCAACAGGAAGTATTTTAGTGTTTACAGCTGCAAAAAAATAATGAAGAACAAAACCTGCTATAATAATAATATAAATTCTCACTAGAACTGCTTTAATGGGTACTTTTTTTTTTTTGTTTCTCTGATAAAAAGACAAATATCTTAAATCTCTAATAGCACTTATGTGATATTTAAGATTCTGACAAAAAGAAACCTTAAATGGAAATGAAAGAAAATGCCTAGACAGAATTTATCTCACCACTTTAAACGTCCATTTTTCACTAGGAGAGGCAATAATGGTGCCAATGGCCACACTGCCTCCCATTAAGTTCAGAAAATTATTTTGCAAAATTAGAATGCCTCTGTGAGTGACAAAGATGCATTAGGTCTCTCCTCAGGAGTTACATATGAGCTGTATATTCTGGTGATATTATAGGAAATCCATACTCTAGAAGACAGGCCACTACAGCCAAATGCATGCCTTGCAGCAAAAAATACAAAACAAAACAAAAACAAACAAACAAACAAAAACCCAAAAAAACCACAAAAAATCAGAACAAAATCAAAACTAGAAAATAAAATCAGTAAGTGGTAACTAGCAATCAAACCACCTTAAAAGATGGAGGAGAAATACTAAGATACTGTGCTGACCACAGCAACACAGTTATCCCATTCTGGAGGCTGAGCCCTGGCTTTGGCTCCATCATTTTTATAATCATGTGGGTGAAGGGAAGTTGCATCCCAAAAGGTGGTTTCTTTTTTTTTTTTTTTGGTTTTTTTTTAAATTTCTTCTCTTTTTTTTTTTTTCTTTTTTTTTTTTCTTTTTTCTTTTTAATGGACAACACTGCATTGCTTTCTCTTCTAGCAAATAGAGCTGGAATTCAGAATACATATCTCAAAGACTCCTCTGTGCTGGAGGGCTTAGCAGAAACCCAGCAGTCTCAATATAAACCAGATGTGTCACAACAAGTTTTGGGGGGGAGAGATGTGTTTGCTCAGGGTCTGAGAGTGCTCAGGAGGGACTCTGTCTTGCAATACAGGCGCAGTAACAATTAAGGAAGGTGGGAGTAGGCTCAGCAAATATTTCCCAGGAGGACTGATGCCTTTCTTTAAAGCACCCCCATCATTCATTCTTCAATATTTTAACAGGGCCCTGATGAGATGTACACAGTATTTAGTTTGTATTAAATAAAACTTTCAGAATAGAGAAGGGCCAAGAACCCCAAAGACCTTGAAGCTTTTCCACAAGGGCAAGCAGGGTAAAGTATGTGATGATTTTGCTATAAAAACCTGGAGTATTCTCAGGTTGACTATGATCTTCAAGCTTTTTTGGCCTCCCCAAACCAAGAACACAGAAGCCAAATTTAATCCTGGGTAAGTACATCTCACTGGTTCCACATAATTCTGAATTATTCTCTTATGACATAGCCGCGTAAAGCACTTAAAGAATATGTGCCTTCTCTAAGCAATCCAAGAATCTCATCTAGAAGCAATTAGGAGTAGGCAAGTACTTAGGGAAATTAGTCATTAGTTTGCAAATCCAGATTCAGAGAGTCTCTCAGTCACAAGAATCACTTGGTTTTAGTTCACTCTGTTTTAAAGGGTTTTTTTTCCTGCTTTTTTTTGTTTCCTGAAAGAGTATAGGGATAATGCTGTAAGTAGTAGAAATTTGGAAGTACTTGCATAGATCATCCCACAGCAATTAATTTGTTAAATGATGTAGAAGAAAGAAAATGCTTGAGGAAAAAATATTTCTAAATGAAACAGAAGAAAACAAAAGAAAAGCAGAATAGTAGGAACACTTAAACCCAAAAAAGGTGGAAAAGGGTGTACACAGATGTCAGGAAACAGAAAGGAATGCAGCAGGGAAAAAGAAATAAATTTCTCATCTTCTGCTTTGCTTACAGTTTCAAAATTCAAAATAAGGAACTCTCTTCAGACAATGTAACAAGCACAAAGACCCACCTGTAGCAGGCAATCTCTGCCCCCAAAAACTCTTTGCACACATTTCAGGTCTAAAGCATGGAGAGCAGGCAATTAGTGAATGAGAAGCCCTGTCTGTAGGCAGGCACATTCCAAATCCTGCAGTCATATGATGCAAATACACAAGTACAGTAATGCCAATCAAGATGCTAAATGAAAACCACCTGTGTTGCAGGCTTAACTCGACTTTCTTGCCTCACATGTGTCTATCGACTCAGCATTACCACATCATCCTACTTCTTTTTGTGCATAAGAGGAAAGCCTGTAAATATGCTAGAGTAATGCTGGACGTATCTAGGGGAGACCTGTGGTTTCCCACGGGATCCTGAGCCTGTCTATGGGGTTCAGCTACAGCAGAAACTTGAGCAGTACCCTGCTACTGGCCAGGATCCCTCAGCTGACTCAGCCTGCAGCAAGTTATAAAATGTGGAACAGTCCATGTGGTGTCACAGTTGGAGCTTATAAAAGGCAGGTATGGCTGTGCTGGTTAATTGGTGGCCAAGTGGCACAAGAGCCTGTCTGCCAGGAGGAAAAACTAACATACTTTTAATATTCCTTATCTATTACTTCACCTAGGAGCTGAGACCAACCAAGTGTGATCCAGGATGTAAATGGACCAAGGGAGTGGCTACGTGGATATGGTGGAGGGAGGAAAAATTATAGGTTTGGGAACAACAGCCAGGAGCCTAGACTGAGGCACCAACGGTGGAGCCACCACCATACAAGCTGTAGGTTTGGAATCAGTCAGGCATCAGCTGATGTTCCCCACTGGTGCCAGATATGGATGGGCACATATACTTTGGCTCTAAGTCAGGCTTCAAGCTAACTTCATCATTTTTTTGTGTCAAGCAAACTATTTGTTTGGAATTGATGTGGAGGGAAAACAGCAAAAGAGACTGAAGTGTTTGGTACTGTCAAGCATACATGGATATTTCATGCATTTCTGACTTAAAGGGCATGCTCATGGCTTGGCATGCCAGGCAGCTCACAGTGTTCACTCTGCAGAGCTGATCCTGATACACACTGAAGGATGAGTGAACAAAAGCACACTCAGAGCACGTGGGCTGAGTGAGCAGGAGAAGCACATAACACAGTTTTAGACAGGTCCTGGCGTTAGGGGATGTAAAGGTCTCCAGCGAGGAGGTCACACACCACAGCTGGGACATCCACACTCACTCCTCCTGCTGAGGACATGATGGTGAAGGGAGTAGGTCGAGGGTCCTGGGTGCTCCCAAGAACTGGGAACAGGATGTGGGGGGAGTCCTTTTCAGGTCACCAGTGCAACACAAACAGCAGGGAGTGGGGGTATGTGAAAGCACCTCTCTGCTCTCACTCCCCCACATATGACATGTTTTGAACAGCTCAAAAGACACAGATGACCTGTCTGTTCAGACAAATATATTGTAGATGACCTGTCAGCAGCTTAGGAAGACCGCCTGCTATTATTGCTGTCTGTGGGCAGCAATGACATCGTTTGGGAGACCCACTTCTGCATCATGTCTGGGAAATGTATTCCTAAAGAATCAGTTCAGCCACAGAAGACACTCGCTTAGCTGCCATCTATTCAGGAGGATAACAAACTTCCTAACTGACCTACAAGTGCATACATTTGAAATTTCTTATCAATGAGGCTTGATGTAAAACTAAAGCTCAAACAACATGAATAATAAATGAAAATGACTTGTACTCCTACACTCAGCAGGGCCCAGGGCTTTGGCTTCAACTCCCTTTCTTCCCAAGACTCTGTCTCCGTTTTGCTCTGTATTCCAGTACGGGTTATATGGTTTTGCTATGCCAAAGCAGAAAACCTGTCCTTACAGCTTGTGCTGCAGTATAGAGGAGGAGGTGGGACTGTTTTGCAGAGTTTGGAAAGATGAGTGCTAAAGGGCTGCATTAAAGAAATATTGCAGCAAGCCTAAAAAAAATACTAGCAATTATATAGCAACTAATGCCACAACAGCTACAGCATCCTGGTGCTAGAAACCTGAAATACATGCATGCACACATGGATGGACAGACACGCAAACACACACTCTCCCAAAAGTTCATTTTAAGATGTGCATCTTGGTGACTTGAACACCTCCAGCCCTAGGGTCTGAAAAACCAACAACAGGAAGAAGTATAAACAATTAACGCAACAGTCAAGAATGCCAATCTGAGTATCCTGCAGTCACATTTTTCCAGCTGATCTCAACTATTTTGGTAACAGAGTGTTTGACCAGTAACATTTTGTATGTAGCTGTAAGTGTAAACAGAGCCTGAAGTGGGTGGACTACTAGAGCAGAAGGATCTGGCAGCAAAGTTCGGGACAGTAAATCTGTGCTAAAAAAACCAACTACAAACTATGTGCAGTAGTTTTGGTGTTGTTTTGGTGTTTCTTTGCTAGGAGTATGTATTTCCTCATGTGCTACCGTGTTCTGGGCAAGAGTAAAGCATGAAAAGAAGATTGCAAGTAAAAGAAAAGTGAAATACGAAGTTGAAAAACAGGTAAAACTGGATCTGAATAGTTTCACTTCATTACAATGGAATTCAGCCCATGGCTGGAGGATAAATGCAGTATCACACTTCTTTTCTAAAGAAGAAAAATACCTAAACCTGTCTTACTTAAGGAATTAATTTGTTGACTTTTCATTCAGTCATGGGAGTGTGCAATGTTTTCTCAGTCAGATAAATGAGTTATTACAAAATGTTTGGAAAACTGACAAAGTGACATCTTTTCCTCTGCGCTTAAATGGAATTATTATTATCACAGACATCCAGAAGAACTCAAAAGACCCTGTATTTTTAAAGTTTTCCTAATATAGTTTGGGTGACAAGGCAGAAGAGGAAAGGAGTTTGAGGGAAGGATGTGCTTTGTAATATTACATAAGGCCACAAAGAACCATTAAAAATAATTAAACTGTCATAAGAGGAGTACCAATTCTATCCTGCTGTATCAAAGAGCTCCAAAATTCTGCTCTGAATTGTAAAATGAGGGAAACGCAGTGCTAGCAGCAGCCTGCCATTCAGACATCTCATGTGTTACACATGAGCAAATCCAGCCAATTTAAATGTCTTTTGCGGTGGTTGTTTTTGATCATCAGGAGCATGGGCTGCCCAAAAAGCAAGGCAGGTGCTGGGTTCCTGCGGTTTCGGGGTTCCGGCGTGCTGGGGTTGCGCTTTGCTCGGCTCCAGCTCCGTCGCTCCCGTTCCTCGGGGCGAGCGCGCTCCCGGCGGGGCGAGCGCGCTCCCGGCGGGGCGAGCGCGCTCCCGGCGGGGCGAGCGCGCTCCCGGCGGGGCGAGCGCGCTCCCGGCGGGGCGAGCGCGCTCCCGGCGGGGCAGCGCCCGCACCGCGCCCCGCCAGCCGGCCGCGCCGCGGGGCTGCCCCGCACGGGTCCCGATGCTCCTTTCAAGTTCATTTCACCCATAAAGGTCTCCAAAATGATGTCAGAGCAATACTGTGTAGCTGGTCGAAGTCACGATTATTCCCCCTCCCCGCCCCGTGACACAGCTACACCACAACTTTCTAAGCGTCACTTGGAAAACCTTATTCTAACCCAAGCCTCTTTCAAATAGGAAACTATGAGGTTTCTCAGACTGAATTTTTATCCTCAGAATAAATCAAAACAAACAAGTTCCTGACCCAGAAAAATCAAAACCTTTGTTGCCCATGTTGAAAATGATGGCAGATTAAATTTGTTTTTTCAGTGACCACAGCAAGATCTTTCAAAAATAACCCCCTGCAAAAATTCTTTTATAAAAAAATGTCATTTCCATTTTGTGTTCCGTGTAAGTGATAAACAATATTACTCAAGCATATAACAGCCTAAGTGGGAGAGTTTTCAAAAGAAGCTGGTTTTGTGGTTATTACTTGCCAGAATATTTTTAGAGAGGGAAAAGCCCAAAATGAAAACAATGACCTTCCAAATAAAGCTACATCAAAAAGACAACAGGAGAAGTCAGACAAGACCAATCAATCACAAATATCTTCCAAAACAGAAGTGTCTACAAAACTGCAGTCAAGTTATTGAAGTTCAAATTATGCGTCTCTACGCCAGCCACTATTAGGCAAGAAATTCAAAGCATGCATTTTAAGACACCTTCTTTTTGTTTTTCTCATCCTTGTCTCTCCTACTCTCTAACCAAGTGAACAAACCATGAAATTATCTAGCTCCAAATCAACCCATCCATGCAATTATCTCACATTCCTGTGCAAAGTTTTATTGCCTAGCAGAAGTAAAATTAAAAGCTTTACTTAAAAGTTTGAAAGTTATCAAAAGTCCATTTTACAGACTGAGAAAAAAATAGTATTGTTCATATGTATAGATTTCATCACTGATTGAAGTCTCTCAGTATGTTTGAAAAGGAATAAATTAAATCCACAAAGTTATTCTCCGAGCAGGAATGTTTTAACCTAACCAACAGAATCTACTTCTCCTGAAATAAGGCCCTTTTTCTACTATTGTGCATAATAGAAGCAAAACTCTTGCAGATTACATTGGACCATCAGCAAATACAATTTACAAATGAAGAAAAAACCTACCACCACAAAAACAACAACAACAAAAAAAAACCCAAACAAACAAACAAACAAAAAAAACAAAAAAACCCATGAAAAAAACACAACCAAAAACTTGCCAAGGTGAGACTTAGGGACCTAAAAAGTATGTGACATGCAGCATCCTTCAGCCTTTTCCTTTCTTTTGGGTAAAACCACAGCACTAAATCACATGCAGCTGGACAGTTGAATAAGAGGACTGCGTGCTGGTAACAAGAGTGACTTCCCTGAGCAATCTGGTGTCATCCAGCGAGGACAGCAAGAATAGCCCTCTGCTCCAGTGGCCCTTGGCAGGCTGTAGGCACAGCCAGGCATGGCAGTGAGTAGCAGCTCTACAGAGGCAAGGTCACAAGTTGATTCAAGAGATGGAATGAGGAAACACACGATGCAGCCAGAGGTTTTGCAATTTCATGGGTGGCTGAGATTTCCCACTGGATTCCATTCTCTCCTTGCACTGAGAAGGAGACATGGATCTCCCACCCACGCATTGCATAGCTGCTCTGATTAGAGGGTACAAATCTGTTTAACTGGACATTTGTAGAAAAAGAATATTGCTCTCATTAGAGAGAAGGAAAAAACCCCAACAAAGCTCAAAAAAGCCACACAACCGGAATATATCCAATTCCATTTTAAGATACAAGACATGCAAGATTTAAAACATATAAGACACTCAATTATCTTTTTGACTCTACCTTTTTTTTGATTGACTCTACCTTTTTAAAAACACAAAATTAATTCTTTTGTCCTCAAGTAAAACTAACCTCCTATGACATGCAGACACTATGCTACACAGGCATTTGCTCTTAAAAACTGCCTGGAAAAGTAGTTTTCAGTAGTTACACAAGTTCTCAACAAAAATACAGATCTGCTTGTGTTCTGGACTTGGTGAATGATTAATGTAATTTGAAATCTAATCATAAACCCATTGCCACCTAAATATTTTAATGGAACTGATAAGTAGGACACACTTTCAGCTAAAGAACTTCAATGCAGCACCTTTCTGCTGAGAAAATCTGAGTTTTAAAACAGAAAAGGTAATACATACAAAGAAGAGTACTCTGGAGGAAAATAAAACCTTTTAAGATGAATGATTGAAATGTTTCATACTGCTGTTTCAAAAAGAGACTGCTCAGTTGACCAAAAGAAGATGTAGTTTATTTTAAATACCACAGTATATTTTGCTTTTCCACCTGTAGGTGAAATGTATCCTATGTTCTCTGCTACTATGTAATCATGATTAGATTAGACGGTTTCTTCCAGTAGTGGTTACCATCCGCCACATTCTTTGAGAAACTAGTGGCAGAACCAGCTATGGGAGGGTAGGGGAGTGGGGATTCTGTTGTTAAATGGTAGGAAATATACCAATAAGGCATTTACCTACTGACTTTATGCCTGAGAGGTGTTAAAATTGCTCTTGAAGCTTTGGTTTTTGTGTGCTCAGTGGGCAGAGGGGTAAAAGCCACAGCATCATGGCATGAACACACCAAGTAGGATAAGAAGAATGCAGCTGGTATGCACTTTTCCAGTTGCCTATGTAGAAATGGGGAGGAATTCCTGCTAACTACAAAATAAAGAGACAGACAGGAGAGTGTGAAGGTCACCTTCATACTCTGTGCTCCAGTGAAAACAGAAGTTTAAAAGCCAACCAACAAGTGAAAGCAACTTCTAAAGCCACAAACAAACTTGAGATATGGTTAGCAGATATCCACATGTCAGGTCTGCTGTGGAGATGACTTGTGATCTGAACTAAAAACATGGGCAGGCATTGTGTGTTGTACACCCATGTGGACTGTCCTCCCTTCCCTTCTGCCCCACGAGGTCCTTCATTCCAGAAACCAGAGAGCTCTGCCTGCAGCCCTGCCCAAGGCTGGCCAGGGTTCTGGATACCCTACGGCATCTGACCATGGAATGATCTATGGCATCATTTAAATGGCAGCATGCTCGGCACAATTCAGGAGAGCAGCGCTGCCTTATATAGAAAAGGAGTTCAGCACGTTTTTGCTGGTAAGGCATTTTACAATGTTTGGTATTAAGCATTAAAGGTGCTTAACTTGAATTGGAACATACCCATTTGAACATTATCAATTAATAATGCTGTGCTGAAGAAACTATGATCATTCTCCAGCAAGAGTGACTGCCAAATTAAATGGGGGATCAATTAATGTGGTGCAAGGCTCCTCCCAGGCAACTCAAGAGCACTGAGAGGCTACATGTTTCACCCAGTGCTTGAAGAGATGTGAACAAGCATAGCTGGTACTGTTGTTTTGACCTGGTACTTCCATGTCCTTGCCTTTGAGTCAACCTACATCTGCAGGAGTTGTAATTTCCCGCTACAGGAAAATAAAAGATGCTTCTCTGACTGGAGCATTTCAATATCCCCTCTCTGGGAGGAATGAGGACAATGTGGCTGGTTTATAACAACGTGCTATCTGGCAGAATATGTGATTTCAAAGACAAGAGCATAAAGATAGAAAACAGGCAGAAGGGGAGTGAATAAGATTTCGAGCAAGAGGCATTTGAATAGTAAAATGATGAGATGCATATGAACTTCAACTTAGAAAGCCCCACATCAGTACATGGGAATGAAAAAAAAAATATGGAAAGATACTTTCAGTTAGAAAGGATAGACTTAGCTTGATTAAATTAATGCCTACACTTTCCACCCCCTTTCCTTCCCAGTCACACCTGCTACACTGTATCTACATTATATGCCAACAGAACCAAATTATCCATTTAGAGGACTGTTTACCTGTCAGTTTATTTGCAGCTAACACAAAATATGAGGGATCTTGCTAAGAAATTCAGAAGGGACCAGGGATAGAAGGGATAGAAGACATGTGGCTTGGCATTCTACAAAATTTGCTTCAGTCTTCTGGCAGTCTCTCTTCTGACACTCACCCACCCCCCTCCCTGTATATTTTACTGGAAAGGGTTCTTCTAAAGAGTGAGTTGGCATCTACAAATACAGCTATTAGACATTACTCCAAGACAGTGAGGCTCATTTCTCTTGCAGGCAAAACATTTCTAATTTTTCCCTGGCATGTTTTATGCAGGCAGAAAGATGGAATACAAAATGCTTTTGCTTGTTTCCCACCTCTCAACTCTCACAGATGGACTGCTCCACAAACAATATGCATGGAGTTTATGAGCATAAGTTTTTGGTTGCACCATGAACTGCCAAGGGTCACTCTAATCTGGGTTAAGAAATTTACAGCTCTTCAGCCTGTGAGATAGCGAGGACTGTAGGTATAAAATTATTTAACTGGAATATTTACTCCTGCTAACCTATGTGCCTTGGTAGCTAAATATTTTCTTTGTCATCCATAAACTTAAAGAAAAAAAGTCTTGATGAAGAAAGCCTACTTTGATAAAGGCTGTTCATCTAGGCAAGGATATTGTAACTTATAATGTTACCATATTTTGATAATACATACTCATAAAAAACATCTAAGTATTTCTGGACTTGATCTTCTACAGTTGACTCTTCTAATTCCTCAAAGGTGAATCTGTGAGATCAACAAGGTTTTCCTGTTTACTTTAATGAATGCCTATAAATAATGAAGGCAGCTTACCCCTATGTGCTCTGGAGGGACTGTCATCCATCAAGCCAATGGTATCTGGTCAAGCAACTTTCAGACATTAGATTAAATTCTATTTGGAGAGGACTCATCAGATTTTGCATCTCCTCCCTTGTAAGAAACGTGGCATCTCCCCCACTGATCAGGAAAGGAGTTGACAGGAAAATATTCTCTCAGCCATTCAGTATTGTTAGCAGAGCAGCAGAGAGGAGAATCATGGGTTTGCATAGGCATAAACTAGGCACAAATCCCCTGGTAGAACTGAGATGCAAAGCAACTGTGAAAAACAGAGAAGATTGATGTTGAGAGCTACAGTTAGTGAGTTTTAGGGACAAAGCTCCCCATTCCCCAAGGGCATTAATAAGACACTCAAATGGCATAAGTAATGCATTGAGATGCTGCATAAAATCACAATATTTTTGAAAAATGAAAAGGTGTCCTCTCTCAAGGGATACTCAAATAAAGATATTATGCATTTAATTTAAAAAATATGCAATATGCAGGTACTGTTCAAATACATAGCTGACTACCATAAAACTAGTTTATTAACCCTGGACAAAACATTATTTTTTTACTTTTTCTTTCTCAAATATTTACTTTTCCAAATTCCCAAAAACCAAAACTAAACCCAGGAAATATCTCCTCCCACCTCCCCCACGCACTTTCTCAGTCTTTCAAGTTGTCCTGTGAAGAAGCAATATATGGCTTTCTTTTCCAGTTACCCCTTTCAGAGTCAGAAGTTTAATTTCAGGGCAATCTCCCTTTAAATTAAAATGAACCTGCACATGGTGCTGCACATTCTAGAAAAGACTGACAGGTATTTTGGTGTATTTCTTTAAAAACAGTAAGAAATAATTTGCACCCACCATTTTTTTATTAGTGTTTATAAAGTCAAATGGCAGCACTTATGTTTTAATAATATGCAATAAAGAGAACATCGTTTTCCAATGACTAGTCTAAATTAGCAACACGGCTGAACGCTAAATGCATAAATATTTTATTCCAAAACACTTACATAGCCCGTGGTTTATAGCTCAAGTAAGCTGCACATTTAGAGCTGACCTGTGATGATCAAACCACAGTACATTAATTCTGAAATATATTTAATACTATTTCTGCTTTCAGAAATACTTACAATACTTACAAAAGAAAAAATAAAAAGATGTTCCATCTTAACCGTATACCTGTGATCATGAGGCTAGCTTTGAAGTCCATCATTACACATTTCTCTTTCAAATACTGTTAGAAATAATTTGTTCTTTTTGCATCAGCAATTGCAGTAGGTTTCTATCAATCCTTGGTGACAAACTACAGCTTAGAATTATGATATAACCTGAAAGCAGATTTAGGATGCTAAATTGCAGCACAGTGTTTTAGAGGATTCTGTTTCCCAGCAAAGCCCTAATAATTATTAAGAAGAGCTAACTTTGATGGTATGCATTCAATATGAGTTGGACATGAATTCAGATCACTGTTATAAATCCAAATAAATTTGGAACAATAATTTGACTTTCAGGTTTACACCAACATCAAATTCTCAGCCCCAGGATTAATGGGATCACAAGAACATCAAGAATTTTTTGATTCTTTCGAAGCCTTCCTCCTTCTCTACTGGAGGAATTCTGTGGTTTTCAGAGGAGATGGTAAATGATTCACAAAGTACCCAAAACAGAAACAAAATACAGTAACACTGATTCAAGATGTTTTCTTTTCAGGAAGGTGGCTCTTTTTTTGTTACTCAGGGCTCAGTCTTATGAATGCTTAACAAAGTCGTGGCTCTCCTCCCTCTCACACAGTGTGACAGCTTCAGTACTGATACGCTAAGAGATATCCACCTGTCCTATATGGAAGTATATATTCAAAGGTGTCCTTTCTCTTCTGAGTAGTTTTGAGTACTCCTTTTGATCCACAAACATTTGGACTCATCAAGTAAATTTTAGTAATATTATAGAAGATATGAGAATATATAAACACTTGCACATATTTAAGGACTGCTCAGAACGCTTTTATAGTCAAGGTTTTTTTCATATCCAAAAATGTGATTTAAAGCATGATGTTTAATCTCTAATGTGAAAGGGTAGGGTGGTAGGAGGAGCCTCACTTCGTGGCTTAAAATTTAACCTCAGAATGCAGTTAAAAATATACGGAAGCTTGGAAGCTGATAATTTATCAGAACACTTGTCTGCATTCCAAGGCTGCTTTCCAAAGCATAATTTCATTAGTATGTTATTCTGGGGGAAGAAATCACTGTAAAGCTTAAAAGAAAGCTTCAGGTTTTTTTTTAACATTATCTTGCTCAACTAATGAGCTAACATTCCCTTTCAATTAATTCTCTAATTTGCCCAGGCAGTTAGCAGATATATACATCTTAATATTACTAGAGACGCCTTTCAAATTATTCCTGTGTATATACTTTTTTAATCCTTTTTGAGCCAGCGACTAAAAGTTGTTTTTAACCACATCTTGCCCTTTCATCTAGTTTAAATATAACCAGCTTCAAAATAAACCTACCCAACAGCCTCTCACTTCAATAGATGCAGTTCTGAAGCTAACAAGGGCCAGGGCGAATTATTAACACTGGGCTGATCACTGCATACAAAGACCGATGCAAGGCCGTGTTTACATCCTTACAGGTGTGGTTACTTAACGGGAGAGAAGGGGACTGAAGAACAAGAAGAGAAAACATTACACCAGGGCAGCAAATGCCTTAAGCCCTGGGGTGGGTGATAGTTAAGCCATGATCAGAGAGAGGAAAATAAAAGAGAGAGAAGAGCTTGGAGGGAGCAGGGCTGGGATGCAGAAAGCAGCCAGAGTAACAAGGTCCTGCAGGAGGAGGTTGCAAGGAGGAGTCAAGCCGCACAGAAAACCACAAAGTCCCACCCCAGCTGGAGGTGGTCCCTGACACTAGATGTTGTCCATGCAGACTGTCCCTCTCCCCCAGTCACGGCTGGGCCCCGCTCCCCATCTCTCCTTCCATGTTCTCGGACAGTGGAGAGGAGCCGAGGGCAGTCAGGATTGTCCCTGATCTGAGGCTTGGTCTGGAGAGTGGCTCACACAGAGACCCCGCTGACCCTGCTTGTTCCTGCCCACACAGCACTCGCTGCAGTGGCCCTTTCTGACCAACCAGCTGCCTCCTATATGCATAGATTTATTTTTTTTTTTACACCTATGCAGTTGATCCAAAATATATTAATTTGGCATTGAAGTAGGATCCATTTCCCCAACAAGGGCTGTCCTGCTCAAGGCTTGAGAGTCCTCTCCACTCCAATGTGCCGGAGAGATTGTTGACTCTACACCAACATTACATCATACCTAGCAAGTTTTAAACAAACCCAGATGTCCCTGAAGGGCTACATGATTTATGTGCATTAACAGCCTTAGAAATAAATTTTGAAAGCAGGCACGATCCCACAGATGCCTAGAAGTCCTCCTGCCTCTCAGCTGTGCTCCAATTTTGGAGCTATGGAGCAAATGTTCAGAGTTGCAGCCACCCACAGGAAGCTTCACCCACACATTCCCCCTGACAGACAGAACTGTATTCAAAATCAACACCCCAGAAGCACAACCAGCAGGTTATGCCAGTTGTATTTATCATCCACAACTGTGCTGCCACAGCCTAAACTAATCATGCAGAAAAGCACTTACTCTTGTAGCTTCAAAAGTCAGCTCAGGCTCCAAATTTTAAAGAAAGCATTTTGATCCTTCTAACTTCCTTCTCCATCTGAGACATCCTGAACACACTGTAAACTCATGAACATATTTAGGCCAGATTCCTTTGTACTTCATTCTTAACACATGTAACCCACAAAGAGACAAGCCACCAGTCTGTGCCCTAACTTTTCCAGCTGCTCCGGATGCTCAGAGGGAAGCAGCAGGTTTAAGGAAGTAGGGCACAAGAGCACACCATTCTGAACAATACATATTGCACAACCTTATCAACTCCTATCTCCTAGGGATGGCTGTATAACATGCTGCAATTTTGGTTTTACTACTGGCAAACTAATGCACCTCAACCTGAAAATGGTCTCTCACATTTGTACATTTACCTCATTACGTCAATTTAAATAATCCTGACCTGCTAAAAATCTCAAAGCGCCCATAAGCATGCAAACCCCAAATTTTTGGTGCAATTTTTGAATGCCATTGTTAAGTGGCTGACTGCTAACAGATGCAACAAAGTATATCTCTTGTTAATGTTAAAGGAGCAGTAGAAACATGTCATCTTAAAGGAAAGCTTAAAACATTGAATATATTGCTTAAAACATTAAATATATTGAGTCTATCTGTTGGGTTCCTAAGATTTACTGGGGTTTTAAGAACCTTTCCTTGAGTAATCATGCCTTGGGCTGGAAAAAAAAAAGAGTTCTCTCAAAAGGCAAGTAACTTCTCTCATTCACTTGTAACAAACAAAGATGTGAAATGCTGAGTACCACTAGAAAGAAAAACAAGTTCAGGAAGAACTGTATCCACTTATCTTTAGAGGCATAAAGATTTTCAGCTGCTTTTCACTAACTCAAAAGATTTTTATCCTTCTGACTTTTGTTTGCTTCTCTGGCTTCCATTTTTTCTTTTCTCTTCCTGCACCATATTCCATCCTTTTATAACTGTGCACAAGGCTGGTATCCTGTCTCTTTCTGCCTCTACTCCTTACTGGATGAAGCAAACTGAGCAGCTGTCTCTGGGTGACGATGAAAAGTAGCCCCAGCCTGTTCTACCACCATCCACATTTTCTTTTCCTGTACATAGAAACCCATCCATCAGCTCATCATAAAGCGGTTTTACTTCTGCTAAAGTGTGCAGTTGCTTCAGGATTTGGGGTACGATCCCTCAGGGGAGTTTCTACAGTAATATTTAACATGAGCCTTGTTATCATTCTTTTTTTCATTATTCTTTTTCTTTTAATAAGCTTCCTGACATTTTGCTGTGTAAGTAAACAAATACACACATCAAAAATAGACACTGCAGATATAAGAGAATACTACCCTTAGATGACTACTTTGATAAAACTGAATTGGACTGCCCACTACTTTTGAATTACAAGTTAAAAGACACAGTAAATGATTGTTTTCTTGATATATAGAGAATAAATAAACAAGGTGGTCTGCAGCTTAATAAAGAATTGCTTTTCATGTAATTCTATATATTCTCCTTTGCTCTCATTTTCCATATCCAAGCGAACAAAACAACGACAGCTGAACTGAATTAGTGAGCATCCAAAAATATCCAGCCCATCTTTCTTAAAAACACAGAGGGATGTTTCTAGTTTGCCAAAAAAGAAGCAGTATTTTTAATACTGCGCTCCTCAAATAAACTGCCACTGTCTGAATTACAAACTACTGTCTTAGGGAGATAAAACAAAGAACATGTGAAAATACAGCCATGTATAGAATGAGCAGCATGGGAATCAGTTGGCAGCCATATCTATACCATCCCCCATCATAATGTTACTAATTTTTATTCAAACCAATGACCTGTAAAGTCAAGACGCTTTTGCCAGAGTAAAATCTCAGTGTCTAACATGGGATTTGTTAGGTTGTTTTGTTTTGTTTTATATAAAACTTTTCCTCCTTATTGCCAACTTGGAGTCATCTGCAGGTATTTTTACCTTCCAAGACCAAGCTGAAATTTTTCCATTGGATTAGGGGCAGAGGAGACAGCAATGGTAAACTTCATGTTGAGGAATTCAAGAGAAACAAAAAATTTGGAAGCACTAGTCATGCTGGAATCCATATATTAACATCAGAAGACATCCTCTTGTGTGGTGGCAGGGTCCAGAGGACACATATTTGAAATACTGAACCTAGTCATTTATTTACAACAAAAACATAGCTAAAGCCCAGTTTCAAAAAAAACTGCAGGAATCTTAACTGTTGCAAACTTATTTCTGAGCCAGCACAATGTGCACTTAGGCCATATAATGAGTATTTACAAGAGCAAAGATATTTTCCATCATCTTCAAAGGGAGTTAGAAATCACGTATGAGTGGTTTAAACTGGAAGAAGTCCATGCATAAAAGAAAAGAGAACTTTATGGTTGGCCACGATCA
The DNA here is from genome assembly GCF_048771995.1 of Taeniopygia guttata. Lineage (NCBI taxonomy): Eukaryota > Metazoa > Chordata > Aves > Passeriformes > Estrildidae > Taeniopygia > Taeniopygia guttata. The sequence continues at coordinate 19,821,630 of NC_133025.1, forward strand.
TGGAACTTCCCTCTTGCAGGAGAGGATTAAAATAGAACCACCGAGACAAGTAACTACAACGTGCAGCATTTGGAGATACCTTCTCATGGATAATACATGCAAATTAATTAAGCAAGAGACTTTGTTGTTTCTATACTGTGATCATTTCTGGTTTTAAATGCCTGGGTGGTGTTTGGAAACCATGGGCAAAAGGTAACTTGGTAGGATGACAAAACAGATTTGGATTTTGAGGTAGGGCAGGGCACTAAAATAAAGTGGTATCTTCCTACCATACAAATGTAGATATGTTTTGAGAGAGAAAAAAACAATTACAGTGCTGTAGGCTGAACTAGAAGCATTTGTCTCTCTTTTTTTTTTTTTTTTTTAAACGAAACAAAACACCTCCAACCATTGGATCTCCTTCTGTTTTGTTTTGTTGCCTGCCCAAACACACTTTAAAAAGACAAGGAAGCCATTGAAGGGCCATACAAGGCTCACTGGGTAGCAAGGCAGGAAGGTGTAACAATGGCCAGTGCTCAGAAGCCTCCCTTCCAACAAATTAGTCGGGTTTATAGCTTTGAAGGACGCCTCACACCCGATCCTGATGGCAGGGCTGTTTGCCAGGCCTGGGGAAAGAAGATCAAAGGGCAGCAGCATTTCAAGAGTAGGAAGCACTGAGCAAGTTCAGAATCACTGCCCTGTGCCTCCAGGAAAACAAGCTGGCTGGCTTGGAGCACCAGCATAGGAAAAGCTGCACCATCTGATAAAGAAGCATGAGCAAGTCAGATTGGTCTGAAATACAGGCATATACATCCCTTTTTGCTCTGCTGAAGTGCAAAATACAATTTTGCAAGTGAATCAGGGACAGTTTTTGGAAGGACTGTTCCACTCGCTCCAGCCAGCTGCTAAATGAGACTCTGAAACAGAGAAAGCTGTACAGGTACCCACCCATCAGACCTGCTGGGCCCCCGGGGCAGAGCTTGGAGGCTGTCCCCTGACAGGCTGCTGCACTGGAGGATGCATTTGGGCAGAGGACAAAACGCCCCACTTTATCCAGTATCCAGCAAGAGCTGAGAGAAGGAAGGTATGCAAATGGTCCAGGAAAATGTTTCCTTTCAGAAGCGAAAAGCCACAGATCAAAGCTTACTTTTTCTGCTATTACCCTGTATCAAAAAATATGCCTGCAATCATGAGTCAGAGACCTTTAAATAATGTATTATAGGCCCATCTATTTCGAAAAGTGCATTTCGGTACTAAATGAATAAAGATATTAGCTTTATATATATATATGTGTATGTATATGTATTTTATATATATAAATCACTACTTGATGTATAATGAATTAAAATAAAACACATGCAATGTATCTTTGGAAAGATTCCATCTGAAACACAACTGAAAAGGCTAAGAATATTTAGTTAGGAAAGAAAATTAATAAAATTAAATCATAAACAATATAGACCCAGCACATCAATTTACCTTGCTAATAAAAGAAAATACATTTTGAAAAGAAAATACATTGCTCAAGTGACTGACGCTGTCATCAAGACCATTAAATCAACACAACAGAGACAAAGACCAGACAATGCTGGCAGGAATGAAATCAAAAGCAGCAGCCTATTTAGAGGATCGAAATTCAGATATAAGTGGGGCTTTGGACAAGTTCTTTCTTCAAGGGGTAGGTGGAGTGGTACAGTATTACCACTGCCCCCCAACACGTGCCATGCTGCCCCAGCACAGCCCACAGAGGAAGCCCACTAAAGCCCTGTGCCTTTTTCCACCAGATCATTTCTTTGCTCTATCACAGGAAGTATCTCCTGTTACTGCAATTCTCTTTGGGCACAGGAGTTATTTAGAGTTATCCAGTGGAGCTCACATCACCTTGGATGGGAGCAGACCTGTCACAGGAGGACAACTATGGCTCAGCTGTTCTGCCTGGCCAGCTCTGCCTGCCCACACCAATGTCCTCCAGCAGCTCAGCTGTTCATGGAATAGACACAGAGCTTTAGCCTCATTCACACTTTTCCTCCTGCCTGCTGCAGGATATCCTGTATTTTCATATAAGAATAGTATGCATGCTGTGTGAGACTAAGCATAGGTGGCAAACCGCACTGATATTGGAGAGAAAAATCCTTTGTAACATATTACAGGTGCAGAAATTGTTACTGTCCTAAACATTTCCGTCCTTGCCTTCTGTGCAAAGCTTTAGACAATCTTGAGGATAAACAACTTTTCAGAAGGCCACCACCAGCCATAAATACAATTCATGGAAGGTAGACGTCAAAATTATTTTGATCTTAAATAGTGCATCCCATTTTCTGCTTTATTGTGAGTATAAAAGATATGTGAAATATAAGATAGTCTCAAAACATCAATTTGTACTGAGTTCCCCAAGCATAGCAGGGAAAAGGCTAATGTTAGAGAAGAATAATCTGCTTACTACATGTATTGGTAAAGCTTTTCTGGCACTACTGTGCAAGGGTTCTAAGGAAAAGGATATGAACAGCTTATTTTTGAAGTACTTCACTAAAATCAGCTCCAGTTTGAATATTCAAACTTCAAAGCAATCTTTTCATAGCCAAGCTTGCCTCCAAGAAGAAAATAAACAAGGAAGGGGCAGGAGAAAGGACCTCACAGATCAACTTTGCCACGTGAGCTGGGGGCACAAGCTAAATAGTTTTTGGTACCTATTTATTTGTTAATAGAAACATGGGAGAAGAGACATAGGTCCCTGCTCAGCTGTTTCATTGCTGAAACAAAAATGCTGGACCACATATTTCCTAATATTCCACAGCAATAGCATTGCAAATAGCTCTCACAGGGAGCCAACCAACCTCTCTTTATCAGCTGAGAAAACTAGGGACTTGGAGAATGCAGTTACTTTTTTCCAGGATGAAGAGCTCAAGGGCTGCAGTGGATAATACTCTCAGGTGTTCATTTTTCCTCTGCTGATTATGAAGAAAGCCTGGATTCTTCAGTTTCTACTGTACTTGTATTTTCACCAAGAAGCATTTCATTCCATTCATGAAGAAAAACAAGCAAAGCTCTCAGCTCCCAAACCGGAACATTCTTGTCAAAGAATTTAACACATTAGACTGTCAAGATTCAGGAGACTTGATGTGAAAGAACACAACTAAGCAGTGATGACAAAAGGGTAGCTTGACAGCTTATTGACTGAGAATGGCTTTCACACCAGGAGGAAAAGAATAAACATTTTTTTTTTGCATGCCAGATATGAAACATGCACTAATATAAATAACCATACAGATGGCTAACTCTATAGCAGACCTTACGGATAATTGCAGGGCAAAAAGTAAGTTCTAAGCCACAAAATACTTTTTAAGCATTTGGCCATCATCTAAGATCATGAGGCAAATGGAAAAGTTGGAGATCAAGGATAAGATTTTGAATGCAGAGTCCAGAGAGTCGAGTCCCTCTGAAAAAGCTTGGAGCCCTCCTGCTTACTTCCCTAATGATGCAATTTGGCTTAACAAAACCAATTCTGTCTCCTCAGAAGCCCTGCTTCTGTTATGGCATGCTACATGCCATGACATAATCAATTCTCTGTTCTGTTCTAAACTCAAAAAATAGTTTTGTGTTAGCCTACACAGTTTCCAGAAAGTTACACTAGGTCAAGCTCTACACAGAAGAAATGTCCCTGTTCTGAAGTGCTCTGCTAAATTTTTATCTATCCTCTTTCTGGCTTCTTACTATTCCTACTTTTCTGTTACGAATTGTTGTTTTCTGATGTGTCAGACTAATTGAATATATGTCATGCAGAAAGGCATGACATTTATTCAATTTTATTTGCTCTCCTGTCCAGCTGTAACCAATCCCTCTGTCACTCTTCTAAATATTCTCCTTCCATTTTAAAGCTTGCTACAGCATTTGTGTTGCTCTTAGTGATGTGTGAAATTCTCTCATTCCCTTCTCCTTAGCAGCCCCTGGCTACATGCATCCATGCAAAGTAGAAATGTTGACATAAGGTACAGGATGGAGAGGAGTGTGATCAGAGTCTGAGAACGCCACCTCAAGTGTCCATGAAGAACTCAAATTACAAGATTTACAAGGGGTGCACTGGTTGATCTGAGAAGCTGGATGCTGCCTGCTGCTTCAAAAAAAAACCCAAATAACTGTTTTTTCAAGGTGTTACCAAGGGATGTATATCCGTTTATAGAAGCACATAACACATTGGTGGCCCATGACCCAGGCTAAAACTAAACTAGGAAGAGAATTAATAGAAACCATTTTGCATCAAGACTCAAGGGTCTACAATTAAAAATAAGGGATTTTCTTCTCTATAGTTTGCCAATACTTTTTGGTAGTTATGAATGAGCCACCCTTAAACAGTGTGCATGGATAGCATCTTTAAGCAGGCTCTTTCATTCCTTTTTAGGAACATCAGCAACCATGATAAAAGCAACTTCAAGTCACAATAAATACCTTGTTCCCATTTAATTCATGTTTTTTCAATACAATTGGTGTGTAAGAGGCCAGAGGAAAATAAGTTTGTATACTACAAAGTATACTCGGTATACTCAGAGGCAGGAATGGGGAATAGAATGAAGCCTCTGAATCCAGGAGGAAATGGGCAGTGACCTGCTACATCACTTACACAAACAAGTCTCTGGGGCTGCATGGGATCCACCCAAGGAATCCACTGAGGGAGCTAGGAGAATGCTCACTGAGCCACCTTCCATAATTTACCAGCTAAGCAGGGAGGTCTCAGATGACTGGAAAGTACAGATGGGCTGAGATGGGATTGGCAGAATGGTATGTAAACCAACCAATTAAAATGAATACAATCTTTTAAGCTTTACCTAAGCTTAGCTGCATTTCAATTTGTAAACACCACCTTGAAAGTCTTATCAAAGACCCTTGTGTAGTACACTATTTTTCTAATAACCAAATCTCTCTTTCTCTCCCTCATTCCCTCACCTCTAAATACAGTAGAAAACTCTTAGAGGAGGAAACAATAGACAAAACTCACAGGTGAAAGAAATCTTCTTGATACACACTGTAATGCTACTATCCAGAGCACAGCAACCACAGCTTAACACGTGTTTTTGTTCAAGATTAGAAAAATTCCAATGAATGTTTCTTTTTTTTATCAGCACTAAAAATATTCCATTATCCTCATGTCAGCAGTTACACATTTTCAAAACAGAGATCTCCTATTAGGCTGGTTTATGATCAGCAAAAAAAAAATTTGCAGTCTTTTGCTTTCCAGATCCCTTCCTCCAAACACCAACCACCAAGCATTGCTGATATCTTTAATTTCAAAAAAAGTTTTACTTTGTCCAAACAAACATGGAAATCAGTTTTTATTCAATTATTAAATGAACTCAAGAGTTAGAGTTAAAAAGGTCTGTCTTCGTGAAGCTGTTCTTGTCTTTTCAGGTTAAACATATTCTTTTGCATTTAAATTGGATAGTGGTCATGGTTTGGTTTGGTTTTCAAAGCATGATTCTAATCCAACCACTAAATAAAAAAATAAATCCATAACTGAGCTGTAGCTCAGTGTGTGCATATGTAAAACTGTGCATACTGAGACCATGTAGGGCACTGTTGATCTTGGATACTCAAAGGAATTTTATTGAAAGTTCAATGATCTTCAGTGGTGACTCCCACAACCTCTTAATTTTCTGTGTTACCTCAGGACAGTTCATGTCCAGCAAAATGAAAAAAACCAAAAAAACTGAGTCTCAACTCAACTTGTTCCCAGATAAGTTTTTCCATTTCTCCTCTTAAACTGACAAAATCTAGTGAACTGGGGAAAAGAGAAGGACTACAGGGAAGGAATAGCTTTCTTCAGGAAGTATTCCAAGCTCATCTGCACTTTAATGTAGTCCTTTCTTGGGACAGAAAACCCATTCAGAATGTCAATCTATCAAATATGGGAGTATATAAAAGATAATGAGAGCACTGTGGGGCAAAAAAAGGGAAAAAAAGTAAGACAGTGCATTTTGCAAGCCATCCCTATTTGCACCAGTGTCCTTGCTAAGGGGTTGCCACTGAAGAGGAAAGTTAGGCACCACGGACTACCCATCACCAATAGATACCAACATCTGTGTGACATCTACTTGGGGCCAAAATCAAACCTAAGTCTGGTGAAGGAAGGCTCTCCACTGCAGCACCATTCTCCACAGTCCTTCCTCTTTCCAAACCAAATTTAAGCAGTATGAACAGAGGTACTGTCAGCCAACTAGACACATTAAGAAACGGTATGGTAATCACATACATATTAAAGGAGGAAGTTGAAGCCAAGATTTTATAGTATGATAAATGGTTTCTGGATGTACAGTTCAAGGTACTGTGAAGAAATGCTGAGTTCAGCTTCTGGAGGGAAAAAAAAAAAAAAAAAAATCAGGCTCCTTTAAGCTAAACCAGCTTTGGGTTCCCCAAGCACTGTTTTGGGATGCTTGCCATGAAGACCTTGAGAGAACCACCTTCTACCTTGGGAAATGAATTAAGCTGCAATACATCACATTTAAAAGCTGGTGCCCTTGCTTCGGGTTGCACTTCGATCTTTGCTCAGCCAGCCTCTGGGATGGGGTGAACGTGCATTTGGAGATGGGAAAAATAAAAGGTCTTTCCTGCGGGCCTGGACAGGTGAGTGAGTTTCCATGAGGTAAGCAAGGGCGTGAGCCATGGGCGTGCTGCAACGGCCCCAGTGCCTGCTCCTCCCCAGGGGTGCACGCAGGGCACCCTGCTGCCAGCACGGGCACGGTGGGAGCATCCCTGCTCACCCTGCAGCTCCCGGCCCGCCCTGCCTCAGTGCCCACGCTCAGCGGGACAGGCTGGCTGCCCACCCCAGCCTGGCCGTGCTGAGGGGAGCGAGCACCACTGGAGGAGAGCAGTGGGCTCATCGGGAGCAGGGTGGGCTTGGCCTGCCTGTGCTGTGTGAGGGCAGGGTAGGGCAGCTGATTTGCTGGTGGTCACTGTGAGGAATGGGGTCCAACACCACCCGAGAGCATTTGGCTTTGGGCTAGGTCACTGTACGCCCCTCACATACCAATGATCACTCAACCATCAATCAAATACTGTTCACTTTGTGACACAACAGCTACAGCTTGGTATTCACAGAGGTCTCTCTGCTCTCCATCTCTGCTCCTCAAACCTGGGACCGACCTTTGTTCACCTTCAGAGCAGCTTTTCTCTCCAGGCATCCAGTATGGGTGGCAACCAGGGCCTTCTGGCTGAACACCCAACAGAGCAAGTGCCCTTCAGCAACAACCCAGTGGTATCAAGTGCCCACCTGGGCACTGCACTGACCTCCACTACCTTGCTTCCTTGATGGGCTGGGACTCTGAAAGAGCTGAGGAACACCTTGGCTGTGCTTGTGGAAGGAGCAGAGATAAGACCAGGTCTGTTTTCATACAAGGCTAAAAGATAAATCAGTAGAAAGGATAAAGGGATAATCTGGACACTGTGATGAGTCTCTGTGCAAAGGCTGCCGAATCCCCGCTGAAAGGGGATTTCAGGGAGCATATGACAGCAAGGAATAGGTGTCTCAGTCCACTGAGCTTCAAGTCTTTCCCTCTCCTGACATCTAATATGCCCCTCAAAACTGATCTCTGTGGGTGTAGGGGCCATATCAGATAACCACACTGTTTAGCTGCTCCAGGGGATAATTCTGCACCAAAAAGATCCTAACAGCAAGAAAATCAGATCACCTCTGTTCTGGTGCTGCCTGAATACTACAATGCAGCTGGACAAGATGCTTCCTTTGTCTTAATATTTAACTGCTTGTGGATCTTGGATGTGTTTATGGCTCTGTCTGAAACACCTGAAAATGTCTGTATACTAGGCACACTGGACTCATTCAGCAGAGCCCCGTTTTATGAGTGAGATGAAGCTCAGCCTTCTTTCTACACTCACAGAAGACATACATTCAGGCTAAAAAAAAAAAAACCCAAAGCAATCCTTCTTTTGCTAACAGATGCAATCAAATGACACTGGCAGACTGTTCTCTTTTCTTGGTTCTACATAATTTTCCATGCAGAAAATGTTTTATGTACCTCCTGAATTCTTTCTTCCACAGTACTCTGTTAAACTTTTGATTAGAAGACAAAAAATACACTACTCTTGCAATAGCTGTTTCCATGTACAAGTAGGTCAAGGATTTTCTTCATAGCCACAATACCTATAGTACAACTATCCTCCAAAGAGAAACATAAATTCCATGGAATTAGTGCAGCAGCACTGAAATGCATAAGCTGCCAAACCATACAAAAAGTGAATAGATTTGTTTATGGACTAGACAAGGTTTAATTAAACCAGGCAGCTCTGAAGAACAGTAAATCCCCTCTCTTTTTGTCTTCCCCTCCCCCACCCCCCTTTTCTTTTCTAGAGTATCTTTCTCCTGGTGGCTTTCCTCTTCCTAATAATCCCATCACAAATGACAGATATGTTATCAGTCATCACTGGGATTTGACACATTCTTAATACCTGTCATGACAGCTCTGAAGTCTGCATGCTTCTCCATTGTATTCCAAAGCATTTGCAGGAGGTAATGGACACATCAAATACAAGTCAATGGCACTGCTTTATTGAACTGCTGAAGGCTTGCAATATAGAGGGAGATGCTTAAAAAAACTCAATTGTGACTACTCAAAATTATGCACACAGTAATTAAATATAAAGCAGTATATAATGTGGCAGTGGATTGCTATCCCCAAATAGAGTTTCTCCTGGTACCTTGGGTCTCTGTTTCACTTTAATAGAGAGCCTAATGCAGAAGTGAGGTGCAAGTCATGGCTAGAACCAGAGTCAACATGAAAGGTGGACAACTGGATTGATAACGAAGACAGTGGGATTGTGAAGTGTGTCATTCACAGCAACTGTCAATACTGCCAAAGAGTAAATGTGAGTGCAGTAGAACATGAGTTTGAAAAGTGTTTCCCTGATGGGGACACAAGGAAAAGAAAGCATCTTACCACTGAGCAATAAGAACAAGGAACACTAACTAATAGGTTCTGTATGAGTTCATTGCTAATGCCTCTTGATTTCTGCAGACCTCTTAATACAGGTAATTTTGTTTTATTTTGTTCAAGCTCTCAAAGAGCTGCAACAGATACAGCACCCCACAGAAAAAAATCAATACAGAGCTCTCCAAGCAGATAAATTCTCTTTTGATCAAATTCTAGTATTATTTCAGGTGACTCTGGTCATCTATGTGTAATACTTTTCAGGCACCAAAAAAAAATTTTTTTACTTTAACATTTCTTCCAAGCCTTAAACTTGCAAAATCTTTCTCAGTTGAGCCCAGCTGCTGCAAAGCATCATATAGCTACAGTCTCTGCCAACAGCATATGAGCTGCATGACAGCAGTGTGCTTTGCCATTAGTAAATGCAGTGGCTTGTTGTTCTCAATGCATTTACAATTTTGCACAAAAGCAGAAAAAAACCCACCCCCAACAAAAACAAAAACCCCACACAGATTAGAGACAAAGCAGTCCTGTGTAACTCAAGCTCAAGGCCCTTTCAGCAAGGCAATAAAGCCAAGGCAGAATTGTGAGCTGGAGTCAAATGGAAGTGTCCCATTGACATAATGAGCTTTGGAGCAGGTCTGGAGGGAAGAAGACAGGCAAAACACGTTCAGAGACACCTAAGTGATTTCATGTCCTCTGGACACAATTAGTTAACGAGTATGTTGTGGTTTAAGAGTCTTGAGGCATTGTTTGCATCTACAAGAAATGGATGAGCAAATTGGGATTCCTTACAACGCAATTTTATTTAGGAGAGATGCAAGGTGCTTGCACCTATCAAAAACTTGGGAACAAAGCAATGGTGTTTAGAGGGGTGGGAATTGTTCTCAGGATGCAGCAAATCCTATTCCAGGGATCGAAACCACTGCAGTAACAGCATTGGTCGAGCGTAAGCTCATTTTTCCAGCTGAAAAAAAAGCTGAAAGGTGAAGTTTACTTTAGTAGGCTTCTTACCAGATCAGATACTGCCCGTTCTTGAGTGGCCAGTGTAAAAACATTCCACAAATAAACATGGTATCACATTTTCTGGTGATGATCTTATACCAGGGCCAATTACAGATCAAATTTGTACTGTGAGCTGAGCCTAGGTGGCATGGAGGCAAAATCAAGGCAGCGCAGCCCCACTGAGAAGTCTCCCAGCAAATATTCCCTTCTGGCTTCAGTCCAAGGAGCATTATTGCTTCTCCTGCTGCCTACACTCCCCAGTTATTCCTTTCATACACTCTCTCAGCTGTAAGCAAATCAACATGCCAATCCCTTGGGACACATGGCTTAGCTTACACTTAAGACTTGCCATTCTGCTTTGTGCTTTGGACATTGATTTCCGTTGTCTCAGCTATCATGCAACAAAAGGGCATTTAATTGCTGTCTCATTTCGTCTGGGGGAGAAGAGGAGAACAACTTTTTCCAGCCCTGATTGATGGCAGCCATTAGCACCTCCTAGCACAATACTGACTTACTAGAAGCATGATTTACATGTGAAGTTCAGTGCCACACAAGTGAATCAGATTTGCAGCTATGCTTACTTGAACAACTTCAGAGACAAAATCTTCGCATGAAATGAATCTGCAGAAATACTTACACTGGCCACCTATTCAAAGAGAAAACTTCAAAGATTAAGGAGGTTTGTTGAGACCTCCTAGAAACAAAAGAAAGTTCAGCAGAGAACTGTTTCACTTGTCAAGTGCTCTACCATGTAGGTGCTTTAACGGTTGTAGAAAGGAAAAAAAAAAAAGAAAAATCACCCAATCAACATGATTTATACTTATTTACATACATTCAACATTAGGAAACACTTCATATCCACTAGGCATCAAAATTCCCAATTGCATACTATGAAAGGCAATGCTGAAGAATCCCAAAAACTGTATCCCCTTTTTCATGCGAGCATTTCTATTTCCTTTGTGATGGAGGAAAGAAGAAAATTAATATCCACATTTAATATCCTCCATGTTCTGGAAAGCAATAAGCCACATGCCTTGGTATCCAAGCCAAACTGCTGATAGTGGATTTTTAGTACTTGTCTCATTTTATTAAAAAGCAAAAGGATGCAAATCTCCCTTTCAAAAGAACAGAGCTCAAGAAACAGCTAGATTAGTGAAGACTTCTTAAAATAGCACCTTTAATCAGTCCCGTTATGTGAAAGTTGCAGTAATTTCAGTAAAATTTGTTGTAGTTTGATGCAGCTTATCAAAACATTTAATAATGTTTTAAATGCTTATCAGAACATTTAGTAATTGCAAAATATAAGATCAAGCACCTTTTGAATACCAGACTTTCCAGTCACAGAAACAAGCTGAGGCTCAGACACACCTTTTTACATTTTTTGGAAGATTTAACACAGGAGAGGCAGATTGAGAAAAGCTGACTTTCAGCAAGGCAATGATGTACAGCCAAACATGCAAGCACTCATGTCATCTCAGCTGTGGGAGCACCAACCCTGGCCAGGCAGAGGCTTTCTGAAACCATGCTAGCTATACCCACAAAAAACCACTTCTGACTACTTTCAGAACATATGCTCCGTTGTTCACATAATTGGTTTAAAATTCCACAGCAAAATTACTCTGCAATTACTTGCTTTCAGTGAGTCCACTTCTTACATTCGAATCCCCCACAGGACCCACCTTTGTTCCTCAGTGATACTCATCTTGCCTGATGTGCATTTCTAAATAAGCTTAAATAGTGGCTATTTCAATGTTATTTCATGCTTTTTCCTACATTTAGAAAAATCATGATTGTAGGTACATAAATGAGTGTGTGATGACAGCATGCACATTTTTTGTTTAGAACAGCTGTTTCCACTTTTATTCATTCTGCAGCACATATGCATGGAAAACCGTATTTTGATTCTTCCTTTCCCATTTGTTTTTAAGGGAAAATAAAACTTAAAACACAGAAGCATCCAAAACAAACAAACAACACCCCAAAAAAAACCCCAAACCAAAACAAAAACCTACTAAAAAACCTAATTAAAACTCCTCCCAAACTGGCATGAAGTCAGATATTAAACACTAGAACACACTTGTTTCCTTAACTTGGCTCTTCCTAAATTTTGTTTTCTCCTCCCACTGTTTCCTTTTTCTTTGGTGCCAGGCCGGAGACACGTGTTTCTCTTGCTGGAAAGGCTGAGTGTTATAATCCAAAAAGTTCAGTCTACAGACAATTATTACTGGCAACTGTGAGGAAGGTGGCTCACAGGATCCCAGAGTCTCTCCTTCCCCTCCAGGCCTGCGCCAGGCTGGAACCAGAGCTCTCAGTGGCAGCACCTCCAGGAGCATCACAAGCACCAAGAAAGCTGCCAAAATGGATTTAAACCACTTGGCAGCTGAAGAACAGACTGAGAACCATGTTTGTGCAACCCCTTTATCAATCTTGCTTCAGCTCTCTTTGGCCACTTGAGAATAAAGAAGGTTTTACATGCTGGTTTCTGAGAAACCTGCCAAGCCAACACACGCTAATCAATGTGAACAGGTCCTGGAAAAGAAGTTGATCAAATCTCTCTGATCATCCTCAGAGTCACAGTCAAACCCACACACCTTCGAGATTCAGGTCAGCCACACAGCTGCTCAGCATCCCCTGGGAGACTCAGAATGTAAGTGCAAAATTAGGGCAAGCACAGCAGTAGGCTGCAGCATGTTGCTGGCAGAGGCACAAACCTGCTCCTCTACCCAGCACACCATCTATAAATAGGTTTATGAATACAGAACCTCTGCCAAGCTATTCTTGCTTTTTTTCCCCTTTGCTAATTTTTAATGCCTCTTGCAAGACTGACTCCTAGAAGTTTTATCTCCATTAGTAGTAATAAACTCTTATTAAATGCTCCAGCAATGTCTGAAAGTCTTGATAAATAGCGACAAATTTGTCTAGAAAACCAGAATATGATTTTGCATTTAGAAAACTCTATTGTATTAAAAAAGAAGAAAAAAAATGAGCTTACCTGAAAGCAGAAAATCCACATGAAAAATCTGTGTGCACACCACAGCTTGGGAAACATGAACCCACTTCTTCTGGGACTTCAAGAGGAGACAAGGTGGTGTCAATGCTTGCTCTTGTTTAGCTGTGCTCCTGGGGGTTCCAGATGAGCCCCAGAGCTGAGCCACTCACTCTTTGCACCTGGAACAAGAAGGCAGAAGCTCAGCTCCCTCGGCACAGGAGCAGCACAGCATTCCAGAGCCCAGGGACAGCGAGGGATGCCTGCACTGCCCGACTGCTGCACACTCAGCCTCAGAGAAGGGGAAACTCATACAGCTGTCATTAGTGATAAGCAGGGTTCTCTGCTCCTCTCCACCGCAGGTTCCCTCTCAGGATACTATGGGGGCACGCAAAGCACTAGGAAGTGATCTACAGAGCATCCTAACCCTCTCTCAGAGGGACCACTTTTCTAGATGGTAACAACAGCCCCATAACAAACCTGCTAAAGCCCAGACGACAGCAAGAACACTTTATGGTAAGAATTTTATTTTGAGCTGCCAGTTTTTGGGTGACCAAGCCAGCCAAGACTAATTTCTAACAGGGACATTAACCAAGGACTTAAATTACCTTGTACTTTCATTGGTATCATTCTCTTGCATCTCTGTTTTTTCCCTTTCCCTCTCAACCCTTACATATTTCACCATCCATTTTCAACGATGGATGACTAAATGAAGCCCTTTATTAAAGTTCAATTTTCAAAAGCAATGTCACCTTCCAGTTTCCCTTTGCTTCAGAAATTAGCTTCTAGGGGCATTTTCTTGAAAAGCCTACATCTATACTTATTTAAAATTTCTGGGGAATAATTGAGTATGGAGAGTAAGGTTTCGCCTGATTAAATTTTTATTTCCATCTAAAAATAAAAGGAAATGCATAGTAAAGAACTAGGAAAGCTTGAGCCTTCCTATTTTTTAAAAAAAACTTCTGAAAGATGAAGACAAAGGAGACATATTAGAATAAATTTTTTTTTCCTTTCAGAATTCCCAAGAAACTTATGACCATGTTCTCAAGTTTTGAGCTATGTAGAGTTGACTGCTAAATACTCTATATGTTCTGAGGTAGCTGATCTTACTCTCCTGATTTGAGCCATAGGAATACATGACCTCTGGGGGTCCCTTCCAAACCAAGTTCTCCTATTATGTTTTCCAAGGGGAACGAAAACTAGTCTGTACTTTTCAGAAACATAGCCAACTTTTTTTTTTCATGTTTACCACCACTTTTGCTGTATGCATCTTCTCCAACAATGAACCTTTTACCAGCCGAAATCTATACTCATTTTATATATGAAAACTCTTTAAGTTATTTCAATTCCAAATTATCAGAGGTATCTTGTCACACAAACTGAAAGGATTTAATGTATTTAGGTTAAACTAGCCTGGTAAGAAACCTAAGAATGAATCCTAAGTACTCCACTAGGTAACACTAAAGAAGGAAGTGGGTGTAAAAGACAGGTGGTATTTCCTGTAGAAGAAACTCCAACTTTACAGTCAAGGCCCTTTCAGCTAGTCAATAAATACATTTTAAGCTGTGATTCTGAAGGCAGGACACTATTTTTAAAATCAGCTCTCACATCACATGGCTGTCAGCCCTGTCTGCAGCGAAAGCAGTGGAATCCCTCGCACAGCCACCCCTCTCCCTGCCAGTACCACCCTGCAGTTACACCTCCCTGTGCCAAGGCCCAAGGTCACACACAAGCTCACATCTCCTGTGGAGCATCACCCGGCCACTTCCCAGCCCTCCAGCTGCCTCCATTGTGGCCGTTGTCAAACATTTCAGCTGGCCAACAGCTTTACTCCAGAGTAAAAAGCTGACTTTTCAAAGAGTCTCTTGGAAGATAAACATTCTGAGGCTTTTTTCCACCCAAAAATTCTTAAGCATGTGTGTTTCTTGATTAATACTAAACAAAAAAACTGCCTTGTGCAATGCAGCAAGATATTTTTCTGTTTCTCTGTGTACCTGCTCTCAGCAGAGAGGAATAGAGACATTATTTAATAGATAAGATATCCAGAAATGAAGTACAGGAATTCCAGTCCTAAAATACCATAAAGACAAGAAATTAAATTTTAAAATAAATATACTTTTTCCATCATTAAAGTGAAGGAATGCTATACAGGGTTGGAAATTTCTCCTCAGATCTAAGTGAACCTTATTCCTGTTGCTCTGACATGTCTGTCATTGCTGTCTTCTCCTTTCCCCTTCTCCAAGAACTGCAAATGCCTTCTCTCTTAACCTCAGCAACACACTAGCCATCAGACTCTATCACTGATTCTGCTGCAAGGGAGCACTGAGACAAGAAAGGGGTAATCCCCTCAGAAAACCACTCACATGGGTCTACCCAGCAAATGGATACACATTCTTTCTTCTCTCATTTTCCAAGAATCACAGGTACTTCTCTATTCTAATGAAATTATTTCAACTACATGAACACCATGACCACTTTTAAAGTTGAGCCTTAGCCTCAAACAGATTCTAAAAGAGACTGTTGTTAGGTATGAAGAGCTTTTTCTTCAGCATGCCCATAGTTTGCTTCAAAGCTCATTGTTTAAATAGGAACAGTTGACATGCAAAGTCAAATGGGAATAGCTGTGCATGACGGGCAGCTGGCAGGCAGGTCTGCTGAAAGGATGCAGTGCTGCACATGAAGTCACAAGAGTAAGATTCCTAATTATATGCAGTAACCAAGGCACGGAAGAAAAACCAGTTCATCAGTTAGCATCCAGCAGCACAGTGAGGAAGCTTTGTTCTCTTCTCTGGAAAGAGGACAGTCGATACTGCTCATATCAAAGCCTGGATCCACAGCCCTCCAGGCTTAATTAGAAAATCATGAAGAGTACAAAATGGCACTGGACACAAAAATGATCATTTTTCAAGTAAATTTAGTGGAGTGAGCACTCTTACATTTACAATCCACACTGCCTTATCTACCCTTTTCCCCCTCATTAATGATACAGAGTTGGCTGCAGATGCAACAAAACCTGTCAGCAACTGCAGGGTGTCCTAAAACAAGTCTTGCCTATTATTCCAGCTGTATAGATGAAGGTCGCTGACACTGCTAACACCTCTGACATTTTATAATCAATTGCCAACATTTACAGAAGAGAAAATACCACTAGCTTTGAACACACTCAGAAAGAAAGAAATTCTTCTCAATTAATTTTAAACTTGCTCTCTCTGAGCCAAAACATGAAACATGAGGCAACCTTACAAGTCAAATATTAGTGAGATTGTTTTCTGGCAGCCAATGCCACATTCTGTTTGTATATAAACAATTGTAGTTTATCCATCTCTTCAAAATAACTGCAGTATGAATCATTATAAGGACAACATCAGAGAAAACTGTCAAATACTTGTAGCTGAAGAAAAATAATAATTTAACTTTAAAAGCAACTATGAGTATCAGACTATCAGCATGTTGCTAGCACCAAATACCTATTGGAGAAATCTAGTATTTTGTGGATTAGATTCTTGGAAGATGAAAGGGGATGACCTTTACCTATATCTTCGCTGCTGGTAGAGAATGATGAAGTTCTTGCCATACACTGCACATTCACCTCGTGCCTGCTTTTCAGAACAGGAACAGAGATTGCTGCCTTTTAAACTAGTCTTACACTGATTTTTAGCCAGCTACAATATTCCACTGCTATAGCTAAGAATGGAGGGCTAAAGAAGAGATTTAAAAACAATACTTTGTAAAGGGTCCACAAGGCCTTTCTGATTTATAAACTGTCAATGTGCTTGATGAGTTCAGCAGCTGAGAAGCCCTGGATCTGACATTACTGCCCTTACTCAATAGTTCAAAGCAATCATTTTGAGTTAATACAGGGCCTCAGAGAACACGGGGATCTCTAACTTAAGACCTTCTAAAGACCTATATTTGGTCAAATTTCTTGCTCCTGACAGTCCTTCTCACCCTCCAGCTCCTAATTCAAACAATCAGTCTACCCTTGCTTTTCATAGGAGCTCATTGCTGTACGTTGTAATATTTGCATCAAATACAATTGCCAAAGGCACTTCAATTTTCACTAATAGTTATCATTAGGAGGGAAAAAAAAGTATTTTTGCCCAAAAAGAGCCATTTCCTGATGTTTAGCATAGGCAGGATAACGGTCACAGGCAGCATCTTGGCTCAGCAGGCAACGGTAGTAGGTGGTAAATGAGAGTGGTGGGGAGGGGACAGATCTTTTTCCAGGGGGGAGAAGGGGCAGTGTCTGCTAAAGGAGGCACCCTGATGGCAGTAGATTTATGCATCCACTCGTCAGTCTAGGGGGAGGGAATCATTATGCAGGGCCAGCTGCAGGGGTGTGCACTGCTGTCAGGAAAAATTAGAAGTCTAGCAATGAACTATAAAGAAGGGAGAAATGATAGAGTGAATGAAAACTCCATGATAAACCCATTTAGGCTCTCTTCACCCTGGCATGAAATATGAAGCATAATCTCTTTGGCATATATGCTGGCAGAGACTCAAACAAATCTGCCTAGGTACTCTCGGGCACATGGCCCAGAATGTGCAATGACAGCCCCCACCCAAAGGCCTGTAAGTGCCCAGGGTTTGGAGCAAGAATCCTTCCTCGGCACGTCCAGCCGAGTCCTGGGGAAGGAGCCCAGCACACTAAGATGCTTTTGGAAGAAATCTCTGCTGCCGAATGCCTTCTTAGTGCAAATACCTTTGAAAGAAAGCTTTTCCATTTGAATACCTTGAGGGAGTGTGGGGGATCGGGGTGGGCAAAGAGAAGAGATGACCAGACTATAAAACAGTGGAAAGCACCCAAATGAAGAGCCTGGTATTTCAACCTTATTTGAGAAAATGATAACTTTCCAATTTCATGTGGCATTCCTTCCCTGAGGAGAATTTCTGTCTGAGTTGGGGAAGTCTGCATAAATTCTTGCCCTGTTTAAGGCAGAGGTGTGTTTTTTCTCCTTTGTTAAAACATTCAGAGAGAGGAAATATTCCAAATATTTATTCATTGTCCTTGGTTATTAAAAGAATACTGATTTTTGGTCATCCTGGTACTGGAAAACAAGGGAATAGGAAAGAGCAGGCCAGGAAAGCAGTGCTCTTTAATGCACTCCCAAAAGCCCCTGGTTACAATTCAAGACCCAAGCTTAAAAGGGAAAGTGTTTGGTAGCTTTTTCTTCTGCCTGTCCTGACCACTGTTCAAACCTAGGGGCTGGTGAAACTCTTTCTGGAATGCTAATGCCTTGCTGAAAGCCAGAAGGTACAAAACAGGAGCTGTTTGGAGAATGCTTTCCTGGGGATAAAAGGGAGGGAGGGAGGAATGTACTTCAATACCTTATTTTAAGTTACACATAAGGATCCATAGTGTTGTATTTTTACCAGGAACAGAAGAAATACATTTTGCTCATCATGCTATCATTGTTAATTCTGCCACTGTATGTCCTTCAGTGTAAGCTCTTCAAGATACAGTCTGATGAGAAAGGTTTGTTCAATTAAGTGTGTGAGAATCAGGGAAAACAAAGACAAATCACAAACAGTTCTACTGTAAAAGTCCTTCTTTTAATTAATTAATGTAGGGTAATTATTTAATTCTCTCTAAAATACTCTGAATCCATCTGCCTTTTTTGAAGGCAGCCCTTCTATAATTCTTCCTGGTGGAATCATCTATCAAGTGTAAAAAATATTTATGCTACCAGGTGTCAGATTAAGACACCACTGACCACATTGCAACTACCTGGTGTGTTTTACAAGCATTTATACCTGCACGGTGTAGGTCTAACAGCTTAAAAAAATGCAAAAGCTCAAAAGGACATTAAAAAAAATCACTCAAAACCAACGTTGATACATTGTTTCATTAACACTGTGAAGGTGTAAGTGGAGTACTGAAGTGAAGAATGGAGTCTTCTGATGAAGTAAATGGAAGATATCTACATGCAAGAAGGCTCAAAGAACATAATTCTGAAGGCCACTGTTTGATCAAAATTTTGTGAGAAAGCACAGAAATAAACCACAAGCTGTTACAGTGAGCAACAGAAATAAAACTGGCAAATTCCTAAACTACGAAACTGTATAACTGTCAAAGTGCAAACAATACTTCTTGCAGCTACATGGTTATGTTTCACTTTTTTTTCCTAAGGAAAGTAAGGACAGGCAAATGTATAATTTTGACATAAATTCAGGAAAAGCTTTAATAGTAAGATATCAAATATATTATGGAAAAGGGAAAAGGAACACAATTATTTATCTGACATGAAAACAGCACAGTGTCAAGTTAATTTAAAATTCAATTTCAGTTTAAAGCATTACAAGGAAGAAAGAATCCTATGTATCATAGGCTGTAAATTGAAATCCTAGCACGGTTTTTGTCTGCCAACTAGCTGTGTATCAGCTATAAAGCCAGATTGCAGGTGCTTCTTTTAGGAGATTGGGCTGCAAGACTCATATTCCGAGAAGTTTGTCATTTACTATTCCCAAAGGCATTTTATTTAAATTTTTTTTATAGTCAGTTAGTTAATGGAAAGCTGGCAGTACAATAACCCAGAAGTAATTTCAGCAAGGTACAGTACGTGATGCAAAAGCACAGAGGGTCCTACCCTGTGGAAGTCACCAAGAAGGTGACTTCATTTAAACATATCTTATACAAAAGCAAACATGCAAAAGCAGTTTGTCTGCAAAAACAGCTTTTAAGGTGACAGGTATAATAAACAAATAAAGAAATCTTAGAGTTTTTCCCCTTTCTAGAAAATATACCTGCACAAAGATGTTTAATTTAAACTCCACACAAAATCTTGAACACAATGGTTTGAGGGAAAAGGCAGGATAATCATTCTAGTTTTCTGAGCTGAGGCATAAATAAATCTGATAGAAAGAGCATTTAAATCATCCCTGAATTTCAAATTTAATGAAAGCCTATTCATATTTGGCACATATTATAAAAAAGTGACTCAAGGACAACTGCTAGACTTCCAGCTTCAGAAGGTTCCTGCAAAGTGCACTGACCAGTCTGATCAGAAAGGCAAATTCTGCTCAGAAAGGCAAATTCTGCTCCTCAGCCACCAGCCACTAACAACCCAGCTGGCCAGCAGACAGGAGCAGGGCTGGAAGGGCATGGAAAACCTTTACCAACAAAGAAAATAAATGTATATCCCTGACCTTGACCTTAGCTCCTCCAAAAGAAAGGCAAAGAAAAGCTGCCATTTACAGCACCTGGGATACTTTTATTTAGTCACATAGGCCTTGAACCTCCTTGTACAAACACTGTGAAACCTCAAATCCTTGCTGAGGGAGCAGATGAGCACTTTGGAAAGCTTTCGTTTTGTCATAGTGGAATTTAAGGTGTGTGCAAATTGGTACTCAGGAAAGGGTAATATTTGAGGACATGAATTTATCTCCACTGACATATCCACAGCTGGGAATCAGTATGAACAGCTTCCTCATGCTGAGACATTCCACTTTTTTTTTTCAAATGGAAAGATGTGAAAAACATTATTAGAGGTGATAGAAAAGTATTTTCATACTGCAGTAATGGCTTTTATCCTATCTTTGAAAATGACATAACTTTGTGTAAATTTATCGAATATACCCATTATATACAGTTACATTTTTCATACAACTATAATTTCTAAAAATGCTGGAAGATTTACAAACACTAAGGAGGGAGGAATTTGATACAGCTTGAGATGGAAAAAAGACCTTCTGCCCTTGTATGTTTTTTTAAAATACATCTAGGCCCCTTCCTGCTCCCACAACAATACATAAGCCTGTGGTTATGCCCCTCCCAACTCCCCTTCAGCTCCCCACTTAAACCCTCACCATTTAACTGGCTTATTCACCTTTTTGCCTTACCATGCATTTTTGGACTTACAGCTCTAAGGTAGAGTTTGAAAAACTTTTGCTGGCACTTATTATGGAAACTACCCCCACTGTACCAATATTTATACACAAGACATTACAAATATATACCATTTGCTCTAATTTGCTCTTCACTGCTTCCTACTCTAGCAGAAAACAGAAACTAGTTTAGCAGTGATAAGGAATTGACTTAGGATATCTTCACTATGTAGTGCCCTAGTGAAAAAGGTTTTTGTCTGAATTATGCAGTGTCTCTTGCAGGGTGGCTAAAACAAGCCTCAGTTTGCTTTAATTTCTGTGAAAACTAAGAATTTTAAAAAAACCAAACACCAAAATAATCCAAATGTAAACCCATGCTGCATCTTTTACTAGGAAAACCAGGCCACAGCACAGGGATATTGCACACGAGAGGATACAATACTTGCTTTCTTTCCAAGCTGTCCCCGAGGTAACATGTGACTCTATTCTAATGCTACTTCTTCGTAACACATTTTTTGCTTGCCAGATGTTGCACAACCCAAAGAAGGAGGACTGGAAGCTGGAAATGCCAGCTGCTCCAAGATAACTTGCCTTGGACTAAAGCAGCCTGAGACTGGAATGTTCCTCACATGATGGAGAGAGCCTCCTGCACCAGACTTGAGGCTTCAGATTTTTACCAGTTGGATGGAGTTTGGGAATTCAGGTTTTACTGGACTCTGTAGCACTGTCTGATGCCATTTGACTGTGATATGGGGAAAAGCAACTAGCAAAGGTGATCAGAGATGATCGTACACACACACAAGCACAGGGTTTTCATAGGAAGGCTCACAATGTACCATGGAGTAGGTAAAAGGATTAAATACTGCATCAAACGCCATTCCACTGCATATGTAAGAACAAACAGTAGTGCAGCAGGATACCAAGAGCAGCCTAAGACTTTACATTTAATTGCCAATCATTTCATCTCAAAAAACTAAAAAGAAACTGTTTTAAAATAATTTTAAATGTTTCAGTTCTTCCCCTTACATTTGGTTTGCACACTAAAGTGATAAGAAAGCTTCAAGTATTCCAGTATTATGCAAAAAAAGTTTAAAGTATTGGTAGTACTTCAGAAAAAAAAAAAGAAAAAATAGATCAAAAAACCCAAATATATAATCAAATTCTTTGAAGGCACTTCCTGTTCCTCTAAGACTTTTAAACTAATTGGTGAGCCCCTCATTTAATCTCTTATCATTACTGATCATTTCTAAATGACTGAGATTTAGAATACTCTATTTTAATACTGATGGTATACCTAATGAGATCAGATTTTTAATAAGATTCTAGGCATTTATATTAGAGAAAAGTTTTGACAAAAAAATAGGAAGGTAGCTGTATATCATTAAGATTGAACCTGTTCAGATAATTATAATTACATTTGCTATTCTTTTTTTATATACCATTACATGGTATAGGTGAAAATCACAAAAATATATAAATCCTTGATACTAACACAAAATGCCTGCAGGTCCATTTTTATCTCATTCTCAGTATATACACAAAACTTTCAGTAAAGAGATTCTATGTAGGATAAACACATGCCGCTTGTGATTCACTTAACCAGATCTAATTTGGCCAGCAAAAACGTTAGCTACATCCTAACTTGTTTATTGACCACTATCAGAAAAAAATTCAACATTCATGTGAGTACTGATATTCTAATTTTAGTATTATCACTTTTCATTCCCTATCTTGCCTGTGAAATACATAATTATGAAAAGTAATTATCATCATATATATATATAGGTGTCAATAACTACTATTAAAATTCTGCTACTTCATTTTTGTGCAGAAGTATATCTAGAGCTACTGCAGGTTGCCAATAAGACTGCAGTGTGTCCGTATGTTAGATTTTACACAGTCTAAGCAAATGCTGAGGCACATAATCTTTCAGTAGTATAGCAATTTCAGGCTTGGGCTGATTTTCCTACAGAAATACAACCAATTAGTATTCAATTTTGAGCCATACCAGAAACACTCCTTCAACAGATTCAAGTGCCTTGATCATTTGCAGCAGCTCTTTTGAAGTGGCTAACCTGAAAAAAATTAAACAGACGGGTATGCTTTATTTCTGTACCTCCCTGAGTTTATTGCAGCTCCTTTTTCTGCGCACTTCCCTCCTTCGCTTGGGTCCAGTCCAAGCTATCCAGGCATCCTAGGACAGGGAGGAATCCTTGACCCACATTTGGAGGATAAATTCATGGTGGGCTTCTGGGGTTTAGTGCAGGCAGCACGAGATCACCTGCACTGCTGCTCTTTCCATGCTGATGACACTGAGGTGTCTGTATAGAGCACTGTTTGCTCAGAAAGACAACAATGTGGGAGAAGCCTGGCCACATCAGGGAGTTCACAGATCTGCATGGTTCACAAGGAGTCATGTGCTACCTGCATGAAAGCCCTGGAAGAGCTTCCCTGGCTGCTCAGCTGAGCCTTGAGACTGTGTGTGGGAGATGTCATTTGCTGCAGTTAGAAGTGCTTTTACCACAGTTGACATAAAGGTAGGAAATATCTACAGTTCCTCTACAGGAAAATCGGTCTTTAGAACCTACAGTGGTATTTTGTCACTTCACCTAGTCAGTCTGGAGCACAAAGCCCAAGAGAGCCAAGAGAAAGAGATGCACATGCAGTCAGTCAGCACTACAATCTCTGATGATGCTGTGTATCTGCACAGCACTTGCTGTTGTCCATGTTGATTTGCCTGCTGAGGGAATCCCTACTCTACATGTATAACCCAACTGTTTCTGCAGAGACTATTGAAAGGTAAATGTAGACAGGGTTCTGCATGTTCCCAGCAGAGTCTTCCAAGTATTTTCTACAGATTTAGTCAATTGGGTATCTATTCAATCTGCTATCTCCATCTTCAACTTCTTATTTATAAGACAAAAAGGATAAGAAGTTTTGATCCAACCAGAAAACAGAATTTGTGCTGAAAGCTTGTGTTAGTGCTAGTTACCATTAAATCTCACAACTACACTGCAAGTCAGCCTGAAGAGAAAGTGTCCTTCTATTTCCAGGTATTACTCAGTTCACAAATATTGTGTGCATAGGAATGAGAAAGTTAAGGTACAGGATCAGTGCCAGGATAGAAACATATTATGCCTACACATTGTTATTCCAGTTCAAACACTCTCACCTATTCTAGTTCTGAAATGTATTAGCTTGACTTACGAGTAAATACAACTGTAATGAATACTAATAAATAGACTACAAATAAATAAAGATGAGATTTTTTTTTTCTTCGATGG
The DNA here is from genome assembly GCF_048771995.1 of Taeniopygia guttata. Classification (NCBI taxonomy): domain Eukaryota; kingdom Metazoa; phylum Chordata; class Aves; order Passeriformes; family Estrildidae; genus Taeniopygia; species Taeniopygia guttata. The sequence goes on from NC_133025.1 coordinate 19,845,638, forward strand.
GGAACTATTACAAGAGACTTACATGCAGACAGGATGGACATTTCCTAATACAGAATCCATCACTGTCACTTAACATATGACTCTCTTGTAATGCTGTGTTATGAGACAGAAAGTTAAATAATCTCTTTTGCTTTGATGAAAGCATGAGGAAGTTGACTCAGATAAAAGCAGAGAGTAATCTGTTTAAACAGCTTGGGTCCAAAGTTGAAAATAAAACAAAATCAATAACAAATTGAGGTCTGCTGTATTTGGAATATGGGGAATCTGCCTTGAACATAAAAAAACCAGAAAAAGGATTAAATGCTACTACAAAAATATTTCATGCCATAATATTCTATATGTGAGGTTTGTGAAGACCCTTATTTGTTTGAATTTACATGTGTTTATTCATGTATAAATTGATATAACACACACTATTTGCTAGTAATTATGTAGCTAAGAAGGCTTTGCCTAATCTAGAGGATCTAGAGGTAATGAAGAACATCAGGGCAAATTTTATTAGAAAAGCAAAGAAAGAAGAAAGTGAAAGCCCTCAATGTGTTCTGATTATTTAGGCTCCAATCTGTGGTGGTACATTTCTGGCACATTATCTATTCAGGTAAGGTTTTTATCTGAGCTACTGATGTGTTCAGAAGGAGCATAAAAATGCCTGCATCTTGGGTCACAAAATGATTTTTAAGGAACTGGCCATTCAAACTTTTGGGGAGAGGTATTCAACAAGTCCTCTCTGCGTTTGTAGAGAAAAAGCAAAAACGTGCAAGTTGTGTTCACAAAGTAGGAAAGATAATTCCTTCCCCCTCCATCCATAGAAGATTTGGCATGAGTACTTACACAGTAGTATTAGTAAGAATACTTAAGAAGACAACAGAAATGTTGACGAAACAGCTTAAAATTGGATTTGAATTTTAATCACTACAATATATCCTTCCTATACCTTAACAGCCAAAGGCGTGAAGAGTTCCAAAGAGATGAAATGCGCCGTCTTTAGTTGATAAATTCAAGTATTCATGAAAGAAATCAGAACCTAAAATCATCACTCCAGGCTTCTGAGAAAAGATATTAAATGTGCATGAACCTTTCCTACACAGACTACCTGCAAAAACCTTCCCATTAACCTGTCTGAGATCTTCTGAAGCAAAACTCAAAACCCCCAAAGCACCTTTCAATTTTCAAATTTTTTTCCCATAATAGTCAGAGAGAAAGACCAGTAACAGTTCATGCTACCTTTAAGTGTTATAAGTTTCTAACATCCAAAGTGTGCCTGTGAATATAGTTTATGAAATTCTCTTAAACTGTAGTATTACTGTAATCATAACAAGAAGAAGCACGTAGCACAAATCATCAAATTTATGACTGACTTCCTTTTACCATCTGAGAAAAAACAGCTTTTCAGATTTTTGCTCTTCTTCTCAACAAAAATAAATAATGATCCTCAAGGAATTGAACTAGTGAAAAGGCCAACATTTTCCAGAAGAAAGATGGAGGATAGCAACATATTAAGCTGGCCAAAATAAATAGTTTCAGATTCTGATTCATCGAGTAGAATACTGTGAATGGTATTTTTATCCTTCTGTAGCAAAAAAAAAAACAAAAAAAAAAAAAAAAAAAACAAAAAAACAAAAAAAAAAACCCAAAAAAAAAACACACAAAAAAAATACCACCACAAAATCACATTCCTTGAACAATGTTTGGCCTTCATAAATATTTAGAGAGGCACATGTTGATTTGCAGTCCTGTGAGCTGAGTAACTTTAGGCCTTGTGATTCCATTTGTCTCAGAACTTGAAGGGTTTGAACAAAACCCATGACACCCACCTGGCCAAGGGTTAAAGCAACATTTCACAGGGAAGAAATCAGCCTTTGTGGTTCTTGGGATGGCTTCAGGCCCATAAAGAAACAATTGCATTACACCCTAATTACTCCAGCTGACTCAATGCATAAACTGGGATCCCTCTGAAAGCATTTCAGAACATTTTGCAATACAGAAAATGAAGGTGTTGCATTATATTTCCCATACCTAACAGCAAGTTTTATTGCAGAGCTCATTTAAAGTAGAACCAATATAAAGAGGGAGGATCAACAGACATGACAAAATTATGCAGAGGACAGGACATGTGGAGAACAACTTTCAGCTATTACAATGGACTGCTGTGTATGACTCTCAGAAATGGTAGCACTATACTCCTACCACTCTATTTTCCCCTGCAAATTAAAGTAAATTTCAGCAAAAAAAGTTTTGTTTTTTACCCTCACTAGGTAACACCACTGTTATCCTTGCCTCCTGGTAAAAAGGAGCAACACGTGCAGAAGATGATCTAAAAATTTTCCCAACTTTCCTGTGAGGAACAGTATTTTATTGTTCAATTTGGTTTATCCATAATATATATCTTCATCTTCCACAGTAATGGATAAGGAGGTTTGATCATGCACTATAATACTGGGGAAAAGGAACTTGTATTTTGTAGGGAAGACATACATATAAGGACAGAAACATACAATACAATTTTATAAGGAAAACCTGCAGTTTCCTAGATTCAGATGTATCTTGTATTTCTTTATATGTATTTTTCCTGTGTGTGTACATGTACATTACAGATATGCTAGGAGTAGCAACACTAACTCTGCAGGGTTGTATCTCTTTCTCACAGTGTATAAATTCCTGGAATTCAATCAGTTACAAGGACAAGCAAATATCTACACTGGTAGGTAGCTGCTCATCTTTCAGACACGACATATATATTGCTGGCTAATGCCAAAATAAAATCATAAGGTCTATATATTAATTCAATAGAAAATTAGGCTGAAGCACAATAAAGTGACACACTGTAACACAAGCCACTATTTCCATTTCCACACCAGCCTGCAAAGTGAAGCAGCCAAGGAGCAGGGATGTGCTTTCAGCAGCCCTGGCTACTGGGCTCCATTTCCCTCACAGGAGCAAAGCTGATGCCAGGGAGGAGCAAATGCTGCAGCTCACCCCATGGCATCTGCTTCAGTCTGGGAGTCAGAGCCTTATGCAGGAGGTCTGAGTCAGGACTTTAGTAGAAAGCAAAGGCAAAAAGCACTGATGCACATTTCCAGCCTCAGCTGCTGACTCTGCATCTGCAACAACATAATCCCTTCTCCCATTCCCAGACCACTATCTGGGGGCCTTGTCTATGTTTCGGCATTCATCACAAAGTTTTCATTCCAGTTCTGTATACAAAGACTTCCCATGATGTACTTTCTTTCTTTACATCCTAAAGAAGTGTCTACTTTGATCTTTTCAAACCACCTTTTCCTCATCTACAATCCAATTCCACAGCAAGCTCTGGACAAGAGCACTGTGCTTATGCCTTACAGATGTTTCTCCTGGGAGAGCATGTTTATTTATGGATTGCAATCCAATCCTACAGCATGGAAGCAAACAAATGAACAACCCCCTCCTTCCTGCAAAGACACATGAAAACCTAAATTTAGTTCCTTGTCATGAGAACCTATCAGCAGTTAAACTATCCGTCTTCATCACCATAATTCAACAGCAAGCTTCTTTTTGTACAACAGCGTGAAAATAAAGCTGCTAGTAACTATTATTTTGATTTTTAGATACAATGTATATTATTTTGATATATAGATGTATAGGCAGATAGAGCATAGTGTGTCTATTCAGCCAGTGCATGGACCTCAGTATTCCTCTAGTCAGAAGCCCTTTGACTCATCTTAACCTCTACCTTGGTAAAATTTCTCTTTTGGTTTCTCCATCATGACTGTGGGACAGACAGCAAATGCATTTGCTCCCCCAGGGAGCTATAGTGCACAGCTGCTCCATGGTGACGTGCAGGAGAAAACTTGAGCTTTTGTATTTTTTCTCTGTTCAATCTCAGGCCAGACACAGGTCATCCTATGTACACAGTATTTTAAGTGGAGGCCACCAGCTTGTCTGATGCACATAATTAAATTTGTTTTACAAGCTTGTAAGTAATTAAATATCACTTCTCAAACTGAGATTTTAATTGTTCTGAGTTGCCTGACAATAGCATTTTTCTCAATCTGGTTTGCTCTCAAGTAAATGTGAAATTTTAAAGGCGCTACACTGATAATTCTACAACAACTAAAAAGAAACAAAAAGTGTTCAACTACCCATAGCTTTAAGACAATAATTATTAAGTGTTCTTAATAAAAGTTTCAAAAGTGCATCCAGATTTTCATCAGGTTCTTGGCAATGGAAATGTTAAAAGACAAACACAGAGCATTCTGCCTCTGTTTTCATGATGCCCACAATAAATCCTGAGGCAGATCTGAACCACGTTTTAAATCCAAATCCATGTTTTTCAAGTCAGAAGTACATCTAAATTACCATAAGAGTATCTGTAGATACTTTCTTAATTTGGAAAACTCATTAACTGTTTGTTTATGTAGAATAATGAAGTCTTAATTTCAAGTATTATTGTAAATTATTCTATTTCACAATATACTAAGCATCATAAATTTTCAAAAACCTACAAACTCTCTGGAGGAGCCACTACCACAAAAACTTGTCAGATGTGGGACAGAACTCATTTCAGTATCTGAAATGTAGCATACAAACTAGCAGGTATGTACCTGCCTCCACTGCAATGGCACTTAAACAGTCACACCCTCGCAAAGTCCACTTAAAGGATATAACCACATTTTCAAATCTTGAAAATGCAGTCTATTTTTCTCTGCAGCTGTCTGTATTTGACCCTAAATAGCAGACAATCCACATTAGGTTTTGGAGAAAAGAGCTTGCTTTTGTGAGGTCAGATACAGAAGAGAGATACAGATATGGCTTCCTACAGATAAACAGGGTCAGGACTGTACTCTAGGCAGGTGGATTCTCCTCCTCACTTGTACAACTGTCCCAAATTTCTGTCAAGCCATGGTAACTGTTCCCAAACTCCCTCAGCCAAAAGAGGAGGAGGGAAAAACTGCTCTCTGTGCAGTTACCCCATTTAATATGGATGAACACATAAACAGGTATTTCCTTTTAGAGTCCCTTGGGAACATTAGAGTCATCCCTTCAAGATGCTTTTGGAAGATCAATTCTTGCTTTTGACTTGGAATGCTGTTAGAAACGGGATTAGAATACAATGACAGGGAGTGGTTCCTCACAGATTTACACCAGAACAACCAGGCCAGTGTAAATTTGCAGAAGACAAAGGCAGAATTAGAGGGGCACCTTAGGATATACCAGCAAGACAGAAATTTAACTAGAAGCTACATAAAGGACCTTGCTCCTTCTCAAAATATTTAAAGACTCAAATATCCACATGTCTCGAAAAAGGCCACAGAATTAAAACATGTACATGGGCAATAAGAGCAGTGAGATTTGTATCAACAAACCCTTAACATGAGACTAAATAGCTTAGAAGTTGAACATGCAAAAAAGATGCAGCAGGATATAATAAAGGCCAAATACCATCTTGCTATAATAAACTACAAGGTTATCTGAAGTCAGATGTGTAGATAGTAGCTCTCCATGCAGCTACAATCTGTGCCACAAGTTGAAAGTTGAAAAGAGCTCAGCAAAACCCTAGAATCCTAGACTGTTTTGGGTTGGAAGGGGACCTTGAAGACCATCTAGTTCCAACCCACCTGCCATGGGCAGGGACACCTTCCAGCAGACCAGGTTGCTTAGAGCTCCATCCAACCTGGCCTTGAACACTGCCAGAGAAGGGGCATCCACAACTTCCTGGGACATCCACAACTTCCCTGTTCCTGTGCCTTTCCACCCTCACAGTAAAGAATTTTCTCCTAATATATAGTCTAAACCTGCTTTCCATCAATTTGAACACATTCCCCCTTGTCCTGTCACCACATGCTCTTGTAAATAGTCTTGCCCCATCTTTCCTGTAAGCTCACTTTGGCTACTGGAAGGACACCTGAAGATACTGAAAGGCACCCTGAAGCCTTCCCTTTTCCAGGCTGAACAATCCTAATTCCCTCAGCATTTCCTCATAGAAGAGGTGCTCCATTCCTCTGGTCAACTGAATCACAAACTGAATTTTGAAAGAAAAATTGATACTAAAATACAGAACAGGCATGTGGAGAGTTCAATTGAGATGTTTGTTTTCAGGGAAATTTGATTAATTTATTTATTTAAAAAAATTTTTTTTAATCATTGAGTATGAATCTATCTTTCATAACTACAGTATTTTCACAATAGCTCTTAAAAATTTTGTATTTCCCTTGTGAGATTAAATATATGATTTAGCTCGCACATGATGTGATGAAGGGAGATGCAATGTGTTTCTCTTTCCTCATTCTTGTCTGTCTAGTTTTGGATGTTTGACCATTGTGTGCTGTCTTGTTCTTAGTCTCAGCATTTATGGCATCCTGACCTGGAGATGACGTTCACAAAAGGAAATTGCTAAGATGTAATTGCTTCAAAACTACACAGGGGAGGAAAAAAAAAAAAAAAACAAACCAAAAAAAACCCCACCACCTTAAATAGGCTATTAAAACCCTACTACAAACTCCTGGACTGGCAGCACCAATATCTCTTAACCACCTGCTACCTATTTAATAGAGACAGTTAACCCAATACCAATTACTCAAACTACCATAATACTTCAGAAAGAAGCAACCTATCTCATGGACATTGTTAAACTGCAACAAGTGACTGCAATAATGAGTGTATATTACTATGTAATTACTGTCTTTCTAAATCCCAAGGGAACAGTATGTGAAGTAAAGTATTACGTAAAGTATTAATTCAATTTTTAAAAATCATTTGAATGCATACTGAGTTATAAGCCCCTAGAAACTCTTACTTACACTTCAAATATGTGTGTTTGACTTAACCAGCTTATAACACAATAAAGCAAATCATTATGAACTGCTGACTATAAAAAAATCCAGTCTGTTAAATTATTTTTATTATGACAATTACAATAATTTCTTTCATGGGGCATGCTACCAGTTGTGCAGGCCATGATCTGAATAAGAAACAGTGTCAGCTGAACTACTGATGCAACAACATTCATCTGCAATTCCACACATGTGCACTCTGGGCTTCAAGTATTGTACAAGATATGCTTGAAGCTGAAACCCTGAAGATGGTTTAAGCTCACCATCAGCTTAAGTGATTTATTGATTATTAAGTATTTACTGTGATAAACACAAAAATCCCCAGCAAGGTTTTCTACTTGGCCAAACCACACACATGGTTTCTGCAGTTTCATATTTATAACTGCTTCTCTTTGAAAAATCTCTGAAATAGCCTGAGTTCTCAAGTAAAACTTTTGGAAACTTGTGAGAACCTACTCATTCTTCTGGTGCTTTTCTGGATGATAAGTAAGAAATTTCTAAGAACTCTTGAAAGAAGAACAGCCATGACAGCTGTTCTTTCTTGCCCAATCGCTGGGGAGAAAAATGTATGGAATGTATTTAACTAATGCAGTTGAGCAAAACCCACTTCATCATCTTGAATTACTTATTTGTAATGAGTTACTTGTTCAACACTGGCCAAAATAAAGTTTATCCATTTACAAAGAACTGATCAAGTCAGAACTCTTAGAATTCTGTTGCAATACTGTTAATCTCTTATTGTTAATTCAGAAAGTAAAGATAAAGGAAACTGATTTTAATTCATTTAACAGAACCCCAAATACAAGATTGTTCTGTTATTAACAAATGCTTCAAAGATTTTCTGCCAGTCCTGTTTCCTCTCCAGCTGGGAATAAAGTTTTATTCCCTATTAATACAAGTCAATCATTCTCTGCCTCAAATTCATCTTTGAAGTTTCCAGTGATCTCAATGTTCCTTTAATGAACACAGATTTCTTTTTAGTACATAAGAATTCCTTATTAGTACAGGATATTTTAATTCATATTTGTTGGCTAAGGTTAGAAAAGTTGAATAGTGAGTTTCGTATGAAAAGTACTAAAAATACTGGAAATTATGGTTGATACCTATGCACACATGATGGCCAAAGGATGTTGTCCTGGTACTTTCAAGAATACAGCCATGTTCTGCAGTTGCAAAATACCTATTTTTCTTGGAATTTGGAACTGTACACTGTATTGTGAGGTGATGTGTCATATTTTCACCAAAATCCTCTGAAAGGTGGTGGCTGCACGAAAAGTTTTCTGACACTAGTAAGGGAGAACAACAGCCAGCTATCCCCCACAACAATCGTTTAACCTCAGAAATTAGAGCAATAAAGTAATTAATTTCCATATAGCTAAGCATCTAAGGCCTAGCAGTAATCTTGTCTCTGGAACTCAATTTTATCGTGAGAACATACTGGCACTTAGAGGAGTGCCAGTATTTTGGTTTATACTACAAAGGTGGTTACAGAGATAGCTCTTGTCATAAACAACCAGTTTGATTAACAGTTTAATGGGGCAGACTGTCCCCACCATGGCTAGCCTCATCACCCTGAGCCTTTACACACTCTCTCCAAAGTCTCCTCCAGGAAGAGCAAGTCTGCCATATTTTAATCTAATATTAGTCTTCAAGTATAAATAATACATGGAGATGAGCTAAAATGTCTAATTGATTAAAATTCTACACTGTGAGCTTGTCACATTTCAATGTGCAAATTGCTTCTGTCTGGCCTGCATTCAGAAGTCAGTCATCTAAATATATATACACACTTGCTTGATTTTAAGTTTAGTATCACAGCTGAACTACAGATTAGAATCAGAAGAGATTTTTCTCTACAATGAATTTTTAAGTAATGATGTATCTGGTCAACTGATTACCTAATGAAATGACTGCATTACATGATGTGGCTGCCTTCACACAGCTGAGAAGAGCTCAGCCAAGCCTTGGGTTGAAAGCTAAGCCTTAGGTTTCTACCATGGTTTGCAGCACTTTAACTATAGCTATAGTCCTCAGAGAGTCCAAGAAATCAGTAAAATGGAAAGGCCATGGATACCAAATTTGCATAGTAATAGCTTTTTACATGTTTACAAGCAATTCTTAAACATCAAATGCATAAGTAGTTTCCCTGAAAAGCAAACACAAAAGTCAGCTTTAGTCCTCACATATTTATCATTAGAGCTGCAGAGTATGTACATAAAGTGCAAAGGTGTCAGAGAATTATGATGTTATGCTGCCACATGCTCAAAATGTTTGTATTTCAAAGTCATATACACAATATTCAAAGATTGAAATGTTCCCCTTGAAAGCAGTGGTCAGACTTGCATAAAGACCTTTAGAGAAATGGGATGTTAGAAAATCTGTAAATTTGTTAGGCACACTAACTTGTTTCTTAAAACCACCTCAGAATGAGAAATTATTTCAAAGTGTCTTCTGCTATTTGAAAGCAATATGTCCATAAAAGATCTTCTTTTAGGAGCTTGCTTTAATTTACAGGTCAGATAAACAAATTATTTTCTAGATTCAGGAAGTACCCAGTTAACTCAATAAGTCAACATATTGACCCATAAGCTCAACAGAAGAAATACAGTCTTGCCATGACCAAACTCATATTTAAATATACTGCTGTGTGAAGAACCTTCTCTCAAGAAGGCACACTGATTGAAACATGATAATGGAAGTAATGGCATTAATGGCCACTACCAAAAAAAATGGGAGGAAAAACATGCATGTAAACCACTGTCATGCTTTCTGCCAAGAGCAGAAGAAAAGGATTGCAGAAACATTCAGTTCTCTCCAGTGTTTTTCAATTTACTAGTGCTAGGACAAGTATTTTATTCCTTAACCTATTATAAGTTTGGAACAACTGATATTGTCTTTAACAGGTGAACATAAGGCAGAGATTGGTAAGGTCTCCATGATTACCTCATAAAAAATAAAAAATCACCACACAATCAAACAGCAATAGCAAAGAACTACAGGATCCAATTCTTCTAAGAATGAAGGTTATTAAAATGAAATTATTTTTGAAGTATTATTTTCTAGGGCTTCATCTTTAAAAAATTCATGTTTTTGCTTTTTCAATTTTACTTCATGCTGCCAAACTGACAGTTTTAAAGAAAATATGGCACCTGCAGAAACATCTTCCCAAATGAGAACTTAAACAACATTTATTTGACTTGTTAGAAAGTTCATTATTTAGTTATCATTACATAATTACACAATGAAAGGAGTAGAAGCTACTCAAAACAGAAGTAATATATTGCACTAAATCTGTTTATGAAAAAAATCTAACTTATCTAATACCTTCAGCCCAAAACCACATATGCACAGAAATCCATAAACAAACAAACAGAAAAAGGGCAGATAAATGTCTGCCTGCAATTTCAGATTATATGTGACACATTCTGGCATGTGCATCATATTGATATGCACAACAATTTCACGTCTATCCGTTTAGCTGTATACAGTGGGTGACAGTGCAGAAAGCAAGAACCATTTCAGAGAGGCAAATTGTATGGAAATAACGTCTTTTTCAATTGCCCAGCATTTTCAAAGGGTTAAGGCCATGCACTCTGACAGACAGCTATAAGGATGGAAGGACTGATCTGTAGCAGTGCACACATGCTGCATTGACCCAGGTTATTAAGATAATGATAGAGTAGATATTTCAATATTTTGGATGAACGAATAACCTGCATTTTTCCACAGCAGTAGAAAATACTAAGGAGAAAGTAGTAAGTAACCTCAGAGTAAACTGACAAACCACATAGCTGTAAAGGAGTTTTGGCAGGCAGTTGTCACCTCCATAACTTTGTCTTCATTGCCAGTCAAGACACAAATCAAAGATACACATAAAAAGCATCAAAGTAATTTGTAGAAGATGAGTATATGCCTCTGTTGGAGTTCATAGGAATGACTTGAATCCATCCCACTTTAGATGAAATGGCAAACCTTGAAAAAAGGTAGTAATTTGATTTTTATTTGCAAATCCTTCTTGTGTGTTGCACAATTTTGCTAAGATTAAACAAGACTTTGTTTCATGAAAGTTATATACTCTTCAAGACACCGAATGGTACCTAGCCTGCAATATTATCGCAGTTTATTCCCAGGGATTGGATCCCACAGAAGGAAAAAACCTTAATAACTGACAGCAGTCCATGTAGAATTCCTGTGAAACTAGTCTTTTAACAGCAACACATTCCTCTAGTTTTCTAGAAGCTTCAAAACCTGTCTGACCTGAATTTATTTTATGGACCTGACAGGAAAGCCTTCCCCTGCTTACACGTCTGTGAATAAGCAGAAGAATACCTTCAATAATACAAGTGTTTTAAACCCTTCTTTACATGTGATGAAAGGTTAACCTCACCAGAAAGCTCAGTTTTGAAACAGGCAACACAGCATGCTGTAACAAAAGGAAAGAAAAACAAAACCTTGAATGTCTTCCTTCAAAATAAAAGAAAGTACTGCAAAGGCTCTTTCAAGAGGTGAGCTCAAACATGCCCTTGCCCTGCCTAAAGTTGTGACGGGAGTCTGTGACAGTGTGGCCGGACATGTACATGCATTGCCTCCAGAGGCTATTTCATTGCTATAGGTTACAATTTCCCATAAGCAGCATGCTCTCTGTTGATGTGAATATATAATCTGTATAATTTTGGTGAAGTTGTTAGTGCGATACTGCAAACCAGTCTCCTAGCCCTAACATAATGTAGTGTGGGAATATGAGTCCAAGTAGTTAATGCCTGGTGGCAGATGCCACCCTATACTGTCAATCCTACCTCTGCTGGAGGTTGCAATCCCTGGAAAAGGATGGCCAGCATATTTCAGCACAAGTTAGCATACCAGGCTGTGAACTGCGATGAGGGGGAAGTCGACTTTCATTTCCTTCAGCCATGCCTGCTAAAGAAACATAGCTGACAGCTGGAACAGTAACTTCTTAAATCAATTCAGCGTGAAATTCCAGAGCATTTCTCTTGGTGCCCTCTAAAACTTTATAGCTTTAATCAGCAGCTGGCTGAGTTACTGTAAGTAGATAGGCAAGGTGGCATGCTTGGTGTTCCCTCTTGTTATCTCTATGCAGCAGTGTCTGCAGGGGAGCAAGTATTCATTAACTCCTGCCACAGTTAGCCAACAAATGCTTCCTGCCCCTTGCAAGGGGCTGGCTGGCTCTTTAATGTTTTCTACTAGAAAAGAAGGATGATTAACAAAACACCCTGTAAATATGCACAATTCAAGCTTTTTTCTCATTGCCAGGTGAAGACTAGAACTCCGGACTAATTGTTCAGTAGCACGTGGTTAGAGCTGCCGCAGAATTTAGCATCTTTCCCATAAAATTTCTGGAAAGGTTTTCAAGCGTTCAGATCGAGCTGCTGTACAACGTTAGAATAACGTGCAAACCTACTGGAGTCTGAAGCACTCTCTCTGTGAAATATTTTTCAGCACAGGAGATTCTAAAAAAGAAACAAACTATCACATCCCCAAAGAGATACACTTCCATTTTTTTCTTCTCCCGTAGTGATACAGCAGACTTATATTTTCCTTGAAATAATTTTTCAAAGTTTTGTTGAGTTTAATTAACCAAATGAGGTAAAAGAATGTTCTTTAAAATCCATTTTACTGTGAGACATGGGCATTTACAACACTCAGTGACTTGTAGAAGCTGTTACTGTGAGATACAGAATTACTGAGCTGAAGAATAATACTTGCCACATCCTCGGCTTTAATATTTGAGGGTGAGGGATCACCTGTGCTGACAGTGTCTGCACTCAGCATGACTACGAAATAGGAATAGCTTCTCTAGCATCCATCCATTTTTACAGGTTATAAGACAAATGCTTTTATAAGCACTGGGATAAATGAAATTTGTTTTCTAAACCAATTTGTCCTCTTCTGCTTGACTATCTCTTTCAACAGAGTTGCTTAAAAGTAAAGCATATTCCTCAAAGAACCCACAGTGAAAAACACACGAAAGAGGCACAAAGAGATTAGTGTGGTTTCTCTACAGCACAGGTTTCACTGAGTTTGCATCTTGGTGGATACCCAAGAAGGAATGCTTTGGGCACAGCTCTGAGTCAGCTGACCCAGATGATCCACTCCACCAGGCAGGAGGACCTTCTCTGTTCCTTAGCCTGCACTGTGCAGTTGCACATCCTCCTTTTAGCTAGCCCTCAGAAGTGAACAGATTTGACTCCCTAATCTAGCAAAAACCTTGTTTTCTTTGGATTGGTGCGGTTTGGCTGTGTCATAGCTGAGCTGGCTCACTGCGCAGACAGGCAATCTGCAGAGGCGATAAAGGGAAGAATGGGGACAGCACCACTGCTTTGGGCAGTAGGAGCCAGTAGGGGAAGGTGGCTGAGAGGATGCCAGAATTAACATGGAGATCACCAAGCTTTCCTGACCTAGCTAAAAAAGTCTAATAAAACATGTGTTACAGTACCCGAGGCAGACAAACCTATAATGTCCTTTTTAACTGTACACCCAAATCAGGAAAACCTCAATGGTTCAGTGGAAGCTGATCATTCTTCTTTCAATTCTCTCACATCTTCATCTTCCCAGCACAGCCAAATAGGGGGTAGGGTACACACTGCTCTGTGCACTGCAAAACGGCTTCCCCAGCCCTCAGCACTGACAAACAAGCAGAAAGTCACAGGGATGGGCTCTCCAGACATCTTCCAGGAATGTTTTCCTCTCAGACAGGCCAGTCTCAGGGCCAACAAACTCCTGGCAAACATGAAGCATTTCAACTGGATCCTGCTGAATAATCTGTCTAAGGAGAATGTCCAGGGCCTTGCTATGGGAGCAGCTTGGGGGTGGGAGCCCTGCAAAAGCCCAGATGTGGTGAACAGCTGTAGGATCCAGCTCACTTAGAGCTTACAATTTTGTTTCCAACTGAAGCTGGATCAAAACCAAGTAATTTGTCAGCAAAATGTAAACCACTGCCTCACCACATCTGCGGGCACACAAATAGCCACAGTGCTGCACAGGGCTTTTTAACTATGCAGGGCCAAATAAGTCTTCCCCCCTCTCCCCACTAGCCTCACAGGAGCTAATGTGGGAGGGCTGGCTCAACCATGAACCCTCGGGGGAAGGGCTGCACTTCCACTGGGCAGTTGGGCTGTGTGATTTTGGGAAATGCCATCTCCTATGCTAAAAGGATCACATCAACCCACCACACTGAGGGACAATCAGTTTTTGAAACACTTCCCAAAACCTTCTTAAAGGGCTTTCTGGAACACAAGAAGACCTGAAGAATCATCCTACATGTTGTCATAGATTATTACTTCATTTTGTGAGTCTGAATTAGACCTAAAAGTTATTTATTTATTTTCCTAATTGTTATGGGGATAGAAGCCTTCTGTCATCCAGGTTTTTAAAATTAGAGGCACCATGGATAAATTAAACAGGCATGAAGGTATGATTTTAAAAGCAAGTTTTTTTAAAAAAGTAGGTATTGATACATTAAAACCTGAAAGTTCTTTTCAAGACATTGCACTTCATAATCAAAACCTTCTTAGAATTTTCATTAAAAAATAAAATTGCTGATCCAACAAACCATAACAGCTGCAAATTGGGTCTGAAAATAAATACTTATGCATAAAAACCTACTTATTAATATTCTGATGAAGCTGAGACATGCATTTGAATGAAGAAAAGGCACTCCACAAATTAAAAAAACACCCAAAAAACACCAACAGAAGAAACGATCAACTTTCAAGCGAGAATACTCAAGTGGCTTAAAAACTTATCTCAAAGGTGGCCATTAAAGGTGAAAGTGACTTATCAAAACTGGATAATTTGTTTCTTTTTGGCACTGAGGTTGGAAAAAGACTAGGAAAAAAAGATTCCAGGAAAGGTATCACTATACCCTGTAGGAAAAACATACACAAAACAAAAAGGCAACACTACAGCTTTTTATACTCTTGAAATTGAGATCTTGACTGCACCAAACCTGTTAATAGGATGCCTGGAGACAAGAAAGCAAAAAGTATTTTCTCACTCTTGTCAGGACCAGCCTTTTAAAACACTATTTCTGAAAAGTCAAGCTTGACTAGCCAATAGGGTTCTCCTCTCAGGATCCCTCCAGCCCAGCACTGCTGCCTTTGCTGGAGAGCTACACCACATCCTCCTGTCCCAGTGAGACTGTGGTGAAACATTGCACTGCAGGGAATCCTCAGGAGTTAATTTCCTTTCTTTCTTCTACAAGATATCCAGAGCTGTTGTGCACGTCAGCCTTCCCACCTGAATTAGCAGGTTCTGGATCTGGAGAAGTAGCTGGAAATAGCACGGCAGGAAGCCATCAGCCACAGCCCAGAGGGAGGTGCGTGCCCCCACCTCCTCCATGGCCTCTCCCAGAGAAGTGCAGCACCAAGGGGCACTGGGCACCCACCTAAGGGGGCTGTGGCAGGAAGAGAGGAGAGGGAGAACAGGAGATAAGCAGGGTCCTCATGGGTCCTCATGGTCTTGCAAAAGCAAGAGCCTAAGCTACACAATGTGAAGAAGGAGGGAAGCTGTGTGGTGGATGTAGACTCCCAAGCAGCTGGCAGCTTGGGACTTTTGGGGCAGAACAGAGACTCTTTCTCTGCCCTCAGGTCTGAAAGGACAAGACTGGTTCTGTGATATAATAGCCTGAGATGAGGAACAAACTCCATGAGGTGGGGTTTCAAGGCCCACAAGGCCTTAGTGAAGTACAATCACCATAAAGAGGGGCTTGGTAACAGTGGTTGGAGATTACCTTCTCTAGGGCTCAGATCCACCCATCTACTGATGCAAGATGCTGTCATGGGAAATAGTTTATTTGTGGGGTGCCAAATTTGGGATGATGCAAAACTGAAGCTCACTATCCTACAGCTACAACTATCACCCCTTGTTGCTCATCCATGTAGGCAGTGATGATATTGCCACGCTAGACCTGGGACTGAAGAATCACTACAGAGCTCTATGGGTAAAGGCTGGAGTCCAGGCAATGCTCTCTTTGGTCCTAAATGCAAAAATGAAAAGCGCAGGTAGGAGCACATAATTCCTGCCAATCCATGTCTGGCTACAAGATGACTGGTACCTCAGGCAGAGATGTGGCTTTTATGGCCATGGAACTCTCTTGAGCAGCAGAAATTATGAGAGAGATCCACCTAAGAAAACAGAAAGATGCAGAATTGTTGCCCTTTACAGAAAAGGAGCACTCAATTGTGTGGAGCTCATTTATGGGATGGACAATAGCCTGGGTGAATGTTTGTGGGTTGGCATTAAAAGAGAGACCAATGAGGGTGGCACTATGATGGGAGGTTATTGCAGACCACACAGTGAAGAAGTTGACGAAGTGTTCTGTAAACAACTCTAGAAGTCTCTAGACCACAGACCCTAGTTCTCTAGGGAGACTTCAACATCTCTGAACTTGAAGAGGAAAAGGCAGCCCAAAAAAGATTTATGGAAGGTGGCAGGGACAGCTTCTTAACACAAATGCTAGTCGGGCCACAAGGGATGACACTCTCATGGTGGTTCTTAGGGTTACTGTGGTATGTCTTAATGAGATTAATTAGTATCCAGTAATATGCATATATAAAAGAAATATCAAATATACATACAGACATGGTTAGATCAACAACACTACATTTCACATATACACAACTTGTTTCTTGCCTTCAAATAACTTACTTGTGTATTCTGGAAATGTGGTTTAAAGGAGTAAGAGATTCATAAACTGAGTGCAAAATCTAGTCACTTTCCTTTTAAAAAAGCTGCCATCTAATCTTCCAATTATCTGTTTCAAGGCCAACAAATCAGACCAAATCTTTCTGTTACATAGCAAAAGGAAAACCTCTATTCAATATTTAGTCATGTAACTTCAGTATAGAATACAAATATAGCAAAACTATCCCCTTTTCAAAGGCTTCAAACCAGTCATTAGTGCAAGAATTACTTTAAAATTAGAGAAGGTCTCCAACAGTAAACAAACTACATCTTCTGTAACATATTGAGCCCTCATTGTTAGGAAAACACAGCTGTTAAGCATTACCTGAAGTAATTCAGCTAGGGAACTCAAGTAGTTTAAATTAGCCAAGTCCTCAAATAGACTTGCACACCCTCTAATCATGACACAGAGTATCAGAGGACTCTCAGGGTTGTTAATCTACATAATTTCCCACTTGTAGTCAACAAACTCAGACCTTATTTGAAATAGTTTTTATTATTATTGGCATTTCTTTAAAAGAACACTTTTCTGCCAACAGGCATAAGAAAACCGTAGCTAATGGTTTTCATATGTAAAGCCAAATAACACATGTTCATTGGACAGCAACTGTCTCGCTTTTGAGGTATCTTCACAAGCTAGAGTGACTTGCCTCTGGAGAATAAGGGATGAAACAGATCCAAGCCACACAACCATGCGCAGTGTCAGCAGTTACCTGGTGGGAACAGTGCAGACCCTGCAATGGGAGCCCTGTAAACTGGCAATGCACCTGCAACAGCTGTGCCATACTGCCAGAAACCACCACTGCACTCTCTGCAGGCCTGCTACCTCTTGTTTTTAAACCGTTCCTAAGAAAAGCCAGCATGTTATGAGGAGGTTTAATTTCACTCTGGCGGTGCCCAGGTTTGCATTAGAAACTTTGATGGTGTCAAAAGGCAACACAATCAGACAGACAATGCTGGGACAGACAAGGCTGTTTCCCACTCTGCTTCCTCAACACAAATTTCAAATACTGGAATTCCATGGATACTATTAGACAGAACTACATGAGTTCCACTACCTAAAACTCCATCCAAAAGCCAGCCACTGGATGAGAGGAGGAATCATTTCAAATAATTTTTTGTGGAGACCAAACTTATGCTGATCTCAACTTCAAAGACTATACATTACTTTGACAGAAAACAAAGGTCCAGAGAAAATAACAAAATTCAACTATCTGAATAGTTTCTCAAAAATTAAGGGATTTATTTTCTGACTATAATGCAAGAGATTAAGCAGATCTGAGAACAGCCAGAAGAACATACCAGAACTGAATTAATTATGGATTTACTTCGTAAGAAAAAAAAATACTTGAAGAGCTCATTTTCAGTTGAGTTAATTGGGAAACATGTATATTACAGTGGGGATCCATTTTTCTCCTGTTGGGAGAGCGTCAGTCAAAGTCCCACCACATTCTTAGTAAATACCACCATGAATCAAGGAAGGAACAAGCCTGCAGTTTCACTTGCTCAATGGTTCTTTGTTATTGTTGCTGAGTCTGAAGGAAAAGAAAAACTTAAATGGAAAGCTCCAAGGAAAATAAAGACTTAAATGAAATTTTTTTTCAAAATAGACAGACACCTTTGAAAGCAAGAGAGGCAAATTACAGCTAGGGCCCACAGGGAAACTCAGCTCCTTCAGCATGAAAGTGAACAATGCATCTTTGTGCAACGGAAAAAGATTTCATCAGTCTGCTTTGGAGGAGAGCACAGTTATCTCTTACACCACAGTACTGAGAGGACAGGCAGCAGAGCTTTACAGCCTTACTCCATGGAAGGGGTCCTCTGAGTACAGTGATGACTGGAGGCACTGTCCTTCCTCCTCTTCCACAGGGATTAGTTCCTACACCTTCCACACCTCTGCTAGAAGTGACCCCTCTTGCCATGGCAGTGCTTTTTGTAGTACTTCAGAGATGCTAGAGCAAAGGCATACAGACAGCTCAACAGACAGATGAGACTGAAGTTCACAGCAGGGTCCTGGCAGCACTCTCTGCTTACACTGCTGATGTGTCCTTGCTCCACAGCCCATCATCAGCTGTGCTGCATGGAAGCAACTCAACTCACAAAAAGGCTGCCAAAAGTAAGGGGAAAAAGCCCAGGCTAGATCAGTTCTGTGAAAAACTATTAAAAGAGTATAAAGGAAGGATATGTGTCTTTATGGTTTGTCTCACACACTCAGACAGACACAGGACAAAAATTCTGTCCCACAAAAAAACAGTTTGAGTTGGTGGTGAACTTCACTGGGGACAGAGAAGAAGTTAGAAAAGCTGAAAATTTTCCCTCTGGTTTTGCTGATGAAGGATACAGAAAGTTGTCAAATTCCTCATTCTGCAAGTACCACCATACAGTGGCCTTCCAGCTCACAATGCTTCATGAATCACAGAATCTTTAAGGTTGGGGAAAAACCTCTACAATCACCAAGTGTAACCATTAACCCAGCACCACTACATCTACCACTGAACTGTATAGCCAAGTGCAACATTTACATGCCTTTTGAATGCTTCCAGGAATGGTGATTTCCCTGGGCAGTCTGCTGCAATACCTGATCACATTTTCAGTGAATAAATTATTCCCAATATCCATTTGAATCCTTCTCTGGTGCAATTTGAGGTAACTTCCTCTCATCCTGGCACTTGTCACCTGACAAAAGAGACAATCCAATGAATTACCTCCTCTTCTGAATCCATAGTCATGCATGCCTGCACCATGCCAGAAGAGCACTCTCATCTAACTACACTATAAGAAGATCAACAGACCCTTTTATATCTTTACCCTGACTTAATTCCCTGTTGATGACTGCATTTGTTGTTAGCTTGAGGTTCTCCAGAAAGCATCAGTTGGCTGTTCTGTGGATCAGCTTCTCATAGTACCAAGTTTTGTTTTCAGGCACAGCCACATGCTTGCTGTTCTCCACCCACCAAGGTTTATACTGAGGTGAGCTCAGTGTTCATCTTCTCTAAAATAATGTGTTCTCTGAACATTCAGAGAGCAAATTATGGCCACCAGCTGTGACAAATCCTCCTGGATCCCATAACCACATACCACAGCTAAGAATGCACACAACAACACAGCCTTCAGTTTGAAGTACACACTTCCTTGGTGATATTCTTACCCAACTTATTCAAGCACAGATCAGGAGAAAAGATTTGCCATAATGCAAGTCACAAGCACTAGTCACAGCTTGTAGCCAGACACCATCTTCCAGCTTCAGTTCCACCAGCTGGAGCAGTGACTGTCTTCAGCGGAGTGCTTGTCCAGGCCCCATGTGGATATTACCAACCTTCAAAGCTTCCAGCAGAGCCATTTGGATGATGCTCCCTCCCTTGCCTGTATCTGCCAAAACTAGCCAGGTATGTGAAGACCTATTACTCACATTATCCCTGCTAATTCTGACCAGCTGACAGAGTTGTCACAAGAGGAGCTGTCGTCTGCCCAACAGCTCTTGTGTCAACTCTTGTTTCTCTGGAGGATGAGAGAAGAATAAAAGCAAAACTAGATATACACCTCCATGACCAAAGGGGAGCACCTCTCACCATCAGCTAGGGAATGCTGGCAGCACAAGATGAGTTATACCTACACGCAGTAAAGGAAGGGAACAACTGCAAAATCAATGAAGTACAGGAAAGACCTGAACTGACTGTGTGTAGAGAAACTGAGGTATGACACTTTCCCTAGAGCAGCATGAGGAGGCTGTGGAAGAACTTAACCTTATACCAGCTTCCTCAGGTAGACAACAAATATATGAGTGGTTGTGGAAGCTACCCTTTCTAATTGGAAAAGCAGTGTGGAGAAGACACAGGGTAGAGAAAAAATAGAATTTATTAATTGGAAAAAGGAGTAAAAGCTGAGTAGTCCTGTATACTTGTAGTCCTGTCATAAACAACTTTCCCCCAAAATCTCCTCAAACTGCTTCTGTGCCAATCCTATTCTCTCTCCAACTACTTCTATTTCTTAAAGCAATGCCCCTAGCCCCCTGTAATAAGAAAAACTGCTAGTGCCAAAAAGCATATAAGTAGTGGAGTGGTGAGGAAGTGATTAAAACCAGAACAAGTGTATGCACTTGGGGAGAAAGTGTTCACTGCTTACAACCCGGAGAAGGTCATAAGGGACAGTGGCACATAATCAAAGAAATGATAAATGGATTTGGCATGTGCATTAACTTCTTCTTGGTAAAATCCCATGATGACTTTTTCTGGCTTTTATTACTATGTATGCACAAATCCAAAACACACATGCTGTGTTGATCCAATCCACAACCACAGTGCTTTTACGTGTCCATTTTTGTTCAGTTCTGAGGTCTCATTGCTTCCTCTTTTCTCCTGCAGAAGTAAAAACCTTCTCCCTTTCTCGCAAGCAAAACTCTTCCTGAATTCCTAAAATTCTGTTTACTCATAAATGCTTCCCAGTCTCTATACTTGGTGAGCAGAAAGCAGTAAGTTCTGTGAAGGATTTAAACTGAGAGAGATGGGGAGAGAGCACAGCAGTGCTTAGGCATGTTTCTCACACACTATCACAATGGTTGATCCACACAGCATGCTGAGTATGTGCAGGGCTCCTCTCCTCCCCTTCTGTGGTTTCAGTTTCTAAATGGATGACTCTAACTACAAATGTATAATGGGTTTGAAAAATAATCTTATCCAGGGCAAATGGAAAACCAAAATCATCAACTTTGGAAAATGAAGGGTTCTACTAAAAATAGCTGCGGTATTTCTGGTTTTGCAAAACCAGTATTTTCAAATAAGTTGGGGACTAATGTGTCTCAGTGGCCACTTCCTGAGTTTTAAGACAGATAGCAACAGTCTCCTTCTCCTTCCTATCAAAAACCAGCAGAATGAAATCAGTAAATGCAGACAATTTAACTCCTCCATGATAAGCTGACCAATGGTACTAACAAGACAGGCAAGAACCACACCAAATATAGAACACTGTTCTTTGGGATACCCACAAAGAACAGCTGAAAAATGGGAAAGAAGGCAACTGGAGAGGCATAAGGACTGGAAAAGACTGAAGAGGGGACCAGAGTAGCAGAGACTCTTTTCTGAAGCTCAGGGGAAGTACTAGAGGCATGGGGAACTTAAACCTCCTTAATTATTAGATTGTAGCAACAGAAGACGTAATAGCTTTCCCTTCTGAATACTTGGAATATGAAGGAATAATAAAACTTTTAGGCATCTGCTGGTAAGGCAAAATTCACAGTGAATAGGCACCATTTAGTCCTCAGACATGGGGCAGGAGTGACAGCACAGCATTACCCCCCAAAACATCTGCCTCCTGGGAGAGTCGGTGGTGTGCCACCCAGCTTCCTCAGAGTGGGGAAATTGCTGCTTTCCTCCTGCTTGTCTGTTTTTTTTTATTTCACTCTATAGTTTTATAAAACTCAGAATCTGCCAAAACCCCAAGAAATGGAACTCAGAAGCTTAAGAAAAACAAAGGAAAGCTTCAGTCTCCACAGCTAAACTGTTATGCCAAAGTGCATTTTATATAATTTTTTTAAAATTACTAGCTCCAGAAATGAAACCTCATAGCTTGATAGTTGAAGTATGACAGTTTGACTATTAATGTATCAGAAAAAAATAGCTTCCCCAAAGCATGGGTCACATGAAAAGAAAGGGCAAAGACTATTTTTTATAAGTAGTATTTGGTAGCAAATGTTAAAAAAAGTCAAATACCTAATTATCTTATTTGAAGAGAGGAACAGCTGGTATTTTTCAGTGAAGATAAACATCCAGAGTCTATCCTTGCTGTTTGAGAGTTGATCTTTTTTCTTCACAGGCTTTTCTGAAATTAGCCATTGCCTTACTTGGCAGCAGAAGAGGAAGCTACTGCTAAGAATCAAGTAATTAATTCTTAAGTTCCAAGAAAGGTAATATTAAATATGCTTATCTATATATTTTTCTGAATTATGTATGCATGGAAAGGATAGGAATTCTGATGAAGCTGTGGGGGGAAGGGAAGGGAAGGGAAGGGAAGGGAAGGGAAGGGAAGGGAAGGGAAGGGAAGGGAAGGGAAGGGAAGGGAAGGGAAGGGAAGGGAAGGGAAGGGAAGGGAAGGGAAGGGAAGGGAAGGGAAGGGAAGGGAAGGGAAGGGAAGGGAAGGGAAGGGAAGGGAAGGGAAGGGAAGGGAAGGGAAGGGAAGGGAAGGGAAGGGAAGGGAAGGGAAGGGAAGGGAAGGGAAGGGAAGGGAAGGGAAGGGAAGGGAAGGGAAGGGAAGGGAAGGGAAGGGAAGGGAAGGGAGCAAGATTCCTCTATTTTAGAGCTTTTTTCAGAAAAAAATGTCAAACAACACAAATTTTTGAAAAAAGCCCTGCTCATAAGATAAGCTGTCACAGCTTCTGGAGAAGAGTATAAATGAGCATTTTAAAACAGAAGACTTTGTAGACACAGATTGTGTTTTCCACATCAACTGCAACTTTTCCTTTTGTAATTTATACCGCAATTTGAAAATGCCAATTGAAGGGTTATGCAAGCTTCTGCTGTGAAAAAAAAAAAAAAAAAAAAAATTGGAAGGTGCTTCCACATTTCTCTCTAAATTAAGATGAAGCAAAGAGATGAAAAATATTTTAATTAATGGAATTTCTAAAAAGCCTTATTTTCAATGAAATTATACAGTGGCTGTCTTCTGTGATCAGCTTTATGTTCTTGATTGAATATCTCAGCTTGTTTTTTTTCCTACTGATCAAAACTATACCCACCCAGGTCTTCCATGTTCATACACTAATCTTTCAGATGCCAATCTTCAGTGCCCATATCAACGTTGTTAGCATGAGCAGCTCCTGTGCACTACATGGCTCGTGGCTTTTGAAGATGGCTGAGTGAATCTCACTCATTCCCAGTGTTCCTCTTGGAGGTTATGCACGCCTCTCTTATAGGAATGCTAGAATATACTCCATGCTTTCCTGTAATATCCACTCAAGTAGCCAGTAGTAGGGACCCCAGTGGTAAAGGTCCCCCCTTACCCCATCATGCTACAAGCCAGGATCTTGCACATCTGCACTGAGAGCCAAGCAGAGGTCCCTGCCTGCCTTGTCACCCTTGCTCTTTACACCATCTCTCCTCCTTTCTGCAGAAGGCTGTCACAGTTTGGTTCATGCTTGGTGGCTCCTGCTGGAAAGCACAGGGCCCAATGAAGAGTGTAATGCAACTAGTAGTGTGAGCAGCTGCTTCCTAGCACATGCCTGCCAGCAGATATAGGTGAGGAAGCCAAGAATGTGTGTGTATAGAGGCACATATGTTACCACTCTCCTTCCTATTGTCCTCCCTGGCCAGCTAGGTCAGGAGTCAGCAGCAGGGTGCCAGCAGGGTTTGAATGGGGTACAGCAGGATCGAGGGCTCAGGGCCAAGGGATCAGAAAGAGGCAGCATTTCCTGGCTCCCATGGGGTTTTCCTAGGCACAAGGCATGATGGCCCCCAACAGCATGATGTCTCTTCAAGGGACAAGATTTCTCAACTCTTGAGTTTACAGGCATAGCCTTTATGGGTCAGCCTCTCATTTGAGAAAGCAAAACCTGGCATAGACCTCTGAAGAGACTGCCAACCTACAGCTGCTAATTTATGAATTACTAATTCATAAATGTAGAGCTTTGGGGAGGTCTCTTTGTCAGAAAAGCAGCACAGACTGTCTTTTTCTGACAAGCAGAAGCAGTACAGCAGGGAGTTGGAGGAGTTATGAGACACACCCCACTCCCTGGTCTCCAGCACTCAAATGTGTGGGTTTTGGTTTTTTTTTTTCCTACAATGATTCAGAGGCACCACTCAGCTGCCTGACGTGCTAGACTTAGGACTACTGCAGCACCTCATGAATATCAATCCTCTCCCACCCTATTCACCTTCATCAAATGAACATCAAAGACTCTCCTGAACTGCTTGGGAGGGAGAGTTAACATTTACTGTATATTAAATGTGAACTGGATACACTGAAGTTCACCTTTGCTTTTACATACAAGTCAGAAGGTTGAATCATACTGGGACAGGACTGACCTACTCAGGTTTTGCTCAAGTTATTGAGGTTGCTTAGTTATTCCTTTTAAACCAGACTCTTAAAGAGTCTGGCAGACAAGGCTGCAGGGGAGCTTCAATGTTTCTGAAAATCTCATTAGGCATCTAGCTGTAACCTGAACCCACAGCCTTAGCATACAACTATTCGACCTTTCACTACTACACCCATGTTCTGCAGAGGAGATGCTATTGTGAGAGCTCTGCCCTGTCTCCTGTGAACTTTCTCAAACAGCCACATTACACATCCTGAGGCACTGAGAAACTCCTGCATTGCAAGAAGAGAAGACAATATAGACGATTTAAAGAGGGCTCCTTTCAGCTTCTAGTACCTGGGATTAGATATACAATCATTCTGGGTTCAGAAAAAGATTGGACACTTCCTGATGCTTAGACCCATTTATTCAGAATTAACTGCATGTCTCTATACTCAACTGAGACATCTTCTGCACAGCCAGTCCTTCTGCCAGCAGCTAACTAAGCCTCAAGGATGGAGGGAAAGAAGAGAGAATGAAGAAAGCTGCATTTTTGCCTTGTCTGCCAGACTTCTCTCTAAGACTGAAAACCTAACTTGCAAAGAATGAGTTTTCTTACATAAACATTTTCAAGTTAAGAGTACAGCAAATACTAGTCCCCAGCCCTGCAGCAGCAGCTTCTGCTAGGGCAGATGTAGGGATCATAAAACCAAGGGAGAGAAAAAAGTAAATAAAAATCTTGATTCCTTACATTCTTGAGTCCTACAAGGCAGTGTAAGAGCACAACAGGATTCTGAACCGCATATTTGTATTTTTCATGCTAAAGGCAAATGAACCACCCTAGACACTGACTCCTGCACACTCAGGACAGATTATAAGCACAACTCGCTCACCACTGGCACAACCCCCCAACTTTTAACAGTCAGTTTATTTAAAACCTGCAAGCTAGATTTGAGCCTTCTGCACAGAGAGGTCTAGTATGCCAAGTTGCAATCCAAAGTGACTCTTACTACCAGACTATAAACCCCAGAAAATAGGGCTAAGAGTTCATTATGAAGCTGGTGACAGACTCCTAATTATAGTGGTGCTATCAAGCATGATAAAGGCTGGTTGGTTTTATTATAGTCTCATCCAAAGACTTGTTGGATGCTGGATTAGCTCATCTTTTCATTCCTGTTGAACTGCCATATGTTTCTTTTTCTCCTTTATGTAGCATTTGGCAGGAGTTATTTGTCAGCACTTAGAAAAAGAAAACATGTCTGCAGAAACTTGATTTCTAGTTCTTTCCATGCAAAGTTTCGTGTTTTACCTGTTAAAACCTTAGAAATTGCATTTTTATGTCTAAAGCAAAACTGGATAATAAAAAGTTAGCATTAAAACATGAACTACAGACAGTCTTAAACCATCCTGATCACAATACTGTAGTGTAACATCTCAGTATACTTTAAAGAAACAGATACCTCCATAAAAAGCTGTCTCTTTCTCACTCCCCTTCCACATCAATTCTGCCTGATTTCATATCCACTTCAAATATCTGCAAGTAAATCAGAGCAAAATGCAGTATTTTACTAACAGATTTGATTATTTATTCATCACTACCACCTACCAGCATTGTTGCAAAAATCCAAGTTACACAGAACAAGTCACAGGAATAAAAACAATATTAATTCAGGCTTTTTAAAAAGCCTTACACTTTGCAGCTGTAAATCCACTGAATGTCACAGGCTTGGCTAATATACCATAGGAGAAAGGATTTAATTGCTTCTAATGCCAGATATCAGAGAGTTGGGAAGAATTAAGCAGCACCTGTATGGAGACAAACCTGGAAACCAGAACAGTACTGTGGCTAGACAGGAAAGAGAGCTCCAACAGTCATTTCTTGACTTCATAGACTTTGGAGAAAAACAGAATCACTGGCAGAGCTTCACAGAGGTAGCCAGAGGAGAGGCGGATTATTTCACCTGTGCATCAAAAATGCTCAGAAAAGGTGGGGTAGGTGACACCATCAGCTTCATATATGGAGCAGAATTCAGCAACAGATAAGGATTTTACTGCCCCATGTCATTTGAATCAGACACACTTAGGGCATCACTTCCCACTTCCCTTCCTCCCTTCCCTCAGCTTCCTCTTCAGTAAGAATGCTTCTGTGATGGCAAACAAGGTATTCTGAAGGCATTTCCTGTAAGTGACATACCCCCCAAACAAATGTCACGGGCTCATCTCCAGATGGAAAGAAACACAGATTATTTCAGAGGAAAAAAAAGAAATGGCCTTGAAAGGCCACAAAAAGTGACCTGGGGCAAGATGATGAGAACTATAGAGCACTTGTGAGAAAAGGAAGGTCACCTGTCACAGTTGCTATTCAGCTCTGCTAAGTGGTTTTATTGATGGGTCATTAAAGGATTCTTATCCACCTTCAGCCTCAAAGGGGTTTTATAAAACAGACAATCAGAAAAAAGAAACAACCAACCAAACAAAATTGCCTTAGGTTTAAAGTGTCTTAGCCTGATATCATTATGCACCGAGAAGTGCATAATGAAGGTACGAATTTTAATTAAATTTTATTTTTAAATTTAAGTACAGTCTTCCTTCAGCCATGCCTCATCACCAAAGGAAAGCTCATGTCTTTGGATAGCTGAACCTCACCATAATCCAGTTTGCCTGAAAATAAGTAGTATAATTGATTTAATGATTCTCTGAGCCCTTTGGTGTAGGCTTTTGGCTGTCCCACCATTTGCAGGTGTAGATATGTAGTAGATAAAGATTAATGTTTCTGTTCCAACCCAGAGATGCTGAGCCTGCCAATTTTGGGAGCTCTGCAAAACAAGCTGTGAGATGCTCCCACAGTTTCAATGTAAGTACTCTAATAGGAAACTGAATGAATAAGACCATTTTGATGGCTAGGCCATAGCCACTGTAAGCAGTGGACTGGCAGCGTAGTTAAAAGCAGACAGATTTCCTTGCTTTCCCTTTCTTTTTTCCTTCAGACACTGGAAGTGAGTGCTGTAGGGAGGGGCTGAAATTTCACCAGCACCTGCAGTAACATGCAAGTGTGAGTAGCACCCAGCTTCAACAGTGTCTTTATAAAATACCATAGAATAAGTAAAGAGCCACATGTTACTGGTGAAAAGCCTAAATTGAACAAGACCAAAAGTAATTTCAGTGTTGATTGCCTGTAGTGTTCTATGATAAACTATGTGATTTCTGCCATTACATCCAGAAAAAACCCAAGAAACTATTGGCAAGCACTATTAATAAATTTGATTTTTGCCTTGCTTTTTGTAGCTTAACAGATGACAGTTACAAGGAATGCATTAAGCTAACTGATACTGTGAACAGTGTACAGGGGCATACACCTCTATTATCTATAGGGACCTCTACATAAATTATACACACCTTAAAGCTCCCAAAAGCACTCAAAAATTGTCTTGTAGACACACATTTAAATCTTTCATACCCCTCCTCTGTGTGCCCCAGGCTCAGTCAAGAGCCATAGGGAATTGGGCAGTGCATGTCCCCAGTGTCTGTGCACAGACCCAGGCTCCAGGGCCGGGTAGGAACCAGTTTCCCCTCTCTGAAGACTCTCTCTCACCAGACTTGCACAGCTTGCAGGCATCACCTCTATGAAAAAATCAGCTGCCATGAATTAAAGACCTGCTAGCTGGTGTTAACTGAAATGTTTCCAGAACTTGCACATCAACCTGTTTTGGTCAATATTCAAAGAAAAGGCACAAGCATCTGTGACAGAAACTCCCCTCTGTTGCCAAATCCTACCCCTGAGCTAAAAGAAAAGGTCACTTAAATTTAACAGGACTAACAAGGTATTTTCTCAGTCCTCTTTCTCAAAAATAGCTGAGTTGCTCTGCCTAGATGCTGTTTTTTCTTTTCAAACAATAATAACAGAATATTCAGCAAGAGGCAGACACCAAGTTAAAGAAATGTCAATGCAAGCTTTTAAAAATTGGCAAACTTGTAAGTGGCTGAAAACAGAGTCTTATAATGGGAAGTGTCAAACAACCTTGATAATAGGCAGCATTACCAGTCTGCTCTGTAATTCAAAATTATGTTTTATTATAGTGTTAAATATGCCTAAGCTCCCTTTACCAGTCCCACCATTGCCAGCCCAAGAGCAGCTGCTGGCCAATGGCAAATTAACAAGTTGTAGTTTTCATGGTGTAGACAAGAGGATAGTTGTTTCTGGCTTTCAGCAGTTGGAGCAGGTTCATCTCAGCAGTTTTTATAGAGCTGAGCATGTTGGCATATGGCCATTAACACATTTCTCAGGTGGCTCCCTGCAGTAATAAGGTGGCCTGAACATATGAGAAGTAATATCAAGCCAGGTTTTTCCAGAAGCTGGTGTAAATGTAGTCAGCAGGTGATCTTGAAGAAAGTACTACAAAAGTACACACATTCCAGAGTTTTTGCTATTTTGGAAAACAAATTATAACTCCAGCTGACACTCAGGAAGCCCGGGACCTTTACTGTATCACAGGATGATATTTACATGATCAAGTTCAGGAAGGGGTCTGGGGACATTTCTTCAAAGTAAGAAGAAGTCTGCTTCTCTGTTTCCTTCAGGAGAATGAATGACCATTACAGAGCCAAACCGTGAAGACTATCAACCTTTTCCTGAAAAAGATGAGCCACCTGAGTTCTCAGCCTAAAAGACTGTCACTTTTCAAGAAGTCAGAAGTTTTTAACAGCCTCCAAGAAGCTCTTCAGATGAATCATGCAAAAGGGCTTTTTCCAAGGTGCCAGAATTGCATTACACCAACCAACCTTTCACCACCCAGGGCCAGTCTGTAAGAAAGGCAGCCAGTTCTAAGTCTAAAATTGAAACTACAGCTCACATTGTTCCTACAGAATAAAAAAAGGAGGAGATGGACACGACACCCTTCTCGGGCTGCATGCCCTGGGGAAGACAGATTTTGGCCATTGCAACAACCCTGGAAGCAAATCACTACCTTGGGTGTGCCAGAGAGCAGCTGCCCAGCGCCAGCAGCACAGAGGGTAACGCTTCACATGAGGATAGACAGGAGAGCATGAAAGATGAGTGGTTGCTGTCAGCACTGGGCTGGGCACCCACTGGCATCTCTCCCAGACAAGTCGCAGCAGGGAGCTGAGGCAGTTGTTGGCACAGCATCACAGTGACACAAACATGACCATATCCCCTTTTTCTTGTCTCCCAGTTAACTCCCTCAGCCACTTTCACACTTTATTCTTCCCTCCACACATCAAATGGTCCCTCTTGGGGGCCAAGGTTGAGACACGGTGATGATTTGGGGCTGTGACATAAGATCCCAGAGGAACCAGGGCTGCACCATGTCATTCAACCTTCCATTTCTATATCTCCAAAGTGAGACTAGCAGTCCCCACCGGCACAGTTACAACAATATATTTTCAAAACTTCAAAGCATCCACATATAACAGTAAAGGATCCACAGGAAGATTCTGCTAGCAGTATATAAAAGCAAAAAGAATGGATTAAAATCAACCATGCTGCTCAGCACAGCAGTTCAGTCAACTGCGCCTTTCACCCTGGGGATCTCAGGGGGTGCATCCCTGGGTAGTGGGACAGAAACCACTGCAAACACAAGCAGGTGCTGCCCCAAAGGTGGTGAGCATTGGTTTCATCACACTAGCACACAGGGCCAGGGGCCAGTTTCCAACTACTGGTAGTGCTGGCTTCTTTTTTACCTGGTACATGCACAAGTTGAAATGCAAAGTGGGCACTTGATGTTTTTCAGAGAGATTAAATAATCTTTTGATCTTGAGAACAGAGGGCAGCATCTTCAGAGGATGCATGTGCATCTTTTTCTGATGATCAAATCCCTTTGAGGTATCTTAGAGAGGACATGTTCAAAACACCTCAAGTCTCAGGCTGTTTGGCTAATCTAGATTCCAGAAGTCTTGTCTGTATTCAGCAAAAATATTATTTGTTTCTTCAATATCTCTTACAGCCTCTCAGCTACAGTTCCCCCATCTCAGGAGCAAACTCTGCTTTTCTGATTCTTTCTGTATGTCTTCCAAAAACAGAATCTTTTACTAATCAATTCTCCTACCACTTCTCCCAAAGGAACAGCTCAGCATCTCTGTGGCTTCAGAGACACTTGTTGCAGGATTCCTGCTGTCCATGAACAATATGGAAGAGTGAGGAGAAGGGAGAAACAAGCTGTTTTTTCATAGGAGGTAATGGAGATAATGAAATAGATCCAAGTTGGACTAAAATCCAAGACTGTCCTGCAAGAAGGAAGCAGTAGAAAATAACTTTTACAAATTGTACCACCATGATAGTAGGACAGAGACTCACTAGACTATTCCTTCTCAGGGAATGCAGCAGCCTGGATTTCTCTTTTAGATTCCAGGTAACTCTTCCATGTACAGTGACTGATGGCTACCATTTAGTTCTGAACTTGTCACTTCTACTCTTCAGAAAACAGTCTTATTAGAAAAATAGCCTTATGAGGCAGAGAAGCAAAAAACTGCAGTCCTTCTATATAGAGGCCCTAACAAGTATCAAGTGCTGTGACTGAAGGAGTAGCTGTGCACTAAGACTTTAAGCAGCAAACGTGGCTTAAGGAATTCCCACAAATGGCTCTGTATGATTTGACATCAGCTGTGCCCATTCTTGTACTATGCATTGTTCATTGGTACCTGAGGTAGCGTGGAATTAAAAAAATAGACAAAACTATAAGGTTGCTTATATTTTAAAGTAAATTAATAAAGCATCTTATTTCAATTGTCTCTGGCCATGCAAGCACTGATAGCAACAGAAGAAGACATCCTCCTTAGGATGACCAGTAGAAAGGCATTGAGGGGAAAGTTTAAGATATTCCAAGACCACAAAGAGATGTGAAGGTGGAACACGACTGGAACCTGTGTCCTAGTTCTGCCTGTCTGCCTATAGCACTGGTGTGGATATGGCAGAGCAGTCATTTACAGAAACATCTTGCTGTGCTTCAATATGGAAATATTCCTGGTAACTATGCCAGTCAAAACTAAAAATAAAATGTAAGTGTTAGTCATTTGATCTCTGTCCAAAAGCCTGGACAACCCATCGCAGGAAGTTTCTCTGTGAAGCAAGCACAACAGTAATAACACCCAACAGTTCTTGAAGCTATGACTGCTGAGATGGTATTTCTTTCTTATATAACTTTCTCTCCTATAATATGATTTTATATATATATATATATATATGTATATATATATATACACACACACAACACACCTCAGCCTCACAGTATTGATAAGGATTTTTCCTTGCAAACTACTGTTTACGTCAAAGGAGCACTGTCATCAGTGGAGAAGCAACTTGTTCAGGCAGGAAGGGTAAGAGAAAATGACTGTTCGGCATTCAAGGTGGAAAAATAACTACTCTGTCCCAGTTCTTTCACTAAAGAAGTACCCTGCAAATTGAGAGAGCTCTTACTTATAAGATAAAAGTATGTGTGCTGCCACAGGATGCTTTCTATTTGAAATACAGGAAGACTTGGGGGTCAAATTGGGAGAGAGAGGGACATACTCCAGTCCTCTGGCTGTTTTAGGGAAGGCCCCAGCTATAGCTCTGTTAAGAAACTGAAGACACAGTTCAACGAGTCAAATAAAGTGCTGCAGCAAAATTTTGATGGAGCATATCAGGAAATTTGGGCTGTTTTTTCTGCATGAGAAGAGAAATGAGCAGAGGTAGCACAAGCAGCAGCTCTCAAGTTTCCTCCAGGCCGGGGAGAGCACAGCCACCTCCCAGCTTCCTCCTCCCTCCTCAAACCACAAACTCCTTTCCCAGCATGCAATCTCTCTTCCCACTGCTTTGGCAAGTCTTTCTCTTTCCTTTCTGTGCCTTAGCTCCAAGTTGCCAAGCAAGTTAAAAAAAAAAAAAAAAAAAAAAACAAACAAGGAAAGAGCTGAACATATCTGCAGAAGGATGTGGGGGTTAGGGAGATCCTGTGTCATGTTAACAGACCACAAGTGTTTTGCACAAGAATCACCTTTCTGATATTGCTGGGAAATTATTCACTTGTTTTAAAAATATGGATGCATACCTAATTTCCTCAGATAACATTCCACTGTGTTTCTTTTCTCTCCAGCATACACATCATTAAATATAACAGTCACTCATTAGCAGTGCAAGAACATTATGATTAAAATAAAATGGGAAGTAGAACAGCAAAGTAAATATGCAAGAGAAAAATACCACAGAGCCAATGGAATTAGCACCACTACTCAGCTTTCTTTATGTCTAGATGAAATCTGTTTCAAGATTGAAAGCATTCAACAAGACCAAGTGATGCTAAGAGCAGTAGGAAAGAGTTTCAAAGAACTCATTTGATAAATATCCCTTAATATCCTAAGACTATGGTTAAATTGCAGGTATTAACAGCAATAGCAAGTATATCATGCCACCCTGACTGTGAGCAGGTCAGCATTATATTCTCATCAGACACCTTTCAGAAAAATGGAGAAGCAAATGTGTCCCTAAAGCTGCCATTAGCACAGCATTGGCTGCTGGGTGTATCTGGCTCAGGAGCCCCAACTTTAGCAGTGGCTTTCCATTCACCAGCCTTTTGCTGGAAAACCTGAGGCTTTGGAGACTCAGGCACCCGCTCAACCTGCCACAGCACTATTTCACTTGAGGTTTGGAAGTCAGCAGGTACCATTTTCTGAGAAAGTCACAGAAGACATTATACAGCATTTTGTAAAGTCAAAATGTTGAGCTGTCAGCACAAATCATTTGCTCCCACAAGTTTATAAATGTGAGCCAAGAAGGTGCTAAGGTTGAAGACTTGCTAAATACCACATTATAAGAATATTTCAGACAACAAAACATGAAGTATTTTAGCAATATTTAGGGACTGAAAATAAGTTCACTGTGGAAACTGCAGACCATTTAAGACCTTGATCTTGAGCACCTAAATGTTCATAGAAAATGAAGAACATACAAAATTAAGATACAGAATTCTCAGGAAAATTGTCAATATAGCTCTAGGAAAATCAGACCTATAATCCTATCCAGAAAGTGTCCCCAACCTGACAAATTTAGTTAAAGAAGGCACATGATGTCTTTCAGCAAACTAAGCATCTTATAATAACTAAACAGTTCTATTTAAAAACAGATGCCACAAAGCAGATTAGATAGCTCATAATTCTCAACAATTATCATTCAATCCTTGGAATAACAGCTCCCTTCATCTTCATAGGAAACAAAACCTGAAGCAAAAATCTTCCAGGAATGTGCAAGTCCTAGTTAAGAAAGATAGTGCTGGTACAAATCCATCGTTCCATCAATTTTCCTGTGACCTGAACAAAGGCGCAAGTCAAGTTCAAAGACACGATGACGTGGATCACGAGGAACAATAAACTCAGCTGAGCAGCAGGACTGCTACCGTAACCAAACAAGACCGCACAGAAAGCAGACCCAACATTTAGTTCACAGTGTCGGAATATTATTTGGAAGAGAGTAACGTAAAAGATCGTTAGGGTCACACTTTTTTACCTGCTAGCACAGTCGCTCCAGGGAAGTGGAGAGAGAGAGCAAATGTGATACTCCAACACACAGAGCATCAAAACATCATGTTGAAATTGTGAGATGTAATTACATCATTTAACATTTGACTTCCTAAATTGCGTCTGTTTCTGACATTGACTGCTTGAATCTAACGTCATTACATTGGTAAGTGCTCAGATGGGAGATATACGCTCTATTTAGAACCAGACATAAAGACAGACACTATAGCCAATCCATTTAATTTAGTAGAGAGGAGGTAAAGAGAGGATGATAAAGAGGTAATAAGCATTGTTTGTGCAGCTAATAGATGTTAGGTCTTTTTCTTAGAGTTGATTTGATCAGAGAATGCCAATCCACTGGATCCAGTTGTTCTTAGGAATTTGGCAGATTTTATAAGCACTCCCACACCTCACTGATGAAATAAAACCTTGAGGAAAGACACAGGCTACTCTCCAGTCAATTTTCTTCACAGAATAACCAGGCAAACCAACATTATAGCTACACCTGCATCTGAACTAAAGAAAGAATACAAATTGTCTTTTCAACTCAAAATTAACCATTGCAGACTACTTGATTTTTCCTGTTTTTTCCAGTCAGCCTCTTACCTGTCAGACAGGAATCAACTGCTTCCATGGGTTCCCCTTTGACCTTCAAAGCAACAAGTGCAGGGACTCATTTCCATCAAGACCTGACCCCAACCTCTTCCAGGGCCAAACCAAAAGCCCCTTTTTTGGATAGATAAGCTTTGCTGCTCTGACATTGCTTCTCAAAAAATAATGTTTACCCATATTAAAAACACATCAGGAAAAACAAAAATGTGACTTTAGCACAGGAATAATTGAGGACCATTCAGAAACCATTCAACAGATGTGGCAGAGTAATATAGTGCAACTAACTTCTCTAAAGCCATGTCTTTAGATTCCAGGCTTCATCCTTACTGGAATATGGCACCGAATTTTTAATTATACAGCTATTATGAAGTGGTAATGAGCATTAGCTGATGACTCAGAATAATAATTACTAGGTGGTGTTATCATGAAGGTCCAATTTTAGAAGCCAAGCAGGTGTTACTTTCCTGAATGATTCAAAAATCACAAGCAACCAATCCTCCAGCTAATTGCACACGGAAGCTATGCACATCTGAAATGCCTTTTTTCACAGTCCAAAACAGGTGGAGAAGGAAGTTTTTCCTTTAATGCTGCTAAGCTGATTGGTTGTCAGCGTTCAGAAATAATTCCCCAAGTACAAGATTTGGCTTTTTCATGATGTGTCAAGCATTTCTCTATTAAAAAGGTTAGGTTGCCTTGTCTTGCAGAAAGAAATATTTCAGGCTTGCTTCCACCTAAACCTCCCACAGCCCCCAATTCTGAATGTCAGTCATTTTGCATCAGTAGCAACAGCAGCAATAAATGCCTACTTGTAATTATAGCATATTGGTCTTGACATTACAGGGTCTGTAATAAATGAATAAAATAAATATATAAAAACCCCTTAATTAAAAAAAAAAACCAAAACATTAAAAACTGGGCTATTTTTTAAGTAGTGGAATACATATTTGAAAACAGTAACCCTGAAAAAATGTGCAGAACAGTCTTATAGCTCTGAATTCTGGTAACTTGTTGGAAAAGATCTGCTATAAAGGGCTTCCCTTTTGTCCTGAATTGTTCTCCAGGTTACCCCACTGCACCATAAATTGAATCATGAGAAGATTTCAATGTCTCAGTTTCTAATGAAAAGCCAGCTAACTGGGGATATATCTATGACATTTGTACTACCAAGTCTTTCAACATGAGATTGTTTGTGACAGCAATCTGAAAGTACTCAATCTCACAACTCTCTTCTCTCCTGGGTGCTTCAGTAGTTCTTTTTTCAATCACTTGAAATAGCAATATGATGGAGTTATATGGGACTTGTTACAGGAATGATAGATAGCTGATTAAGCGTGTTTTTTAAAAAAAACCACTGCTTTTCCTTTTGCATATCTTAAATCCTCTCCCACAGCACTGCTACTTAAAACAATTCAATTAAAATTTTGGGTGATAGCATGCTCTTAATTTCTTTATCGAGATAAAGTGTGCAGAAAAAGGATGGTTGGAAAGTCTTCCCACATGATATGGTGATTTTTCTTTTTTGTAAGGGGTTTGCAGGAAGTCAGTGATAGAGGCAAGAAACAACAAAACCCTGGGCATGTTGGGCCATCAGCTGTGACGTGGGCTGGTGGAGGAATCCTGTCTTCCACTGCAAGCATGCCCACGGTGACTAATGCCTTCACACCCTGCAGCATGGGATCACACTCACCCCATGGTTATGTCATTTTTAAAGCATCTGGTGGTAATTTAGAAATACAAAACTAGAAACCAGACAGGCACATACTTGGTAGGTCTACTATTCACAAAAACAGTGATGCAGCCACAGGTAAAACAAATAAATATTGAGGTTCACCCTTCTTTAAATCTGAGCTGGGAAGTTTACCTGTTTACTACCTTGCTTTGAACACCAGGAAAGGAAGAATTATTCACCTGTTACAACTGGCAGTTGAGCAACACAGAAGAGATGTTTGCAGTGGTAGATAGATGAGTTTCATTATTTTGGAACTAGCCTCTTGTACAGAAACGCTGTAGCCATTTTAGATCTTTAGTAAAGCAGATTACTTTATCTATTATCACTGCAAGTAATCTCCACTATATTTACACTATCACATTAGGCAAGCTGCCCTCATGGATGGTATACAACCAATTAAAATGCCACAAGAACACGGAAATCTGAGCTCCTCCAGATCCTTCATGTGCACACACTGCCTCAGAGCGCCTCAGTGGGCTCTTCCACTGGCTCATGCCACCAAACCCACGTGTCAGTCCTCAGCTCTAGAACCCCCAGCAGAGAACTGCAGAGCTATTTATTCTTGCATGTAGTTTAAAGATAGCAACTTTTTATGAAATTAATGACATTTGTTCTCTTGTGCATCACTGGAATGTACTGAAGTGAACTCAATGTAGAGTGTAATTCAGGAAATGTAACTACATTCACTGAAGACACTTAAATGTTTATCTGTAAATATGTTTGTTCCTTATTCCATCAGGATTTGTTTCCATTTCTTTGAGTGCTTGAGCCCCTCATCAGACAACACCATCTCCCTTCAAAGGCTGGAAGCAAAAGAACATGACAGTACTGAACCTGGCCATTTCAGCTGGTGCCCACCTTCACATGCACAACCACCCAGAGCCATCCCTTGCCACTCATTGCTGAATGAGCTCAAGACCCTTTTGAAAAACAGCCCAACACACCCACTGTGATTGTGCCAAGCCACTTTTAATTAAGGCCTCTGGTACCATTTACTTTGATGCACAGCTTTTTGTGTTGTTTAGAAACCTGAGAGCTGTCCTGATAAGACAGAGGAAACATCCTCTAGTCCAGCACACTCCCCTGAGAATAGACTTCATCTCACTTTCTGCAGAGCAGCCCAAACTAGTCATTAGGTTATTTCTGTTTTCAAGGAGACTGAGCACTCCCCGGGGCAATTCAGCTTCCCTAGTTTAGGTGCTTATCTCAGGCTTGCATGAATCACCTCAGCCTCCCTTCTTCCCATCCCCTGATGATTGTTTGCTGTAAATAAACGCAGAGAGCTAGAAATTAGGTGTCTTGCTGAAGACAGTCATGGAAAATGAACCACATTTTAACAGTAGCCAGCAGCATCCACTGAAGACCATTCATTTTTCATGCCAGATATCTTCCCAGATTTCTAAGAAAAATGAGTTTCAGGACTTCCTAAATTGAAAGTTGCATCAAGGCTTTAAAGTTACCAAAGATCTTATTTTCTATGTATGTGCCTAATCTTTTTTCCATATCACTGGCATCGGAAAGCTTCCTGCAGCAATTCAGTGATTTAGCTTTCCCTCAAACAGGAGAAGAGGCAAGAGGGAACTGGACTTTAGGCCTCCTGTCTGGTAATTGTATTGTTTTGTTGAATTGAATTCTATTGTTCCTAGTCTGTACTTTAAAATTACACCATATGTTCTCTCTCATGCCTTTTTCACATCAACCAAAGAGGTTTTTCTAAAAAAAGGTTCTGAAATTATCAGAATTTACCTAGGATTCAAAAATTTATGCATCTATAAAATCACAGGGATAATTATGATTTTGCTCTCTACTCCTCTCCTAGTAGTTCTTATTTTCTATTTACTTTACTGACCACCACTGCACACTGAACTGACATTTAAAAAGTATTATCCACTGCACCTCCAATAGTATGTTGAGGCTTTTTAGCCCCTCAGAAAGAAGGGGATTATTTCCTTTCCCCCTTCATGCAGTATTTTGCATTCCTTGACACTGAATTTCATTTCCCATATTTCCAGCTCTGTGTTGAAAGAGTCTCTGCAAGTAATTTCAGGCAGGTTCAGGTCAGATTATTGTAAATAATCTTGGTATTCTCTCCAAGTTCTATCATCTACTTAAAATCAGATCATTGATGAATATGTTGAACAGCTCCAACAACAGATCTTTGATGGACTAATCCAAGTAATAGCTGCTATAGAACAAGGATGCTAATCAAATACTCAGTTTCTTTGTTTCCTATTTTTAATCGCTTAGCACTTTTTTTTTTCATTCCCTCATAACTGTGGTTCTAAAATATTTCTGTGAAATATAGCTTGTACTTTTATTTTCAAAGAAGCTTCTTACAAAGTACCAGTTAGATTTTTTGTATCCATTTAGTAGCTTCGCTCCAAAACTTGCACAGAATCACAAGAAGCAAACTCCCTTTACAGAAGACAAGCTATCTCCTCTCTGGTTCATTATAGTTCTGTTATCTACTGCTTCTGTTCCTATTCTGATTTCTACAAAACTACATAATACAGGAGTAAGATTTACTGATAATCTCCTTACACGACCCACAGAAGCCCTTACTAGACTGGTATATTATTGCTTTATTTAAGCAGACAACAAACTAGGAACAATTTCTTATATTTATTCCTCTAGAGCTCTGCATGAACAGCATCCAGCTCCAGTGCCTTGTTACCAGAAATTGTTTGGTTTTTTTTAGTGTGAAAAGCCTTTTAGAACTGACATTTCAAAAAGCACCAGGCAACTATCAAAGAGACATGTCTGGTCCAGTGAAGGCAAGTTCCTGCAACGTGGCTGCCTTGAAGATACCAACAGCAGTTTTAGCAAAGCTAATGATCTGTAGCCCAAGAGCAGCAAAGGCATGAGAAATGACAGAGTACAAAGGTAAAAGGATAAGGCATGAGTCATGCTATTTAAAATAACTGACATCTAAGCTTCCCTTCATTTTGGCACCTAATAACACGCATGGCCTGGAAGACAGGGGTGTAGGCAGAAGCTCTGCTATGAATCTACCACATAGAGGTGCCACCCTTAGCCCCTTGGGCTGGGACAGCTTCATGCACATTGAGCCAGTCTGCAGTAACACCTCGGTCAATGCAGGTGCATCATTTCCCATGTGCAGCAGGGACTACCAGCACTGAGGATCCCACACCACCCTAACAAGGAGAGGAGGA
The DNA here is from genome assembly GCF_048771995.1 of Taeniopygia guttata. Classification (NCBI taxonomy): domain Eukaryota; kingdom Metazoa; phylum Chordata; class Aves; order Passeriformes; family Estrildidae; genus Taeniopygia; species Taeniopygia guttata. The sequence goes on from NC_133025.1 coordinate 19,885,166, forward strand.
AAGACTAGCTCTTCCCTTAACTTCAGTAAACTTGGATCTGTCATCCATTTAGGGTGGTGACAGCTGTAGCTCAGGTCCATCAGGAAATGATGAAGGAAGTGATCAGAGTGGAATCTGAGCACATTACCACTATTTGCTTTGCTGAATGGTACTGTAGTCTGCAGCGGTTCTACCAATCCCAAATATTTCCAGAGCAATGACCCAGATGAATTTGTTCCCATGGAAAAAAAAAACAAAAAAAAAAACAAAACAAAACAAAAAAACCCAAAAAAACCCAAAAAAACAACAAACCACAACCATAAAGCCAAACACATGGGGCATCTTCATTCCTGTCCGTATGTCTTTATTTTCATTGTGTGATTTTTGAGTAGCAATGCACTTCCATTGTTTTTGTCTTTCACTACATTTTTTGTAATATAGGAATTTAATTGAAAGATGGAATTATTTATAGTGCTACTTCAGGGAACTGTGCTTAAAAAAAAATACCCCATGAAATATTGCAAGATTCATGGAAGAAGTTGTACTTCAGAGCATACTTAAGTGTATGCAACAGTGGAAATTTAGCATGTATATCTGCCAGTAGATAATTAAATAGGTTTGCATCTTTCAATCATGTCATTTCATAAATGCATTTACCCAAGCATTGTTCAACACCACACTGACCATCTTGGTAAAGAGGCCAGGACTTCCAAGGCTGGATTGGTTTTACAGTCCCTCTCAGAAAACATAATTCAGGAAAGCCGAAGTGCTTAGAATTTATTCTATTTTTCTGGAACAAAAGGTCCAAGCAGAATATAGGTTTGCGGTTCCCTTCAATAATTTAAACACTATCAACATAAAATATAAGTACTGCAATTGTAGCCTCATATTTAGAATAAATATGATTCAAAAAGCTAGGAAAATTGTTATTACATTCGGATAATTGTTAATTCTTCCATCTTAAAGGAAAAAAAACAAATTTAAGAAGATAAATTAGTAGCACATAACACAAACAGTTTTTTTAAAGAAGCTGTTTGAATTCTTCAAATTCATTTTTGCCAAGAGCCCATCCGGGACTGACTTCCATCACCACACTATGAGAGCTTCATTAGAAAGGTGTTATAACAATATTCCAGAAACAGCAGCAGAACATAGGTTTTCTTTTCTCCCTTTCACACAGAGATGAGCAGGAAAGACTCTGTCTCCCGTCTCCCTTCAAAAAGCCTACCTGCAATTTTCTTCTTCATATACATGTAGAAAACAAAACAGATTACTCCATGAATGAACCAACAAACAAGCTGTCAGTCAGACCTGACAATCTTGGTACAAATAAAGGAAGATTACTGGAAAATACATGGTTTGATATGGTGACAGAAATCACTCTTGTCAAGTTATATTCATACACAGTGACTCGCAGGCTACTTTGGGTGCGTTACTTCTCCAAACTTCTTTTTTTCTCATGACCGCAAATGCTGAACTACGTATTTCTTATGACCCCAGTATAGGGTGACTGGATTGGTTTTGGTATGATTCATAATCAACTGTTTTAAAATCTTATTTTTTCCCCCATGATTTAAGTGAATGTGTCATTGTCACTTGGGAACAAGCAACAAAAAGCATGAACAGGAACGTGTTCAGCACAGTGAGCAAGGCCAAATATTTTTGGATCTCTGTCTTCCAGCATAACTGGAATAATTTAAAAGTTTCTCCTGTAGACCTTGCTGAAAACTCCTACTACTCACTAGAACTCAGAAATGGCTGTGCCAATTCAGCCTTTAATTTTAATTAAATCTAAAAATCAGGAGTTATTTAACATTATTTTATACCACTTAGAGCCACTAATTGGACTCTATGTGGCTTTTTTTTTTTTTCAGCCAAGGGCATAATTCTGGCAGGTTCACACAGCCTTTTCTCACAAGCCCCAAGTACACAGATCCTTCAAGGCAATTGGGACACAGCTAACAGATGCTCAGAGACCATGTTATGGGTGGTTTTTATAAGGGCTAGGCTCTCTTTGGCTGCTAGACAGGACTCCTCACAGAGGTGAGCCAGGAAAAACTAATACCTAAGTAGAAGTTCCTTTAGCAAGGCAATTACAATGCAGCTAATGCCCGTGTCTTTTCCAGGGCTATGATAAACCCAGCTCCAATGCAGGAAAAAATGAGGTTACTGCAGAGGAACCCAGGCACAGGCACTGAAAATTTCATTCGGAGTACAAGGATCTTCAGCCTCGGCCCCTCTCCAGCTCCATCACAGCACAACCATTTACACTGATCCTGTGACTCATCCTGCATGAGAAGTCTTGTTGTGTTCATAGATACAGCCCAAGCTTGATCACTTTGTTTTGGATTAGAACAAAATTAGAGCAATTTAGCTATAGAAGTGTGTTGAAAGTGGACAAGGCAACCTAGCTCAGCACTGCTGTCACTCTGTGGGAAAACATCCCCAGCTCCCCTCCAGCTTGGTTGGGGTTTGTCTATACTTATGGCAGATGGGGCTATGCCTTCAGTTCTGTCACCAAGGAGTTGAAGTAAAAGTTTCTTCTGCTCCCAGGGAGTTCCTTGGACTCTGCTTTACCAGCTTTTAGCAAGTGGGCAGCAACTTTGGGGAGGGGTGGAAAGTGCAGAAGCACCTGGGGAAGGATGCTGCTGCACCTTGCCAATCCTCTGGCAGTGGTAAAGCTGGTTTGGGGAGCTGCCTTCTTCCCACTGCTGCCACCCCTAATCCTCCCTGCCTGCACAGGAGAGCTACCACACCTTTCCCCTGTGCTAATTCAGCTGCTTACCTAACCACAGGCAAGCTGGGTACACGTTCACACATAGAGTTTAAAAATAAAACCTCGAAAAGAGCACTGTGTTCTTTAAAAAAACCCAAACAAATCACCCCCAAATCAAAACATCTCACAGGTCTGGCACAAAGCACAGCCCTTCCAAAAGCTGAATCAGCTGGGGAGGAAGCAGTTCCCACCAGCTGCAGAGAATGAGAAAGGGGTACATGGAACAGGGGACAGCATGGAAACCACAGAACTCCACCCCTGCTCATAAAGAAAGGAGAACAACACTCAGCCTGAAAGCTACTTTTGCAAAGGATGACTTTACAAGCATGTTAAAGTCCCTTTTGAGGTAGCCCAACCAGCACGACACATATTTCAACATAATGCATACGCACTGCCAGCAGCAATCCTTTATCACGGGGTGTATGCAGTCCCCCAGTACCTGAGCCACCCAGACACCTGGGTGTGCAGGCTGCAAAGCCATCTGAGTCCTGGCCATATCGATGATCTCAGGTCTACTGGTGGAAAATAAGGCATCTTTTTATTTACCTTTCATTTTTAAGAATTTAAATTGCTCTTCCTTCTTAAGTTAATACCAGGAACAGGGAGATTAATATTTTGTTAAGAAAATGCTTACATTCCTTCAGTCATTTGACTCCAGAAGCTGGGGATTTAAGGTGATGATAAACTATTTTCAAGACTAGTGATAAAATTGTACAAATTGGCATTAACCTACAAGACAAACACACATCTCCCTCTGAAAGCTCCCCTCCCCACCTGTCAAGCAAAATCTCTTGCAAACACTGCCCCATTTCCCTCTCTCTCTCTGCATCTTGCTCACACAAGATTCCTTTGGCTCAGCAGGAGCCAGTCAAGGGACTTTCTAATCCCATCTCCCTGCTGCTCAGACCCTTACACTAGAAAACCCATACCCATAATTTGTGCAAAGCTCAACTGTGACTAGCGGTGCATGCCAGAGGCCAGTACTGGATCCAGTACTGTTCAACATCATCATCAGTCATCTGGATATGGGGCAGTGTGCCCACAGCAAACTTACAGATGACACACAACCAAGAGGAGTGGATGATACACCAGAGTCATGCTACCATACAGAGGGACCTTGACTGACTCAAGAAATTAACCCACAGGAACCCCATGAACAATGAGAAGTGCAAAGTCCTGCACCAGTGGGGAGCAGCCCCAAACATCAGAATATGCTGAGGGTCATCCAGCTGGAAAGCAGTCTGGCAGAAAAGGAGCTAGAGGTCCTGGCATATACTGGGTTCAGCATGAGTGAAGAGACATGCAAAAAAAGCCTATGGTGTCTTGGACTGCATCAGATGGAGTGTTAGCAGTAGGTTGAGGAGGCGAGGCCACACCCAGAGTACTATGTCCACTTCTGGGCTGAGTACAAGACAGACATCAATATACTGGAGAGAGTTCAACCAAGAGCCACAAATACAACTGAGGGACTGGAGCACCACTCCTGTGAAGAAAACCTGACAGAGCAGTGACTGTTCAGTCTGGAGGAGAAAAAGCTTGTGAGAGACATTGTCAATATGTACAAATAGCTGAAGTGAGAGTACAAAGAGTGTGGATCCTGCTGCTTTACGGTAGTGCCAATGACAGGACCAGAGGCAAGGGGCACAAAATGAAACACAGGAGCTTCCTTCTGAACATCAGGAGACACTTTTTCACAGTCATGATGACCAAACACTGGCCCAGGTTGCCCAGATGTAGAGCGTCAATTCTTGGAGATGTTAAAAATGGCTGACTTTAGAAGGAGCTACTTGAACAGGAATGTTGGACCAGATGACCTCCAGAGGACCCTTCCAATCCTCAACCATTTTGTGATAATGTGATCTCAGGAAATAAAGGCCACACCAATCTGTCTCCAAAAGTTACCATTAGTGGTGTACCTAGTTTAGGGTACCTAAACTAAGGTACCCACACACAGTTAGACCTCTTCTTGAAGGTGGAAAATCAGCAGTGCCCTTTGGTGGTTGTGTAGGAGTGAGCAAGCCCCGCAGGACTAGGATGGTGGCTCTCAGACTATGGTCAGATACTGGGTGCCATGGGAAATGACACCCAGTTAATGGCGAAACAATAAGCAGTCTGCCACAGCCATGCCTGGAGAGCATCACCCGTCAACTGTTCATTCACGCAGCAGCACAGCAGAGAAGTGAGAGAGGTTAAGGGGTAACAGTATGTGCTGGTTCAGAAAGCTTGGAGGCTGATGGGATAGGAAGGTGAAAGGGGGAAGAAGAGTCCTTATCTTCAGCACAGTAGCAAATGTCCAGGGTTACGAAAACTATCAGCACAACACACCTTATACTCATACTTCAGTTTTTTCCTGAAACCCAACCTTTTTTGGCACCTCTGAGGTGCTATTCTATCTAGAGGAGTTTTAAAGGCCATAAATGTCTTTTAAGTTCCATAATATTGGAAAGGTGAACAACAGAGAAGTCCTCATTCAGCATTCACCCCTATGTATCCATTCCTGTGAAAGAAAAGGTTAAATGTAGTATTCAAAGATGCTCTTTAACCAAATCCGCAGAAAAGCACCACTGCGTTGCTAGTTTGGCTAAAGCCTATGTGCAGTCTGAATTGGCAAATGGCTTAAATGTCCTATGGACATTCCCAGGTAGGAAGGCTAGGGGCAATTGGCACATACAAAATTATCTCTTATAGACTACTGAATCAGCTACCAAACACATCCCAAAACCACTCAGTGCCTGCCAGAGCATCTCGGAACTAATCATTGCTGGAGGTCCTCGGAGATCTGTCCTTATCGGAAACTGAGCTGCTGATTCCCGGCCTCCAGCCAGCTCTACCCTGTGACCACCTTCCTGGGGCCAAGGGCATCAGAACTAAATGATGAATCTGGTCCATCAGAACAAGGAGCTTTGCCTGTGCTGAAGAAATAAAATCCATTCAGTCAGATCTATCACACACCTCCCACCATGCCACTGCTACCCATTTTTCTCCACCATCTTCTCATTTGCGGCTTGTCTGTGCCTAAAGGCAGAACAATCATCCGCCCTGAGCAGAAAAGAAAGATGTGAAAGCTATAAACTTTCTTAACATCCCTCCTGCCAACACCTGTCATTCGTTTCTACATTTCCTATTTGCTCTGTTTTCATTTAAGGTATTATATGACTCAGATGAGGCCTCAACAACTTCAAAAGAATTCCTGTGTCTGACTGCCTCAGCTTTATTAAAAGTAACTGAGCCATTGATCATCATCAGAAGATGTAGTCTCAGGAGAAACGATATCATTTGTAAACAAATAGTCCTGTGAACACAAACACTCCATCGGCTGTGAATAATAGGAAAACAAATACGTGGTTGGGGAGGCGAGAAGCCCTCCCAGCATGCCAACAGACCATCTCAGGGATAGCAAAGAGAGTCCCACCTTTACGAGCAGCCCAGCTAACAAGAACATGCTCTTCCAAAGGCAGGGTGAGGGGGAGAAGCAATTTTCTTTTGCTGTTTTCAAGTATCTAAAAGCAATTTCATGCTGCTGGCTTAGGATGCAAGCAAGCAAGACTGCTCATCCCTAATACAACCAATTCCCTACATTCAGAGGGTGTTTTTTTAGCTGACAGTTTCTATACCCACCTTCACATTACTCATTTCATGGCTGACCAAAGAGTGAAGTCTAGGGAAGGGAATGCATGACTGCATGGCAACACCTGTGAAAAATCAAACTATTTTCCTTCCCGTACCTCCAGCAAGCTACAAACAGGATCACCCTGTCTGACATATGAAACTTGCGTTTACAGAAACAAATTAATGAAGATCTGCACCATGGACTAAAGCATATAAAGAGTGAAAGATGCTATAGAAGTCCACTGACACATCTGCCAAACACTCATTCTTCAAGAGTAGTGGACCAAATACCCATAAAAATGGACTTTTAAAAAGAAATGCCTTCATATAAAATAATTGCCATTCATATGAAAGGTCAATGTTTCATATTGCAAAATGTAATGGACAACTCCTGGCAAACATTTAACTTCAATACAGTCCAGGTTCAAAATCTTCTGCTGGAATGCAGCTATTGTGCAATTCTGTTTTCTGGAAGGAAAAGGATGCCAAAATCTGCACCAGCTGCCCTGCATTCCCCAACAAGGAGTATGTTTATATATTCAGTTTAATACCACACCATTCATATGGAAGCCATCAAGAATTTGCAGAGGTTTATCAAACAGAAAGTAGGCATCTAACCAAGAATAGCCCCAGCAGAGCAGACACAGACAGGGTCCTTTTGGTCTGCAGCCAGAATCCTAAGTATCTAGAAATAATGACTTGGTAAGACAGTGTCCCTGAATCAGCTGGGGCAAGTTCCCACCTTTCCCGAAAACCATCTGATAAAATCTTCTTTGAAAAAATCATTGTGCATGGAGGGGGAAAAAGAAACAACCTAATACTATCTTCACTGCTGGGCAAATACATAATGAAATCTAAAGTATGTCAACTAGCCACCAAAAAGCCCAGCTGAGCTGATGCCTTGAAGTGAAATTCAGCTTGCTTCAGTTCATGCAGACTACACCTATCAGCAGCTCACTTGCTTTGGGGGCTAAGGGTGTTCATCAGTGTGCAAAGGTGCTGAAGGAAAGAAACAGCAGCACTGCCATGTGGTTCTTCAAAAGAAATGCTGCAGCAGTCGGCAAATTCAGGCCTCGTCTAAACTCAAACAGCTTCTCTAGGCAGTCTAGAATTTCCTTTGAAGTGTATCTCTATGAGCACATATGGTCCTGGAGCACATCCACACACATTCACCAGAAGGGAATGAGAGTGGGTGGAATACATAAGACTATCCCTAGGAAAGGGAGAAGGAAGAGAGAGAATAAAAATTCTGGCATAAACAAACAGCTGCTATTTCTAGTCGTTCTGGTACCCCCTCCTCCAGCCCAATGCCACTCTGCAAGATGCCTTGTTCAACTTAAGAGACAGAGAATTAAAAGTGCAAGACCATGCACTTTTACAGCCTAATTATGACCACTTACAAACACACTGCAAATCTATTCACTGCTTGACACACCAAGATGTGCTGGTACATCCCAGCAAATGCATTTGCTCAGTGTGTACTCAATGTTGCTTGATATTCTCCATGTATCTTGAGTGTGCACATTCAAGCAATAAAAAAATTAAATAAACCAAGTCTGGATTAGAGTCAGTCTACAATAGCAGGGAAAAAAGTGTAATTATTGACAGTGGCTTGGTTGAGCTTACAAAAGCTTAATGGAAAAAGATTTTTCCATAATTGCCATCTCTAACCTTTTATCCAAGCTCAGTGGGTACATTACCTAAGTCAGCAGGAAGTTTAGCCACTCCACATGAAATTAATAACATTTACGGGCTGACCCATAGCCCATAGCTTTTAAAACAAGAGCTATGAAGTTTCTGTCCTTCCATCAAGGAACAGTGCATACCACACTTAAAACAAAACAAAACATATCCCCCACTCCTCCAGGCAGCTTTAGTCCCTGAAGACTGAGCTGTCCTCTTTCGAATACTCAAGAGGAAATTAACCTTACATACTAATTACAGGAACAAAAACAAGCATCTCAAGAGCAGTGCATTCCATCTGCTGACCTGCCTTTACCTTTGGGGCAGCAGCTTCCACATCATCAGGGCACCCCTCTTCTACCACCAAATGCCCTGAGAAGTGCTCAGTGACCTGAAACAGGAGCTTCCCTGCTGGCTTCGGCACACCTACCCCGTGCTTGCAGGCCCATTTCTCTGGCCCATCCATTCACCCACCCGAAGAACAGATCCTGCTGATGTTGGAAGGATGTGTTCCAAGTCTGGGTGCCTATAAAATGGACCTGCATGCCAAATGAGAGCTTTCAGCCTGACTTCATATTTTTGTATACAGAGAACAAGATAAACCAGTTTAACTAATGCTAACACAATTCTTTCCACTTTACAGTGGAAAGAACCAAAACAGATAAGTGAAGTTAAAATATATTCCTGAAGAGATACTGTTCATCTGTTTTGAAGTGGCAAGCATGAAATATTTGAGTATCTGTGCTAAAATTCTAGGTGATGACCGAACAGAGCAAAAACAGTTCAGTAATCTGACTTTAAAAATTGTGTTGAAAGCCATTAAAAGGAATACAGCACACATGCTTTATAAGATAGTACTTTTCAGTGTCATAGACTAAGAAGAGAACAAGAAAAGTCATGGGGAGGATAAACAAGGCTGGCTGCGAATTGATTGCCACCTCTGAAATTTTAGTGGAACAGTTGGAGCAAGAAGCTGACTGCAGCTGAACTGAAAAATCACTATCCGTAGCTAGATTACTCATCTACTGTTAAACCAAATTAAAGTGTTCTTCCCACAGACAAGGCTGAAGATTTCAGAAAAGCCATAATTTATAACTCAGGAAAAGTTTAGAGGAAAGCTCTGCTAAACCAAAATGAATTTTGTACTTAATGGGCAGAAAAACAAAGGACAGATGGAACTTCATGTTTCTTGGTACAACAGTAAATACTACACAGCACGCAGGATGCGACTGAGCCAAGAAGCTGATGAGCTGTGTTAGAGTTCACCTTACGCAGGTCCCAGCCTGAGTAAGGCTCTGCAAATCACCCTTTCAAAATGGTACATGGTAGCAGAAGCAGAATAAAAAAAACAGATTTTGAGCAAACCAGGCCCCTATTGCAACTAACATCAGGAAGCACTACCGATACAGTTTAAATAGGTCATCCTCCTTAACCTGTTTCATAATTAGGTAGCAAATTCATTTACAGGAAGTGCAAAGAGCGAGCATGCAAGGCACAGAAAAGCACCACAGTATTTCTGTCCAATTTGTTTTGCAGGAGTGATCATGCCTTGGATGGAAGCCGATTTCTAACAATTTATTTTTCATGTCTGGACAAGGCAATATAACTTCCTCACAATTTAATCTCTTTGCTAATAGACTTAGCTGTTATAGCTGAAATACTCAAGCTTAACAATAAGGCTAAAATACCCAGAATACTTAAATCCAAGAAATGTGTTTGCTGGCTTCAGTTCAGGACGAGTAAAAGCAATCAGCTAAGGCACTGTGAACTGGGGAATCGCAGCAACACCCGCCAAGAGGTTACATAGGAGTCTGCACAACTGACTACAGAAGAACTGCTCTGAGCAAAGCACAAAAACCATCTACAAAACCTCTTTAATTGCCAGTGAAGCTCCTCCAAAGGACCAGGAAGCACCTGGGCACCCCGACAGCTCGCCTGGGCTCCTTGGGTCAGCGCTACCCTACAATTACAGGGATGCCGGGCCAAGCCGGCTCCCCCCAGTCATTTGCCTGTCACGTTTCCCCTGCCTTTCGTTCTGCTTTCATGCCGCAGTTCAGTGAACAGGCTGCAATTTACCTCTTCACCCTCACCCTCAAATTTGTTTGGATAAACAGGCTCTCCTTTGTTCCAGACTGCTACTACATTTACACATTGTATTGTAAATCAGCCGGTACAAAGCAAGGCGGGCCCTTGAATGAAGACACTCGCAGTTCTGTTCACAGCGAAATTAAAGAGGCACAGAACCCCATTTATAACCCAGTCTGGAAACAATTGGGTTTTTAAAGGTGAGGGGTTTAAAAAAGTTTACTAAACAAACCTATCCAGTTAGAGTCTATAGTGAGTTCACAAACAAGTTCAAGGCTATATAAGTTGCCAAAACAGTGTTATTTCTTAAGAGAACTCTAACCAATTTAAAAGCTTGTTTTTTTGTTGTTTCAAGGGCCCAAGAATTATTGGCAAGTGATTTAGCTTTTACTGAGTATTCAACTAGGGAGAAATTAGTCACAGAGGAAGGGAATTAACTGTTCACCATGTCTATTAAAGACAAGAGACCTAAACAGCATCCAGGAGTTGCAGGATAAACATCAGGAAAAACTTCACAGTAACAACTTGAGCAGAGGAATGACAGCTACTAAGTATTTTCCTTTAGAGGAGGAGGATCAATGAATGGCTTAACTACAGTTGATTCTCTGCCTCATGACAGAGCAGAGACTCTATCTGCATATGGCTTCTTCAAAACTCCCCTCAGATGTATTTTCCATTATTTTAAATGTTCTTTGAAATAAACTGAGCTTGCTGAGACATCTCCCATAGGCTGATATTACAGACAAGTCCACAAGAAAAGAGATCAAAACTAACCATTATTTGATAGCTGCCCAAGTTTCCTAGGAAGCTATCAGCTTAGTCCCAAAACTGAGTAGGTATTCAGAATAATTATAAAAAAAAAAAATTAAAAAAAACCAATTGGCTGATCCAAGGGCCAAGAATAAATTGCATTTGATTTTGTCTGCAGTCCAGAATTGAGGCCCTCTGATGGGATTCTACAGAGAAACTTCAGCTGGACCTAAGTAGGATGTCATTCACTGTTGCAGAGAGCCTTGCATCCTTCATAAACATCAAGCTTAAAAAAAAAAATCAAAGTCTGAAACATAAGCTTGAGTGCCAGAAATATTTTTATTCTTCTGGTTACTTTAAAGGAGAGAGAGAGAGAAACATGCTAGGTTCGGGTTTAAAAACTTTTTTGGCCCGATTACAAGAAGTAGGTTACAATAAGAAGTGTTCTACAAGTCCTTTTGGTACTTTTACCATTGATAGTACAACAAACCATCACCTTCCAGCAGTTTCAGATCTAAACCAAAACAAATTCAGGAGACAGAGGGGACACCTTCATTTGACATTTCAGAACCAGGGCATCACTGTCCATGTTGTAAGTCTGACATGATCCCATGGCCAAAAAGCACTTACCCAGCAAGATCAAGGAAAGCTCAACCTTTTCTTTGCCACCAGCCCCAGCAACACTGCCCAAGCACAAGAGCCAAATGAGAGGTCACTGCACAAGCTGCTGCTTTGGCCACAAAAAAATAAAAACATCTGATACAGTTGTGAGCATGGCAACTTTCCTTTGAGACCCTTGTGCTGCTGGCTTCCATAGGAGTGAGGCCTGCCCTGTCTATCAGGGAAGGAGGCAGCATAGCACCACTGCAGCTGCTGGGAGCACTGGGCACACCACAGCCAAACCCTTCTCCCAAGTGGTGCAAGGCTGCCAGAGGAGCACACTGGGTTGACACAATACCTCCCACAAGCTGAATTCGCCCCAGGCCCCAAACAGCTTGTATCTGTCCCCTGCCCCATGCTTCCAGTCCTGCTAAATGATCCACCTTTTATCCAACTTCTCTCCATGAGTAGCACAATAATCATCACTGGAGTGCTTCAGCCTGCCCCCAAACTTCACTTGAAGCATGACCTGAGCTTGCCCACTCTCCTCCCTCTCCTAAGCTGCCCTTCCTCTAGGATCAGTGTTTCACAAAGAACTCACCAGTTTCACCCTTTTCACCTGAAAATGACACAAATCATGGAGGGAGCACCTCATGAGACCAGCAACACGGTCACCCAAAGCCGGACCCCCTTCTGTCCTGAATCAACAGAGGTGTATGGAGATGATGTTCCAGGGAGTGAAGAGAAGCAAACAATCCACAAGCGTGCAAAGGTCTGCAAACCCTGTAATTTGTGCCCTAAAGAGAGATTACAGCCCGTCTGTCCCAGCTGGAGTACAATAGAATTCAGAGTATTTGTGCTCCACCTCCTCACCTCCCCTGGCCCACTGTTTGGCCAAGTAACTAAAGCAAGCACATATAGCCATGTCCCTAACTCATTGAAGTAATCTGCTCCTTTGTCACCGCTGCAGCTCTTTTGAGGGTATACACACTGAACTTGGGAAATCACAGGTTATCCAAAATCTCTTGGAAGCTGGCATGGCACACACTTTCCATGAGGTTTGGTCTGAAACTGCACTGATGGACTCCAAGTGCTCTCAAGATTTACTTTCCTGCTTGGAGATAATGCCATTAAAACATCTGTAAAAACAAATGCATTCACTTTAATGTTAAACCCTTGCACTAAGTATTGAAGTGACACTGCCAGATTAAAGGGACTGTAATATATTTTTTTAATACCCCATTTTAGAGTCAGATTATTACCATGAAAGAGCTTTTAATATCTCTTCTCTGACTGAGGTGTGTGACACCTGTCTGTTCTCCATTTCTGCCTCATTTTTGCTCAGGTACACAATACTTACCAAGGCCCACCTGGCAATTTTAAGCTCTGCTCCAAAGAAAGCAATGGTAGAGGTTGGGGGAACCTACACATCACCTGCATGTCACCCACACGTCCAAGGGCTGGAACAACACATGCCCATGGCCTCCCCAGACACCTGGTGAAGGAACACCGTGAGGCAGATGTTGGGAACATGCTGCCATCCTGATGGCAGCACCACCCCAGCCTTCCACTGCTGGAGCAGCCCTTGATCACAGACACTAGCTGCTCTTCTGGCAGGCACCTGGGAATGGCTGCTCACTGCCAGCACAGGATGGAAACAGGTATTTAAATTCTATAACAATAAGCAACTCACCCTGTCACTTCTCATTTTAATATTTTTTTACCCTGACAAGCAGGGGCAACTCTGACCAAAAAAAACTACGAAGAGGAATCAGAGAAGCACAGAATTGTTAGGGTTGGAAGGGCCCTCTGGAGTTCATCTAGTCCAATCCCTGCCAAGGCAGGGCCACCATAAGCAGGTAACACACAAAGCTGTCCAGGTGGGTTTGAATGTCTCCCGAGAGGGATACTCCACAGCCTCTCTGGGCAGCCTGTTCCAGTGCTCTGCCACCCTCAGTGTAAAGTTCTTTACATCCTTCTTTCTTATATTGAGATGGAACTTGTGTTTTAATAAGACCATACTGAGTCCTGAACAAAGAAAAAAGTGCTCAAAAGCTCTCCATGTTTCCTGTGGTGCACACAGACAATAAGATGACATAAGAAGCTTTTCTGTCTTATCTGTCTTTGAGTACAGGGAAAGTAAAATCAAAAGCAAAATAATTTAGCAGAACACCCTCAAAATCAAAACAAATAAACAACCCCCAACAATATCCCTCCAAAGACACAAAAAAATAAATCAGTTCCTTTTTTATTCCTAAAGGCAGGCAAGAAGAAATTGTAGCTGCCCCTATAAGTGCTGCAAGTGGGAACTGCCAGAAGACAGGACAATAGAGACATGGCACCCTTGATGTCACTGCCTCAGCCCTGTGCCCAACAAGTTCCTTCAACTACTCTGGGTCTTGCTTTCCACATCTGCAGACTGGGGATAATAACAGGTCTTTACATCACAGGGGTGTTACAAAGATCAATTAGTTAATGTCTGAAAAGCGCTTTGAAGATATAGCAGGTGGTGAGTATTATTATGCAAATAACACGATTTAAGAAAATCACAAGTGCTGGATTAATACTAATCCCTTTGATATTTAAAAGACACCGGGTTTTTTTTTTTTTCATATTTTAAAGCAGTGAACGTTTATGCTATAGCTTTTCATGCTGCTGCAACCACAATTTTTAACCTTTTCTTTTCATACAGCTCTATACATAAAGCTCCTCTGTAGACATCTTCACAAAATCCAATCTTGACTCAAAGCTAGGAGTAGTGGAAGAAATTATGCATGTTGATGAACTGGATAACTAGATTCTATGCAGGAATATTTCTCAGAGGATAGAATGTCACAGGCCTAACTTACTGTAACAAACACTGCAGAGTCTTTCAGTTTTAGGGCTTTTTTTGGGAAGCACACTAATTTCACGCATAGAGGCATTTGTAAAACAATATAGCTGCTATTTAATTATGCCATTTCATGTGTAGAAAAAAGTGGAGAAAAAAAAGGAAGCTATGGTTCATTCACTTCTTCCAAGGCTGCATATCTGAGTTGTAAAAAAAAAAAAAATTAAATGTCTAATGACCTCATTTGGTGGTTTCACAGGATATCAGGCATTGCAATGTTTCCTCCAGCTGGTTGCACAACCACTTCTGTTTTAGGTGAGATGCAGGGTGGAGTGGACAGCCACAAGCCAGCCCAGAAACACAGCTTTCCTGAAAGCTTGTCACTCACCATGAGAGAGAAACACAAGTCAAAAAGAGAGCCAGGGTGGGAACAGAGCAAAGAGCCTGAGGTGAGCAGCAACATCAGAAACCATAGTGAGAGCACAGCCAAGACCAGGTGTCTCTTTGGTTTTTGGTGCTGCCCTTGCCAGATCTCACTGTGAAAGCAAGACATCCTTGCTTGAAGGATGGAAGCAAGACAGTGCTTGAAACCTCCCCGTGCTCCCCGGACTTACACTGCCACGTTCCCTTTCTGTGAGGAAGTCTGTTTCTTGTCTCTTGCGCTGTAAAATTTAGTGCAAACCAGCTGGTACATTTTGTCTAGGAATCTGGAAAATATTGCTGTGATTAAAACCAGCTTAATATTAACCTTCTCTGGAATGCAGGCCTGAAATTGATATTAATGAAATAAGATCAGATATTAATATTCTGTACAGCTGGTTCCTCAAGCTGTGCTGTAGTGTCAAATCAAATCTTTCCCCAAATCAACATACCAAATACAAACATAGGATGGCAGGTAGCATGGATGTGTGAGGAGGCAGAAGGAGCATTTTAAAACTTTAGAAGCTATTATGTTTGCAGCTATAGGCAGCCATGCTTCCCTTCCTGCCCCATCTCCTGCAGCATATTAATAGCTATTCAACACAGTAATAGAATGCTAGCTGTACATGGGGGCTTTTTTGTTGGGGCTTTTTTAATCTCCAGGTCAATATTAAAAGCATTTGGATGCTCTTTAGGAGGGAATAATGATTTTGCACTCCAGGAACAGTGAAGCATTTGCAGAATTCCCTAGGAACGCTAGCAAAGGATTTCCTTCACATGTCTGCTCATGACTGATGTGGTAATACTTTATTTTAACTGGACCCAGTAGTACGGATTCACAATTCAATTTTGTTACATAAAAATGCACTCTGTATAACATCTGTGTGATCTTGTTAGTTTAATTTATACAATTTACATACAAAATACCACCTGAGGGTCACTCTGCAGAAGGAGACCCTGGAGAGTCTCTGAACAAAGTTGCTTGGACACATGATTTTTACTCCTGGATATGCAGTGCCAATCCTGGGCAAGTAAGTAACAGACCCATCTTTTACTTTCCTCTCCTGTTAAATTTCATTTCCTGAAAAAAGATCTAATAGACCTCTCCACTGAAGAACAACTCCCAAATGGGAAGATGAGTCAGCATGATGCTTCCTCCATCTTCACAGAGTAGAAAGTCAATTTCTCTCTCAAGGGTACCCCTTTCTCTCTCAAGAGTGCCCTGCAGGTATCTTGAAGTTTGGTGTACTCCATCTCCACACCTTCAGTTAATTCACCTTCTCTGAATGTCTTGAGTTTCCCAACAGCTTACTTGAAGAAAGCAATCTGATTTTCTTGTAATCTGCTATTCATTTTCAAGTACACAGGTTAATCTTAAGTAGGCCATAGATATTTATAGCTAAACTTAGAAACAAGAAAAATATTCCAGCATTCTCCAACTTTCACATGTGCATCCTCATACCACAAAGATAAAACCTAACTTATATGACACTAATTTTTTTTATCTCCTCTTCAAACAGCCAAATAATATAAAGCTACTCCCATTAGTCAACCTCCCCATCACCCAGCACTCTGTTGCCAGGTTTCTCCAGATGAGAAGATGAAAACTATACTATCCCCACTATATTTAACAGGCAGATTCTGAAGAAAAAGCAAGGCTATTGTAACTGTGACAGAGAAATAGATAAGATAATGTCTTCTGTCTGCCCACAGAGCAAGAAGAAAGGCATTCAAACAGCCAAGCTATGACAAAAAATAAAAAATCTGGACTCCTATGTGGTTTGTTAATCTTTGCACCAAGTAGAGCCAGAAAGTTACAATCTCTCTCCCATCAGAGAAGGTTACTCTGATGATGTCAGCCCAGAAACTTTGTGTATGAGCTGCACAATCTCCTGGCTTTGGTACAACTTGTATCACATTTGTAATTGTATTACCTGGATTGCTTTAACTTCATTATGGATTCACAGGTAAAAAGCAGATGCTGAATCAAATCTTATAAAGCAGTATCTGCTTTAAAGGGGCTACACTAAGCAGAAGCTAATTCAACACCTTCTCTTTTTGGTTTGTAAAGAGGATATTCATAATTTCACTCAGGAAAATAAATATATATGTGAACTGAGGTAAGGTTTATTTGAACTAAAGAGCAAAAAATTGTGTGGTTTGGGATGTTTGAGTTCATGCTGCATTAAAGTGCAGCTATTTAAAAAGAAATTATTCCAGGAACATATTATCCTTTCCTTGTAGCTAATATATATATATATATATATATATTTCCTCTGTCTCTAGTAAATATAAGAGCTTAGCATTAAATCAATATTAAAAAAAAAATCTTCTTATATATTCTAGGGACTACAAGTTCAGCCAAATTAGGTCCTTGCTTTGGTACAAGTCCAAATGAAATATTCCAGAAGACAGATTTTTTACATTCTTTCAAGTGTTTTGAGTTAACATTTTACGGAACTCAAGGAATTTCTATGGAAGAACTCTCATCTTCAGTGAATTTCATAACCTTCATTTGGGAAACATGAAGGGAAAGTTTCCAGAAGACAGAGCATACTTTTGTTTAAATACCCTCGATGTCAACTATAAAATATATAATACATATTGTATATAGCAAATTCAATTTTATATTATTTTTTTAAACAGAGATACTGTTTCTAAAAAAGGAGTAGAGCACACTCCATGCACAGAGCTACTTTTATGAAATGGATAGAAATGTGTGGAGGAGTACCACTATGAAGTATTATCATACTGTCCTTTGAGTCATGCTAACAGAGTAAAACTGATAATGAAGGATCTTCTTTTGGGACCAGGAGGGCTCCAGCTTCCTACTTGTGCTGTCCCATGCATAAGAATAAAATTGAAGTTGTGTTTGTGCTCATGGCCTCAGATTATAACTTTACTGTTGATTTGAATTCCTGCAGGCCTTGTATTCTTGGACCTGCCCTATCTCATTTGGAAGAGATCACACATTTTTTTCCCCCTTTACAGCCTCGTCATCATTTTGCAGCTAAGCCTCTCTGTTGATAACCTTAAGTCTCATTTTCACATTTAACAAATTTTCCTCTAGGTCAATAAGTAAAGACTGATCAATACCTAGGATGAAGCTAAATATATTAAGCATTAACCATTTATTTTTCAACTTTTTCAAAGTCACATTTTTTAATAGTTGCCTAGACTTGTCTCCTTTTAATAAATACACCAAAATGGCATCTGCATATCCTGTTGCAGGTATTGTTCCCTGTAACTGTTGCATACCCACCATTACAGCATCCAGACTCATAGTTTTCAAATCAAATCTATAAACATAATGGTGGCACTGGAAAATCTTTCTAAGGTCCCTCCAAAAACCTACCAGAGGTAAGAATCTTCCTTGGATTTAAGCAAAGTCTGCTTCAAAGTTATTTTTTTCACATGTAAAGAAAATTCTCTGTATTTCTTTTAGCTCATCCTAGGTATTTCCGTTTTCTTTCTCTGCTGCAAGCAATAAAACACTTTTATGTTCGGTATATGAATAGTAGGGATTTTTTAAAGCCTAACATTTTACAAGGTTTTCCTAAAGCTTGTAAAATATGAATGATCTGTGAAATGGCTCCATACATTAAAATGCAACTCTGGCATGCCAGTTCTCCATCTCTCCCTTTATTCATTACTTAGAGGGCTAGGAACCATCTTGGGATGCCTTGCACTAGGAGGGAAAGCACATAACTAATTTCCTAACTGCTCTGTTTACTTTGCATACCTTGTGGGCAAAAGTTGGCAAGAAAGGACTGGAAGCTGTTTGCTTTGAAATTATCACCCCATTTACAAGATTCAAGAGCAAAGTCTTTTAAACTGAGGTAAGAGGGAAAAGGAAGTGACTCTGTGCATGGTTAATGCTTCAGGAGAGTGCTAGCAGTGGAGGTCATCAGCTGAGAAAGAAAACTGACACCAAAAAAGCTTCCTCACTAAGTGCACAAGGACACAATATTTAGAGCACCCAGAGAGAATAAGGGCACTAGCCAGATCTATGTAAAAGAGTTGTATTTAGTTTAAAGCCACCTCATATTATTTGAAATTAAAGTACAGCTACACAGGAGCATGGCTGCTATTGAAAGGACAAACTCAACACCCTAACTCTATTTGCAAAAGCCTCTTCTTCCCCGACTAATAGGGCCACCCAGGATGGGACCGGCAGGAAGGGAAGAGAGCTACAGACACAGGCGGGGCTTGATAACACAAAGAATTTGGCAACGAAATTACTTTAAGCAGGTCTTGAATCCTCTTTTTTTTTTTTTTCTTTTTTTTTTTTTTTTAATGGGGTCGGGTGTGGGGATTGCCTTCCAGCTTCTCAGTCCAACATTGCAAATTATCATGTGTTTGCACAGCCATGCTGTGAAATGCAGCAGAGATGAAGGGAAGGGAAATGTCTAAATACTTTTTTTCAAAGCCATATAACAACTAAACATAAAATACAGTCTAATGCTAGATCAGCTCTCCTGTCCAGCCCACAGCACAGCTTCACAAAATAGCATGGTAGAACAACCAAGCAGGTACTGGCCAGTGATAGCAGGAACTACTTACAGCAGAGCTGCCACTGAAGATTTCATATTATTGAATGATGGTCTGTGCCTGCTGCTAACCCACTTGGAACAAAAATGCTCCCTCCTGCCAAGTCATCTCATGGATACAGAGAGCACGATGTGAAAGTGCTTTGTAGGAGGCTTTGTTCAAGCCAGGAAATCTGGGGATGCAAGGTTTACTTTTGCATAGGGGCTTTTGGCCAAGCAACAGGATAATTTAAGAGAATTAGCAGGTCCCTATCTTTTCTCATCAAGAAGGAATGCTGCAGAATCTACTTGCCCTACTTATACTTGACAAAAATACCACCAAATTGTACTTTTCTCTACAGATTTCCCCATATTCCCCAAAGTGAAGTAATGAAAAAAAAAACCTAAACCAACAACAAAAACAACACCCATCCACACCCCTCCCCCCTCCAACAAAACAAAACACACCACAAAATCACAGAGAAATTAAAATGCTTGCTAAAGTCAGCAACAAAACCATCACAATCAAGGCCCCAGTCAAAAAACACAGCACCCAGCTGCATACAGTGGCTTGCATATATGGTAATCTGGACACCAAACCTACTCACAAAGCAGCCCAGACTTCTGGTATTCCAGTAAGTATGCCAGTTTCATCTGACTGATACCACTGAATTATTAGCATGTTGTTGGAGCATCTCAGTTTGGGACAGAGACCTGTCTATCTATGCCAAGTTATTACATGTGAAAGGTCTGAGAAAATAGAAAAGTCTCTAAGAGGGAGGGAAAAGAAGCAAGTATGTAGCCACTTCTGACCATGAGTTTACAAACATCTTCTTTTTCCAACAAGCAAAGTAATAACATAAAGTAACTCTTCTGTGCTGCCTCATTCATAATCTCCTAACTTCCAAAGCTGCTAAACCCTCTTCTGGTATCAGAATTCCTGTTCAAGTATAATTCAAGTAGATTAATTAAGCCACAGACAACAGAAAACACAGTCTGCCTCTTGAAATTATCAGTAGGAGAAAATAGCATGAAGAGTTTAGTTTCAAGAATGGTGTTTACATTTATTCATTTTACAGGCATCGAGATCAAAATTAAAAGAGAATAACTAATTGCTACAACTAGGAAAAGTAAAGAGGCATTTAAATTTGAACAGTGGCAACAAGTAAAACATTGTAAAAGTGAAGTGGAAAGTGTTACTCTGAGCAATTGAGATACTATGTTTTGATAACTAAATTAACTTCCAGATGATTCACACCCACAAGTTGCTTAATGTCCTTTTACACTACAGGTCCAGGAGATACAAAAATATGCGTAAAAATCGCTTTTGAATCAGACAGCATCCAGGACAATTACAAGTACATTTTCATGCCAGATTATTACACTAAATTTGAGGCATTTAATATTTCAACCTAAACCCTACAGCATGTATATCCCACACAGACATCTCTCATCTCAGTGCACCAAGCCAACTGCACTGCAGTGCTCTACAAAAGAAACTCCTCCTTCTCAAGCACACAGTGCAACACTTCGGAAGAAGAAATGGAGGTTGAAACAAAACCCTCAGTCCAAAAGAGTTCTTAGCCCACCTGAGCAGCACAAGTGTTGCTAGTCAAAGGGACTTCTTGGGGCTCAGGCTTCCGTGCAAATAGGGTCTGGGATGAAATGCCTTTTGACGTATACTTGCTCCTGCTGGAAGAGACACAGAAGAGATGCTTCAAAGAACACATAAGACAAGGGAGTAGACAATACGGACAACCAAATATAAAGGGCGTCTGTGGGCATCCTAAGGGAGGAATAATTTTGGAGCTGGCATCTCAAAACGTTGCAGAAAGTTCCTCATTTTCATCTTTATAAGAATAAGGATGGTGAAATCTATTGATTTTTTATCACATTTAAGGCTTTTTCAGCAACTGAAGGCTTAAAGATGTGCCATAAGCAACAGGTATCAAATCATTGGGATTTTAAAAATAGGATATAGAAACATATAGGACAAATATGTAAAAACTAGTTAACTTCAAGATCTCAGAAAAGCTGTCATTAGTGAGTAACATCACAATGCAACTGTAATGTTTCTTTTGCAGTTCAAAATTACTGGAATTATGCTCTACACTACCTAAGTGTTTTATTAGCTACCTGGAAATAAGTAAGTCCTTTATAGTAAAATTAAGAGATTACATGGTTTAGTGACATGAGAAATAAAAACAGAAGGCAAATCACAGAGTTAACACAATTACTTGGCAAGCTGTGCTCATTCCAACCAAAACAAGATATCTGAATGCAGATATATATCTAGCAACAAGAGACACAGGTAAGGTTTGCAGATCAGAGAACTGTGACCTCTGAAGCAAGGAAAGCAAAAGGGATGAGGTTAACACAGCCTCACAGCTAAGCATCACATTCAGAGCTTCTGCTGTTATTAGAAGGGATAATGTGGCTCCTGGGTTCAAAGATATGAGAGTGAATGGAAATAATGATAGGGGTAGCATGGGGCAAGAGTGACACTGAAATACTCTGCCCAGTTCCATGGCTGATGCTCAAAAAGAGACATTGAAACTTATAGAACATGCAAAGTAGAGCTACAAAAGCAATTAGCATCTGGGGGCGGGGGGGTAAAAAACATTGTGTATAATCAGATTTAAAGATTCAGTCCTTTTGATAAGCCAGACAGACAGCTGACAGTTTACTTGATCATCTTTGAGGAAAAGAATTATTAGCAACAAAAAGTCTTTAATACAGCCACAAGAAAACTTAAAAGGCATGAACAGATGCAATTCAAAACCACAGAAGGCTCTTGTTAGAAACAAGATGAAATTCTGAAAAGGCAAAATCAAATAGGAACAAATTCTTAAAGATGGATTCTTTTTTTCTCGGAATTTTCAAGGTAAGATATGCTTTAGGCCCAGAATTTGTTTGGCCCATGAGCAATAGCCAAGTGAGATGTTCAAACAATTGTGGGACTTGACAGCTCCACTGACACTAAACTGTAGATGACAATCTCAAAAAAACCTAAACAAAACCCAAAAGTCAAAGAAAAATCTCTCAATCAAATAATTTAAAAAAGAATCAACAAAGATATTGCCCTGCCTTTTCATCAATGCTACTGAATAACAAATTAAATGTACAATGGACTGTGAAATGCTTGCAGATCTTCCCCCAGTTAAATGTCAAACGAAGAAGCCATCTGTTAATAAACAGAGATATCACCTCTCCAGAGTTTTATCCAACCTACTAATACATAAACTCATACCACCACTTAGGACTCCGGATTGCCAAGGTAAATAAAGTCTTTTTGGTTTTTCATCTCAACAGCTTGGGCAGGCAGAAGGTGACAACACCTGGACCACACAGCACATGCACAATCTAAGTCATGAAGCCAGCTTTGTGGTTGCAGAGATACTAACTCTTGAAAAACTTAAAAGTACTCACAAAGACACTTTCTGCCTGTGTAGAAGCTTTTCAGACAAAACCATTGCCATTTGACATATGTAAGGGAAAAGAAAACCTCAAAGTCACCCACATATACCCATATAGGAGATGTGCACACATCATATCCACAGCTGCATTTTACATGAAGTGTTACTCAGCTCGTGAGGGAAAAGTTCCAGTTGCTGATGATGTGTGTCAAAACTACACAGAAAAAAATTTCACAGCTTTTAAACTACTTAATCACACAAGACTGGAAATAGAAGAGGTCAAATTACTGTTTTTATTGCCCTACAATTCAACAGGCCCAACATTAAGTTTATACCAATTCGTCCCATACTGATTAAATGAAGATAGCATGTAAGTTCAACACACATTGTGACAACACACTAAGGAAGGGCAAATCAATGTTCTCATATATTTAAGAGAGATGTTGCATATTTTTGACTTCCAGCTGAAATGAGCATATTCAGATACATTAAAGGGAAAGTAAGTAAGTAACTAATACAAGCATAAGGAAATAATACCCTTCTACTATTAACCATTCCAAGTGCCCTTTATCATCAGGAAAAAAGAAGCTTTTATTTGCTTTGCAGGCCTAGTTTAAACCCCAGCAAAAGATTACTAACTTGTCCTGATTCAGGATGGTAAACTTCACCTTGTATTTCAGCTGCACCCTTTTTACCAGATCCATTTGTTTTGTATTTTCTGCCCTCTGCTTTCTCCCTGCAGTTGAACACATTTGACCAATAAAAATTTTCCTACAGGGCAAACCTTGTTTAAAAAAATGGTCCTTCATAAATTCTAAACAGTGATGCCAATAGGAATGTAAGAGATAGATCTTCTTTATATACAACTCTTAGACGTCAGAAAGAGATACTATCTCTTCTTAAACTATCTAGAAGACAAACAAGAAGCCTGGGGAAAAATATGTGAAGAGTTCACTCCTCAAATTTTTACATATTTAAAACACAGTAAGTATAGACAGAACATTAAGCTTTCTGCATTCCTTCTCTAAGACACAGAGCTATCACATTAATAATTCCTCTAGATACAGCAAGATTAGCATCAGGTTTATGAGGGCATCCTTCAATCCAAGTCAACATGCAGACCTAATCCAGTTTAACTAGAAATATGCTAGTCAGGTCTGTTCTGCAATTAGCATGAACATACCTTGTTACAAAAAAGTAAGTTCTGGAACAATTCAGTTTAAGTGCTAAACATCTCATGGATTTTTATTTAAAATCATGCTGTTCACAGGCAGTTTTCATGTACCTAATCTGGAAGAGTGGCTCTGATGGGTCTACTTGAAGGTCCAGCACAGAATTAGGACATTGGGACAAAGTTTTTCTACAGATTCCTGGATTATTGTAGGATTGCGAAGGCTTTTAAAAAGCAAAGACAGAAAGAATGACATCTGCAACATAACAATAACTATGATTGTCAAGTAATACCAAAGCCATTCACTGCAATTTACGTAAATCATAGGTTCAGTGAAAGGTTTGGGTTTGGAAGGAACCTCAAAGATCATCTCATTCCAGCACCCCTGGATACTTTCCACTAGACTAGGTCGCTCAAAGTCCTATCCAGCCTGGCCTTGAACATGACCAGGGATGGGGCACTCACTCACAGCTTCCCTCCACAACCTGTTCCAGTGCCTCACCACCTTCACACTTAAGATTTTTTCCTAATAGCCCATCTAACCTAATCTTTTTCAATTTGAACCCATCCCTCCTTGTCCTGTCATGACAGGCTTTTGCAAATAGTCTTGCCCTATCTTTCCTATACATTCCCTTCAGGTACTGGAAAGCTAGTTAGATCATCCCAAAGCCTTCTCTTTTCTGGGCAGAACACCCCTAACCCTCTCAGCCTGTCTTCATAGGAGAGGTGCTTCAGCCCACTCATCATCTTCATGGCCCTCCTCTGGACTACTCCAATAGTGCCACAATCATCTTATGTTGCTGTCAAGCTGCTGGCCAGGCTTCTTTGATGCAGCTGAGAATATATTTGGCTTTCTGGGCTGCAAGTGTGCACTGCTGGGTCAAGTTGACTTTCTCGTTAACCAACAGCCCCCAAGTTCTCCTCCTCGGGGCTGCTGTCAATTCATTCACCACCCAGCCTGTATTTGTGCTTGGGATTTCCCCAACCCAGCGGCAGGACCCTGCACTTGGCCTTGCTGAACTTCATGGGGTTTGCACAGGCCACTTCTCAAGCCTGTCCAGGTTCCTCAGGATGGCATTGCCTCCTTCCAGCCTGTCACTGCACCCCACAGCTTGGTGTCACTGGCAAACTTGCTGAAGTTACACTCAATCCCACTATACATGTCACCAACAAAAATGTTAAAAAGTGCTGGTTTCAATCTGATCCCTGAGGAACACCACTGGTCTCCACTTAGACATCATGCCATCCACTGCAACTCTTTGAGTACAACCATCCAGCAAATTCCTTATCTACTGAGAGGTCCATCTAGCAAATCCATGCCTCTCCAGTTTAGACAACTATACCATGTGGGACGATGTCAAACTTTGCACAAGTCCAGGCAGATGACATTGGTTACTCTTCCTTTATCCACTAACACTGTAATCTGAGTCATAGGAGGCTATCAAATTTGTTGGCACAGTTTGCCCATGTTGAAGCCATTTGGCCTGTCACAAAGCACCTCCTTCTTTTCCATATGCTTTCACATATCTCCCAGGAGGATCTGTGCCATGATCTTGCTGGGCCCAGAGGTAAGTCAGGAAGACTGATTGTCTTCACTTTTTACTTGTGGCCTTAAACTAGTGATGCTGGTTAGCAAAAAAAACCAAGTGAAACACTAAGAATAAGGTTTTAATTGGATAACTAACTTCTTGAAGACACACTTTGAATAAATCAACTACTAAATTCACTTGCTTGCAGGATCGCAAAGCTTTTTGACCAGAGGCATGTCAAAAGTGAAACTACAAAGGCAGAAATTTGGAAGCTGACTACAAAGGTGGAGCAAGGTCAGAAGTGTTTCAGAAGGTGCCAGGTGGACTCTGTCCCCTGACGAGTGCTGAGGCTGATGAGCCTGGGGAACTCAGCATGGTGCTAATCATCAATCCGTGCTGGCGCCGGCTCCCAGAAGCTGAATTCCAAAGAGAAACCAAGTGTCCCTAAAAGCACGTGGCTGGTGACCACAGCTCTGCTGACACAATCCTGAGGGCAAACTCTGTCCTGTATTATGCTGGTGTAAAGCTGAGCAGTAGGGCAGGGGCTGACCATCATGTTGACGCTGAGATTTTTTTAATAATTATAAGTAACATTTACTAAGCACAGACACTTTTAGACATTACAACAACAAGTAAGTCTTCCCTCAGCCACCTGAGATGGAAACTCGGAAAGCTCCAAAAGTTATATATTTCCAGAGATTCAACTACAGAGACAATAACATAAATACTTGATTTTAACAGATAACTAAATTCCTATCTGCCTAAAGAAAGTAAGCCCCAAGTCCACAAGATCCCCTGAACAGCTTTCCAGTCAGGCTGGCTGTACTAGGGCTTGGGCAAGCATGTGTCCTCTCCCTCTTCCATCCGTCCTCTGCTTCCTCCAAAGCAGCAGAGGGCAAGGACTCCAGGCCTCTTTTTGTAGCCAGATTTCTATAGTTTTATAAAAATCGGTCTTATCAGTTTTATAGACAGAGACCTTTTTGTACTGTTAAGCCACTTAAACAGACCCTCCATGATAAGCTGAGCTTAACAGTTTCCTATGGTGCATAAGAAAACCTGCAAGAAAAGCCAAAAAAAAAATCCACTACTGAGTTGAACAAAAAGGTAAAAGTGAAGGAGTAGGAGGGATACCATATAGAGGTTGTTTGTTTACTTAATTTCATCATAATTATTTAGACTCTCATCTCACTAATAGCTGTGCAGGTGCTAACTTTACTTCAAGAAGGACCTAGAGTTTTTGTTTGCATAAATCAAGTACATTTAATCAAGTGCACATTAGCTCATCAACACATTGGATCTGATGAGAAATTGCATAAGTGACAATGCCAAGCTATTTCGGTGAATATTCATGATATCTCTGTGGAACAGGCTAACTGGAGGAGAGTGAGAACAAAATGACAGTAAAAGAACGGTAGCAATTACTTTTCTAGCAGTTAATGTTGCCATTAACTGCTTGCTGGCAAGAGCTTAAAGTTGCAAACCCCAATTTCAGCTTGTTACCTTAATTTTACAATTGTAATTCAATATTCTGAATGTGACACCAGTGCAACAAATATCTTCATTCAGTGCTTCATACAATAAATAATTTAAAAGTATATGAAAAATTCCAAATTATAGCCATTACAAAAATATAAATGCTTACTATTACATCTTCATAACAATAAATAAATAAACGTGCAAATCTTTTTCTCAAAACCGAGCCAGCATCCAAACCCATTTGCAACAATTAATTTTTTTGTTCTTAACAGGCATTTATGAAGAGGTCTCCCTTCAAAATGTAATTTGTCCTTAGTGATCATCTGCATGCAAGGCAAACAAGTCCCAGTTTTATAAAGCAATACAAAACCTTTATCCAACTTCCAATATCATCTGTAGAAAATTCAGGCAGAGTAATGCCATGCCCTTAGTGAGGATATTTTACATAACAAGTCCTCAAGCCAGATAAACAAAGACTTAGATAAAAGAAAAAAAACCGTGGATCACTTTCTGATTGCTAGATTGGAAGAAGGAGAAGAAGAGAGGGCTGTTCAGATGCACCATCTACTACATCCTTCTGAAACCCAGAACCCTGTGTGTTGCTGACCAACCTACGAAGGTCACACAGCCTCTCCTTGTGCAGAGCTGCCTCCCCACTACCACTGCCCACCAAGGTCTGATACAAGGTAGGTCACTGGGCTCACACCTGCCATTTCAGAAGAATTTAGATGCATATGGACTATGGTTCACAACCGCAGCTCAATTCAGCTGACCCCAAGTGGTTGCTTTGTCCCTCTGTCACAACAGAGAGATATACAGGAGATTCATGTTATCAGACTTCACAACACTAATATGAATAGCCATAAAATATAGTTGACATTCATATGCCTGTCTGTAAACTCAGATTCAAAGTTCAATAGAAAATAACCCTGAATGGCAGACTAACCTCTGGCAAAGGGACAGGATGAACAGCTGAATGCATCAGCTTCTGGAGCAAAAGTCAGAGTCAAAAGTGTATTAAGTGTATTCATTGTGCTATCCTTCCCATGTCATTGACAATTCGGGAGTATCAAAGAATACTGTTTATCAACACTGTTGTAACAGACTATCACAAGCATCCAAAGTCTCAATTGCAAATTTTTGGGGTTCATGTTACTACAAAACACATTTTGATGGGTTGACCCTAGCTTCTTACAATAATCTCAAATTATTTAAACAGCTTTTGGTACCAGAAGCCACCATTCAAACTCCTTTCCCAAACACCGACAACATTTCATTTCTGTATTTGTTAAAGTCATATATTTTAAGAAAGACTATTTTCTACTTCACAGGCAATCAGACTATGCTTTAGATCCACAAGTGTTCTAGGTAAGGAGGACAAGACATGCTACTTAGAAGTAGACTTCCTTCCTTCCTCCCTTTTGTTTTGGCTGGAAGCATGTTCTATTCTGGTATATCAATTGTAGGTAGCAGCCCCTGTACCCAGGTGTGTTGGATCTGTCTCACAACCTGAGAGGCAGGCAGGGCATTAAGCATCAGCCCAACATGCATGTATAATCTCATTCCCTAGCAAATAGTGAACAGGTCTCCCAGCTGATTTGCATATAGCATGGTACATAGTTGTTGCAAGACCAGTTACACATTTCAAGCTTTGGGGGAAAAACAAACAAAAAACAAAAACAAAAACAAAAAAAAAAAAAAAAAGAAAAGGAAAGAAAGAAAGAAAAAAAAGATTTTTTTCTTCTGAAAAGAACTATTAAGAAAACTGAAGTCAATCCTAGGTACATACCAGCAGTTTATTACTTACCAACCTTTGCTTCCTCCTAGATTCCATTGTAATGAGAACATAAACAGTAAAATAAGCATATATCTCCCTCGAATGAATTACCTATTCAGAGTTCCCTCTGGTGTTCAATAAGCTCATCATCACATTCAAGGTAACAGCCTTCATTACAAAAGCGTAAGTTCCCTTACGAACAAGTTATCATTTGACAACGAGCTCAGCGATAAAGACAGGACCATAGTGTTGTTACTCATGGACAAAGCAATATTATTTTCCATCAGATTTCAGAGAGGAAATAAACATACACTTCCTCCTTTGTATGTTCAACCGAGTGTCTGATTAACCTCGAAAGGACCCGAGGTGTTAACTATCCCTTCTGCCTCCCCATGACACCAAGACCGACGAAATCTCGGAGAAGGCAAAGTCACAAATTACAGGTACAGCCTATCTGAACGCGGCACGCAAAGATGTTCTGCACCTCCCGAATAACTATGCTTTGAGTCACAAGCCTTTCCAGCCTCGCACTCCCATTCGCCTCCACGGAACATGAGCAAAGTACAGTGTATCTAATTAACAGTTTGGAAAGAAAGTTTAAAGCTGCCTCTGCGAAGAGACAAAATGCGTTTGCAGGAAAATCCCAAACGAGTTCCCGAGTCGGCAGCGCCCAGACGAAGCGCCGGGTGGGCGCCGGGCCAGTGCCAGTCGTGACACCGGGGCTGCTGACCCCGGCCGCTTCGGGCTTGCGAAACTCCCGGGAAGAGCAGCCAGGCTCCATCGAGTGGGGCGGAGGGAGCTCGCCGGACACCGGCGCTCCGCGGCTGCCGGCCGGGAGGAGCCGATTCCCCGCGCCTCCCCCACCTCCCCGCCCTGCACGGCGGCTGAGAAAGGCGCTCCGAGTCCAGAGCCGCCGCCCGGGAGCCCCTTAACCAAAACCATCTGGTCGCGGGCAGCGCGGTAGAAAGCCCCATCCGCCCCAGCCCTCGCTGCTTATCCCCGGTCCCGGCCCCGCAGCCGAGGAGGAGAGAAGCTGCTCTACCCACAACTCAGCAGCTCCCGAGCTGGGGAGACAGAGGGAAGTCTCCGTGGAATCCGCCTCCCCCCTCCCCTCCGCGCCCCATCCCGCGGCGCGGCGGCAGGGCTGGGGCTGCGTTACCTTCAACAGGTGCAGGCGCCGGCGGGCGGCACCCGCGGGCACGGACCGTCCGAGCTGCCCGAGCGGGGGCCCGGCAGCCCCCGGCGGGTGGCGGTGGGCTGCACCGAGGCGCTACGGCAGCCCCCGGCGGCCGCCCATGCTCCCGGCGGGCCCCGCCGCCGCCGCCACCGCGGCCGGAGTCAGCGCGAAGGCGGCAGCGGCTGCGGCCACCTCCGAGAGGAAGGACGAGAGCGGCGGGGAGCGAGGGAGGGGGAAGCAGAGAGCGAGAGGAGAGAGAAACCGCCCCGAGAGAAATAATCATCACATGGCGGTCACGATCCGCCGCCGCCCCCCGACAGCCGGAGCCTACGCTTGGGAGCCGGGGAAAAGCTGCGAGGAGGGGACACACCTGTAGGCGCAGCACATATCCGCTGTGAGCACAATGCGAGACAGGAAACTGAAAAAAACAGCCCAGGGAAGGAGAGAGGCTCCCGTTCGTCCCTCCTTCCCTCCCTCCCTTTCTCCCTCCCTCCCTCTGTCCGTCCTCCTCCTTCTCCTCTCTCCACCCCCTGCCCCCGGTCAGGATCCGCTTGCAGCGCTGTCTCACGCAGGGAGATCCAGGCAGAAGGCTGGAAGGCGGCAGGAGCCGCACTTTCTCCCCGTTTTCCTTTCCCTGTCTCCGCTTTGTTTTGCCCGCCAGCCAGGCAGAGGCCAGCTCGGTGAAGCGGGGCCGCCCGCGGGGCCGAGTGCTCCCGGAGAACCGGGGGCGCTGCGAGCCCCAACGGGGGACCGGGGCCAGGCCGGGAGCTGCAGCTCCAGCGCCGGGGGCCCTCGGGACGAACAGCGGGAGCGGCGGGACTGCCGGGAGCTGTCTCTGGGCAGCCTCTGCCCGCGGCCGGGGTCGGCGCTTGGCCTCCGCGGCGCTCTCCAGCGGGACGGCGGTACCGCTGGGAAAGGGGCTGCCTGCTGCTCTGTGCCTAACAGCCTTGGGGGACCTGTCGTATCCCGGCGGTGTCCTGGGGACGCTCCTGAACATGAAGGCACCTTGTAATTCCCATCCTTTATCCCCCGAGCAGAGTCTCTGAGCACTCAGTGGCTTCCTCCCTTCTTGTACACCCTTATCGATGAGGGGCCCAGAATATGTCACTGGCATCACTTTTACTGAACTTGAAGTACTCTAGGGTTTATCCCTGTTAGGTAAATCCTCTGCAATCACAATTTCTGCAGGTTGTCTCTCTGCTCAAGCACTCTACTAAAAAGCCTGTGTGCAAAGTTTTCATGCCTTCCCTCAGAAACAGATCAACAGACTTACTGCAGAGCTCACTTCCCACCTGTTGTGAACGCAGAATCACTGTGCTATAGCATCGTCATCTGCACGTTCAGATGTTAAATTTGTCTCAACTATGGCTAATGTAGGGACAATCTATTAAAAGGAGGGATGTTTCAGAAGAATGGCTCAGGTAAGCTTTGGTCAGGATGTTTATACTTTGTAACTTTCCATCAGTGAAATGTGGACCAGCAATGTTTCAAGGAGAAATTAATTTACTGCTCTTGGCACTTTGAGTGCAGCTTCATTAAATGCTGTGTGCGTTGTGCTCCCTACTAAAACACCAGGAGACAGCCGGTCTAAACGCCATGCTTCCTGATCAGGAAGTTGCTGAAAAGTTACCTTTGCATCTCAAAACAGCAACAGATACAAAATAAATAAAAAACAGCTCCAAAAACGTGGGCAAGAATAGTTGTACTTTTGGAAGAGATGTTAAAAGTGGCTTTCAGACCCTGTCTGTGCAAAGTGCCACTGCAGACTTAACAGTGGGTTGGGACTATTCAAACATGCTATAGAATTTTGTGGGGTTTTCCCTTTGGGCTTGCACAGGGGAGGCAGGCTGTGCTGGGTGAATTTTGCCAGTCTGGCCCAGTTATTGTGCTAACCTGCACCAGAAGGCCCTTGTCCTTTTTTATTGGCTTCCTTCCTGCTCTTCACCTGACTGGGCTTAGTCACTGCAAGATAAGAAAGAGCAGCTCTGGCATAATTCTAGTGTTTCAGAATGTCTGGATTCCCCTTCTGTACCTCTTCACTTACTGGAAAGGAGAGAGGGAATCTGAAGAGGGAGATGGGACTTCCCTAGGAAAAGTGAATTAGTCATGTCCTGCAATTCTTGTGAGGAATCCAGTAAGGAGAAACTCACAGGCTGCTAATGGGCTTGGTAACACCTGACTTTCCAGGCTGCTTTCTCAACATCTGGGCTTCTGGCCAGATTGTACCCTAAGTTTTGGCAGAATGCCCTGGAATTACCAGCCCGGCAGCTCTCTTTGTGCCCAGGGCAGTGAATCTCTGCCTTCCATCATGCTCTGCCCCAGGGCCTTTTGCTGGGGTCTCTGTCACTCAGCCCCCTACCCTACCTGCTCCAAACCTAATGATCTGCTCTCCCTACTCTGGGGAAAACCCCACATCTGCTCCATCTGATGACCACTGACCAGGACTGTACTTGCCACACTTTTGCTGTCTCGAGGTGACTGTACCCAGGTTAAATCTAAGCCTTGCCCCACTCCCAGCTCACAACACAGCTTCTTCTGGCTGGAATAGTTTCCTCCAGCTCCTGTTCAGCTCCTGTTGCTCTGGCCTCCTGACAACATTTTTTTTTTTTTTTAAAAGAAGCATGCCTGTGGACATATACAGAACCAGAGCAATGGCAAGAGTTTATTTAATTCAAAGGAAGGGCAGTTCATAACAGTCCCTTGCTGTGCACCTGACCTTGCAAGTGTGACTGGGATTATGAAGCTGATCTAGATCTTGAGGTGGCCACACAGCATCCCACCCCAGGATAGCCATCTTCTTTGCTAACCCTCCATAAGTTGCTGTTCTGTCAGGCACATTTGGATGTGCTAAACAGCAGTGTGGCATATTGGCCTGCGCTTCTGCCAGCTGGGACACAAATGTGCACCACAGCACTCTGGTTAGTGAAGTCTATGCTGTATTCAGCACTTGGTCCACTTGCAAAGGTGAAAAGTAGTCACAAGATGGTCTTCTGCACTTTGTTGTCTTGCAACCAGCACACCATCGTTCTGACCCATGGAGAAAGGATACAGGGAGATATTCTCCAGTGAACCTAGATAAACAGCTGCACATCAAAACCTGCTATTTGTGACTGAAAGATTGATTCCCTCCCTTAGCATCATCCAACAAAAAAGTAAAAGAAGAAAAGAAGTCACATCAAATCCTAAATGCAGAGATGCTTAGAGAAGGGCAACAAGTAAAGGACTGAATGATTAACAGCTTCCCAGACTCCTGGGGATCTTCACTGCAGTCGTGCACATGCACAGGGTGTGGCTCAGGGCAGAAAGCTTTGTTCCCTCCCTCTCCAGCTTCAGGACACAGATGACAGGGCTGTGTTTGAATAGAACTCTAGTCTAGATTTCAATTTCCTCTTTATTTCCTTCTTCTGCATTCCGTCTGTCTCTCCTTTCTTTGTTATCACCCATTTGTTGTTACGTGTATCCTCCTGATTTTTTCTCTGCCTGTTATTTTTTTCCCGCATGTTATTTTCTTTTACACCGGAGGTGACACCTGTGCCTCTTCCCTGCCTGCTTCTCTTCCTTGTGCCGTCGGTTCTGAATCTTGTCCAAGATGCAGCCATAGACGGAATCGTTCCTACTGCTGAGACCTTCAAGGCCTGTAGAAAAGAGCGGAATTTTCAGCTGTTATTATTAAAAAACACCTTGTTCCATGATCAACAGAACTAATGAAGCCAGGTTTCCTGTGGTCTCGTCGCTGACCCGCTCGCTGCGATGAGCTCGTCTGGCGTTTGTGTTTCATTGCGATGTGCCAGCTCCGCTCTCTGCGCTCCGGAGCGCCGCGTGCTGCCCGCGCAGCGCCGCTGCTGCCGAGCGCCCCGAGCAGCCCCGTTCCGCCTTCATCTCTCTCTGCTGGAACACTCATTTGAGCCTCTAGCCGCTGATGCTCACAAATCCCTAGGAACTTAATTATCTTTGAGGTTCCTACCTCTTTTATTCATTTGTTTGCAACTAGCCAATGTGTTCTGACATTTTTATGAGGGGCTGATGGGCAGATAAAGAGTCAGATGATTGATTATCAGCCTTTAGGAAGGAAGGTTGTTGCCCCGCGGTCATGGAGATAACCTGGGGGCAACCAAAACAGCTAAAAAAGAACATCAGATCCTTTCTAAAGTTTTGAAAATTGCACTTTCTGTGCAATTTTGATTGCATCCTGCATGGGGATGTCCCATGTCTCAACTCTCTTCTGACAGATGAGGGGGAAGAGGGGGAAAAAAATATTCTTCATTAAGCAGCAATTCATCAGCTGTACTGGGCAACCACTGAGATTCAGTCTGCCCTAGCACTCCTGCTGCCACCATTCTTTGTAAGAAATTTTTATCAATAATGGAAAAGCAAAAAACACAAGAATTAGGATACTACCTGAATGGGATTAGTCTCATGGCAAAGATATAAACAAAGCTTCTATAAGGATTTTCACTCTCCATTTGATGTCTCTGGTTTGGATAGGGTATTGCATCTTCTGCTAGTGATTGAAAAAACCCAAATATACATATTTATATTTTTACAGTCCATAAATCACCATGGGATCTACTTTTTCTGTATAAAAATGCCAGATAAATCTAAGGCGTTATTATTAGATTTGTGAAATGTCACTGTGCACAGCCTGATTTTCATGCCCTTTGCACCAAGCTCATGTGGCAGATCAATTTGTAAACATCTGGGGTTATTCTTTGCTTGATAGATTTCTCAGTGTCCATTTTCCAACAATCCAGAAATAAAAAAGCAGCAGGCACTGGATACAATTTCCAGGTGGAATCCAGTGAAAGCCTTATATGGCTGTGTGCAATAGCTATATGCATATGCATAACTATTACAAGTATCAGCCCTCACAGTCAAGACATGATGTTCTGACATTGCCCTGGCTTCACCTGGCTGTGTGTGACCCTGATAAGAGATCCTTGGTTAATGAAGAGGTTCATATAGGCAATGCTTGCATTTTTTAAAGCTATCTTGAATTTTTTGAGAAATTTAATTTTTAAAAAATTATAAGAATGAAAATTTTTAAGAATTTTCATCAGGAAGTTTATTGGTATTTCAAAATGTAGGTTAAATGAAAATTAATATAAAATATTGACAACAAATAGGAAATAGAAAAGGCCCTGCCCTTTCATTCCCATCTTTTGTTGTTTAAATAAGCCCTTCACAAACACACATACACAAGTGTCTGTAGTATATAAACCAGACAAACCAGCATGTCCAACTTTGATTAAGGCAGCTGCCTAGCAAAACACTGAAACCATTGGGCTGCCATTCATTTTAACCACAGCCAATATACTTACACATGGTGGTATTGGTAATTCCACAACTGGTTGAAGAATTTGGATCAGCTATCTGCCATGCATGCTTCTATAAATATATTTATATTGTAGAAAAAAAATTAATTATTTTTATAAAAATAATATCATTATCTATTAATATTTGAACTCATTTTATCACTGAGATGTAGGCTATGGGAAGGCAATTACAAATAAGAGTTCATGATTACAGTGTTCTGTTCAAAAGTGGAAAATCAGATTTACCTCTTCTGTGCTGGAAATAATGCATCTTTTTACATCAGTAACCTCAAATACTGCATGATTAGTATTTTCCAAATATATATTGCAGAAAATTTATGTTTATAATACTGAAGCGTGTCTGAACTATAGTAGTTTAGAATACAGCTTAAATAATCGGAGTTTAAGATGGTACAACAACATTAAAGAAGCATTTGTAATTTTAAAATATTTAGACCTTTCAGAATTCATCAAATGTCACTTCAGTTAAGAAGGAAAATTAAACTATTGACTGCTATGACAGAAGCTGTATTTTACCTTTTTATTTAAAGGAAGATTTCCAAGATAATATGTGTATTTTAAATGACTAGTGGAGCTTCCCTCATGTAATGGCAACTAATCAATAAATCATGTGCCATTGTTGTAGCTCAGCATGTCAAATAGCTGAATTTCAGTGTCCACACTTAAAGGTGTTGAGCAATTTTTTGTTCTTGTAAATTTCTAGCTCATTAGCCTGGATTCTAGGAGTGGTTATTTTCATGTCAATGAAATTGGTAGAAAAATCACATCTTACCTGCTTCTGCCAAAGGGAGGAGATGGAATGGGGTAATGAACAGGAAACTTCTGTTCCTTAACACTGCTTGCCACCCATGTAGGTTTGCAAAAGCAGCTTTTCCTCATGAGCAACACGGAAAATAAATACATGGCATCCTGCTAGACATACTGAATGTTTTGATGCTCATGGGAGATGGTAAAAGGATGAATGTATTTGAAAGGAGCTTTTGGCATACATAAATAATGAGATTTGTACTGAGGCCTCGGATATCCAACTCAATGGATTTTGGTTAGATAACAGCATGAAGATGGACTAATGAACATTCAATTACCCTGCACATCTCAGTTGCATTTGCCTACCCAAACTCCAGTGCAATCTTCATCTGCCATATGAAAACTGCCCTGCATGAGTAGGTGAAATAGGTGGCCAGTATTCATCCAAATCTCTAGTCTGAGAACAGTGGCAGACAGCTGAAAAAGCATTAACCTTTGGTGTGATCTCCCATTGCCATTAATCACATTTGGAGTGCCTTTGCCACTCTGTCAGATTATCTAAAAATGTTCTTGATGAAAACGGTGGGTTCACTTGGACTCAGGCCAGAATAAAGCGGTGTTTGTCCTCAGAGAGATTCAACAAAGAACTAGCCAAAGTGCAGTTGCTGTCTTCTGCCTGCAGTAAACAGCTCTAGTTCATCAGGATATTGCAAAATCTCAATGTCCTCTCTTCATAAGTTTTAAAAATGCCTGGGGTTTTTTTCATGTTTTAATTTATTAGAAGATTAAGTTATTTTCTTGTGGACAATAACTCAGGATGGAATAAACTCCATGTTTCTCACAGGCACATCACATAACTGGAACTCATGCAACCTGAAGTGAATTGCAAGGGTTTGTACAGGTTTCTGCAAATACAAAATACAGATGCTCCATTTTCCAATGGATCTGTTAAATGTGTGTGTGTACATATATATACATGTATATGCATCAAGTCTGTGCTTGAACTCCCTTCCTGTATGCACTGCAAGAAAGCCTGGGATTTCATTTCCAAAGTGATTAATAGTTGAGGCTGCAGCTATATTTCATTCTAGTAATTCTTGCATAAACCGTGCTCCTCTGAGAAAGCAGGTCACAAAGCCTGGTAGAAAATTTGTGAGAGCTGAACAAAATTCAGTCACATCCCATCAACTAAGGAACTGTCCTGCACAGTGGCACAGGCAAATCAGGATTTTGGTCACCTTTTTGACAGTTCTGAATGCTTCTTTCCTTCAAGAAAGGTCATCGTCCAGAGTGGTGCCTCCTCCCAAGACTTGTCACACAAAGAGTCACCGCTGGATGCAGAAGGCCTTCTGCAACTTGTGTTTTTTCTCCTGGGACCACGTATATTGTGTGACCTCACACGTGGTTGTTCACAGACCCAGGCTGCTGGAAAGGACCTCTGAGGTATTAAGAACATAGCCCTGACTTGGAACAGTATCACATACACCCACAGGTAAATTTTAACTTCTTTGTTAAAGGAGAGGGGCACAGCATTGATCAGAGGGCTGGAGCACCTTTCCCATTAGGAAAGGCTCAGAGAGTTGGGGTTGTTCAGCGTGGAGAAGACATGGCTCCAGGATGACCTTAATGCAGCCTTTCAGTACCTGAAGGAGGCTTTTTAACTGGGCTAGTTACAATAGGACAAGAGATAAGGATTTTAAACTAAAAGAGGATTGGTTGGTATAGAGTAGATATAAAGGAATTTCTTATTATGAGGGTGGTGATACACCCTCAGGCTACCCAGAGATAGCCAATGCCCCATCACAGGAAATACTCAAGACCAGGCTGGACAGGGTTCTCAGCAACCTGATCTAGCCGTTGATGTCCCTGCTATTTACAGGGAGTTGGACTAGATGAGTTTTACAAGGTGCCTTCCTACCCAAAGTATTCCGTAATTCTGTGACTCTATGTTCTCTTAAAAATCTCCATGGATGGAGGTCTGAGCATTTTGCAGGCCATCTGTCTACCTCTTAACTGTTATTGTAATCCTAATATCCCATCTGAATCTTCCTTACTGCAGCTGAAACACTTTTCCCCTTAGGTTAACAAGGATGTTAAAGCAGGTAGGTTGTTCTTGTCTCATTACAAAAACCCTTTATATGTTTGAAAACTGTGATTATACCTTCTCTAAGGCTTCATTCTTTACACTTCTCCTTTACCATTTATTCAAACTTCTCATGTAGGCTGAATTTTCTAGGTCTCTAATTATTTTCTGGGCTTGTGTAACTGGGCAGCTTCATCTCTGAAATGCAGTTCTTAAGAGTGGTCCTGATCCTTCAGCTGAGCCCTTGCCAGTGGTGAATACAGTGAAAGGATTGCCTCAGTTGCTCTGCAAGTTGTACTGCTATTACATGAAACTTGGAATTCTGTGCTAAAAGAGTGTTGGGAAAACGGTGCACTGAAATGGAGAAGAATTGAACCATGCTGGTAGGGGGAGTGTGGATCCTGTCAGTAGATGGGTTTGCTCATGAAGTATGCAATGCTTCTAGTGAAAGTAAAGTCTACAAGGATTAGATGACCTATGCCAATGTTATAGTACCGTAGTGTTATAACATAGTTATATATATAACCATGTTATAGTAACACAGTGTTATGTTATTTAGTCTTGCTGGATTTGTTTTGGTTTGCATTAGCCTCCTTTTTTAGCTGAATGAGGAAGAAAATTACATAAAAATAATAAAATATAACTTAAATGAACTAGCAAAATTCACTGTCATTAAAGAAAAGAGCCACACATAGAGATCCAGCTAGACAAAAAGGTATACTCCTTTTGCATATGGAATTAAGCCAAGTTCTGCATAGCTGCCCAGTGCCCAAACTAAAATACACTCAATGCAACCTTAACCCAATGATGTGACTCCTGGGGCAGCCATCTCTCACTTCACAGCTCGCGGTCTGCAACAAGGATATTGAGTCTGGAGACTGTTCATCTAGGGGCATACTAAAGAAGCAAATGGAGCTTGTATCTGCATTTCCTGTCTCCCAAATATTCACTCTGACTACATTTCTGCTGCCTTTGGTGCCTCTCCCAAGCAGTTGTCTCAGTGTGGTGATACATGGAGGTAAGGAAATGAATGCTGAAAGTAGCAAATGATGATTAATGAATACCTAGTCCCTCTGTTTTAGTGTCCTTCCCCTTGTAACACATCCTTGATAATTAATTTCTTCAAGAGGGGTTTCACATTATAACTAAGCTCATTTAAGTTTCATGTCAATGATTGATAGTTCCCATCCCCTTCCCCCAGCCTCTTGGTCCAGTTTGGTACGTATCTGACCCCATAAAATAAACCTCTTTTGGGAGCCAACAATCAGAAAACAAGAAAAAGAGATCTATATATTCTGTTTCCAGAATGCCTGATGATATTGCTCCCTGATCTGGTTTACCACCTTGCCAGGATGGTGCTAACAGTGGCATATTGGAATGAGATTGGAATGGGATGAGAGAATGGAACATGCAGGCAGCAGACCACTAGATCAACAACTGGGTAAGTCTCAACATCCCTTTTTG
This sequence comes from Taeniopygia guttata, assembly GCF_048771995.1. Classification (NCBI taxonomy): domain Eukaryota; kingdom Metazoa; phylum Chordata; class Aves; order Passeriformes; family Estrildidae; genus Taeniopygia; species Taeniopygia guttata. The sequence continues at coordinate 19,924,600 of NC_133025.1, forward strand.
CTGTTAGAGGGGAAAAAAGCATTGGGAAGCAATTACTAGGTTCTTCATTTGTGTTTTCTCTTCTGAAATCTGTGGCTTAACAATACTTGACTTTCAACTTCTATATCCCACTGAAGTTGCAGCTGTCTGTACTTGAAGTAGATGGGAGGCTTAAGAATGAGATTGTTACAAAGAAGCAATGCAGTTTCCTTCTTTGATCATCTGTTTCTCTATTTTTCTGTAAGATTCCACTCCCTGGCCCAACCTCACAGCAGAAGTCAATAGGGCAGTAGGAACATTCCCATATTAAGCTTTCTGCACACCAGTTAGGCTGGGACATGAGAGTGCTGTGAGTGTGAACTCTCCTGCTGCCACCCACCTCTCCTGCCTCCATCACTTACAAAAGGATGGAGGCAGTGGGAGGGGCAGCACAAGCCAGGAATCAAGCAACATGAGAAATGGCTGGACAATTGCAACTGACAAGCAAGAGACTTGTAAGAGGCAAAATTTAAAGCCTCATTTCAGTTTTCCTTGTTAGGATGCTGTTAGACCTCCTACAACAATGACAAGTTAGATATAATCTAAGCAATATTGTATAGCTGAGAGCTGAATGGGGCTCTATCAGACATTAGAATCTCTCTCTAATGTTTTGCTTCTGATACCCAGGAAATTTTGTTCTGCACTTGGAACAGAAGAGAAATCAGCATTTGAATAAAACAAAGAAAAACAACCAAACATTTGGCAAACGCATTATTTTAATTGTAAATGTGGTAACTATTTGGAAATGTTGATGTTTTTTGGCAAGCACAGTGCACACATGTATGTTATTAGTCATCCAACACATTAGATTTGTGATAAATATACTTCTTAAAATAGATTTGCCCAGTATTTAGAATTTTTGTCTTCTTTATTCAATGTACCTCCAACACTGGAGCAGATGGATAGGGAAAAAACATTTTTGACCTCAGAACGGAATAGTTTGATGGAATTGCAACAGACAGATGACTTCTCTGTGTTAATAGCATCTTATTCAAAATGATTACTGCTCTGGATCACAGTGCTGTATTACAGCTTATGATAAGTATTGCTGTAGAATACATTTAAATCTAGTTTGGCAAAGAAGGGCAGAAAAAAAAAACTTCATTTACTATGTCTGCTCCTCAATCTTTTAGCAGTTTTTGTATTTTGACAAACATTCTTATTTTTGCCATGTTTTCCTAAGAAAATAAGGCTTATGAACTGATCGTTTGGATTTTTATCTCTTCCCCCCTAACAGATTTGGAACCATGTCCTAGTCTGACGTTTTTAAAATATTGATATTCTGGAAATTTTATTTAAGAAATGTATAGAGATAGAAGTAGCCAAATTGGTGTAATAAAAGAAAAATGTGATGTCAGTGAGGATGGTAAGTATGAAGGGATTGAAACAGAAGAGAGATTTAGATATGCTTCAGGTATGGGAAAGGGTTCATATGGTTGCTGTCATGGTGTTAGACAGTGAAAAAAAGCCATAGGATTAGCTGCAGAGATGACTGATTTTGATAATTTTGTTTCAAAATACTGTTGTGTGCATCACACAAAGTGAAGGAGAGGTTTTGCGTTGTTTTCAGTTGCTTTGAGTATTCACAACAGCAACAGCCTACAATCAAAATCTTGTTTCTCTCTGAATGTTTGAGGTGTGACCCACTGAGAACTTCTGCAGCCTTGGTCCGTGGGGTGGCTGGTAGAGGAGTCTTGCTCACATCTTGCTCTCACAACCACGTTTGCAGCCTGTTGTTAGCTCCCTGCATATTGATAGCCCAAATGGGAGTATTTTCATGGGTTTAAAACGCAGCTCATGCATAATCGTTGGCAGGGTCAGTTCTGACAAGCTCGGTGCTTCTATCACCTAACGGAGCAGCTCTCTTAACCCAGGTGAGGTTGACACTGGTGCCCTACAAAAGGTTTAATTCGCACCGACAGCAAGTGTTAGCAGCTTAGTGTTCACATTGCTTCTTTGTTTTCCTGTGGTGCTTTGCCTGATTCTGAATACCTTTAAAGTGGTGCATACCTGCAATTTCATGTGAAAGCAATAGTCATTGTCTTTTCAAAACTGCAGGAGTGTGCAAGAGAGAATGTGCTGCAGGAGTCCAAGAGAGAAAACTAAACAAAAATTCTTTTTAGGTGTGAAAAACATATCAATCTGTGTTAACAGCTGATTTCAGCAGCCTCTTCTGTCACACTCCTGTGGCTGGGAAAAGTTATTTATTCCCTCAAAGAAAATTGCTCTCCTAACATTACTCTGAGGCAGGGTGAGGAGAGTGAAGAGGAAATGAGTGTTTTTTCTCCTTTGGTAATTTTGTTCGACTCAAAGACTCAGCAGCCAATGAAAGCAGTCGTGCTCCTGTTGGCTGCTTTCTTTGTGTATTAGGCAGAGGGGAAAGGCAGCCTGCTGCAAAGGAAGGGCCTTTTTCACCGGGAATCATGGAAATTCCCCTATCCTGCCCCCAAACAAACAAGCAAGGAAACAGCAAGAGGAGACACAGCACAGTGAGTTGGCAATGGAGGGGAACAGCCAGAGAACAACTGATGTGAAAGCCTTCAGCTGAAATCAGGATGTGGCCCATGCAGCTGGCCAGCCTGCCTGCCTGTTAGGTGCAGTAAGGTATTTACACCTTGGACAAAGTAAGAGGAGTGCTAAAAAAACCAGAAGAGAATCATTAGACCGTGTTTATTAACAACACAGTGCTTTATCTTCAAAGTGTTGTGCACAATTAATCAATATATTCAGCAAGTGCAGTAAGTGGATAGCATTCATTATCACCCAGTCACTGTCTTACAAATGGATTTAAAGTGATGAGAAGATGCGCTTGAAACCTTGTGAAGGAACATTTTTAACCTACTCTTTGAACTGGTGCAACCCTTTTTTGAACAACTTTGTACCACCTTGTCTTTTCAATCCCAATTTCATCAGGCAAGCATTGCCCACAGGGCTGAGAGGGCATTTCAGTGTCCTCTCTGATCACTTTGGTATCTGCCTGTTAGGAGCTAGAATGAAATCTGTTCACTTATAGAAAGATGTGATTACTCTCAGAGGATAGTCATCACTTTCAGTGATATTAGTAGCAGTAGTCCTGAACCAATATTTTAAGTGAGCATCATCGTCAAGCGGATGACGCAGATAGCAAAGTGCCATTCTGGATACAGAAAAGCTGGACTAGAGTTGTGCTTGGTTTGACTCTAAAACATGTTGCCTTCTCCAGGTGCTGTGAGAATGGGTATTCAATGGCATTTTTTTTCAGTCTCTAAGTCCTGGGCTGAATTCAAGCTACTGACAGCAGCAAAATAAAATTACAACCAGTCCCCCAAGGCAGGCAGATTCCAGTTAATATCTGACTAGGTACAGAAATGATACATAAACTCAGATATTCTTACATGCTTTCACACAGTAACACATAGCGTGTAGAGCATAAGTCTTGTGAAGAGCAGCTGAGGGAGCTGAGGTTGTGTAACTTGGAGAAAAGAAGGCCAGAGGGAGACATTCTTGTGCTCTGCAACTACCTGAAAAGTGGTTGTGCTGAAGTGGGAGTCAGTCTCTTCTCCTAAGTGACAAGTGATAGGATGAGGGGAAATGGCCTCAAGTTACACCAGGGGAGATTTAAGTTGGATATTAGAGAAAACTTCTTTACAGAAAGAGTTGTCAAGCACTGGAACTGGCTGCCCAGGGAAGTGGTTGAATCAGCACTAAGGTCTTTATAAGAAGCGAAGATGTGGAGCTTAGAGACATGGTTTAGCGGTGGATTTGGAAATGCTGGTTTAAGGGTTGGACTTGATCTTAGTGGTATTTTCCAACCTAAATGATTCTCTGATTCTATAGACTAGAAGATGAAATCAAGCCCAGAAAGAGAATTCAGGTCATGAAGAGCTCTTCTAACAAAAAACAATACAGCAGTGATATGAATTTTCTGAGTATTGTCATTTAGTAAATAACAAACCTTTTTAAAGTTATCTTGTCATTCATAGGACAAACTCACTTCAATGTGGATGCACAAGTACCAGTTCCAAGAAGTACTTTCTTGTGTCAATCTTTTCATTGAAGTTTTCCCCCGCCTTTCTCTCTTCCTTCTGCCATCTCTCTTTTTTTTTCCCCAAAGAAAGCGTTGCACAATGACAGCAAGAGGAAAAATCTGTGAACCTCCAGGTCTACAAGAAGGCCTCATTTCTATTGGATTTGTTTGGAACCTTTAGTATTTTGGGTTTTTTTTTTTTTTTTTGAAGAGTAGATTCTAATGCTGCTTGCTTCTGTAGAGTCTTTGTAATTTTAGACCTTTTGAAATTAGTCTGAGCAATCCTTCAGATGTTTTTTAGTGTTTTTAAAAGAAAATCTACTCATTATAAGTATCACTAGCTTCAGTAAAAATGGAGTTTGTGCAGTAGTTCCAAAATACTTCCTTCTATTTCTATTCTGTTTAGTTTAATGCTTGAGAGATTATTTGTTCAGATAGGTTTTTATTTGTTTCAGATAGGATAGGCTGATAGAAAAACTCAGTGATTGATTTATGTTATTAAACTATCAGGGCTTCAGGTATTACAGTATAAATATTGTGAATCAAAATGCAAAGAACTGAGGAAATTAAAAAATTTAAAAAAAACCCAAAAAATGTCTTTGATGGTACACACTTTAGTCCAGTTTATAGTGAACAGTAATATGCCTATGCAGAGTGCTCAACAGGCTAAATTTCATGTCCAAACTGTGCCACAGATTCCTGTGCTGCCTTAGATCACCATTAGCAACTGCATTTTTTAAACAGTTGCTCATGTGCGACGTTTCCGTCTTTGTGTGCGCTAATGAGAAAGTAGCAGTCAGTCCAGGACTGCTCCTGAGGCCTTGGTGCTCCGGCTGCTCGGCTGCCATGGGTCACACCAGGCACCCAGCCTGCTGGAAATGAGATCAAGCCTCTCTTTTTAGCACCCTACAGGAGTCGTATGTGTACAGTGTGGCTGAGTTAACATGACTGTGGTAGCTGTTACATTTTACATTTCTTTCCAAATGTAATTAACTATCCCAAAGCCTATTATGTTCTAATGACATAACATTACTTTAGAAGTTAAAAACATGGATGGGCTACAATACTTTGCTTTTCATTTTAGAGCTGTGATGTTCACAAAAAATTCACTGTAGGTTTACAAATAAATGGTAACCTACAATATTTCAATTACCTAGAGTCCTCATCACTTCGCAGACCAGGAGAAAAAGTTCAAATAGTTGGATTTGCAGCTATTGATTCTAAAGATCATGAGAGGATAATCACAGCTTTTGTGTTATTAAATTTTACTGCAGCCCAAACGCCTATTAAGGGGCCAACTGCTGTGTCTAAAACATGCAAAACTCTTGAACTATCAGCATTCAACCTTACTTGGTAGTTTGGATCTTGGCAAAACAGAACAGATGCAGGGCACTCTCTGTCTTCTCTGCTCTTGCATAGTCTCATATGGCTGGAGGGGCCAGCTCAGGTGGCTCTAAGGAGGGAGACCTACTGCAGCCTACTCAGAGACACCCTGGCAGGAAAGTGGTGCAGGCTGCCCAGCTGGGGTCTGGAGGAGAATGGCTGTTAATATGAGACAGCCCTTTAGGCAAAGTGCTTATGACCCAACACAGATTTTAAAAAAAAGGCGTAAAGAACACATAGTGAGAACTTCATAGCAGGACTGTTGCCAGACTACTTTGGCTCTTGCTTGTGGAATCATCTTAGATGTGTTGCTGAAATGTAAAGGTGTTGAACTGAAATGCCACTTCATCTGTAGAGGCACATGCTCTCCTGTGGTGCACAGCAGTTCTCCTGGATGCCCCTTCCTTCCTGCTGGTGGCTAACTGCCTTTTCATGACAGGGAAGCCTAAATGCTCTACAAGTAACATGCGCAGTACTATCAAAAACTATAGAAATTATAATTAGCACTTGTCCTGCTAGGATTCTGTCAAGGCTGTCACAGCAAGGAAGGATGGAAATGCTCCTGGCTCTCTTGTCTTTACTCATTGCTTTGATCTGCTCTACATGTGCTCACCAACATGGGTTGCTGAACTTCCCACGACCACAGTGCATTTTCACCCTTGTGCATTCCCACCATTGATAAGAAATATCATAATTTCTTCTTCCCTGATAATTATGATAATAATCATCATAATTTCTTCTTCCCTAGAAATCTGGAAGATCCAATACTCCCACCTGACTTCAAACTGGACTGTGATGGGCAAAATCTGTATGCAAATAGCAATATCATAGCTGATAGCAAGATAAAAACCTATGGCTGTGGCTAATGAAGTTAATGGATCTGGGTTTTCCCATCAGGTGCTGGACTATAGCAAAATCAAAATTTGCAGGTGTGACATAGTGCATATTTAAGATGAATGTTCCAGTTCTAGTAAATATTTAAGAAGACAAGAGACTGATCCTGAATTTGCATTTAAATTAAACAATAATCAGATGGGGAAAATGGCCTCTTGGTGAAGTGAGAAGGAAGGCATGGAAAAAATGGATAAAATTCTTATGGGCAGCAGTGGGAAAACCAGAGACTGCAGCATGAAAAGATAATATCTGGCTTACAGTATCTACTGCTACAAAGCCACTTTTTTTTCCAAGTTGATTTGAGCCGCCTGCTGAATAACTTTACTCTGATCCAGACATTTGCATTCTGTGGCTTCAGTGTTTTTGACCTAGCACTTAGGATACCAGAAAACGGGCTCATGAGTGAACAAGGCTCCCAAACAGGCAGTTAAACAGCACGTGATTCCAGCCCCAATTGTTTTGTAGTGTGACTTGCAGTTGCTTTTTCACTTAATATTCCTTCAGGCAAACAGGCTTTTTAATTCCTGTGCATTTCACAGTAAGATTTGCAGATCTGCCTTTAATGTTTTGCTTCATCTGATTGTTGTTGAGAAATACCAGGGACTTGAACTTGAATTCTCTGCCTGGAGACATTTTTGTTTGCTTAACAGATGAATAGCCCATAGAGCGAAATTTGGAACAACTTTCTGCAACTCCAAATGGTACTTCCTATGTCCCTTTAAAGTAAATTTTGTAGTGTTCAATTATATGTGCATTCTGCAGTAAGTGATTTATCTTTCCACAGTGTTCTTCATTAGCGTGGAATTCTTGGACTAAGACTCTTTTAGGGTTAAATTTTCGACTTGGTTTTTAGAAAGCCACATCAGTCATGATCTAATTGCACAATTTCAGCAGAGCTGACATTTAAAGTATGTGATAATTCTACCACTTCAGACAACCACTATTTCAAGGACTATCTCCTAGAAACTAAATTAAGTATCATCTAGATTGAAGTAAGAAGTGCTGAAGCATTGTTTGATTAAAAAAATTAAATAAGATATTTTTGAGATACACTGGCCAGTCCACCTTAGCAGAATTTCAAGTCCTCCTTGTTCTGTTGACATAAATTTGATAGGAAGAAAACCACACTTGGTTTTGATGCTTAAAAGTTCATATTGGGAAAAATGGCCCATGGATTAATCTTAATAAATGTCACTCCCAAAAGATAGCCAACTTCAAAATCAATCTGTCAATCCCACCCATGTAGTTGTGGCTAATACTCTCTTTGTATTAAAAATAACTTTTCCCACTAAAATGTTGGAAACAGATGTGCTGCGGGGTCTCTATGGAAAATATCCTACAAGGGGGTGGTGTGGAATGATTGGGGAAACAAAGCAGAGCAGGCAGCAACTGTTGCCCTGCTCCTCCAAAGATTATCATTGATAACAATAAAGTGAAATAAAATAACATAATTGAAAACAGCATATCTCTTGTCTTGGTTTTCAGCCGAGTCATATGTCATTTAGTGCAGATCTCTGCCTCCAAAAGGCATTGCCCTCACTCTGCCTCTGGAAAAAGCAGTTCCCATGTCTGTTTACTGCCTGTTTAGCTGGGAGAGGGAAAAGACTGAACCAGTGAGGTGCTGGCACAAGGTCTTACCATAAATCTATTTGTTTCTCTTTTATATGAAACAGTAAAGAACATGTGCTTATTTTGTTTGTAAAAACAACCTTTTTATATTCCTATTTCTTATGTGGCTTCATACAATTAAGATACATTTTACACATCCTGGCATTTTCCTTGCCTGTGGAGCTTAAAATGCAAAAAGAAAGTAAGCCAAAGCAAATAAACACAAGGTAAAGTAGAGGACAGAAGCACAAAAAAGAGAAGAAAAGAGAATTTTTTTTTTGTCAGGGTGAAATTCAGAGTGATTTTGAAGACAACCCACAGGATGAAGACAACCCACAGGATGAAGACAGGATAATTATTCAATTGCAGGGACCCATATAGACTGGAAAAATAATAAAGCAAAATTATTAGGAAGAGAAGAGATACCAGGAGAAATGGAAAATGAAAACAACATGTAAGCAGTTTCAAATGTATTTAATTTAAAGGACCATTTCATACAATAGAACTTAGTGTTTAGAGTATGGAGGAAAGATGTGAGTGCTGATCTGATGGAGTTAGGGAGCTGGTCACAGCACAAGTAACCTTCCAAACTTAACCACTGGACACAAATAGAGAATGAAATAAGTACTCAAACTATGTGGGCCTTTTGGGGAAGTGCTGGCTGACTGCACCATGGGGCCAGAATGCCCACTTGGCCTCAGCCAGCGTGGCTGTGGACATACTGCATGTTTCCCTTGTGCCTCAATTTCCCAGCTGCTTCCTTAATCCAGTGTCATTGTGGAAAACATTATAGTAGAGGAGTACAAATACCATAGAATCACCAAGGCTGCGAGAGACCTTGAGAGCATCCAGTTCAACCACCCACCCAGCACTACCACTGTAACCCCTAAACCATCACGCAGTGCCAGATCCAGATAAACACTTTCAGGGATGGTGGCTCCACCACCTCACTAGGCAACCTATTCCAATGCATGACTACACTAAGAATGAAAACATTTTTTCTGTTATCCATTCTGAATCTCCCCTGTCTCAGCTTTTAAAGACATTTCCTCTGATTGTCTCACTGAAGGCCTGGTAGAAGACATGGTCCCCACCTCACCACAGCCTCCTTTAAGAGTGTTGTAGAATGTGATGAGCTCCTCACTGAGACTAAACAAACCCAGCTCCCTTAGGTGCTTGTCTGAAGACATGCTCCTAGACCTTTCATGGGCTTTGTTGCCCTTCACTAGACACACCCCTCAATGCCTGTTGTAAAGTGAGGGGCACAGCACTCAAGGGACACAGCGTTACCCTTGCAGCGTACAGGGGGATGATCACATCTTTAGTCCTGCTGGCTATGCTACTCTTGATAAGGGTCAAGATATCATTGGCCTTCTTGGCTCCCTAGGTACATGCTGACTCATATTGAGCTGGCTGTCAACCAAGTCCTTTTCTACTGAACGGCTCTCAAGTCACTCCCCCCCAGACTGTAGCACCGCATGTGGTTGCTGCAACTCAAGTGCAGTATCCAGCACTTCACCTTTTTGAACCTCATCTATTTGTCCTTAGCCCATTGATTGAGTCTGTCCAGGTCTCCCTGCAGAGTCTTCCAACCCTTAAGCAGATCAACACTTCCACCCAATTTAGCATCATCTTCAAATTTACTGAAGCTGCACTCAATATCCCCATCCAGATTGCCAGTGAAGATGTTGAACAGGACTGGCTCCAATTATCCATGTGAACAGGTACATTAATGCCCGAGACTCACATAATCAGACACTGCACAAGGGCAGATGGAACATATTCTGATGTGTAGTCCCATAATCTGTGATGCTGGATCTGCACAGCAGAGCTGCTGGCAGGTAGGTTTATTGGCAGTCACAAGATTGCAGCCTAGCTTTGCTGCATTTCTCTCTAACAGTCTCTGTTTAATTCTATGGGAGTTTCTTACCACTAATTACACCCAGTTTAAAAAACAGGATTATACTTTCATAAACACTGAGGAAAGTAAAGGCTCTGAGCACCTATAGTGCATGTTTGGTAACAAGTGGAAGCTGTGGGCGAGCACTGCCACGTAAGGGTCGTCATAGGTCTTGTTGGGATTGCTTTAAAAACTGTCTCCTTTTTGGGCATTTAGTTTTATGTATGCACCAGCAATTAAACACTGTATGTTTTCTTTGTGGAGCAGGATGGAAAAAGTTTCTCTAAAGAAGGAGCTGTACACTAGCTTGGTTTTATTGTAGCTTTTCACGCAGTCACACACAACATTCTCATAAGCAAACTCAAGAAATGTAAATTCAGCTGAACTACAAGATGAATACAAAATGGCTGAAAAATTCTGCTTAGAGCAATTTAAAATTTTATAGAATGCTGGGAAATTCAGAACATTTATCACCCTGGAAAGACTGTTAGGCAACCACAGCTTTATTAATCAATAACTTTATATTAGAAGTAAGGGGATGATTAAAGAAGATGCAGTTCCATTATTTATGGGGCACTAAGCAACTAATGAACAAAATAGAGGGAAGACTGAAATATTCAGTGCTTTTCTTTGTCTCCACAGTTGAAAAAAAAAAATCTAGCTCTGACCACAAACTACTGACTACGAAAAAAAAAAAAAAGTTAGGGAGAAGAGAGAAAGAAAGGATTAAAATATATTTATAATTCTAAAGATATAAAATCAAATTATTAATTATTTCAGGCCCCTAAGTCTGTAAGAAAAAACTAACATGCATTTATCTACACTTATATAATGTCAAATCAATCAGACTTCCTTTCTGGACAGGTTAACTAGGTTAGAGGATAAGAGGAAAGAGTAGAATCAGTATATCTTGATTTTAGGATAAGTTTTGATAGAGAATTATGTGACTGACAACCCAGGGAAAGAGGATTCAGATAGACTTACACAGAAGGTTAGAAAGCTTCATTCAGAGAATTTGCCAGTGGTTACTTCTCAAACCAGGAGGCAAAAATGTTTCTATTCCTCTGCTGGTTTCAATAGCAGTGAATGATAAGGTAGAAAGAAAATCTACATAGATACAAACATTAAATAGGCTGTGAAAGACAAGATCAAAATTCACAATGACTTTGGTAAGAAGTAGAAGTGGTTTAAAATGGTAAAAGGAAGTTCAGCGATGAGTAGGACAAACTGGTATACTTAGGGAGCAAAAATTAGTTGCCAAACACGTGGCAGCAAGCAGCAGCAGAATTGACAAGGAGGCAATTACAAGAAGATATTGATGCTGTTGTGCTTTATTCTTGGACATCAGGAGGCCTTGTCTAAGGGAACATGTTCATCTTGTGTCCTACATTTTAAATGAAAATAATGAAGAAAGTTCAGAGAGGAGCCACAAAACTCCTTAGTTTAGAAAAAAATTGTTAGGACTGTAACTCTGAAAGAACTGCTTTCTGCTACTGACAAAAGATTTTAAGTGCTAAGATGTAATTGTATGCTAAGAGCCTAATGATATATTGATACCAGGAGATCATTACACAAACAAAAGAGCAATAAGAATTTTTAGATTTTTGCTGAGGACAAGGCAAGTACTAGTTCATTTCATTTTTGTCAGAAAGACTCTAATATAGCAAGGATTTTTTTATATTCACAGTCTTATTTTTTGTTACAGAAGTTACAGAATATCTGGTGTTGGAATGGACCCAAAAGGTTCATTAAGTCCAACTCTATAGCTAATGGCCAGTATGGGAATTGAATCTACAGCCCTGGCCTTATTAGCATCATACTCTCAATAGACCAGAACTGTCTATGAGGAGGTTGTAGAATTGGTGTTGTCAAGGAATTAAAGAGTCATCTGTCAAGAATGTTCAAATTACTGTTAGTCCTGCATCAGTGTAAGGGAATAGACTGGAAGCAGGTATGCCTGGGGTGTGATGAACACCTGAATCACTTGGATGCGTCTCTTCACAGAAAGCAGGGAAGCAGTGCACAGATTCCAACTTAGCTTCTCCAAAGTAAAGTGGGAAGGCATTTTTAGGCATTTGACTCTGGCTTATAATCAAGATCTTTGCTTTGCTATTGCTCTCTTATGTCCAGTTTATCATATTCCCCATTTGACAGTTGTGAGGATCATTTGGCACAGCCCCATCAGCCTTTGTGCAGACCTGCTATGGGCATGGTGCTGACTGCCTTTTTCTCTAAAGCAAAGGCAGATGCAGGAGGGTTTGCTTTCATTCCACTCTGCCCTTATCTGTGATATCTTACTCTCAGATGTATCACCAGGGAAGCTATCCCAGGTCAAAAGTAAGAGGATTTTATCACTGGTACCTTGCTATTTACTTGTCTTTTGCATGCTCCAGCAGCCTTCATTTTTGGGAGGCATAGAGAAGGATCCTTGTATGTACTAGTTTCTGACTTAAGCACACTGCCAAGAGTTTGCTGTCCAGATTTGGATGCCTCCTTTCTGTGCTCCCTTGGGAGCCACTCTGAGAGCTGCAGTGCTCCCAGGAGTCCCGACTGCCACCTTTAATGCTGACGTTCCTACAGGCTCAGGAGACCTGCAGGATGCCTGAGCAAACCAGTTTTTCACGATATTTCCAGCACAGCTCCATCACGCCAGAAGCCTCCCGCAGGCGGGAGCCAGGAGGGCTCATTCACGCCTGGTCACCAGCGGGCAAATGCGGCACCTCTCCAGTCCTCTCGGTGGGGAGGACCCCTGCCAGGGGACTTCCGACCAAAATCAACCTCCCCGTGCTCTCTGAAGCAGGAGCTGGTTTATTTCAGATGGTGATTACATTTCAGTGGGAGAGCACTTAAGCTAATTGCTCGGCATTGTTAGTTCTGTGCCAACATTCCTCTGAAGCTTTAGTTCAAAGGCCTGTGTTGCAATCAAAATACTTTGCTGTTTGACATAGATATACCCGGAGCTCATCAGCTGAAAGAGAATGACTGCATTGTGTGGACGGTGTGAACAGATATTGCCGAGGGAGCAGGTAACAAAGAGTAAAATCTGAGGGTGAGATTTCCTGTCTGGGTTCCTGAGGATGAGCAACTGAGAAGCCCTTTTCCTTCAGCTGGTGCTGTACCGAAACGCCATCCACCTTCTCATCAGCAAAACTCACTTTATTGCTCAATTTCACATCTTGATAAAAGCAGTGGAGATACTTATACCTAGTTCACTTGTTCAGCTTGATATGACATACAGAAGCAGTGAAGCTGTTTGATAGAATTCCCACTGTACTATAAAAAGCAAAATATCTGCAAAACTGGGTCGGTTTGCTATTTACAACACATGATGTGGCTTTTTGCTGTGAAATATTTTGACACCTATCAACAAAGGTTAGCACAGACAATTTCTTGGGAAAATGTGTGAGGAGTATGAAATTCATAGACCACATAAAGACAGAGGCAGTATAGGTGGAATAGTGGCCTTCTAGAGAGACCATAGTCTATGAATCTTTGTAGAGAAAACAATGAGAAAATATTTAAAAGTGTGTGTTTTTCTGATTTCCCCTCCTCTATTAAAATACAATTTACTTATTGTGGTGGACTTCTTTTTTTTTTTCTGAAAACATAGCTTTCCTGTGGACCATGCCTTGTAAGTGTATTTGGTATTCTGCACACATGTATTTAAACACAGATGTTTCAGCATATAGCACATTTTTGGTTAGTGACTTCCTTTTCCACCCACGTAAAAGGTGAAGTGCTTTCCAAACTTTAAAACAGATTGGGGAGCCTTTTTTGTTGGCATGTGTAATTCCTTTGCCCATTTTTACAGGGAAGCTGTTAGCATACAGCTATGCTGCATGGTAGTTTAGAACACTAGAGCCAAATGAAATTATGGTGGGAGTTTTTAGCAGACAGGCTGTAATTACTCAGTTTATAATTTGACCAGAGTGAAATAGAAGCTTGCCTACCAATAAACATACTTGAAGTACCATGTTTTCGAAGCTTTTAAATAAAGAATCTTGCTGTAATGGTGTAAGTACAAGATGGGAGTCAGAAAATCTGTGCTGCTGTGGCATACATTTAGGACCTATACTGGGAATTATTTAAGCTCTCCCTCACGCTTTTTTTTTTTTTTTTTCCTATCAGAAAGCAACAACAGAATGGGGCCTTACCACCACTTGTTCTCTTCATTTTTGCCCTGTATTACCTTGGAAATGATGATGAGGTTGGCAGGAGTATCTTTTAGCTTTTTTTGGTTGGTGCTTGCTGGGTTCTCACCTGTGACCCAGAGTGGCCTTGCCTCTATGAATTCATTACTGTGGCAAGGACAATTGTGTGAGTAAGTGTTTGTCTGGAGTGGCTCTGCCCTGTGGAATTGTCTATAATTTCAGCAATTATTTCATTTTCAAAGCAGGATTGACATTACTTTCTTTATTTCAACATAGTATTTTCCCTTGGCAAGTTAGTCTATGGTGGTGGTGAGTTGTCCTGTGTGGACAACCTCCTCGCTTTGGATTTTCCCATCGTTCTGCAGATCTGCTTGTAAACTTCTAGGAAGAATAAACTATGGAAGGCAGCTAACTGTGGAACAGCAATACAAAGCAAGGTTTCAACTTTGAAAAAAACATGTGAAAGTGAGGTTAAGTGAGGCTTTATTTTCATGTTGAAGTTTTGCCCATTATTTTTGCACCAGTATGCTTCACATAATTTTTGAAGCATTCAAATTTTGTTGTCCATTAGTTTTGGCTCATGCAAGAGAGGGACAGAGCTTTAGTAATGCACAAGATGAACCAGTGTACATGCATATACTTGTAGTGAGGCAGGGCAGAAGTGACAAAAGATTGATTTGCTCAGAGCTGACCTCAATTATTGGTCTGCTGCAAGGCATATTCTAGGTCTAATTTTGCCGTAAGTGTCATGTCATGTGAAAATGGCAATGAGGGGTGGCTGAAGTGACATCATGACATGCAGATATGGATAACTAATAGGAAGATATGAAAGAGAGAAGAGTGTATAGAGGCAAACTTTGTAGCCACTCAGGCTCAGCTTCTGGATACACATCAAGAAACCTCTGGAACTCAGTAAAGGTGAAGCACTTGAAACTATACTCAGCAAAATTAAAGTTTTGTGACAAAAATCAAATGCTTTTCTAAATTAATGGTATTTATTGCAAATTTTACCAAGTTAGAAGGACTGGACCTTCACTGGTATTGTCTTCAGTCATGAATCTCCCAGGAGACAGGCTCAGGAGGTCTCAGGCCACAGGCAACAGCTCTCTATCCATGCACTGTGCTGCAGTCAGGCTCAGCACAGGACCTCCCTCTGATGCTATCTTCACTGTGACAGGAATCTTTTGAATATCTAGAGAAAAGTATAAATTCTAGCCATGAACTTTATGTAAAAGAGTCAAAAACAGTCCTGACAAGATGGAGCAGATTTATAACTGTAAAGTGGAACAAGCTTGTGATGTTGGAGCCATACAGCTAAAAACACACTTGAATTCCTGTAGTCACCCTGAGAACATACCATACATACTTTCACACAAACAAAAAAACTAGACATATAACCTTTTCCCCTGGAATTTCTTCATTTTTTCCTACTATTTCATAAACTAGCTCTGTTTTCATTAAGGACAAAGTATGTTATGAATTCATCACTCAGCTCAACACACTGTCATTTTTGTGTTGCTTTCAACTTAGTACTTCTGGTTTTTTTTTATTTTAATGGGATATTATGTAAGGTTGGATTCTGGTCTTGGTTACTGTGGTATCCCAAAGGCTTGCCAGTGGCTGCAACTTCCCTTCACAGATAATCAGGCAGCATTGTGCTTCTAAATTTTAAATTTGACCACCCAGATTCAGATGTCTGATTCTATCAGTTAGAGAAACTAGTATACATCTTCTGTCAACGTGGTAACAACAGTAGCTCCCCAAAGTATTGGCTGAGGGAAGACTGGGCTTCACACAGCTGAGCACTAACTTACATTGCCACATATCCCACTATCCTCTTGGACTGCATGGCAGTGGCTAGCCACCCTGTCTGGTTTTAAAGCTTTTCAAGATCTGTGTTGCTGGAATTAATTCTGTTTATATTTACAGCACAAATGAGTCTTCTATTTGCTTAAAGCAGTAAGAAAGCAATAGTCTCTCTGTAAAAAAGGAACATACAGTACAAAGAGCTCAGCTGCTGCTTGAAACATTCCAATCATCAGAAGTGCTGCTAATTTAGGTAGGCAATAAATACATTCATTGAGAATATTTATGAAGACTTGTTTGTGCAGATGGACAAAGACAATAAGAGAATGGTATTTCCTTACTACATGAGGAGCTGGTGTTTATCACATGCTAGTTTGGCAGGTATTTACAATGTTTCCGTTCAACATCTACATTTAGATCTCTAAATTAGGGGCCTAGACTTGGTTTTATATCATCTGACTCAAGCATTTAACTAAGGTGGGTTAATTAAATCAGAGATGTCCTTGTTCAATTAAGCAATCAAAGTGAGAGTGGGAAATGGGGGCAGGGGGGAAGAGGAGAGGTTGCAGGAGAGGAACACTTCTGAGAAAAAGATCTTGAAACCCTGCAATCTAAGTTGCCTTCTGGAGAAGAGATGCCAAATTCTCCACTGATCAAGGTAATTTAGTTAAGTAAGTGCCTGAAGTAATATGGAACATATTTACATCACCTGTTGGAGTGGCCCTCTCTTTCTACTTACTACACATGTAAAATAGCCTCCTAACATAGTTGTTTAGAATCTGATGATTAAAGTAAGTTCCATGAATAGTCCGATCCAGACCAGAACTAGTAAGAGGGAAATTGTTTTGAGGGTTATTCTCACCTCTAGGCTATTTGGCCCAGGGGAAGAAAAATGTGGTATATTTTGGACTACCAAAATAGCAGGTCCCAGTCCTGCTCTTTCATTAAAAGGACCTTCATATGACTTAGGAGAGGTATTTATGAGAAAAAGCACTCTTAAACCACATGTGTGTGATTCAGGTTCATCTTCGTAGAGAGGCTTTCCCACTGTGGCCCAGTACAGCCAGAGGAATGTGCAGAGAGGAAGAAAACAATTTTTCTGCTGCTTCATAGTTACCTACATAGGATGCCTTCAGAGACAAGACATTTAAGGAAATTTTGTGTGTCTGATCATCCTGCCATTAATTTATTTCCAAAATGGTGTATCTCATTGCAAAATATTATTTGGCACAATAAAAGTTAAATCAGGCCACGGGACCTTCAGCACTATGTTATTCCTAATACATCAAATGCTGTTATATAGGGGTTGGAGGGCAAGGGAACTTTCAGTGCTGTAGGGTTTTAAAAATTCAACCATGTTTAGATGATTTTGCAATTTCATTATGGCCTTTTGTAGATACATTGAATGTGATTATAATGGTTCTATCCTTCCATCACCATATATTTTTGGACAAATCATCCATATTCTGCCTGTGATTTTTCTTTTCCCAGGCAAATCTGCTGTTGTCCAGCATTCCCATTCTTCATCAACCACCCTCATAATAGCTGTATCAACCAGCTGTACAACATGGTACATCTCTCCCTCTGAGTGCTGTTTTGGAAGGCTGCAGATACTCAGAACATGTACATGCACTGTATGTGCACTTCTGCCATTAAATACAATTTAATTCTTTCTTTCTCACATGGGTTTTCTAAATAAAAGATCACTTTCACTTAACCTGGAGAAAGGTCATGAAGAGATTATTTATAATTTAATTTACAAGTGTTTATTAAGTTCTGCTTTTAGTATTCAGGGGAAGGGTACTGCTCATTTATCTAGTTGATGGTCTACAGTCCAGATTTGGTCCGTGGTGTACTTTCATCTGAGCAGAGAAGATGGAGATGAACTGTTCTTTTTTCTTTAAGGCCAAATGGAATGTTTTCAGTCCTCCACCCTTTTTTTCTCAGATTTGGGCAAAAAACTACCCTATAATGCACAGGATTCACTCAAGTTATTAATAATATTTGTCCTGAGGATAAAATAAACTACAAACCCCTAAACTTTAAAATGTCTGGACAAATTATTTTTCTCTCTTCCTCATTACTCATGTGATGGGCTGAAACTGAAGTTGAAGGAAATGGAAATGAAAGTCAGTGTTATTCAGAAATTGAGTGCACTGAGTGATTCAAAACAAAAATGGATTAGGCTCAGATTTTGTTTTGACAGTATTTTAGGTAAAATTTTGGTTTGATGGGGATTGTAAGAACCTTGACTTTCTGTTCCTTGTGCTGTCTTACAACAATATCAAAGAAAGCAATCACATACAAAATTACCTCCTGAACAAAGGCTGATATAAAATGCAGAAGTCATCATTTGTTCAAGTGAAAGTTAATTCAGAAACTATTTTTGGCATTTTTACTTCTCTCTTGGGTAGTGGATAGCAACATGTCAGAAATGGAGGAGGAATCATTGTCCAACTATGCTGAAAAGAGACAACAACCAGTGCAGTTCAAGGCAAATTACAGTCAGTACTGTGCTGCTGATTCATCTTTAACCTCCTTTATTGTTCCTGACATTGTTCACAATCATATTAAAACATGATAGCATCAAGAATGCACACATATTTGCAACCTAATTTCTCTAAATCACCTCACAAATCTCTTATTACTAGATATTTTCTTCCCCAGTAGTAAATTTCTGGATATCATTTCAATGCATTATTTGTCCCAGTAAATAAAAGCTTTGTAAGGGTATGTTGAGCTCTATGAGTTAATGCTTAGATCTTGTTGTTCTAAATATTAAGTATTTTTTATCTCTGAGAAGGAATAGCAGAAAATGAGAATGTTTTGATGTGCCAAACTACACAGACCCTCACCTAAAAGGAAGTTCAGACTCACTCCTCTATGAGGTTTTTTGGCTGATTTCCAGCTAGCAAATATGGTAAGCAGTTTTTTGAATGAGGACACCTGTCAAGAGTAAATAGCTTGAGACTACTCCTTTACTTCACCTAAGCTGCTACTCAGAATCTCCTCAAATTCATGCATTAAATAACAAACACATGAATGAGTTCGAACAGAGTAGACGCCCTAGCATTCACTGCAAAACCACATCAGAGATAAGAATAAAGTATCAACAACAACCAACTATCAGATACGCAACAATTTCACAAAAAGAAAAAAAGTTAAAGAGAAAGTATCATACACTGAAATGTAGAATAATAAAATCATAAAATGGAAGGGACCTTAAAGATCATTGAACTCCAATCACTCTGCCATAGGACACCTTCTTCTAGACCAAGTTGCTCAAAGTTCCATCCAGACTGGTCTTGAAACTGGTGTTAAACTGCACCACCTTTTACACTGTGACTTTTTGAATAATAGGAATAATGTTCTTGCTCTTTGGCTTTCCTTGCACTAAATGGATTTGTGGTTACAGATCAGAGGAATCAAAAGCATATCTACTAGACAAGTAGTTGAAGAAATGGATTAGATCTGAACAACATAAAGATTCTATCCTTTTTTTTTTTCCACTCAAGATATCATAGGATTCCAGACCCTTATCAAGACTCTGCTTATATACTCCTAGGAATAGTGATCTGAAACTGGAATAATGCTTAAACCAAAACATCAATGTGAGAATTGTCATTAAAATTACTTGTCATCACTGGTATAATTTGCTAGGTGAACACTACAGTGCCAATCCACCCCTCAGACAAAGAGTGCTGCTTTTTACAGAAAGACAGTAGACTAATTGTGCTTTATGATTCTTTCTGTTGATCATGTAATGTTTGATGTACTTACTGGTTACTTATTGTTTGTGTTACCTAGATTAGATGGTATACACAGTACATGCAGCCACCACGCTCTAGGCAGCACTCTGTACAAACACTGAATTGTCATAACCAAATCATGCTCAGCCTTCTCTTCAATGCTAGAGTGTGGTGTTCTCCCAGATGGCACATTCCTTGACAAAGAATTCCCTGTACCGATCACCAGCAACAGTGGGAGGGAAACTTTGCAAATAAAGGCTGTGGGACTAAGCCAACAGCACTCACAGGCTGGTAATCTGGAGAGGCCTGTGGATACCTTGATACCAGCTGGAAATGTGCTGTCTTTCACTGGTTAGCATGGCTACCTGCTCACTTCTTCAGTCTCTTTGATTCTCACCTTCCCACAGTCCATTCTTCTTTCCCTTGATCATCCTATACTGTCCTTCCTTTTCCATTTTCAGCTGCAGGATGATATGTATATTTTTAATTTCTTTCCTGGCTCTCAGTTTTGTCTATTACTGACTGCTCTGCTCTGCCTATCCCTGGACTGTATAATTTCAGATGTTCCTTGCAGGTCTCTGATTTGCCATTATGCTTTTTCTAGTTTACACACTCTTAGTTTTATCATTTCCTTGACCAAACTGAAAAAACCATAGAGATGCAAAGAAATTAACAATACAGCTTCTTGTTATTTATTTCTGTTTGTGTTTCTGTAGTCTTTATTTATCTCTTCTATTTTTTAGCACAAGAGAAGAACTACATTGAAGATACATAAAATATTTCGGCATTAAATGACTCACAAAAATTATTTATTGCTCTGTATACTCTTCTGACATTCATAGAATCTTAAACAAAATTTCTCAGTCCTTTCCATCTTATATTACATCTTCTTACTTCCCAAGCAACCAAATTGTATTTCCAGTGGATGAAGGTCCTAAGTGAATAAGATTTTATCAAGAACAAGGGGCAACTAAAAAAGTAGAAAATTACAGTAGATGAGGCTATAAGCAGAGGTAATAATGCAGGGAAACAAGGAGAAATATAAAAAGATGCATAAATAAGATGGCTGCATATGGTGTTAGAACAAGCTCCTCTAAATGTACAAGTCTCAGTTTCTAGAGGCAAGATTTTTGCTTGGTTTTCCCAGCTCCCCAAAACCCCATCCCAAAATGTTGGTGTTTTATAAAAGTTACTTTTTGAATAGACTAAAAATAAAATAACATACTATTTCAGTGAATTTTTCACTGAATTATTTTCCCCTTATACTTGGAGAAGGCTGTTATAGGAAAAGAGAAAAATTGAAATCTTTTATTCAGCCCAGGAAGAATTAATGGTTTAAATGTAAGAGGAAGATTATTTCCTACAAATCTTTATCTTATGAACTGCTCAACTTTAATAAGGACAACTTTTCACAAAAGCCAGAGCTTCCCTTAAGCTGACATGTTCTTACACGTATTTGAAGCTGCAACTGTAGTAGGTAAATGGGAAAAAGAAATCAGTACAATATGGCACAACCTTTGCTTTCCAGACTGGTGTCATATTGCTGAGACTTCTGACTTTCAGAGCTGCCTCTTCTCACCTTAGCTGTGAGTCTGAGTCTGTTTTTAGCTCAAGCAGAACCTTCACAGATGCCAAGAAATGCAATGACTTTTGAACTTGATGATTTTTCAAGATTTTCTAGTTTGTGTGTTTATAGGAAAATTTTCCCCCTCTGTAACATGCTGGTAATTTCTACAGGAAATAAGAAAAAATAAAAAAAGCATAAACCTCCCAATGCTTTTAAGGGTACAGAGAACCAAGTCTACTGATATGTTGAGAAGTGTCATCTCACACCGTACAATTTTCTGTTAGTAAACTTAGATGATTAGGAAGAATTTGGCAAAAAATGAAAGTAGATTGTCAAACTGATTTCATAAGCAGAAAATAAAAGTGCAAATACATGAAGTGAGGTTATTTTTGCCTGCTTTCAACAATTCATAGAAATGCAATGTGTTATCAGTTATTTGATTTACTGACCTACTTTGCAAGACTTTCTAGGAAGCTGTCTGTAGATGCTGGTCATATTCTTTGAGATGGAACGTTGCTTTTTTTTGCTGTGTGCATAAATATCAAAGTATCATAATCATGTACACACACAAAGGCTGAATCAACTCCAATCTATGGCATAACTTAGTAATGCAAGATCTGGGCTTTGGTTATTGGAAGAAATGTCTACATGAAGATGTTATAAGCAAAAGGCAGAAAAGCTTTGGCAGTGTCTAATATAATAGCTGTTCTTATTCTTCTCCTTCTAAAGCCCACATGGACTCCTATCCAGGGATGGAAACTGCTGCCCCTTATTTTACACCTACCTAAAATCTGATAGTTCCAACCTTCATGCCTAACTATCCTTTAGCTTTAGTGATATGATTTTCCATAAGATTACTTCTGAGGGAGAAGGACTCATTATTTTACTGAGAATAAGTGAACTACAGAGAATCTGAGTAGCTTCTTCATGGGCCCACAGGGAGTTTATTTTAGGGCAGGTGTTTGAAGCTAGGCTAGTACTTTAAATATTAGGTCACTGCTGGACTTCTGCTTGCCACATATCCACAGCTGTGTGGGTTGAAGAAATCACTGTATTTTTCCCCTGAAGCAGTGTACAACAGTAATATTCAGACTTACACATGAGGCAGGAAACAAAATAAAAATCTACCAAAGCCATAGCATAACAGGCAAAATTCATAATTAAAAAAAGGGAACATCTCTTAAATTTGTATCTTTTATAGTAGCGTAAGGTACTGCTTAGAGCAAGCACTAACACTGGATATGACAGGAATGAAAGAGCATTGTAAATGCAATTTGCAATTAGATTGTGTACCCTTCATCATGCCAGTACTCTTCCACCTTTCCAATGGTGATTTCTAGGAAGCATCTACATAAACCAGTGCATTCACTCAGCATTCTGTCCAGGGAAAATTTCATAGGCTGGCCTTGCTTTCTGTCAAACACCTCAACAGCTCCAATGTAAGTACCTCGTAATCTATTTTTAATTTCAAAAGAACAAGAAATAAATAAAGCCTTCTTTAACACCACTCAGCTCTTCAGAATCAAGTCCTTATCCTTCTTGGCAAAGCCAGAAGTTATCTGTCTCCCCTTTCACTGATACAGAAGTCTAGAATTCAGAAGACTGAACTTGGTTGTCTGGGCTGTGTCCTGATCCCTGTCTGTAGTTTCTTTAAGAAGGACCCTGCGCTCCTCTAGACCTAGGTAAGGTTGATGGGCTCTGATATGTCACCTGGGTTATCATATAAACTCTTCTGCAAACACAGTCTATGTTCCTTTTGGAAGGTTCCATAGGATATTTGTCTAATCCATCACCACAAAATGTGTACCAGTGCACTGCAACAAATTTGAAAAAAAACCCAAAAAATATGATTAAAGCAAGTTGTTCAAGTACTGCAACAAGGGATCAGATACAGAGCATGAAGATTTTTCTAAAATGGAAAGGTAAGCTGTGTGTTTTCATTACTTGACAGTTGATTCTGCTATATTTTTTTCTTGGTTTTTGTTTTGTTTTGTTTTGTTTTGTTCTGTAAATAGAACTATGCTACTAACATATAACTCATTCTGGTTTATGACCAAGCAGGGAAAGTCAGCTCTAACACTTTATAGCTCCAAACCAGAATATTTTTTCATGTGGTTCTGTTATGTTGACTATCTGCGATGTAAGAACCATAAATCCATATCTAGTAAAGCTTAAAACATTAAAAATTAACATTATTTCCCTCTTCAAGGAACCAAAATATGTCAGAAATTCCTCTGCATCTTATCTGCAAGGCATTCAAGTTTAACATTGCTAAACATAAAGGAATGTCCTCAGTTTAGGCATTCTGATTTATATAGCTTTGTGTACATGCATGCATGTGTTTGCATATATATATATTCAAAAATGAAATGCAGTCTCATTTTGCTTTACTGGCATCTATAAAGGAAGATAATTACCATGGAAAAAGGATAAGGTAACAGTGTGAAACAAAATGTAAAGTCTATAATCTTTGAAAATGTATAACTTCTGGTAAGGTCATTTTAGATTAGAAAATATAGTCTATGTTTCCAAACTCTCCTGAGGCTCAATGTAAAACAAATAATTTCCATGAATCAGCTAGGCAATTAACACTTCCACAATGTCATCTCTCCAACAAGGAAGTCTGAAGGAGTTTATAATGTAGTCATGAAGATGAGACCACATTGGCTGCTGGTGTGATAGGAGCAAAGACCAATTCATGTCCTAGGCCATGGAAGCAAGCTCACAGACTAGGTCAGATGTTAGACATATCTTGCAGTGTCTTCTAGGACATCACTTTTTGTTTTGCTTGCCCCAGAGGGCAAAGAGCTTGAGATAACAAGTGAAGCATAGGTTACATATTATTTAAGCATATACCTAGGTGAGCGTGTTAGATTAAAAAAACATTTGGCAATTGATTTTATGTTTCAAAATATGCTTAGCTTTTATAAGGAGAAAGGTTTCCTGGAAGACAAATAAATGTGGGGTTTTTGTAATAAATTCTACATTCTTTACCCAGAAAGAATTCAGAGCCTTGCAGAACTGGTCATAGGTCAGCAATGGCTCTTAATGGACAAGTCTGAAATAATATGCATATGAGGAGGGGGGCTGCCACTTCCATCTATTTACCTCTTTGCTAGCCTGGAAAATAACATTTTTCTTTTTCAAAAAATAACATTTTTCTTTCTTGGCTTTTACAAATGCTCTAGTAAACACTGAATGACAACTTCAAGCTGTTTACCAAGAATAGCCAAATGGTTGGCATAATGGTGGCTGTCACAACAGTGGGAAATACTATATTCCCTTATTAAGATATAATTTCTGTTAATAAACTCATGTCCTCTTAACAGAAAACAGCAGTATAAGAAGAGAAATCAGCAGAAAAATATGAAAACTAATACATGTTATTACCTAAAAAAGGCTAGTACCAAACCATGAAAACCATGCAGTTAATCAGGTGATTGAATGTGAGGAAAGTTAGAAAACTTAAGAACAAATGAAAAAACCCAAACCAATTAAATTGACATCAGCATTTTGTAGAAACATTTCTGATGACCTGAAGAAATGTTGTCATTATGGAGAGAGCTGCTACAGACTAGGAATAAAAAAATACCGTGTTGGTACTATGGAAATACTCCCATGTTACTTGTGTACTCACTAGTCTGGAAAAATAAAGAAATTAATATTATCTATAGGATACTCTACAAAGAAAGAATGTATATGTGAGCCATTACCAAAGCTTTATAAGAGAAATAATAGGTATTGATAAAAAGTTGGGCATTGATCACAGGCATGAACTCAAGGAAGAAACACATGGAAACATTCCAGTTTTGTGGAGAACTATGCATCAAAAACTTGTTAGAACTACCCAGGTCTGCTGCTAGGCCAGCTAATAAGCCATGTGCAACAGCCATGGCAATGTATCTATAAGAGACAGAGAACTTTAGGCTTAGTTCTTGATCAGTTGGGAGAGCCAACATATGAATTTGAGGGGAGAGAGAATAGAGTGCAGAGCACGACAGCCTCAGATATTCAAGTAACAGCAGGAGATTTTGGAAGCCTGCTAATATTAGAAGATAAATTAGATAAATTATATAAATTATAAGGAAGCTGAAATCCTGTAGTGATGGTGTGTATTTTTTTCACTACAAAGCTGACATATGCTCTAATAGATTACCACATTTCAAATTCTAATAAAAGGTTTATGTGGTTTCAGATCTCTTGGTTCCACTTCCCCATTTCTATCTAATTTGTTTTGAACATATTCAGGATTTCCTAAAAAGTACGATGTGCCTACCACACTAAAGCTTGCAAAGAGATAGGAAGGTATGCTTGTATTAAGCAGCACTAACAACATTTGAGGCATCGAGGAGAGAACTAGCAGTCATTTTCTGGGAAGTGGTGAAGAGGGAGGTCTCAGCATTATTCAGTGCAGGAAGAAACAAGTCTGGTAAAATTCCTTGGTCAAGGGAATCATTACAGATTTGGGAACTCTTGGCTCCCCAGGCCTGAGCCACATCCCTGCCATCGGTGTCTGACAGGGAACTGCAGGGAACTCCTTACCCAGTCCCTGATCTGGACAGCTGGAGGAGCATTATTCAAAAAGACAGGAGTGTGTCCCAGCTGGTCATCTAGACATAGTTTGATATTCAAGGCAACAGTTATAGCAGAATGAGCTCTCTGTCTGACAATATCAGGAGTGCTCTGCTGATATCCCAAAAGTATTTCAATCATCCTTCTTGGAAGAGAGATTTTCAGCATTACAAAATTAACATTAAAACACAGTTTGACTGGCAAATGTCAGCATTCAACTCAATAGACGCAAACTTCATAAACTGACTATGCCACCAGAAAAAATGTCCTTGTATCCCAAGCCACTGTTTTTGCTGATGGAGATCAAGAGAGACTGCATTTATCTGTGTATGCCTCACCTACACATTTACAGGCATTTCAATATTATACTGAAACCTCATGTGTAAGGGCAACAAAGAAGGGAAATCCATATGAGAAACAGCAGCAGATGTATGGCAGGATTTAGCTCACCTATCTTTAGACATCCAGAGTGTAGGCGTCTCCATCTGAGCTCGCCAGCCTGTGCTCCTTTTATAGTCAGTGGAGAGAAATAAGCACTTTCAGGGTCTGATTTGTCTGCTTTATTTTAGATCACATCTACATTACAACAAGATGAGATGAGATGAGATGAGATGCATCCTGGAAATGCCATTTTCTTTCTATAGATTACAAAAGGACTTTGAGGTGTCTAATTTAAACATAAATTTGAATGCTGGCTAAACTAAGAATTTAACAACTCTTCCTCGTTTTTTTTTTTTTTTCAGGGATTTTTTTTTAATGCTAGCCTTGTTTCCTGTTCAGTTTTCACATGGTACCATAAAAAAATGTTGTCTATGAGCAAGTGATGTGGCCTATGAGGCCAGAATGTCTTAAACCACGTTGCTACAGAACTTCTCTGCTCCTGAAACAGAGCAATGATGTTAAATTAATCCCATGCAGGGATTTTTAACCTTTAGAAATTGAAGATTAACTAGATAAGCCAATCAAACAAGGCAGAGGTTTTTTTAGCTCAATATGCACAGATCTGGTCAACCTACACCACAGTTAGCTGTGATATGGAGTAGTTATCCAACTGACCAGCAGGTCCCAAGGGCCCAATATCTGGCATGGTTATTGGGTTTGCATGGCCAGGCTTTGGCAGCAGGGGGGCTACAGCAGTGGTTTCTGTGAGAAGCTGCCAGATGCTTCCTTCATGTCTGCAGAGCTCCAAAGACAGACATGCCACTGGCCAAGGCTGGGCCAGCTAGAAATGGTGGCAATGCCTCTGTGACAACAGATTTAAGAAGAGTTAAAAAAAATTGTTATTGCACAGTTGTAATTGCAGCTAGTGAAGAGTAGAATGAGAATGTGTGAGATGAACAACCATGCACAAACTAAGATCAATGAAGAAGGAGGGGGAGGAGTGCTCCAGGCACGGAGCTGAGATTCCTCTGCAGGCCGTGGTGAGGACAAAGGTGAAGCAGCTGTGGCCCTGCAGCCCATGGAGGACCATGGGCATACAGAGATTCACCTGCAGCCCATGGAGGACCCAACACAGGAGCAGGTGGGTGTCTAGAGGAGGCTAAAGTCCTGTGGGAGACCCATGGAGACAGGGCCCCATGCTAGAGCAGCCTGCTCTTGGAGGAGTGCACCCTGTGGGAGTGACCCACGCCGCAGCAGTCTGAGGGGTGGTGCTGCCTGTGGGATGAACTCATGTTGAAGCAGTTTTCAGGGAACTACTTATCACATGAGATGGAGCCCCATCAGAGAAGCTAATGGAGAGCTCTCTCCTGTGGGAGGGACCCCACAGTGCAGAAGAGGAATGATTCTTCTCCCTGAGCAGCAGGAGAAACAAAGAGTGATGAACTGACTTCAACCCCCATCCCATCTCCCTGTGTTGCTGGGCTAGGCAGTAGAGCTGGGAAGGACGGAGGAGTGGGGGAGAGGTGTTTTTACGATCTCCTTTTACTGCTCCTTATGTGCTCTGATTTTGTTAGTAGTACATTCAATTAATATCTCTATCTCAAGCCATGAACCCTTTATTATACTTTCTCTCTCCTGCCCAGCAGAGGGGAGTGAGAGAGAGGCTTTAGTGGGCGTCTGGCATTCAGCCAATATCAACTCATTACACCTGGTTTGGAATGGGTATATATCCGGCTAATATATACATTGGTTCTTAATTATCAAATTTCTAATAGTGATAGCTATGAGTGTAAAACATCTGGAAAAAATAAAGGAAAAAAATCTTATCCCTAATAACTCTGATTTTTAAGATAGGTCAATATGACTCTTTCCATATTCATGTATTATAAGAGATGACTTTGAGAAACTTCCTGTAAATTTCAATGTGTCCTTAGAAAACTTTTGCTGTAGGAGGATTAAATTGTCCATTTAATCACCTTCAGCTTCAGTGTTTTTGTTTGTCCTCCCTCAGAAAGAGTTTTGATACACTTTCTTGCTCAGACAGGCAAGGTACATGAGCCCTTCCTGCCCTGCTCATCCAGCCCCATCCATCAGCTGATCTGAAGCACCTGGAGAAGTACAAAGTTGGTATGCTGCAGTATGAGCCTCATGGTTCTTCATTTATAATCTGTATTGTGAGGCAGATACAGGAGCTCATTTCCTTTAGCTTCTTACTTTAGCTGATTTACTAATCTGATTTCTAAATTAAATATATGACAAGATGCATGCTGTAGCAATCTAATTGCAGAACTAGAGAAACACCAGAAAATTCTCATTATTCAGTACTTTGTTTCACATTCTCACACATTAAAATCTACTTTTCCATTAATAGTTGTTCAGCCTTTCATTATCAGTAACTCAGTGCCCAACACAGTTATTTATAGAATTATGGAATTTTTGTATTTGAAGGAGCCTTTAAAGATCATCTGGTTTCAATCCCTGTGAAAGAAAGACCGGGGTCTGAGCCTAAAGCAGAGAAAAAACAAATTTTGGATTGAGGATATGTATTATCTCTTGATGGCAAATAATTTTAAGAGGACAATTTTTTCTGTTTTCTCTCAGTTTTATCTCCTCTTTCTTGTAGTAGGAGTTTATGGCCCAGAAGTTGGGCACATTTTTTTAACATAACTTCCCTTTAAAACAGACTTCTGAAAATATTAATCTTAAAAGCATAATTTACCCTGCTCTCCCTCCAATCTGATCCCTTGATCTGCTGTAATATTGTAAGTCCAGCCTGATTTTCCAGGCCCATGATTAGCAAGGCCAAAGTCCTTCTAGTAAACCCACCCAGCCATCATTTTACCTATAAACTGAACATATCTTAGAACTGAATGCAGAGAAATCAATGATGGACAGTAACTGAAGATTCCTTCAATGTTGTTTTACAAAATAATTTTACTATCTACCAAATCTGACGTAGTTTTACTTTTAACAGCATAATTTAAAACTTGCTTGAGATGCATCAAGTAAATAATAGTCTGGCAGCCAAAATATGCCAAAGGTATTAAAATTTACATTAAACAGAGATTTGCAGGAAACTCTGGACTATAAAATCTTTCTGATTAAAGTGAGATTCTGGCTGAGAAGTGTGTATGAGAAAAAGAAATACAGCTCCCACTTGATGTTTACTCTAGAGATTTAGAATTTTCACTATAGCCTTATTGTTTTTTCTGCTGCAGAGCTTTCTCAGGTACAGATGAGTTATTTGGTTTTCTTTGCATTCCTTTACCCTATTTTTAATTCACTGTAAAATGTAGGGATTGATCTGTCATCTGAATTTTCGTTGATGTATGTGTGTACTATTTACAAGTATTAGATACTTATTAACATCTTGGTTAGGTGCTAATAATCAAAGATCAAGATTAATTTTTCCAGTCTCTTCCTGGGAGACCTCAGCTTTAAATACACAATATAGACATGGTGAAATCAGAAACATAAGAAAATGAAATAATTTTCCTAATGTCTGGCAAGTGGGGGCAAAAGGGCCAAAGCAGGAATAACAATCAGGACATCTGACTCCAGATCCAAGACTTATTCAGTGAAAAACATTATCTTCTGAGGATAGTTAACAAGAAATAGTCCCTGACCAAAACAGTTACAATCTAAGTACAGTATGAAAAAAACTTGCAGGCTGGAAGGAAAAAATAAGGCTGCAGTGCTAGGCATTGACCGGAGATTTGCCCAGGGTGGTCTTTCCTGCTGTAGCTTATAAGCTCTTGTTCTATTCCTTTTCCCATCCTCTTCCTGCATCCTGCCCACCTGGTGGCACAGTCTCCTCCCTCCCACCCCCCACTGTTTTCCATGGACACCTTCCAGGCAGGAGGGCAAATGAGCTGCCTCACTGAGGGGCAGGGACGGAGCGAGAGATGTGGGTAAAATACACCTTCAGCAGAAGAGCCTGGAAAGACTGGCAGCTGGAAGCTGTGAGAGCAACTCTGTCTTTCCTGTCAAACAGCACCCAAATGATGACATTAATTAATT
The DNA here is from genome assembly GCF_048771995.1 of Taeniopygia guttata. Lineage (NCBI taxonomy): Eukaryota > Metazoa > Chordata > Aves > Passeriformes > Estrildidae > Taeniopygia > Taeniopygia guttata. Next base: position 19,954,655 of record NC_133025.1, read on the forward strand.
TTTGCTTCTCCAGTATTACTATTATTAATGAAGATTGCTATTGCCACTACTCAGGAGAGCAATGAGAACACCCAGAAGTCCTTTCCAACATCTATCATCAGTCTTGCAGAAATCCCCTTCTTGCTAAGAATTGTCACTGCTAGTGATGTTGTGAGCAAGAAAAATACCAGACTTTACTTTCCAGTCCCAGGTGAGCTTTGTAGAGATGCAAGTTCATTAAATCACCCTGTGAATGGAGCCTGTTTGATTCCAAAGTTATTAATATAAGCTGTCATTAAACCATAAAGTATGATTGGCATCATTTTTCAAAGTTTAGTATTTCTACAGATACCTGCATCTATTATGAAGGATTCTGTTCAGTGGGAAGCTCATGCTCAAAACAATGAACATTTATTAGTTTGGATAATTATCAGTGTTGCTGTTGTGATCAGATTTAACTTGCTGCTTAAGAAAGTAAGAGTAAAAACCATCCTACTTAGAAGGCAACTGAGAAACTTTATTGAAGTGACAAACTGTGACAGCTAAGGAAATAGGCTTTTATGCACAGGGAAACAAGTGTTAAAGTCAAAACCACACAAGGCTTATTAAAACCATGTTGAGTGTTGGCAATGAATAAGTGCAGATGGCTTTCTGAAAGCAGCTTCCTGATAGTTAAAAGAATAGGAAATAAAAACAAAACAAAAAACAATTAACAAATTGCCCTCACTGTTGAGGTAGAGATGGGGGAAGATGGACAAAAGAAATTACTGAGTGTCAGGGCAAATTCGTTAGTTGGCAATGATGTTGCTTAAAAATTAAGTAGGTGAATGCACATTTACAAGTTCTCAGCTGTCAGCTGCCAAGAATGGAAGTCTCACATCTGGCTAATAAAATGGATTTGTTCTTGATTGCTCAGTTTCCAGTGGCATTAGCTAAAGATCCAAAATTCTAGAAGAACGAAAAAGAAGGTCTTATCCCTAAGGACTCTTTTCTGTAACCCAGAAAATCATGAATTTTCCTATGTCTATGCCATATCCCTTGGTATTTCCCTGTACATTTCATTGTGGCCATAGGAGGATTAGAGTATTTCTTTAGAGGCCTTCAGTTTTCTTGTGTTTTGCTTCTTGTCCCTGTCCTCCAGGGAGAATTTTGATAAACTCTGTTACCCCAGCCAGTGAGGAACACACTGTTCATGTACCTGCTGAAGGTCCTGGCTGCCCTTCCCACCTGGCACCTTCCTTCAGCTGACCTGCGACACCTGGGACAGTAGAAAGCTGACATGCTTTGGTTACCATGTGGCTTTCAAATAAAGTGGTGGGGCAAGAGAAGCCTGGGAGGGTAAAGAGCACAAGGTTGAGAAGGTAGAGTAAAGGGTGGAAAGAGAAGAAAAAAAGGGCTGAGATTCTGAGAAGGTGCAGAAAAGTATGAGACATCAAGATTGTAACACTGGGGTGAAGGTTCTGGCTTAAAACTGAAGGATGTGTGGTAAATAAATATAGATAGGTGACATTGTCTATCAGGGGTTTTGATAATCCCTATTCCAATTTATGATTCCCAGTGATATAACATTTAAAAGCTTATGACAGGTCACCTGATTCTTCTTTCAGTTACATGAAATAGCCTCCCACCCCCCCCCCCCCGCCCCCCCCCAGTCCTGGCATATTCTTTATTCTTTTATGCCCAAACAGTTCACTCTGACAGCCTATTTATCACTGCTCAGACACTGAAGTCAGGGTATTGCAAGTCCCAGAGTTGTCAATAAACTCACTCATGTATCCATGAACTACTTTTTGTTTCTTCTCACAGGCTCAGGCATTCACTATTGACTTAATACCATTTTGACAGTACTTTTTAGTGAGGTTAGAAGTTGAACAGTTTTACTGCTGTTGGGCTGCAGCCAATGGTGCTTCCATCTCAGCTGGGAGGAAAAAAATCCAGAAAGCATAATAAATGTGTTTTTACTTCATTTTTTCTGTGTCAATCACAGCTGTTACATTTACAGAATAGCACAAGACCTCACAGCCTTCTGGGCCACATGTGACTCGCAAAGGGCTCCAGTATGACTCCCAAGATGGGGATGCATGTCATACCAAAGGCTATACTCATGCAATCTCTGCCTCAGGCAGGAAGAGAGTTGGAGGAACTGCTGAAAGTGAGAGAGAAGGTTGCCCTGGGACTCACTTCAATGTCCAACCCAGGTGAATCTCGGAGTGGAAAAGCGAGAACTGTGACTACTCCAGGTATGTGATGCATTTTATGTGGCTGTTGGTATGTACTTTGATAAAGTTCAGTGTGAAACTTCAGTCAGGTTTTTACTGTGAAGCTCACAAGTTCAGGGAAGTTTGTAGTGCAGCTTGGATGGGTGCAGCAGCTGTGATGCAAATGTGTTTTATAGGGAGTCCAGGGCAGCAGTGCAGAGTTTATCTTGATTTGGGCCTAGATTCATCCTTCTTAGCTTAGAGCTTTGTAAAGTGCACAAGATTTCTCTGTACCTCACCTACTTGCTGGAGAAAGGCAGGGACATTTAAGGGGCTGTGGAGTTCATTTATGTGCTGAATTGACATCTGAATTATTACTTAATAAGGTGACTATAGATACAAGGCCTAGGCCTGAGTAGATATGAAGCATGACAGCATTAAGGGGACAATTTTACATTTTAATTATTAGATATCTTTAGTTATGAAGAATGCTGTGATAATACCCAGTGAAAGTAAAGACTTTAATTTATCAAGGAAGCACTGAACATACTATGGTCTCTCACAATACAATACAAAGAATAGTTGGATTTTTTGTAACATGTTGACCATCAAAGGTGTAATTAATAAACATTACCAGCTTCAGGGTGATCTTACACAATCCCACTTCTGAGCTAAAAACTGTTGATGTGACTGTCAGCCACTTCAATAAAGCTGGACAAGCCATTGAGGCTGTAAAGATCATGTAAAAAGAGGAAAGAAATAAGACCCTTACAGACCACTAGGTCTTCATTCTCTTCCCCACATTACAGTACTCTTACACCTAGCTAGTTCAGTCACATGAAATTAATTTCTGTACACAATCTGCAAAGTCAGTGATTTGATGACCTTGAAAAACAAGGAATATGCTGTTAGCAGCTGCAGGGGTATGGGGCAAAGGCTGGCCTTAGAATCTCCAAAGCATCCTGATGAACAGAGTCCCTCTGCAAGATGTTGGAAGGTAAAGAAACTGAAGGACAAAACTGTGTCAGAATGCCCAACTGTGTCAAGACACCCCTTGCACAGAAGTCTGCACCAAGTAAAGGAAAGTCATGAATGAACCTCAGCATGTTTTCTGTCAAAGTCAAGGTAGTGACAAGACTGGGCAGTACCCAGAGAATGCCAGGAAGAGTGAAAGCAGGAGGAATGGCAAACAACAGCAGCCTAAAGCAGAGAGGTAAGTGAGGGCTTGCCTGCCTGCTAACATGTCTATCAGTCACTTCAGCTGGCATATGAACTCCCATGGTGTCAATGTTTTTTAAGGTCTGGCTCCTATTTGGAGATTTCTGAGGATGCTTTTTAGGGAGGAGTGGGACTGTGACAGCTGCCCACCTGCATCCAGGCACTGGTGAGAGGCTGGGTCACAGTACAGGAAGGATACTTTGGAAGTATCCAGCTAGAGGCCAACACGTAATCTCCTAAATACTAAGGAGACTAGCTCTGTGAACACTGCCTTATACAGAACAGCAGAGGTAAATAATGTGATATAGTTGTATCCACACAAATATGTATCCTTGTTTTCCACATTAGACCTCTAGTCTCATTGAGAATTTATCTATTACCCACTGTTCCCTCACTAGTGTTTATTACATTTTCCTTTTCCTTATGATAGAATTCTGTGGTTTAACACTTTGGATCAAGTGTGTGAGAGATGTCAGATATGGTTCAAGAGTCTTTAGACCACAATGCTGTTTTCTAGATTTGTGTGTGGGAATTGAAGCTAGTTTTGCCTAAGTTTTGAGAAGCCCTTACTCTCAATAAGTAATCCTCTTCCCTGCTTAGCTGTTTCTTGCAGAAGAATTACATAAACATGCCTTGAGAATGTGCCAGGTGTAATGTCTCTTGTTGTGCTTCTTGAGATAACAGAATTAGGTAGGAATATCATAAACTTCTTACTTAATATTCTATTACACTTCATAAAAACAAAACCATCTTGGGCATAACAGGAACAGCAACTTTCCAATTTTATTAAGTTGTTTGGCACCTTAGGAGCCAACAGCTCTCCCTAGATTTTAGATGCAGTATTGGAAGATAATCTAGATGAATATCCTTTATGATTTGCCAGAAGGGGCAGAATGGGTGCAATGATGAAAATGCTACTAGCTTAATCATTAGCTACTACAATTCACATCTGGTTTAGGTACATAACCTAAAGTCAATGGCAGTTTAAGTTAATTCACTGGCTGTAAACTGCAGCAGTTAAAACATCTGATTCATGATCCCTGCCGGATTATCTGTGACAGCTACTGCTCCAGCTGTGGGAGGAGGTCACCTCTCTAACCTAATGAAGCTAAATGTGACAAAGAAAATGAATCAAAGCAGTAAGGCATTTTCCTCTGATTTGGGGAGAGCTTTTTCCCAAGGCTTTCTATTATATAATAAGCCTTGTGCATACCTTGCAGCAGTTTGCTAACCTCCGTTCAGTATCAACCACTCATTATTCAGTGTTTCTTTTGCATCCTGCTGATCAAATTTGAATGTTACAAAGGTTTCTTCCAACTCCACATAAGTGGATATGGCTTGTGCCTAGTGAATGAAAGTGTCTGTGGCTTTCATGCATGCCTGTCTGCATTGTTGAGTTTCATTATTGCTCAAAACATGTGACTTACTTCTGAACACACAGTTTATTCAAAGAAAATTGGCAGAGCTAGTTGAAGTATACTTGCTGTGATTTTTGGTCTTGGTATGCATATTTTATTTGCCACCACTGATATCTGTACTAATTAACATACATTCAAATAGCTAAAACAAGCTCTGAGGTGAGTGTATCTCTTGATATCAAGCATGCATCTGTGCTCACTGAATAATCAGAATACAGATGTTTTCCTTCCAAACACAACTTCCCCTTCTATTCCTTCTTTGCAGCATTCTAATTCAGTCTTACCAGTTTTAAGGACTGACTTGCTTTTACCACATAGAATTTCCCTTTCTAGATACATCTTGCAAATATTACTGGTATCTGTAAGATCTGAAAATCTGCTTTTTAGTACACATTGGGTCTCTCCATTACATCCACATTTCTCAAAGACTGATAGTGTATATTCTCTGGTCCAGCTGAAAAAAAAAAAAAAAGAGCATGAAAAAAACCCCAGGCATTTGTTAATTTTTATTGCATAATTTGCTCTGAGACTTTTTTGCTGAAACGGAAATATATATGGCTGTTTAGGTCTTCATATGTTTTTGTAATGCACAAGCACCTGCCAGGTTGCTTTTATTCATTGCTTCAGGTCAGAGTGCCTGGGAGGGCAGTACAGTTCATCTGACCTAATCCTTGGAGTAATTAAGGCAGGTTCTCTTAAAGTCAGTTTTAAGAAAAACACTTCCAATGTATGATTCATTTCATCCTAATATAGATATCCAAAATAGGTCAAGTGTATGCATTCTAGAAATGCCTGAAGTTAGAAAAGCTGAATCTCTTCCCAAGTGTCCCAAGAACTGCAGTCAACTGCATTTCTGCCAGAGAGACATCTATTTATTTCCCTCGTGTTGCTGATCGTAACACTTGGCCTCATTGCTATCTGTTGCAAATTCCTCAAAGCTGTCTCCACATTAATACACTGGAATGCTATGCATCCATTTGGATTTCCTTGAATTTTAACAGTCCCTATTGCTGGTTAAACTGATATTCTTCCTTTGTAAATTGATTCCTAGTCATGCTCCCAAGCATCTATAACTACTCAATGCTATGCAATATAAAACAATGTACCCATTCACTGCTGTAATTCTTGGCTTTGGCAACAATAGTACAGAACATGCAGGTCATGTTTAATTTAGCTGAAAGCACATGAGAACAATCCTTAAGTATATGTAAATATGCAGTGTAACTAAGTGCAGTTTAGCCAAGTTTGGCAGTAACACCTCCTTTTCCCACTCACTTCATTATTTCTATATATTTTTCCTCACAACAGAATGACAGGTATGAGACAACAGTTGTGGTTGGTGAATTTTTTTTTAACTATTTCCAAGCAAATTATATTCAGGAAATATCCTAGCCTTCATATAGAACTTGATACAAGAATGCTGCAGTATATTGCCAGGATTTATTTTCCGTTTTCTTTATATATCTAGTGTATGAATTACTTGTTCCCCATATAGTTTAAATATGTTCATAATTAATTTATTTCAGTAAGACTATAATATTAAGCATTCTTCTTCCTGGGACTCTGTCTCCCTGGTGTAGGCTGTTTTAAATCAGTAGAGCCATGGCCTGTGATGGTCCAAACAGGGAACTCCCACTGGGAGTTGCATCAGAAAAGTGCCAGTTTCCCCTTCCCTGAATTATTCTGGTGAATGTACAGCCATGTTCAGACAATCTGTGAAAGATATTTATAGTTATATAAAAAACCACTGACTCACCTTACTTACACTGCAATGACTCTTAGGCTATAACCTAACTTACCATCAACTTAATGCTACACCCTTTCTCAGACAGGAGCACAAGAAATGCTCCATGTTTTCTCAGAGCCCATTGAATGGCTCAAGAACCTTGGACTGAATTTAAAATTCTGCTTACAATTTGCAATATCCAAGTAGTGGTGCATATAATTTTAATTAGCCTTTGCTGTTTGCTGTTCCATTTTGAAATCTGTAATGCTGTGGAAGTCTTTGTAACCTGCTGGCATATTCACTGATACCCCATTGCCTATTCATTATTTAGTTTTTGGTTTGCTCAGTGCTTTTGCCTTGTCTTTGTGTTTCTGATAGAGTATTCAGGCATTATTTTTTTCCGCTACTGATAGTGTGCTCTCTCATCAAACCTTTCCCAGAAGTATTTTCCTATATTTTATCATGCAGCAGCTGCCATCCTCTCTTTCCCTTTTTGTGTATTTGTAATATAGACAGCAATACCAAAACAATGCTTACTATTCATGATGCAGTGGTGTGTGGCACTGAGCAAGAGCTGCTTCATGTTTTGTAGGTATATGGTCACAGCTTGATAACTCTGGACAAACATTTAGATTCCTTGTGTAGCTCTGACAGGTGAAGATGGGGATTTTTTACTTCTCCTTTGTAAAAGAAAACTCTTTTTTACAGTATATTCAGATTCTTTCCTTTATTAAGGTAATATATGTATTTTTTCCTTCCTCTTTTCTTTTTATGTTTATATATTTTTAAAAACTGAAGCAGAAAATGAAGGCTAGATTTCTCCATTTAAATTAACATTTTGGTATGTAGTGGTACAACAGTTCTGAAGTGAAATGTCTGATCACCATTACTCACTGCACTGGTTTAGTTTGCAAAGCCATGTTGGTGTGTGTCAACTAGAGAACTTTCAGAGAAAACTAACCAAGAAAGTCTACTTGAGACCTGTATCTAATGGACTTAGCGCTGTAATGGGATCACAAAGATCAAAACTGATGAATAGGTCTTAGGACAGCCTTAAGTCACAGGGGTGTTTGGAACATTTCTTTATGAATGTCATATATAGTCATCTCTATCCAAAACCTTGTGACATGTAGATATGATTGTCACTGCACTAACTGCTTTGATCTACTAATCTTCTTCTATTGTGATAAATTATTTGGTAATGTGAATAAATCTTGGGCTGTTTAGAAAGATAATAAAATAAATATGATCAACATGGCCTCAAATTCATTTGTACTATGTTAGTATTGGTACTTAGTAGCAAACAACTTTAAAAAATCCATTAGAAACAATCTCCTCCAGCTGTGGTCTGAGAATATTGATTTTGAAACTAGAAAGTTTTAAATCAGATGGTTGCATGTGGACTTCCCACAACAATGTTCTAACTTTTAGGACTGATGTGATCAATTTCATTCGAAATGCTCTTGGTTATTACAGCTAGCAGCACATATCCTAGCAAAGCTAATCAATAAGCACTAACATGCAGATTGATACCATCCTCTGTCAGGCAGTTAGGAATTTAATGTATTTGCAGAACAGGACTCTGGGAGTGAAAAATAAAAGAAAAAGTACTAGTTTATTGATTGTTCTCCTGTGACCCATTTCCTATAGTTTTTTACTCTATTTGTCACAATGCAGCTGGGATAACCATACATATGCCTGTGCACCATTCCATAGCAAACTAGCATCTCTGAACTTAATAAATTTGATTTAATAAAACATTAACAGCAGAAGTTAAGATTGTAACCTAATCAGATACAGTTCCAATATTTAGAGAGATACTCAAGGATACTTTGTCAACAAGGGCTAGCCACAAACCAGATTGGAATGTACTGCCTTCAGTGGTTGCAATGGCAAATCTGTTCCATTACAGAATTCTTGGAATGGAAAAAAAAATGGTTTTCTTTATTGTTCTCATGGTTCAAGGAGATAAAAGAATTTTTACTGAAAATGAAAACAAATGGACCTTTGACAGGCTACTTTTATTACCACTAAAAGTTCTCTGGAAAAATGAAAGAGTTTCACCTTAGCTTCTGTCTTCATCCACAAGAAATGAATTCCGATGGTATGGGAAAAATACAAATAGAAAGTAGTCTTTTTTTCCTGACCATAGAAGCCTTTAATGCACTTTATGTCCTTGATGACTCTTATTTAACTCAAGCAAAGGAGACTGATTCTGACCCTTTACAGAAATACAGACAATACTATCCTCCCCATTAAACTGAAATACAAGAAAAGTGTTTTCAAAGCAATGCTACAAGAATTAAATGAAATTAGAGAAGAATGTGAATACTGACATCTTAAGTGGATCTCAGAGAAATGAACAGAATTCCTGAGGAATTTAAGAATGCCTTAGTCTACAGCAAACACATAAACTAGGTCAATCAAATGAACTCTCTTGACAGCACAGAGAAAAATGACCTCTCAGGAGAAACTGATTTATTTGTGTTGTCCAAGGAAGAACTCTGCTCATTCTAAATCACATAAACTCCTTCTCAACTGCTATTTTAATTGTGCAAGAGTAGCTGTGCATTAGAAGATATGATAACTGGATAAGGAGTGCTTATTAATGCTCTCTCTCCCAGACATAGTAGATTGGACATATTAATGACTGTAAATAGGTATGGCATTTGGATTTCAACCTGTAATCCCTAATCTCTATTATTTTCAGTACAACTGGCTAGTGTGGTACAGATTCATAACCCATGAGCCGCAGTTTGCCTACTGCAGGTATTGTGTTTAATATAAGGTTTAGAATTCTTGCAGCTTTTGAAGATGATGTAAGAAATGTTTGGGATTCACAGAAGAAAGAGCAGAGAGCAAAAGGAAGAAATGTACTGTCTCCTGTCACTAAGATCAGCTGTTACAAAACCAGGAATATGTTGCACGCATTTCTCTGATAGAAGTCCATGGCTGCAGGCCGTCATGTGAGATTTTTGTGAGGCCATAAAGGACTGCCTCTGAAATTAAGTCAATACCTTTTCCACCTTCCATAACGGGAGAAAAGGTGTTTAACATTGCTTGTTAGCACACCAGAAAGCTTCTTAACTGGCCACAGCTGGAACAAATAAAGCTGATTGTGCCCCAAAATGTAACAGGTCAAATAGACCAGACACAGTCAAGTCAGACATTCATGACTTGCAGGACACCTGGGACAGGGTCAACTGGCAAAAATTAGGCATATGGTGCTGTGTGTGTATCCTCCCCTACCTCCCTTGAAGGTCTCCTTTTAGACCCATCATGCTGTCAGTATGACAGAGTAGAATAGAACAGAACAGAATAGAATAGAATCATTTCAGTTGGGAGGGCCTACAATGATCATCTGGTTCACTGACACAACTTGGTTGCTTTAGGAAATCTCAGCTGGCATGATGTGAGTGAGTCTGCTTAAGCAACAGATTCCCAAGCCTAGTAGCCAAACAGCACAAGGCAATCCTAAGTTAAGTAATTAGTTTTAGTATGTTAAAACAGTAAGGTGCCTACAGTTCCAAACCCAAAATGGTGCTTTGGTTTGTTCAGTGTAAATTATGTCTGGGAGGAAAGATGTGGTATTTGGAACTTTCATATGCAACAGCTTGACTTTGAAGAGAGAAGGATGTATTGAAGAACTTGATGTTCTGTTACATGCTTATAACTAATCTCTGAAAAAAAGCTATCTTTTCTCAGACAGTTTGGCCTACTTGCAATTTTTATCCTAACTAAATCAAAAAGAAATGGCAGTGCTTCATAAAATAATGGGATGGAGAAGAACAAAAAAGGATGAGTGAAAATCCTCAGGAAAATTGAAGTGCAAAGAATGATCATGACTGGCCTTTGTTCAGAAGAACTTAATTAGTTGGTAATAGAAAACTGAAAACTCATTTTTAAGGCTTTACTTGGGCTAATTTCTTTCCTATCTTGAAGCATTAGTAGTTGTGTGCAGACATGGTGATTCCTCAGATCCAAGGAGAGTATTGACAGAAAGCACAAACATGGAGGGTCCTGTGAATAAGGAGGAAATATGTGATGAATACTGGAATCATGAAATTAGACTTTAAAGTGATATCACCATTACTCCATTAAACCCTAGACTATATGAGTTCTTAGAACAGATTCTTACTTTTCATTTTGACATATTTGTCTGCAAAACTGTTCCTGGCATTATAGAATTATAGAATCATTTAGGTTGGAAAGAACTTTTAAGTTCACTGACTTGACCTGTAGAACTAATACTGCCAAGTCCACCATGAGACTCTGTCCCTAAATGCCACATCTTTTAATTATATCCGAGGATGATGACTCAACCACTTCACTAGGCAGCCTGTTCCTATGTTCAATAACTATTTGGTGCAGAAGTTTCTTGTAATATTCAATCTAAACTTCTCCTGATGCAATTTGAGGCGATTTCTTTATTTCTATTGCTTGTTACTTGGGAAAAGAGATTGACCCCAGCCTGGCTTCAACCTCTTTTCGGGTAGATGTGGAGAGTGAAAAAGGTCTTCCCTGAACCTCATTTCACCAGGCTAAATAACCCCAGCTCCCTCAGGTCCTTATAGGATTTCTGCTCCAGACTGCTCTTCAGCTTTGCTGCTCTTTTTTGGATGCATTATAATCTAAATAGCAATGTATCTGAGTGATATCAAGGTTACTGTATGATGTTCTCTAGTGGAAACAAGATACGGATAGATTTCATCTGGTGTCTATACTCCTGCTCCTCTCAAGATGAATTAATTTTACTCAGTTTGGTTTCTTTGTCAGTAGATGTATTTATCTAGCCACTTATCTGATATTAAAAACTGTGATGTCCATTGCTGTATAAACATGACGCAGTATAGATTTTTAATTTTGACTTGATGTCGTTATTTAATTTTTTTCTTATGCATGCTTCTATCTTTTGAAGTCTGACTTCCACCATAAAGAGCTTTACATGACGGAAGTGCTGAATCAACAGACATTCCTTCCCCATCCCAAACCTGCCAGAAACTGGCAGTTTCTAGTAATAATTTGTTAGAAGTATAGTAATACTTTCCATTTCCCATTTAAATCATCACTTTTCTAGATAAAAGATTTCCCATCACACTACACAGAATTTTTACAGCTTGCTGTTTTTTTATTCAGTTTACATGATTTCTTTTCTGTTTGCTATTTTTATACTAGAATAAGCAAATGTGTTCCACTTACTTTAAAAGAAAGTAGGAAGTGCGAAATGAGAGCCACATCAGCAAGTACAAAATAAGATCATGCTGGCATGGCTGGCTTGTGTTTTTGACTTGTCTGCAGGTAAATCTGCTGAGGACACAGGGAAAACAACACCCTGAAAATCTATCTGCATAAAACACAGGTGACTAATTTTCTAAGTAAGAAGCAGATACTGGATCTGTTGAAATCAGTGGGAGGCTGGGTCCTGAAATATCCTCACGCATCTGGTACTTAAGGATATATTTAGACAGCATAAGTCCTACCTATATCCAAATGTCTTGTCAGCAGAGGAATGTTTCAAATTCACTCACATAATATTATGAGAGCTAGGCAAGGTACCAATAGATATGGGACTTTAGACACAAGAACTTAGAATTTAGGCTCATGAACTGTGGAGACCCTGCTATTTCCAAGGCAGAGATTCATTCATAGGGTATTCATTTTCAGGGACTCAATTACCTATCTTCTCATAAAGCAGCAGTCTTTGGACACAGATTATCAGCTGAAGGAGATCTATATTACAACTCTGTTAGAGGGAAGTGTGTTTAAGGGTAGAGGTGAGCTGAATCTGCAATCAGTAAAAAGGCTCCAGGAATTAAAAATTTGCAGAGAGATTTCAGATGCTAGTGCTGGGAGATCTGGTAAGGGAAGCTATGAAATACCTGAAGCTCAAATAACACGAAATGACTCAATGCAAGTTGAGTCAATTAAGGCTTGAGAAAAAAGCTGAAATCAGTGGCTCTAAGACTGTTGCAGATACCCCTTGGGGGCCCATATCCTCAAAAGGTAAAACATACTTGTGGAACCTCTACAGCTTGAGCACAGAAACTAATGCTAAGTATTTTCCAGGTTTTAGCCAACCACCCAAACCCTCATAATGTATTTGTCCTTCTTGCTCACAGTGTATTCTGAGGCAAGGTTCATAATGACATGGGCTCAAACACAGTACTAGAGTACATGGGGATTCTCCTTAAATCAGATGTTTAATTATCTGGTTTATAGGCAAAAAAAAAAAGGTATTTATAGGCAAAATTATGTAGATGTGTAAAAAATGGAGAATCTTGCCATTTTCTCTGTGAGAGATGAACATTCTGTTTTCAGCTCTGTATGCACAGTCTGTGGGAAATAAATGATGTGTCAGTACTTCAATGTGCCAAGAGAATGCTGATATATTGTGTACTTCACTCTTAATTATCCATGGACTCTTTATCCATGTTGCCAATTAACCATGTCATGGATATAAGAAAATGGAGCTGTCTCTTTGCACAGCTGGTTGGTTTTAGCTTGGATTACTGAGGTGCAGTTGAAGCATTTAATCAGTTTTCATGTGGTATAGACCCGATACCAGTAACTCACATAAACCTGGTCTGCTACATGCAGACTTGATGTGGGTGTCTCTCTTTTTCCTATCATCTATGAAGTGCCAATACTCACCTGGATGGCTTTGGTCAAATTTGAATTCTTAGCTCCTGTTCAGAGCTGATACTACTGGACCTAAGGGTGGTATTGCAAAACCTTACAGCCTCAGATTTTGAGTGGGCTTGTCAGAGTAAACTCAGAAGCATGACAGTGCTAGGGCAAATCTGATGTTGTGCTGTGTCTGAGTTGAGAAGCCTCCCCAAATCAGTAGCATTGGAGAGTGGAGTTCACACATACAAGGTGAATAGTCTGAGTAGGTCTGGCCCTGGGTAGAGCCACCAAAACACCTCTGCATTATTCTTCCCAGGTTGCACGATCTGGGGTGACCCCAGATCCTGCTTCTATGACAGAAAGTTTTTACAAGCTTAATTGGTAACAGAGCTACCAAACAAAGTCCTTATTTAATGGAAAACACTAGAGCCACAGTATAAATTAACATGAGTCATTTCAGCTTGTCTTGAGATAGTCTGCTTGGCTCCTCTCATTTTTCATTGCTCTCTGTTTGTTGTTTGTATAAGACAAATAAGTTCAATTTTGCTATATCAGCAAAACTGTCAATTCTGCTCATGTTTAGTAACCCAGTCAGCTAAAATAAACTTCTTACTTATCATCCTTCTGTCCTCTCTTCAGCTGGGGAATATGGGATAGATTTATTTCTGGGGTCATAGACTGCCCATTGACATTGTATGTGAGGCATACACTTAGCAGCATAGTTGCTACTATATCATGTGTGATAAGTATATTCTCTCTCTCTCTCTCCCCCTAGCAGGTGGCTGCTTCAGGCTGTCCATTCTCATGCCTACACAGTAGTGCTTTCTCCCTCATTTGAAATCAAAGACTCAGTGACAGCAGGGCTGAGTCTTGAAGTTTATGTTCATTAGAATGGACCCTTTCAGTCCTTCCTCTGTGCTGTAACAGGCTGGTGCCACAGTGTGCTATGAGCAGAGCTGATGAGGTGAATGCATGGAATATATTATTTTGAGGGAAGAATGAGGCAACTGCAAGTTTCTGTAGAGCTGGAGCAATTGCATAGATCCTTTCTTTTGGTTTTCAGTCAGCTTAATTTGAAGAAAATTCCATTGAAAAAGGTACTAAATGCAAGCTCAGGAACTGATCCCATACCTTTTCTATTTTGTAGAGAGAATGGAAGCTCCAGTCCTCCATTTTATAAAACAAGGTAAAGTTCCCATGAATATTTCTTTCAGAGACTGACTAGAGTCCTACCAGCTGTTGGATAACTACCAAGAGAGTAGCTTGGAGGCTAGCTCTTCCTCACTGATTCCTTCCTCTGTCCCCTCCCTTAGCAAGGGAAAGGATGCCACAAGAAAATTGATCAGGTCTAGTTTGCCTGGATCTGGACTCTTCAGGGGATTTTTATGGCAGCAATCAACTTCTCTGCAATCAGTCAAATGTCTTCTGTCCAGAGCTGGAAGACATTACGTTTGATTGCAGAGTCATTTAGCCAATTTATGTGACTGAAATTATTGATGGCTGACAAAGGGAAAAAAAGATGAGTGTGACCACATAGGAAATTTCACAACCATAATGATTCTACAGAGAACGTGGGCCAAGACATCACACATTTGTACTTAAACTATTTGGCTCAAATCTCCAAAAACTTGTCTCTTGACACAGATTTCCTGCATAGAAGGAGAACTGACTAATGCATAGAAGTTTAGGACTCAGGCTTCCAACAAAATACTGTGTTTCAGTAGCTTACTGTGCTGAAGTGAGCTGTGCTAACTGTGGGAATGAAGCTGAAGCTGTATGATTTCACGTAACACTTTGGCAACCTAGGCTGACAGTCTCTGTATGCCAGCTGAGCAGAAGTTGTTAGGCCACAGAAACTTGATCAGTAGTAATCTGGTGCAATTATTACTAAGTTTTCAGTTGACATTATTCAGTTGACATTTTCAGATTCCTTCTATTTTTTGAAGTGAAAATGTGAAATTATCCTGGTACACAACATCTGACATGAGGACGAGAAGGCAGAAAGGACAGATTGTCTTCTCTGAACTGAGCTGGTCTAAAGTTCAAGCCTGAGGAACTATTTGTGTGGCACAGATGCTTTCAGGACTGACTGTTTTTCATCAAAAACTGTTGGAGATTTGGAGAGTTATAAATAGCACCTACTTCATTAGCCAAGACCTCAAAGACTTCGAGCACAGGTGCAGGGATTTCTACAGGAATGAGAGAGGAAAGATGACTCTCAGTGGAACTGCTGTGTCCTTGAGAGTGAAAAATCACAGGTCTTTCCTTTTTTTGCTGCTGAATAGAATATAACACATAAACTGACATAGGCCACAGCAAAAGTATTAAAAAAGATCAAATGTTGATTCTAGTATTACATCCTTGGATTACACTTAATTTTGAAATTATTTGAGTAGAAACTACTGTTAAATTGATAACATCTTGTGAAAAATATGTGATCACTGGCTCCCATAAACAGTGAGAAAAATGGATTAACGGAAAGCATGGTAATTGATCAGAATGTTAATAATCTCCATGCCTTGTACATTAGACCACAAGACAGTTAAAAAAATTATCTCTTTCATGAGCATCTGTTACCAGTCAAGCAAATGCTAACAGCAGTAAGCAGCCTTTCTTTCATCCTGTGCCCAGGTTCATCATTACACATCTCCAAGTTCAAAATGAAGGTCAGACTGGAAAGGTGAGAAACATAAGAGTTCTATAGCTCTTATACTATAGCTCTTATACATACTCCAAAAAACCCCCAAGGTTATAGCTCTGAGATCTCCTCCTGAGTATCATTCTGATCCACAGCTTGTAGAGATGTCATCTTTGTAGTACAAGAAGGAAGAGACAGCATAGCAACAAAAACACAACAGTGTCGGAGAAATTGTTTTAATGAAGAAGACGGCAATAAGAGGACTTTAGCTACTGGCAACAGAAGAGGAAAATAGTGCACTCAAAGAGCTACTTAGCTTTGAGAATTTGAACTTTCTTTTTTTCTGTCTGAACTGAAACTTCTGAACAACTATTGAAGCCTATCAGTATGTCATTAGTTACTAAAAATAATTCAGTCATCAATCCTATAATAAATGAAATGTTTTTATTAAGGATATTGCATGTGGATATGAAGACTGGGACCTACACAAAAATAGGTCAAGATTCTTATAGTACTAAATAGGCTGTGATTTTTACAGCACTAAGATGTAATTAAGTATTTTAATTATTTCACATTTGCACAGCTGTACCCAGATGCCTTAAAATTTGTGACACAAGGGCTGTGCTATTTTTATGTTTATACAGTTTTTTCCTCTATTTGTGGTCAGAAAGCTAAGCAAAAGGAATATCTGTAACACATATATCTGAAATTAAGATTGAGTTATTTCTTAGAATTCTTCACATCAAGACTCTCAGCCTTAGATCTATTATCAATAAAACCTAGTGTATGGTGATAGTGCGATAAATTTAGTTTAAAATATTTTGTTTGTTTGTTTTTGCTTTTTACCTGCATTGCTGTTTTATACTCCTTTGGGATTTCCATCATTAGGGTCAGAATACTTCAACGCTTTGAAAATTCAGTAACTTATAAGGATTGGAAAGCTACAGGGTCAGCTCTGTAAATTCCATTAGAATCCACTTAAAACCAAGTTGTATTTTTGTCAGAAAAAAAAGGAGGGAAGGGGAAAGGAATTTGAGAGGTTACATTCAATCAGGCACTTTTGGATAGCTGCATAATGTAATTAAATTCACATGCTATGTAAAACCAAGTATGATTTATTTTGTCCCTTGCTAATCTTCTGAAAGTTAGGTCATCAACACACATTGCACATATATATACTGCCCAGTGCAAGTCCCTTTTGTAGCTCTATTTATAGCTCTGTTTCTAAGATATGCAGTAACTTGGTAGAATTTCTCTCACACTATGAGCTTGTCATTCTGCAGTTGATCAGTACTGTACACAGTACTCAAAGTTACAAAATTCATTTGGTGACCTTAACATTTTTCTGTTTATTCTTCTGGAAGTACTTCCTGTTATGTCTTAGGTTCTTAGCCCACTCTCTGCTAACAAATCAGAGGTCTCAGCTGTTTAGCTGGACATCTCGGTTCATTTCCTCCCAGTCACAAAGTTCTTCCCATTTATAGCAAAAAAATTTGTTATTGCTCTGTAGCTTCAGCTTTTTGAAACATCAACTGCTATTCAATTACTATTTTAAGAAAAGTCTTCAAGGTTGTCTGATATTGTATGAAAACAAGATACTTCTCTGTATGGAAGAGGCTTCCCAATTTTGCATCACTAATCAAGTTCTTAGAAAAAAAGCTCCTACGTTTTTCTTTCCTTGAACTTCTATAAGAAATTATACCTTTCATTATGCATTTTGAATTACTGTCATTAATGAAAACTGGTGATACTTCATGTAGTTTTCATAGTTTTATAAGAAACTGAGATGGTCATGGCTAAATGGTTTATTTTTTTTCTTGTAGTTTGCCAAGACTTATTCTGCCTCATTCTCACTTTACACTAAACGTCCTGTGTTTGAAGATACCATTTTACTCTAATACTCTTCTCCCTGTAACCACAGTTCGGCATTCCTTGTAGACTCTTCTTCCTTCAGATCTTTTCCATAGCACTTGCTGTCTTATGTTACCCTTCTGCTTTGTGATCTTGCCATGCTTTTGCTTTTTTTCATATGGACTTGAAAACTTCTATAACTACCATGAAATTTTAAATTACTGAATGTATTCCCCAACCAAAAGACCCACCTAATGGGACACTTGTGTCAGTTGCTCCAGCATGAAAGACATTAATTAATTCTTCTGGCTTTACCAGAAGTCTCTAAAACCTTACAGTTTCATCTAACTTACAGTCTTACCAAATGCATCCTGACAAGCAGCACATTTTCTGCTGGATCTGCTCAAAGGACAAATATACAGTTTCTTAGCAAGGACTCCTGACTAATGAAAACCTGCATCTCCACCATGATTTTAAGAGGCTTCAGTTCTTTATTCTCTCTCTTCTGTCTAGGAGTCATGTTTCCTTCTCCTCCTTATCATCTTGAAAATCATTTATGTTTCCCTTGGCCTCTCAGTTCTGGCCTTATTTTCATTTTAGTGAAAACAGTTTTTCTTTTTTCATTGCCATCTTGCCTTTTCTATTCATTTTCTCATGGAGCAAGTCTGTTTCTAAAACTCTCTTGCTCTTGCCTCATCTCCCCCTGTCCCCATGGTCTTATGTTACCTCCTTCACTTATTTCTGTACTTCAGATTTTGCCAAATACAGGTTTGAAAATCTGAAGTTGTTTGTGCTTCTGACTCTTCCTACAGTCAAACTCACATATGTGTTGATCACTGCCTACACTGTAGCACCGAGGTCCTCTCTCACGAGTCCTGCCTGTCCACACTTCTTGAGTTAACAGATTCTGAGAAGGTTCCACTAATGGACAAAGTAGATGCTAAAACCTTCACATCCAGTAATCCTGATGGTGTCAGAAAATGTAAGTTTTGTGGCTAAATGCTTAGCCATCATCACTGTCTTTTCCTACAAGTTCACAGCTTTAAAGAAATAAAGAAACTTCTTCTGGCTTAGCCTTCATGCTTCCATCTTCATGCCTCTATTAGCTTTTGTCTGGGTCAATGCTGCCAGCTCACTGAAGCTCAGCAGTTAGCTGTTTTTCAGCTGTGATCAGTCAAAAGCTGGAAGATCTCTTAACACTATTAGCTGTAAAGTCTAATTCTTACTCGTGAAAGAAAGCTGTGATTTGAGAAGCTGGGTATATTTAAAAAAAGAAGAAAACCAATAGAAAAGAGAGCTTTAAGCATATTACCTGAGGGGGACAAAAGCTGGCAGGTCAATAAAAAGCAAAATAGTCTAAAATATTCCACTAACTCAATCATAAGATTCCTAAAACTGTCTAAAAGTGAATAATCTTTCATAAATCAATGAGAACATTGGAGTGTGTTTCTTTGGCACACGATTTTTTGTATATTTTTTTCTTTTTTTTAAGCTAGTAAATTTAAAATTCCAATTCCCATACAATTTTTTTTTTTTTTGTGGTAGATCAGTGAGTTTTTAGGTGGAAGCTGAAGCTTTGGTTGGATTATAATGACTGCTGCTTGCCTTGAGTAAGCAAATATGCAAATACCTTTCTGTAAAGGCAAAAGTACTTTACATACCAATATATAACTAACCTTTTACTGAATTCCAGAGATTTTATTCCTGTATCATTTTTCAGCTATCATATATATCAAAAGAGTCTGGGTGTCCTCCTACAGAGAAACTACATGGATTATTTCAATAATTGTAATTCCTTTTATGCCCCAACTTCCTAATCCCCTTTATTGTAGTGTCTCTACAACCTGCATCTCCTTTGGCAAGGCAGGAAACAAAGGAATCTCCATATACTTACTTCAGAATTATTTTTTTTTCAGAGCAGAACTTTTCTTTGCTTTCTAAGGACTCTCCCATCTGTCTGTCCCCTAGTTTCCTCTTATATGTAAGATCATTGATTATCTTCAGGAACCTTAAATATTGTGTGTGGATGTGCTTTTTAAAATGCAGGAGAATTTTTTGATTTTAACCCAAACTGAAAAGCAAGAGGACAGACAAATTCCCTCTTCTGTACAGAGCCCTCCTGAAATGTTCTCTCATGTTTTCAACTTTTTGTCTTTACCTAGACAAAAAATTACCTTAAACAATATTGCTAGTTTGTATTTTCATCTCTATCAACTTGTTGATTTTTTGCTTATAGGAATAGAAGTATTCTCTCCTCCTTCCTCCCAAGAGTTTTGCTTTTTACAGCTCAAGACAAATACAAGTTTAGGATTACGAAATTCCTCAGAGGAGTAAGAGGACTGCAACAAATGTTACAAAGGAAGATGAATAACAAAACCAAATAAATGGATTCAACCATTTCAAAAGGCACTTTCAGCTTGATCTCAGGAAGGGATGGTAACATATTGTTTTGTCAGTAGTCATAGTAGGCCTAGGGATAAATCATTAACTGGGTGCAATTTGGGGGTTCATTACTTAAATGAAATTAAACCAGTGTATGTAACTGGAGGAATCAGTCCATTAGAGTCTCTTTCAAATAGTAGCTTAATAGAGCTGGAAATATTATGTGGAGAGAAGACAGGAGAAATCAAAGCCATGACCTCTGATTTATTTCATTAATTGCTCCTTTTGGTTTGTTTTGCTTTGAGGTTTTGATTGTTTGCTTGTTTTAATTTTGTTTTGTTTTGCTTTGTTTTATTTTGTTTGGTTTTTTTTTTTTGCATGGGGTAGAATCTCAGCAAAACCAGTTAGAGGATTAGAGGATTCATATTATATTGCTGTTTTCAGAGCCCTGTAAATTGTGCATCCAGCAAGATATAAGAAGAATTGAAGGGCAGAATGACCAGCATTTGCAACCAAGACATGCTACAAAAGGGTGTTGCAGATTTTTATTTTCTTTACACGTGAAGAGGTGACCTGTTGTCCAATCACGGCAGCTGCAAAGGGACACAATCATTCATTCCCCTCTAAACTCAAATGTGCATGCTGGGCTAACTGCATTCCCGCTAAATGCCCTCAGGCACATGGTGTAATTGTTGGGGTTGTCCTGTGCAGGATGGGGAGTTTGATAATCCTTGTGAATTCCTTCCAACTAAGGATATTCTATGATTCTATGCTGAAACTGGGCGTATGCCTGGAAATGGATTTTAGAGGTATAAAATTCCTTTGGGCATTCCATTGCTCCAAAGAAACCCAAGGAATAGGTACTGTTACAAAGCAAAAAATACAGAAGAGTTGCAAAGAGCTTCTTTCTTCAGCAGAACATCCACAAAGCCATGCTCAGCATATACAACTGCCTTTAACTGAATTTTAAGTCCTTGTAATGGGTAAGTGCTGGAAAAATCAAGTCTTACATCATTGATACAGAAGGTACAATTCAGCTAGACTGATTATAGCTCAGAAAGCAAAGGCTCAGTCTGCAACAAGTCAGAGGGGTTACTATCATCAAAATGAATAGATTTTCAAAGAAAGTATTGGATAAAAAGCAGGTCATATGCTCTGTATGATGGAGCTTCCATGGCAGAGTATGCATATTTCTTTCAGGTACTTTAACACACACACTGTTGATGCTCAGTTTTTTCCTACATAACTACTTGGAAATGTCCCATGCTGTTTGATAAAACCCAGATGGTAACCAGATGGCTACATGTGACTCTGTGGAAATGCTGCTACAGACGGGGACTAAGAAACTGAAGTAAGTCTTACAAATACTTCCTTCTTTTTTCCGTGAATTCCATTAATAGGGAGAGAAGATTACAATACTATATCTCCTCTGGTAAATAATGTCAGATGTCGTGGGCATTTGCAGATCATTTTTCCATTTTAGGAAAAGTAGAAAAAAAGGCTGACCCAGATTCAAGGCATTTTCTAATGATGACTAGTTTACTTACTTGATCTATCCTACACTGGCAAACCTGGGATAGTTTTAAAGTTCAAATTACTATGAAAATCCATAAATATTACACTATCATCAAGAATACAGCAAAATCTGCTCTAGCTACTTCCTTTCTAAGAGCTCTCCCTTAGGCCAATTTAGCAGCCACCCTTGTTTCCTAAAGGGAGAGGTACAGTGTCACATCAGTAAGAGATGACACACAGCCTGTACTCTTCTGTAAATCACCATATTTAATAAGAAAACTCTCTTATTATACAGATTTAGCACAACCTGTAACACCATAAATCTTTCTCCATCTCTCACACATTGTTCTAGTTTGCTGTCAATGAAAATATGCTGATGTGAAGATTTAAAAATACAAATGGGGCCTGGAGTATTTAAGCATTGTTAGTCTAATATTGCTACAATGTCACGGAGAGTTAACATATCCCAGATCCTACCTTCATGGAAGCACTATGCTTTTGCATGAGTTTCTTTTGGAAAATTCTTCATATAGATTTATTTGGCTCCAGGTGGATTGTGACTGCTCGCTCTATTAATATTTCCTAATGTTGGTCAGTGATTTACTGTCAAGTTACTAGTTTAGCCTAATTTTACCCCTTCTGTTGCCCCTTCTGTTCTACCCTAGTGTAATCTTCTGTGTGATAAAACACAATTCATAATGATACCTGACAAGAACTTTTCAATGTATCACAGCTCATGGTACCAAAGCTTCTTGGCACCAAACTCTACATAATCTATGAGTAATAAATTAAGTATTTTTCATCTCTTTAGGCAAACATGGTATGTTGGTTTGTAGCTAAGCACATTAAGTATTTATTGGAAAAAAAAAAAATTAGAAAATGCATGTGCATTGATAGGAAAATACACATGCATAACTTATAAGACAGAGAAGCAAAGGGACAGAAGGGATACATCTCTGGTGAGGAATACATTTAAAGGCAGGAAAATATTACCACTCAGAATAAGAACAAAGATGTTCTTTTAAAATGTCATAGTTGTCATTTTGATGGGAAAAGCCAGTTATCACAATTAAATTCATTGCAGCTTAAACATTTGGTAGGAATTCACCAGGATCTAGTTTATGCTTATATTTTTCTGATTTGGTGTTTTTAACTGTTAATGAACTACCATCAGAAGGTTCATTATTTCACCATTACTCTATTTTTAATAAACAAATGTTGATAATATTTTCCCCTCTTCTTGAATATTTACTCTCTGGGTGCTTGTTCTGCATTGCCCACCGTTCTATGCTTCAAACAGCTCAGTCTTATTGAACAGAATGCAATAAAAAGAATAGGGAAGAGCCACTGGCGCTCTGGAAAGTTGCCACTGAAGCATTTGTTTTATGTTTTCGTGCTGCCATCTTGAGCACAAGAATTAAAACTACATTTATTATGCACCCAAGCAACCAGGCCTTTGTTTTCTTCCTTTAACATCATCTTGCATGCTGGAATGTGTGCTTCAAATGCAGCCAAATTAGCTCAACTGTGCACTTTATATACAGGGATGTAAGTGAGTAAAGGTAACCAGATCATCTGTCATGATTGTTCAACAGTACCAAAACATCATGTTGAACAAATAGAAACTGGCACCAGACATTAAGATCATTATTTGCCATGTTTGTTTTCACCAAAACCCGGGAAATACAACATTTAAGCATTATTTGTTTTCTTCTTCAACATGAAGATATTTTTGTAGGTCTCTGAACTCCAGGAATGTGATAAGAGAATACTGGTTGGTATGTACTGAACATTCATTCCCCCTTATTTTCATATTCTCACATTTTACATACTCTCAATTCTAGTCTTTTTCTGTCACTTTCTTCAAGAATTAAGAATAAATACCTAGCTTTCATTGTCCAAACTTCATGATTTTAAGACTGACATGACCTGATTCTCAGGAAGTTTTTAGCCACTTGCTCTGCCCTCATGGTACGTTCAGGACAGCCAGGCTGCTGCTGAGGAGACTGAGATAGTGGCTTAGTTAATTATTGCTTATCATTTGAATCTTCCTGCTCATAAGGGCCCATTGAAATGGTCGATCCTGTGTTTACAAGGTCTCTTTCAGTGTAGTATGATAATGGCTGTTCATTGATAGATGTATACAAGCATAAAGGCTTACAGTTCTTATTTCTCAAAGCCCTGGCTGATGGTGTATCACCTGACACACATGAATCAAGATCTTCAGAGATTTCCAAATATAAAATGGGAATAAGGCCTATAGTCTCTATGGTTGTGGTAATTTGATAAAGCTTTTTGCCCTTCAAGAAGCAGTATTCATAAGCAGTTAGTCCCTTTCAGGAAAAAACAAAACCCAAACGACTTAGCTGCATTAAAGGAAAGGCTTGTGTACAAGGAAAAGCCATATTTTAGGAATGAAAAGATGAAAAGATTTCACCTGGAAAGTTCCCCATTTTTTTCCCAGTCATATATAATGACAGCTTTTAGAGAATGTGATTTTTGTGGTCATTCTGTCTTTGTAATAAAGAATAGATGAACAGATATATTTTCTTAATCAGTTCTTCTTTGCTTAACAGAGCAAAGTGACACAGAGATTACAAATTATATTCCTGTATGCCTATTTTACTTGTGATTTGGCATAAGGCAGGCACAAAATTATGATTAGACTTTACACATATAATCAGACAATACTTGACTGAGTGAGCAGAAGAGGCAGATAGGATATATGTATCTATCAATATATCATTATATCATAATGATATATATATCATTATATCCTTATCCCTCTATATCTTTATCACCAAAAAGGAAAGAAGAATGAAAAAATAATTTGATTACAGGTACATTTTGGACCATTGAAAAAGCTTCCCAAAAGAATATAACAGGCATTGTCCTAATAACATATGGTGACAGTTCACAGCAATGGGTCAGATTTAGGCACATTTCATTGTACCTCAGAATCTGTGACACACCTTCAAAAGCTCTCATCATGAATCCTTTCTTTTCACCTATCATTTTTTTCATTTGCTTTTTTTTTTTCTGTTAAAAGTAAACCAATTTTCTCAATTGCCTTTATTTAAGAGTCCAAAGAAGAATAAGATAAAGATGCTTAGAAATAGAATGTGAAGAAAGTGGTATAGTTAAATCTAAGGAAGAAAAATCAAATGGATCAAATGAAGACTTTCAAAATAGTCTTCCATTGTGTAAAACAACTTTTGTAGAGAAGATGATTATAAAAATAAGTAAATAATTTTTATTCTACTGACACAACTGTCTAATTAGGATAATAAAGCACAGAAGCCCAAGAATGCTATGAAATCTCCAGCATCTGGATAAAGGAATCCCTCCTAACCCTTTCTCTTATCTACCCTGTGCTGCTGCAGGGGAGGAGACAGACAACTTGGGAATAAAATTAAACCTGGGAAGAAGTGATGAGTGGAGAGAAAGTGTTTTGGTTTTATTTCTTATTATCCTACTCTGATTTGGTTGGCAAGTGATTCATTTTCTCCAAGTCTGTTTTGCTCATGATGGTAATTGATGAGTGATCTCTTCCTGTTCTAACCTCAACCCATAAACCTTTTGCAATATTTTCTCTCCCCATCTAGCTGAGGAGGCAAATTGAGCAGCTTTGATGGACACCTGGCAACCAGCAAGGGTCAACTCTTAGCAATAAGGAACCTTAGAACGAAGGGAGGAGGTGCGATTCCAGAACAAACTTAGAAATGTACATTTAAGTGATGTATAGATCTGTTTTCAGCATGTGCTTCAGATTCAAATCAGAACATTAGGGTCAAGTTAGTGAAACATCAGGAGGAGTGTGTAAACTACGCTGAAGTGGTGGCAATTTCCCCTCTGCTGAGATTTGGTGAGAGACAGAGTCCAGCTAACCCCCAAGAAAACTGCCGGGCTATGTAGGATCAGGTCAAGTCCTGGACTTCTGCTCACATATATTGACTCTTAAATGACACAATAAAGCTGCTACATAGATTTTTTGTTTCCCATAGTAGCTTTTCCCTCTGGAAAGGCAGAGGCTAGGAAGTTTTAGAAAGGAGAGTCACATTAACACATACTGTCTGAAATGTTCTGATTACTTTGCTCATTACCACTCATTTCCAAGAGTAAAAAAGCAGCATCACAGGTTACCAAGCAAAAAGGAAAATGGAGCTAAGAAAACCCAAGCACTAAGCAGTATCCAATTCCTCTTCAAATAGAGGGAGCAAAGGAATAATTCTCTGCAGGGAACCAGTGGATAGAATTCCATAGAAAAAAATGTAGACAAATATTCAAGCCATAATTCTCTGCAGGAAATAATGGAAAGGTCAATAGTGAAAATGTAGGCTGTCATGATTTGAGACTGCATTATCTGCTCTTTATTTATCTGCTCTTAACTTTCATTTTTAGTGTGAAAAATGAATATAGATAATGAGGAAAGTGAGAAAAAATAATAATTTAAAAAATCATCTGTCTAATTAGGCTATGTGCAACCCAAATATTAAGTTTTATATGAAACTAGTTTAATTACAAATTGTTACCTTTCTTTACAAATATGAGAAATAAGGTCGCTGGTGTTTTTGATCAAAGAACAATGTTTGTGGACGCTGTCATAGGAGAGGAGCTATTAAACACGAACGCTTTAAGGTAAAGTCTCACCTGACGTTTAAGAGACATTTGATTCCTGGAAAGCTATTCCCCTTCTTGCTGCAGGGCGGCCATCCCGCGGTGCTGTGGCGCAGAGACACTTGATGGTGCTGTTGTACTGCAAGAAAAAGCAGCCCCGGGAAGCTGCTGCAGCGGCTGCTTTGCAGCCAGCGCATCAGCGTGACTGCAGCAAGCCCCGGGACTCCTGCTGCACCTCCCGGCTGGCGCTGCCAACTCCTTCATCCATTGACCAACACATGTGCTACAGACCCCGCTGGAACAAGGAATAGTTTAGGCTTAGTTTGAAGTAATTTAAACAAATCCATTACCATGAGTGCAATCCTTGGCAGCTGGACATGGCTTTAAATTAGGGCATCCCAGGTATCATAGTGCACTGGTAACTGATGTTCAAAAATGTGCAGCTCCTAGGAGCAGAATGTCTTGTAAAATCTCACTGGAAATTGTTTCATCTCTGTATCTACTCTGCCAGATGACAAGAGCCATAATTTTTCTAAGTCATTGCCACCCTCTTATGTTTTTTTCACACTGGGTGGTAAAAAAGGTGATCAAAGGTTTAAAGCAGAACACACAAGTACTCAACCAGCCAGCTCTGATGTTCTGGATAATCTCTATTAGATGTTCTTGCATTGCAATTCTAAACTGTACATGCACAAAGGTCAGACACAGATGTCTGAACGATTTTGTATACTCTGTCTTCCACTGAACTGATCTCCATTTCCCCACAAGTCATCATTAACATGTAAATGACTGTGAGGAAAAAGGTACCTGGCTTACTTCACCAGTTGTTCAGTTGCTAGCATGTTCCTCATAACCAGAGCTCTAGACCTGAGCTGGTCTGAATACCTCCTCTGCATTTAATAACTAATTGATGGTAAGTCCTGGACTGTGGTTGCCAGACTAAAGCTTAATCAAGATAAAAGTCAAGATGACATAAGATTGTGGCAAGATAATGGAAAATCTGGAAAGAATTTCTATGATTTGCTGATATATTAGGGCATTATTTGAAGCCTATGTAGCTGCTTGGTCATTCTTAGATGGTTTTAGATGACAAAAGTTCCTCTAAAGTTATTTCTAACTTTGTGGCTACTCTTGGAATAAATTATGTTCCGTAATATGTTATGATTAAAGAAAACACAAGAAATTTTGTGGGCTGTTTAGTCAGAAAGTCTGATTTACTAAACAGGATCCTTTGTTTGAGGGCATATTTAAATTATTTAAAATATTTTCCATACCAAAAGCTGCAATTGTGAGGTAGAGCTAGTACCAGATTTGTTTGCAGGTCAGACTTTTAACCTCTTTCTGCCCTAGCCAAACACAGAGTTTATTCACCCCATCAGTTTTAATCTGCAATTCCTACAGTGGCGTGTGTTGTATAGTAGGTCTGTATTGTAAAACACAATTCTTGTGAATGGTATGGTTTACAGTTTCAGTCTTAAACTGCAGCCAGTTAAATTTTCACACATTGTCAAAAGAAGCCACCACAATGGAAAAATTCCCAGCAGTAGCACCCTACATAGACACCATAGATTGCCTTTGCTGCTTCAAGCACAAATAGACTTCCATAGTAGACACTTTGATTTACTCCAATCTAATATCTAATTCTAGCAGCAGGCACTAGGAGATATTTCAATGCATCAAGAATCCCTTAGTCTGTGTGAATTACTGCAGGGAAAGAGAGTAAACTTGCAGTCCAAATTCTTTTAGAGACTCTCCCTCAGAGAATGCTTTACTGTCAGGGAATTGAACAATCAAACTAAAACCACAGAGCACCCAAGGGAGGCAGAAAGGGAACACACCCTTTCTAAGCCTGCTTCCCCTTTCTTTTATAATCCAGCCCTCAACTTTTAGGGCAAACCACTGGGTCTCAGTAACCCTCTACTAATTGAATGCTGTTATCCACTATGTTGCCCAGAGACATTTCTTTTCAATTATAGAGATTTTTTGCAGTCATAAACTCAGCTTTTCTATAATTCTATTATCTGATTTTGATAAAAATATTTTCTTCATTTAAATCTAATGAGCATACAATGCTCATTTTCCCCAGTTTTCATTCTTTCTGTTCACATCACTAAACTTTTTTTTCAGGCTTGACTTGATCCCACCTGACCCTCTTCCTACCTTGCCTTTAAATCCTTTCCTGACCAGGGCTTTGTAATGAAGACAGAAAAAATAAGAAGTGGATAATAAAACCCCTCTTATCAGTTACATAAATGCTGAGTTTTACAGCTTATGAGGAAAGGGTTCCATGTACTACAAACTTTATATGGAAATATTTGCATCATCGATGATGTTGGTGACTTTGCAGATTGCTGGGGAAAAAACAGATACAGCAAACTTTTTCTTTAATTTGACATAGCTGTGTGTAGAGCCTTTACTTATTGTATACTTGTAAAAAAAAGGTTTTTTATTAAAAAATAGAGAAAAAAATGCAAAAAATATAAAGCTTCCTCAATTTATTGGCTTAGAGTTTCTTGTCATTACTAGCTAAGTAAATACACCTAAATATAAGTATATAAGTAGAGATGAAAGACTTCTGTCCTTATGTTAAAAAGATTCTCAGTTCTATTGCTATAAAATGGATTGAAATTCTTCTGAAGATAAACTACAAATGTATGAATACTACTTAATAATTACAATAAGTGTAGTTTAATATCATAATGATGAAATGCATAAACCACAGCTATCAAGATTACATAATAAGTGAAACATTCTATTGCCATGTTTTCTCATGCCATTGCCCTGGTTTAGCCTTAACTAGCAGATTTCTCTAGCTCTCCTTTGCTTTCTGTTATATGGATTTTTCCCTTGCCTCCATCTGTGGATGAAAAGCAGTCTCAGAAAAATGGCTGCTTAGCCCCAGGTTAGAGCTGCAGCTCTCATCTGCAGAAACAGAAATCCCTCAAAAGACAGTGCCAGGAAATTGGAGCCACTATCAGTGCTGATGTTTCATTTCCCCAGACTTGCTGGTGGCTGTTTCCTCCAGCTTCTGACTGGAGGCTGACCCTGCTGGGCACCTACCAGGGCTCAGGAGGAGCATATAACTCAGAATCATAACACAGAATTCTGTGATTTACAACCCATCTGACATAGCTGATGGGTTTAAATCCGGTCAAGAAACAGCTAGGTACACTACCCAAAATGTTTTAATGATTAATTAAATTTAATGCTTTAAATGTGCTGCCAGCTGTGGTGAGCTATCAACCAGATGACACTGTGATACCTTTGCAACCAACCATTTCCCCAATAAATTGGCTGCCTGCTTTTGGGTGGTGGGCTTCTTAGGAGTGTCAACTGTAGTTTCCCTAGTCTCCAGCCTCAGCTAACTTTTAAACTACCTTGCGTCAAACATTTCCTTGGTTTTCTCACTTTTCTTATGTTTACTGGGGTGGACACAGTTTCTTACAGCCTCTGAGCAGGGACAGTGAAGCTGCATCCCCCAAGACCCCTACAGCTCTCTGGTGCCAAACAGAGGCAGCAGCAGCTGACTTTGCTCACATCACAGTCTCCTGGACCAATTTCAACTCTCCCAGAGGTGCAGGAGGACGGCTGCCCTTTTGTGTAAAGGGGTTTGTGGAATGGAGGGCAGGACCAGGTCACAAGGGCTGTCCACATGCTCTGGTGGTACCAGCCTCAGTGCAAGCTGTAGGCTCTTGCTATCCCATAAATGCTTTACCAGACAGTTGAATTAACAAGAAGTAAACAGCAGTAGTGACAAGGAAAGGCAAGTATTCCTTCCCTGTAGACACCTAGTTAGAATATTTTAATTTCTTAAATGACAACCCTCTTGCAGCAGCTTTACGTTTACCTAGCTTTCAATCCATTGCTTTACTGAGGTGTAGGGCTGCACCTCCCTTTCCAAAGTCTGAGTTTATGCTTTAGAGTGGCTTTTGAAAAACAATTAGATTTCTTCTTTAAGTATCAAAAACACCCCAAACCAAAAAAAAAAACCCACCAAAA
Organism: Taeniopygia guttata; assembly: GCF_048771995.1. NCBI lineage: Eukaryota > Metazoa > Chordata > Aves > Passeriformes > Estrildidae > Taeniopygia > Taeniopygia guttata. Next base: position 19,984,823 of record NC_133025.1, read on the forward strand.
ACCAACCCCAAAACCTCAACAAAAGAAACAACCTTCTCACACAAGGAAAGTTTATCACAGATTTCAAGAGAAAGCAGAGGCAAGTGCTTTTGAAAATCATGTATGAATATTTTGGTACTTGCTTGTGTGTGTCTGTCCTGCACCACTCAGGGAATGTTCACACAGGGCTGCTGTCTCTGTAAGAAAAGTGAGAAATAATGGGAGGACCTGAAACTATATTGGTGCAGTGACAAAGCATGGGGTATTGTTTCCATGTGCCTGAGATCTGTCAGCCAGAACTGCAGCTGGGGAAAGAGCTGTTACCCAATCTTATACAATGAAATCCAATTTCACTTTGGGAATTGCTCCATTTTAGGAAGTTTGGAGAAAGGTTATTTATGATATGCCTGCAACAGCTGTGTGTTTTCCCCCAAATTACCCTGGTATACAGAAAATGGTATTGAATGTGCGTGAAGGGTAAGTCACATGTGTCCAGTATAGCAGTGTAGACACACCAGACCTTTTGAGCCTGTCTTTGATGTGTGCCTATGCAGATTAGATCAGCACCATGAACACAGCCTCTGACTGGAATGGCTCATTGCTGACTCACATGTCAGGAAAGAATTCTGCATGTACCTTTCAATAGATGTGGTTGAGACTCCTTTCAACTTAGGGAAACCCAATGAGCTGTCCAAATCTCCTCAGTAGGCACAAACCCAGTGTCTACATAGTGTTACAGATACTATTTGGTGCTATGTGTTTCAGTCTGCCTAAACAAATAGCTTCCTCTGTGAAGCTGTTATAGGCTGGAGGTTTATGGATGACAAATATCTGGAAACCAAAATATTATATAGATTAGGTTATTGCTAGTTGAAGGTAGGAGGAGCATGGAGGAATTAATTAATTTATGTGGGAGCACATATAATCTTAAATTACGGTGGATATTTCTGGATCCCTAGGTAAAGGCTGGGGGAAAAAAATGCAAGACTGCATTTACAAGGGCCCTGTCTCATAATGCTTAGTGTTGTATACCTGAACATGTGCTTTCCCAGGTTTATTACAGAATCACAGAATAATGAGGTTGGAAGAGACCTCTAGGATCATCAAGTCCAACCTATGCCCTAACACCACAACTAGACTATAGCACCAAGTGCCAAGTCCAGTCTTTTTTTAAACATATCAAGAGATAGTGATTCCACCACCTCCATAGGAAGACAATTACAGTGATTTATTATTCCTTCAGTGAATTGTTTTTTCTAATATCCAACCTAAACCTTCCCTGAGAAAGCCCCTTGAAGTGTTATTACTACTGCTGGCTAAAGCTGAGCTTCACCTGTTGCCTTCAACACAGTGAGAGGGCAGCTGAACACTTCTTTGACTTCACCTTGACTCCACAAGAACTTCCTGATTAGGAAATTATGTAAGAGAAGTAATTCAGGAAAGACCTGGACATTTGTAGAAAACCACGTGCCAAGAAGCTCACTCCAGTGATGATGGTTGCAGTACAGCAAATAAGATACTGAACCCAGAAAAAATAAAAAAAAGGTTTTCTACTGTTTTAGTTGCTGTAATTGTCTGGCTGTAGAGTCAGAAAGGAGCTTGTGCTGCCTCAGTGGAGCCTCTGGAAAAGTGGCTGAAAGCAGCTTCAAATACAACCATACATTGCTCTAGGGGTGTTGAAATACAGAGTTAATATTGCAGCATATATCACAGTTGAGACAGCCACACAATAGCAGAAGGTTTTAAACATCCCCATGCAGAGTATCACCATACCTCACCAGAAGGCTGCAAGCATCACCCCTTCTTGTTCTTTAGCCCAACTTTTTACACCCCTGATGTTCATGCATTGCACCTGTGTGCTCTCTGTTCCCTTTGGTGGTTGGTCAGAGCCCCTGGGCACTCCCTGGCTCATTGCTGTCAGTGCTGCTCACCTGCTGCTCACAGCTATGCCCACTGGGGATGAGGCTGGACCACAGCCCCACTCCCAGTTACCACAAACTGCGGTATCACAGCACAAACTGTGTCTCTACAAGTTAGTACAAAGTAGTATATATAATGAAATTCATACCAATACTTGAATTCTGCAAACTTTCCTATGTAAAGAGGTCCCAAATTTATTACATATACTGTTTAAAGTATAGGGCATAACAATTATAAGCACTGAAAACTCTTTGACTGATTCCCACATCTAGTTAAATCATTAGTAGATAAAACTGCCCTGTCTGTAATCTCAGCTACAGATAGACAAAACCAAACCAGAAAAAAAGCCCCTCCAAAAAAGAAAATCAAGAATTCTTTCTTTTAAAATACTTTCTTACTATCTGTTCAATCAATGAGAAGGACATACAAACTTATCACAAATCTTGTAAAATGGAAAGGTGAAATTGAGGTAGACACTGCCCCAAATTGAGGAACCAAAATCAAATGCTTTTGTGTGACCAAAGTGCTGACAAGTCTCCCTTTTGTTTCTTCGTCCTAGAAATAGGAAGTTTTTTCTGAAGAGTGACTACTTAAATTCTCTCAGATGCTTAGTTCAGTGCCAGTTCTAGTAATTATCACTACTGTTGTTTTCATGGGTGATATGAAGAACAGAAGTGTGTTACTTCTTTCAAATGGAAATTTCTCATTTAAGTTTTCCATCCACATAAAACTGATACTTAAAATTTTTGTGCTGACCTATAAGAACCTGGGCAAGGACCAGCTGTTAAATGCATGTAGATGTGCATGAAGTTAGATACTCTGTGGGAACTTTGCGAATATGATCACTTCTTTTGGCCAGAGGAGCCAAAAGTCATCTCTACCTTTGTTAGAGAAGGGTTGAGTCAAGAAATAAGGCTAAAACTTGTAACACATTTATGATAAGTTTCCAGAAAAAGACTATTGAAAAAAACAAGTTCAAAGCTGCAGAAATTATCCTCACAATTCTCAGCAATTATACTTGAAATATTCAATTGATCAGCTCTGCAAAGGAAACACAATTATCCCAGCTGAGGGACAGAGGCAGAAAGACTCAAACTGACTTTATTGGTACCACCTGTGAAATAAGAACTGTTCACAGATTAGCTACTGCACTGCCAGGCCTCATTGTGCTGGGCTGTTTGTACTATCAGGGTATGGACTTGCAATTTTCCTTCCGAATTTGACATCTTCATGGGAGGATTAAGTAATGGGGTGGAGAATAATAGGATTAAGATAGGGAAAAGACAATCCTTTTCTCCACTCATTATGCAAGAGTGCAGCTTTAATCTCTCACCTTATTTAGCTCTGCTATATTTCCTTATATTCTTTTTTCTACTTAACTGGTGCAGTAATTTCTTGATTCAGCCAAAGCACTGTCCATTCTCTGCTCATCCTCCTTTCACCTTATCAGCTTGTCTTGTGTAGGATGTATTTCCAGGAGAACCCATATGGCATCTTCCAACTCCCAGGCTGACTGAACACATTTGCCTCAGGCCATTTCAACACAGCAGTCAAGAGAGACAAGGAAGTACCAGGGAGTCCATCGGAGGGCTAGCTGTGAAGATGATCAGGTGTCCTGGCTCCTTCTCAGGTCAGTGTAAGGGGGTGTGACCAAGACATTGTGAATGTAATTCACACAATGTTTTTCATTACTGCCTTACATAATTGCCAGAGGTGGGGAAAAGGGATTCCCACTCCCACAAAGAAGGGCACCTCTTTCCGGTGGAGTGAAGTGTGGTGGGGTGGAGAACCCAGCAGCCATTGTTCAATGTCTCAGGGTCATGCAGTGTGAGGTGGGCTTGGTCAGCATTTTGCATGTAAATCACCCTCTATCTGTACACTTTTTGTGCTAATACTGATGGTCTTACTGTTTGTTTTCTTATCTCATTGCTGTTTCCAGTCAGCTGTTCTTATCTCAATCTGTGATCTCTGTTTTTTGTGTTTCCCATTGGAGGGGAAAGGTTTTCTTTTTAATTGGAGTACTAAACTGGGGAATACCATTCCTAAATCATGACATTAGGGGACTAGAGCACCTCTTATGAGGAAAGACTAAGGGACTTTGGCCTGTTTAGCCTGGAGAAGAGACAGCTGAGAGGGAACCTTATCAGTACGTATACAAATATCTTCAGGGCAGGTATGAAGAGGATGGAGCCAGGCTCTTTTCAGTGGTGCCCAGTGGCAGTATGAGGGACAAGAGGCACAAACTGAAACAAAAGAAATTCCCTTGCAATATGAGGAAAAGATTACTCACTTTGAGAGCAAGTATGCTGGAAAAGGCTGCTCAGAGAGATGGTGAAATCTCTTTCTCTGGAGTTATTCAAAACCCACCTGGATATGATCCTGTACAAACTGCTCTCGGTGAACCTCCTTCAGTGGGGGGCTTTGAGTATGTGATTTCCACAGGTCCTTCCCAAGCCCAAGCAGTCTGTAGTTCTGTTGTCTTCTTCAGATAGTCCTTCCTACAGCTCTGAGTTGGAATATTCTCTCTGAAATCTCCTGAATAACCTGGTAAACATACAAATGGCAAAATCAAAATGAGGTCTGGAAGTGGATGTGGGTGTTCAGTGATAAAAATATTGTGTCTGTTAATAAGATTACCAACAATTACTGATTTCTTACACATCAAAATGTTTATTTGTGAAACTGAAAGATGCTGCCAACCCTTATTTTTCTGAAATTTCTTATTTATCTGAAAAAAAAAAAAAGCCTTCTTATGGCTTAATTTGTGCTAGAAGAAGAATTAATTTCTTTTTGTTAATACTGAAGAAAAACCGTATAATGCAGTTTAAATCTTGCACTGACAGAGATTTCACAAATGAGTGACTTGAAAACCCAGGCTAAGGAAATAACAGCACTTAGAAACCTTGAAATCTAATGTTCTCACACTAGCAATAGCAAAGGAAAGAAAAAATAAAGTGCATGTATAGAACAGATATTGAGTGTCTCAAGCTCAGACTGAAATGATGATGCTTAGAAGTTTTGATCTTGGAAGAATGTGAAACAACTGTAAAAACTGTTTGGTCTGAACCATATTTTTACCTGTATGACATTTTAATTCCACAGATTTTGATGAAGTTATTCCAGATTTGCATACATGTGGTGTTAGAACATGACCTATCACTATGCTTTCTTCAGTATTCTGTTATTCAGTCTGAAAATATGGCAGTTTAAACTGGATTGAACTGATTAGAAGTGTCTGTAACTCATATGAATGAGAGTGAGTTAGGTCAAAATTTGAAACTGCTGATTATCAGTAAAGTCCTGGTTGACTTCAATCTCTTCGAAGCACACACAATAGAAACAATTTCAATATGCAAGAAAAAGGCACCTCTGTGGAAGATGCATTGGTTTGCTAGTAAAGGCTCACCAAGACTGGATTTCAGCATGGCCACACTTGATATTGCAATGTGGGGTTTTTAGAGGTTGTCTGAGGTAATGATCTCTACAGATGATCTAACTGGGGGCTGTGTTTTACTTCCAGGTAATGAAGCCTCCTCTGGGAATACTTACAGCCTGATTCAGTTAACAGGACTTTATTGTTGGGAATTAAGGAGTGATTAGGCATTTCCAGGGCTAGGCAAAAACCCCTAAGCATGTGCTTGAAGATCTTTATGTTTAAAATAGGTATTTTCATAGAAAATTGGACACCTAAAAGTGTGTTTGGATCTAGTAATGAGTTCTACATGAATGATTCTACAAACCTAGTGTAGGTTATCTTACAGTAAAGCTATATCTGGGATAAATATTAATTGAAGTTATTTTTTTTAGGATAAAGCAGCTTACTTAAAGTACTTTTCTGTATACTACTCTGTACAATGTCCTAAATCCCTAATTTTGACTGATATTAATTTCTGGCATTTATTTGTATTGAACAGGTGGAATGACGTGCAAATGTTTACATCTGACAGATTTGTAAAAGCTCTGTGTCACTAATTGCATAAGTATTATTTTGCAGTCCAACAGCATTTTTTAAAAAAAATGTGCACTCTTGAAATACATAACTAATTTTACATTAACTTTTTCTCTTTTTCCCCCCCGATATTACAAATAATGGTTTTCATAATTATGGATTAAAACAAGGTTTGTATGCCAGCAAATTAATAATATTTACAAAGCTATATTTATTACATAGATTGTCTAGGCCTTTTGTTTCAGTGGGAGCTATTTCTGTCTCCACAGGAACACTTTCTTGCTACACAGAACTTTTTACCAGCACTACACAAACATTCCATAAAATATAAGAAAACAAATACAACAGCTATATTAAAAGGGTACTGTTCAAAAAATCTAAACCCCATTGGAAGTGGCAAACAAAAGCATCCAGTCAGCTCCATCCTACAGCAGATGAGTGTAATATTAGTTGCAGGTGCTCAGCTTTTCAGCATGTCCCTCTCAGCCTGATGTGTCCTTTAAGAGGCAATGGCACATATTGCTGCACATGTTCAGTTGCTCTACCTTTGTGCTGCAGTTCTTTACTCTGTAAGATGTTCTTCTCAGTACACAAAAGCAGCTGCTGAAGAAACTGCTTCAGACCGAGAGTGAGAGAACTGATGGCAGGATCACTAAGCAAATTCCAGTAGAGATGAGAGAGCAAGACAGTGCAGAGACACCAAAGGATCCTCTGTGAAAAACAAAAATATCACCATTATTGCCTGTCATCGAACCCCAGGTGAGATTGAAAAGCCACTATAGCCTTTATGGCTGTAAAGCTATGGACCTGAATTATGCTTGACTCAAAATGGTTCACCTTAGAAAAAGAATATTTTGCAGAAATGATACCAAAAGCTTTTTCTATCTTCTTTGCTTTATCAGTGATGATTTTTTACTCTAGGGAAAAAATAGTAATGGGGGAATTTATCTGTATATTTTGAAAGTTTCATTGCTCAATGTTTAATTAATTAATTAAAAATTCCAATTGACAGAGACTTCAGGAATGTCTATGGCTGGCTAAATTATCCAAGCACTACATCACTGCCTCCTGAAAGTGGAGACAGAAAGCCAAATGGACAAAAATGGATGCTTGGCTATTTAATTTCCTTATGTTAAAATATATTTTATTGTAATCATTTGTAGTGAGAGATTTACCCTGGAAAAGCCCCAAAAGCTTCATGTGAAACATACACAGCTATTTCTGTTAGTGCTTTTTTTCAGGCAAGGGTTTTTTTGCATTGCTCTAGCCATGCAGTGATCTGTAAAGGGAACCTACTCTGATACAGTTTGAAAAGTGCATTTTGTACTTGGCTCTCCCTTTGATCGAATTAATCTGGTCTTTTTTGTAGTTCTAAATGAGGCCTATGGGCTGACAATGTAGCTGTTTAAAGGGGATTTTAGGGGATAATAGCCAATGCAAATAGTGCCATGAGAATGGCAACTTGCTTTTGCACTTTCAATCACATAATAACAGCAAAGAAAGCTTTTAAAATGAATTGAAATTTTGTGGCTTGCCATCTGGGATTATTTGGGGAAACAGTTCTGAATACTATGGTTGTGTAAAAGAATGGTACTCTGGGACACTCTTAAGCTGACATGTTTCAGATGGCACCCTTATGCTAACTGCTGCAAAGTTGGCTAGCATTTTTTTTTTATTATTTTCTTTCTTCTGGATTATCTGCAAAAAATTCTCTTTGCTGGTATTTAGGGCTGAAAAACTTTTCTATTGTTAAAGAATTCAATTCAAACCCCTTGCAGCTGCTGATCCTTTTATTGTTCCAAACGTTATGTATACGCGTCTCAGATGAATGTAGCCAAGCCTTTTAGTGCCTTAATAGGTGTCTGTATAAAGGTCATTTATTCTGCAGTACTTGTTTTAACAAAAGTTTATACACAAACAACAACTACAGCTAAAACATTCACATTAATCAATGCTCTTTGCAGTGTAAAATGCAGAGACAAAAAGCCTAAGTGGAAAAAGTATGTCCAAACATGAGAACTCTTTCTGTGTTTAACTCTGAAGCAGAATATATTTTAGACTCCATCATCAAAAACCAAAAGGAAAATTGTTTCAAAGCTATTCTGAGCAAACATTGCTAATTCCAGACTTTTCAGGGCAAGTGTAGTTTTTATGAGGTCACTGAAAGTTATAATACACAGGAATCAGTGGATATGTGGTAAATACGCACACACACACACACACACACACACACACACACACACATATATATTTATATGAATTCTCCTTTCCAATTAGGAGAACTGAGCTTTAGGCTAGCCAGCACCTTGACATTTCAGTTGGCATACTTGCCTTCTTTTCTCTTCCTATTCTTTTTGTCTTAGCTCCAACTGGCTGCCCTTATAAATGGTCCTTGAGGAATTAGGGTTCATATCAGATGTTTCAGATGAGAAGAACTGAGTACACTTCTCTGGCACACAGGATTTTTCTTTTTATAGAAATATTAAAATACCATCTGTAAATTTTAGAAATGTAGGTCATGTCCATGGAGAGTTTCAATTTTAAGTTATGACAGATGTTGGATGGTAAATTAAATATTTGGCTCCAAGTCTGTAAATCAACTTGGTTCCATTGACTTCCCTGGAGTTAGTTCTGCTGACACACAGGTAATGAGATCAGATTTTGACTATCTAACTACTCAGTTGAGCTCAGCAGAATATAAATCCATCAGTGATACAAGGGATGAGGCTTGTCAGGATAATAATGTGCAAGCTATGATGGGGACACATAAAGAGCAGGACCAGAGAAGCCCAACTGCTTGATCTCTGACAGAAGAAAATAGAGAAAAGCAAAAATAGAGAAAACTGTATTTCCTTGTTTGTTGTTTAGAATGTTTGCATCATTCTTGGGAATCAGATTATGCTCTGATCTCTAGATATGTGATTTTTTTTTTTTTTTGTGTTGCTGCTAGGGGCATTAGTGTATACCACTCCACAAGTCAGTGTCAAGATTTCTACATGGATTGCATTTAGTCTCTACTTAAAACCTAAAAATCAATTGTTAAAGCAGGGGTTTGTGAAAAATTGATATGAATTCCACTGTGTTGATCATTTGATCTACTGCTGTAGGCTCTGCCAGATAGGTGAGGACTGTTCTGCCAAGGGTTGCAGTGAGACTGCCCTGTGTCTCCAGACTCAGATTCCAAGCCAACACAGCTCAGTTGCTCTGAAATGCTGCCTCTGCCACAGAGACAGGCTGCCTGCAGCTACCTTGCACTTTGCAGCCATATGAAACTAGGTGCAAAGTTCAGTGTTGGGAAAGTTGTTGTACTGTGTGCCTCAGAGCCAACACTATTAATCTCGTGGATAACTACATACTGCTCTAGCTGAAGCTGCCAGGTGGTCTTCAAACCGGCCACATGTAGAATGTATCGTAATAATCTTGTTTGGCAGCAGCACAGGCACAGCTAACTGTGGCAAGGTCCTCGTCCAAGCAAAATGATTGCAATTTTGCCAGAGAAGACAAGGTGCCAATGCATTGACTAGTGTGATGACTGGTCAAAATCCCACATCAGAAAATGAAAATCCTTCTTGCTTTGGCAGGTAAATCCTATTGCTACAAATATTTGAAATATTTCATGATAACAGCACAATGATTCTGTGGGAGAGATACAGAGTAGCCATGGTGTGGTACTGCAGAATCCACTACAAGAATAGCAGGAGGAATAGGGAATGCCATTATCAGAAGTGGAGATAAAATTTCCTCCTCATAGTAAATATAGCCTTAATTAGACTAGTAAAACAAGGAGCTAATTAACAAACCCAAGCAGAATGTGCTGTCAGTCACAGAGGCATGTTTCCTGTATGAGGAATAGAATTTTCTGCTAAATTCATTCCACCCTGAGAGGTGAGGAGCAGGCAGTGTCCATCGCAGAAGCAGGAGACCACTAATCAGCTGCTTGGCTGATCAGTGCTCTGACCTGGCCAGCAAAGCTGCTGCTGTGTGCAGAAACTCTGGGAAGGCAGTACCTGGCACCAGCTTCTTGAGGACATTGAGCTTGTTTTTTCTGAGAACAGGAGGAAATCCAACACGATACTTTAGGTTGATGTGATCATGCCTTTTTTAAAGTCAGACAATGGCTCCATCAACACTGTTAACTATATTCATTGTTCTGGACTGCTTAATATAAGAGCATCCAGAAAATAATTTGATTTTTCAGAAAAAGGTGAAATGTTTGTAGGATACTATTATGCCCATATCAGGTCCAGTTTAATAAAATGAGCAATCAGTTAAATATCTAAATGGCTTTTGCAATGCATCTGTAGTCAAGCCTTTAGCAGGTTAATATCCTTTTACCTTGCACTTCAAATTGCAGACCTGATCTCATGAATCTCAGATAATCACTATTCAATGTCTTTCTTATTTCCTGCTTTTTAAGAAATTCCATTACTTCAATTTCTATCATATTCATGACTGCAAAGCATGTGCAAAATAAGTCTTTGCATCAAATTAGTGTTTAATATTGTATGATGCAGCAGGTGTAAGGGCAAAATGCATCTCTGTTATCTCTGAGCAACACCTGCAGTCCTTCAGCTTGTTTCATCACTAAATCAGCTATAGGAGTTTATATAGTTTATAGCAACAACAAACCAATATTGACATTTAATATTATATTCTGAAATAATGATTCTGACTTAAAAGCTGGAGTGACCACTAACAAAAAAAAATAGTCATGGATCATGAAGAAAGCTAGTCATTTCATCAAAAGTTTAAAATAAATAAGGTTAATAACATCACCAAGTGCTCAGGAATATGAGTTTACCAATTTGTGACAGGCAACTTTTTAATTTGCTGGACGATCTACAACAAGAAAGTTACATACTTGTGTATCAACTCACACAATATTCTTAATCTTTGAGAGCACTCTATTCTTTCTGATGCAGCAAAGCTAGTAATTATAATATAAAAATAGCTAAATACCCAGGATATATATAATTACTTTGTCACTCACATCTCAATTATTTTAGTTCAATATGAACTGTGCATTTTGCCTGTAATACAGTACTTGCATAATTCCTTTACTAAAAACCCATAACCTCAAACTAAAAACCTTGTGGCAGTAAATGTGTTGAAAGCCTTTACACAAAAATCTTCCAGTTTGTTTGTGTATTAGAGGAGTTGGCAGGCTGTACAAGAATTGCAGAAGTGCTGGGACTTAATATTTTCACTGGTTTAATCTCCAGATTCTCTGATCAGATTTGTAGATTAATTATGATTGTAGCTGTTTCACAAACACGTAGGAATACATGGCCTCTGCACTGATGAGTGCAAAACTCTGCTAATTGTTGTCAGTGTGAGAATGTTTTTTCAGCACATAGTCCACTAGTGCTTTTCATGAGAGATATTGCCAGTTGGGTGGAGTTTTTTCTGTCTTTCCCCAGTTTCATTTGAAATGTTTACTCTCCTGTGAATAAAGTTTTTTTTTGTTTTAATGAACAAGGTGAGAGTAACAGGTTTAAAGTTACCAGCTCCTGTGATTTGGTGCAGGAATGCCATATTCCCTTTTGGCTCAGAACATCATCCTGGATCCATATTAACCAGAATATACTTCCAGAATATACAGTAAATAAATAAAAAATAAAAGTGGTTACGCCATTTCTCTCTCACCCTTTTGCCTAACAAAACTCTGTATTTTCTTTGTCTAGTACCATTCACTGATGCTATACTCCAGAGCTCTGAAACAGACTGAACCACAACAAACAAAATCTTGCCTGAAGTTTTAATCACCTTGAATTCATGTGAATCTTAGCCATTTTGTATTTCCTATCTTAGATACAAATGAGTGACGCAGACAATAACCTCAGAATAGATGATGACACAGGCAGGAGGGGAAGAGCCCTGTGAGCTCATCAAGTTTAGATCTTACACTGGACACAGTTCACTTTGGCTAATCGTGGTCTGCCTATCTAACTTGCTCTCTGCAGGTTTGACTATCTAGGCTGATCCCATCCCCTGTTTTCTTTCCTGTAAATACTGGCATCACAGTAGTGCATAAAGCACATCTAGGAGTTAGTAATATGTGGAGGAGATGTAGTAATGATCAAGACACCATTCCTCTGAGCAAAGAAGAGCACACAGGTCTCAGGGAGAGTGCTGAAGCCCATACATGACACAAAGTGGGAACTGGGATGCTTATTGAACTCTCATTTACATTGGAAGAGGAATTGTTTTTTAATGTGCTGAGGGCTGAATTAATTTATTTAACTGTTGAACAGGAGCCTACCACTCACCAGACAAGTAAAGACGAGACTATTGTGACCTTGATTGACTACAGGATTTGCTGCCAATTCAATTTAGAGTTCAGTTTATTGCTGATGTTGCTTCTTTCCAAAAATGCTGGAGCCATACAGTAGAAAACACAGGGCACATACTGAAACATTGCTTCTTAGGTCAGCAAGAGTTTATTTAAATGGCTGTTACTAATGTGTCACTTTGCTTAAATACACTCTGGAACAGGGTCATGAAAGTTGGCTTTGTCATTAGGTGCTGAACTTGGAAAGCCTCAGTTCTCAAATCACACATCTTTGTTCTGGAGTGTAATTATAGTAACTGATTGTAATAGCAAGTCTTTATTATCTGTGAGGGCAACCAGTAGGGCAGTAGAAAAGCTTGTTGTTATGCTAAAATCAAGCAGATCCTCTTGCCTCTTTGTTTTTCTGTAAAGCTTACCGCGTCTTCTAGCAATCCCTCATATAAAAGCTCTGCCCACTGCTAGGACAGGAGGAATGCAGCAGTACAACTTGACTCTTCACTCATCTTACTTTTTTGCAGGAAGGGAACAATGGAAAAGATACCGCATTGCTAGCTTATTCTTAGCTTTCATTTAAGCTGCTGTTGTTCTGAAGACTGGTATTTCATTTCCAGGTTCCATCCTATCCTCAGAGCCATCCAGATGGAAAAGCTTTTGTGTTTAAGTTACACTACGTCTTTCAGTGCTTTGCAAGATGCATTGCTTGCTCGGGTTGACATGCACATCTCAGGAAACAGCCTCTAGACATGCAATATGTGCTGCGGTGTATTTATTTGTTGGAACTGTTAGACATCAGCTGCATATGGATGTCAGCAGATATGGATATCTACTTCCAGAAACACTGGACGTCAAATCTTCACTTTTTGTCTCGCATTTGGTTCTTCATATCCAGGTGATTTACACGTGGAGATGTAGGTGTATTAATTTAGATTGTACTCTTGGACCTCCTGAAAATGTGGGATTGTGAAGATGCTGTCGCAGTTTGGCACACTTGTTACCAACAGGTGTCAGTGTTGTAGTGTGTTTTTATTGCCCAGGGTCTGCTCCTGCTCTGCTTTGCTTCAGATGCTTCAGTAACACACCACACACACTGATGCACATATGGCTTTGGCACATCCTGTCCTCAAGAACTGCTACAAAAAGAAGTATTTTTCGTGGTCATGCATGGTAATGGAGGCTATTTGGAGAATGTTTCATATTGAAGATTTCTAAATTAAACAAAGCTCATCTAGTGATACAGTAATATATAATGACAGTGTTTGGGAAGTGAAAGGAAGGATACAATGCACTGAGAATCTAGCTGATGGCAAAGAAACTTGCAGTACTGGCAGCTTAAATAAGTGTTAAAGTTGTCTATAGTCTCTTGGTTTGATTCATCAAAGGAAGATGGTTAAGTATGATGCTTTAAGATGTTTATGGAAAAAACATTTCTTTATTTTCTGTACAGCAACAAGTAAATATATATATTTCTTTTTTTGACAGTGACAACAAGAATCTAGTCATAGAGACTTTTAAGTGAAATTAAAGCTACATGTGACAGGACTAAGATTTGCTGGATCATTTTCAAACGTCAAAGCCAAAATATTTTAACAGTGCTGTCTAAACTAAAGATCTGCATTCACAGTTAAGATTATAAATAGCAAATGTATAAAGAGTCTTCCTCTCTTCCTCTGAAATATTTGCCTTAGTGAGTCTTCATACAACTCATATAGCCTAGGATTTGTAGCAGAAATCTGGTGTGGTACCTACATTTCTAATAGACAAGAGCAGGTAAATTCCCATATTAGCTAAGCAGAACAGCTCAGCATCTATTTCTGTCCAGAGGTCTTCAGAATTCACACACTGGGTGTCTGTATGCCCCCCTGCCTGGCAGGGATGTGCTGAACATATCTAGCCCACAGTGGCATCACTGAAAGAAAAAGATAAGGAGATCTTTTCACATATTTTGTATATGCAAGAGCAATGAGATTCCTGTTTTATCTTTTTTCATTTTGAGGGACAAAAGTATTTTCTCCTTACTTCAGGATCATATTGAGACACCTTTCCGCATTCTTAATCCCATCTGCTGCGATCTGTCAAACATTTAACAATCTTCTCTCTGGATGAGTCAGGATACTATTAATTTAAAAAATTTTATTACTTGCTGAGGATACAGTTCTGAAAAAACCCATGGGGACAGGTTTCTTTAAGATATTAAAGATCGACTTCAGAAAATCCTAGGTGGTGGTAAAAAATGGGAAGTTTCACTGGGTTTTGTGCTTAAAGGCAATATTTTTTGGTGTTATAATTTTGTGAACCTGGGAAGTGTGAAAGCTGTATCTAAGAACGTGTCTGACTCAGAAAAAGAAAAAAGGTTTATATGTGATAGATTATAACCTGAGAAATTATTCATTTGTCACTAAGTCTTCCTTATTTATGCAGTTGTGTGATGCAGGACTGTCAGTCTCAGTTGTTCAAATACTAGAAGCTGAGCTCCCAAAGCCTTGTCTTAAAATTGTGATTTAAAAGATAATGGGTTTGTTGTGGTTTTAAGCCCAGCTGGAGATGAAACACCATGCAGCTGCTCACTCACTCCCCCTTTTCCTCCCACCCTGATGGAATGAGGAGGAGAATCAAGGTAAAACTTGTATGCTGTGATAAGAGCAATTTAATAATTGAAAATAAAGTAAAATACAGCGATGAATATAAATAACAATGATACTGAAAAAAATGCAAGTGATGCACAGTGCAAGTGCTCACAACCCACTGACTGATCCCAGACCCTCTTCCTGAGCCCAGATTGGCTGCCCTTGAGGGCAACAGGATAACTCCCCCAGTTTATATTCTGATCATGATGGTCTAGGGTTGTTGAATATTGCTTTGGCCAGTTAGGGTCACATGTCCTGCAGTCCCAGCTATGCTTCTTCCCAGATTGGTTTTTTTTATTTGCGTGTCTCATCACTGGCAGAGCATGAGACTAGGGGGAAAAAAAGTGCTTGACTTAGAATAAGCATGACTTAGCAAAACCCCAAAACATCAGGGTGTTATCAGCACCATTCCCA